>NC_072401.2:181711250-182960000 GCF_028858775.2 Pan troglodytes
TCCAGCCAAAGATGAAAGATGTAAGTATCCCTGGAATATAGCATACTTTCATTGCACTTTACAGATACTGTATTTTTCAAAAATTGAAGGTTTGTAGCAACTTTCCCTTGAACAAATGTATCAGCGCCATTTTCCTGATAACATGTGCTCACTTTTGGTCTCTTTGTTACATTTTGGTAATTCTCACAATATTTCAAAAGTTTTCATTATTATTATATCTGTTGTGATTACCTGTGATCAATGATATTTGATGTTACTATTGTAATTATTTTGGGGTACCAAGAACTGTGACCATATAAGACAGTGAACGCAATTGATAAATGTTGTGTGTGTTCTGACTGCTCCACCGACTGGCTGTTCCCTGGCTCTCCCTCTCCTCAGGTCTGTTTATTCCTTGAAATACAATAATATTGAAATTAGGCCAATAAATAACCCTAAAATGGACTGTAAGTATTGAAGTGAAAGGAAGAGTCACACATCTCTCACTTTAAATGAAAAGCTAGAAATTATTAAGCTTAGTGAGTAAGGCATGTTGAAAGCTGAGATAGGGAAAAAGCTAGGCTTCTTGTGCCAGTTAGCCAAGATGTGAATGCAAAGAAAAAGTTCTTGAAGGAAATTAAAAGTGCTATTTCAATGAACACATGAGTAATAGGAAAGTGAAACAGCCTTATTGCTGATATGGAGAAAGTTTTAAAGATTTGAATAGAAGATCTAATCAGCCACAACATTCCCTTAAGCCAAAGCCTGATCCAGAGCAAGGTCTTAACACTCTTCAATTTTATGAAGGCTGAGAGAGGTGAAGAGGCTGCAGAAGACAAACTTGGAAGCCAGCAGAGGTTGGTTCATGGGGTTTAAAGAAAGAAGCTATCTCTATAACATAAAAGTGCAAGGTTAAACAGCAAGGGCTGAGGTAGAAACTGCAGCAAATTATCCAGAAAATCATAGGTAAGATGATTGTGAATGTGACTACACTAAACAACAGATTTTCAGTGTAGATCAAACAGCCTTCTATTGGAAGAAGATACCATCTAGAACTTTCATAGCTAGAGAGATCAAGGCCTGGCTGAAAACTTTCAAAAGACAGGCTGACTCTCTTGTTAGAGGCTAAGATAGCTGGTGACTTCAAGTTGAAGCCAATGCTCACTTACAATTCTAAAAATCCTAGGGCTCTAAAGAATTATGGTAAATCTACTCTGTCTATGCTCAATAAATGGAAGAACAAAGCCTGGATGACAGCACATCTGTTAATAGCATGGTTTACTGGATATTTTAAGACCACTTTCAAGACCTACTGCTCACAATAATAAGTTCTTTTCAAAATATTACTGCTCATTGACAATGTACCTAGTCACCCAAGAGCTCTGATGGAGAGGTAAAAAGAGATAAGCATTGTTTTCATGCCTGCTAATGCAACAACCATTCTGCAGCCCACGGATAAAAGAACAATTTCAAGTTTCAATTCTTATTATTTAAGAAATACATTTCAGAAGGCTATAGCTGCCACAGATAGTGATTCCTCTGTTGGATCTGGGAGAAGTCAGTTGAAAAACAGGAAGGGATTCACCAGTCTAGATGCCCTTAAGAACATAAGTGATTCATGAGAGGAGGTCAAAATATTACCATTAACTGGAGATTGGAAGAAGTTTATTCTAATGCTCATAGATGACTTTCAGGGGTTCACGACATCAGTGCAGGCATTAATTTCAGATTTGGCCAAAATAGCAAGATAACTAGAATTAGAAGTGAAGCCTGAAGGTGTGAATGAATTGCTGCAATTTCATGACAAAACTTGAAGAGAAAGGTGATTTTCCTTATGGAAGAGCAAAGAAAGTGGCTTCTTTGAGATAGAATCCACCAGTGGTGAAGATGCTATGAACACTTTGAAATGACAACAAACCATTTAGAATATTACATACACTTAGTTGATAAAGCAGTGTCAAGGTTTGAGACAGGTTTTGAAAGTTCTACTTGGGGTAAAATGCTATCAAATGGCATCAGATGCTACAGAGAAATCTTTCATGAAAGGAAGAGTCAATCAATGTGGCAAATCTCATTGTTGTCTTGTTTTAAGAAATTGCCAGACACCCCAACCTTGAGGAACCATCGCCACCCTAATCAGTCAGCAGCCAGCCACATTGAGGCAAGACCCTCCACCAGCATAAGGATTATAACTTGCTAAAGGCTCAGAAGATACTTAGCATTTTTCAGCAATAAAATATATTTGAATTAAGGTATATACATTTTTTAGACATAGTGCTATTGAATTAATAGACTACCCTATAGTGTAAAATAATTTTTATGTGCACTGAGAAAGAAAAAAAGATATATTTGTGTAACACACTTTATTGCCTTATTGGCTTTATTTCAGTGGCCTGGAACCGAATCTGCAATATATCCCAGGGTATGCCTGTATGTGTAACTTGCCCATAGAAAGAAAATTCCTTGTTAATATGGCTTCCTTCTTGAAGGTTAAAAGGGCAGCCAACTTTAGCAAGTGGAGAGCAAATGATGAGACACTGCACGTAGCAGTGCCAGCAGTATTGCCAGGCATTGTTATAAATGCTTTATGCGGTTGGCCTTTCATGTACATTTGTTCCACACCTGTAGATTCAACCAACCTCAGATTTTAAATATTACAAAAAAAAGTAACCATACTATAATAATTAATACAAATAAAAAATTCATATGACAACAATTTACATGGCATTTATGTTGAATTAGGTATTATAAGTAATCAAGAGATTATTTAAAGTACACGGGAGAATGTATGTAGGTTGTAAGTAAAAACTATGCCATTTTGCATAGGGGACGTGAGCATGTGTGGATTTTGATATCTGCAGGGGGGTCCTGGACCCAATCTCCCATAAATATCAAAGGATGACTGGGTATTAGTTTATTTCATCCTTTCAACCATCCTATGCAATATACATACTATTATTATTCCCCATTAAAAATTGAGGGCAGGGAGACAGATGTTCAACATTTGCTCAACTACACACAACTAGGATGTGGAGAAACCCGGCCTCAATAGCAGGCAGTCTGTCTCCAGTGTTCTTACACTGAACCTCTGTGCTATATGCAGTGCCTACGTGTTGCTCAGAAAGGGGTGGGCAAGTTGTGTTTCCAGAATCTAATAGAAGTAGCCGTCAAGTGTCCAGGAGTAGAGCAAGGGAAATTGAATGACACTCTGAATTTGTGATGCTGTAAATTCATGAGTAAATTCTGACTCTGCATATGGGATATGTTCTCCTCCTGGGAGGTGACAGAATAGGGACAGAGAAAATGAACTTTAGACAAGGGCTGCAGTGCCTATGCTGGTGCTCTCCTTTGTGGTGAGTGCAGAATAAAAAACATTTAAATTCCCCTGATCTAAAGGTAAATGTAGGGCTCCTTAATTGTGGGATGGTTGTATGTGTATAATTTTGCCTGGCTCAGAGATTAAGCTCTAATGGGCTTGGATGGAGAATTGGACAACAACACTTTCTAGTGTGCTTTTGGCAGATGAACTTCTTTCAGAAAATGTTTAGGATTTTGTTATTATAACTGACAAAATATTTATCAACATGAAAAAGGTTCTCAAGTATATCCCATAAGTTGTTAAGGTTCAGAATATCTATGAAAAATAATTCATATTCAATCCATACGATAATTTGGAAATTAACAAACTTCTCTATATGGTAGAGATTCCACAGTGGATTCTGGATTGGAGGAGATAATGTGGACCCCCAAAAACAAATAACCACTGGTGAAGAAGAATTGAGAGTAATCCAGAGAAGTGGTCCCAAACTTTTTTGGCACCAGGGACCAGTTTCATAGAAGACAATTTTTCCATGGAAGGATGGGGGTGGGGTGGGGGGTGGGCACAGTTTCAGGACGAAACTGTTCCATCTCATATCACCAGGCATTACATTCTCATAAGGAGCAGCCTAGATCCCTCACATGTGCAGTTCACAATAGGGTTTGTGCTCATCTAATGCCGCTGCTGATCTGACAGAAGGTGGAGCTCAGGCAGTAATGCTCCCTTGCCCACCGCTCACTTCCTGCTATGTGGCCCAGTTCCTAACATGCCACGGACCAGTACCAGTCCATGGCCTGGGGCTTGGGGACC
Organism: Pan troglodytes; assembly: GCF_028858775.2. Taxonomy (NCBI): domain Eukaryota; kingdom Metazoa; phylum Chordata; class Mammalia; order Primates; family Hominidae; genus Pan; species Pan troglodytes. The sequence continues at coordinate 181,715,359 of NC_072401.2, forward strand.
CCTGATCCAAGCTGGCTGTGACCTCTCAGCACAGTCACACCTCCAAGGCTTGTGTGTCTGGGAGAGCCAAAGATGAGACATAGGTGAAAAATGCTATTACTATCCCAATAGCACTGAAAATTTTATTTTAAAGTGGCACTGCTCAATAATAGCCACAGGCCACATTTTTGCTACTTAAATTTAAATAAATAAAACTTGAATAAAATTTAAAAAGTTAGTTTCTCAGTGTCAGTAGCCACATTTCAACTGCTCGAGAGCTCCATGTGGCCTGTCCCCACCACATTGCCAGCACAGGTAAACATGCCCATTATTGCAGAATATCCTATTGCACAATATTACTTAAAGAATAATGACTTGTTCACTACATGAAAGAGAACAGGACTGGGGTTACTAGGGGAGGTCAGTACTGACTGAGCAACTGCATTCAATGAAACCAAAGAAAGAAAGCATCACAAACTAGAAGCAGAAGATTGCAGAGCAGCACCATTTATTCTATGTGGCCCAGTATCTGGTAATCAAGTGCGCAGTGGCTTCAAGGTATGTCCTGGGAAATTGCTGTGATAGGACCTGTTTACCCTCATAACAAGCAAAGCCTGGAGTGTCTCAGAGATAGACAGAAAGACAGCTAGATAGTTGTAGATAGGGAATTACCAATGCATGAAGCTCTCCGATGTGACAAATAATAGAAGTAGGCTATTACAATGATTAACTTATTCTGAGTCACACAAATTTACATATTACACATGGATTACACGTTTTCTTTTTTAAATAAAAATGTTTCCTTGTTTCTTTCTGATTATATAAATAATTCATGCTTTTTACAAATACTTCAAACAATATAGCAAAATGTAAGAGGAAAGTCAAAATCACTTGAAATTTTCAATTAGTAGACATAACCAGCAATAACCTTTTCGTAAGAGAGAAATAAATATATGCATATATACACATATATTGTTTTTTATTTTATTTTTAACGAGTTTGCTTTTTGTCTTGGCAGTTTTAATATAGCATTTTTTTATCATCTCCTTTATTTTGTGGTGTCTCCTTGCTCTTTCCATTAACCCAAATTCTCTCTTTGTTCATACACTCAAGTGAAAATTTTTACGAAGGTATTTCCCTTCTCTGTGTATTAAATTGAGCTTATATTACATATACATTACTGCAATTTGATTTTCTCACTTAGAATTGTATTATAAAATCTTCTCAAGACAACTCATACACATTTAACTCATCCTTGCAAAGACTTCACATTTCTGTGGGATGAATGTTCCATAATTTTGTCAACAACTTCCCTACTTACCAGTGCTTTAGCTCATTCCTAGATTTATCCTCATAAAATTGTATTGTAGCATTAGTGTTAGTGACCCCTGTCCTAGATTTTTACCATATCAATTAGTAAATGCAAATAAAACCTGTAGATTTCCTGGAATCTTCTTATTGTGCTACAGAAGTCTATGTTTGTGATATAAACAGATATATATGATATAAATATCATATAAAATTACCATATTATATTCCAAAAAAAGCTCTACGAAATCATCTTTCACCAGTTATGCACACATGTGTGCATTCACCCTTTGTACTTATTGGTGCCAGTGCTGATTATTATTTTATTTTTGATAACCTGTACAGAGTCACCCTGTTATTATTTTAATACAATTAAAAAATGTCTACTAATGAGTCTGACAATATTTTTGTGTTTAGTGTGTATTTGGTTGTCTCTTCCACATGTGTTCTGTCAAAGACCCTCTGCAAACTTTTCTATAAGGCTTTCTTTCTCATATGAACATGTAGGAACTCTTTGCAGTAGGGTTGTGGTAGTGAACAACTCTTGTGAGCCTAACCCTACTTCTATTCACATTAGTCTCTAGGGGTTACATAAAACACAATGTAATTTATATACACTGAAATCATGTCATGAAATAAGGTAGCATTAATGAATATGAGAGATAATATAAATATTGTACATATGTCAAGTATGTGCATTGTAAATACTTTCCCAATCTATAGTTTTCCTTTGACTATACTTATAAAGTGTCTTGCCTATAATTTTATGTTTAATAGAACAAATATTTTGATAGTTTCATTATAGCCAAGAATTTTCCTAACTTTTTTTTTTTTTTCTTTTTTTTGAGACGGAGCCTTGCTCTGGAACCAGGCTGGAGTGCAGTGACGTGATCTCAGCTCACTGCAAGCTCCAACTCCCGGGTTCACACCATTCTTCTGCCTCAGCCTCCCGAGTAGCTGGGACTACAGGCGCCTGCCACCATGCCCAGTTAATTTTTTGTATTTTTAGTAGAGATGGGGTTTCACCATGTTAGCCAGGATGGTCTTGATCTCCTGACCTCGTGATCCACCCACCTGGGCCTCCCAAAGTGCTGGGATTACAGGCATGAGCCACCGCGCCAGGCCTTCCTAACATGTTTTAAGAGATTCCCTAATCTCTAGTTTATTTGTTTGGTCTCCTAAAATTTCCCAACCTTTCTGTGATTTTACTGTATATTGAAATGTTTAATTTATCTGCAATATGTTTTCATATGGTGTAGCGTAGGCTTTTATATAAATTTCTTTCAAACAAATAGTCACTTGTGCCAGCCACAAGTATTAAATTGGCCAATATTTTCCTGCCTAATTGCAATACCTTCTTTTTCACATATTGAAATTTATTGATTCTGAAATCTATTTCTGGACTCTGTTCTCTCCACTCACCTTTGGCTAAGTCTATGCTAACAGCATACTGACATGATTACTGGGATTTGTATTTTTTTCATATGTGGTAAGGCATATCTCTGCTCAACAGTCGTCTATTTGCATAAATTACATTGTTGATACTAGATATTTACCCTTCAACACAAACTCAACAGCCTACTGTGTCAATTTGAAACAGACTATTTAGAATATAATTAGAATTTAAAGAACAAAGATGGAGGCATCACACTACCTGACTTCAAACTATACTGCAAGGCTACAGTAACCAAAACAGCATGGTACTGGTACCAAAACAGAGATATAGATCAATGGAACAGAACAGAGCCCTCAGAAATAACGCCGCATATCTACAACTATCTGATCTTTGACAAACCTCAGAAAAACAAGCAATGGGGAAAGGATTCCCTATTTAATAAATGGTGCTGGGAAAACTGGCTAGCCATATGTAGAAAGCTGAACCTGGATCCCTTCCTTACACCTTATACAAAAATTAATTCAAGATGGATTAAAGACTTAAATGTTAGACCTAACACCATAAAAACCCTAGAAGAAAACCTAGGCATTACCATTCAGGACATAGGCATGGGCAAGGACTTCATGTCTAAAACACCAAAAGCAATGGCAACAAAAGCCAAAATTGACAAATGGGATCTAATTAAACTCAAGAGCTTCTGCACAGCAAAAGAAACTACCATCAGAGTGAACAGGCAACCTACAAAATGGGAGAAAATTTTCGCAACCTACTCATCTGACAAAGGGCTAATATCCAGAATCTACAATGAACTCAAACAAATTTACAAGAAAAAAACAAACAACCCCATCAAAAAGTGGGCAAAGGATACGAACAGACACTTCTCAAAAGAAGATATTTATGCAGCCAAAAGACACATGAAAAAATGCTCATCATCACTGGCCATCAGAGAAATGTAAATCAAAACCACAATGAGATACCATCTCACTCCAGTTAGAATGGCGATCATTAAAAAGTCAGGAAACAACAGCTGCTGGAGAGGATGTGGAGAAATAGGAACACTTTTACACTGTTGGTGGGACTGTAAACTAGTTCAACCATTGTGGAAGTCAGTGTGGCGATTCCTCAGGGATCTAGAACTAGAAATACCATTTGACCCAGCCATCCCATTACTCGGTATATACCCAAAGGACTATAAATCATGCTGCTATAAAGACACTTGCACATGTATGTTTATTGCGGCACTATTCACAATAGCAAAGACTTGGAACCAACCCAAATGTCCAACAATCATAGACTGGATTAAGAAAATGTGGCACATATACACCATGGAATACTATGCAGCCATAAAAAATGATGAGTTCATGTCCTTTGTAGGGACACGGATGAAATTGGAAATCATCATTCTCAGTAAACTATCGCAAGGACAAAAAACCAAACACCGCATGTTCTCACTCATAGATGGGAACTGAAAAATGAGAACACATGGACACAGGAAGGGGAACATCACACTCTGAGGACTGTTGTGGGGTCGGGGGAGGGGGGAGGGATAGCATCAGGAGATATACCTAATGCTAAATGACGAGTTAATGGGTACAGCACACCAGCATGGCACATGTATACATATGTAACTAACCTGCACGTTGTGCCCATGTACCCTAAAACTTAAAGTAAAATAATAATAAAAAAATCATTACCATTAAAGAAAAAGTGTGTATTAATTTTTCTTCGGTTTTTATTTATATTGAGATCTTGATATTTCTTAGGCTTTTTTCCCTTTTACATTTATTCAATTTTAATTCAGTTATATCTTATTTACACAATTTACTTAATTTATACATCTTAAGTTTAAGGTGAATAAATGTAATATGATAAACAGAGCTTTCTTAATATTAAGAATCACAATACACTGAAAAAAGTTTAAAACAGTTACAAGAATAAGTTGAAGACTATATTTCAATATATAATTTTTTAAAAGACTAACATACAAAATATGTAAAACTAAAAGAAGAAAAAGTCATCCAAATTTACAAAAAAGAGTGGGCAAATTCAAATACAAAATAAGGACAGCAAAATACTTCCAATACCCCTGAGTGTTCCCTGTGCTTGCTATAAATCAATACCCTGAAAGACATCACACTTCTACTTCTATCAACATAGATTAGTTCTACCTATTTTTGAACTTAACATAAGCGGAATCATCAGATTGTCCTCTTTTTGTCTCTGTATTCTTTCTTTCAGCATTGGGTTTCTGATGGCTGCATAGTCACTCATAACCACTAATGGGACTACTGAGAATGCTTAGTTCTCTTTGTTCTCCTGTAGTCCTCTTTGTCTCTTTTCTTTGAGTGCATTCGAAATTTACTGTTTACTTTCGGTGTATCTGGGTGTGAATACATATGTGTGTGGGAGAGTGGGGGTATTTATCTTCTTTGAGTATTATGAATCTGTGATTTGACATCTTTCATTGCTTTCCAAAAATTTTCAGCTATTTTCTCTTCAAATATTTCTTCTGTCCCATTCTCTCTTTCTACTCCTTCTGGAACTGTACTCATGGTATATTAGACCATTGATATTGTCCCCCAGCTCTTGGCTGTTCAGGTCATTTTTTTACCTTCTTTTACCATCTTTCTTTGTTAGTTTGAATGACTACTATTAACTATTTTTGACATCACTGATATTTTATTGAAGGAATTCTTAATTTCTGATATTATTATTTTTATTTCTTGCCTTTTCTATTTGACAGTTGCTTATAGTTTCCATTTTCTGTGTATAATCTTCTTTTCAATATATGTGATTTTCCTTCCTTCCAAATATTCTACTTAGTTGTTTAATTAAAAAAAAGTATATGTGTGTGTTAGTGTGTGTGTGTGTGTACATTTCTACTGCTCCTGTGTTTCCTCAATTACTCCTATTTTTATTGAAGTTTTCACCTCATTCCTCTATGAGCTGTATATCAGTTTTGCATCTTGTGACTGAACTTCCTTTGTTGGCCTATCTATGGTAGGTTGAATAATGTCCCCCAAAGATATCCAAATCCTAATTCCAGGGATCTGTGAATGTTGCCTTACATGCAAAAGAGACTTTGCATATATGATTAAGTTCAAGATCCTGTGTCATCTGAGTATGCCTGATGATTAGTAAAGTTCCTTATACGAAGGATGCAGGAGGAGTTAGTCACAATAAGGGAAGATTGTGAATTTCTACAATTTTAATATACTTGTAAAAATATCTTTCCAATATAAAGTCCAACCTTCAATTTTATATATATATGTGTGTGTATATACATATATACACACACATATATATATCTCCATATTAATGGAAAAATCCTGGACATTCAGATGTAATTAAAATCAGTTGAAGGAATTATAGATTATTTTGTTTCTAATTCACTGAAAGTAGAAATAACAATAGTGATAGGAAGGCATTTATTTATTGTATGGTAGATATGCTCTTACGAAAAACAGTGAGAGAATATATGGCATATTAAGATTTCTTTCTAAATATTATAATAGTGATAACAGAAAATGAATAAATGGTCTTCTGTCTTAATGAATCCATTTGATAGGCAAACACCGGCATTACATGCAAAGCACTTCTGTCATTGATATGCTTATCATTTTCTCCTGAATGACCTTGAAGCTTAATGAAATTCACATGAAAGTTTTACTATGCGTGTTTAAAGAAAGCAGTTAAAAAGATTCAGATAGCTTTAAAAAATTGAATTTCATTTTATTAAAAAAAAATCTTCTGTTCTCATTTATTGAAAAAGTAAACTGCTTCAATTCAAAAGCAGTTTACAAGCAACTTTCATGGTGCGTCTTTGTTGTCACATGGAATGTCCCCTAGATTGACAAGTGGTGCAATGGTCTTTGAGGACTGATTTCTAAGGATGTTAAGAGCATGAACTTCATGATTTTTAAATACTTTCTTGAATACATGCTTCAAAACAAAGTCAAACATTGAACCAACCATTTAAGAAAGAAAGTCTCAGTGTTGACAATAGGAAACACTATAAAGAACATTAATCTAGCTTCCTGTTTACGTTTGACAAAAGTAGAGGTACACAGTTGTAGAACTATGTGAAATGCCTGGGCTCTGTTCAGCAAGGTAGATCTACATAAAGTCACTAGTGATTAAGATGGAAGGAATCTTTAGAGTGCCATATGCTGACATTTGGAAAATTCAAATGACATGTGTTAAATCTATTAATATCGGAAACTTTCTATGAGCTTTTAGAACATTTACAGACTTCTTGATTTGTGATTTCCCTGTATAACATAAAAACATGATTTCTTTGGGTAAGTAAAAGCTTTAGGCACAACAATATACGGAAGATACGTTTTCACTGACTTTGCAGCCTACCTACCCCCACCCTCAGGCAACTCTCCTGGGGCACCATTTCCAGTTATAATTCTCATCAAGAGATGAGACCATTTTCTTTCTAACAAGAATAATCATATTTATTCAGAAAAGCAAGCTGCAAGTGTAGACCTGAATTTTGCCCTTTATCCTCTCCTGAAAATACAGAAAATGCAAACAAAGAGAATTGTGACCTTACATTAATCAGGTGCTATTTATTGCACAACACAGAACATCTCTAGAATCTTTTTATATGATTTATCTACTTGTGATACTAGAAGTGTTATCATCCACAGGACTTCTTATGTTTCATGATGCGTAGTGTAGAAAATGCACACAGCATTGCTGTGCTTAGCCATATTGGAGCCTGAGGCAAAGACAAAATCAGTAATACCGATCTATCTGTATTTAAAATTTGGATGTTTTGTTCATCACGGTTTTTGAATTAATTCTTGTTTTAAAAAAATGTATTGCATTAAAAATAGATAAATTGCATGACATCAAAATAAAAACTTTTGTGCATCAAAGAACACTAATAATAAAGTGAAACAGCAACCATGAAATGGGAGAAAATACTTGAAACTCATATATCTGATAAAGGGTTATTATCCAGAATATATTTAAAAACTCCTCCATCTCAAAAGCAAACAAACAAAAAACCAAACAACCCAATTAAAATATGCACCAAGAAACTGAACAGACATTTCTCCAAAGAGGATATTATCCAAATGGCCAATAAGGGCATGAAACGATGCTCAACAGTACTATTATTAGAGAAATGCAAATTAAAATCACAATGAGATACCACTTCATACCCATTAGAATGGTTAAAATCAAACAGAAAATAACAAATGACACTGAGAATGTAGAGAAACTGGAACTCTTGTGCCCTGCTAGTGGCAAAGCAGGGCCACTAAGCGGTGCAGCCTCTATAGAAAACCGTATGGTGCTTCCTCAAAAATTAAACAGAATTACCATATGATCTGGCAACTCCACTGTGAGTTTATACCTAAAAAAACTGAAAGTAGGGACTTGAACAAATATCTGTACACTCAAGTTCATAGCAGCATTATTCACAATAGCCAAAATGTGGAATCCAACCAAGTGTCCATCAGTGGGTAAACAGATAAACAAAATGTGGTATATACATCCAAGGAAACATTATTCAGCCTTAGGGGAAAAAAAGGAAATTCTAATATATGCTACAGTATGGATGAACCTTGAAGACATTTTACTATGTGAAAACAAGCTAGTCACAAAATGACAAATACCAATGATTATACTTATATGAGTTTCCTAGGGTAGTTAAATTCATAGATACAGTGGAATAGCGGGGGTTGGGGGCTAGAAGAAGGAATGAATGGGGGCAAATTGTTTAAACTATGCAGAGTTTCAGTTTGGGAAGATGAAAATGTCTAGAGATGGATGGTGGTAATAGTTGTGCAATAACGTGAATTACTTAATGCCACTGAACTGTAGACTTTACAATGGATAAAACAGTAACATGTATGTTATGAATATTTTGCCACAATTTAGAAAATATTGCATGTAAATTTTACCCAACTCAATTATTGGCGCTACCTCTCCTTCAACTCACTTAAAGTTTCTGCCTGAGAGGGCTTTACTAACTTCACCCTTGCCCTGGCCCTGGAAATTTTCCGTGTTTGTTTGGCTCATAGATGCTATGATCTGAATGTTTATGTCCCCCCACCCCCAAATTCATAAGTTGAAACCTAATCCCCAATGCAGTCTTGAGATGATTAGGTCATGAGGGCAGAGTCCTCCTAAAAGGGATTGGTGCCATTATAAAAGGGGCCTGAGGGAGCTTGTTTCCTCCCTCCACCCTGCCAGGACGCAGTAAAAAAGGCGCTGTCTAGGAGGAACAGGTCCTCCCTGGACACTGAATCTGCTGGTGTCTTGATCTTGGACTTCTTAGCCTCTAGAATGGTAACAAATAATTTTCTTACCCAATCTAGAGCATCTTGTTATTATAGCAGTCTGAGTCGACTAAGACAATAGAATACAGCACAAAATAACATGTTATTTTCTTTCCCCTTCTTCCCACCTTCAAACTCCTGGTGTTTGTACTTTTATAAGATAGATTAAAATGTACTCCAATTACAAGTTGAGAACCCTATGTTGGGCTCTGGGTAACAGGGATGCACTTGTGAGATTTCAATTCTTTATCGAGTTTGATTTCTCTATTCATCTCTCCTTCACAGCTTTCAAAATCTTAGTCTTAAAATTATTTTAGTAGAAACAAATATTAAAAGTAATTTTTTGAAAGGTTATCTCAAAAGCTCTGAGAAACTTCACCTTTTACAAAGACATTGGTTAGCTCTTGGCATGATTAATGTTAGCATGTTTGATCCCTCTATCAACGAAGGAGAACATTTTGAAATTGGCTTTATTTTTTGCTAAATAAAATATCACCACATATAAGGGAGAAATAATGTTTAAACAATATTTTGATAAATATATTATTTAAAATGCATGTGAGGAACTCCATATCAAAAAGAGAAAATAAAAATTAACTAATGTTTCAAAGTATATAGATCCTTCATTTTATGTTTGAATATTCATGAATTTATCAGTATGTAAACTGCATTTGAGAGTACAGGACTTTTGTAGTATCCTCAGTGAAAATGATACCACTAACTCCCTGAATTGTAAAATCAAGGCTATCTCAAATGATTTAAACTTAAGGTTTTCACTCATGTTTAATGCCAAAATATTCCCAACTACAATATTCACACTAATCCAATTTTTAAACGCAGCTATCAAAAAACAAGTTGCAATTTATAGAGCACAAAGTCTCTCTTCTTGACAGTATCTTCATAGACCATAGATCTTCAAAAAACACCAAGGGTTTTCATAATAATGGTGAAGAAAGAATCAACTTGGATAAAATTAAGTAGTTTGTCTTTTTTTTTACGCTACCATATCCCAATTGTCTAGCATTCCACTATTCAGAACACAGCCTGCCTGAAATGTATTGATTTTTCCTTCCTATATTCATTTAACAAGTATGTACTTTTGACAACTACTGTGTGTCAGGCACTGCCCTGAATGCTGAAGATACAATCAAAAATCCCCTCATGGAAATATTCCAATGCTGGAGAAAATATACCCATTAAATACAATATCTCAGACCTATGGAATTACAAGTAGTCTGGTATAATCTATTGGAAAACTGTGTCATGAAAACAAATATAGGGTCCCAGAACCAATCACGGAAGTGTTTGTTATCTTAGCATATGCCTTTACCTGGAGCTTGGAGATGAATAAGAGTTACCTTAGCTGAATAGTGGAGGAAATTGGTGGGGTCTAAGCACAGGAAACAGGATTTGCAAGGATCCCGCATTGGAAGGAAGAAAATAAGAAATAATCGAATGAGGCCCTTTCGTGGGATAGGAAGGAAGAGATTGGTGACAGTGAAGCTAGAGTGTCCAGACACATTGACCTGTAAGGATGACTGTATTCAAGAGCTCATATCCACAGGCTTAAGGACAGTCACACTTGGCACACAGATTCTATTTGTCCTCACACAGATAAAGGAAATGGTGCTGTCCCTCTGGCAAATTAACTTTTTCATTGCCCAGAATTTCTATAACCTTAAATTCCCTAACAGCTAATCTACTGCCCTTCTTTTCCTTGACTTCAGATATAATTGAAGAGCTTGTCTAAAGTCTTCCTGTCTTTGTTCCAATGTCCTGAATGTACATACTGGATATGTCAGATGTAGGAAAAAAAAAAAAGCTGAGATGGGGGTGGTGGTGGAGGGTATATGGGGAAGAGGAACCTTTATCTTCAACTCTAACAAGCAAAGTGAACATAGGAGAGTTAGAAAATCAATGTTTTATAAAGTGCAAATATGTATAAAAAATGAGTATATTATGTTAGTGATTTTTTTTTAGATTCACCATAATGATAAATGCTGAAGAATTTGGAGAAGCAAGAGACGAAACACATTACAGATCAAGAACATCTTTGTTTTGTTTTGTTTTTTGTTTGTTTGTTTTTGAGACAGAGTCTCACTCTGTCCCCCAGGCTGGAGTGCAGTGGCGTGATCTGGGCTCACTGCAACCTGAGTAACGGATTACAGGCTCCGGCCACCAGGACCAGCTAATTTTTTTGTATTTTTAGTAGAGACGGGGTTTCACCCTGTTAGCCAGAATGGTCTCAATCTCCTGATCTTGTGATTCGCCCTCCTCAGCCTCCCAAAGTGCTGGGATTACAGGCTTGAGCCACCATGCCCGGCCAAGAACACCTTTTTAAATGATTTTTTTTTTGGTAGTCATTTTCTAACATGCAAATGGTTTAGTATTAACCCTAGGTATTCAAAATTGCAATGCTTACATATTTTTTACCAGCAGGGACAAATAATACAGATTTTTTATTTTTATTTTTGAGCTTCAGTTTCCATATGTGTAACCTAGATGTACACACTGCAGTGCCTTTGGTTAGATGTTGATAATATGTCTGCATACACATACATATGTACACGCAAACACAAATAAATAGATCACTGGTTGCAAATTACAAGTAGGGACTCTGGACAAGATGGAGTTATGTGACTTGCCAACGTGCATTCATAAATTTTAAAACATTGAACTAAAATTATGGTACCATCTACATTCATGACTCAGTGTGCCTTTTATGAAAAAGTGGGAAAAGTGAAGTTCTTGACTGTGGAAGTGAGAATTATTGGTTTGGTTTCACTCTCCTGTATGATGTAGCTCTATCAGTGGTAACGCAAGCAACTTAACTGTTTAGGGAAATTTTCACAAATTCGGGATATTAAGCAGGGTTTAAGAGGGATTTTCTGATGACTGCTGATGTTCTCGGCCAGAAATCAAGGGATTCTCATACTTTTCTTTCTCTCCATGTTTCTTATCTTCTTATCATGCCCCTCCTCTACCACCATTGCAGCTTCCTTCCCTTACGGTCACAACTTCCATCCCTCTGTCCCCTTCAGAACCTTTCTATGTCCTTTTATTTTCCATCCCTTTAGTAAGAAATTAAATAATATTTTAAAATAAATTTAATCAATTCAATGCAGTTACACATTTTTATATTCTACATAAAGATAGTATATTTTTGGTATTTCTGACAATAACCTTTGAAAACATTAAGTTATCCCTTACTACCTATGTTTAATCTCATTTTCCTTCTGATTCAGTGACCTTAACAAAGAAATAGGCTATCCACCCTGTTTATGTATTCGTAATTTTAATTCACCCTACACATATTTTTAAATTTCTATGAATCAGGCTTTAGGCTGTGGGTACAAACATAAACACAATCATTGAAACAGATGATGTTTCCAGAAAATGGACATTATACAATATTCAGTTCTTTACTATGATGATGAAATCAATTCCTGGTTTCATCTTTTCTCCATCTAATAACTGTGACAATGATGTTTGCTGTATCTAGAGTCAATATCATTCCCAGCATCAAATGTGTGTTTCTCTAGTAAGAGTGAATACAGCCATCATAATGTGGATTGCAAAACTCAGTGAACACTGCTACCACTGGACACTGGAGAAGAGAAGCATATTGGGTGCAAGTGTGTGGGGAAATGGGGAGGAGGGACAAGGAGAACAGTTGCATTCCCTCAGAGAAAATTAGAAAAAGTATGCTGTTTTAAGAGTTGTTCAAAGTATGGTGGTGGGTTGGGGAATACGTGTGTGTGTACGTGTGTGTATATATATATGTACGTATATATGTGTTAGATACAGATGTATATATGTGTGTGTGCGTGCATGTATGTGTTAGATTCATATATATGTGTGTGTGTGCGTGTATGTGTGTGTGTATACAGAAAACGTTGTATGTAAAACACAATCGAAGCTATCAATATCAGACAGATATTTCCCTATGTTAGAGGCTGCCTACCTCTGGAGCAGGGGACTATAATTCTGGAGAAATACATGTGCTTCCAAAGCTTTGGCTTTAAAATTGCATGGGGTTCTTTCAGATTTTGAGTGAAACTCTTACTATCTCACTGGCATAGATGTCATCAGAGACGGGCACATCTTCATGTCCGCCACTCAGCTGACCAGTAAGGCACTTTACTGCCTTTTAGGTATTATCTCTAGATTCCTCCATTCAATAAAGGTCTTAAATTGAATTATGGGTGGCCGTTTTTCTCAGTAATAAGCCGGTGTTTCGTGAGTACGGGAGTAGTTAAAGGTCCAGAAATGGGCATTTCCTGTTTCCCTTCTTTGAAAATGGCAAGTGCACATTATTATGCTGGGGCAAGAGAACTAGAACATGCTAAAAAGATAAACATTTTTTTTTCCACCTAAAAGATAAACATTTTTTTTTCCACCTTCTCCCATTTTCTGACCTCACCCGTTCCCCGTCTGACCTCTGGGGGGCTTACTCGGGATGTCAAGGAAAATGTAAAGTATGTAAAACCGGCTCCTTAAGTAGTATTTGTGCCCTTAACGGTGAATTTCTGAGAAAAGATCCAGAAGACTAAGAAATGCATAGCTAATGAATACATTTCAGGGAAATTGGAAGGTTTGGATAGAAAGGAAAGCACAGTTTACATACATATGCATACTGTGACGGATCAGGGCAAGGACTCCAGTGTCACCATCTTCCTGTATCTGTAGACCTTGTACAATGCAGTCCAAGGCTGCGAGGACTTCGGAGGGCAAACGCTGAGGAAACCAACCTGCCTCCAATTCCAAGGCGTGAGATTTACATTGCAGCCTTTGTGATGCTGCTTAGTTAACTGGCTGTATTTATGCAGATCTATTGTTGACTTACTTCCTTTTAATTTTTCCCCCTTTTGTGACTGAAATCATGAATTCCTAAAAATAAATAAATAGCAAATCAAAGGAGAAAAAAAAAAAAGCCAAAACAGGTTTACCTAACGCGAAGCCTGGAAGGGCTGGCGTTGGAGAAGCCGCTCGGAAGCGGGGCAGGCAGCACAGAGCCGCCCACCGGTCTCCGGGGCTCTGCCCAGGGCTCTTTCCAGCCCGGCCTTTGGGTAACTGGTGTGGGGGAGGGCGGCCGGCTTTCAGGTCGCCTCTCCCGCAGGTTTGGGAGCCCGGTAGGCCGTGACTGAAAGACCGTAGCAACAGCGGTCAATTGCCGTTTTAGAGCCCATTTTGGGGGCGAATGGTGGCAGCAGAGCCACTGCCGCCCTGGCTCTTGTAGGTGGGTCTGGAGTGTCACGTAGGCACCCCAACTCGCGCCGGGGGCCGTGGTCCGCAGACTCCCACTTCATTGCCCCGGAGGCCTGAGCCCGCCCTGCCCGGCGGTGGCTGCACCTTTCCCGAGAGTCGGGGCAGCGGCGGCTGGAAAGTGGATGCAGCCTAACCGCGTAGCGCTGAAACCACCATTCACAAATGATGCAAACCCCCGTCTTCTGTGGATAAACGGTGGCGGCGCGCGTCCGAGCGTCCCCGAGGGGCTGTGGGGAGCCCCCGGGGAGAGCAGGAAAGGAAGCGGGGTGGCGGTGGCTAGGAAGCGACTGAGCCTTCTCGCCCGGCCGGCGGAAGAGGGAGCCGGGTCCGGGCGCGCCGAGCCAGCCGCCCCTCGCGCAGTTCCTCGGCCGCGGCGCGGGGTTCGCCCCGCTTCTCCCCGGCAGCAGCCGGCTGGGTGCCCCCGGCACAGCACAGTGCGGCAGGCGGCAGCGTCCTCCCCTCGCCTCCCCCACATTCCCTCACCTCAGCCAAGGCGGCAGCCCCGGCGTCCCCGCCCGCCCGGCCCCACGCCCCCGCCCGGAGCGCCCCCACCCGGTGCGCCCCCGCCGGGTCCCGCCGCGCAGCCCCGCCACGCTGCAGCTGGAGCGACCGCCGCGGCCGGCCCCGCAGACCGGGGAGGAGGAGGAGGAGGGGAAGCCGGAGAGGGAGGCGCGGGGAGGAGGGATGGAGCCGGGAGGAGGAAATAAATAAATAAAACAATCACCTCCGCGCCAATAAGAGCGAGGGAGAGAGCAAGACGCGACCAGAGAGCCAGCGGGGCCCGCTCGCGCGCCTCTGAGAGGCTGTCCGCGCGCGCGCGTGTGTGCGTGAGTGTGGATTTGCCGGGACTGGAGCTGGAAAGTTCAAACTAAACGTGTTGCTCTCGCCGAGCGCCGAGGCCGCGGCGGAGGCTGCCCAACTTCCCCGGGCCAAGTGAGTGGCGTTGCCCAGCGCCTTTGGCGAGGCGGCGGCCGCTCGGCCCTGCGCCCGGGCGCGGCAGCGGCGGCTCCGCTCGCCCCGGGAGGGAGCCCGCGGCCAGGGCTGGACGCGCGCCCCGCCACCTCCACCGACTCTCTCCTCAGCCTCCGCGCCTGGCACCGCAGCAAGGTACGTGGCGCTTCCCGGCGCGGCTTCTTCCCTAGCACACCCCGCGCGGATTTTTGGCTGCCTAGATTCTTCCCCTTCCCAGAGTGGTCATCATTTGTCAAACTTTACCTCCACCTCGCACATGCCGGCGGCCGCTGCAGCCGCCCTCCCTGGCAGCGTGGGCTCCGCTCGCTGATGGGAACCGAGAGGAGGGTGGGGGGGGGGGAGGATCTGCTGGCAGCGGTGGTTCCCATCTGGATTAAGATCGTATTTCGGAATAACTCGCAGGTCTTACCTTCCGGGGGTGTCCTTCATTATGATGTTCCCTGTGATGCTGGTAATGGTTTTCCTTGCTCCTTCTGCACGGAAGGACGTACAAGTTTGCAGGAGAAGGTACATGAAAAGCAGGTGAAGTTTGCAGCCACTTGACTCCAAGAGAGGAGTAACCCTTTCTTTGCAGTAGCCGCTGTGGTTTTGAAGCAGCGGCGGCGGCGGCAGCGGTGACAGCGGTGACAGCGGCCTGGCCGGTGGCGGCAGCTGCACGTTGTCCCGTCTGTGACTGGGAGAAGGAGGAAAAGTGGGGCTGCCTCGTCGGAGAGCGCAACTCTGGAGCTGCCTGCAAAGACGCTGCGGGGGAAAATGCTAAGGGCTCCCTGATCCTTGGTAAATCGTGTTTGGAGAGGCATGATTTCCTTTTGTGGTATTTATGTGCTTAATAACAGAAATGCTTAAAAATCTCTTTAAAACTTTTATGCATACGATTTCCATTTCTAGATTAGGTGAAGGACTCTGAAACCTCTCAGATAAATGCCAAAATCAGTAAGATCAGAGCGGTGTGCAAACCTGCAATGAATTGCCCAATGCCTTCTTGTTTGTAACGTATCACCTACTGGGAAACGTATCTTCCGTGCCATACTATTTTAGTAATAGTTATAGGTTCATTATTATTTTTTTTCTTACGATGAAGTAGGAAGTTTTTAGTGAAACAAAAATTTAGAAGTCATAGTAAGTTTCCAAGCAAGGTGCTTGAGCCTTTTGAAGCCACCTGCTGAATTAGTTCATGTTACTTTTCAGAGGTTACCACTTTGGTGCAGGAGATGAAGACATATCCAGCAGATGGAGCAGTGGAAAACTATACTGGAACCTGCATAACACTCATTTATCCCGATGGAATCACAAAGAGGCCAAATAAATGTGTATGGAGCTCACTTTAGGGGAGACACTGGTTTTACTGTCATATTTGGAAAAAAATTTGTGTCTACTGAAATATGATTGGAATATATCTGCAGAAACTTCAATTCTTTAGGCTTCTTTTTCATTCATAAAGCATTTGAAAATAGTTTTTGTGCATATTAGAGTACAGGATGATTCATTCATGTCAGAAATGTCAACTGGTCCTTTGGTTATATATTGCGGTGACTCACAACGACATGAAAAACAATGCATTCTGCCATAATAAAAGTCTAATTATTGTGTTATAGTTTAAAAGAGTGTAAAAACTTGCATTTGAACGTAAGCAAACATCATTTTGAATACTTTTTAGTATTCTAAATGCAACTGAATTTGTGTTTTGCAAAGTTAAGATAGCTAAATACACTTATTTCTTCAAATAATTTACTGCAGCTTAAATTGAAGGAAAAAGTTAATAAAACTTTTTAGTCATTCTTGTGAATTGATGTTCCTTCTTCCCCAAAATTTCATGAAATTTAGATCTGGTGTGATCTGGTCACATTCATTTTACCTTCAGAGACAAAGACAAAATTCTTCAAAAGCCACTTTAAAAAATCCTTACATTGATATATTATGGTAACAATAACATGAGGAGAGAATCTGCCTTCCTACAAAAATTTTAAAACTTTGCAATCAGTCGTGCATCTGAAAAAATAGCTTTAAAGTGAACAGAGACAAATGGGCTGCCCATTTCACAGGCAGAACGGCAAAGACTTAGGCACCTGCTTTGTTGCACCGTTTCAGGAAAGAACTGGTTCTTCAATCTAGTCTGCTCATCTCCCATCTCTTGCTCCTTTCATTGTGTTTTGTCATAGATTTTACCGTGGCAGAGAACTGAGCTTAGCTACTCTGAAAAAAATCCTATTAGGTCTTACTTTAATGTCATCATTTAGCAATTTAAAAGTTACAGCCATACAGCAAACATTTTAAGGAATTTAGAGACAGACACGATGCCATTGAAAAATGTAGCACTAGCAATCATTTGAATTAAACATGCTTTACACTGAGGGCACATGTTTATAAAATATATGTGACTGTTTTCTAAATCTTCAGATAACGTCTGTAGCAAAGTACTTACTTTTGCATTCTGAAACTATGTTTCTTTCACATTCGCATAATATCCAAGAAGGCTTAGAACTCCCAGTGTTATAAAATAGTATAACTACCTTTCTGAAGGAACTAATTTTATCCCGCCTGTTGCCACACAGATTAAATGATTATAGATTTTTCTAAATTTATTCCATTCTAAATTTATGCCCCTTTACACAGGCAAGAACAAAAGGGTTTCAGTGTAAGATGCTGAAAGTTTTATGCCATATTTAAATGTTTGAAAATATGAATACCAGACATTTACTAATTTATCATCTCTATTAAATGTGTTAAATTCCTCCAATATAACTCTTATTGATAGTTTAAAAATCAGCTGGTCAAAGCAATGTTAATGTAGTAAAATTAGGTTAAACGTAGGTATATTATGGTCATTGCTCATGTGATATATGTCTTCAGAGAAAACCGGGTGCCTTGTAAGTTTTTCTGTAAACTCAATATAAATGAAATGCTGATAAGATTGACATAATTTTGATATAACTTTGACATATGTATTTCTACATATTTTGAGACTTTAAAATATAATCACTAAATACTCTTCGTATAGTACTGAGCGTTTTCAGTTAAGTTTATTGGACTGATAGAATCCTGTAATATGCTACTGAAGTTGAGTTCAAGTTTATGGAGGGAAATATTGGATACATACATACATACATACATACATACATATATACATACACACATGGGTCATCAGTTTTCACTGGGAATCTTGGTAATGGGAGTGGCAATGTGCCTATTGAAGAATTTTGGAAAATAGTCTAATCATCAACTTTAAATTCTCATTTTAAAAACTTGATCAAAAATAGGTATCTGTTAAGTAGAGGATCTGTATTTAACCTAAGCCTCATGGTAATAGTTGAAGCTTGGCATTCACCAAGTGTTTGCACTTGTTATTACAGTAATTTTAATGCACTTTCTGCATTATTTGTATTTTCATTCCATCTCCTCAGGACATTGTTCTAATAGAGCTATAATATAGCTCTATTAGGTAGTTTTCTTCCAGCACCATAAAATGTAGCCACTGGGTTTAGACTTAAATATAAAACCGCAATTACATTTGCACCAACCTAATATTTCAACTGAATTAAGTTTTTGAAACTCATATAGAGGGATTGAGAGATTATGAAGAAGCAGAGATTTTGGCTTTTTCTCCATTAAGTTATCTTCTGGGAGTTAACATGGGTTTATCAGTCAGTGAGGATCAAGCAAAAGATGAAACCTTTTATTCTTTAGTTTCTGTCTTGTCACCTGCCTGTTTGGTTTCTCTTAGTGTCAAGTATGACTGAACATGACTTTCACTTATAATTTATAGAAAAGGCATATATATTTGAAACTTGGGTGTTTTATTGGGAGGCACCATTAGTTTTTAATAAGAAGAAAAAGTTTCTAGCGCTATATATAAGGAAAAAATCATAATATAAAAAAATTATTCTAGATGAGTACAGCAGTGAAAAATGTATCTTCGGATATAAATTTTAGCAGAAATGATGAGGATGTAAGATTTATCCCAAATAATATTTCCAACTTTGAGTATTACTGTAATTTAATTTTTATATGTTAATGCCGTATTGGGTACAAACACCTTTACCTTTAACTCTCTTTAATTACCACTTCTTTGTATAAAAGTCTACGAAGAATATAGCTTAATTATATATGTATAATATGATTGTTTTATGGCATATGTTATATGATATATATCTCATAAAACATATTTTTAACATGAGTACAGTTTTGCTCATACAATATTCAGGGATAGATTTTATTTCACTGATTATCCCAAATTTTTTTTGAAGCCCCAGAGTCCTCAGGTAATTTTCTATATGTTACTGTATAGGACAGTTCTGCCATATAGCTTTAGAGATATTTAGTCATAGAAATATAATTGGGTAAGCTGCCCTACTATTCACGTAATTACCATGAAACTTGTGATAACCTCTAAATACACTATGTTATATAAACTGTTTATATTGTTACCAAGGGATTAAAACCATGGGACAAGATGAACATAGTCATTCTTTATAGTGGTCAAAAACTATCTTTCATGTTTTAAAGGACTTATATTTAGAACTTATTATGGAAAAAGGTGGATGGATCAAAAGTGGGTATCAAGTGCGTGAAAAATTATTTACCAGAAGCACACTTACTAAGTATTATAATAAGCATACCTTTCTAATTATCATTTTCCAAAGGTAGGAGATTGGAGAGGCATAATTAAAGGTACCTGATATTATTAGAATAAGACAGTTGTCTAACTAGCATTTTCATTCTGATAGGAATATGTTTCATGATTTTGATTATTTCACAGCACCCTTAACAAATAGAATTATACTGTGTTTTCCAATATGAATATCTTAAAGGTTTTGAAATGTATGATTGATTATGATCATCAGAACTCTGTGACTAAACTGAAGGCAGCTAACACATAGAATACTGCTGGCAAATTGAGAGGCTGAATACTGGTGTTGCAAAAAGTTTTAAGTTGATGTTACTTCCTATATACCCCCAAATCAGTATTATTACTACTTTGCTAGTACTTTTATTATGAATATAAATTATATTAGATTCTTATTCAACTTTCCATGCTTAAATTACAGTATGTTCAAGAACTTGCTTTAGTAATACATATTGATAATTATTGTACGACAGAGATCTTTACTGGTAACATTAGATTTAGAACATTATTATGCGAAACAGACAATAAAACAATCTCTGCTCTGGGTCTATAGAATTTACTCAATTAGTGCCACGGGCATGTGAGAACAGAAAGTGTCCATATGTCAGCTTCAACTATATGACAGAGGGAGAAAAGTGAGGAGACACCTTTCCATGAATGTCTTCCCTCCAGTTTATACCACCAGTTTTCTAAATAAACTTTATTTTAACATTTTTTAAACCTGGACACTTTTAATGAGAACTAATCACAGTCACAAATATCAGTGTATTAATGGATTACATCAATACTTAATATTTTTTCATCTTATAGCTCAATCCATCATTCATTAAGCGGAAAGATTTATTCACATTACCTTTTTAAAAATAATTCAGCAATTATATAGTAGACTGATTTTTAATTGTTGTCTATTAAAAATAAAATAAAGCATAAAATAAAAATAATAAAAACTAAGAATAAGTTGTTGATGTAGTTTTTAGGATTTAATTTTGTTATTTAGAAGAAGATAAATATTTATAGGTTTAAGTTTTGGTTGTATATAAAATTAACAGCAGCAAGAATAAATAATCCCATATTTCAGCCAAAATGGCAACTAGAAATGATAAATTGGCTTTCTTGTGTATATGTGTGTGTGTGTGTCTTTTAATTTTCTATGTCAATTAATATGTACTATCAGTAGAATAGAATATTCTGAGAAGATAATGGTATCTTGTTGAACATAGATTTAAAGGTTAAGCAGTTATTATTGAAAAATAAACATACCAATTTACTTTCCATCTCTAAGCCTTTTTCTTAAAGTATATTTACCTAAATTTAAACAGCATCTATAATATTGATAAAAATTTTTAAAACATAAATGTCAAATTAAGTGCTCAATAAATATTAGGATCTGTCTATCTTTGATCTCTTCTTATTATCAAATAAAAATCAGTACAACTGATATCTTTCTTTTAATAACAAATAGATGCAAGATAGTCTAAGGTTAACAACCAGAAAATATTTGTTTTATGATGGGATGTTCATAATTTCTTTTTCTCATTGTCTTACAGATTTATTTATTTTAATTTCATGTAGGATATAACAATTCCTTCTGCAAAATAAATGTTTTTTTGATAAAATTAAATACACTAAAGTGCCTTCAATTCTTAAGTATGTTTCAAAAGTATTAAATTTATATTTTGCATGTGTCATTATTTATATTGTAGGATTTTTCCCAAATACAGGTCCTCTTGTGTTATCATTGTGAAGTTTCTTATTCATACTTTTCACATTAATACTTTTCTATACAACTTAATTTTTTTGCTTTTTATATTCAGAGCAGAGTTGACAATATTGCAGTTATTGCCAACTTTATTTTATTTTGATTTAAAATATGTTAAACTCATATAAAGTATTAACACTCATAATATATATTTTTCTAAAATTATTTGTGTGAGTCAAATTTGTTAGTGATTTCTTCAAAATTTTATTTGTAACTATGGGATCAAAACCAAAAAGGTTAATTTTCATGTAATTAAAGGTCAGTGATTTTTTTATTGCTTGCTTACAATTTGTTTACTTCTTTAAGAAATCTAATAACATTTTCAACAAAACGGTGTTTCTTATTACTTGTGAACCTTATGCTTTTTAAAATTTTGCTTTTAAAACAGTTCACAGTGATTAATTTGAACAAAGAAAGCAAAAATTTAATGGTTATTGTACACATATTAAATTAAATTTCAAGAAATGAAAACTTTGTGATAATACAAATTATAAAACAGATAGAAATCTCAGTATTTGTTTTCAGAAATTTTGAGGGAAAACTAACCTTGAAATAGTAAAGTATAAGAAATAATGTTAACAATAGTCTTAAATGTTCAGGTCCCTATTACTGATTTTGGCAAGGTTTATGTCCAAATTGTTATGCTAGTAATATTTACATAGAATGATTTATAAATTTATTTTTTAAGAAAGTCTTATTTCAGCCACCATTGTTTTATACAATGTTGGTAGTTCCAGTTTAGTCTATTTTAAAAAGTAAACCTTATAGCACTTAAAAATTTTGTTGTTGATATATTTAAATAAAAGAGTGCATGTACCAACAGTACAAATGAAACAAATTATCATAATGATACTGCTTTTGAGATAACCAAAACAGAGAGAAATTTGAACTTACCAGTACCTTTGAAACAGAATTCACACTCGAATCTGCTTTAGCGTGAATTGCACATGAATAAAATTATCTGCTTAATGTTCTCTTTAATTTTTAAATATCAGATAATGTGATTTGGGAAAAATCTCGATTAAAAATATTATCGTATGGTAAGATTCTTTGCATTTTCCCGTTTCTGGAGCTTGGTCATTTTATTTTAGTGAGTTATTATTTGGAATCAGTGTGTGATTAGAATAAAATTGAAAAGGATTTGCAACACTTCCTATTTGCATGGATCAGCTTTTCATAACCCCAAAGAAATTATAGAAAATTAATTTTTAAATTGTTTGAGAAGACCAACAACTATAACAATAAGGGACAGTGGTTTCGCTCATCATGTAATATCATTTATAGAATTACAACTGACGTATCAATTCAAAAATTATTTCTGATGTTCTAAATAAGTATATATTGGCAGAATTTTTTGTAAAATGTTTTCCATTTTGTAAGGCAGAAGAGTTTAAAATGTGAATAATATGCAAAACGTTTTAGTAAATAATGTTTTTATATACAATTAAGAAAAAAATACGCCTCTAGGCAAAAGAATAAGCAAGTCACCTCAGAAATCTCTTCAAATTTCAAAAACCGGTCAAGAAATAATGGATCAGAAGACCCCTCATACGTAATATGAGACCAAATCTATAGATTTGTGAGAAAAAGAATCTCTATCAAAAAGGATAGAATATATTCCCAAGGCAGCAGGTCCAATCATACTGACAGTCTTAACAATGTCTATGAGATAAATGTTTCTAATTGTGTGTGGAAAACATGCAAACTTAACCAGAATCTGAAGGGCAGTGTTTGGTAATACTCACATGGGTGCCCTCCGGGAAAGAAAGTAGTTGCTAGCTTTCTGAATACTTGATGCTGCAGACCTGCATGGTCTGATGGCATTAGGAGTATATCACATAAATAGAATAATGTATTCTAATTCATGCTCACCAAGCCACCTTCAGACAATCTGTTTACTCTTGCCCATTTTCTTTAGTGAAGTAAGGTGTTCAGGGTGCTTCTGCAGGCAGCAGGCAAGAGCTCCAGGCTCCTATTTGATTTTGATTACAAATTAATAAATCGGCATAATAGGTTATACATTTCATTTCCTTGTGAATGTTAGTGCGAGTCATCATCCTCAAATCTAATTAGATCTGCAACACTGACACATACTGTAAACCAAACCTGTAAGACCAAGGTCACCAAAATAGTGCCAAACCTGAGACCTGTTCATCAGCGACCTCTGAGAGAAGTCTTCATGTCACTAATGAGAACGTTTATTTTGAAGACTACAAAGACAAAACATGGAGTACAGGAATACTTACTCTTTTGGTTTAATACTATTTTTATTAAAATAGCATGAAAATTAAAAAGAAAATTAGTTGAGGGAACAAAAAAGGAATAAAAATTTGAGATAAGTAACATGGTCAGAAGAAAGATGCTTCAAAAATATTTGTATTGTAGTATTTATTAGGGCTTTTAATTATTTGCCCCCACAGAACCAATATTCAATATTAAATCTATAGTCTTTATAATATTTATTAAATGAAATTTTAAAGATCAATTTAGAAGAGAAGTCACATTTTAACATTCATTATACATTCACTCTGTGTATCGTTTTACAGTTTGCTTTTCTGCTCTTCATGATTTTAAAATTTTTTCTTTGTTCGTACACTTAGAACTAGTTCATTCATTATAACCATTGTTCAGTATTCCATCATATGATTATGATGAAATCACAATTTCAGCATTTCTTTTCTGACTTCTGAAATAGTTCTTAAGTGTAATAATGCATTAAAATACAAACTACAAATGCAAAATACAATACAAAACACAATTCTATAAGATAAATGTGAGTGATATTGTGGTATATTATATACATATTTTATGTATGTCAATTATGCTATATTTATCATAACATTTTGCATAACATTTTTTAAAAATTAAAATTCTGAAGCCATTAAATCTTTCACTACAACATCATTTTCATAGTCATGTGTTATTTCATTCTATGGATCTAGCAGAAGTTAACAGTTTGTTATGGTTGGATATTTCAGTTGTTTAAGTTGTTCATATTAGAAAGAAAGCTAAATGAACAATTTTACTATTGTTTGTATCTTTGCTGACATCCCAAAATATTTATTTAGGAAAAATTTTAAAAAGTTAAATTACGTTAGTGTATGCTTGGATATTTTTTATTTTTAATATAATTGAGATAACAGCTTTCGTAAGCATTTTCTTGAATAATTGGACCCTCCATACTGTTGTGGTTCACTCTTGGGGAATCACTGCTTGAAAAAATTATATCTGATATTCTAGTATTATAGATATAACACTGAATGCTGTCTAATCTGAGATTTGGCTTTCATTCAAAGCTGTGTGATCTCGGGTGGGTTATTGCATATCTCTTAGCTCCAATTTCCTCACTTACAACCCAAGGAATTTGTAATAATACTTAGAGAATATTACCAACACTGATGTTTTATCATTATAACTCTATTTGTGATTTTAGAAGAAAATAAAGTAGTGTATAGGAATAAAAACATGTTTGTAGATTTTCATGATTTATCAGCATTAACTCACTCGCTGCCAATTAATTGTAAAGTTGCAAGATTTTCTTAGATCAATTTTCTTGCAGGTAGATGTAATAAAACACCAGTTGTTTGGACTGATGTTCAAATTCTAACAAAGTTTTAGTTTTCTTCAGTTAAAGAATTTCATTCTCTCTGCATAATATTTTAAAATATAGGTAAATAGATAGTGTCACATATATCTGCAGTTATTTCTCTATTATTTTATTTCCACTGCAGAAATAATAGATATATGCATGTGTATGTACATCTGTGTATATTAATTCTTGCACAAACTTACACAAATTCAATTAATGTATACTATAGGCCAATATTTCAATACATACCTTAGGTATGTTTAAATATATTCAAATGTGTGTCCCTGTTTTCTCACTTAGTTTTAAAAATATTTCCAATCACTTTAGTTTCCAGGAAACAAACAAACAAAAGAAGATTTTCTTTTTGTTTGGTTGCTTTTGTTTTGTTTTGTTTTGTTTTGTTTTAGAGACAAGTCTCTGTCACCCAGGCTGGAGTGCAGTGGCACGGTTTCAGCTCACTGCAACCTCCGTTTCCTGGGTTCAAGCTATTCTTCTGCCTCAGCCTCCTGAGTAGCTGGGATTACAGGTGTTTACCACCATACCCAGCTAATTTTTGTAATTGTAGTAGAGACGGAGTTTCACCATGTTGGCCAGGCTGGTCTCAAACTCCTGACCTCAGGTGATCCACCCGCCTTGGCCTCCCAAAACTGCTGGGATTACAGGCGTGAGCCACCGTGCCTGGCCAGTTTGGTTGTTTCTCTGAATAAAGTTTACAGGTACTTAACACATCCCTATTGAATTAACTTATGAATTAGATTTGTCCTTGTTTGTTGTTTTAAATCCAGTTATTTTGCCCCCTACCTGAATCTGGTTATCCCGGGGTAGATAACCTTTCCTCTTTCAGTGCCACTCTCTCCAGGTCTGTAAAAAATGCTCTTTCTAGAAGTTTTTGCTTTTAAAATAATTTTTTTAATTGTAGGCTTAAATTAGTAGAATAAAAACCTTCAATTTAGACTAGAAAATTAGCTGCAAACCTTCAGCAGCAAATTTCCTATCAGTCAAGGTGTGATAATTCTGATCGTCTGTATTCTCTTGTCAGCAAACAGTGCAAAGCCTCTAATGTATATAATAGAAGTCTCAGGTAGGAATGGATCGGTATACTATGGAGAGTCTTAGGCACATATGTCATTTGATGTTAAACTTTAGTCCTTTTTTCTGTTCTTCTTTCTCTCTTTTTGTTTTTTTTCCAGTATTCTTTTCCCCCCTGAAAACATGACCTTTCTTAACTGGAGAAACCTAGAGACTGGGGGCTAGCATAAATTTTAATTAGGGTAAAGTGATTTTAAGTGGTTCCCTTTGCATCTACTACCTGTTATTGATGACCACATCTCAAGAAAAATAAACAAAAAATGATAACAGGTTAGTTTGTAAATTAAATGGTCAAGGCCTGTCAGGCCTTCTGATCATTTTCCTCTCTACGGGTGAAGATACTGTTTTCTTCCTAGCAAACCTGAAGAAGCTTGCTCTTTCAAATTACAATTATATTTTTTAACCCCCCTGCTTCATTTTCTGGGACTGAATATGTTTTGATCCCTTATCCCAATCCCCACGAGGAAATGATGTGGTACTATTTATTACAATTATTTGCAGATGAGTTTTGGGCAATATGTTCTTTTCTTTATTTAAGTCTTGAAGTCTTTTAATAAGGAGATGTCTTGTGTCTGGGTCAGGAGCTCCCTTGGCTCTGAAGCCAACACCTGGCTGGCCCATACCGTCTGTACTCTACCAGAAGAAAGGTCAAGTCCTCCCTTTCTCTACCTTTGATCACCCTTACCATTAATTACTGAGGTTGCTCCTCTTATTTCCCCTGGTTGAGATTTCACTTCCATCGTGGCCTTTCACTTACAGCATTATGTCCTTAAAGTGATCAATCCACATTTTTATTTTTAGTGAGCACCTAGGTGAATATGATCTGTGTAAATAACTCTATTTACCAGCACTAGACCTTAGGAGGAAAACAGCTACCTTTTATAGAATTAGGGAATTTGGGGCAATTTAAAACACAATGTTTGACTTTGTGAGAGTCTTTCTAAATAGTTTCTGTACGCAAGAACCATTAAAAGATTCAGGATATGGAAAATTGGTAAACTTTGATTTTGCAGATGCCAGAGAAATATAAGGTAAGATCATCTAAAATAGTTTGGTTTGGCCATATAAAATAATAAAATGTAAATTTTTATATTCTTTGTCTTTTTTCTTATCACCATGCACAGTAATAATTAATTTGCATATCAGTACCTATATGTCGCATTAAATGGAACCCTCCTTTGTCAGTTAGATGAAGCTGTTTTTCTCCTGTAGCATTGATCAACAGTACACTTTCACACATCTTATGTCATTCAGTCTCCTTAGGCTTCTAGTGCCTCGGCGCCTGTTCAGAACTTTAAAAAAGGGAGTGGTGTGTGTCTAGACCCAGCCAGTCAGCCGAATTTTAACAGGCAAAATCATTTTCCCATAACCTAACATTTACGTATTTTTGACATTTTTCTTCAGGTGTTCACCCAGATCGCATTTAGTTGTTTGCGTTAATTGGGAATTTAGTCACAAGAAATTCTTGATTATATCTTTGGGAGATGTGGAAGAAACAGTAACTGCTTTGAAGAGATCAAAGCACGGAAAAGAAGTTGTAGTGACAGGGATGGTGGCTTTGTGAGTTCCCTCGAGCTGCCGAAACAAATTACACTAACTGGGTGGCTTACAAAAACAGAAATGTATCATCTCACGGTTCTGGAAGCCAGAAGTCCAAAAGCAAGATGCCGGCAGTTGGGTTCTTCCCGGAGGCTCTGAGAGACATTCTGTTCCGTCCCTCCCTCCTAGCTTCTGGTAGTGGTCCTGAGTCCTTCCTGCTCCTGGGCTGTACTCACATCACTCCAATGTCTGCCTCCATCTCCATTTGATCTTCACTTCTGTATTTTCTGATCGTTGACTGTGTGCTTCAAACCTCCCTCTCCTTATACTTGTCAGGACATAGGTCATTGGATTTACTGCTCACCTTGAATCCAAGATGATCTCATCCCAGGATCCTTAATTATCTGCAAAAATTATTTTTAACAGTAAATTCACATTCATAAGTACTGGGGGGTAGGGTTTAGGCATATCTTTTTGGGAGATGTTATTCAGTCCACAAATGTGGAAAAGGACAATGTTGGTAGAACTTAGAGGGTTAAGTTTGGACATGACATTTAGACTGTGTCACCTGCAGAAGTTGTCTCATTAGGTAGTATAAAATATAAATATACTATTTGGCACAGTTGCTAAATTTTTGCTAGAGGTAAGAGGTAATGGAGAAACCTGAGTTGCAATGTGAACTTAATTCAAAAATGTACACACTAGTAAGAACTCAGCACAGTTCAGAGAATCTAGTGTAAGACAAGGAATATAGAAAGGACAAGGATAAATATTCCAGGGACAAGTTGTGCCAGTGCTACCTGTGGTGAGATTTTTGAGGCTGTGTTCAGCTCAGGGAGGGGCCTTCCATGAGCTATTCCTAATGTTAAGGATTTCTTTCTGTCAGTCAGTTCTACATATTAAGTGGAAAAAGCAGAGGCTCAGAAACCAAACTGAACTGACATAAAGTCGTTGGTTCACCAGTTACTAATATTCTAAACTTGAATATGCTGTTTATTTTTTCTTCTGAACTTCAGTTGTCCCATCTGAAATGATGAATAAAAAGAAATTATTTTTCATTATTCTTGGGAAGAAAAATAACTGCCTTCAGTGCCGTCCAAAAGAACTTTCTGTGATTCTGGGATTGTCCTCTACCTATGCTACTCAAAACAGTAGCCACTAGCCACATAGTTTCCCCTTGGAATGTATTTAATTTTAATTAACTTAAATTTAAATAACCTCTTATTGGCTCTTATATAGAACAGGGCAACTCTGGCACAGTTTCTGGCATATGAAAATGGTGCTCTCTTTATTTTCATTCTTGTCTCATTCTTTCTCAATAGATGCAGTTATTTAAATTGGGTGGGTGGGTGGGTGGGTACCAGAAACTGGTATGTATATCTTGAGTTCAGTGAATTTTAAATATTCTTTAGTTAGCACAAAGCTTTTATTCTTTGCAGAACAATGTTGGAAACTAACATTAGTCATGTAACCTTTGAAATCATAGCACTGTAAAAAAGAAAATTGAATATAAATTATTTCTTAGACTCCCATTTTTACAGTTTAAATACTAAAGTATGAGAAACTCAATTTGATATACTCTGACTTGATTATCACTCCATGATGCAGATTTCAAGGACACTGTTATGATAAAAAGTGCACATTAATTCAAGACACATCTCACACTTCCCAATATGTGATTTATGGTTTAAAATATTCGTTGCTCTTTTGCTGAATTTTTAATGGCTTTATTTTAACTATTTTCATAGCTGTAGATTTCATTTGGATGCAAACACAAAATTTTATATATTTCTTGGAAAGTAAGTGGAAATGGGGGAGAAGAGTTTTTGATGATACTCTGAAATTCTCCCTATGAAACCTCAACAAAAAAATCAGTCTCTATCTAATATCATCTTAATTTATTATATACAATTAAAATATGTAACAAAATTGATAAATATACAGCGAAAAAGTGAGAGAAACATGAAGAATAGTTGAGTTTAGCTAATTTATTTAATTTATGAAAAACTAATACACAAGAATTAAATTGTGGCAAGAATGATTGTACTGATTAATAAATATCATTCAAGAGGTGAGCAAGCTCTGTACTATACAAGCAAAGAAGCAAAGTGTATTGACAAGCAAACTTGACAATATATCACATATACTGTTTATGTTATCATATGCTTAGCGAAACACAGAAACACACACACACAGAAACTCAGTAAATTATGACAAATTTCTAATGATAGACTAGTCTCTGGTATAAAAATAATGTAACAAATTAAGAAATAACATATGCAAAAAGAAGAAACTAAAACTATAATTCCAGATTATTTAGAAAATAGCAGTAAAAATATGCTACATATGGAATGTATGATTGTATACGAAACCATAATATAAAGGAACTAAATAAAAATAAAATAGATGAATTAGTTAAACATCTGAAAAATATCAACACAGCAAAATTTATGCAATTAGAATGAATGATTTAGTACATATAAAAACATAAATTAATGAACTAGGAGGGAAAGCAGAATTTGAAAATAAATTCAGAAACCTGTTCCTTGAAGTCAATAAATAAAATACGGAACACTTGCTTGATCAAAAATTGTGAAAACAAATAGAATCAGAAATGACAGCAAGAAAATATGCATCAAATTAATAATATTTCAGGGGGCTATAAATTAGAAGAATTGGCTCCGTAAGTGATTAAATCTGTAAGTTTTCCAGTAGGAAGATAGCTTTTGAGCTATCCTAAAAATAAGTACTGTGGCTAGAAAATTTTATTCTTGAATTTCTTCTACGGTCAAGAAGCCTATGCCATTTTAAGTGCTGGAGGTTAGAAAGAGAGAAGAAAATTATCCTAATTAATTTTATAAATCAATATGATCAATGACACTAAAATTGGAAAAATCTATATGATTATTGAAAAAGGCATTTAGTGGCCAGCATGGTGACTCACGCCTGTAATTCCAGCACTTTGGGAGGCCCAGGTGGGAGGTTCACGAGGTCAGGGGCTCAAGACAAGCCTGGTCAACATAGTGACACCCCATCTCTATTAAAAATACAAAAATTAGCCGGGGGTGGTGGCAAGTGCCTGTAGTCCTAGCTACTCGGGAGGCTGAGGCAGGAGAATCACTTGAACCCGGGAGGCGGAGAGTGTAGTGAGCCGAGATGGTGCCACTGCACTCTAGGTTGGCAACAGAGTGAGAATCCATCTAAAAAAAAAAAGGCATTTGGTTAACTTTAATGTCTATTTTTAATAAAAACTTTATTTTTATTGAATTATTAGGCAAACGAATTAGAAAATAAAAAGAATTCAGAGGTATAAAAATTGGAAATAAGAATACAATATTATTATTTATTTTTAAAAACCTGAAGTGACCAAAATATGTTCAGAAACAATTAGCATTAAGTACATTAGATGTTTACAAAACAAATTATTGATAGTATTTATGATGCCAAAAATTTTGAAAATATAAGGAAATCTAATAATTAAAAACTGCAGCTAAAAACATAAAAAGTGTAGATACAAATTCAACACGACCTGTACAGGCCCTGGGTTAAAAAATTTTTTTTTTAATTTGTAAAACATTAGTACTTTAATGGAAGGATGTATCTCAATTGCAGAGTTATCATTATACGAGATCTCTTTTCAAAATGCTTGAGTGGAATTCTAGCTCTAGTCTTTACTGATTATTTGACCATTTATCAAGTTTTCTAAATATTCTGTAGCTTAGTTTTCCTATCTACAAAGTAATGACAATACTAAAAAATATTCCATGATCTTAAGTGTTTGGAAATCATCTTATACATACTCAACATTTAGTTACCATTTACTAATTATTTGACTGTTTCTACTAATACTTCTACTGCTACAGTGAGGAAGTTTAAAACATCAGTGATATGAAATCACTAAAAATTTATGCATTCAATGTAAATTCAAGCAAAAACCTATTAGGATTTTTAATTTGTCAAGTGATTTTAAAGTACCTCTGAAAAAAAATATATAAAACAAGAAAAGTACTATCAGGCAATATTGGAAGCAGGATTATACCCTAATAGATATTGAGATTCATTATAAATTTATATTATTTAAGATAATAAGATAATGGAAAGAATAGAGGGTCTAGAAATATATATGTCTACGTATATATAGAAAGTTAATATGTGATCACAAAGATTCTTAATATCGGTGGAAAAACTACCTTAACAACCAAGAATATTTATTCTTAGAAAGCAAATAGATACAGGACTTCAGAAAAGAAATACAAAGGATCAATAAATATATACTTAAAGTTCCTAGTAACTGAAGAAATACAAATAAAATATGAATATTGTATTTCTATTTTGCTTAAAAAATAGACCATTACAATTTCTATACTTTTGATTGTTAGGGAATGTGTGTTTTCCACAGCCTCCATGACTCCAGTTTAAGGAACTAAGGTGGGGCATGGATTTGGGGAAGGATAGAGGTCAGAGATAGAGAGATGGTCAAGGATGATGAAAGCTTCAGAAGTTGTTTTGCAGTCATCACTTGTAAAAAAAGGTTAATAAAAGGCTCATTTTCCAGTATGACAGAGAAGTGTCAGAAGGCCATGATTTGCTTTACGCTTATTGTAAAATCTGAAAATATTATGAAAATGCAATTGTTTCCTGTGTGTAGGGAAATAGACACATATACACTGTTGATCAGAGCACAAAGGTATGCAGTCTTTCTGCAGGGTAGTTTTACCGTATTGATCAAAACATAAAACCTGGATACTCTCTGTTACAGAAATTTTCTTTATAAACATCTGTTTTAGTAAGAAAACTAATTGTGCAAAGATAAATGTGCATAGTCTTTTTAGAATTGTTTATACTACCCGGAGAAAAAGTAAAATAACCTAAATGTCCAGGAATAAGAGACTGTTTAGAGATGAATCATGTAATGTTCAACAGTGGAATGCCATGCAGCCATCCATGGATGCTGTTGATTTGTATTCACAGAAATGAAAAACTCTGTACAATGGATCGCAAAAGTAAGTTTACACACACACACACGCCCACACACACATGCACATACATACATACATGTATATGTCATCAGAGAGAGCTGCCATAATGTATGTTCAGAAAAATGTTAACAGTAAGTGCCCCTCACCCGTCCCTCGTTCCCCCGACCCCGTGGTATTTTGGGCGATTTAATGATTTACCTGCTTCACTCTGAGGATTCTTCAAGAGTATGTGCTATTGGATTTTAATTAAATGACCGATACTTGCCTAATCTTTTAACCAATTCTGCCTATTGATTAACGTGTTCAGAATCACTTCACTGTGATGTAAATAGCTCTCAGGCAGTAGAAATTTTGAGTAAGACTAGAGGAAAGGAGTATTTCTTTTCGAAATTAGTATACCTGGCAGAAGAAAACTTTGGGCAACCCGTTGACCCTGCACCAAGGAAGAGTACACGGGCTGCAAGAGGTGCTCAGAAAGGAGGTAAAGGACAAGAGCAGAAAATGGTTAGTTTTCTCTGACATGTAGAAGGAGCGCTTATGTATCACAGGAAATCTCATGGACAGTTGCTCTCGTATTAAACACTGCTAATGCCAAATTTTACAGATCAGTGCTACTTTGGAAAGTATTTAATTTTGACTTCTTGGTTCATCCAGTTCCTTCCTTCTTGTCGGAACTTAACTCCCCACCCCCAGTTTAGGTAAAGCACAGTCTTCTGTGTTGCATTTCCTCCTTTTCACATGCAAGTTCTGCCCCTCCTTGCCTGTGAAAAGGAGGAAAAAGAGATATTTATTAATTAATCCAGTATTTCTTGATTATTCTTCAAGTGTCAGGCACAATGTGAGACCCTGGAAGCTGAGTTTCTGTAAGTCTGGTTAGAGAGGCAGATGTATAAGTAGGTAGTTGCAACACAGCTGCAAGTGCCATGATGGACATCTGCACAGCTGGCATTCATATAAACATCCAGAACGAGCACAGGGGAGAGGAGATTCCTGGCCACATAGGGCTAGGGAGGGGAAAGTAGAATGTGAACTGACCGTCATGTGAAGGAGGTTTCTTTCCAGGGTGACAGAAATCTAAATCTGTGAATCACTTTCAGTAGTTGCAGCTTATTGTATATAAATTATATGTAAGTAAAGATGTTTGTTAACAAAGAATTCATATGAACACGCATGTTAGCCGGGGTGGGGGGGTTGAGGGGAGGAGCGGGGGACAAGGGTATGAGATCAAGGTCTGGCCGTTGTCAGGAAAGGAGGTGGTAGAGGGTGTCCTTTGGGCTTTAGGTTAATCAGAATTTAGGCTTGTGAAGGAGGCTGGCAAGTGTGGCCCAAGCATGGGCAGCAGAAAATGGGAAGCACGGGCTGGGGAAAGCTGGAGAGATGCAAAGAGACTGCATCCTGCAGGGCCTCGGGCCTAGGGTGAGAAGTTTTAAGTGTTATCTAATTTGTGTTCATGACGTTCCCATCCACTGCTGGATTAATTAGGTCTGTTGTCTCTTTGTCTATAAACGGGCATTTCGAAGTAAGCGATTTACTCAGCTTGTTCAAAATGCAGACATCTAAGATCCATGCCTAGAGATTCTGATCTAGGGGGTTGTACTTGGGGACAAGAAATCAGCCTTCATGATTCTGATGAAGGTGGTCTATGAACCAAGTTTGGGGAAATATTATTTTGAGAAGTTTCTAAAATATACATATTCATTCATATTCCAAATGCCAAATTCCTTGCATTATGTAGGATCACTGTCATAAGCATTTAGGTGCTCAGGACGTTAGTTTGTGAGCAAGTTCTTTGTTTTTTGCATTCAAGTTCAATTGTAATTACCCACTTTAAAAAAATAAAAGTATTCCTGGCCAGGTGCGGTGGCTCACGCCTGTAATCCCAACACTTTGGGAGGCTGAGGTGGGAGGATCACGAGGTCAGGAGTTCGAGACCAGCCTGACCAACATGGTGAAACCCCGTCTCTGCTAAAAATACAAAATTAGCTGGGTGTGGTGGTGGGCGCCTGTAATCCCAGCTACGCATCAGGAGGCTGTGGCAGGAGAATTGCTTGAACCTGGGAGACGGAGGTTGCAGTAAGCCGAGATCGTGCCACTACACTCCAGCCTGGGCAACAGAGTGAGACACTGTCTCAAAAAAAAAAAAAAAAAAAAAAAAAGTATTCCTGCAGCATATTGCCCATAGATGTTATGTTATTTTTAGTAATATATGTTGTAAAAAAGAAAGGTGAGATGTCATTTGTAAATGTGGAATGGACCAATGAACATGTTACAAACAAAATGAAACATTTTTACAGTTTGAAACTTTCATCAAATTATTTACAGATATAATTTTAAGGGACTGCACTATAGCATGATCTAAATTTAAGGCTGGAAAGAATTTAGTATAGTATTCAAATTCTATGCTTTACTTCCGGTGAGGACCTATGGATACCCTTCTTTTCAAGAAACAAACAAAGATACATTAAGCATAATGCGATGAACATGCTTCGAAGCAACCTGCTGCATTTCATTTAAGCCATGATCACATGCATTGTATTTCTTTTAAGAGGAAGATAAATATTAAGATTGTAATTGTAAAGGTTTTTCTTCCCCTGAGAGTGTTTGCTATGAACTTCTATTGATTTCTGGAGTGATTCTGCAGAAAAAATATACCACTACCTATAGTGAATTAAGTTATGATGTTTGGTTTTAGAGATACATGTATATTCTCCTTAAGACTTTTTGCCCCCGAATTAGTTATTCATTTTTCTTCAAGACTCTGCTTTGGGAAAATAATCTCATTATGGCCTCAGCCAATGAATGTAACTCATTTTCATTAAATGCTATTTTGCCATTATAGTCATAATTCTCAATTAATTTTCATTTCCCTCCTTGACTGTGCTTTTCAAGAGGTATATATGATCAAGAAGATGCCTAATTACTGAAAAAAAATTGTTAGATGTGGAAACTCCAGGCAAAACCGACTTTAATAGTCCCAGAGAGTGGGAGACAGCCGCATTTAGCCTTAAGAGCAGGTAAAGTGATGTGGAAGATTTGAAGAAACTTACCTTGTGCCAAAAAATTTTGTACACATTTTGTACACATTTCAGTATTTGTTGCTTAAGATTTCACTGTTAGAAACTGAGATTCGTTCTCTCAGCCCTGGTTAGAAGTAAATATCCTTGAATAAGGTGGAGTTCATTCAGTTAGAAAATGTTTATTTTGTATCCTTAGTATGTATCAACCACAGAAACTCTCACGTATTTATTTTGTCATCTTCTAACTGTAGTCTGTATTATTATTATAAGTTCAGATGGCAAAAATTAAGGCACAGAATATATAGTTATGATCAAAGGGTATAGTTAGTAAGTAACCAAGACACAAGTTAAATTACGATCTGTTTACATTTTAAACCCAAGCTCTTTCTATACCATAATAGATGAGTCTTAGGAGCAAGAGGGTTAATTAATTCAAAGAAGTAGATAAGCTGATTCTGGTTAAAAAGGTGGAAATTAGAGCACCAAGGACATTGGTTTAAATAATCCCTGCAGCTGGTGAGAGGTAAATCAAAAGACAGTGCTTAATCAAATTCTCTTGACTCTATTGGTAAAATTTCAGAGACCATTTAGTCCATCATGCCTTCTTTGCTATATGAGAATCTAAATTGTATACCTCAGAAGGTTCGAGGTGTTGTTCCTGGTTTCCCTTGTTAGAGAGATTGAGTAGGGTGGAGAGAAATCCAAAATCCTTTGGCAACAAGAAATAGGGAATAAGAGTTCAATTCACAGATTGTGAATTCTGTGACAAAGAAAGCACTTTTTGGGGTGCTCGGGGTGGAAATGTAACAGAGAAACTGCTAATTTTGTTGCTCTTAAAATGATAGTATAATTTTATTTAAGCTAAGTTTTTCTGTGAGAAATTGTGAACTCATCAGTTTTATCTTATTTTTAGAAAAACTGTACTTTCCATTATTTCTATGATAACTTTAAAGTATATTACAACATTATCACTAACACGTTTATGGTGTGAAAAAGTAGGTTGTTGTTTCCGTAGATAATATGTTTACTTTACAATGCATTTAGGCATTTTGGGAGGAAACCCTTTTTAACCTGAAATTTTTGATACTTCCGAGTAGTTTACATAAAAAAAATTTGATTGTCCTTTTATAATTCTATTGGACAGAATTGCACATAAATACATATGTTTACAGTATCTTTTTCACCTTTAATTAATTTTTAATGATAAACATTTCAGATTTTAGGGGCGAGAAATGAGCAGTTTTTTTTGTTCACTTATGCTCCATGTACTATAGTAGGCTCCTAGTGTCCTTTTTTTCTCACCATTAAAGAACCAAAACATAACCTCTCTGTAACTCTGGAGGCCTCTTATCCAAAGTCATTTTCTACAGAATGGAAAGCTTCTCATAGTCAATAATCACTTCATCTATCTTATCTAGTAGTTCAATTATCACATTAAAGTGCTTTATTGTGGGGCATTCTCTTTGATACTTTCCTCTCTCTGGTTAAAATCCAACCAGGCAGTGAATCGCTTACTTATTATTCTTCTAAAACCAGATAAGCCTCAAGGCATATAAGGCAGGTGACCTTAAAGTTGGGCAGTTTTATTGATTCACTTAAAGAATAGGCATAAATATATGTTATTGGGTTTGTATTTTTAAACAAATGTATTATATTAATTCGAATTCTATAATTTTCCTTTTAAAAATATGTTACTTGGAAAAATATGTAATTGACAGCTCAGTATTGACTCTGTTTCATTCCTTAATTGTTTCCATGGGAGGACTCTAAGTCTTTCAAGAACTGGAACACATTTATTTATTTTTTAATTGTCTGTGGGGTTGCTGGGAGTAGAAGATATGACATATGGCAATGTTTTTAAATACTAAATTAATGCTCTTAGATAGAGATTCCTTTGGACGATTTTATTCCCTTTATACTTCTACCCTTTCCTCTTTTGCACATATAAGCAGACTATGTTAGGGAGACAATCTAACTATAGTTTATTTCTAGTAAGAATTATTTATCAACAGTAATAAAATTTTTATTGCTTTAAATCTCTTCCTTTTGAAAAGTGAAACACCCTGATGGCATGAAATGCAGCTGAAAGACCATGTAATAAAGAGCTTGCAGTGTTATTTTAAGCTATTTGGCCTATATTAAAAAGTTAATTTAAAAAATACAGCATGCAATTATGGGATGAAACTAAGGATCCAGCTAACATAGAAGCCTACATCAGTGTAAAAAGGCATGTGGAAGTCCATAGTGTAACCAAATAGCCTTTGAAGTAACAGAACTTACAGAATACATTTTTAGATGTACTGCTTTAGAAAACGTATAAAGGTACTTTATACATATACAATCACATTAATACTTCACTCTGTAAATATTTTTCCTGGCGTCTCCTAATATTTTTGTGTCTTTCAAAAGCATTTTATCACAGCAATTGCTTTCTTCCAGTGATGATCCAGTCTAATAAAATCTCAAACCATTCATTGGTGAGAGTTTGATTCACCTCTCCTCAAATGTCTCCTAACATTTACCACATCTCTTTTAAATGTATTAAACAGTAGTTCCAAAGAAGATAGAGGAAAGTCACGTCTTAGGAGGAATCATTCACAGCTATATAGCATTTCATTAACATGATACAGTTTGTCTTTCTAAAAGTTCTGTAAATAGATATTTTACATATTTTAACCAAATTAGATATATTTTAAAGATAAGACATTTGAAAATGGACTGTTTTAACTCAAAGTCATAGTATAATACATTTTTCTCCTCCTTCCTTACCCAAAGTTATATTTTATATGCGACTTAAGATTTTGGTTATGCTCAAAAGACTTCCGGGATTTAGAAAGAATGAGTAGGAGTTTATTAATTTATAATTGAAATAACGACAGAACGATTATGGTAATGAGGATTAAGGTAATATACAATTTTGGATTTTATACAGTTTCAGCATTGTTTCTCATTACGTCTTATTTGTATTTTTAAGAAAATGCAAAAATGTCTAATTTGGATTTAGTCTCTATAGCCTTAGCCCACTCTCTGATAAAACTTTTAATCATGAGTGAAGTAGCTCAAAGTCAAACATTTTGGAAGAAATATTAGAAGGTCTGTGATTTCAGAAGTAAAAATCAGGGACCAGGCATGGTGTTTCATACCTGTAATATCAGCACTTTGGGGGTTCGAGCACTTTGGGAATTCGAGCACTTTGGGAGTTCGAGGCCAGAGGATCACTTGAACTCAGGAGTTTGAAACTAGCCTGGGAACATAGTAAGAAAAAAAAATAGCCAAGTGTGGTAATATGCACCTGGAGTCCCTGCTACTTGGGAGGCTGAGATAGGAGAATGGGTGTGGGAGAGTGAGGCTGCAGTGAGCTGGGCAACCAAGTGAGACCTTACCTCAAAAGAAAGAAAAAAAAGTAAAAATCAGCACCTGAAATCATTACAGCATCCATAGGATCTCAATAAATTAGAGTTTGACATCAGGAAAACCCTTGTAAAGATTTTCCTTTGCTGGGAAGTATAATTCATTTAGGAACAATTCAAAATTTTTTTAAGAGAAGATTATTATTTAAGAAAAGATTTTTTAAAAAAAAACTGTTACCATCCTTCCAAATAAAACATTCAGCTTCAAAGTCAATACCAGCTTAAAAAGTACTATTTATTTTAAGCACATGTTTATTCAGTGTTTCTACCGTGCTGGTATTTTTTAGGTATGTAGCTGTGAAGCAGAGACTTACATTTTCTCATGAGTCTTACCTCTGGTTGTGGAGACCCTTTATACAAATTAAGTAAATAAGGAAGGATAATATCTCTAGCAACAAGCTCTGCAATGTCTTGAATTAGGGCAAAGTAGTCAAGTGACTCTATGACTGCTACACATTGGTTCATTAGGCAAGCACTTGCTAAGGAGATGATTTTAAGCAGCACCTGGAATGATGAAAAGTTGTCACTTATGCAGATTGGGAGGAAAGGAATCCAGGAAGGGCTTTTAAGGGGCCCTTGGTGGCATGAGGGGTGGTGATCAATTATAAATTACTTTCAGTTTAGACCTGGCATTAATGCAGTTAAAAATAGTTAGAAATCACATACGTGAATATGTGGACCCGGATGATACATTCCTGAAACACTATTTCCCATTCCATTATCCCATGGAAGATATTGCTGATCCGCCACAGAACTAGATTCTTCCAAATTCTAATGCATCTTCCAAATCCTCAATAACAGCAATCAGGGAGTCAGATCATTGGCTCATAAGATGAAGCACATATGTATCTCACTCTTATTCTGAGGCCCGGGTAAAACTCTGGCTCAAACCTCTTTTATACACGCATGGAGATATTTTAAAAGCTTCAGTGTCCCAGCCTGGACCATTTAAATTAGGATCTGTGGGCACAGGACTCAGGTAGGGATATTCCTTTTTTTTTTTTTTTTTTTTTTTTAAGACGGAGTTTGGCTCTTGTTGCCCAGGCTGGAGTGCAATGGCGCCATCTCAGCTCACTGCAACCTCCGCCTCCCGGGTTCAAGCGATTCTCCTGCCTCAGTCTCCCGAGTAGCTGGGATTTCAGGCATGCACCACCACGCCTGGCTACTTTTGTATTTTTAGGAGAGACGAGGTTTCTCCATGTTGGCCAGGCTGGTCTCAAACTCCCGATCTCAGGTGATCCGCCCACCTCGGCCTCCCAAAGTGCTGGGATTACCGGCGTGAGCCACTGCTCCCGGCCTCAGGTAGGGATATTCTAAAAATTTCCCAGGTGCTCCTTAACATGCATCCAGAGATGAGACAAGGTCCCTGTTCCTCAGTCTCATGCTGTTTCCTACTTATCCATTCAGTTACTATATTATTAAAATAACAAAAACAAAATAAAAACCTCCAGATATTTATAGAATGACCTGCAGCCAGTGCCTTCTAAGCCCCAAAGCTGTCGTTTTTCTTTTTGTTTGTTAGTTTATTGTTTCCTAGGCATATTCTGAAGTGCTTATTCTGACTCAACTGTCCTTTTCTCTGTAAGCTGTATCAGTTTTTCAGGTGTATAGACATATTTTCCCAATGAGAACACAATGTGAGCCACATATATAATTTTATATTTTCTAGTAACATTAAAAAAGTAACAAGAAAAAGTTGAAATCAATTTAATTATCCAATCAATACATCTAAAATAACTTTAATATATTAATAAATGGGATCGTTTACAGACCATTTTTCATCTTAATGTCTTTGAAATCTGTGTGTTTTCCATTTCCAGAACTGGCCAAATTCCAAGTGCTGAATAGCCACATGTGGCTAGTGACCTCCAGATTGGGGAGTGCAGTGTAGATAATTAATCTTGTATTTGGATCTTGATCTCTGCTAATGTGCCACTGGAATATATTAAAGCATGCATGATTTAAAGTTACTCTAGAATTGATTTACTCCAAATTAACTTATTTCTGTAATGGTAGGAATTTTACCTGCTGCTTTGGAAATATATTTTGTGGAGGCAAGGCTTTGAGCCACTGTAAGAATCATATCACAGATGATCACCAGTTATTACAAGGAGTTCTATTTTTGTGGTAAAGGAACAGACGTACATATGTACACACACATAGCCATACACACAATGTTGGTTGCAAATCAATATGTAGATCTACAGAGAGAGAAAACTGACTCAAAGCAAGTCCCAGGTTTCTCAATCAAATGAAAGTATAATTCTTAAAATGCTGAAAAATTGCTCACCTCCTGATATTTTAAATGCTCTAGCAAAATGGTATTTTCTAAAAATGCTACATTCTATTATACCTTTGAGGATTTTCATTACACTTTCTATATTTTTGCTAAATTAGCCGAACCTTAATCATTAAGGGCATTTTTAACTTCTGAATCCCAAAACCTTATAGTGACTAGTCATGGTTAAATATAAAATAAGAAAACAATCAGTAAAAATCCCTTATCCTTAACTTTACTAAATATTCAAATGAAGAAAGAAAAACAAGTGTTCAAGTTTATGAGGCAATTTGCTGATTAGATTCTGTAATTCTTGCATTTATTCACATAGAAGTAAAGTTGTGGCTGTAGTATAAATGTATATAAAATGTGTAATTTCAGATAAAACAGAACTGTCACTCTTTTATAAATTAAGAGAAAAATAGTTTGTGTATACATGAGCTTAATTTGTGTTCATCTCCAAATAATCATATAATTTTTCCTCAATGCTCTAATTCATATTAAATCTAAATATTTTACTTTAAATATCATTTTTGCATGTTATCGGAGATTTAATCCTAGTAGAAAAGGATCAGGGAGCATCTCTGTTCTATAGAAACAAAATAGTCCTGTGCTGATTGGTCTCTTTCTTTGGATTTGTTTAATTGACTGGTAGAAAACAGACCTATTCCCCTTAACGTTGCAAGTAATATGTAGTCATTAATGAGAAGCCCCTTCTTTTGGAGGTCGCAAGTCAATATGGTTTTCTAAGTGACTGAACTAGGAAAGACTAAGTCTAGGGGGAAATATAATAGAAAAGAAAAAATATGATTCGGGATTCAAGATATATAATATCTGACCATATCTAGAAGAAAAAAAATTGTTCTGCTCCGTGAAAAATGTTTCCTGTAAGTAACAGAATGCACACATAACACCTTCTGTTTGAAAAAAAATGTGCATTACTCTCACCCAAGTAACTCTTTCTAAACTTAGGTTATCCTTATCATTGAAATTGTAGTAGTAAAGCGATAGAAAAAAAGACATTGAAAATGGAATTTATATATTTTTTTCATTAATATTTTATCATAAAATTTGAAATAACACAGCCTTAAGAGGTGATCTTTGGGACTATGCTTTTAAGAACAGAAAGGAGGAAAGATTTCTTCCTTTTACCTGTAGTATCTTTATAAAGGGAGTCATCATGATACTGATAATTGTGCAATAAAGCAAAAAGCACACTAAAAATGGAAACAAAGTTTTGAAAATTCTGAAACAATATATTTTATTGCAGCAAACAAAATAGATAGCTAATACTAATTATGGGCTAAACAAATTTGTTTAATATTCAATTTAATCTATAATACACCAAAAAATGGCAAATAGATTCTATCTTGTCTGTTTAGAATGTTATAAGGCTTTGTTCTGTATGCTTTTCAAAGCTTTGTTCTTCTGCCTTTGGGACTAAATCATAAAGTTCAACCAAAAAAGCTTTGTTTCCCAAAGGACACAGGAGGCATTGATAGTGTACTGTAGCTGTAATTCTATAGTGACACCAGATTGGCGACTGACAGAAATCTCTTGGGTGAAAGTGACAAAGCTGTAATATTTTCACAATGGACTGACTGATGTCTTTGGAAGGTCTGTTTGATTTCAAAGGACATTTATATTTTTCTGTGAAGATGAAAGTATATTAGACCTTTGTGATGAAAATCATCTGACTGCATAATAAGCATGGAGATAAATAAAATTATAGTGCTAGTTTCCTGAGTTATTTATTGCCTGAAGCTGATTAAGAATATTTCAAAGTATAGATCAAGTGCTATTTATTTTTAGGACAAAGTGGTTATGAGGTTATCTTTATTTCTATCTGATTAATAGAGAATAAATTACTTAGAAAATAGAACGCATTGCCTATCCCTATGAAGAGTGAGGAGCATATGTGTTTTTATGAGATGATGTATTTATTACTTATAGTTAAAATAATAAATATTTAATAGATTATCACATAAAGTATTTTGTTTATATCAAGGTTTGAAACAAATCATGTAACAACATTTTAATTTTTTTCTGCTTAGTTTACTGGAGGGTATCCAGAATTCTTGAAACTTTAGTAAACTAAGAAAATTGCCAAAAACTACATAAATTTAATTAAAAGTTAAGTTTTAAAATTTTTGAAAATTTGAAACTCTAAATACATGTTAAAATCTGTCATACTTAACATCAGTAAAATATGAGTAATTTTTAAACTTTCACTTTCATACTGGTTTATAAGATAATATTTTAAGGAGAAAACAAGGAACAGTTCATGTGTTCACCCCAGCGTTCTTGGCTCATGTTTTTTAACTGAGTGGTTAACACTTCACTATGTTATTTTGAAATTTGATGTTGCTTATTAGAGCTTACCTAAAGTCTTGCTGTTTGAAAAACTATACAACTATGATTAACATGGGTTATGTTTGTAAGATGTAAATGCTATATAATTTAACATTTAAAAATATTAGTTATAGCATTTTAAAATAGCTATTGTAAAATTGATCAACTACTTAGGAGAATGAAACAAATCTTTTATTTATTTATTTATTTTGTATATGAAATTAAGAATCAACACAATTCAAAATTGTCTGGGCTTTTAATGTTAATCATGCTACATTTATTTTTAAATAGTTTAAAAATAGTGTTCATATATCTTTAGGGTCAAAATACATCTCTCCTTCCTTTGGGCCTCCATTGGATTCTCTTCTAGCAATGGTTTCTTAATGGCTGCCTTGCTAAATGGGTTTGTATTGTCCTGGAAGCTG
This sequence comes from Pan troglodytes, assembly GCF_028858775.2. NCBI lineage: Eukaryota > Metazoa > Chordata > Mammalia > Primates > Hominidae > Pan > Pan troglodytes. Next base: position 181,759,642 of record NC_072401.2, read on the forward strand.
AAAATAAAATTGCTTGCCACAGATTTCACTGAAAGATGTAAACAATATAGTGTGAAATAGTTTTGATGCCGAAGTTTTATTGATGATAGGAAATAAAGTTTAGAAATGAATTAAAGGTTTATAAGTTTTATCAAAATATTTTAATATTTACCTTTGAATTTAATCATATCATTATCAATTTTTATTACAAGTTACTGTCCATTCATGCAGTGGTTTTCAGCCAGGCCTAGTACTCTACTGCCTGAGGGCACTTGGAAACCTGGAGGGACTTTTCAGTTGTGGCAGTAACCAAGGAGTATATTTCTGGCATTAGATGTAAAGGGGCAAGGATGCCAGTTATCTGACTGCTCAGGACAGTTTTACACTGTATTAGTTTACTATTGCTGCTGTAAAAATCACTGTAAATTTCGTAGATTGAAACGACACAATTTTATTGCCTTACGGTTACGTAGAAGTCCAACAGGGGTCTCAGTGGTCTAAAATCAAGGCGTGGATAGGGCTATATTTCTTTCTAGAAATTCTAGGAGATAATCCATTCACTTGTATGTTCCAGCTTCTAGAGGACATTCCTTGGCCAGAGGCCCCCTTCCTCCATTTTTTGAAGTCAAACATTGTATCTCTCTAACTGTTCTGAAGTTTCTTCTCTCAAGAACTGTTCTGAAGTTTCTTGTCTCATAACCACATTTGCAAAGTCTGTTTTGCCATGTGAAGTAACAAACTAACAGGCCCCAGGGATTTGGACTTTTTTGGGGAGCAGTGGGGTTCTGCCTGTTTCATGCACCATGAAGAAATTTCTCACTTTTTCAATAGCTGGAACACAGAGGAGCCCTGTGTTGGAGGGTAGTACATGAAATAAGCTGACAGCTTTCACTTCTTTGAAATTTGCATTTGATGCCACTTAAATAATGCTCAGGGTTTGCCCCATGACCGTATCTACTTGTTTTGTAGTTTCTGTCTAAAAAAAGCTAAAGTGTTAATATTGAATAATGAATCAGGATGACATCAGAGATGGCTCTAAAAGCCATTGCTAAGATATATAGGCGTAGATATCTAAGCTTTTATATCTGGATGTCTTCATAGGCAGCCTTTTGTGATGCATACCTCAGGTTCTTGTTCTATGGATTCCTGCCATCTGTCTTTTAAATGTATATCGAGACAGAGTAGGTATAAGACTAGAAAAAAAGAGGGGGAAGAAGTATAAGACAGCTGTCCTTCATTACTTAATTCCTGGATGAGGAATTTTAATTTAATCCATGACTGTTATTTCTTAGAATAATCATCTAGATTTCCTATATCTCTGCAAGACTATCTTACGATTTTAAAGATTTCTTTTCCGATAAAATCAGTTATATATCACCAAATAAGTTGTTACCATCTATCAGGAATTCTTAAAGACTTGAGGTTCCAAGTAATATTCCCTAATATTCAAATAAATTTTCAAAAGATAAAAGAAAATCTATTAATACAAACAGCCTAAAATTTTTTTACTATACATAGATTATTTAATTTGGAGTAATGATAAAATTGTATTATTTATATTATCTGTGTTTAAAATTGTGATAAAATTTGACATTTATTTAACAGTTCATTATTTGCAAAAATACTGTAAGTGATTTGTAATACTTGCAATGGCACCATAATATAGCTATTAGTATTTCTATTTCACAGGTAAGGAAACTGAAGTTCATAATAATCTTTTCCAACAGCAACACATGTAGTTAATAGTGAAGCCAGAATTGGGACTCTGAATTTGTGCTCTGCTCTTTGGCAGCTGTGTTAAAGTAGAATCACTGTGGAAATTTATTTATGCTGTCGATTCCTCCTTAGATGCTATCAGAGTTCCCTGATTAGTAATGAGTGACTAGTTTGAATTATTGTAGTTTGAATTATATACTAGTTTATAATTGTATGTTGGCTTCTTAGCCAATATACAATTAGCCTTAGACAATCTAGGATGATCTAGGCTTCTTAGCCTTAGACAATCTAAGATTTCATTGAATGTTGAGTACTTTAGTGGGCCAAATCTTCAGGTTAAATATTTTTGGCATGTAAAATTATAATTAGCTGTATGAAGCTGATTCTGGGTTTAGATTGCTAAGGAAAGTCAGAACTAGCTAAATTAGTCCTACTAGAATTATATTGCCTTGATCAGCATATCATAAAGAGGGGAGGAAAGAAAATTCTCCTTGGAGGTTTCCTTTATCTCTCTGAATTTTTAAATTAAAATCTATTTTCTATGTTTCAGGCACTTTATAAATTATTTTAATTAGCATTTTAATACTGGCTTCATATTAATAAATTGAGATAAAACTTTAAATTTTACTAATGCAGTAATTGATTATTCAGTACAACTACAATATCTTTATAATTGGAGCTTTGAAACAATCAAGAATTTTAAAATGCAAATATTATGAGATGGTTTCTCCTACCTGTATATTTGGTGACCATTAACTCTTCTGTCCACTATGATTTTTAATTTGTCATTGTTGATTGAAAGAAGAATGTTAAGTAGGAAAAAGTACTCAAATTAATGTAATTAAATCAAAGTAATTGAGTAGAAAATTGCTTACCATGGTATAACTTTTTTATTTTTTATTTTTTTTACTTCTCACTTTTATGTTCTTTTGTCTCATCAACTTTTCCTTGTACCCTATGTGACCATAAGACTACTGGAAAAAACTGGGAACATGTCTACATTTTGAGGTTCATTGTTTAAAAAGAATAAACACATATTTTCTTATGTACATCATATATTAATAGATATGGTATCAACTATACTCTAATTTATTTATTCTTCTTTTTTCAGATATTTATATGTATGTTGTTGGTTGCTTTTGTTTAAGATATTTGATAGCATGTCCCCGAGTATTTCTCTTCTTATTTGTAGAAAAGAAACATTATATAATGTCATAGAAGAAACAATAACAATATATTCTCATTATATTTGACCTTTACTGGGTCATTCTTTATAAAAAAACATTTTTTTTAAATTCATACCAATGGATGCTATAGGAAATATTTTAATTTATTTCATACAGATCATTAAATTTAGAGAGATAACACTGATAGCCACAAAGTGATAAAAGGGTATATGATCAAAGGCTAGAGCATACACAGTGTCTCCTTTTAAGCAATCCTAAGATTATGGTGCATTTCAAAACACAGTTGTTTTATACAATTCTCCTTTTAATTTAATCTACATAATAATATTGTCCTGCCAAAATTTTCCAAAATGCTGATGATTAGGCCCATGTTTCGCAAAAGCCTGTGTATCTGTACTCCATAGCACTGACCAGTAAAAGGAGGAAAAATGCATTTGAAATCAGTATGATTTTATTTCATTTAATCAAAGGCTAATCATTACAAAAGCAAATGATTTGATTGTTTGGTTGTTCAGAAAATAATTGTAAATGGTGTCCGTTTCATTAAGCTTTTAAAAATAAAGGCAACTACAATAAATAGTTACAGCCTGTTTATGTCCACTTTCCTAAGTTTTAATACACTACAAAATTCAGCTGACTTACTGTTCATATAACCAGCTTAAGAGTGTAAGTGGTAACTTGGAAGATGACATTTGGAAAAATAGACTGCTCTCTCAGCCCCATGAGGCTCACTGAGCATGAAACGACCACTGGCACCATGGTGGCCTTGTATTATCAAGTAACTGGAGTGAAGTTGATATACCAGCAGTGGCTGGAGTCGGGTTCTGACTCATAAAATAGACCTTTTCATGCTCTGCTACTTTCTCGTTCAGGAAAGCTACCATATGTAGAGAACTGTGTACATAAATTTTGGAATATGATTTCTTGTAGCTTTTGGATAACTGTTATGAAACTCACATGGCAAAAAATATTCTTAGTATTTCAACAAAATTATTTTTATTTTATTTTGAAAAATGCAATTTTTAAAAAAATCTCAGTTGTTTATAAATATCATTTCAATCAGTCTTTTATATCAAAAGTGATATGTTTAATATACACTTACTATGTACCCACAAAAATTAAAAATAGCAAAATTTAAAAATGCTGTTTTAAACAAACATTGATACTTGTATATAGCATCTAAGATGGCTTTAGCAATATATATTAATATACAATATGTTTATATGGTTATGATAATAGAATAAATACTGTTTGTTCTAAGTATTATTTATTCATTCATGCAGTAAATATTTATTGAGAGTCAAACATGTAAATGGTACCATGCTATTAATTAGTTTTGAATCTAACTTCCAATTGGAGTGAGTAGATAAAAGCAACTTTTGTTACAAATGAAGATTTACATAGATCATTCTTTTAGTCACAAAAGTGGGAGGGAGAATTTGTGAGATGAATAAAAAATGTATATACTTATCTTTCTCCTTCTAAATTTCAGCCTGTCAAGATTTTCTATGTGTGGGACAGAGTTGCAAGGAAGACACAAATAATCCCACTCCTGTTTCAGAACTCCACTGTGCACCAACTTTTATTTCCCCTCCCCTACAGATCATAATCTAAGTTTCTAAGTGAGTGAAAAATAGTGGAATAAGCTTTGATCACAGGGCTGGCTCCTACCTTTCCTTTAAAAACTGTCTGAGCATTTCATCCTTCATCTTGTGCCTTTCTTGGGGTAAGAATGGTGAGTTAGAAGAATACGGACTCTCAGGAAGTCTCTGAGTAGCTGGGGAATTGTGACATTCAGCCACTCTAGGGAACCTTATCCTTAGAATACTGATACATACTATTGATTTGGGAAGGTGAGATATGAAGATGAATTCATCTTCACTGATATTTAATTATACTTTGAATATAAGTTTTTCTAATCCATGAACAAACATCCCTTTCAATCACACTGACACTTATTTCATAATCTGATTGAGAAACTCGGTGTTAAATATGACAATGAATTTTATTTTCTTTGTCTATAAAGGTCAGAAAAATATATCAACAAGTTTCCTTAACCTACACAATTCTATGTGCTTCCTTTCACTGAAATAATTTATTTTGCCCTTGGGCCTGAAAACTTTAACATTATCCCACTGATTTCATTATCCATTATTTGTAACCACCTGGATTATGCATATTTGTAATATTTTTATTTGGCTCATGGAGTTAATGGGGTTAATCTTTGAAATTATAGAAATATATGGATTATTTTTTGAGTGTTTATGAACATTTAAAAACTGTCCTCTTCAAATACTAAAATATTTAATTTATTCTACTCTCTTGCTATTTTTTTTACTTTCTTATTTAGTTTTTAGTGCTGGGTTATTTTGTCATTAACTTTTATACATTCCCATAGTATTGTATATATATTTTCCAGAAATACTGTATAAAATGTCTTTTACTGATTATATAAGTACTACATATGTATTGTAAATACTTTGGAAAATTCAGAAAAATTACACAGAAAAGAAAGAAATCCCTAGTATAATGTTATCAGGGAAATACAACATTTAGTTTTTGTCAATGTAAAACTTTTGTTTATTTAGCTTATTAGCATAGATGTATAACCAATAAGGAAGTTCGTTTCAACAGTTATTATTAGTGACATACTGTGTACCTTGCACAGTGTTATGCACTGTGAAAATAAAAGCAAGGTGTCAGACTCACAGACTAGTTAACAGAGATAAGACAAAGAGATATAGGACAATAGAATAATTAAGCACCAGTGTAATTGGATCATATAAATGAAGGATAAATGCTTTTATAATAACTTCCAATTAAATTTATGTAATTTACGATTATCTTAATGAGCTTTACCAAAAGCACTATTTAATTATGGTTGCTTTTAAGAACAGTGCAACATAGACAGACAGTCTCTGTAGGTTCAACAGCAATTTCTCGTCAACAAAAACAGCTGTACTCAGTGAAATTTCAAGAGACATTTTCTAAGTTAATCAGCTTGGGGGCTATGAAGAAGTAAAAGTACGTGTTTTCTTTCATTTCTTCTAGTCCTCTTAATCATCATAGTTACAGTAGTTACAGGACCCTAGAGTTAGAAGAAATGTCTATAATTATTCTAAATCCTCTACTTTAGAAATGAGACAGTGGAGGCCCAGAAATGCTACCTTATCCCATCTTATCCTTTCAGAAAAAGTGTTCTAGTAATACAACTGTTACCTTTGAGATTGTGAATTCCATAAGGACAGGTACTCTTCTGGCTTTTTCTTTGTATATTATTGGTCAAAATTGTACCTCGTTTAAGTTCTTACTAAATTGAATGAATGTAATCACATCTCTGTAAGACTATATTCATTCATTTAATTTTATAATATTTTCTCCTGTATTTACCTATGCATTAACTTATTTGTCATGCACTTTTAGATAACCTACTCATTGTTAAGTACCCTATTCTTCCTAGAAGTGCAAGAATAAAATATATGTTCTTGGCTTTTGTATAACACAGAGTTTAAGGTAGGTATCAGATTTGCAAGTAAGGTTTTGGTGTAATAAAGTTTGTAAATTCCATGCCTCCATCCAGGGTCTAAGTATTATTATTAACATGTCTCTTTGATATACATTAATCTTGGGAGCATCTGTTGCCGTCTCGTATTATTCTTCCCAAGTTAAAAATATCTTATACAAACTATTGTAGTTAACCCAGTACCTCTTGCTGGCAATGCAGATACTCTATAAAAGTGGAAAGCCTTCCCCACCTCCACCTTTTCCAAGTATATTTCCTAATATTCAGGCTTTGTGTCACCTTCCTCATTATAGTTGAAGATGTGATACTCTTATGTCCAACTGTCTTCTTTGACATTAAAGATGAGGAGCGCAAAGAGAGGAATTGTCTTTTTTCAGGCCTGTGGGCTTCCCAGGAGGGTTCAGCATTACAAATGGACTTCCATAGTGTGCCTGTATCCCTAAATGTCTCAGCAATCAACAGATCACCCTCAAAATATGTGGGACAGCTTCCATTCAAGAGTACAGAGATTTTGGTCAGGCATAGTGGCTTGCACCTGTAATCCCAGCACTTTTGGAGGTTAAGGAGGGCGTATTGCCTGAGGCCAGGATTTCAAGACCAGCCTGGGCAACATGGCAAAACTCTGTCTCTACAAAAAACAAACAAACAAACAAAAAACAATTAGCCAGGCTTGGTGGCACTTGCCTGTAGTCCTAGCTACTCAGGAGGCTGAGGTCAGAGAATTGCTTGAGTCCAGGAGGCAGAGGTTGTAGTGAGCCGAGATGGCACCACTGCACTCCAGCCTGGGTGACAGAACGAGACCCTGTCTCAAAAAAAAAAAAAAAAAAAAAAAAAAGTACAGAGATTTTAGTTGTTCTTTCTCAAAGCTCCCAATTTTTCTTTTTCACTCATTTGTCTCTGTATTTTATTTATTTATTTTTCACTAGAAAAAATTACTTCTGAGATTTCTGACAAACTAAAGACACAACACATGATGCCTCCCCCATTCTTTTGACTGTGTTTTCGTTGTTTGCTGACTTAAGTATGTTGAAAGTCTTTCAATTTTATGTGACCAAAATGCTGGATGAAACACAGAGTGAAAATCCATTTTGTCCTATGGTCTTGGATAGGAGGCCATCCTTGGTCACCATGGGCAATAGTCAGGCCTGGAGTTATCTTGAGAGAAGCATCCTAATGATCTGCAACAGCTGTGGCCCCTGCTTACTCACAAAGCTTTCCTCCTATGGATAAAAGACAAGGATCAAGAGTACCAAAATATTTCAACAATCTAGCTAACCCTCTTCCTAGTCAATGATCTTAAGCCCTCCAAGAGATTACAGGACCCTTACAGAATAGAATATGAGACCTCAAGAAGCAAGTTTAGAAGGGAAACTAATACTTTCAGAACGTTGTTCTGTGATCTAATTCTCAGAATCCACTAATGCTATGCCTTGCCTAAAACTATTTCTGCCTTATTGCTTTCTACTCTTTTCCTTTTTTCTGAAAGCAGTATTTTTATATAGCAGCCATACTAGAAAAGATATTCACCAAAATGAGATATGGATGTCTGATTACGGTATACTTCTATTAGTATTTTATTTTTTAGAACTAAATCATCTATTAAAATAATGCTCATTTTAGAGAATTCTTAGGAAATATTATTTACTCTCATCATCCAGATGCAGACGTTCATGGTCTGGAATATTTTTATAAGAGTTACACAAAAATGACTGTCATATTTAAAGACTCATCTGGCTGTCCCTCCTGAGTTTATACTGTGTATCTTTAGAAATTAACAATTTGCAGATATATTTAACTAAATACAGAAGCAGAATCAGTTCTCCATATTTGTTGACTGACAGAATGGTGGGACAATAGCGGCATTACCCCAACAGTTATGATTAGCAGAGCCCTTTACCTTCTGATTCCATAAAAGCACACAGAACATGTTAATGTAGATATAATGCAGTCCTCAAAGGATTAACATTCCATTTCGCAAAAGATATTTTCCAGAATCTCGGAAGTAGGTGACATCTTTTTAACTTTTTAAAAACTTTTATTTTAGTTTCAGGAGTACATGTGGAGTTTGTTTCTACAGGTAAATGGCATGTTACAGGGGTTCGGTGTACATACTATTTCATTACTCAGTTAATAAGCAAAGTACTCAAAAAGTAGTTTTTCGATCCTCGCTTTCCGCCCACCGTCCACCCTCGAGTAGGCACCAGTGTCTGTTGTTCCCCTCTTCGTGTCCATGTGTATTCAGTGTTTAGCTCCCACTTAAAAGTTTTAGTTCTCTGTTCCTGCATTAGTTCTGTTTGTATAACAGCCTCCACCTTCATCCATGTTGTTGCAAAGGACACGATCTTGTTCCTTTTATGGCGGCGTAATATTCCGTTGCCTATATGTACCACATTTTCTTTATCTGGGCTACTGTTGATGTGCATTTAGATTGATTCCATGTCTTTGCTATTGTGAATAGTGCTGTAGTGAACATACACGTGCATGTGTCTTTATGGTAGAATGGTTTATATTCCTTTTATTATGTACCCAATAACGCGACTGGTGGATCAAATGGTAGTTCTGTTTCAGGTTCTTTGAGAAGTCACCAAACTGCTTTCCATAGTCGCTGAAATAATTTGCATTCTGATCAACAATATGTACGAGTACCCTTTTTTTTCCATAGCCTTGACAGCATTTGTTATTTTTGGACTTTAATAATTGCCATTCTGACTGGTGTGAGATGGTATTTCATTATGATTTTGATTTGTGTTTCTCTAATGATTACCGATTATAAGAATTTTTGCATATGCTTGGACATATATATGTCTTCTTTTGTAAAGTGTTCATCTCCTTTGCCCACCTTTTAATGGGGTTGTTTGTTTTTGGTATGTTAATTTGTTTAAGTTTCTTACGGATTCTAGATACTAAACCTTTGTTGGATGCATAGCTTGCCAATATTTTCTCCCATTCTATAGGTTGTCTGTTTACTCTGTTGATAGTTTATTTTGCTGTGCAGAAGCTGTCAGTTTAATTAGATCCCATTTGTCAATTTTTATTTCTGTTGCAATTGCTTTGGTGTCTTTGTCATAAAATCTTTCCCATAGCCCATGGGAAATACCACCCATAGCCTATAGGGTGGTATTTCCTAGGTTTTCCTCAAGAGTTTTTATAGTTTTAGGTTTTACATTTAAGTCTTTAATCCATCTTGAGTTGAGTTTTTTACATGGTGCAAGGAAGGGATTCAGTTTCAATCATCTGCATATGGCCAACCCATTTTCCGACTACCATTTTCTGAATAGGGAGTCCTTTTTCCACTGCTTGTTTTTGTTAACTCTGTAGAAGACCAGATGGTTGTAGGTATGCAGCCATATTTCTGAGCTCTCTATTCTCATTGGTCTGTGTATCTGTTTTTGTACCAGTTCCATGCTGTTTTGGTCACTGAAGCCTTGTAGTATAATTTGGAGTCGGGTAATGTGATACTTTCAGATTTGTTCTTTGCTTAGGATTGCTTTATCTATTTGGTCTCTTTTTTGGTTCTATATGAATTTTAGAATTATTTTTTCTAATTCCGTGAAAAAATGTCATTGGTAATTTCATAGGAATAGCACTAAATTTGCTTTGGGCAGTATGGCCATTTTAACCATATTGATTTTTGCTATTCATGAGCATGGAATGTTTTTCCATTTGTTTGTGTCATCTCTGATTTCTTTCAGAACTGTTTTGTAATTGTTGTATAGAGATATTTCACTTCCCTGATTATCTGCATTCCTAGATATTTTATCTTGTTTTGTGGCTATTGTGAACAGGATTGTGTTCTCAATTTAGCACTCAGCTGGGACATTAATGGTTTATAGAAATGCTACTGATTTTGTAGATTGATTTTGTTTCCAGAAACTTTGCTGAAGTTGTTTATCAGATATAGGAACTTTGGGGCAGACACTGTGGGGTTTTCTAGGTGTAAAATCATATCATCTGCAAACTGGGAGAGCTTGACTTCCTTTCTTCCTATTTGGATGCCTTTATTTGTTTATCTTGCCTGAATGCTCTGGCTAAGACTTCCAATCCTATGTTGAATAAGAGTGGTGAGAGAGAGCATCCTTGCCTTATTCTGGTTCTCAAGGGGAATGCTTCCAGCTTTTGACTATTCAGTATGATGTTGGCTATGGATTTGTCACAGATGGATCTTATTATTTTGAGGTATGTTCCTTCAATGCCAAGTCTGTTGAGTTTTTTCACATGAAGGGATGCTGAATGCTATCAAAAGGCTTTTCTGCATTTACTGCAGTGATTATGTGGTTTTTGTTTTTAGTTATGGTTATGTGATCAGTTACAATTATTGATTTGTGTATGTTCACTCAAACTTGCATCCTAGTGATAAGGCCTATTTGATCATGGTGGATTAGCTTTTTGATGTGCTGCTGGATTCAGCTTTCTTGTGTTTTGTTAAGAATTTTGGCATGTATGTTAATCAAGGTTATTGACCTGAAGTTTTCTTTTTTTGTTATCTTTGCCAGGTTTTTGTATCAGGATGATGCTGGTCTCATAGAATGAGTAGGGAGGAATCCCTCCTCCTAAGTTTTTTTGGAATAGTTTCAGTAGTAATGGTCCCAGCTATTCTTTATATATCTCATAGAATTTGGCTTAGAATTTGTCTGAACCTGGGCTGCTTCTGGTTGGTAGGCTTTTTATTACTGACTCAATTTTGAAATTTTGTATTGGTTAGTACAGGGTTTGAATTTATTCCGGTTCAGTCTAGGGACCTTGCATATTTCCAGGAATTTTTGCATTCTTCTTGGTTTTCTAGTTTGGGTGCACAGACATTTTTGTAGCTGTCTCTGATTCTTTTTTGTATTTATGCGGGGTCAGTGGTGATGTCCCCTTTGTTATCTCTGGTTGTGTTTATTTGGATCTTCTCTTCTTTTTTTATTATTCTAGTGGTTGAGCTATCCTATTTATTCTTTCAAAAAAAACAATTTGTGATTTTGTTAGTCTTTTGTATGGTTTTTCATGTCTCAGTTTCATTCAGTTCAGCTCTGATTTTGGTTATTTCCTGTCTTTTGCTAGCTTGGGGTGGGTTTACTCTTTTCTCAACTTGATCTAGTCTGCTGTTAATACCTTCAGTTGTATTACGAAATTCTTGGAGTATGTTTTTCAGCTCAATTAAGATCAGTTTGGTTCTTTCTTAAAATGGCCATTTTGTCTTTCAGCTCCAGTATCATTTTATTGTAAACCTTGGATTCCTTGGAGTGGGTTTCAACTTTCTCCTGAATCTTGATGATCTTCATTCCTATTCATATTCTGAATTCTGTGTCTGTCACTTCAGCCATTTCAACCTGGTTAAGAACGATTTATGGGGAGCTAGTCATTTGGAAGAGAGAAGACGCTCTGGCTTTTTGAGTTGCCAGAGTTTCTGTGCTGGTTCTTCCTCATCTGTGTGGTCTGGTGTTCCTTTAACTGTGGTGTAATTTGAGTAAAGTCAGTTGACTTCCTTTCTGGTTGTTTTCAGAGGGCTGAGGCCTTGCGCTGCATCTTGATTTGTGGTTGAATTCTTGTCCTTGTTTTCTTGGGAGCCAGTGTTTGTCAGCAGAGTATTTTTGGTGTGGCAGTTTGGGCTATTGTCCAGTAGATGGGGAATAAGCATAATGGATGGTAGGTAGGCACTCGTTCAGCCACGTGGCTTCTCTGTGTTTCCTAGGGTTTGCGGTCAAACTGCCTCTCAGTTTTCTGAGTGTGGACTCCTCTCTCACTCAAATGCTGGCTGCAGATCTTGGATTGGCACTCTCAGGCTGCACACCACACCGCAGCCCTGGGTTGAGCTCAGGCTTTATGTTCCCTCCGCAGCTTGGGGGCAGCAAGGACAGGGATCTCAGCAGTGGCAGTGGCAGAGGACCTTTCACTTGTCCCTTGAGATTCCACCCCAGAGAAACACAGAGCCGCTACCAGTTGGAGACATCAGCCCAGGCTGGGGCGGCTGTGTTGTGGGCCAAAGCCAGGGCGCCCTGCTTAGTGATGAGTAGGGGTGTGGGGTGCTTATGGGGAAGACAGCCTGGCTTCTTCTCCTTAGGGCGGCTGAGGCTTGCTCAAGGTGTGAGTAAAGCATCAGGGTCTTTGTACCTTCCCCACTCCAAGGGCAAGAGGGGCAGATTCATTGCAGTAGCGGTGGCAGAGTGGCTTTCATTTGCCTCTGAGAGCTCCACCCCAGAGAAACGTGCAGAGCCGCTGTCAATGGGATGTTCAGCCAGGGCGGCTACAGCGTCCGCCCAAGCTGAAGGCCCTACTTGGGGGTTGGGGGCTCACAAAGAAGAGAGACTGAGTTCCCTGGCGTGCTGGTGGTTCAAGTGAAGCCCTCCTGCTCTTTGTTCCTTCCCCAGTCCCAGGACAGCAAGGGCAGAACGGCTGCAGTGGTGGTGGCAGAGGGGCTGTCATTGCCTCTGGGAACTCCACCGCAGGGAAACACAGAGACACTACCAGTGGTAATGCTTAGTCGGGAATGGGGCAGCTGGTCTTCCATCCCGAGGGGCTGGGGGAGGTGCTGCCTGGTGAACAGAAAGGGGTGGAGGCTCACAGGGAAACGGGGAAGAGAGCCTGGGCTCCTCTCCTTACGGTGGCTTCAGTGTGCTGGAGATGTCAGCAATGCAACCTGGCCCGTTTTCCTTCTCCAGCCTGCGGGCGGTAAGGGTGGTCCTGCTGCGGCTGCAATGGGAGAGGGGCTGTGGGTTGTCTCTGCTATTCTCCCCGCCCCCTCCCCAGAGAAAAGCAGAGCCTCCACTAAAGTGATCAGGCCGGGGAAGGGGGGTTGTGCTGGGAGCCCAGGTCAGGAGGCCCCGTGCAGTGAGGAGTAACGGGGCAGGGACCCGCGTGGAAAACTGGCCACCTTTTCCTAAGACAGCCTTGCGGTGCTGGGGGCCTGCGTTAGTCCTTAATCACTTTGCTCCAGCTGAGCCTGAGAGCAGCAGGAGCGGGACTGTGGAGCAGCAAAACCTGCAGGCCAGCCTGTGCTCTCTGGGATCACTGTCTCAGGGAAGGGCAGGGCTACCACTGGCCTGAGAGTACAGGCGGCACTGCGGTGGTCACGCCAGGCTCCCAGGCCAGTCGGCCTTGTCCGTCCAGGTGCAGTGGAGGCGAGGCCTGCGGCCTGTCGCTGCTCAGCCCTAGGGATTCAGCCCCTTTCCTAGGGACGTGTGAGGGAGCCTGGCCTCCACTGTTGCTGGAGCTGCAGCCCCTGGTTGCTACCAGAGTTCCCAGGGGTCCAAGATCCCCGGACTCTGCGTGTGTCTGAACAGCAGCTCTGCCCGGACTCCTCGTAGCTCTCCGTGTCAATCAGGAGGCCCTGGCTGTGCCAGGGGGTTCATGGTGCATCTCCTGAGCCAGGGTTCAGAGGTCTGGAAGAAGTGTGGGACCCCGAGGGCTCTCCCTTACTCACCGTTTCCCGGCAGTGGGGAGCCTCCCCCTCAGTCTGTGCCAGTCCTGAGGGGGTGGCTGTCCTGTCTTGCTCTTCTCTGTTCTTTGTGGATTGTGTTGCTTCCTTGATTAACCCCAGTGTGTCCGCCTGGCCCATCCAGTTGAGGAGCTAGTGCTCACTTGTTCCCCTTTCTCTTTTCCATGAGCGCAGTGCACACTGGCTGCTTCTACTCAGCCATCTGGGGCCCCAATCTCAGTATTTTCATTTCATTAGACTACCTAGGAAAGAAATGAGTAAAGTAGTTTTAGCCATTGGACACTCACTATGGTAGATTTTGCAGGCAGAACAACCTTCTTGATGGTTCCACATATGGCGTGCACAGACATTAGAAGCCCTTATCACATTTTCTCACTATTGATAGACTCACACCTTTACTGGCACTGTATTCTTTTATTAGTTGACATTGATCAGTTATTCCAGAAAATATGTTCAATGTTGTATTAACTGACCTTTGTTGACTCCATGTGTCTATGGAACTTTATATATATCTCATAATATCTGACTTTAGAACTTCACGTATTAACCAACTATTGAATCTGGATTATATAAGTCATTCTGTATAACATAGCCTTTGAAATATACACAACCAGGGTCAAGGCTCTTGTGTTCCTTGTCTCCTCTCTGTCTTTGTCTTTATACCTGTGGACCAAAAATTGCATTGGCCTGGTATCCTGGATCCTATTGATTATGCAGATTACATCGATTAGTCTTTAAATCATTTATACTTCTTAATTGCTTCTGCATCTGGCAGAAAACATTAGAAGCAGGCATTAATATTTTGTTATACAAGTCACAGGAGGAATTTAGTAGAAATTCTTTGACTCTGTGTTTGTGACAGAAGTGAGTAAAGGTAATACTTTTTTTTTTTTAAATGTGTCTCCAAATGCCAACATCTGCTCAGGAAGAAGAAAAGGACATTTGTCCCAATGTTTGCATTATTTCCTAAATATAAAACTCTTTGGATGATTTTTAATTTAATAACTATTTTTGAAAAGACTTAATGCATATAACATCTAAATAAAGAAAAACATAATTTATATAACTAAACAAAGTTAGTGCTGTATGAGTAAATGCTAACAGATTGTTCACCTATAAGTGCCTACAGCCTTCCTAATTTAAGCGTGGGGCTGCATTCTGGATTCACACATTTTTTGCCCAAAGGTAAATTATTGTTAAAAGGTAAAGAGAATATCTATTCAGCTGTTTTTGGGTGAGGATATGATGTATTTTAGCTATACAAGTAGTGTAAATTTTAGTGTGTACATTTTTACTTTAGATGAATTTAGAAATTGAAGCCTGACCTATACAGATTACTTAAGTTAAAAATGGTTTGCCAAATTTAAGTATAGTAATCTGAAGCATGATAGATTAAATGTAAAATTCAATATCTGAAATATATTTCCCTCGCTTTTTAATAAAAAGGTATCACCTTGGGGAAAAATATGTCTTTTCAAATCAAAGTTTAGATTATACATTGTAATACAAAATTTTACCTTAAAAGAAATACAATTCTTAAGTTCTAAAATGAAAAAAGTAAGCAGTGAAACAACACTTACATGTGTTAGTATCACTGTTATTTCAGGAAGCAAAGTAAAAGAGGGTGTGAACATTTCTACACATCAACATTCACAAAAGTATCTTTGTAATGTAGTGAGTATAAGAATGGCTTGATAGGACTTCAGAACAATGTAAATCTCTGTGATTTCTCCTGGGGATTCTGACTCCTTAGTATGCAGTAGGGCCCAACCTGTATTTTAAATAAACAAATCATATAATACAGAGACAACTTCAAGACTCACTGATACGGGAATGATTTTCTATTTTTCGATGTATGTGAGCTTTAATTTTAAAATCAAATATATGTCTAAGTATTGATATGATTTATTTTAGAATTGATTTCTCTTAATTACACCAAAGGAAGTTTTGTTGTTGTTTTGTTTTGCTTTTTGATGAGTCATGATAGCTATTTGGAAATAATTCCCAATGTTATAAAGAAAAACATATTTTTCAAGTGACTGCTATTTGTTTGCTACTTTGCTAAGCTACAGCAACCAAAATGTTAAAAATCCCTGCTTTCTGAGGGTGTTTAATCTGGCTAGGTAATTAAAGCATCTAGATCAAAATGTTAAAGAGTCTAAAAGATTATAAGATGGTATATTCTAAGACTCTCAAGACACCACTGGTAAATAGAGACCATTAAATTAGGAATCAGAAAACATGACTTTGGTTACTCTCTGTGCCTCTTAACAGTTCTCCGCTGTGTGTAAGTCTTTTAACATTTGCACTGAATCTACCTTGTATCCATTACAATTAGTATGAAAATACTCCACTTTTACAAATCACTAGCTTACGGTGGGATATGTGTGCAATAATCTGTATAAAATATCATGTTATAAATAATTTAGTAAATATATGATATTATGATTATTAAGGGTTTTAGGAGTTAAAGGCTAAAATATATTAAAATGCTAAGGTAATAGAAGAATGTATCGGAAAATTAATGCAAAGAAAAGATTCGAACGACTAGAAAAATGGTGAGCACAGCTGGTTATGAAAAAGTGTAACTCTGAGATACTTTTGTGAAAATTCTCAAAAATATTTGTAATATTAAAGCAGAATTAGAGAGATCTCCCACACACTATAATTTAAGGCATTATTTTAATAGTCTATATGTTCTTTTTATTGTCAGGGTTATTCATTACCTATATATTTATATATAAAACCTAATTGTAAATTAATAGCAATGAAATATTATACATGCATAAGGAAATGAATTATGGTTACTAAGGGAAACCTTAATTTAAATTTTCTTGTTTCATTATATGAAAATCTCAACTCTAACAATTTATTCACATAAAATTTTATTTTAAATTCACACACATTAATTATATTGAATTAAATTGTAGAGATCATTACCTAGTCTTATTTCTGCTAATGTTTCTCCTTACTGCTTATAAAGAATTCTGCATCTAAAATTCAGTATATTAATTAAACAATGCTTATCAAATAGATCTACAAGTAAAGCACCACATTAAAAGCTTTATGCAAGGAAGCAAAAATAAGGTAAAGCCCTAATGTTTAAGGAGCATAAAATCTAGTTGTAGGGATAAAATATGCACGGCAAGATTTGTATGGCAGTAGAATCACTGTGTAACTAATATTAGCAAAGTTGACCAGATAAAAGTTACAGCAGTTCAAAAGTGAAACACATCTTATAAACCGGACTACCCTGAAAAAGTGGAAGGCTTGACTCACAGGTTCAAGATAGGCTTTATATTGGCAGGGAGGGCATTTCAACATGGTGCATTGGTATGTGCAAAATAGAGTGATAGCAATATTGGAGTAAATAGCACAGGGATTCTTCTCAACTGGGCATCAGAGCCTATGGCTTAATGAAGAAATGAACTCCTTTTCTGTGTTAGTCGTTCTTCAAATATGGGGCAATCTCTGTGCTTCTGGTCTTTGCACTGGTTCTCTAGTCCCCCTGCCTGTGTCCCTGTAATTATTTGCTGACTCACTTTGTTTTTTTCGATGTTGTTGTTGTTGTTGTTTTTGCTGCAAATGACAAGATTTCATTCTCTATTATGTCTAACTAATATTTAACAGTGTGTATATACCACATTTTAAAAATTTATGTATCCATTGATGGGCGCTTAGGTGAATCTCTATTGTCTTCTGTGCCATCCCTTTAGGATCTACCAGTCTGTCTTCATTTTTACTTATTTGCTGGCAGATGACAAGAATTGATTCCCCAGATCAAATTTCAGAAATCTCCCAACAAGAAAATATCATGTTAACGGTTTGATGTAGTACCTTACACACACACACATATCTATATGCACACACCACAAATATCATTGTTAACAGTTTGATATAGTACCATACACACATCTATATGCACATACCACTTTTTTAAATAATAAAATTCGGTTGTTACTTTTAACAATTTTTTTTCCCACATAATAAGCTTCCTCCTGGCATGTTTATTCTTTGCTTGTGAATGAGGCTTCTCAAACTTTGGTTTCCTAATCTGCAAAATGGGGCCAGTAATAGCTCACAAGTTTGTTTTAAGAATTGAATTGAATGAGATGACATTTGGAAAAAGCTTCAAGCACAGTCTCTGGGCCTCAGTACCTTCACATGAGTTATTATGTCTCTAAATTTCCAGTTGCTGAGCTCTGACCTATATGGATATGTTCCATGTCTTCCTCTTAGATTCTTTTTGCAAGACATTTGCCTGAGGAATGACTAGAAGTTGCCAAACCCATTTGTTCACTGATTCATACTATCACGTAACCTCAAGCTGTCATTTTCAGATCATACACACCCACATACCACATCTCTATTCATTCATTTATTATAGCAACAGGGTTTTGCTATGTTGCACAGGCTGATCTCAAAATCCTGGTCTCAAGCCATCCTCCCTCCTTGGCCTCCTGAATTTCTGGTGTTACAGGTGTGAGCCACTATGTCTGGCCCACATCTCTCTTTCTGAATAAAAAATTCCAATTTTTGAATATGATTTCTAAGACACGGTAACATCCTGGGTATTGTGAGCATGGACATTGAAGTGAATTGAAAGATGAAGTCATAATTTAAAATTCAGAACTGGGCAATGACACATATGGAAAAAAAGACATTCCAAGGAGGGCTTGTTTTTTGGGAAGTAGGAAATATGCGTAATGGAAATATAAGGTTGGTTCTAGATATATTTTACTTGCTATTCCATCAGGCCATCACAGTGGAAACATTAAGAAGACATGTGAAAATAAACCCAGAGCTCAGAGAAGAGGACTGCAGAAGGCATGTCTGTAATTTAGGAATTACTTACACACATTCCATGGGACAAATCATGATAATGTATGAATTCTCAAAATTTGATATGAAAAACATGATACATCCTTGGATATTTCCATAGTCAATTGTAAGTAATCTTGAATTTGTGTCTGTTTTTACACTTGCTGCACAGTTTGGATATAGTACTCACTTTCCTCATTGAGGACTTGGGAAAAATCTAAGACTGTCCTCCTCTTTCAAGGAAAAATAGTATAGAACGTGACTGAACCAGGCACTGAGGCATGAGTCACAGAAGGCCTATGGAATATAAAGGATTAATATTCAATGAGTACTTACCAAGTGCTATACACCCCTCTATTATTTCCAATGTACTTACTCATTTAATCCTAACGAAAATTCTGTGAGTCATGCTGTCATTAGCGTCATTTTACAGATGAGGATGCCGGAGCACAGGGAACTTCATACACATTCCAGGGTACCTACGGTGAGTGGCATGAGATCCTGGCCGGCCTGACTTCACATCTGAGCTCTGAACCCTTACTGACTCTAAAACAGTAAAACTACATGTGAAATGTCTGTGTTAGGAAAATGGAGAAGGAAATCAACAATCAAAGTAAAATCAGTGTCCTGGGCAGTACATTGCCTTAGAAGAATAAAAGAACATTTCCACTGATATGGTCCTTAGGGGAATGATTTTGAATCCCAGGGAGAACATTAGGCAAAAAAGCAAAATTAGGAACGTTAAGAGCAGTTTGCATTCTAGATATCAGTGAAGCTGCCTAAGGAAAGACGATTCGTTTTTCACAGAGTATCTTTGTACTTTGAGTCAAATGAAATAATTGACCACAGAGTTTAAGAAAACTATAGCAGTAGTGTAATGATATTTTAATGATAATAATAAATATACTAAGATATATTAAACACTGAATAATGTAGGCAGTTTATCAGCTGGTTATACATACTGCATGTTTCTTAACCATACATTGCATACCTTAAGGATAACAAACCTGTCTTAGGCTTTTCTTTGATTTTGATAATGTCAGATATATTGCTCATTCTATACTGGATACTCACTGACTTTATTAATTGATTGACTATTTGGATAACATAGTTCTTTTACTATTTTTAAAGACTCTGTGAATGGAATATAATTTTATTTTGCTTACAAATATTTTACTCTAATACAATGCTGCAAATATTAAAAAAGTCTTTCTATGATTCTTTGATCGAGTTATTCATTCATTCATTTATTCTTCCATTCATTCAACATATACTACATGCACCAAATCCCATCTTCTGTCACCTATGCAAGGAGATCAGCGTGCAACTCTCTGCTCTCATTGTTTCATTTTCTTCTCTGCTCTGTCATGTCTTTCTCACCAGCTGTTATTTCTTACATACACAACAAGTATTTTCTTAGCCCCACTTTCCCCTCCAGTTACTGCCCCATATCTTCATTCCTCTTTTCAGCAGAACGCCTTGCCTGAGTTCTCTTAGCCATGATCATCAATTACCTTGATGTCAGTTTCTATTTGGTGCACGTCAATCAGATTTTGCCACACCGGTCTCTACAAATTGCGAATGTAAAGAAGCACTAACAACTGCAACACTGCCAAGTCTAAATGTCACTTCTTGGTCCATATCTTAATTGCCTCATCTGGAGCATTTGACCTGGTTGTTTCATCCTATCTCACCGGTCATTCCTGCTAGGTCTCCTTAAAAGATTTTCCTCTTCTGACATGTGGATGTTGGAGCGCACCAGGGCTCCATCCTTGGAACTCATGACACTGGAAATCTAACCAGTCTCGTGAAAGAACTATCTCAACATTTCAAAAGAAAAGAACTGTTTTAGGTCCAACTAAAACTGAAAGTAGAAGCTCTTTTATAGGAGAAAAGATTCCTCACTTGATCTCAAAGAGAACTTTTGAAAAGAAGGAGGGTATAGAGAGTAGCCTGTCTGAGAGATGAGAAATTTGATAAAAGAGTGATCTCAGGAATCGACCCCATACTTCAGCCTCAGTATGGAAATGAGCCTGAGCTGGCAGGAAAGGAAAAGAGCAGCTTGGAAGGGAGAGTCTGCTCAAATAACTGTGTCTCTTCAGACTTAGATTTGTCAAATAAATCTTAGTATAGTTTCTAGGCTCATAAACTTGGCAAAACCAAACGTTCTATAAGTTTATATTTGTGTGTGTACGTGTGTGTGTGTGTGTGTGTGTGGAGAGAGAGAGATGTAATCTGTAGACATAGGCATGGTGAGGTAAATAAATTGACTATAGCACATAGAATAGTTATTACATGATGGGTATTTGATGAATTGGCTCATCTGTTCTATAAAACAGGGGTCCTCAACTCCCAGGCTGTGGACCTGTACCAGTCCTTGGCCTGTTAGGAACCAGGCTGCACAGCAGGAGGTGAGCGAGCATTACTGCCTGAGCTCTGCCTTCTGTCAGATCAGCATCAGCATTAGGTTCTCATAGGAGCACAAGCACTATTGTGAACTGTGCATGCGAGGGATCTAGGTTGAGTGTTCCTATGAGACTCTAATGCCTGAAGATATGAGGTGGAACAGTTTCATCTCAAAATCATTGCCCCCACCACCACCACCACCCACCCCATCTGTGGAAAAATTGTTTTCCATGAAATCAGTCTCTGGTGCCAAAAAGATTGGGGACCAATGCTATAAAATATGAATTCCACTCATTCTTATAATTTCTAAATTGAACTTTCCAGAATGATCTGTTTAAGACAAACAACCCAAAAGCACTTTAAACTTCTACAGCTAAATGCAAGAATTATTATCCCTTTTAGCTACTCTAAACGTTAATCTCTACTAAACACTAATTCATAGTTTAATTACACCAGATAGACATTCTTTAAAACTTGACTACTTTGAGCTTAGTTTCAGAGTAATGTAGAGAATGCAATGGAAAGAATCATTTAATTGGAAAAAAAATTATTTTTATTTGGGAGCTCTCTTTCTGCTTCTTCAGATGCTTTGGCAAAGTGTTCAAAATATATAGTATAACATAACTAGCTTAATTTTATCAATTACCTTTATTAAACTAAATATAAAGACTTAGATCTTCAAAAAGTGCATGGGTGTGAAAATCCACCTGCTCACACAACTGTGGATGGGGACTCTGCGTCCCTGGGTGGGTCCCAAGTTGTTTTGTTTATTTTTTTTTAAGAACGTTCATATTAACCCCTAATAGCAATTATATCATCATTACCATTCTCTCTTCTGTCTCTCACTTTCTCTTTCCCTCTTTCTCCATACTTTTTCCCTCCCTCTGTCCTTCTTCCACGTCTGTTTCTTTTAAACGTTACATTGATTCCCTCGTGAATCTGAACTTACATACTGAGAACTTCACAAAAAGAAAGGGAAAGTGAGAGTTCCCCCCAGATCTGGTAGAAAAATTCCAGGAACGACACAAATTGATCTGCTTAGGGGAGGAATACTCTGGCCTGAACACAGTGGCAAGGTATGTATGATGCCACCACAGTGGCCACAGTGGTGAAGTGCTGTGAATATAAGCTCTTACTGGAGCCACGAGTTTGAGCAGGAATGAGTATTTCTAGTCAACTTAATTGAACTCCCTAGTCCCTCAATTGCTTAATTTTTTTTTTTGTCTATCATGCCCACCGGAACCCTTCATACCCTTCACAGTGTGGGCTCCATATTTGATCATCACAACTACATTTTTACCACAATCTATGATGCCATCAACATGGCATTGGTAACAACATCTACTTTTCACATTCTTACACCCAGACACGGGGATCCATCTGGAGAAAATCACGCAGTTATGCTCTTGGGAACCATTACACCTTCATTGTCTCTAGTTTCAGCCAGACATTTGTCAATGCTCCCCAAGCTTCTCATTGTCATTTGTCAGCTCATGCACTCCCTCTGCCTACTGCTACCTCAAACCCTCCCCAGTCTTCTCAAATTCAGATCTCTTGGCCCTTGGCAGATGATATTTTCCTTCATTTATTGAAAACATTTCAAGCATCTGGCATAGGGCTCCTACCTCACTTGACAGCCCTCTGTCCCCAATAATATTTACAAATATATGCCTGTCTGTGCTTTTCTTATCTATTTCCTTTTAGATTCAGAGGACAAAATCTCCTTCAAAGCCAAGTCAGTCACTCAAACTATTAACACATGCCTCATCTACTAACTCCAACTTAGCCCTGTCCATCCCCATTTTTTCTGGTGTCATGAGCTGCTCCCTGTTCTAAGAACATTTTCTCCTCTAAACAATCTTAACTCTGCAATATGTAAAAACAGAACTACCACTCCCTGGCAGGTACCTGCATATACTCACACACCTTACACACACATAAAGCTCCCCTTGGACCATGCTTCTCACTTTAGGGCCCCTGCTGGTTACTTTCATGGAATTTTTTGGAAAAGCAATTTTCATTCACTGTCTCTAACCCTTCAACCTGAATCCCTGCTCAACCTGTTACTTTCTGGCTTATATGCTTAGTCCACACAATTATTTTAGTAAGGTTTTAACCTATTTGTCAAATGCATGGTCAATTTCAGTTGTTTTGCTAGACTTCCTTTTAATGTTTATCTCTGTTAGCCAATCTCGTCTTCAAATCCCCGTTCCCATGGCTTCTGTGACACCACACTCTCCACTAGCACCTCTACCCATTCTTTTCTGTCTTTTTAAGACCTCTCATTTCTTTTGCCCTTAAAATATTATTGCTCCATATTTTTGTGATTCTATTACTGTCATATTGATCTTCTCAACCATCGTACTGTGTCTGAAATCAGACTGATACTGTAATATCTTGGGTGTTTCCACATGGATGCCTTCCTCCATAGTCAATGGAATTTCCAAAATTGAAACTATCATCTTCTTTTTTTTTCTAAACTGATAACATCTTCTATTTTTCTCTTTTTCACTTATGGTACTAATAGCTACATGAAATTCCTGGTAGTATTAATTATAGTACCTAGTTGACATTTATTGAGTTCATAGTAGTATGTGCCGAGCACTATGCTACGTACTTTACATGAAATATCTCAACTAATCTTAACAGTCCTGTACAGCACATAGCACTCTACTACAATTATGTAGTTTTGGAACTAAGATTTAAGTGTGTTTAATAATTTGCCAAAAGTCACTCAGGAAGTGTGGAGGTGGGGTGCTCATTGTGGAAACATGCTGAACAACTATGGCAGACAATCTGAGCGTCATCTTTGACTTCTCTCTCTCTCTCCGTTCCAAATAGCACCACATCTTGTCATTTTACTCCCCATATATTATAGTTGCAACTATATCCTTAAACTTCTCTGAACTGTACTTCTCAAATATATCTTTCCAGCAGTTTCCAGTAATTAGATAATAAAATTTCCAAACACACAAATCTGAGGGCATTTCCACATGCTCAAAATATCTTGATGTTTCCATGGCTTATCAGATAAATCTCACCTTCCTAAATATAATTTTCGTGGTCCTGTTGATTAAGCCTTGGTGCACATACATCTCCAGCCTCATTCTCTGTAGCTTCTTTTGTCTGGATTTCCATTTTTCTTTAGTAATGCAGACTGCTTGTGGCTCCCCTTATAGGCCATTCTATCACTCACTTCTATGCCTTTGTTCTTGCTGTCATGTCTGCTTGGAAGACTTCATTCCAGCCTCTTCCCACTGAATGCAAATACCTGTCTCTGTCCCCTGCCGGTCAATTACTTGTTGAGTACTTTCTTATTCTGATACCTCACTGCCTCTAGTAAGCCTTTTCTTGACTTCCAGAACAAAATAAGAGACTCTTTTCTTTATTTCACCACTAACATTTTCATATTTCCGTTTTTAAAAACTTGCAGCTTTGTTTTATAATTATCTGTTTCTATCTAGACAGGACATCTTGAAGTCAGGCTCTACATTCTCTTTATATTCTTATTGCCAGGCACCAGAGCACCCTGTTTGCTAAGGGAATTTTTAAATTTATCTTCAAGTGAGAAGTGAACTTTGAGTCAGATCTTGATTAATGGGTTTAGAAATAGGTGGAATAAAGAAGATGAAACATATTAGAGCTTATGCTTGACTATCGTTGGTATTATATTATTTGAATATTAGATCTAACTTTGCATTAATACTATATGTTTTTACACTGTGCATTTTATCATATCTTTTATGAACCACTCGTATATTTAGAAGATGAAACAATGGATTAGGTATGGAAACAAAATTGTGTCATACAATTAGTTAATTTTGTGATTAATTATAAAGTACTTTAAAAACAGCAATGGGTGGGATGGCATCTGTGGTTGGCAATAGACATGCTGTGGATAATTTATTATTAAAGGCCTTTAAAATTTTAAAAACCCAATTAAAAAAAACTTATAATTGAAGAGTAGGAAATTCTTCTTTAAAAAGCAGCAATAAGATTAAGCCACATTATGCAACCTCTGGGCAAATGCTGATCTCAAATAAGAATAAATTATTTGCCTGTTCTTTGTGTGAGTTAAATACCATTGAAACCGCTGAACTTGATAACACCTCAGGCTATCATCATGTTAGATTTCTATATATAATAAAGAGTGGGAGACATATACGGGGGAAACTGCAGAAATGAGAAAACAAGATAGAATGTTTTTTTAAAAAATTGTTAATGAGACCATTAACCTGTCAATGGCACTATCATATGAATTAGTTTATTCCTAACTAGATTACGTTCTTAGGACCAATTGTCACTCATTTCTAAGCCTGCCCAATTATACACCCACATTAGATAGTACAGTCAAAGGCGCTTAGATCATATGAAATACACTTCCCAAAGAAATGTATCCCCCGGCTTTTGCACACGGGCTTTCTTGTGAATTCCTGAATTGAATGATGATAGCTTCCAAATATCATCTGGTTCGTATCTCCTTTCTAAAATAACAACTAAGGGTTGCTCTTCTATGTTAAAACTAACTGCTAAAATAGTTTTCTGCTGTGCAGTTATACAGAGATTGGGTAAAAAAAAATTGGCTTAAAAAAAAAGATGGGAAAGCAGAAGTATAGAGCAGTACAGGAAAATCATCACCCTTTAAATGACCATATGTGTTTTTATTTGAAGATAAAATATGTTTCTTGATATACAGATTTTACGACCAAATTAATTAAATTCTGATATGTTATTCTACATTTGAGTTTTTGTTATGATTTATCTACTGTTATTTGTTATGACATTTAATAGATACTTTTAAATAACTTTTGTCTGTTGACTTTCTTGTTTGTCGATTACCTGGAGGAATATTTTATAATTTATATAACTTTTAAAATTGCAAAATTCTTAAAATTGGTAAAGTTGAATTGATTGGATGATTTTAAAATGTCTCTATGCATTTCTAACAGTTCTTTTGGCATTGTTAAATAGTTTTATTTTGTCTGATGAACCTTACCAGTAAAAGAAAATGTTAAGGAAGATATTTCAAACTGCTTTGATTGGTGGGATAAAATATCCTGATGCAGTGGGAAGAAGAACTCTTTGAGGGATAAACAGTTTGGAGGAGAATGTGCTGTTACTTCCAGAAAAAAAAAACGTATTTTCCCTGGAAAAAAATAAAATCCATAGAAAGTGCCCTTGGAGGCATGGCAAATGAATGAAGACTTGGTTATGTTGAAGCAGCTTCATTCTGAGATGGAAAAAGTGACTCTTTCAATCTTAATTCTCTGGTTAGAGTCTAATAGAATTTTTGGTCTTGTCTCTATGCCTATTCTGAGGCCCTTAGAGTCCTTAAAAGGTGAATGAATTAAAAAATATAAAGGATGTTTGTCCCATTAAATGCCATAATGTCTCTATTATTTACCTGTTTCTTTGTAACAATAGGAAACTTGTTGATGGTAGAAGTTGTTCAACACTCATACACACATCGTTTTCTGCATTACTCTAATTGTTTACTTTGCAATTTAAATACTAGCAGGGAACACCAAACATTTTGCTAAATTCCCCATTGCTGAAATGAAGTTTAATAGCCAAAAAATTGCTATTGTATGTATTGCTATTGTGTGTGTGTATATATATATGTGTGTGTGTGTATGTGTGTGTATATACACATACATATACCTATATTTCCAAATTTGTTGTGTAAGTATATTTCTTCGACTAGCAAATTTCGGATTACAGGTACTAATGAGAGTCAGATCAAACAAATTTAATATGTATTGGCAAAATTCATTCAAGCTTTTATAATAAAACTTAATTAAATCATGTTTTATTAATTTACTATTTGTAGTAATTTATTAGTGCTAAAATGAGGTTCACTTTTGTATAAGAAAAATAAATAATTTTACTAACATGATAGAATAGAAATACAAAACACATACTCAAAGAAAAAACTACAGAGCTAGATTCCATCTCAAAAAAAAAAACACATTTGAAGGCAAAAATCACATTGCAGGAAGTAATTCACAATTTATAGACAAAAGTAGTATGCTAATTAAAATGTATATATTAGATTTTACTTTACTAGGCAACATATTATGATTTATATTATTTCAAATGTTATTTTTAATGCCTTAATGTTATTTTCAATAATACTTATATTTATTTAAAATATTATATAATTTCAACTGTTTCTCTCAGATTAATCTCTCCCAGTTAGTAGAGAATTGACTAATTTTGTCTTTACTTCTCATCAAACTTTTATGAGATCTGAAAGAAATGATGCATGCATTATTATTATTTTCACATTTTTGCTACCCTTTTTAATTTTGGAGATATTAATAAGCAGAAAGAATTATCAAATAGACAACAAGATAAAGGGAAAATAATGATTTGAAGTATTCTTGTAAAATAAATTCCAGAATTATTAGGTTCTGTTGCAGCTGATGCAAAATTTTACTGAAATCATGTTCATATCTATCATCTAGGAAGTGCTAAATATCTGTAACCACTTGATTACTTTGAGGGAAATTAAATTTTCCATCAACATATCCCCTAATACTACTACTCATGTCCAGATGATGAAAGGATCAACAGGAATCCTCAATATGTAGATCTTCATTTTATCTTCCTTGGAGGTCTTGTGGTTTAAAGGACCCCAACTTTTGCTACCCATTTTCTTTCTTATCCTTCCTCAGTCTCTGAGCTTGTTGTATTTGGCTACATACTGACCAAGTTATCTGCATGTCTCAAAGACATCTCAACAAAACCTGCATTTATGTATGCACTTATTTATTGTCAAAGTGCATCATCTTTCTGGAGACAAACTAACTTCCCCTCCAAACTTTCCTCTTGCTGTATTGAGTGAAGTTTGCTGCTGGTGGGAATGCCACAGGGATGCGAACAACACAAGAGTTTATAGCCCTGCCCCACTCACAGGAGCCTCGCTGTCTAGCCTCAGAGCTTTTCCAGATCTGTCTTCTAAGCCTAGGAGAATTCCTTGGAATTTCCAGTCTTAGTTCGTGAAATAATCTCTGAACTGATTTCCCAGGTTCAAATTTTGATCCCCTCTATCCCATATTTCATGATTCAAAAGCCATTGAAGTTTTAAATCAAAGATAAATTACACTCCCTCATTTTCTGTCCCTATGATTTAGCTCAATCTATTTATTTTATCATCCTTTCTTTCTTAAAACTGTTGCTGTCAAATCAACTCTATTACCATTCCACAAACAATCTAGGCTTTTAGTCACCATGTTATCTGATTCTGTTGCAATGGTCTTATTCCTCTTCACTACCTGGACAATTCACCCAGCTTTTAACTCCCCCTGAAGTTCTACTTACTCTTCGACAACTTTGTGCCTTTGGTGATCATTTACCTTTATCTTTCCTGTGGTTTTACAACACATTAGGAGCCTCTTCCCCACTCCTTCCCACCATAGCCAGTCTTAGTGATTTGTCTGCATTCTGTTGCTTGCTCGGTTCAGATGGATAAAATCTTACTGATTTTCATTTCTCTGATGACAAACCGAAGACTTCCTATTAGGCCTCACAGGGGTCTTTTCCGCGTGACCTCCTCTTGCTGCAGTATTAGCATCTCCCAGCCGTACTCTGTACAGCCATATTCTAGTCAGGCTAAAATCTTAACAACCCCACGATGATTCTCAGTTTCTTCAAGCTCCTAGGAATTTGCATATGCTGATTCTTCCACCTGGAACACTCTTTTCTCACAACCCCAACATCCTCACCACCATCTAGTGTATACTTTAAATAGCCGAGACTTAGACTATGACTTCACTCATACAGCCCTTGCTTATCAGGCACACAGGGGCAGGGACATCTCCTGTACTCTCATAGTACCCTGTAATTGTCCTCTCTGAGTGCTCACCATTGTGATGTAACTGTTTTTTATCCCTCCTCCTAAATGTGTAGAGATAAGGGTATTATGTCAATCCTAACAACATTTTATTCCCAGCATGTTTTTTGAAACCACGGAAATTAAAGTGTAGGGTTTTTTTTTTCCCATATGTAGATTTCAAGCTTTCTGTGGACCTAAATCATGTCTTTTAATGATATTGTATTTCATAAACTTTCTAAAAATGTGCTGAGTAGATATGCTGTTTACTTTCACGGAAGAATATGGTAATAATTAAATATTTATTCTGAAATACTTTTTTTACATTCATGGTATTTGAACAAAACGTATTCTTATAATTCTAATGGATACATTTATTTGCAGTTAAAAATATCATTTAAGAATACAAAAAATAAAGCTTAAGAGAACAAATGTTCATGGTTTTCAACTTTAACATATGAAACATTTTGAGAAAAACACATTATTATCAACTGTATGTATGTACATCTATATAACATTTTTCATACTTTCCACAAAATTTTTGTGAAGTATTTATATAGGCTTCTCTTTAATCTTACATTGTTTAGAAGCATGTCTGCATTTAGTTTAAAATTCATATCTTAAATGTCTTAGGACCTAAATAATGACTTAGCTTTTCAGAAAAATCTTAGATGGTATAGTGATAATTCAGCCTTTGTTAACCTGATTTTTAATTTAGGTTCTACTCCAAGTTAACCTTATGCCCTTGGAAAAGTTCATATGGTTTTCCTCACTTTCATTCTTGTCATTTGTAATATATGGGTAATAGGCTGTATTATTTTTAAAATCTTTTTCAACTTCTAAAGTCCATGATTATTTTATTCAAAAGCTAGGTGTGAACTCACACATCAGATTTAGGTCTGCACTTTAAATTTCCCCCCTTTTCTGTTTCCAATGTTGAAATTAGAACAGTCATAAAGGTCATCACTAAACTGAACAAAAATTTATTTCTTAAGACAATTCAAAATACAAGGAGGCTCTGACTGCTTTTTCACTGTAATTCAAATTATTTAGCTATTATAGATAATGGAAAGGTTGACATAAACTAGGCGAAGAGAAAAAATATGGTTGAAAGTCACGTATTCCATGTCCTCTTTTGTAATATACGGGGATTTTGATTCAGGAAACAGAAATAAGGTACTTAATGTACACTTCGTGTTAAAGGAGTTTATTATGAAATATGTTGGATTTTAATAGGAGAATGCATTGTAGTAATACATCAGTTTAGCAAATATGTATGGACTTTAAATGGGTTTGAACATCCGTTTCTTTTCTATCTTGAAAATGTTTTGTTTGTCATGATTTAGATTTCTCTTCAGCACACGTTAATTGATATGTGCCATGCAAATATAACGTTGTCATAATTTAGATTTCTATTTAGCACACATTAATTGGGTGCATCATATGTGCGATGCAGCCACTGCCATGCACTGTGGGAAACATGCATAATTCAATGGTGCATAAACAGACATGGCTGTTGACAGAATGGTTGGAGGCCACAGGGTCACCAAAACAGGCTCTATGTGCATGTCCAGGGTGTACTCCAGGAAATAGTTTGTGGCCGAAGTGTCTCTCACACATTTGAAGTGGGTAAGATTTATGGAAGGATACTTTACCTCCTGATATGGTTTGGCTGTGTCCCCACCCAAATCTCAACTTGAATTGGATCTCCTAGAATTCCCACGTGTTGTGAGAGGGACCCAGGGGGAGGTAAATGAATCATGTGGGCCGGTCTTTCCCGTGCCATTCTCATGGTAGTGAAGAAGTCTCATGAGATCTGATGGGTTTATCGGGGTTTCTGCTTTTGCTTCGTCCTCATTTTTCTCTTGCCACTGCCATGTAAGAAGTGGCTTTCACCTCCCACCATGATTCTGAGGCCTCCCCAGCCATGTGGAACTATAAGTCCAATTAAACTTCTTTTTGTTCTCAGTTTCAGGTATCTCTTTATCACCAGCATGAAAACAAACTAATACACCTCCCTTCAGAAATATTTCAGCCCAAAATACTTTGAGGAAAGGCTAGACATAGTGGCTCACACCAGGCCAGGAGTTCAAGACTAGCCTGGGTAACACAGTGAGACCCTGTCTCTAGAAAATTAAATGAAAGAATTAGCCAGGTGTGGTGGTGGTGCATTTCTGTAGTCCCAGCTACACAGGAGACTGAAGTTGGAGGATTGTTTGAGCCCAGGAGGTTGAAGATACAGTGAGCTATGATCGCACCACTGCATTCCAGCCTAGGCAACAGAGTGAGACCTCATCTGTAAAAGAAAAAAAAAAAAAAAAAAACATAAGGTTTCTCCCATGCTACCCATCTGCCTTAGGAGACCTGGGTGAAATAATTTCATTTTTTAAACTCATAGTTGTCAACTACACCTAGAATCCAACTTGGTGTAGTGACTGGTCATCACAAGTGGATCTAATCACTTGTGTATACTAATTCTTTGTTTCATAAAAATTGTTCTTACTTGCTCTGTCAAGGGCACCCTGCCTAAACAATTCCCTCTAAGTTTCAATCTTAGGAGGGAGAAATGTGGGAATTTGAAGCTTTCCTTCTGGATAGGCCCATGGACTTGTTAAGCACATTCCTTCATCTCCTTCCTAGCAGCATTTAACCTCTAGATATCAGTAGTTTTAGTGAAAAAAAAAAAAAAAAAAAAAAGGAAAAGAGAGTTCATTATGAGCCAGTTGGTTACATGAGCTTCCACTTCCCGTTATACAAATATTTCCTTTGCTTTTGATTCTCTTTATTCAAGCTTTGTCCTGGTTGAATAACAGATATTTTGCTGGAGAAAATGGAATATGTTACTTACATGAATTATGACATTTTTTCTTATGGTAAGAAGTGAAGGAGCTAGGAGGCAGAAGAGTGGAAGAAAGGAAAGAAATGGCAGGGCAAGGAAAAATAAAAGATAAAATGCCCAAATGCATACATAAATAAAAAGGCCAGGAAGGGTACTGCACTTAATGTTCATATTAACTGAAGGGTAAAGTAGGGAAGAGTCTTCTCCACTGTTCATCCACCCCACGTACTAACAAGAGGGAGTTTCCAGCAAATAGCTGGCAGCATGTTCAGTACTTTGACTCACGTCTGGAGACAGTTCCATAAAGCAGTTTTCCCTTTTCAGAAACACCAATGCACTGAGATTAAATGAGAGATATTACAGCTTTCACTCCTGTTCTGCCAACCACAGGCTTGACCTTGATGCGTTTGCAATCATCTCTACAGCCACAGAGTGGGAAACGATACCTGGGGTATGCTCTCTCATTGACTCCAAGAGCTTCCAAACACAAATTTTACACAGGTAGTTTAAATGTAATGATGAATGCTTCGGTCAATAGATGATAATTTCATAGGAGTTGAAATTATCTCTATTGACCGAAGCATTCATCATTACATTTAAACTTTATATTTAAAGAAAATAAATAACTTTGGGGCCAACCCCTAGCTTGTATTCAGGGAAGGAGACAGCACAAAGGAATAAAAGAATTTAGTGTTGTGAAAGATTTTCTGTCAAACAAAAAGATATTTCTAAAATTAGTAATTTTCAGAGTAGAGTGTTTTAATAAAAATATAAACACAAATCAAAATTTAATTGTTTCTTTATACTCTTTCCAAAATATAAGCAATATTTCATGCTCTGAGGGTAAATATTTCATTTTAACTATAGCTGACTTGCCAAATATTCAGAAACCTTATTCGTGTTCCATGAAAGATCTCAAAGTTAAATTAGTTTACGTCACTTTTACAGACTATAACTTAAACCTTTAAAACACATTTTTTTCCTCAGCCTGATTATAGCATATTTTCTTCTCAACTTAATTTTAAATGACATATTCCATTGTAAACTAGCTACAATTAAGGACAAAAATATTTTAAGTAACTAACTGATATATATGTTTTTGTTTTAATAAGCCCAAATCAATCAAGGTGTTTAACTCACTTATATTTCTACTAAGGTATCACTAGTATCACTAGGATATATGGGTACATTGAAGATATGGTAGTACATAGAAATTTTTAAAACTAAAAAAAAATCTAGTGAAAAATATATATCTCCTATTTGTATAAAAAGTGTTTTTCCAGTATTTTTTAAATCCAAATGTTCAAATTAAGATAATGTGAACAATGAATAAAAGGTTCAAAAAATATTATCTGTTTTTCCTAGGCCCAATGAAATATTTTTTATTTGAAATTTTAGCATTTTTTAACTAGGTTTATAAACTAGTAAGAAACACACACAAGACAAAACAGAGCAGGATTTGTGGTCACAGCATCTGTTCTTCTACAAATATTTAATTATTCTTAAAATAAGGGAACCACATTCTTTCAGAGTAATTATAAACTTGTAAAAGTAATGTAATGTAACTTGTAATGTAACCAATATCTGAGAGTATTTTCCATCAGATAGAAAGTGGAGATTCTCTTAAGAAAGTTATAAAAAATTGTTCTAAGATTTCAGAGGAGGTAAATTATTGAGTTTTACAGCCCGATACAATTTTAGAGCTAATCAGCTAATCTTATCTTTTATTTTATATTTTACAAAATGTAGGTCAAAAAGTAATTTTTTTTCAAAAAAGTGCTGACTGTATGAAAATTTTAATGAGAAGAAAGAATGAGAGAAGTATCCTGCAATAGTAGGAAATCTGAGATGGGAAGACCAGGCTTAGACCTTAACAGAGTGTGTCACAAAAATTACCTCAGTTGACCTCAGTTTTCACATCTATCCAATAAGAGTTTGTATTACATTATTTGGAATATAATTTCAAGTTCATAATTTTCATGATTATTTGAAAACCATTACAAATAAATAAAATATCTGCTATGATTACATGAAAATTCTAATTTGAAAAGAAATGCATGGTTTTTTATTTTTTGGTTGCTATTATTAAGCAGAATGTGTTTCAAAGTAGATGTACTCAACCCAAATTTATTTATAATTAGTAGCTTCAGCTGGCATATAGCAATTAATGTGTTTTTTCCAAAGGGTTTAACATTCCTCCTGTTATATACTGCAAGCAACTTATTTGTTTATTATATTATTAAAGCAGCCTTTAGGCCGAAGCATGGTAAATGATCACAAATCTCAAATTTAATGAAGTTGAAATTGGTGACATTTTATTTCATTTTTCTCAGATCATCATATGATAAAAATCACACTGCATTTTACAATATCTGGAGGACATGATAAACTAGAGTAGCTATTCAAATAAAATCCGTACTCTGTGGCTAAAGCTGGAAGGCTGAGAGTTATAGTAAAGATCACAAATTCATTAATGAGGGCTCTCTTTATAATTGAATTATCTAGTCTGCTATTTGTTTTTTGCAATACATTACTCAATCAGTGACCATTTATTAAGGGCATAATATTTTCCAGATACCAAGCTAGGAAAATGGAAGGGGCTGACGTGTGAAGTAGATTACAAAAACAGGAACTTGGAATGAAGGTGAAAGTGATAGCTCAGCTATTAGAATGAGAATGTGCTGGATGGTCAGTGTGAGGTGGAGAAAGGGAATACCTTTAGAATGGTGTCCTTTTATCAAAGTCAAAACAGAATAGTAACATGATTTACCTAGTACTGAGCCTTTTAGCCTTTAACCTGGAGCAAGAAAGTAAAAATAAAATGGAGAGACCAGTGGATGCTCACTGGGTTATTCCTAATATTTATCAATAAGAACTTTCACATATATTATTTTATTTGGTCCATAATATAAAAATCTACTTATATTTTGTTTCTCTTCCACGTATTTGCAACAGAGATTTCAGTTTGAGTCTGTATTAGACTGTGCTACATCTGGAAATGTCTAATAAACAAGTAGGATGGGCCAGGAAGAAAACTGTGTTGCATGAATACTGATTTATTTATCACTGGATAAATCATCCTGCAGGAATAAAGTCCCAGGCATAAACATCTTGGCTCAGAGAGGAAGTCTTAGTTTTCAGAGGGAGGCAGAATTCTGAATGCAGTATAGTTACTGAAAATTGTATTTATTTCCTGGTGAACCTACCATTGGACCTGAAATTCACAGAGCATAAGAGAACGGTAAGTAACCACTGAAATGATTCTCTTATAAACTTGATAAAATATTAGGGTGTTTGGGATGCCTCTAAATAAAGAAAGAGGACAGAGCAGGTCTTCCTCAAGCACTTATCTAAAAGCTGCTGGGTAAATAACTTATCTAAAGGCATTCATGACTCAAATCATGAATGGTAGCATCAAGATACCAAGAGCAGAAGAGATCAGGGACTAACTATAGCCAGAGACATAGTGATGACCACTGGCAGGTGGCTGCTGTGTTCTGTAACTTAGTAATGCAGACTGTAGTGTGGAGTGGAATATCTGCAGGGTAATGGCAGCATCAAGCACCTCATGGAAATAGCAGTGTCTGTAGGGATCTGACTTGTGCAGGAACCATGTAAGAACAAGGCTGGAGGTTATGGCAACTGGTTTAATAGCCCTGGTGCTTTGCTGAAACCATAATTCTCTCAAACACAACAAGCATCTGGTAGAGCAATAGCCACAACTCACAGGGGAAACGGGGACAGGGGACAAATGACCAAAGAGAATGGACTTGTTTATTGGGTATATTTCAGGGGGTTATTTTCTCTTGGTTTTGTCTGCCTTCAAATATGTGACCATGTTGACCTCTCAAACTGTTTTCTTTCCTGTCATCTCTAAGGATTCACATACCGGGTCCTTTCTCTCTGTAAGCTGAGTGCAGAAGTTCACATCGTGGAATGTCAAGGGGAGTCAAAAGTATGTTGTACTACTTGATACTGTAGTCCTTGCAGCTTCTTTTGAAGTCAGTGTGATAGACAGGGTGGGGTAGTGGAAAGCACCTGAGGGTTGGTGCATGAGAGGAAGCATTCATTCAGCGTGTCTGGAAGTATGAGCCTGGGCTTTCCAGTTTCACTGCTCTGTTTTCAGCCATGGGAGCATGGCAAATTTGGGCAACAAGTTTGGGAGTCATCAGAGAAACTCAAATCATTACTCTCCAAAACCACCAATAGAAACCCAGATTAGAATATCTTGTAGTATTTCTTTCCATTTGCAGATCTGACATGTTCTTCCTCAAGATGTCTTCCCGACTTGGTGTCTACGTCTAACCAAGTCTGATACACTGAGGTCTCCTTTGTTCAGCCTATTGAAATTCCAGTATTTCACTTATCATGGCATTTTCTGGTCTTTTTTTTTAAGAATGTGTCACTGTCAAATATATTATTTCATTCATTTATTTAGGTTTTTTTTTTGTTTGTTTGCCTATTTTCCCAGCCCCTACTAGGATGAAAGTTCCGTAAGGTCCATTTTTTCGGCCTATTTTTGCTGCTTGTGTCTCTAGCACCCCAAATAATGCCCAACACACAGAATGCAGACATTGATTAAATATTGGTTAACAAATAATGTAATGACAAGAAATTTTGATGCTGTGAAAAAATTTGTCCCAGCTGAGTGATACAGTGATGAGAAGCTGTGCACTCTTGTCGATTCTGTTTTATCCCTACAATACTTCTTCCCCCAATCACCGCAGTAGCATCTTGGCTTGTCTTTCTGCTTCTGACCCCCTCCATTACAGCACATTCTCCACGGAGGAATTACACAGTGGATGTCTACCCCTGGTCCTCCAAGTCATCCCATTGCTCCTTAATTAAACCAGCCTATTACCTTTAGGCCTTTGCTGACCTGTGCACACTCTGTCCCTATGATTCTGTCTTCTCCTGCATTTTTGATCTTCTTCACATTCCTTGAGCCTGCTGAGTTGTCCTACCCCATGGTATTGGTACTTGCTCTTCTTTCTGTTGCCAGCAAATCTTGGTATGGCTGGCTTCTGTGTACCAATTATTTCTAAAAACCATTCTATTTTGGATTTTAGCATTTTAAGAATAAAGACATATAATAGAACATGTTAATGTTTTGGATAATATATTTATGCAAGTTTATGAATAATCATAACTTGAAATCATTTATATTAAAACATCATTTGTGCATTAAAAATGATCAAATACTCACTATATGATGGGCTGGAGAATTCAACAGAGCAATAAAAAGCTACAGTCATTGTAGTGGGGGAGATAAAAAATTAACTGTCTAGCTTCTAACAAACTAGAGAGATAATTTTATACTAGCTAGCATTTTTGGCAAACTTATACTATGTAAAAGTACTATTTATATTACCAGTATTTTCACATCAGCACTTTGATGTAGATGTAAAGTGCAATCATTTTATAGATATGAAAGCTGTAATACAAATAGTTTAAGTAAATTCTTCAAGATCTCACAAATAGAAAATGGGTATCTGAAGCAAGTGTATTGGGCTTCAAAGCTCATGCTGCCTTTGTAACATAAAAGAAATCTCAAATGGAAAAAGGAGCACAGTGGGGGGCTAAGGTCAATCACGGCTTCCGTGGTCAGAAAAGTCTTTCCAGAGGAGATGATGATAAACTGAATCCAGAAGGACTACTGAGTGCAAAAATACAAATGAGGCTGAGAAAAAATGATTCTTGCTAAAAAGTTAAACGACATCAAAATATATAGAATATAGAGTCTGAAAGAGAGTGGAGGAAAGGGGAGGGGTAAGGCAGAGATACGTGTAATGCAAATAAATTTGATTTAATGCTGCGAATAACCATATAATTAGGTAAGTATTTCAGCAAAGTTCTACACTGACCGCAGGATAAGAAAGATTGGAGCAAGGCAGATCTCTTTCGGAAGCCTTGTAATATTCCAGAGAGGGATGATAACGATCCTGAAACAAGAAAATGTATTACAGGAGGAGAGCCATAGAGAGGCTGAATACACATTCAGCAGTCGGAATTCAGTTGGAATTACTGATTGTTTAGATGTGGGAGTGAGCCAGAGGAAGGAATTTAAAATAAAACCTGGGGTTCTGCTTATGAGGATTGAGAGGGATATGCACCATTAAGGAATTGAATAGAAAAAACAAATTTCAAGGGAAATACATTTCCTGTATGATTTTTAATTGTAAGTATCTGAGGAACATTTATATACTCACTAAACCATTTGAAATCCATGTTTGGAACCTAACATAGAGTTTAGTTGTGCTCCTGGAGACAACCGCCTGCTTCAACTCCCAACCTGACCACTTCAAATTTGTGTAACTTTGGGTAGTTAGTTGATAATATCTTTAAGCCTTCGTGTCTTCATCTATCACATTGACAGAGTTACAATAGCATATACTGTCCCCGTGAGAATGGGATGTGATAATCTATGAAAAGCATATGAGACATTGCCTAGAGGTATTTTTTTTTGGCAGAGGCTATAGGTTTTGTTACTTTTTGTTACTTTCGTTGGCACTATAGAAGAAATTTGAACAGATATATAGATTTATGACCTACTAATAATCTATAGATTATTAGTAGGTCAGAGTAGATCACCGGCGATGAATGAGATTACCTAGGAACATTGTATAGAAGAAAAGAGAGGAAAATTAAAGTGAAACCCATGGGAACACCTACATTTAAGAAATAAAAGAATAGAAAACTGAAAATATGCTTGAGAATAATTAGTTTGAGGACTGTTAAGAAGACCAGAGAGAGAGAGAGTGGTGTTTAACAGGCCAAATGAGTTGTTTAAGAAGTGAGTGATTAACCAGTTAGACAATGCAGAGGTATAAAGAAAAATGAGAGTAATTTGTCAATTTAGAGGTAGTAGAAGGGTTTCAGTAGAATGGAAGGGTCATAGAAGGGTCAGAAACCAGACTTTAGCAGTTTAGAAATTACTGGGAGGTCTGGAAGTGGAGACAATGAGAACAGATGGATCATCATTTTAAAAATATAAAGGCAGCACACATAATTGTTGGAAAAGGTCATGGAGGAGATAAGAGGAAAGGGAATCTAAAGGACAGGTAGATGAAACAGTTTTTGGAACTTTCAAAATGTTACGATGGCCTGGTTGATGTCTTGCTACACTCTTTGCAATAAAGCAGTCAATAAAAAATGAGACTAAACACACAAATATCAATAGCTGTGCCAGTTTATTCATAATGTATATTGATTGATAGAGAGGAATACAGTGCATTCAAAAGTGCATTCAAAACAGAATGAACTTACTTTTATACAATATGTAAGTTACATTTTAATATCATATGCCCAATGTATTTCTCTTTTATCTGAATATATTTCTTCAATAAAGGAACTTTAAGTTTAAAAACATCAATTCAATTGTGAATCAGAAACAGCATCATAAATACATCATAAATACAATACATTATTTACGCTGGGCTTCCAGGTTTTTGTGGACATTCTGTAGGATATCTAAGATATATAAACCTGCGTGCTACTGATAATGAGGGATTCATTCTGGCAATAGCAGAACTGTTGAGAGAATTATCTAATTTATAACAATAGCTGTTCAGTGGTTTGCAGAGTTTTGGGCATCTATGTAAGATGTAAAGGCCACTGTCATTGTGATTGTGGTTGTAGTGTCTTTGTCATATTTCTTGTTAGGTTTTTGCTATGATCCTGGTTGTTACCTAGCATTTCTCCTTTCCACCCTAGTTGAAAACCCAGTTCTCCTGCCTGCTGATTACGGGAGCCACCTTAAAACTTTTCAACATATTACCTTTCAGTTTTAATCACAGAAAATCAGTGTTCCTTGTTGTGACTAAGAAACCATGGTGATAAACCTGTGGTATTACTTCATCATTGATGAGAAGCTGCATGTTCTTTTCATGGAAATAGTAATATCAGAGGAAATATGAATCCAACAAAACTGAAGGATAGCCATGCATTATAAAAATGCATTACCCCATAGAAATGAAAACTGTTCACACAAAAACCCATACATGAATATTCAGAGCAGCTTTATTTGTAATAACCCCAAATTGAAAATGTCCAAGAAAGCCTTCAGCAGATGAAGGGTTAAATAAACTGGTACCTTTATTTTCTGGAATCTTTTATATTACAGAATAATAAACTACTGAAAAACACAACAGCTTTATTTAATCTCCAGGGCATTGCACCTGGATGAAAAAAAAAGTCCCCAAAATGTACATACTCTGTGACTCCATTGTATAATATTCTTGAAATGACAAAATTATGGAAATAGAGAACACATTAATGGTCTTCAGGAATCAGGAACGGGAGGTGAGGCAGAGAAGGAGTTTAACAACAAAAGACAACATGAGGGATCTATGTGATGATGAAAATGTTCTTTATCTTTACTGTTTAAAAGTCAATACCCTGGTTGTGATATGAATCATAGTTTTGTGAAACGTTACTGTTGGGAAAATCTAGGTAAAGTTACGTAAAATCTCTGGTATTATTTCTTATGACTTCATGGAAATCTTTAATTCTCTCACATCAAAACAGTTTAATGAAAAAGTGCATTAAAAGGTGTGTTTGTTTTGTTTTTTTGTTTTTTTTTCTGGAATCTTGCTCTGTTGCACAAGCTGGAGAGCAGTAGTGTAATCTTGGCCCACTGCAATTTCTACCTCCCAGGTTCAAGTGATTCTCCTACCTCAGCCTCCCAATTAGCTGGGATTACTAGGCACGCACCACCATGCCTGACTAAGTTTTGTATTTTTAGTAGAGACTGGGTTTTGCCATGTTGGCCAGGCTGGTCACGAACTCCTGACCTCAAGTGATCCACCTGCCTCAGCCTCCCAGAGTGCTGGGATTACAGGTGTGAGCCACTGTGCCCAGTCTGAAAGGTATGAATTTCTTATAGAAAAGACCTGGTCTAAAATGTCTAGAACCTTATTGTTTTGATGTGTGGATTTTCCAAAACAAAATGTGTATCATTAAGTATTATGCAGGGTTGCTTATTGTAATAAGCTTTTGAAAAAAATCACAAACAATTTGAGATACCTTGGTTTCTTTGTGTCCTGGAAAAAATTCAGTTCCTCAATCCCTGGGGGTGAGACAAAGAAAATTTGAAAAATAAATGCCTCCTTCAAACTATTACATTCATCCCAGATCAATGACATTTCATCTACTATTTTGAATATGAAAGAGAAATAAAAGCTACACAATTTCCATTCAACAAGTAAATGAAAGAACTACTAACATCTATCAGTTATTCATACCAACACAATCAATGAAGAATAATATTTTGGGAGCCCATTTTGAAAACTTCAGGGATCATTGATTTTATTTTTAAATAGAAATATTACTTTAGTGATGGAAACATCATTTGAAAGAAAAATCTCAAACTGTTG
Organism: Pan troglodytes; assembly: GCF_028858775.2. NCBI lineage: Eukaryota > Metazoa > Chordata > Mammalia > Primates > Hominidae > Pan > Pan troglodytes. The sequence continues at coordinate 181,800,738 of NC_072401.2, forward strand.
TGTGCATTGGAAACCATTACAGGCTTGACATAATATCTGGTTTTGGTTATTTGATAAAGTAGGAAGCTTCAACTCTGAATCATGATTTTTACAGGAGCTACCTTTCCATTCGATATTCTGATAATTCTTAAAGACGTTTTTTTGCTCACCTAAAATTTGTCAGTGTACTTAATATTAGGATCATTTTAAGGATTTTGCTAAGAATTAAAGATATAATCAACTATATAAGCCTTTCAAGAAAACAATCTTGGATCACCTGCTTAAAATTTGAAAATAAAATTGCTTTTTCAGAAAAAAACAAAAACAAGAACAAAAAAAAAAAAACTGCAGTATAGTTCTCAGGCTATTAAAAAGAGAATAAATTTTACCTACATGATGCAAGCTATATTTGTTTAAATAAGAAGGTAAATCATCCTTATTTAAAGCCATTTGGGTCATCATTTTATGGAAGACAAATATACACTCCTCTGACCAAACTGCCATTGTGTAAGAAGAGATGAGATAAAGATGTCAGTTCAAACTTCCCAGTGTTAGCAACACTAACCGTCATGTAAGCCAGGATTAAAATCAGTAAATACTTGTCTATTTATCTACAGACAGACTCTGAAGACACCTTGAAATTCTGTAAATAAGTCTGCATATAAATTCTTAAATGACTTTAAATGCGAAATATAAATTCACAATTCTTATGGACACAGATAAGAACAATAAGGAAGAACTTGCTGAGTACGATTCCTTGAACTAGTGACAAAAGAAATAATGGTGTTTGGTTTCCAACTTGGATACCTAGTGGCTTCTTATATGAGACTAAGGTCCTTTAGCAACGTGACCGAGGTGAACCCCAGTTTTGTTTTTTGATTTTGTTTTTTTAGTAACATGAGATTTATAGTCAGTGTTTTCTAAATTGTACATATTAAAATGAAAAGTCAAAACCGATCAAATGATATTGTTAAAAGACACAAATGATGGTACAGCACTATTAAAGAGTATGATTCCAGTTTTATTTAAAAACACCAACTATAACTGTGTAAATATACATCATCCATGCTTTTCAGGGTTTAGGGTCAAATTTGTCATGATGTATCAAAACATTAATAATGGTTATCTTTGGAGACTGAGATTGTGTAAAATCAATTATACAGCTCTCTTACATTTGTAATAAAACATGTAATACACATGACTACCAGAGAGGGAATATATGTTATCAAAACATAGTTTTCAGCTTTCTTTCAAGATATCAAAGCAATCTACTTTTGTGCAGAAATAAAATATGTAGGATTTATTTAGTGCTTTTATTTGCAAAATTTAGAATTTTCTTCTTTTTTGGAAGAAAGAAATAACTATATGAAAATGAAAAAAGAAAAAGACATAACAATACTAATATGAATTTTGATCATGTGAATAAATAACTTTGTAATTATCTAGGTCTAGATTTATTTCATTTTCATTCTGTGTGAAGTGAAGTAGCAAATGAAAAGGGAAATTTTATGTAAATTGTAACTACAAACATGTAAAAGTCCCAGTGTGGGAGTACATATCTTGGAAAGAAAATGTGTGAACGCACACACACACATGCATGCAGACACAAGCTTTTATACAACATTCTCAAAGAGAATCAAGACCCTATTTGATTAAGAAATACTGAGGAAATACAGAATAGCAAATGGGATATATATATATATATATATGCACTCATTTTCAGATTTTTAACTCTACTAGTCCTAATCAGGATATCTGATAGATCCTTTTTCATGTTCTATTCAGTGTCACCATTTTCTTTTCTTTTGTTATTCCAATACGAAAGCATCCTAGCTATCAGGATGCAAAATAGACACTAGTTGAGATTTTTGTCATGATGATGTGACTGTTGTGTCATAAGACAAAATAAATGTCAGTGGCAAATTAGAGTGAAAGTATTATTGTCCGAAGAGCTATCTCCAAAGTGTTTCCTATGAATTGGCTCACATGACACCCCAAACAAGATATGGAGTGGGAGTAGCAATAGCAGTAGTTTATTATTTTCATCAGTATTTTGTATTAAATATGTGCATGTCTTATCTAACAAAGGTTGTCTTTGCATGGCTATAAAGATTCTAACAATAAAACATATCATTGTATTGACTATTATACTCTGTCATCAGTAATAAAAAAGTTGAATAAAAGCCAATTATGGTAAAAAACAAAACAAAACAAAACAAAAAAAAACAGTAAAGAAGACCAAACAGCATGTAATCAATATGGGAGAGATCAGACAAAACTGGCTCCACTACTTTGACCAGAGTTAGCAGCAGATGTCTGGAGTAGGAAGTATCCTTTGCTTATGATTTTCCTCAAAGTGAGCTGCAATACAGTGACTCCATTTACTTAACAGTAGTAATCAGATGTTTGAAAGAGACAATAGTCCAGGTTTAAGTGTAGCAAATATGTCTCTTTTGTAAATGAAATATTTAAAACAGACAACAAAGCACAGGTCAGTAGACTAGAATTTACATCTCAGTTTGAACACTAAAATCTGGTATAGCACTGAGCAATCACTGATACCTGCACCCAGCATTCTCACTGTTTATGGAAGATGAAACAGAAAAGTCTCAAAATAATGTTTGAAATCTAAAATGTTATGACCCTTTTAAGGCACTAACATATCCCTGTGTTACTTTTTTTTTTCTAGTATGGAATACAAACATCTTTAAAAATGTAATTTTCATGCAATGAGAATGTATTTTAATGTAATCATTATAATAATAAGTATATCACAGTTTAAAATGACTGGAAGAGACGACATTGGCTTTTGCTTTTACTATCACTGTATTTCTAGAGAAGTAAAAATTTAAAAATAACAATAAAATCTGTAATTCATTTACATAAATCTTCCTCAATAAAGAAATATGACCACAACTGTTTCTAATTCACTAAAGATACAACATCCAAAATTTCTGTGTGTTATGCAGTACAATTAAGTTCATTCAGATAAAAAAAAATTTAGAGATTTTTTTAAAAAGTATTATATTTTATGAAATGTTTGTAGATATTACATCAGTCTTTTAGCTTATTTGTTAATGTTTGGTAATTAAGGGATTAAGCTGGATATTTCTTTTGAACAAGTTTGCATCTCTCCAAATAAGCTATGGAGTAAGAATTCATTGGCAAAATTGTCTAGTCCAGATTTTGATCAGCTCTTTCACACTATACTGGAAGATCACCTTAGAATTACAATCCTGAATGGGAATGCCTAGCTTGACATTAGCTTTATTTCAGTGAAACAGATTCTGGCACAAAAGAAAACAGCAGGTTAAAAAGACATAAGGAACACAGCTATGAGGGAAGTTTTATGCTTAAAGGTAAAGAGGAGTGGTTTGAATTTCTAAAAGATAAAAGAATAAGCCACTTAGATCTTTCAAAGTACTGAAATAGTCATTTTTTACGTAAAAGCAAGACTCGCAGCTTCAGAGAGTTCAGAGAACTTCTTCCTGGAGCTACTGATCCAGCCACACCAGGGATTGTCAGCTATTGCAGGGCACTCTGTCAGCTGTCAGGAAATAAATCTCTCTATCAGACGGAAGCAGTCTGAGTTGGAGCAAGTCCTCCACAGCATGTCACCCCGGGAGCGCTCAACATGCTTGGCGAACAAGGGCTCCCTGTTGTACTCTGATTTATGTATATCTGTAAAGTTACTCCTGATAGGGTAAAAGGAGGAGACTGATCAAGAGTCTGTCACACTCGAAATGCTTTCATACTGTTGCCACCCCACTCAACCTGTCGTCCATGGAAGCAAGGAAACAAAAGCACTGCAGACCGTTCTCAGCAGCCCTTTCCTTTCCTCGGTGACCCTTTCACAGACCGTTGCCAGAACCACCACTCACTTCTTGTGCTAGTAGAGAACAGCAAGTAGTTATATTTGTGTTGTAAAGGTTGTCCTGTTAATAGATTGTCCTTTCACACATGCCATGTACCTTATTATCTGAAAATTTACTGAATGCTGACCATGGTACATACTTGCTGACAAGTTTCGCACATGCCTAAACATGCAACTGGATTTCCCCACATGATAATTTCCATGGTTCATTTCCTCATATCTCAGGAGTGATCAGATTTTATCTTCATTTTATTATGCTTTCAATCCAGTGAAGTCCAAATTATATCGTATTTTTGCTAGTATTAATGGGTAAAATTGTGGATATTACTGTTTGGTTGGTGTTGAAATTTTGTCTATCATGTGTAATTTACTGAAGAAAATGAAAAGCAGGGAATACTGAGTTTTATAACATGATACTTGCAAGTAAATTTAAGATACACATCAGGGCTTTGTTTTGCAAGAAGAAGTATAAAAAACACCACAGAAAGGCATTAACTTTCGACTTTAAATTGCAGAACTCAAAGGTATATATGTATACATTTTGGAGAGTTTTGTTGTTGCTGTTAATAGACAATATATTGAAGTGAGTAGCCCACTTACAGAAGAGCATTATTTGATCAGGGCTTTAAACAAAGCAAGAGGGGTTGTGGGACTTCAGAATTACTGAAAAAGATAATGATGGCTGACAATGTTGAAGAAGACTTGTTTTATGTAAGAGAATTATGTAGACCTGGTGTAATTGTGAATACTTTTATAGCTGATTTTTTTGTTTGCACCCAGAGTTAACGATATATTTTTAAACTTACTTTGTAAACAAGTGCTTCATATTGCAGTTATGTGTATAGATAGATTAGATAGATAGATAGATGATAGATGATCGATAGATAGATAGATAGACAGATAGATTTTCCTTAACCTTCTCAAGAGATTATATGCCTAGAGAACAGAACTTTGCATTGTATCCCATTGTAAGTAACTAATCACTTACAATATTGCTATAATTGGGTATCTCTTCAGTAAACATTGATTGTAAAAATAATCCTAGTAATCCATAGGATTTACCCCATTATTTGTTTTAAACTTTATGCACATGTAATTTATTTTGGTCTTTGTATTAATATACCTGGTTTCTCCCTGCCACCACTGCCTTGCCTGTGTTTTATTTATCTTTTGTGTTATAGTACTTTTTCTAGTAGCAATCCCAATATTCTTTACTGAAGGGATAATTTCTTTCTAACTTTACTATGACTTCCATTTTACCCTGCTCAAGTAGAGAGATTCAAATTATATCATTTATTTCCACTGTATAGTCGTTGGATAGATTGCGTGAGCTCCACTGAAAATTATGACATGCAGACACTTAAAAATTTTTAAAACATAGTTTTAAATAGTTCCTTGTTTAAAAAATATTTCCCCTTAAATCTTCCAGAAAATGCTAGAATTATGGAAAGAGGAAAACATAATTTAGCCTATCGGACGTAGAAACTGGAAATCTTGTTTTTATTTCCATTTCTGACATAATGTGTTTTGATTGCTACCGTAAAAATGTATGATAAAATATATTCACAACTAAAGCCGCCATTGAATCCCATCCATGGAAGAAAGGGAAGTAGAAATGCTTCTTGAATTCGAAAGAGGTTGTGATTGTGACCTTAAGCAACATTTATTTGGAATGCAACAGTGATAAGAGAACCAAAGAGGTGCTAGTGAAGAGCAGAGTTTTGCAGTATGCATGTCCACAGGAATTACAGGAAGGCAGAGCCAAGCTGGCTGCTTCCTTACACAGTACCATCATGTCACTGTGGACCTGATGGTAACAATTGCTTTGTAATGAAAATTAAAAAGTAATAGATATGTTTGTTGGATATGTGGTCTCGACATCTTCCAGATAGTGTATTAAAACTCTGTGATTAATTTTATGCAGATTTTTTTAATTTTTTACTTTTAGTGTTGATTTTTCAAATTTTTAAATGCCTGATATCATGTAGAAAAACTGGCTCATTGAGCAGACTTCCTGTCCACATGCTTCCAATGCTCATTCAGAGGTAAAGAAACAAGCAGCATAGGATAAAAACAAAAACTACTTTGGATATAGTAAGTTTAAAAATAAATTGTGAGCCAACACAGCTGGTCCATTAAAATTATCGGTAAGCCATGTTAATGTATTTTAAATAAGCTATGAGGATAAATAGCGAAAACATTCTCTAAATGAGCAAAGATTTTAGTAATGAATATGTTATTAATAAAATTATAGCTCTTTCAGTGAAGTTTTGGATAGTTTACTTTTTAAAAAGTGGTAGGTAGTATCATGTGTTAACTCAGCTATGTATATTTTCTTGCATATTTTTCAATCACTCTTAAGATTTTCATTCATTTTGTTATTCTTTTAAATTAATTCTACCACCTAAGTGATACAGCGCTAATATAGTATTTTTCTTTCTGTAACAGGTTTGATTAGTGTGGTGTATTTGCTAGTATAATTCATATTTGACATGTAAATAAGCTAATATTTGTGCTTTAACACCAGTTTCAATTTGAAAGTAAAACTAGAAATGTTAATAGCTTTTAGTGTAAGCAATTAAAAATAAGTAATATATATAATCCTGGAATCTGTTTAAGTTTCCCATACCTAAAGCAGTTTTGTTATGCAGAGTTTGTTGATTCATTATGTGGATACTTTGCATTAAGATAACATTTGCTTTGGGAGGTAATTGTTTTGATAACCTTCCACTAACTACAGTTGATAAGAGGTATGCCTTAAAAAAAATAACAATTCCTAGTGAAATAACCCATATTATAAATGTTTGAACTATCCTTAATATGGACACATTCAAGAAAATAAAATAGTTAGTGGTAGTAGAGTTAATATACTGTTATGCTATTGCTAGCATCAGCCATTTTGAGATCCATAGCTTATACTCTATTTTCTCAGTTCTAAGATGTCAATATGTGTCAAAGATACCATTGATCTAATATCAGCTTTCCTGGGAGAAAGACAGAAATGGCCAGCAAGTTTCTTTGGAAATCCATTGTAGTATGTATACTAATTTAAAACATGTTAAAATGAAAAGAAATATTGGTCTTAGATTTGAAAAATTGTGGTTATGTGTGTATTTACTACCCATCATGTTCCAAATGAAACCCACCATATTGCATCTGACAACTTTTCATCCAGAATGAATGCTGCTTACCTAAAGCTATTATAGTTTTACTGAGGTTGTTATAAGTAGATAGGTAATAATGAAGGTACTGTTTGATAGCAATTAATTGTATGATGGCTTTTCCATTTGTAGTCAAGATTGGAAACAACATGAAATATATTCTAAAACATTTCACTATATAGTAACATCCTGTTTCTAAGTATGAAGAATGTGGGATGTAGGAAGTTTGCATATTACTTTGAAGAAATAAAAATCATGAAAACAAAGAAATCATTATAAAATGAATTATTACTACCAGAGTTTTTTCTCCCCAGCGAAAGGTTGTCATGAGCAGAGTTTTAAGTAGAAAATGGAATCTGATTTTGTGAAACAGATTCCATTTAGAATTATATTATTGAAATTTGAATTCGCATAGAGTGAACCAGTAAGAGAAAAATGGCATTATTAATAAAATAAATCAAACACAGATTTATTAGGATACGAAAATTTTTAGTAATAATAGAAAAGAAAGAGCTATGTTTTAAGGAAAAGGCCTAGATTGTCCATATTACTTTTGTCTTGTTTGTATTATTTATGATATATAAAATATTTAAATATTTGTTAGAAATTCCAAGGCTTACACATGATATGCACATAATAATTTCCAGAAACACAGAACCATGTTTACTTTAGGTGAACACTTAAATTGAAATATATACATCAATTCAGTACTTGTGTTGTGAAATATGTATATATACACACACACACACACACATATCTTCTGTCAGTAGAAACAAAATTGCCGCTCTTGCTTTGATCTTACCAACAGATGCAACACTAGCAGAATGGAATGAATTCAAATAGTCTTAATTAAGCCTTTCTTGTAGGTTTAATTAGGTATGTACCAGCTTAAAATACATCTGGCCTATAAAAAAGACATAATGAGTATTTGATGTAACAATTTGATCTTGTTGTTGTGGTTTTCAAATTCTTTTGTGTGCGTCTGTACACATCTGTGAGTTTGTGTAAAGATAATAGCTATTACTTTCAATTGTTTCTTCTGGTTATACTTCATGGTGATACTTTGGGCCTCTCTGTGACTGTGTGTGTGTGTGGGGTGGGGGTGGGGTGCTGCAAACAGTAACTTTGGAAGTTTTGTCAACAAGTTCACAGAAATAAAAACTCAATGCCAACCTGTTTTGAGAATCCAGTTCTAAATATAATTTTTGAAATTTTTGTCATTATACAAATAGCAATCAAATACTATAGGAAATAATAAAAATGACAGAAAAAATTCCCACGTTCTCCATCTTAGTGACTTAACTTTCTTATTTCCATTTCCTTTTTATTCCTTGTTTTATTTATATGTACTTTTAATGTGTTTTTAATTATAATGTCAATACAATTTTATTCAACCTAATATTTAATAAATTAGAGTTTGTGCATGATTATTTTTATAGCAGTTACATTTTGTTTAGGTGATTTTAAATAATTTTCTACCACTACACTAATTAAAGGTATTTAGATTTATTTTTATGGTATGCCATAACACGGAAATGGAACTTTTTTAAAAATTAATTTTCCTCCTTAAAAACTATTGTAAAATTACATACCTCATAGTTTAACTGTTTACATTTATGTGTTAACTAGGACATTTTGCATTCATGAGTGAAAAATAAAATGATGAAATAGCAGTTATCAAAAGAAACAAGCAAAAATACATCAGATATCCACATTTTTAAAAATAGAGCATTATATTATATAATATTCAGACATAGAGATGTGCCATTATAAGACACAGCAGAATGAAGAAGGGTAAAATAAGAATTCTCTTGATAGAATTTTATATTAGTTTAATTGTACTATACTCAATAGATTCACATATATTCTGTATATGTGTTAATGCTTCATAGCTTCATAGAAATGGAAAATGTAAGTTGAGAAACATACTAAATGGCTACACTCTATGTACTATGTTCTGTATATATAGCATTTATTCTCACTTTTAATTCTTGTGGCCTGTTTTGAACTTGTTCATGATAGTAATGATGTAATATTTGTGTTACTTGAGTTTATATGGACAAAGCAAGGCTATTTATTTTTTATGTTATAGGATTTGTGTCAATTATATTAAATGAAACGTCTCTGTCTTACAGTTAACAACACTTACTATAAAAATCTAATATTGATATAATCGAATGTATTTATTTGAAACTCTTTAATGATTTATAATTTGCCTTTGTCCATGCAGCTGCTATAACAAAATACTATAGCCTGGGTAGATTCTAAACAATAGAAATTTATTTCTCATAGTTCTGGAGGCTGAGAAGTCCAAGATCAAAGTACCAGTTGATTCAATTCCTGGTGAGGGCATGTTTCCTGATTCTGAAATGGCATCTTCTGGCTGTGTGTTCACATGATGGAAGGAGCAAGGCCTCTGGGGCCTCTTTTATGAGGGCACTAATCCAAGTCGTGAGGCCTGCACCTTCACAATGTAATCACCTCCCAAAGGCCCCACCTTCTAATCCTATCACACTAGTGATTAGGCTTCAACATAAGAATTTTTGTGGAGACATAAACTTTTATTCTTGCAATTTCTGGAATGCTTCATATGTATGTATAAATATATGTTTACACACAGATATGTGGTTATGGAAAAGATCTAAATATACAGAGAAGAAATGCTTTGCTTTAAATGAGTGCTTCTCCAGACATAAGGTCTATGCCACACTTTGATAAACATAAGCAATTATGCATGCGCCACTGTATGGAATGTTGCTCTAAGGTGAAAAAGCCTGGTTGAAAATCATGGTGTCTTTGCTTGTCCCTCCCAACAACTAAAGATTTTGTTGAGCTTCATTTTCTATATTTATATAATGAAATAATTTTTACACATTCCAAATATAAGATTCATATTTGTTATTTTTACCTACCTGAATATTCTAGTACCCCCAGTATTTAGGTGACTGTATTGAGAAAGTTGGTACATTACATACTTAACCCTGGTATCATCATCAACAACAAGAATAAATGAACCTGATAAAAGTAAGGCAATAAATTAGTTCAATGGAATTCAAAGACAAAATCAATAAAGATAAGATTAAAAATTAATGAGGTGACAAAGTCTAGGCACCCTGGCTCACACCTGTGGTACCAGTGCTTTTGGAGGCTGAGTGGGAGAATCACTGGAGCCCAGGGGGTCAAGGCTGCAGTGAGCCGTGATTGTACCACCACACTCCAGCCTGGGTGACAGAGCAAGACAGTCTCAAAAGAAAAAAAAAAAAAAAGAGAGAGATAAAAACTTGATTAATCACCAGATAACATGACTTTTTTAAGCAAGGGAGAAAACTTCATCTATGAGCAATAAATATGGAATACCCTTATGAATGGAGATTATATTTTCAAAATTACAGAAAAACATTAAACCCTTCTTTATTAATGGATCTTAAATCTGCATCATGTTGTTAAACTTTGTAATTTACTCAAAAAAAGAAGTAATAGACCTCTGGAGATCAGTAACTTCAAACTTACTTCAAAAAGTTTTTCCGAAAAACGATATCAGAAACTCTAAGGAGCATGTGTAATTTCCAGAAGCTTCTCTCAACTCAGCAAGTGATTATATTAGTCTCAGTATCCACATACCACTAAGAACTGCTGGTCTGGAAAAGTAAACATTTAGGAATAGTAAGGAAAAACCTTATGGGAATAGAGAGGCAAATTAGTAACAAAAAAAAGAAAAAGAAAAAGAAAAAGAAAAAACCCAGAAAGCGAAGAAACTGGCTCTAGTTAATATTCAATATATCTTTAAAATCAGTTGTCTAGTCACTGGGGGGAAGGGTATGGGAAATGAAGTACACAATGTGGAATCTCCAAATAGCAACTTAATTCCAGAGAACTTGAGTGTTAAGTGCATGCTATGTTTATATTATTCATAAACTGGAGTGCAAACATATGCAAAGAAAAAAATTTAGGTAAATATCCAGTAAAAAACCGTGCTTATAGCAAAATTCAGAAATTATGAGCTTAAAATTAAAACAATGGATTTGGCTAATAAAAATTGAAACTTCTGAATGGCAAAGTAGTACATTTCATAAATATATTTGAAAGACAATGAAATTACATGTGTGTAGACATATTTATTTAAATGCGTATACATAGATATATGTATATATCTTTGCATATGTGTGATAGCAGAAAAACGTGTTAATAGACATAAATATAGAAACAGTTTATGCAGTGCAATGAAAAATATTCAACAGCTCATTAGAAAAATGAGTAGAGGAATAGGGTTTTGAGTAATAAACTTAAAAAAAAGGACTGTATCAGCTAAAATATTCAATCTCAAGAACATTAAATTAAAAAAATCATAATTAGTAATGATTTAAAAGATAAAGTTGTGTTTCCTGTCTAAAAAGGTTTAATTTTATAATACTTGATCCAAATCAAAAATATACATATCATTTATCAAATCAATTCTAGTATTTGGATTTGAAATTAGTACAATATTGGTCCATTGTTCAAGGACACATACACCAGGATGTTCATTGCAGTGCTGTTTTTAATACTCCTAAATCAGATAAAAACTTACTTACTATTATTATTTGATGGAATATACATGCAAAACACAATCATAATATTATTCAAATGAATTATATTATTCAAAATTTATTAACTTGGAATTATGGCCTTGCTATATTTAGTAATATAAAAAGGCACATTATGGAATAGAGTGGTTGCATTTTTAAAGGAAGAATATTAGTATGATTATCTATGATATATAAGAGAATATGTCTGGAAAGTAATCAAAGTATAAATTAGGATAAGACAGGAGGGAATTCCTTTATTCCAACTATAAATCAAGGGATACATGTGAGGGAGAAAGATCATATTTCTATAGTGTGATGAAGTCCCGGAGATAGAAGAATATTTGACCAAAGACTAAAGGAAAGTGAGTGACAAAGACATGATGATGGCCGCAGGAAAGACTGTAGAAAGCGAGAAGTAAGTGTGAAGGCCCTGAGGCAGAAACATGGTTGCTGTGGTTCAAGTACACTAAGAAAACAGAGTTCATGAGAGGGGGAGGATAGAGCAGATAAAGTGAGGTCTACAAAGCTACAGGAAGAGGATTGGAAGCCATTAGATGGATTTTGCAGAAGCTTGTCTTGATCCAACCTACTCTTAAGGGTCACTGTGTCTTAAGAATGGACTTAGAGACAAGAATGGAAGCAGCCTCTACTATCTTTAAAAAACTATTACAGTGATCCAGTCCCAAGAAAATGGTGGCTTATGCCTGGGTGATAGTTTTGGGAGTGATTAGAAGTGAAAAGGTTCTGGAAATATATCTATATCTATGTCTAAATTTCATATATATTTTATATACTATAAATAATATGATACAAAGACATACAGATAACTGCTTTCATTTCACACACATTTTTCTTTACTGTGCTTTTTTTCATTTACAATATATCCCAGAGATCGCTCCATAGTAATACATAGAGCTATACCTCATTCCATTTTGTAGCCTCACAATTCTTCATTCTGTGGAGGTACTAGATTATTAACCAGTCCCCTGTTGATGGACATTTAGGTTCTTTCCACTCTGCCATTACAAATAGTGCTGCAATGAATAGCCTTGTGCTTGTATTTTTTCCTATTTTTGCTATTGTGTCTTTGGAATAGATTTCCTAGAAGTGGGATTGCTGAGTCAAAAGGTACATGCAAATGTAACTTTGATAGATATTGACAAATTTCCTTCCAGATTTTGATTTCTGTCTATAGTCTCAGATTTTCTTTTCCTTCCCAACTTGCTTTTACATTGTCTTCTTTTGAAAAACACTGGACATTCTTTTGTTGTTTGTTTGTTTGTTTGTTTGAGACAGGGTTTCCCTCTGTTTTTCAGGCTGGAGTGCAATGGTGCGATCTCAGCTCACTGCAACCTCCGCCTCCCGGGCTCAAGCAGTTCTCCCACCTCAGCCTCCCGAGTAGCCGGGACCACAGGCGCTCACTGCCATGCCCAGCTAATTTTTGTGTTTTTGTAGAGATGGGGTTTCACCATGTTGCCCAGGCTAGTCTTGAACTCCTGAGCTCAGGCGTTCCGCCCTCATGGGCCTCCCAAAGTGCTGGGATTACAGGCGTGAGCCACTGCACCCAGACTGAAAAAACACTGTACATTCTTGATAAAAATATTTTGAATGTGGAGTCCATATGGATTGCCGATTATTTTGATATAGAAGATAAAAGACAAGAGTAAACAAGATTTTGGCCTGAATGGCCATATATTTTAATGTAATTCAATTCTAATTCTTTTAAATTTACATTTAGATAACCACATGTGGTGAGTTTTAGCATATTGGGCAATGCAGATATAAGCATGAGGGTAAAAAGGGGACAGAGTAAGTTGAAGACTGAGCTCTTGGGCACTCTGATTTAAGGCCTTAGATCTGGAAATGAGGAAGAACCAGCCAAGGAGACTGACAAGCGAGGTGGGAAAGAGGTGGCAAGTAAATAAACCATTTTGGGATGGATTCAGAAGCCACTGATCAATGGGTCAAATGCTACCAATATTTGCATCCAATGAGGACTCAGAATGGACAACTGCTTGAACAGTGCAGAAAAGACTTCAACCTTGCCAAGTGTTTTATGACTGTTTTGTAGAGGTGCAAGGCCCAGTTTGACTTGGTTTAAGAAAAAACAGCCTTTTCTTTTGTGTGTGGGTCTCCCCATCTCTTTCTCAACGGGACTGCAAAATCTTTAAATGTATATCTTCTGCCTTTTATATCTTTGTATAAAAAATTGCCTAAGTTCTTTTTTTGTATTTTAAGGGGTTAGAAATATAAACGTTCTAATCATAAATGTCATTTTAATTATTATTACTTTCCCATCATTTCAGAAACATGAATTAGTCAAGGCAGATTGTTTACAACATAAAATGGTTACATTATAAAATGGAAGAAAATTAATATTTCTAGTAATTGGTTAGGAAGATTTGCAACAGTGATCCATACTTTTCAAAAAGAGCTAGTGAAATTCAGAATATAATATTGGTGTTATCTGTGCAATTTAAAATAATGATGAGCCAGTAATGTGTAGGTAACTTTTAAAAACAATTACTGTTCTAACTAAAGGAATTATTTTCTTTGAGGATAATTCACCTCCCACCAGTTCCACATTTTGACAACTTTATCATTTTGGACCACTGTGAATTTGACCTTTCCCCCCGCCATTCTTCTTCTTGTAAGTGCTGTGCCCTTCCAGGCTGATACTTCGAAGACAAATTCTTTGTCCTTGTTTGGATTATTGAACAGTAAATGTCAAGTTTTTTTTCCCCCCATTTACAAACGTTTTATCAATTGCTGACCTAAAAAAGATTAGATGTAATTTTAGATATTAAAGCTACCATTCAGCATGGAAGATCTTTAAAAAAGAAAAATTCACATGAATTACAATTAACTTTAAAGACTTTTTAATGAGGAAATGACATACTTCTTGAGGTTATAATTTGTGCATTCTTTCAATTTCTTAGCCTATTAGCTTGATTTGACCCTGCAGATCAGGGAGATATATATTTTGTATGTTTCTCCTGAAGTTCTTCAGCAAATCTCTACATCAATTCACGTACTGGGTTTTGTGAAAGCCAAGAGTTTCTTTAGTCATTGAAGGAACTAGCATGGAATTATAGAGCTAATGTACGAACAAACAAGAAACTATAGCAAAAAGCTAAAAAAAGAACCCTTCCTCATTAAAATTGTCATCGTCATTTAAAGTATATTCTATATAGATTTTTTAATGTGAACCACTGATGTGAAAGCAATGCATATAGGATGAAGTTGTAATTTAATTTATTTAAAATTCTGTCTACACCAGCCTCCTTACTTTCTTTTCATATCTGGTTTATTTTGAAAGAATAAATCTGTTAGCCTTCAAACATTTTCTGTCAAAAATATGAACTTATTTGATATGGGTTAGCAGGGTTGTGATTGGAGACTCAATATTTCATTTATTTTAATGTAAATGACACAGGATTGGATTGAATCTTATTACTTAAATATTGTATTAACTTAAATGACTCAATGTATAGACACGTTTACATCTTTTACATTTTTTTAAAATCTTCCTTAATTTTGGAAAATCAGGTATATGTGATTATTTATATTTGTGAAAACTTAAAAAACACAGGATATATTTGAACTATATTTATGTTTCTGAAAGACACCTAAATATTGTCTTTTTATTTCCCATATATATTCTACAGTGACTTAACTCTGAAATTCAGCATTTTATCATGTTGACATTCATATCCTTATTATTTAATTTAATGTGACTATGATACTTCAGAAGATTCAGTTCTTACCATGTTCAGCATTTTTTCTTATCATTTAAAAAAATCACATGTTTACATTATATTGTTTTAAAATTGAAGTATTGCCAGTAATATATTATATATTGTGACATTGATTACTTGGTTAATTTAAAAACTTTATTTTCTATCACAAATATTTTAGTCACAAAATGACATGATTTAATAGAAGGAACATGGGATCAACCTTGTCGTGAAACAGATTTGACTCGTTGCTAGCTAGGTGCATGACCCTGAGAAAATTATTTGGCTTTTCCTGGCATCACTTTCCTGATATGCAACATGAAGATGATAATCACAGTACTTATTTCATATACAAATGAAAAAAAAATCCACATAAAATGTCAACCTGACATAGAGTCACCATTCATAGATCTTATTTACTGTTATTTTGTTGTTATTGTATCATGATCATGCAAATTATTTTCTGTTTTAGCCAAATATTTAGGCACTTCTGTTGTGGATTTAAGTGTGTGAGAGGGAGGTAAACACTTTTCTTTTATTTTTATTAAACTTTAAGTTTTAGGGCACATGTGCACAACGTGCAGGTTTGTTACATATGTATATATGTGCCATGTTGGTGTGCTGCACCCATTAACTCATCATTTAACATTAGGTATATCTCCTAATACTATCCCTCCCCCCAGTGGTAAACACTTTTCAAGGGAGCAGTGACTTCTGATGAGGAGTGAGTAGGATGCTAAGGGGAAATGGACAAGAGTCTCTGCGTGTTGAATCTCAAACTGGAAGTCAGAATGCTGTGTTCCTTTCTGACCATTATTTGTGTTTTTAATGGTGGCTTGGTTCCCAGACATGCTTACCAAAATATAATGAAGCCAACACATAGCTGTTTTAGCTGACTATTCTGAGATTTTAAATACCATTGAAAACATTACAAGAGCTATACTATGCCTAAATATCAACAGTTTGCAAATATATGCTGACCTCCTTCTTAGTTGTGGATTTCCTGGATTATGGTATACAGATTTTGAGTTTCGAAAATCTATGAAAAAAATCTATTTCCCCTCAAATTATAGATTTCTTAATATAGTATGGATATTAACTTTAGAAAATTTAACACAGAAAAATATCACTGGGTTCCAGTAAGCTATAGCCATGTATATTACTTCATAAATAAAAAATACTGAAATTAAATAGCAAACCAGGCTAAATATTGGCCAATCAAGTCAAGTCATTTAAAAATAATTTCTTGAATGAATCAAATAGGGAGCAAAGATTGGCAATCTATGCCTACTGGCAAACAACAATCATTCCCTTCCATTAACCCTCTTAACAATTCCTTGTTCAAAAGCCTACGTAGAGTAACAGCTGTGGAAAATATCAAAGGATCAAATATAGAAGTCATTAGAAAGGATATGAGAGATTCAAAAGGGAGTCAAAAGAGAACTTACATGTATTATTGGACGTTGAAGAGAAAAAATAGTGAACAAACAAAAAGGAAAATTGAAGTTATAACTGAAGAAAAAAGAAATTGAAACTGTAATCAACTCTTTACTTTGAAATTTTTATGTACAATTATTATCAATAAATAATTATCTTTTAAAATTCTTGAACAGCAAAAACTGACAATTATATGATCAAGAAGGAAATAAAAAGTCATGGGCCAGAGGCAAGGGTGATATTAAAAATCAGAATGGACATACTAACCAATCAGAAAGGAAGTGGGTTATGCGCCTTCAATGGTACTGCTGACTGACATCTAGTAATTGCACTGAGAGGTAGAGATGTTGTTTCGTCGAGGTGGGTTTTTATCAAGTTATTTATTCCTTCTGCATCCTCCTCTCACGGTGAGTGAGATTACAAAGGTTACATTGGGTAACTTCGGCTACTATTATTCTCTGTAACAATCTTCAGGGCTTACATGAAATGAATCCACTAAATTCTGGCTTTGGGAGGTGGGAGTAAGGGGGTTATAGCATTTTTACTCAAAAGTTTTGTTTTTGTTTTTTAATAAAGCAACCATATCTTAAAACTTTGTAGATTTTATTAGAAGATATTAAACAGATTCTTATTAAAACAGTGTAATACGGATCAGGAACCAGAAAGGCCAACTCCACTGGAAGTATTTTCCATTGATGTCATTGGTTTGAGTTCAAACGATAGCTAAACTAGAGGCAAAAAGAAGACACATTCCTTTCCCGTTGCAGATGGGAGGTCACCAAATTTAAAGATACCTTCAGATGTTTGTCTTCTCCAGGGACAGCTTATTGAAAAATTAATACTTTCTTTTAATAATTTTATTTAATGAATCTCTCACTATATTAAGATAAATGCTCTCTTTTTAAAACATAATATGGATATACATAGCTTACTGGATATAGAAGGATAAATGGACTTTTCTATGGCTGCATGTATACTAAAAATTAATTTATTCACTCATCGAAATATTCAGGGTTGGTTCATAAAAGTCACTTAACTGGTGGAAATAAAAAATATATATATTTCCTATCATTCTTATTATCCTAAATATACTTACAAGAATAAATGTGATTAAGATGACTCTGAGTGTGTGGAGATTCATTTCCCACCTTATTTGGGGAGTAAAAGGGGTGATATTTCACCTGCTTAATGCATATTTTAATACTATTTTTGTTGGCCTGATGGTTCTTTGCTACATGTATACATTTAATTTTTTAAATTCTTAATCATTTATTCTCTCAGTATTTAGAAACTTATCGTATTCTGTGAAATGCCAAGCATTTTCTTGTTGTTTTACAGATTACATAGAACTGGACATACTTATTTGATAGTAAGATGCATACAATTTTTATTTTTCAGACTTGAATGAAGTGATCATGTAAACTAGAGAAAGGAGATTAAAAATAACCTCTGGATATTCCTCTCATGTGATCTTTATTCTGGATGAAGCATTAGAACAGCTAATAGACGTGTGTCACTGTAAGTATTGTGTAATGAACTTAGAATGTTTATTTTTTTGTTGCTGCATAACCTCGTATGTTGTACACTTTCACAGAATTTAAGAATAGTAGATGTAGTGTAGTAGCAGTAATGGTCAGAACAATAAAAACTAAAATACTAAGTGGCAGGGATAGCAACACGGAAGGGGAAAATTATTCGGTTATAGAATCCCTTAAGTTGAGTAAATATTTGATATAAACAAAAGTGAAGGACAAAATGATAATTATTTATGATATCAAAGTGATCTTTGCTAGAATATACTTGAGAGTGTGACAGCTTTCTGATGAGGAAGTAAACTAATTGTAAAGCTATGCTGAGAAGAATCATAATCTTACTATGAATAAGAAATGCGTTACGAGTTACAGGATTTGAAAAATAACAGAATGAGAAGCTTTTACAAGCCAGGCTATTTTAATTTTGGTGATGGTTTAGAATCTATAGAAGTACCAAAAATTATAGCACCAACTTCAATTAATAGAATGTTCAATCTGTATCTAATGAAGTTATCAAGTACTCTTTAATCATGCATCTATAATTTTATCATACAAAACCATTGCATTCATAAAGAGAAAAACAATCTTATAAACTGGCCTGAGGACTTCATCTGATCATATAAACGAAGAAATAGGCTTCCAATTTAAAATTCTGCAGCGCTCTAATGCAATTCAGGGGTAAGTGCTATTACCCTTGGTGAAGAGGTTGAATTTGATAGCCATTTCACTGTTAGACTAACGTTGGCCTATTATATCTCTTAGGTTACAATGTCTTTGATCCTGTGAATGGCAAGGAAACATACAACCTCAGGGGGAAATTCAGACAGAGAAGGTATTTAATAGAAAAGCCTCCAGACAACTGGAGTTTCTTTAGATTTTGAAATCATATGTAGACATCTTAGCTGAGAGTCAACCAGAATCCACCAGTAAGGCATTCAGCTTGGTTATACCTGTGCTGTACAGATGGCTACATATGTTGTCTGTCACCACAATACACATTCAAATATTAATATATGTACAAAGATTCAAATGTCAAATATGTCTTATATTTTGACTTATGAACTTATTTATTATCTTACTGACTTGGACTTGTTAACCAGAGAAATTACTTACATAATGAAATCTCTTTTAAAAATATCCTATTACCTTTTCCTCCCACAACTGAACACATAATTTGGAAAAAAGTCTCTGTGAAGGAAACAATTAAAATTTTGTTTCGCATTTGTAAAACTAGAGTTATTTTATTTCCTAGAATGTAACAATAACTTACCCTTTCCACTTCAGATTTTGAAAATTTTATTTGTAGTAACATTTTACCTACATCCAAAACAGGTGGTGGATCTAATTTATATTTTGAATGGACAAATAACGTTTTCTGAAAAGTTGTAAGATGTGCTTGCTTTAGCCAAGTCATAATTTTTACTCTCTCATAGTCCCACAGAAAACACGTATTCGCGATATAGCTGAGTAAGGAAATTTGATTGCCAAGTTAGCAATCAAAACAAAAATCAAACCTACTAAATGTGTTACTTGCCCTACTTAAAAAGAAATTGAGAGATGATAATATTTAATATGTCTTTTAAAATATAATTTATCTAGGTTAGATTCATAGAGAAATTTCCGTGAAGGTAAATATTCCTATACCATAGAGATGATTTTAAATGAAGTGAAATTATTTTTAATTAATATCATTGGTAACTTGCAACAGAAGGGAATTTTCGTGTTACTTAAACCATAATTTTCTTCTAACATGGCTTAGGCCATTTATCAGAACCATGTTGTTAAATGCAGATTTGCAGAAATACTTTTCAATGAAATGTAAGACTACGTGATATTTGAAACCATCCAGTTTATTTAACTTGCTTAAAACAGTGTTCACTTTATACAAGTTCCCTTTGATAAAATCACTTAAGCGAACATTTTTTATATCTATGTACACATGTAAATGTGTGTCTTTTAAAAAAATAACCATGATTAGAATGATGAGCATATAGAACTTTATTTATACCAAAAAATAACGTGGTGTAAGAAATGCTTTTATGAAGCAAAATGTATCAAGCCCTCTAGTGGTGTTAATGTATAAGATATTTCATTGTGGTGTTTGCTCAATCAAAGCAGGCTTTTTTTTTTTTCTTTCTCCATTTGAGTGCAAGTATTTAACATGTTTTTGACGTTAGCTTTTTGTAAATTCCAATTTGCTCTGCTTGGCAGATAATTTGTAGAATACTCTAGGTGGTTTTTCTAAAGAAAAAAATCTTAACCTTAGGATTAACCATTTTAAATAACTAAACTTAGTGAATAAATGAATGGCCTGTTAGGAGATGAATCATAATTTTTAGATCAGTAACTGTTATTTTTGGGTATAATGTTAAAAGACATTGTAGTGTTCCATATGCATGATGATAACAATACTTTTTAAAAAGAAAATTTACGTAATTTACAAACTTAGAAAAAAAATCTTCATTTAAATAAACAACACAATTAAGGATAAAAAATAGCTAAGACTTCCTTTGTAATTCTTACTGAGATCTTTCATGCTATCTAAAGTCTAAAGGAGGTTAATGGTCTTATTCATAACTAAGGATATTTACACTGTAATTTTTTTTTAATTTGGCTCTTTTTATAGAAGGCACACAATTAGAGAGGAGACTTAGTTGGCAGATCTGCAAAACGTGTTTCAGTTATTAAGGCATGAGTTTTAGCTTCATGCCAGCAGTATTTTTCTTTCTTTTAAAAAAAAAAAAATTAAAGTATGAGCATTGGATGTATCTACCTAGGGGAAACTGACAAATATCATGCAGTAGAAATGGAAAAGTAACAATGAAAAGTGTAAGACACAAAGATGAGTCTCAGAGTCTATCTGTTCTCAAAGATGAATTTCTTGATTTCCTGTCCTTTATTTCAACATTATTTTAGAGTCTGAAATTAGGCTCATAGAGTAACCACTGAATACGCTGTGGTGGAAAGTGCTATACTAGGTTTTGGAAGACCCAAATCACTTCTCAGCTTCATCCAGTTTTCTTTGTTGTAAAATCAGAATAATCATGCACTACCTAACCTCACGTGCTCACGAGCACTTCTGACACTGATCACCATTCTTTTGGAAAAGTGTGCATTATCACTGCTTCTCATCGAGGAATACATGCAGTTGGAGAACATGTGGTCTTCTCCCTAATATGTGCACACTCATTCTTGGAAGTCTTCAATTAAAACTGATTTAAGTCAGGCGCAGTGGCTCACGCCTGTAATCCCAGCACTTTGGGAGGCAGAGGTGGGCGGATCATTTGAGGTCAGGAGTTCGAGACCAGCCTGGCCAACATGGCAAAACCCTCACTCTACTAAAAAATACAAAAATTAGCTGGGGGTGATGGTGCACGCCTGTAATCCCAACTACTCGGAAGGCTGAGGCAAAAGAATTGCTCGAACACAGGAGGCAGAAGTTTCAGTGAGCCGAGATCATGCCACCGCACTCCAGCCTGGGTGACAGAACAAGACTTCGTGTCAAAAAGAAAACGACAAAAACAAAAATAGTAAGTTAAATAGTCTGTATTAGGTAGAGTACTGGGTACAAGTGGTCCATACTAAGATAAGAACCTAAAATAAAATGCTAAATCTTAAAAGAGACTGGGTTTATGCACGAAACATTTTGTGCCTTGGTCTAACATTAACGTGATATCTGTGTAAAATGACAAAAAGAACCAATGTTGAATTATGCTATATTTTCCATCACCCCAGATTGCTAAATGTGTTCCTTCCAAGAAATCTAAATGAATTATTATATACATTTGCTGTCATGTATACATAACAGTTGTGTCGTTGTTAGAGGTTTCAGTAATTAAAATGGGTAACAGAAGCTTAAGTTACTTTCCTCATCAAAACGATGTTCCTTGGAACCACATTATTATAATGGTTTTTGTGCTCTTATACATTGGATGTCTTAAGCTGAGTACAGTTTAGGAGATCCTTTCTAATTACAAGAAGATACTGCTTTCCTCAACACTGTGATCTAACCTGTGCCAAATCTGTACTATACACTATGTAAATGGCTAACAAGTCAATTGCAAACAAACTGAATGTACAAATCTTAGTGTTGGTACTGAAACCTTTTCAGAATAGTCATCAGGATTTAAAAGTTTGTTTAAAAATTTGCAAGCATCAAGTGTCAATCAAAACTGAAGATGAAACACTAAACGAATGTTGAATTCTCATGCTTTTAGGTGCACTTCCTTTTTAGAATTTTCAGTTATCTGCTGTTTTTACCATAACTATTTTCTTTAAATTTGTTTCACTTAAATTTCCTGCATGCTAACTTTGTTTGTATGATTGAAATAAAACTGCAGTATATATATATATATATATATATAGTGTGTATATATATATATAGTGTATACACACACACACACACACACACAAAAGTACACATATTGGCCAATAGGATTTAGTATTTTGTTTTAAATCAGTTATATATATACTAAATCCTATTGGCCAATATGTGTACTTTTCACCGTCTAAATCTACCTAATTTCAAATATAAGATATACACTTAAAAATCTTTAGGCTTCACTCTGAAACAAGTTCATGTAGCAACTTGAAGACATTGATACTTGACTTGTATATGACCCAAATACATAGATTTTTCACATCTGCTCTCAGATTGTCCTAATTTAATTCACCATGATACATGATTACGTGACATCATAGACAGTAACTCCAAAAAGGGAACGAAGAAACAGAATACTCTGGAACTTGGTATGTTTTTAGACTCAACCCTACATAACATATAACACTATGAAAGTTACATTTTTGGGCTGTGAGTCAAATGGCCTTGTCTCAGCACCCAGCTGTGCCCTCAGGTTACGTAGTCTTCCAGGTTTACAACATTATATTCACTTCTAAATGAATAAATTGGATTAGAGGATTTTTAAGATATCTTCTAGAAATATGTTGGTTCTAGATCATTGAGCCACTCAAAAGGTTATACCATCCTGTAATGTGAGGGCAGC
The DNA here is from genome assembly GCF_028858775.2 of Pan troglodytes. Lineage (NCBI taxonomy): Eukaryota > Metazoa > Chordata > Mammalia > Primates > Hominidae > Pan > Pan troglodytes. The sequence continues at coordinate 181,824,026 of NC_072401.2, forward strand.
AAAATATTGTTTTCCCGAATATTTTTCCTTTGCAATCTCCTTCCATCTTTCATGTCTTCCTTGGTTGTTAGGAACTTATTAGAGCTGGAGAGAGCTGAGCTGCCAGCTGTCTGAGTATTCAGTTAACACAATAACCCCAAATAAAGAAATAGTCAATTAATCACTCACTGCAATGATGTAAGCAGGAAGCTAAACTGGAGAAAGAGACCTCAAGGAGGAGTTTGGACCCTGGCGCCGGTTGAGCATCAGTTGAATCAACACAGATGTGATGGTCAACTTATGCCTTGGGATTCCTGAAAAAAAAAAATACTGTTTTTTTATGGACCAGCAGCTAGTGGTCGGGGGTAAGATAGGACTAGGAGTGGAAAAGTACTGAGCACTGAGTCTGCATCGAGAAAATTGTCATCATGTTTCCCTGCTCCCCTAATAAGGAGGTCTTAGCAGAGGAAGGCCTCTGCTGAAAATTCCAGATAAAGAAGATCTGCATGAAGGTATATGATGTAGGAGTATAGATATCCGTAAGAGTATGGCTGGCCAGGGGACTCGAGTCTTTGATTGCAACTCCCTGCAGAGACTGCAGTGCACTGGCTGTGCACCCAGTCTATTGTGGGGAGGGCAGCTCTTTCCTCTGAAGCTTACCAGGTGGTCTGTAATTGCCTGTGATGATGTCTGAAAAATCATACATAGGGTTTTGGTCTCAAGCCAGATTCCCCATTGATTATCATCTTACATGCCTACTTCTTCTTGAGTTTAAATTAGGGAGTAAAATCCAATAAAATTGGTCATTTATTTAGAACATGGGGTCACATCGCCTTCTCAGGCAATTTAAATTTAGAAAGACCCTTGCCCTGTGCCTTGTTTGCAGTGTTATTGATACTAAAATGAACCCCACCCTCAAGCAACTTAGTGTCTATTGGAAGTCCAGGGGGAAAATATTCAAAACAATAACATTAATATTGTAAAGTGGTTTATATAATGCGGGCTTGCTCAAAACAGTTTACTTTCTACTCATAACTACTCTATTCCTTATGCACTATGGTGGTCTTCCATTTTGTGGATGTGAGAACAGAAGTTAAGTAAGGTTAAGAGGAGTTAAGTAACCTGTCTGCTGGCAAATGGTAAAGCTGCTTACAGAGGCAATGCATTTAACCACTGTGTTTTACTTCTATTTTAAAAAACCTGAAGGCTATAGATATGCATAGAATGTCAGGAGAGAACTGAAAAGAAGTCCTGGATTCATGCAGTAAGTTGCAGAGGGAGTGGTACTTACATGGGGTAGACCTGGGGTGTGTTGTGCAGGTGAAGGGCTGGAATTGAAAGGCACTTAAGGTGCAAGAGACGTGAGTAGGGGCATGAGTGCTGTGGACTAAATCAGGTTGGTGTTTCAGAAAATAAATATCAAGTGAGCAATAAAAAAGAGGCTGAGGATAGAGGGAAGGATTAGATAGAGACAAAGAGATGAATATATTGAGGCAACAATCAGAAGAACTTTACACATTATCTTACATAGTGTGTTAGTGAAATAGAACTAGGGAGAGAATAAACAAGAAAATTTCCTATATCATTTTCTATTTTGATTTAATGAATGATGCCTCAAATGGAGCTAAATAAGTATAGGAAGAGGAGCAGGTTCATGAAAAAGATATGTTTTGCTTCGGGGGACTTGAGTCTATTGAACTACCAAGTAAAGGTAATTTGCAAACCGTTATATATGTGCATCAATAACTGCAAGATAAATGAAAGCATAGGGAGCATAGATTAATGAGAAGGGTACCCCAAAGCATGTTGTCCAAGAAAAGACTGGAGCAGAACAAGAGCCAGTGAGGTACAATTTCAGAGTATTAACAAGAAAGAACCGATGATGATGATGAGCCCATTGCAAAAGATAGATTAGTTAAGATCACAACTGAACTCATACTTGAAATGGATCCCTAATAAAGTCACAGGTTTATTTAGCAAGGGCAGGATTTGTAGTGTGGTGGAGCTGAAGCCAGATGGTGCTGGATTGAAGAGTGATAGAGCAGAAACAGATTAGATAAGGAAAGGCATGAAATTTGACAGTAGCTAGAAGAGATAACAGAACTAAGGAAGGCTTTCTTTTTCTTCGTTGACTGTTTTTTTAGCTGTATTTAAAAAACGGTTTAATTACTTTATTTTTGATTGACACATGATGTACATATCTATTGGGTGCAGTGAGATATTTCAATACATATGGACATTACATAATGATCAAGTCAGGGCATTTAGTATTCTGTCATCTCAAAAATTCATTGTTGCTTTGTGGTGAGAGCATTCAAAATCCTCTCTTCTAGCCCTTTTGAAGTATGCCATAGAATATCGTTAGCTATAACACGCTTGTGTGTAATATCATCCTAGAAATTATTCCTCCTAAATTACTGTGACTGTGTATGCATTAACCACTCTCTCCTTATACCTCCCTTCCTTCCCTTCCCCAGTCTTTAATTACCATTTTTCTGCTCTCCACATCTATGAGATCAGCTTTTTTGGATTCCGCATATAAGCAGTGGCGTGTGCTATTTGTCTTTCTGTGCCTGGCTCATTTCACTTAACGTAATATCCTCCAGGTTCATCTATGTGTCTGCTAATGACATGCTTTAATTCGATTTTTGGTGACTAAATAGTATTCTATTGTAAAAATTTACCACATTTTCTTTATTCATTCATCTGTTGATGGACACTTGGGTTGATTTCATATCTTAGTTCCTGTGAACAGTGCTGCCATAAACATGGGGCTGTAGATCGATATCTCTTCTAAATACTGATTTCATTTATTTTGGGTATATACCCAGTTGTGTGACTGCTGGATCATATGGTAGTTCTATTTTTAATTCTTTGAGAAACCTCTGTAATCTTTTTGTCTGTGCTAATTTGCATTCTCACCAACTGTGTATGTAAGTTTCCCTTTCTCCACATCCTTGCCAGCGTTTGTTACCTTTTGTCTTTTTGAGAGTAGCCATTCTACTGGGGTGAGGTGATGCTTTCTTGTAGTTTTGATTTTCATCTCCATAATGATTAGTGATGTTTAGCATTTCTTTATTTACTTGTAGATCATTGTATGTCTTCTTTTGAGAGATGTCTAGTCACAGCTTTTGACCATTTAAAACATTTTCGATCATTTTTAATTGGATTATTTTCTACTGAGTTGTTAAGGTTTCTTATATAGTCCAGACATTAACCTCTTGTCAGATCTATAGTTTGCACATATTTTCTCCCATTCTGTAGATTTTCTCTTCATGTTGTTGATTGTTTCTTTTGTTGGGCAGAAGCTTTTTAGATTGAAGAAATACCATTTGTCTGTTTTTGATTTTGTTGCTGGACTTTTGAGGACTTGTTTGAAAAATCTTTCCCAGACCAATGCCATAGCGCATTTCCTTTATGTTTTCTTCCAGTAGTTTTATAGTTTCAGGTTTTACATTGAAGTATTTGATTCATTTTGAGTCGGTTTTTTATAGTGTTATTGATAGGAGTCTACAATCATTCCTCTGCATGTGAATATCCAGTTTTTCCAACATCATCCAAGTTTGCAAGGAGAAAGTAAAATAGTCTCTGTCCTCAGATGACATGCTCATACATATGACTCCACCAAAATAAGTTAAAATTAATAAATGAATTCAGTAAAGTGGGAAGATAAAAAATCAACATACAAAAATTAATAGTGTTTTTATATGCCAATAGTGAAACATCTAAAAAAGAAATCAAGAAAACAATCTCACTTATAAAAACTACAAAAAATAAAATACCTAAGAATAAATTTAACCAAGGAGATGAAAGAGCTCTACAATGAAACTATAAAACACTGATGAAAGAAATTGAAGAAGACACAAATAAATGGAAAGTCATCCCATTGTCATAGATTAGAAAAATTAATGTTGTTACAATGCCCATACTACCCAAAGTTATGTACACATTCAATGCAATCCATATCAAAATACCAATGACATACTTTACTAAAATAGAAAAAAAAATTCTAAAATTCATATGGAACCATAAGGGACTCTGAATAGACAAAGCAATCTTAGGCAAAAATAAATAAATAAATAAATCTGAAAGTGTCACCACATCAAAATATACTACAAAGTTATAGCAACCAAAGCAGCATGTTACTGGCATAAAAGTAGACACAAGCACCAATGGAACAGATAGAGAATCCAGAAATAAACGTAAGTACTTACAGCCAAGTGATTTTTGACAAAAACTCCAAGAACACACATTGGGGAAAGGACACTCCAACAAACGAAGCTGGGATTCTTTTGTTTTTGTTTTTAATGGGAGAGGTATGAAGTTTAAAAAGTGCCAGGAACGAGAGTGAGGTTGAAGATATATGGAAGAGAGAATAAAACTGGAGGCACAATTCTCACAGCGATCAAAAGATGAGATTCAGGCAGACATTGGCTTCAGAGCCAGCTGCACCACTTAATGGCTGTGTGACTTGCAATGTCACTTGATTTCTCAGAACTTCAGTTTCTCCATCTCTAAAATGTGAGTAACAATAGTATCAATCTTAGAGGGTTATTTTGAGTATTAGGTGTTATTATAAAATGTACGTAAAAATAAATTACAGTGAGAACTCATTATAATATTTGCTATTATTTTTATTTGGTGTAAATCAGTTGGCTTCATCAATAAAGAGGCCTAGAGATAAACACACAATTGAAGACTGGAATAAAGAGGAAATGACTGATATTTCTCTAGGCAATTTTGTAAATATGATACTCAGGGAGATGATGCCTTATCGTCTCAATGACTTTAGCAGTTATCCATTTTCTTAAAATAAAACTTAGTTAAAAGTGGAAAATCAAGACCTTTTCTGGCCTAAAATTATAAACAAACAGCTGGTCAGTTCCAAGGTGTTTGGCAGTAAGACTTTTTTTTTATCTTAAAACTGTAAACATCTCGTTGGCACAAAGATGTTTGGAATATTTTTAGTTATCTATTCTATGGTACATCTTATATTCTTCAGGTGAAGTGGAAATCTTATTTTACCTAAATATAAACCTTGAGTGGATTCTTTGCTTAATATAAGATGTGACAACCTAATATAGACCTTTAAATAATAATAGAAAATCCTCCTAACACTGATCTAACTTACAAAGAGAAATAAAACTATCACATCAGCTTCCTAAGCAGCCTTAAACAAAAAAGTATGATTTTAATAAATATGTATATTAAAACAGAAAGTATAAAGCACACTAGATATGATAGTTTATAACATGGCATGCATATTATGAATCTTACTATTTGAAATGTGTATGTATAGAAATATTTTTGTTAAATACACAACTAGTCACTGAAGGAAGTTTTTTGTTTGATGCTAAGTTGATTTAAATAGTTTTTAGTGTTCTTTTATTTAACCTGAAGAATTGGAATCAAATTACTTTATATTTCTCAATTTTGGTTATTATCCTTTCTCTCTGTGGGTTAGTCACAAATTTAGATATAACCAAAAGTAATTTATGATGAGCCTGAAAGGTATTAATAAAGCTAGGAAATGAAAAAGTAGTGTTCAGTAATAGGGCTAATTTTCCTGTGTATATTTTATAAACGGACATTTTCTTACAGACTGGGAGTGTATATAAGTTATATGTTTTATTAAGAGTTCTATATACAATTCTATCACAAGTTCCTAAATGAAAACAGTCCTGTGCTTTCTTTTATTTAACCTGAACCACTCTTCTTTTTTTTGATGATTCCAGGCTAATTTAGCCTGATTTACTGTTCTTTTAAAAATATAAAGTTATAAATAATCTCAGTTGTGTTGAATGGAAGTTAAACTTAAGAGAGAGTAATAGCAAATCTAAGGATGCAAGTTCCTAAATTTTGTTCTATTTCGGTATGCCTTACTCACGCTGATTCATGAGCTCTTCTGTGAATCAACATCAGTCCTTATCCTTAATTGTATATAGTGTTCATTCTAATGTGATTTTCCACTACATTTAAAAGCTTCCTACTTTTAAAAGCTGGCAGCACGTGAACAATTTATACCTCTTTGGAACTCTTACCTGTTTGGAGGAACAACCAGCTTCTTTTGGGAAATGACTTTTAATTAATAAATAGAACATTTTTCATCACCTTCAATGGCATAGCTTTGAAGAGAATAGAAAACAAAGCTGGTGACACCTTCTTGGGTCTGGCATGCCAAGAGGGGCCTAGAATTAAGCAAGTAGTGACAGTCACAGCAACTGCTAGCTCTTTTTAAGCATCTGTCTTTATTTCAGATTGACTCCTATATTTTTCTCTTTCTTGACTACTTCTTTGTTGAGGGATAGAGTTCTCTTTGGTGTCAATGTACTTAATGTTTACTTTCAAAACAGAGAAAAGTGAATACGGGGTGATGACCTTCACTAAAGGCAAAGAAGCCTTATCAAACTTAGAGTGATATTGATAGTGATTGTCCAACACGCAGCCTTTCATGGGGAAAACAGTGATCGATTTTAATTGGTTACCTTTTAGTGTCAGCACTGTTTTACTATGCAGCTTTAAATACGCTTATAAACTGCAGTGGTACTAAAACCTAAGAAGTCATATTCTGATCATTTCTTTTGTCAAAGAAGCATGATCTTAACTCATGAGTCACTGTTAAATATAAGTGTAATGTGAAGGAAAAATGAAAATACATTATGAGTAGTTTTTTGCCAATTTGTATAATTTTTCAGTTAAGCAGTCATAAATCAAGGAATATTGTATTTTTTGAGGCTCATTAAAGAGACATTATACATCAGAATAGTGAAGTCGTCAGCATAATGAAATGATGAATGCCTGTAACTATCTGTATGTAAATGATGTGAGACAGATTCAGGGTGTTACAAAGGAGAATAACAATCTCTCTGACAGTTCCCTGTAGGTGCAGTTGCTGGATGCTGGTGACAGATGTTAAATGCAAACCTCTTCAATGGCAAGCACTTATTAGCACTCAGTGGAAACTCGCAATATAAAATAAGACAAATAGCAGATTATATCATTTTAAATAAATTTGTTCAGTAAGGTGTGTTGTTGCATTTTAAGATTCTTCTTTATTAACAAAGGCAGTATTCTAAATTAAAGAAAACAGAATAGAAAAGAAAATGGCTATTTGAAAACCAGTATATAGAATATGAGTGTGTGTGTGTGTGTGTGTGTTTGTGTGTGTACTGTTATGCTTGACCATTTCCCTAACTAAAATAAGAAATTTTCCGTATAGTAGGTAGTGTGTTGAACTTAACTAATTTAGGTTTATTTTAAAACTCACCCATTAACTTATCAAAGAAACACATCTATCTCCCTTATGTATCTCACAGATGGATTCCTTTCCATACACACTTAAATGGCAAGCATTTTAATATGCATATCAGTTTGTCAACCTTCGTATCTGCTGTGGTTTATTATTTCCATTTTAATCTTCATACTTATTAAAATCATGTTTCTTTTGTTCAACACTGCTCAATTTGTTGATTAACCAGGGCCTTAAATCCTACATTTCAGATGCTTTATTCCATTCACCAAAGAGGAGAAGGCAACAGATCTAGTAATTTTCTAGAGCTTCTCATTTATCTATGAATTTCTCAGCACCTGGTACAAGTGCCAAATACATAAATGATTATTAAATAAAGAAGAAATGGAGGGAGAGAGAGAAGATGGTTTTTAGTCCAACATGGGTCACTGATGGGTCTGTGGCATTGGCTAAGTCACTTAAGTTCTGTCTACATGATATATTATCTGTTATATATTATCTATTATTATTAATTTTAAAAACAATGTTGACTTAAGCACTTTGGGAACAGAGAAAGCACTGTGGATTATATAACCAAATGTATGTGGGTAAAGTCATATTAATATAATTATTCATATGCTTTGTGTCTTGAGGACTGTAGTTAATTATTTTTAATAACATTTTCCCATAACTGGGCCATAGTATTTTGGCATTTTATAATGTAAACGTGAATTGCTAGCAAGAGAAATGATAAAATTTCTCTCCATATTTATGTCAATATGATGGTTTTTTTCTCTATCTTGAGGTATATATTGGGGGACGGGGTTAGGATAGTATTTGACTAAAGAGTTTTTCTTAAATAATTAATATCTATTTTACTTTTATGCAGTAGGAATGCAGCAAATTATTGGCATGTGAAAGTTTTATGAACAAATAAATGTATATGTTTTGTTATAATATGAAAAGTCTATGAGAACATAATGGTCCAAGTTTTCAATAGTCTGAATATAAATATTCATGACTTAAATTGTTAGTGGCTCTTTGGATATGTACTGTGATAATAAAGTGATTCACCAATTCGTTGCATATATTTTAAAATCTATATATTAAAAAATAGATTTGAAAATACCAAATTGCAACTTAAAAATTCCTAATAATGGATAGCTATTATGTAACTAAACTGAAATTAAAATATTTTAGAGGTAATACACCATATTTTATTTTCCCCCGTCACATTCATCACCCACATCTCTTCTGATCATTTTGCAGTTTTACTCATTTACAAATAAAAGAACACTTATGATTTTATGTTCCAATTCTTTAACTTACTACACATGCACACACACAACACACAACCTGAGAGCATCTATTACATATAATAACAATTTTATAATATGATTCACTTTTTTCTATGACTGAATACTATGTGAGAACCATATTTTTGTTATCTTTAATATAAAATGCCACCACATGCTATTATAATTACATGCGTGTATTTTTAACAACAAGCATCTATATAATTTTTATGTTTAAAAAAGTACTTCTAAATCTATTATTGCATTTAATCAGTGACAAGATTTGAATCTTTGTCTTTTAATTCTAAGTTCATTGGTCTGTCTGACATATCATATTGCTTCTTGGCAAAACTCTTGAATTGAAATCCAACAAAATACACCCTTGCCAGTTGTAATGCACTTTGCCAAACCAAATAAGAAAACTTATTTAATGGAATGTTTTGTCACTTATGTCACATTTACTTACTTTATGCTCTAAAGGTAGTTAAGCGATGAATAAACATTCAAGGGGATTGATTGGGTTAGAATAACATGTCCACCATTCTACAGCACAGAGTAATTACTCCAAGAAGCATTTCTCAAAACCAAAGACATCCTACATAATTCTTCTTCCTTAAATTATGTATTATTTGTAAATATCACCAAGCTATCATTTACTTCCAATTGAAATAAATGACTCCTGCATTTTTAATATTATAATTAAACTTATAAGTATTCAGCTTTATTTCAAACTCCAGATACACACACAAAAACACACACATATGCATACGCGCACATATCTACATTTACGTATACATACATAGGGTATATGCTACATATACCTGTGTCATGCATGGCTTAGCTATTGGAATATATTCTGAGAAATGTGTCATTAGGTGATTTCATCATTGTACCAACATGACAGTGTGTACTTACACAAACCAAGCTGATACTGCCTACTACACACCTTGGCTCTATGGCATAACCTATTGCTCCGAGGCTACAAACCTGTAAAACATGTTATTGTACAGAAACATGTAGGCAATTGTAACACAATGGTAAGTATCTGTATATGTAACACATCTAAACAAAGAAAAGGTTTGTTAAAAATATGGTATAAAAGATCAAAAATTGTACACTTGTATAGGTCACTCACCATGAATAGATTTCACAGGACCAGAAGTTGCTCTGGGTGAGTTGGTGAGTGAGTGTGAGTGAATGTAAAGGCCTAGGACATTACAGTACACTAATGTAGATTTTATAGAATATAGTACACTTAGGCTACACTAAATGTATAAATAAAAATGTATTTCTGTTTAATAATAAATTGCCCTTAGCTTACTGTAACTTTTTTACTATATTCATTTTTTAATGTTTTGAACTTTGTGACTCTTTTGTGAAACACTTAGTTTAAAACACAAACACAACATTTTGTACAGCTGTATAAAAATATTTTCCTTTTTGTATCTTTGTTGTATAGACTTTATTCCATGTAATTTTTTTTTTTTTTACATTTTAAACTTCTTTGGTAAAACTAAGACACAAATACACACACTAGCCTTTGCCTACACAGGGTCAGGAGTGTCCATATCACTTCACCTCCACATCTTGCCCAACTGGAGGGCCTTCAGGGGCCATAACAAGCATAGAGCTGTCATCTCTGATGATAACAATGCTGGAATACCTCCTGAAGGACCTTCCTGAGTCTGTTTTACAGTTAACTTTCTTTTTTTAAATAAGTAGAAATAAACTCTACAATAATGATAAAAATTATAACATATAAAATACATAAACCAGCAACATAGCTGTTGACTATCATGAAGTATTCTGAACTGAACATTGTTGTATTCACTATACTTTTCCATGACTGGAAGTGTAGTAGGTTTGTTTAAACCAGAATCACCACAAACACTTGAGTAATGCATTGAGTTATGATATTATAATGGCTACCATGTCACCAGGCAATAGAATTTTGCAGCTTCATTGTAATTTGAGGGGACCATCATCGTGTTTGTCGTCCATCATTGACTGAAATGTCATTATGTGGCACATGACTGTATGTCTATATATATATGTATATACGCCTTTAATAAACTTCAGTTTTATTAATCAGAATCTAGAGAACTCAAGCAGATTAGGGAACATTGAACTAAGAAGCACCAAAACCCATGCATAAATAGCATGAGGATTATCTAGAGAGATGAGAGCTTTGGAGCCAATACGGTATTAATACCAGGAATCAGTTAATCATATTGGGGCATTTAGAGTTATGGAATGCTAGAAATAGTAACAACCTTAGAAATTATCCAGTCTTAGGATGGCAATCTTTGAAAAATTTAAGTTGAAAAATGCAATGCTGTCTAAAGCCGATTGGAACTTGCTGCCTGGACCACCGTGCAAGAAAAGGAATCTGTGAAGCATGTCATAATCAGTCAGTTAGTTCTATCTGCCACAGATGAGGCATGAGAACTAGTAGCATACTTGCTGAGGCTCAAACACTATAAATCACTTTCCCAAAGTTACACAGACAGTTAACTCTGAATCCTTGACTATAAACAAGGCCTCTGACTCATAGTCCAGTGCTATTTGCTCTGCTCTACTGGCAAAGGAGAAACACTCCCAATCTCCCAGTAGGCTTTCTCAGAGAAAGTCCACAGGGGCATGAAGGAGAACTATACAGGGGATGGTTGCCGCTCTGGATTGATGCCCTCGTGGGTTAAATTTATTGAGACTTGCTTATTCTTCTCATGGCATAATTTACTTAATTATATTCTGAAGCACTGTAACTTGGGTGTGTTTTCTTTTATTAATTATATTTTATATTATTATTATTTTTCCTTAGAATTCCTAAGTAGATGATGCCTGTGCTTCTGTAGGCTAAATAAATGGGTTCTGTACTTTGAATACATTAATATATTAGTATTCTCTAATATATGTTTTGAACATATATGAATATATGTTCAAAATAAAACATAAAAACTAGATGAAAGCATTTGCATTTCAGTGATACTTAATCAAAACTTTGAGATATGTGTTTACATTGATTAATTTATAATAGAGGACTAACACAGTTTAGCAAAATACAGACCGTTCCCAAGCTGCCTTCACTCCACCCTTCTCCACCTTTTTATAGAATCTTGTCTAGCTGATTAATATAACAGAGCACTTCAGCTTTGGTGAAATACACTTATTCAATTTCACCGAAGATTATAGGTTTCAAATAATAAAATTGGATTTTATTGAGGATTGAAGTGTGTAAATAGAACATTTGATTGAATTTAATAAAATGGTATCCTGCTGATGAAGGCAAGTCATTTCCCCTAGTTTTAACTTGATTACAAAGACAAGAAGTTTTATGAGCTGCTGTGAATGGAAAATTTCTTTCTCTCTACAGAAAAAGACTATATCAAAACTAAGAAAAAATGAGTAGTACAATTTAGTATTTTTAAATAAATTTTGTTACTAATTTTGATTTTTTTTTAATTTCATGAAACTACTTTCTAATCTGCATTTGTGGCTACTGAATCAGTTAATTGAACATGCATATTATTAAAAAAAAGGAAGTCCAGCAAGTAAGTTTTTTTCTGTAGCTTTGAATAGCTTAATATTGTACCATAGTTCATCTGATCTATGATCATTAGTCCCTTTTTTACAAAAGGAATCAGTATATGGTAACTCATGGTATTTAAATGTTTGACTATCTTTAGCCAATTCTGAAGTTTCATAAAAAGAAACACAAGGTGCATGTTTTTGCTACTTTCCAACAAATAGAATGTGAAATCTGAAAATGGCTTGCAATAATTTTGAGAAAACCAAAACCACATACCAAATGTTAAAGCAATATCCTAGGTATATTGAAAAGATCATATTTAATTATAAAAAATACCATTTTTTCTTATGGTAATAGCAATGATTAATTTTGGTATTAAAGTTTTATTTCTCAAATGTTTTACATTTAAACATAATAAAGTAAAAATATTATTTACCAAAATATAGCATTTTCTTAATTAATGTCAATATTTTAATTGTTTTGTTAGGCTAGCGAGCCAACTGAAAATACTTTTTTTTTAACCACTTAATCATGGCAGAACTTTTTAAAATTTATTAGGTTATTTTTAAAAAGAGTATTTGGAGGCTAAAAGATGGATAGAATTTGCAGTGAGTCATCATTATAAATGTAGAGTGAGTGTTAAAATATGCCAGAATTGAAGACATTATGTTGACTGAAAATTGATAATAAATAATTTGAGAGCAAGATGAATTTTAATGTGGCCTAAAATAGTACTTTCAGTTGATTTAGAATATTATCTTTAAGCAGTTGATTCAAAGTATCTGCAGGGGAAATATAGAATCTCAATATAGTAGTTCTTTTTCAATTATTTGAGGGTTTTTACAAAGAAGTAAATGGTAAAGAGTTAATGAAAGGACAGTATATTAAAGGAAAATGAATATGTGTGTGTTGCTAGTGGTTGTGTGTTTTTAATGTTTTGGAGAAAAGTCCATTATACAGAGAAAAGGAAAGGTTACTAGAGAGGTAAAACTGGATGAGAAAGCAAAGATAAGAATAATCAGACAGATACAACCCCTAGATGTACATGGAAGTAAAAGCAGTTTAGAAATAGAAAAAAAGGAAGGAGACAGCAGAAATTAAATAAGTGCTGTACAGGAGAGTGTATGTGGTTCAGACTCTTTGCTATTATTTAGGAGAGCTGTTGCCTGTAGAGATTAGAAACACCATTCAAAAACAGAAAAATGTATAACAACTGAGGAATGATGGTTTGAGACTATCACTGAGATGAGAAGAAAGACCTCTAATTAGAATAAAAGTAGTTATATCCTGAAAAGTCCAAAGTACAGGAGACCACTTCATCAAACAAATTAAATAAATTAGTGGGAAAATGGTTCTGAGGAACTTCCAGAAGCATTTTTAACAGGCATAAATGTTGTGGTTTGAGAGGAACTGCAAAGAAAGAAGGATGAGACATCTCTTCATAGAAAAGATGCACTGAAATATGATTATAATTTAGGTGGGTGCCTAGAAAAGGCAATATAAGGGGATCAGTGTTCAAAGAGAAGCATGTATGACAACAGTTGATGAGCATATTACACCGTATGTAGCAGGATTTTTCACTTTGAGAGGCAGCTCTAGTAGCACCTTGGGTAATATGTGTGAATTTTAGAAAGACATATGGAAGAAAACAGACCACAAAAAGTGTCTGTTATTCATTGAATGCTTCACATATGCCTAAAGAATTGTTCAGTAGTTTATGTATCATTTTCAACTCATATATGTGGTTACATAAACTCACTCTACTATAGGAGTCTCATTTAATTATTAGAAAAAACTATAATAAGAAAATGATTAGTTATATTAGGAGATGGTAATATTCATTCATAAGCTCAAAATTCTACTCTACAGTGTCTTTTCAGTTCTGAAAATTATTTGAAGAAAAAAATTTTGCTTATATGAATAATTTTGACGCAAACGATCCCCATCCCATTCCTAATGTGAGCCCCACTTTTATTCAGTGTGAAAAGAAAATGACCAAACATCTATCATAACATCATATTACCTGGTAACATATTGAGATTATAATCAGAATTGACCTGTGAATCTTATTACCTGTGGGAAGATTAAAATCTTCACTGAATGATCAAGGCAGAAATCAGAAGCTAAGAATGAAAATACAATAAATCTATTTTGAAAATAAATGAAACCCAATCTAACATTATAACAATTATTATTTTCCCCAACACTGTCAGATTTTATAAATAAGAATCTCAAAAAAAGTCTGCATCCTCCCCTGATGCAAGAGTGGTTGGTTTTTATCTGCCCCACACAAATTCGATATAGGTAACAAAGAGCCTGTCGTTTCCCCTGGCATGTGTTCCAAAGTCGGACAAAAAGAAAGCAAATGCCTGCATATGAGGTAGCAAATGAAAAGCCATTCTTATATTCTGTTCTACAGCATAAGTACTGAATGAAAATAATTTTGAAAAATATGAAACATTAAATAGGTGTGTATAGCAGTAATACTGGTAGTCACAGCAGCCGCAGCAGTAATAGTAAATATAAATTTTATACTGTAAGATATTTGTGGAAAAAGGTAAAAATTAATGTCAAATCAAAACCATTTGTAAAGAGAGGTTTGAGATTTAAATTTTTACTTGTTTATAAACTCTTTAAAGCCAAAAATAGCATTAGAGAATGATGAATTATATTACATTGAAATAGAACATTAAAACATAGGTATATTTTTCTCCTGAAATATATCTACTTCTATGTGAAGTTCATATGAAGTCAAGAATGTGTATGTTTAACTAGTTTTAGAATAACAATCAATGAAACAGTAAAAGCAGTAGACAATTCATATTACAGAACTGTAATCTGAAATTCTCATTGCAGGTCCTGTAGTACATTTACACACGTTACCTGTAGGAAAATTGAGCAGTGCAGCAATGCTAACTGATTTATACAAAGTCTCTTGTCAGGCAGAATAGAATTATTCTCATTCTCCTTTCGGACATGTAATATTGTATAATCATCTGTTTTAATGACTTAATCTCAAGGTATTTATGAACAACATACTCTTATTTCAATCTAGGCATTATTTTTGTATAGTCGGTTCCATATTATTGCCATAACTGTCATTATAACCAACTCTTAACTTCATTTAAGTGAAATAAAATTGGATGTTATGATTTTACTCAAAAAGATACAATAGAACATACAATAAAGGTTGCAATAATTGTCACTTAACAAGGCTTACAAGCATTATCTGTGATTTGTATGAATTATGCTAATAGAATGCCACAAGGTTAAAGAAGCTTACGATGGACATTAGAGAATAATAGTTACGTTCCACCTTATTTGGCAGGACTGAGTAAAGAATGTGAATTGTCAACATTTTGAGAAACATTAGTGGGACACTGTAATTCAAAGAGAAAAGAATAAGGGATTGAGTAGGCAGGCTGTAGTAGCGTCAAAGAAAAACTCTGAGCAACATTAGCCCTGTATATTTCTGCAACAGAGAGTTGCCCAGGGTAAAAGCAGGAAGCACCAGCAAATACACTCTCATTCAGTCAAAGTGCCAATTCGATAGAGGAAGTCACCATGGGCTAAATGGTCCTCAGTGTAGACAGACAGTAGGAGAGAGAGCAGACGTCAGCTGTCTTAGCTGGGACTACTTCAGCAGGAGACCTCACTCCCTTTCCCTCACTTCTATGTTTTCAGGCTGCAGAAAATATACAATGCACATGTCTCTCTCACTGAAACTCTGTGGTGAAGTCAGTACAAAAACAGGGCAATGCAACTAGCATATGCTCTATCAGAGCAAATAGAAGGTATGGGCAAAGATGCCCAAGTTAGCAGGTAAGACTGGCCAGAGCCAAAAACCAAATTAACAGGAGAAGGGAAAATCTTGAGCTAATTACGGAGGTTAATGAAGGGAATCTAATAGTTCATCCATTAAGAGAAAAAATGAACAATACAGAAGACAGATAAAAGAAGACCAATAAATGAAATACAAAAAATAGATAAAATAGAAGGAAAAATCCTGAAATAAACAAAGAACTGTATCTGCAGCTCAGATAAGCATATGAAATACTAGAAACTGGAATGAGGTCATAAGACTGAGGAGCAGAGGTTGAATGAGGAACTAACAAACCAAATGAACATAGTATTGGCTGACATGTGTGGGAAAAGAGTGTGGGCAAGATAAGCATCAAGATTTCTGACCAGTTGCTTTCAGGACTCTGGTGAGACAGGTTAGTTTAAAGGATTTTTAGGACATTTTACTGTGTATCATAAAATGCAGTCGTCCTCTGACATCTCTTTCAGAAACAACAAAAAATCATGTAACTCCTTTTTGATGTTTTATTTGTGTGGCGCGAGAAAATACCTATTGAACGGAAAACATGCGGAATAAGGGAAAAACCTGTTTCTGTTGAACTTTGGTAGCACATTGGGGTTTCCGCTTGGATTTTGGACTGAAAATGAAATCTGGATTAAATTGTTATTTAGAAATGATCCTTGAGAACACCTTTATGGTGTCCTCTATCAGAGTATTGTCATGAAAGGGAGTAGGGAGCTACTCAGAAGAAATCATGATGAATTTGGGGATCACTACTCTCATTAGGAGGGAAATAGTGGAAACTAAAAAAGTTACCAAAATCATAATTGTTGTACTAATGCATGATTTATAAATGGGTTACAAATGGAGAATAAATATAGGAAGGATTTCATTACTTAAAAAACTGAAAAAGCCTTAGAAACTCCCTCATGATGGTACAGGTTATAAATTATTATTTTTCATCTGACATTGACAAATACCTAAGTGTTTTAATATATTGGACCTGTTCGTGGCATTTACTTTCCTTAACGAACTGATACTAGAAGCCCTGAGGACTGGGTGCCCATCATGGCACAAGAGATGAAACTGAATAAAGAACTTCTGATAGAGATGAACTGCTAGGACTAAGTATTAGTATTAAACAATATTGCCAGAGACAGAAGTTGGAGCTATAATTTACACAGGTCACAGATATGTGGCAAAGGGCTGAAAAATGCTAAAGATGAAGTGATAGACAGATGAACCCAGAATTATACAATTTTTTATCAGTCTTAAAGACTTCTGTTTTCCTGACAGAGTACCTGATTATCTAGAGTTGCTTAGAATTTGCTTTCCAGTTTATTTACTTCTTCATCTCTAATCAAATTGATGATGGCAAAAGGCGGTAATCATGGAGTCATGGGGGCCATCATCCATCCACGGAAGAGGGAAGCCCATTTTTCATAGAATAGGGATCACTGAGTTATGTAGGGAGACCAAAAAGAATATACTATATTCTCATATTTTACTAAGATGTTAAAATTTATTTTTCATTCTTGTCATTAACTTTGAAAGAGCTAGAATCCCATAGAACCCTGGGAGTCTCAATTTCCGTTACCCAGTAGTGTTCTAATTATCACCTAAACAGGCAATCTTTGGTCAGATTTTGCATTTGAATGAACGTCCTTATGGCATTTCAAAATGTAACTTTGAGCATATTTTATTATAACGGTATTTTATATATGATCAGATATTAAAATAGCTATGTATTATTTTATTAATATGCCAATAATACCTTAGCAAATGGCATACAAGGTATCATGCCAATCTTGCACATGGTTGTATTTTCAGCACCAACATAGGACTTGGAAAATATAGTGAATATAAATTTTTTACATAAATGAATGAAGCAAGTGGCATTTGCTGCATGATCACAATAAAAATTTATCAGAAAATAGATTAAAAACTCCATATAAAATCTTTTTTTTTTTTTTTTTTTTTTTTTTTTTTTTTTTTTTTTTTTTTTGCGACAGAGTCTCGCTCTGTCTCCCGGACTGGAGTGCAGTGGTGCAATCTCGGCTCACTGCAAGCTCTGCCTCCCTGGTTCACGCCATTCTCCTGCCTCAGCCTCTCGAGTAGCTGGGACTACAGGGGCCATCACACCCAGCTAATTTTTTGTACTTTTAGTAGAGATGGGGTTTCACCATGTTAGCCAGGATGGTCTTGTTCTCCTGACCTCGCGATCTGCCCTCCTCGGCCTCCCAAAGTGCTGGGATTACAGGCGTGAGCCACAGCGCCCAGCCAAAATCTTGAACTAAATTTTAGAACTCAACACACTCATAAATTTGGACAGTATCTAAATGTAATATGTTAAACTATTACATATAATATATCTTGGCCATTTTCTTTCCTGAATAGTTATCATATATGCTTTATTAATATACCTAAGATCGTTTTACTTTATTTTTGTAATCAAATAGCCAGGCTTAAAGGAGACTAAGAAATTTTAAAAGTTAAAAAATATGAATTAAGCAGGTAGAGCTATCATCAAGATGTAAAATTCATTTTAATATAATAGAATTATTTCAATTTTTATTCCACTTGCTAATAAATTTACATTTGATAAGTTAAAGAGTTAATGAAACTCACTGGTATTTATTATCTTTTTGATAGCTCTAGGATAATATGTTTTTATTTGCACTCAGAAGCACATCCTGCATTCATTTTTATTAGTTTTAATATATGGATAGACTGCAGTAAATATTATTACTAGAAATCTGTGGCTTGCTTGCTTTCTCCAAAGGATCTGGAAACTAATAGATTTCTCACATGCATTTAAAAGATTGCTGAACAAGAATTAACGTTAACTTTTGTGTCTGCTTGTGGGCTAAACAACAATTATTGCACATTTTTATTTCTGGAATTCATCATTTCTCATCTTTTATTTGTTATTATGCTTAAAACCTGACCCCTGTTTTAGGACAGAAACTACCTCTTGGGCGTCATCAATGATTTCATATAATCTACCTTTACCCCATGTTCATGCTGTGGGATCTTTCTACTTGGCCAGAATTTCTATTAGAAATCTGATAGTTAACAGGCATTGGCATTCTAAGGAATAAAGAAAGATGACTGTCCTTCTTGAAGAGTACATCTGTTATTAGTGGTAGGGATAATGTTCCTTAATTGTACTTCTGTTGGGTTACTAACAATGTCTACATAGATTAGAGATCTCAAAGTCAAGATGTCCAAAATCAAAGACCTCTTTTCCAATTATTTTTCTTCCTTCTTTCCTCATTGTATTGATTAATACCACCGTTCCTTGCATTCCTGGGCAAAAGTACAATGAGAATAGAGACATCCTGTTCTGCAGACGGAGAATGGTGTCAGAACAAGATGAAGTTCCTAAGATACAGACACCATAATATAATATTGTAAAAGTCACAAAATCCTAAGTAGAAAAACAGAACAAAAAAGGGTAGACAGGAGAAAGAAAGTTCTAATTGAAGGGCATGGTGATACATATACATTTATGAAGAATAACTTTTAAATTCCAAATATAGTAAAAATCAAACACATCCATACAACAATCATGTGGGAAGAATACTTGTAGAATGTTGCTATTCTATCCTTTTTGCAGATCTCATTGCAGATGAAGGAATTATTGTCCAAAGTGTTTTGTTTTCCTGAATGGTTTTCCTGTCATTTATGAGGAGACTTTAAGCTATAATGCTGAGTTTTATACACTATGCTGCAGAGCATTTCTTTAGCAAGAACCGGAATTAGAGTGAGAGCAGGAAAGAAGTAAAATAAAAACATTAAATAAATGTAATATGCAGAGGCAGAGAAGCTTTGGGATTCGTGGAAAATAATACAAAGAAATTCATGAAATAACATTTACAAATGATGAGATAGAAGGAGAGGAAAAGTTAGGGTATTGTTTTAATTTAAATTGTTTTAATTTAAAAGACAGTCTTAACCTCAAGCAAACACTTCAGTGCTGAAAAGCACAACCAATTATCTTTTTTTGAAAGCAGTTTCCACCTGAAAGGGATGGAAATTAGGAAGTGAAGAGATGAAAAAGAGACTGCCTTGGGAATATTGTCTCAGAATGCATGTATTTAACTCTCTAGTAAATCTGGCAGTGAACCACCATCTGGTGACCACAGTGATGAAAAATATTCCTATTGGTTAAGAACAATGTGTGAACTTTAGAAAAGAGCATTCATATTTTATAGAGATCTATGTATATCCATTACATAATCATTTTCTAGTCAAAAAGACAATGGTCTTGCTTTAAGAGGACCCAGCGAATATTTCAAATATATGTGATATTTTGTGATAATATGCAAGAGCATTCATTATAAAACATTTTAATAATTTGAAGGGAAAATCCTAAAGGCTGTAATGTTATTATACAACTCATAATACATATGCATAACATAAACTAAATATTGGTCAAAGCTATATAAGCAGATACAGATATGTGGTTTTTGACATAAGTGTCTACATATTTATATTCTTGAACTTCCTCAATCTCTTTTGAAGATACATCTAGATTTTAAAAAATGAAATAAAATTACTCCCATAAATTCTCCAAGTCAGACTCAGAGCACACAAGGGCACTCCAGCTATGAAAGTTTGATAGATTTTATACTGAAGAAGTATAAAATGGAATTGAGTACACTTTCTTTTTTCTTTCAGCAGAAAGCATATTTATACCACTTAAACTACTCTTATCTAGCCTTAAGCATCTTATAAATAAGAAATTATTCAGAGGGAAAATTTATATTTACCCTTAGAATATGCAAGAACTATGGGTTAGTCAATGTAAAATTAATGAGAAGCTCACAAAGTATCACAGACATGTAATATGTCTACAGTGCATATATGGCAGTGGTTATGAATCCTGGCTGCAAGGTACAATAGATTCTGCAAGGTTTTAATTTTTTTATTTTATTTTTTGCTACATTATATTTGTCCATATTTATGGGGTATATGTGAAATGTTATTACATGCATAGAATGTGTGATGATCAAGTCAGTGTAGTTAGGGTATCCTTTACGCCAGTATTATCCTGTCTAAGCGTTGGGTACATTTCAAGTCCTAGTTTAAAAAAATCAGGAACTATTCCAGACTTACTACCTCATCATCTCCAGGAAAGTGACCTAGAAGTCTTTATTTTGAAAGTATTTTATTATTGATTGTCCTGTTTGGTCAGTATTGAGAAACTATGGATATATGCAGTTTTTCTTAATAATCATGGAAATTTGGAGCTGATAGGGATCAAAGATTCATCTAGTCCAATCTGCACATCAGTATCTAAATCAGATACATTTGGATGTGGTTTTGATTAGTGTATATAATAAAATCAATATATATGTATTTATATGCATAAGAGCTAACTTTTACATAGGTATCTATTCCTGTGTATGTATTTGTGCTCTCACATACACAGGCACACATACACACGACTCCCTCACTGGAAAACTTCACTGTGGTAGGTGACAGAGAGGGAACACATGTGAATGTGAGATTTATTGTGCTTAAATAATTTGCAGTCTGAAAAACATTTACACCCCTAATCACAGTTCAAGGCAATACTACAGATAAAGTGCTGTCGTAGTGCAAAAGAAAAAAATATTAATTCCCACTCATATAGAAAGGATTAGATTTATCTGATGTTATCTTTCAAGAAGGAAAAGGCATTTGAATCTGGAAAAGATGAGACAGGAAACAAAAAATATTGAGGGAGCAGAATGTGCCAAGTCACAGGAACAAAATATTAGTGCTTTATTCAGCAAGTATATGCAATGAACATCATTCGTAGAAATGAAAATTTATCAACTTATTACTTATGATTATCTCTTATTAGCTTATTAATCAACTTATTTCCCATTCATTTTTTCCTTCATTCAACAACTGTGGAATGCTGAAGATGGATTTGTCCTTGTCATAAAGGATATCCATGTATAAAAAAGAAAGGCTTTGGGAGCTGAGGTGGGAGGATCATTTGAAGCCAGGCATTCCAGGCCAGCCTGAGCAACAGAGTGAAATCTCATAATCTTCAAAAACAGAAAAATTAGCTGGGAGTGGGGTATGCCACTGCACATCAACCTGAGTGACAGAGCGAGATTCTGTTCCTAAAACAATAAAATTAAAATTAAAAAATTAAAAATAAAATTTTAAAAAAGCAAGAAAGAGCTGGCCATGTGCAAATGGAATTTGATTTACTGTTAAATATTTTGTTACCCAATTTTAAAAAAACTACATTGTATTCCTAAGATAATTCCCATTATTTGGGATATTTTACATTCAAAATTATGGAAATATTTTTAAAGCCATTTTCCAGACAGTCAATGGTAATAACATGAATTTGAGTTAACAGCATGAGTTTTAAAAAGATTATAGCATCTTTGACTTTATTCATAGAAATTTGTAGCACTTTCTGTAAGTTTGATAATTGTCCTCTTCAGTGCTTAGTTTTAGACTTAGTACTTGTTGACATGAAAGAAATAATTGTGCTAATATCACTGGATATTAAACTACTCAAATAGAATCATGGAGCTGGAAATGGGTCATTAGTTCATTTTTTGGGGGGGAGCAGATGAGAATATATCTTATTCTGAAATTTTGTCTCAGATATACTAGGTGGCTTATATTTGTTGTGTTTTTGTTCTATTATGAAATGTCTATTCATTCTTCAGTTCTTACTGCATTAATCTCAAGGAGTAAGTCCTTTCTGTATCAATTGCTTCCTCAAAAACCTGAAATAGTATCTGATGCCCAGAGATTCAAGCCACAATAGCACATAGGGAATGCTTTCAGTAGTTGATCTTGTAATAAACTACATTGTTCTTGCTCGTATGCATGATCCAGTTCCCCATCTTTGTGCCTCTTTCTGCTGTACTTTTCCCATTTTATAGCGCTCTTTCATTGATAGGTATTCAACTTCTGTTTCTTTTTTTTCTTTTAATTTTTCTTTTTCTTTTTCTTTTTTTTTGAGACGGAGTCTTGCTCTGTTGCCCAGGCTCGAGTGCAGTGGCGCGATCTCGGCTCACTGCAAGCTCCGCCTCCCTGATTCATGTCGTTCTCCTGCCTCAGCCTCCCGAGTAGCGGGGACTACAGGCGCCCGCCACCACGCTCAGCTAATTTTTTGTATTTTTAGTAGAGACAGGGTTTCACCGTGTTAGCCAGGATGGTCTCGATCTCCTGACCTCGTGATCCACCCGCCTCGGCCTCCCAAAGTGCTGGGATTACAGGCGTGAGCCACAGCCCCCGGCCTCAACTGCTGTTTCTTTCAAAGGTGAGCATGAATGTGCTTTCTCTAAAATTTTGCCTGTTTCAACTCACCAGAATCTCTTCCTGTTCTCAATACAAATGGTTCTTTTTCCATTTCTCCTATGAATCTTTGCTATTTATCTTCATCCACACACATAAAAATATACACATATATATTTTCCTCATTGGAGTACAGTGTATATTCTCCTTGCTGAGGGTAGAATTCTCATTTTAGTTATTCTATTTTACACATCACCTAAAAGAGAGAGTTGCACACATAATTGTACCTTACTGTGTACTTATCAAAGTATTTTTCCCTAATTAAGAATCCCTCAATTTAAACTATATGCTGGTTATCTTTGCTGGGAAGAGTAAGGAAAAGGGATAGAGTTCTATGCTCTCAATCTGTTTCCTCCATGTGAAATTTCAAACTGAGGACAGTAATAATGTATAGATTATATAGTATATTCTAGGACACCTTTTGTTATCAATTTTAATGATTCTTCAGTAAATATTATCATTAATCGCATATTACCTGAATTCCTTGAATGCAGTTATGGTTTCTAAATCTCGCATCCTGTTTCTTTTTTAAGTAGAAAAAGTGCACTTTCCTTCCATGTATGTGGCATGGACTTTGAGGTTTGTAGCAAGGCAAACCCCAACTCCATGAAAGATGGAATTTCTTAGAAAAATTACAGCTAATAATGCATGAAGTTCTAATATCTCAACACAGATCCCACATGTTCTTTTCTTTCATTAATCATTATCTTGTGTGAACTTGGGAAACGTGGGATAACATAATTTATCCCCCCTCTGACATCCATCCTTATTTTCTGACCATGAAAATGAAGAGATTGGGTAGGTGATTTCTTAGGCATCTTCCATTTCTGAAATTCTAAAAGTCTAATTTTGTTTTTAAGTAACTGCATTGGCGTTAAGATTATTATCTATAGAAACTCAGTGACTTCAATTTCAGAGCATGGTTTGCAATTTTTCTCTTCACATTTGGCAATAATTATTTTTCTTTTTTATTTCAGATGCATACAATTGATTTAATTCAAATCTTGTTTTTAATATGTATTCACCATTGGACAATGCATGGTTTCTTTAAATTTAATTCAGTTGGAACCTGACGGATGACTTCGGCCTGCTGGCATGCTCTTTTTGTTTTACCGTTCCGTGTGTGCTCCATTCCCCATAGCCATCATCTTGATTTTGTGTTTATCAATCCATTGCTTTTTTATAATTTTCCTGGATATACATATTTATCTAAAAAATATAACGTTTACATTTGCTTATTTTGAAATTTATTAGAAAATATTATTCTGCATGTAAACTTTAGAGTCATTTTTTTGCCCAATATTTCTTTCCTCATATTTAATCATATTATTACAGATAGCTGTAATTGTTATTGTTTAACACTTCGCTGTGGGAAAATGAAACAGTCTATCTATTCTCCTGTCCATGGCGTATGATTCCTTCTTGATATTATGATCAGTGCTGGTTTGAATATTTTTATGTCTTCTAGTGTGTATGTAATCAACTATATAATCCTGGAAAATAATAAAATGTTTTAAACTGGTCATTTTTCTCATACATCAACTTCATTTTGGCTTTGCTCAGAATGAATTTCTTAGAAAAAATAGTTATAATTATTAAGAAAACATTAGAAAATATGCTGATGTTTTTTCTAAATTAGATTCTTTTTTTTTTTGTATATGAAGACATTTCCCTTGAGTTTTTGTCACTTATCATCTGTTTTATTCCCTTGCTTTATTACTGTTTCAAACGAGTCTTTTTTTTTTTGGTTTTGATTTTGTATTAGGAAATCTTACTAAGTTCATTAGAGTTTAATCACTTTTTAGATATTTTCAGAATCATTAACAAGATATCATTGCATTTTTCATGGCTTATTTGACAATCATCTAAGTTAACAAGGTCATTTGATGATTATTAAGACATTTATATGTAGGAGGTATTCCTCTTTACATCTTTGTAGAATTAAGAACCTTATTGTCTTTCTTTCTTTTTTTTTTTTAACATAGCACTTAACTAAAGTTAAGTAGTATAATGCCTAAGAACTAGCAATCTGATATCAACTATCTAATGGAATGATGCAGGAATTAATTTAAAATTAAATATGAGGAGCAAAAGAGAAAAGGAGCAATTTAAAATAAAGAATTAAGACAAGCATATTCATCAATTATCACTTGGGCACAGTGGAGGAACTGGCCTGAGGGCTATTCAATTTAAAACGTTCCATAGGTACTATTGGATCCCTAAAGCAAAGTATAATAAGGAGTTGGTGTCCCAATTAAAGTATTGGAAATGTCAGCAAGCTGAAGGGGATGGCTTCATATGGTTTGAGAGACAAGTATGTTGGTAAGGCAGTTCTGGCATGAATTACTTGGAAATATTTCAAGAATAATCAGACTGTTTTTCTTAATTTTTAACTTTTGCTTTCTCTTTATTTCCCTAAAGGGATTTATTTGTCCAGTGCCAAAAAGCACTTATTATGAATTGACAGTGGACCAGATCATGGTGAAATTGTACAGAAACTTAAATATCTGAAATTCCAAAGGTAGATCTGGCTAGTGAGCCCTTGGGCGATTTAAACAATGATTGTACTTTCAAGAGAGAGGAAATCAGCATTTTTTCATGTCTTGAAAATGTCTTCTTTCCGAAACAATGTAACTTAATGAATTTGAACATTTTCTATATTTGAACTTGCATATAGGACTTCTATAATGAAATGAAAAAGTCACCAGTTTCCTAATTGTACCTTTATGAAAAAAACTAAAGCAACTAAAATTAAAATAATCATTGTAAATTAAGTCATTTATAAAAAATTTAACTCATACTTCACAGAAGTTCATTTATATATATATAAATTTTTAGAAAGCATGACCCCTAATTAATCACGAGGACATATCCCAGCCGATTACTTGGGGACTCTATCACCTTGGAGAATTTACTTGCCTGTGCCTCAGTTGTCTTTCCTTATGCATGGGTAATACCTGTACTCACTTCAAGGAAGTTTTATGAGATTTAATATGTTAAAATATTTCAAGACTTTAGAACACTATCTGGCACATAAAGACACAGGAGTTATATCTCATCATAAGCATAAATTTGTGATTTTGATAATAGTCATGTATTAGAGCTTTTATCATTTAAAATCTTTTATGATTCATTTTTAATTTAAAGCTGCAAATATTGAACAGAAATAATTAACCAGGAGGGAAAAACCAACTAACATAAAAAATACTCTGTCATATTTCACAGTAAATTGACAGTAGAGACATTCTCCTCAAGTAAGATAAAGGGAAACAACCTTTGCTCTCACAACTTTTATTGTATTTCTTTCTGAAGGGAGCAAATAAAATAGAGCAAGAAAACTGCACTAAAATTTGAAGCAATTAGAAAAGAGATTAAATCATCATTTTGGCAGCTAATATCATTAATGACTTAAAAACTCAAAATCAAAAAATTAAGGAAATTAATAATACATACTATTAGTGCTGATACAAAATATATATAAAATTACATATTTTTATGTATATTCTTTTCTTAAATGACATAATATTTAAAAAGCTTAAAGCTAAATAATTTAGATAAATCACCTTGAAGTAACTCAAGAAACAAATTTCTGTATACATCCATTCATCCATCTAACTGTGATTTTGTTGTTCTCCATGTAAAAAATAAATAAATAGAAGATAATCTGAATAAGTTAAAAGCATGACAACATTTCAGATGAGAAAATTGTATATTTTAAAAGATGTCAACACTAAAGGGTGTTTGCATATGTATGTGTATGTTTGTATATGTAAATAAAGAATCTAAAATATTTCCTGGGATTTTGGGGAACCGCAGATAGTGATCTTGCAAATAGCAATTGCAAAAATAAATGTGTGTGACCTATACTGACAAGGTTGCAAAGAAGTGTAATCAGTTGAAATTTCCATACAACGTAATCAAGGATTATGTTCTATTGCAACATAATGAAGCATATAATAAACTAAAATATGCTATTAGATGCTTACAATATTATATAAATTGGAAAAATATGAATACCTTATGAATCAACATTTCTTAAATATGAAAAATAGTTAATTCTGGGTCTGTTTTTAAAGATTATACTACTTTTGGTCATACCTTGAGCAACTTCCCCTATCCAAATTCCAAAACCATGGCATTGATAGATAAGTTATAAAAAGCGATAAGCAAGATATGTCACAGAAGACAAACAGAAAAAGTAAGATGAGCCTTGCCAAAGCCCTCGGCCTACTGGGTCCTGGGGTTTTGAAGCAGTCAACATTATGTGACTGTGAATTTGGCTCACATAAAATTCTAAATTGTTCTTCGTTAGTTGGAGGAATGAAGTAAGGTTTATGATTTGAACTGAGGGATTGGTATAGCGATCTTTGACATGTGACTGGAGACATAAATAAGAAAGCTATTAATTGGGGGTGCAGCTAATAGGAGATAGGAAGATACTGGCCCAAGCTTGTGGTTAAGTGCTATGGTAAATGGATGGGTATTTGGATTTTTCAATATTTCCCTAATATTACCCAATATTTCCCAGTGTTAGCTAATGCAGGGACACCAAACTGCTAATATGAGACCTGGTTTTGCATTCTGAACTTGGGTAGCTATGTAGAATTCATTGTGTAACTACTACACTAAGGGACCATGGAGACAAGTGGTCATAAATTAGAAAAAGAGTGACAAAGGGGGGGATTATTTAAAATGTTTCTATAAAGTATCATTTCATAACAAGAAGACAGCTAATATGATGAAAGCCAAATGCATCCATTATCAGAAAATTAAATAAAATATCTTAACAACCTGAAAAGTATTTTAAAATGTTTATAGTCCCGAAGTGATAAATGAAGAATAAACATCTTTTATGAAAGGAATTTATAGAATATAAGCAAATGACAGAAAACAAGAATAGTTAGAAGAAATTCAATTAGAAAAAGTATATATTGAAATATTCCATAGTAAGTAAAATAATAAAATTATCTGAATACAAAAATAAAACCAATAGTAGAGAAAGAATATTTGAAGGAACAGTAGCTGAGAGTTTTGTTTTGTTTTGTTTTGTTTTCTAACATTTGAGGAAATAACTAAGTCCTCACAATGAAATTTAGTATCCACTTGGGCACAGTGGTGTGAAATGCAGATAATCAAAAATTAAGAGCTTTTCAAGGCTCTGAGGAAAGAAAGATTACCCATAAACAGATGAAAATGGATTGCAACGGATTTCTCAGCAGTAAAATGATCTCAGAGTGTATAGTATATACATAGAACTGAAGGAAAATACTCACATAAAATATCTTCTCTACTAAAATATTTCAGAATTATACCAAAAATAAAGATATTTTCAGAGCAGCTTCAGGGGACTAAACCAATAAAGACCTTTTCTGAAAGATCCGTTCAATATTTTGACTTAACAAAGAGGATATTGAGGCTATGAATGGCATGGTAACCAAGAAACAGAGGTATCTATAAAAATTGATGAAAAAAGGTCAGGCGCGGTGGCTCACCCCTGTCATCCCAGCACTTTGGGAGGCCGAGGCGGGTGGATCACGAGGTCAGGAAATCGA
Source organism: Pan troglodytes (assembly GCF_028858775.2). Classification (NCBI taxonomy): domain Eukaryota; kingdom Metazoa; phylum Chordata; class Mammalia; order Primates; family Hominidae; genus Pan; species Pan troglodytes. Next base: position 181,852,731 of record NC_072401.2, read on the forward strand.
GACCAACCTGGCCAACACGGTGAAACCCCGTCTCTACTAAAAATACAAAAATTAGCCGGGTGTGGTGGCGGGCACCTATAGTCCCAGCTACTCGGGAGGAAGAGGCAGGGGAATCGCTGGAACCTCGGAGGTGGAGGTTGCGGTGAGCCGAGATCTCACCACTGCACTCCAGCCTGGGCGACAAAGCGAGACTCCGTCTCAAAAATAAAAAAATAATAATAATAATAATAATAACTAATAAAAAGGTATTGGTAAATATAATTACGCTTTGACAAAGTATTAACTAATTTTTGTGATAAAAAGATGAAACTAAAACTCAAGATAAAATAGTAATCTGGGTCTTCAATTAAGTAGCAGGTTAAACTTTGCTAAGTTTTTGTCAAGAGGTGAGCCTAAACACTGCATAGTGATGTAGGAACCAAGAAACAGGAGGAGAGAATAAACAAGGAGGGGGAGGAAAAGTGTAAAAAGAAAACCTAAAATCAGTTTATAAAAGTATTTGCAATTAACAATAAATACAATCAGGTTAAACTCAACTATTAAGAATCCAACTGGCCGGGCGCGGTGTCTCACGCCTGTAATCCCAGCACTTTGGAAGGCCGAGGAGGGCGGATCACGAGGTCAGGAGATCGAGACCACCCTGGCTAACACGGTGAAACCCCGTCTCTACTAAAAATACAGAAAATTAGCCGGGCGTGGTGGTGGGCGCCTGTAGTCCCAGCTACTCGAGAGGCTGATGCAGGAGAATGGCGTGAACCCGGGAGGCGGAGCTCGCAGTGAGTCGAGATCGCGGCACTGCACTCCAGCCTGGGCGACAGAGCGAGACTCCGTCTCAAAGAAAAAAAAAAAAATAAAAAGAATCCGACTAGCAGATTGATTTATCTGCAAGCAACGTCTGAAGAAGTCAGATCACAGACTCCGAGACGCTCGAAGCAGCATATTTGTCATTACTCAGAACTCGTGGGAAGCGCTGAAGGCGTTGATGAAGTGCCACTCCCCAGCCCCTGACATGTAATTTTACGGGTTCATTTTTATAGGTAAGTATAACTCAAGATTTCTTCTACACTCCTTTCTGGAACTTGTTTGGGATCCACAGAGGAGGAAACCCTATTTGCATAGAAGTAGACTAATTATAGCATACATTTGAAAAGCAATTAAATATACAATTTTAAAGTAGGAAAATTACATCTGGGGCTATAAACAGTATCAACACCACCACCAACAACAGTAAAATGCTCTAGTTGTGCTCCAGCATAGGATTACTACTAATCATGAACATTTTTAGTAACTTAAAATTATGAATTTTCATATATTAGAACACAGGTGATTCTAACAGTGAGAACTTAAACAGTCTTTTAATTTAAAAAAACATTTGTACATGCTAAATACATATATTGAAAAAAGTTAAGGATCTATTCAAGTTATTTCATTCTGGTTCAAATATAACACATATAAGTGCATATAATGACTATTTGAGTTCACTCTCCCATAATTAGATGAATGGAGAAAGCCACATGCCTATGTTAGTTCTGAAAGTCTCAGGGATGGCTCAATTTGTGATTTTTAAGCTAACCTATCTTCATTGGCCTCCAAATAAAATAAAGGGGATAAATAGAATTTCTAAAAATTTATTGGTATTAGTGGAGGCCTAATAATATGGAGTCAAGTGAAGAGTAAAGGGATGGACATTTGCAAAGACACCCTGAGAGCATCTGTTGCCCCAGATTTCTAAATCATGTATGCCTAAAGAAGGATAATTTAGTTTATCTTAATTTGGTTGTGGTGGTGGGGTAATGCAGTAACTGAGTTACAGTGTAGTTAAATTATAAGGTTGCTAGTTCAACATACATTACTTTATTCAAGTGGTAAGAAACCTAAATAAAATAATCTGTATAGCATGATTTATTTTTAATATAAGCATTTAAATATCATATTAACATAATTTATAAGTACCATTATGAGAAAAATAAATATGAAGTTCACAGCCCTAATATCAAAAGCTGAAAATATATATTATATTTGAACACTAGGATTCCAGGTCAGTTTATATATGACACTAGTGTTTTTAAAGCCGCTTTGTGAGAATGATAATATACTTTTTTGTTACTTCATCCCTTACATATTCTGGCAGCTTTCCAGATTTTAGCAAAGGACCCTTTGAGATGTTTTGCTTTGTCAAAAACTAAATATATTGACAAAGTCTGGAAGAAAGATAAAACATAATAAAGCCATCCAAGAGAGGTAAGCGTGCATTCAGGAAAAGGTTTATGTTATGCAGAGCAAACTATGTTAAAACAAAATCTATAGAGCTAAAAATCCAATGTTTTTGGATTTCTATTCTAATTTCAGTCTAATCTGCTAGGAAGATGAAAGATTCAATATTACTCCTCACTTTGTATTATCACTTCAACTTTAATATGAAAGACTTCGCGGAAGTCAGCACTGGAGCTTTATTTTAGTAACCATGGGGGAACCATTCTAGGAAATTGTGGAGCCAAAACCCCAATTAGACACGTTCTATATGCCCAAAGTTTATACAAGGATTAAAGTTACCTAGAAGAGCAGAAAACATATGTGTGATGGGGATATATACATGGTAGAGCCATAGTAAAAACTTACAATGATTATAACTTCTGAAGAAATAATCAGTTTGAACGTGATACAGTATTAAGAGAAATAACTATAAAAAATGACTAGACAAGACCAAAATGCTTCTGTCCCCAATGCATTCTTTTTTGTAAAATTTCAATCATTTTGGGGGGTATAGTTGGTATTTGGTTACATGGCTACCTAATGCATTCTATAATGTGGGAATATTTCTTCTTCTGCACAAAATCATCTTTTTCATAGTACACAACACTCTTTATTAAACCTTCACTGTGGGTAACTCCAAAATTGTCAAAAGGCAGTTGTGTACAAGGCCAATAGCCGTTCAAAACATTAGAAAAGTTTTCAGCTGTTTGGTTATCAGTGCATTTGACATTTAATTTAACTACTGTAATAGATGATTATACTTAACACTTGTATAGAATAGACTTAAAGTGAAAAAAAAAGGTAAGTTCAAGCTTACTTTCAGGAACATTGAGAAGCTTCAATTACACTTTGGTAATGTATAGTAACCTTATATTTGTAATTTTAATTTTTCTTAGGTATATTTTTATAAAATTAATTTAAGAATTTTTAATAATTTATAAAACTATCCAGTTTTATAGAAAAAAATAATAGTTAGTGTTTGTGACATTATATCTCCCATAGCAGCATTTTTTTTCAAAGAGAATATATTGTTCATTGTAAAGTTTATCTTTGTTTAGGGTTTAAGGTTTTAGATATTTTAGACTTGTTTTGTTTTGTTTTTGAGATGGAGTTTTGCTTTTCTCATCCAGGCTACAGTGCAGTAGTGTGGTCTTGGCTCACTGCAACCTCCACCCCCCGGGTTCAAGTGATTCTCCTTCCTCAGCCTCCCAAGTAGCTGGTATGACAGGCGCCTGCCACCATGCCTGGCTAATTTTTGTATTTTTAGTAGAGATGGGGTTTCAATACTTGGCAAGGCTGTAGACAGTTTTTTTTTTTGTTGTTCTTTTTTTTTTTTTTTAACAGATGACTTCAGTCAAAAGTTGATATAGCTGATTTTTTTTTTCCAATCTTTAGTTTTCCTACACAAAGAATCCATCCTACTTCTGGGTCCTTCTGATAAGTTCAAATACCTTTTGGGCTTTCTCCTAAGAGCAAATAATCATTTCTCAACTGGTTTGTCAGATTGCAATCTAATTGATAAATTAACATTCACTTTTACTCAGCATGATATATCATCTTCCCAGAAAAAATTATATTTCCATTGTGCCAATTCTCCTTAATTATGTACTTCCTGCTATTAAACATTTGTAAATGCTACTGGATGGACTCTAGATATAAGTGAGGCAAAAGGAATCTTACATCTGACAAATAGGAAATCTTCCCACATTATAAGCTTTGGTAATGGGAAACCCTGTCTACATTTTCTTGCCTCCTATACATGTGCAAGTCAGTAGACTTAAAAATAGTTTTTCACTCTTAAAGGTCTATAAAAATAGTCTTTCATAATTCATTCAGATTCTATAATCTTTAATAAATCATAGGACAAAAATGTCATATACAAGGTGTCATTTAAAGAAAGACTTTAGCAGACTGGTCATTTAATAGGATACTACAACTACACAGATTGTTACTAAAATTGTTCAAGAAAGTTATTCACATGTCTTAAAATATGTCACCTTTAAAATATTTTAATACATTCAAGTGTACTACACAGCTTTTCTGGTTTATGAGAATATAAATAAATGCTTCATGAAAATACTAACTGTATATGGCATAGAGATGGAAGAGAAGAATTAATTTAAGATGATTTATTTTCCAAATATATATGGGATTTTATACTATTGGTTTTATTTATTTAAAAATGGTGAAGATAATCTGGATTTTAGAACAGAAGTAATAATTTTATTCCTAAACATGCAAGGCATATTTAAAAAATTAACAAATGTGTAAGCACTAATTAACAGAGCATTTGATCCTTTCTTAACATTTCCAGAGCCAGGTAGCTGTTGTCCTATGTGTGGTATAATGAAATCCATTATGAGACAATCTTTATCACAATGCATTCTGTATGTCACTGCTATACTCACCTTTCCTAAGAACATCTCAGTTATCTCCAGTAGCCCTAAATAAAGCAACCTAAAGTCCTACCTGCACACTGTGACATTAAGGCCCACCAAGCCCTGACTCTAGAGTACTTTTCTCACCTTAACTCTCAATATTTCTCAAAAACACATAGTGATTTCCTTGTGTACAATTATATCTCACGTGGAAATTCACCTTTGCTTGTATTTGCATGGCATTTTCTTGTCTCTTCAGTCAGTTTTACATCAGATCTTCTTTCTGTCTAAAAACAATTTGTACACGTGGGTCTCAGTCCACATCCTATTCAGCTTTTTAGACCCAGATACAAGTGTCTGTATGTAGCTCCCTTAGTGCATTTAGACAGGACTTTTTTCTTCTCTGCTTTACGTTTACTATAGCTTAATAGATGTTTACTAGAATATGCCTTAAGATCTAGGTATTTTTATGCATATCTTTCTCCTAATATAATTAAGAACTGTGGCACTATTGTCTTGGAAATTATACCATATATCAAGTAAATATTTCAGAAGGGAAGGCAGAGGAAAACCTAAAGTCAGGCAATTACATGACCACTTAAACCTGCTTTATAAATGTTGAGAACTATCTGTGGCACATAGTGTATTAGGAAGCATCCAGCACAGGAGGATGATGTAGGCTGGGAGGCTAGACCCATCTCACCTTTTCATGTCTTTCTGCCTGCTTTATATCCACTGGAAGCTGATTAGATTGTGCCCATCAGATTAAGAGTGGATCTGCCCTCCCCAGCCCACTGACTCAAATGTTAATCTCTTTTGGTCAACACCCACACGGACACACTCAGGGTTAGTACTTTGTGTCCCTCAATCCAATCAAGTTGACACTCAGTATTAACCATCACAGTGAGCATTTGATAAATTGTAGCTATTTTCTTATATTGTAATTAAAACCAATTTAGACACATCTTCAGAAACAATCAGCCCTGTGATTCTATTTCCTTTTAAGTTCATTCAAAGCTCTGTCTGTAAGATGAAACAATAAATTTCAGATGTTTATGCACTTTTGCTTTAGCTAAATCATTGTCTAGTGCAGAAGTAAAAATGCTCAAATGACAGGTCTCATAGCTTTCATTTTTCAAGTTTTTTCCCATTTTGCGGATAAAAGAAATGTTTTTTAACCAAGATAGTGACATCCCACATTTTTGGTAAAGACTTGACCCCTGTTTCCAGGTGGTCCTTAAAACAGTGCCACACTTCTTACATATTCCTGTACATCATCTGTAAGAGGGATGTGTAGCCTAGAAATAGATGAAACAACAGGTTTCCACAAGGCTACAGACTTTGAGTCTGTAGTCCTTTGAGTCAAAGGACACCATGAAAAAGGGTGTCCTGAATTTATTCTTAGAGACTAATTTCCTTGCCACTGTTGAATTTTGCTTATAGCACCAGAATTTTATTGCCACCGTTTTCTTTTTCTGAAATATGTCAAGTATTTGCAAACATAGGAGTAGATGACAGGTGTGATATATTTCAGTGATTTAAAAATAGTAAATTTTCTAAGCCCTTGAGAAAATTCCTTTCTGTTTTCTTTGGAAAATGTTGAATATGAATCTCACTGAAGTAAAAAACAATTGATTTATGTGCATTGTATTGGTCCGTTCTCACACTACTAATAAAGACATCCCCAAGACTGGGTAATTTATAAAGGAGAGAAGTTTAATTGACTCACAGTTCTGCACGTCTGGGAAAGCCTTAGGAAACTTACAATCGTGGCAGAACTGGGGATGAACATGTTCTTCCTCACATTGCGCCAGGAAGGTGAAGATTGAGAGCCAAGTGAAGGGGGGAGCCCCTTATAAAACCATCAGATCTCCTGAGTACTTACTCACTATCACAAGAATAGCATGGGGGAAACCACTCCCATGATTGAATTACCTCCTATTTGGTCCCTCCCACCATACACGGGGATTATGGGAACTACAATTCAAGATGATATTTGGGTGGGAACACAGCCAAACCATATCATGGGTCAAAACAAAAATGAACTGGATATTATTTATAAGTGCTTCCTCAACCCAGTTTGTATTTTTCTTAGGACATTTATTCAACTTCATGAATGTAATACTATGCCAAGTGGTTGTTATGCACTGTGATTATTGGACACAAATATTCTTAGGGCTATTACAGACAACTGTTGTGATTAAGTTATTGATAAATTTCACATGAGATCATAACAGTGTTGCATCAAAAATATTAGAAGGCTATTCATTATATCCAGGAATATGTAATTTAATTCTTTGACCATCTTTAATTGGCTTAGAATAGTTTCCTTGGAGAATATTTAATAGAGATTACTCGGGAGAGAAAACAGAAGAAAATAGGAATGGAGTCTACTGGGCACAACTGAAAGTGCAGTGTTAGGGATATCCTTGTGTACTAGTCACAGGGTTATTTGGGTAGGGAATCTACACAGTGGCTGATAGCCATTCCCTGAGATGTTCTCAGATGAAACATCTTTACAGGCATGACTGTGCATAGAAAGTTGCACCAGCTGTAGAAATTTCACACCATCTGACTGAACATAGCCTTATCCCTCAGAGTGTAAATAAACTAACTCAAGATTACTAGCAAATCTGGACCATCCAGATGGCTCTGGCAGACATTTAATTGATAAGACAAGGAAACAACTATTATTTAGGGTATTTTAATTTTATTTTGTGCCATGTTTTCATATATGTGTTTATTGAATGAGTGGAGTTGCTACAAGTATAATCATGAAACTTAGTTTTTCCTTAGTTTTATGTCTTTGAAACATAAAATAGTAGATCTCCCTCTTCTGCTTGGACAATATTTGTGGCAGACCTTGTGGCAAGTGTGCTTATTTTAGATATTAAGGTCTAATTTGGGGACATTAAAATATTCATTGTTATTTAAAGGACAATGTGAGTTTTTCATTCAGTTCAATGCTTCTCTCCCTACCCTAACTTTATCATGATTCAGTTTCAGAAACCTACATAAAGAAGGGGCACATGGTCACTTTCTTTTGTCTTTTCTTTCCAACTTGTTAATAATAATTGTTCTTTAATATTTCTCCTGTACTCAAATGCAGAGAGGAGTTTCCCTAAAAATAAAAGCCAAGTCAAAAGTGACTAGTGTATTTGACATCTGGCATTGGTGTCTTAGCTGGGATAGGTGCCCAAATATGTCTGTCTCCCAATGGACTATTCTGTGGGTTGTTCTGAAACTCCCCCACGTGGGAAGCTCTCACTGCAATATTTTGTGAAAAGGTCAATATACCTTCTGTATTCTCTTCTCACTTCCTGCTTCTGGTGTTGCACCACAGAAAGACTCCTGATGGAGTCTATACACTCATCTCATCAGTGTAACCTTCAAGATAATTCATGTCTTTTTGTTTACCAGGGTCCTCTTGGACCCTGAAAAGAGCTAACACACTTGTTCCTTACCCTTATTAGTGCTTCTTGCTTCCTCTCTCTAATTCTCTGCCATTTTCCTCTTTCTCCTCAGCTTTACTTTTAAAAGTGTCCATGTCAGAGTCACATACACCAAATTCGCTACATGAAGATCTCTAGGTGGTTGATTGAACTGATTTGAAGAAGTTTGAGGTGTAAGGGAGAAATATTTAACATTCTGACAACTCTTTCCAATAAATACTCACTATACATGTTTCTCTATTTGTAGATAAGCTTTAGGTAGGTGATGGGGTAAAATTTGAAGAACCAGCTTTGGGTCAATCCTTCAGCAAGTCCTGAATAAATTATCAAGATATTTATCACCAATTGTTCCCATTTCTGTGCCTCAGTTCAAAATGAAATGACAGGGGACATATCTTTTAATATCCTATCACATATATTTCATGTATACGCTGTCTACATGGCAAATGTATCTTCTGTTTGCTTTCTTGTTTTTTGTTTGTTTGTTTGTTTAATATCATCTAATCCTTTATGAAGGCATTTCAGCATTGAACTGAATTGCCTTCCTGTGCCTCAGGAAAAAATTTAGGCACCTATTGGAGCTGAATTATCTTAGACTATAAATCTCTGAATCCTTATTGAGCAGAACTATAATCAGGTGAAGTACTTACTGAACCATTCAGACACAAAAATATTTATCTTGGTTGATAAGAAATTTAAAAACAAAATTGATGATCATAACTATGTAGTGCAGCAGAATATATTACAAAAAAGAAAAGGAGAAAGATTTTATATAAGGCTTCTCTGAGATGTAGTAGAAGAACTCCCTCTTTTTTTGTTTGTATAACTGAGATTTGAAAAATGTCCACAGTGCAAGCTGATAGGTTTCAACTAGTTCTAAATTATGAAGGAAGTTTTTAAATTCTGAATTTCTGTAGGACTCTAAACAGAGAGAAACTGGAGAGCCAAGGGACCAGAAGTCAAAGTTCAAAAGTGTGACCAAAATTAAGAAATATTACAGGTATATTAAAATTAAACAGATTATCAAATTCTGAGTGTAGAAAAAAGGTTAGGTCTGTTTGAGTAAACACATGTTTACTTAAATTATTTTATATATATCAAATATTTATAGATTGAGGCTAAATTCCAAGAAAGCCACTCTTCAGACAAATTTGAAGATGTTGCCATCATACAAAAGATTTTACATAATCTTTAAACAAAAGCATATAGTCATACATAAAAAAGCTTTCTTTTTTTTTTTAAGATTGAGTTTCGCGCTTGTTACCCAGGCTGGAGTGCAATGGCGCAATCTCGGCTCACCACAACCTCCACATCCCGGGTTCAAGCGATTCTCCTGCCTCAGCCTTCCAAGTAGCTGGGATTACAGGCATGCACCACCACACCTGGCTTATTTTGTATTTTTAGTAGAAATGGGGTTTCTCCATGTCGGTCAGGCTGGTCTTGAACTCCCGATCTCAGGTAATTCACCCACCTTGGCCTCCCAAAGTGCTGGGATTATAGGCGTAAGCCACTGCGCCCAGCCCAAAAAGCACTCTTTAAGGCTAAAATCATTTTACTCCATATTGCGTTGCATATATTAAACTTAGTAGCTTTAATAACACACAAAAGAATTTTAAATATTAACCAGAAAAATTCTTTAAAAATCAATTTACGTCATCCCCACATCACTGTGACCTATCTGTATAGACTTAAATTCATTTAAGTCTATTACATTTATTTTTTATTAGAATGTTGCTATTGTACTCTGAAGGGTCAAATGATACAGTCATACAATATAGCACCACCAGAAAAATTTTTTATAGCAAGAGGAAACATTGAGAAAATATAGAAAATAGTTCAATTGATTTGACATGAACAAATATCTTTTAAATATGGATTTACTGGTGACCAGAGTCTCTAAGAAAATTTTAAATCTATTAATGAATATATATATATATATATATGCTAATGAAAAAATATGAGAAATAAATCATGGTCAAGATTTCAAAATTTCTAATTTTTAGGATACCACAATTTTCTGGATTTTTAATGTAGCATTTTATTTAGTCAGGAAAATTTACTGAATGTTTTTGTGCAAGGCCCTGGGAGATTCAAAAATAGGGTAATTTGAAGTCACTGGCCTTCAAAGAGATAAATTGTTAAACAAACAAGATAAGGTACATGGTGCCTAATTGACAAGGATGGTGATTCAGAGTTACGAGGCAGAAAATGCCACAAGAAACATGATGCTTTCCCAATACTTTGCATTTACCTAATAAGTTTTATAATATGAAATGAGTGGCGGGATCATAATTTTATGACTGAGCACTCTGACTTTGTGTCCTTGGACAAATTACATATCCTGATTCCTCATTTATTTTTTCTTAACAATAAGATAGTAGTTCCTAATGCATGACATTGTTGTGAGAATTAAACTATATCTTTTTAAAAATTTTTTAAATTAATTTTTTAGATGGATTTTCGCTCCCATTACCCAGGCTGGAGTGCAGTGGCACGATCATGGGTCACTGTAACCTTCGCCTCCCAGGTTCAAGTTATTCTCTTTCCTCAGCCTTCCGAGTAGCTAGGATTACAGGTGCCCACCACCATGCCCGGCTAATTTTGTGTTTTTAGCAAAGACGGGATTTCACTATGTTGACCAGTCTGGTCTCGAACTCCTGACCTCAAGAGATCCGCCCGCCTCAGCCTCCTAAAGTGCTGATTACAGGCGTGAGCCACCACGCCCAGCCCTATATCTTTAACTTGGACAGTGCTAGACATACAACCAACTGTCAATTAATATTAAATATTAGTAAGTTAATATAAACAAATTATTAGAAAATTTTTTTGTTACTCCCACTTTACATGTGAAATGCTACCTACCCTTAAGCAGCTTGTATCTGGCAGAGTTACCTAAGAAAAGCTTGTCTATATGGCTCACTCCATGACTTTCTTAGGAAGATTCCTTTAAATATCATGCGGTTTTCCATTTTCTCCTTCATCCCTTAACATTAGACCTTCCAGGTGTTTCTTGTTCATTCTAAATGAAAAGCACGTACAGAAGAACAGAGAATAAATTGCATAATCTGGTTAGCACCTAAGTGGCAGAATCCTAATTCTGGTCCCTGTTGACAAAGCCAGTGTATCTTTTCCTACATGAAAAGAAGAAAACTTAAGAGGGAGCAATGACTTTGGGCTGGAGGGAAATGATCAGAATTTAAGCTGGATACTAAAGGGTACTATGCTCATTAGAGATTGCATTGATCTGCATGTGACACATTTCAGCTAAAAATTTCGCTGAAATTTTTTCTCTTATAAAAAGTGCTCACAGCCAGATGGTGCCTGGCTTTGGTTCACCAGCTTGAGGATGCTAGGGCTAAATTTCCTTTCTCTATTCTTCATGCTGTCAGATGGATGTTGAAGCTCCAGCCATTACAACATTATTTACACAGCAGTGGAGAAAAAGGAAATGGGAAGTTTGACACCTGTATTAGTAGAGCAAATTTGCCCTCCTATGCCCGGCACATTTCCAGTTTTCTGTCATTTTTCAGAAATGTGTCATATGATCATCCCTTCCTATAAGAGACTTTGGAAAGATGAAGTTTTACCTTTTAAGGGTCATGACAGTGAATCTGATGAGACTGGTAAAATGATGGGAATGTATACCGAGTGAAGTACAAATTACGTGCCCCAGAGGTGGGCTTACTTGTATGACCAGAGATGGGAGAAAGAAATTACAAGCAACCAAAGGTTCAGAGATTTTGGAGACTGATGAATAATCTAGTCAGAATCAGAAAGCAGTGGTTCTTAAGGGTCAACCAGGCCTGGCAAGGTGGCTCATGCCTGTAATCCCAGCACGCTGGGAGACCGAGGTGGCCAGATCACGAGGTCAGGCGATCAAGACCATCCTGGCCAACATGGTGAAACCCTGTCTCTACTAAAACTACAAAAATTAGCTGGGTGTGGTGTCGGGTGCCTGTAATCCCAGCTACTCAGGAGGCTCAGGCAGGAGGATTGCTTGAACCCGGGAGGCAGAGGCTGCAGTGAACAGAGATCGCGCCACTGCACTCTAGCCTGGCGACAGAACAAGAATCCATCTCAAAATAAATAAATAGATAAGTAAATAAATAAGGTCAACCAAAGGAGTGGGGAAACATTTATTTAAAAACAGAAAAAAGTCTCATGAGAGATACAAACGAAGACAGTGTTTCAGAAATTACAGAGATTATGGTTACAACTCTAAGAAAGATAGAGTGTAGGAGGAAAAGTGAGAAAATGTGAAGATAATTCTTGAGAATAGCTTCACTGAGAAAGCGGTAATAAGACCAAGGAAAGGTGTGGCCAGAGAAGCAAGACAAGGTGGAAAGTGAGTAGCATCACAGAAGCCCATGCAGTGAAGGAGCGCAGGGTCGCTATTTGGAGACTTCAACTATTCTACACTTGCATTAAGAAAAATGAAACGAAAAACCCACTGCTTTTAAAGTTTCTTCCATGACTTCAGAGAGAAATTCTCGTAGACTCTCTGGGAAATGTCAAGACTCAAGGCTTGAGCTAATTGATGGAAGAGGATAGCAGCTGGAATAAAATACAAATTATTTTAGAAGTTTTATTGTCAAATAGAAGAGAATTCAGTGAGGATGGGAGTTACAGAAGATAACAAACATAAGAAAAGTTATTTTATGTAGTTTTTGTGTTCTGTTTCTAATGAGGAAATATTAGCATGTGTGTCAGAAAAATGCTGGTGGAAATTTAGAGATTAAAATGGAAAAAAATAGGAGGGAAAATACTTGGTTTTTTAAGCGGATGTTTTATTTATTTTTGATTGTTCAAAGTCTGATAATGTACAGACTTACATATTTGCCAAATACAGTTCATTTGTTTAAGTAAGAGGGAATAACATTTATTAAACTGTTGAATGTTTACTATATTCCAGCCAAGTTACATAGGTTATCTCATTTGGTGATTGAAAAATTCCTAAGAATATCTGCTTCAAAATGTTGTTATGAGAATGCAATTATCAACATGTAAAATGCTTAAAATAGGTCCTACCATGTTATAAGCAGTACTACTATAGTTATAATTAATAGTGATTGTAGAAACAATCTTTTACACTGCTTTCTTTTATAGAAAACTGGAGTTCAAATAATTTAATAAATGGATCTGCATTAATGAAAGAAAGTAAATTAGAAATTACCTTGAAAGAAACTAAATTAGAATTCTGTCTCAGGTGTGTCTGACTCCAAACCCCACTGAGTTTCAGGAGGAACGGATTCTGTTAAACATCTTAAGGAGAGTGTCACAGCCATAGGCCTAGTTCAGGGACAGGGACAGTCTTCTACAGACTTAGTAGAGGAGTTGAGTTTATCAAAAGCAATGAATAATTCAAAACCCAATTCTTAGATAAGGTTATGGTTATTAAAAGAGAATACAAGGTAGGAACAAAATGTCAGCAGCAAAATGGGTAACCAGGATGAGCACAAGTTGGAGTCATTAGTAGTCAGGGTATTGCCTAATATTGGTGAGGTGCTCCTTAAATTTCTTCTGCTGAAATGTTAGATTTTTTTTCTGGAGGATAGAACTATCCTACACTTGCATATGGGAGGCAAGTAAATTTAACTTTTGGAAAGAATGGCATGCAAATGCTAAGAATCAGATAAGGCATTTAATACTAAAAACTCAGTTATTAAATCAAGTTAAATAGAATAATCCTAAATTCTTTAAAAGTTTATGTATTGCAGTTTGCAATATACTGAATCACTGATTCTTGGATCTTAGGGCATTATATCAATTTATATACATATAATCAATCAATCCATATATGGTCAATTTTTCATTAAAAAGTAATTGTTATTAACCATAGAAATAAGCACTCATAAATAGAAACCACATGTAGTTACTGTATTCTTAATTTTGGAGACTTCAATGACTTTGAAATATTAATTTATGTATTTATTTATCTTTCACTTCACAAACATTTATTATAAAGTACCGTTCAGAAGCCAGTATGTTTGGAAATAAATAATGAGCTGGCTCACACCTATAATCCCAGCACTTTGGGAGGCCGAGGCAGGCGAATCACGAGGTCAGGAGATCGAGACCATCCTGGCTAACATGGTGAAACCCCGTCTCTACTAAAAATATAAACAATTACACGGGCGTGGTGGCGGGCGCCTGTAGTCCCAGCTACTTGGGAGGCTGAAGCAGGAGAATGGCGTGAACCTGAGAGGGAGAGCTGGCAGTGAGCCGAGATCATGCCACTGCACTCCAGCCTGGGCGACAGAGCAAGACTCTGTCTCAAATAATAATAATAATAATAATGAGCTGTATACCTGTAAGAAAGATGGAGTATTCCAGAGTGAAAAAGCCATGCACTTCAGAATTAGGAATTATATACCATCACATAACATATAGATTACAAAACTAATACAAGAAGGATTTCCAAATGAAGTAATGTATTCTTTCACACTGAATCTAAGATTTGTATATATAATTATATAAATAATTATATCCAATTAGAAAGGTTAAAAAAGGCAAATATAACAGTTATTTTAAAATCCCAGGGACTGTGTGTATGTGTGTTTAGTAAAGAAGCTGTCAAAATTAATCTTTTAGAATTGTAACTGAATGCAAGTCCAGCTGCTCACTGCTCGAGGGCCAGAATACAAGAAGCAAAGTGTAGTGAAAGGAAAGCAACTTCATTCAAATGTTAGCAGTTGGGAAATGGTCAGGTTCTTGCCTCCAAAAGACCATTTCAAATGTTAGTCTTGGGAGAAGGGGTTTAAAAGGGAGGGACTTGGTATGGAAACCAGCAGGAGAAACACAGGATACAGGTCTGAATATCTTGTTGCAAAGGCTATCTTTAGTCATCGTCCACCTGGAGTGCTGGCTGGACCATCTCGGTTGTGGCTGGGTGGTAGATTATCTGTCCTGAGGCAATCTTCTCGTTGCGGAGAATTCCGCAGCTGGGCCTCCTTGCCTGGCTTGTTATAAAATTAGGCCCTGGAATTTCTTAACAAGCATGCAGTTAGATAAGTGTGCATGGTGCGAGGAACTGTCTGCTGGGAAACAGGGAAGCAGAGTTTCGAAGTACATTTCAAGGCTTTATCTCAAGGCTAAGAAAAAATGTTTCTACAATCTGTTTCAAGGTTACATCTTAAGACTTGAGAGGAAAAAAAGGAAAAAAAGGTTTAAAATAATTTCAAAGTTAAAATACTTGGTTACAAAATTAAATAAAATGCATTCACATGGGAACATAATCTCTGATATACGCACTAACACATATGCACATAAATTGTCACTGCTATTGATGTTTACTATCTGTTCATTTAGTATAAATGCTTGTTTCAAGAAAGATTAAGTGTTAAAAATCGTAACTTTATCTGAGAGATGAATGAGTTAAGGCTAATTAAGTACTTCATTAAAGAAAGAGAACATACTAAAGTATTAATTATATTTAAAGCCTCAAACAATATACTTAAATTATGTGCTGAGCAATTTTTTTTTAAATGAGTAAGTTACAACGCTTGTTCAGAGTAAAAAATAAGAGTGTTTTATCTATCGAAATCAAATTTTGCTATGGCAGTTTCTAAAAATGATGAGCCAAGATGCTGTTATATATTTTAGCAAATGTTATATTTATGAAACAGTAACAATGCCAATTTATATTCTTTTTTGTGCTTAAGTACTAGATATAATGTCATGTAGGTCAGATGAAGGATATTTATATTTAAAGTGTACTGACATCTCACTGGTTCTCAGTATAGATAGAAAGATATTAACTAATTCTAGACTTTTAAAATTAATTCAGGGATAACCAACCATACAACAACTATTGAGTTTATAATTTCCAATTCAGCAGAGAAAAAAAATATTGATAAACCTAATAATTGGAAATTGACTAAATGTCTTCATAAAGACAGATTTGTGGAATTCAATTTTTTAAAAAGTTCAACTATATAGGTGCTTTTTACAAGGAGTATAACTAAAATGTAAGGACATGAAACTTAATGATGCACCCTTTTCCTGTGACTATTTAGCTTTGTTCAGAAGGTCTTAACAGGAGTATTGAGGTAAACAAATTAAATGCAATATATAAGAGTTGGAAAGGAAGAAAATGGAATGTTATTATTTTTGGATAACAAAATTATATGTATAGAAAATACAACAGAATTTGCAGACAAATTACAGAAAAAATTAGAGTTTAGGTGGGAAGCTAAAGATGGGATCAATAAAGAAAAATATTTTTCTTGTATAAAATATTAATAGCACAAATACCAACCATCATAATCATAGTGAACCTTTTCTGTTTACTTACTGTCTATCAAACACTGTTCTAAGCATTTTATGTGATAGGAATCATTCAAGCTTCACAACAACCCTATGGGGCACATGCTCCTAACATCTCATTTTGGAGACTGACCCACTTTCACATGGAAAATTCGTGTATGCTTGAATTGGCATTGTTGTTCAAGAGAGAATAAATGACATAAAGGCAACTGGTTAGCAATATGAAAAAAAAAACAGAAAGAAATAAGATTCCTCCCTCACACCATACTCAAAAAATATTTGCAAGACTGACAGCCTCACCTCTTTCGAGTATTAGTTCAAATGTCACCTTTGCAATGATGCCTTTCACCGACTAACTTTTAGAAACTGGAATCTGCCCGTCTGCCTTGCACACCTGATTTCCTTCATCTGCTCTAAATGCTTTCCTCCATAGCATCCATCACCTTCTTATTGTATGATTTACTTATTTAATATGATTATTGCCTGTGGTCTTTGTCCTTTCCTGCAATGTCACTCCATAAGGACAGAGGTGTTTGTCTCTTTCTTTTACTGACACATCTCAAGTGACTAGAACAGTCCCTGTCATGTAATAGATGCCTATGAAATATTTGTTGAATAACTTATAGATGGAGGATTCTGACCCAGGATAAATCTGCATGAGGACTGATTCTATATTTGTTGTGAGGCTACTGAAGGTTATGCAGATAATGATTACTCTGTTACACATAAACTGATTTGTGTTATTAAAATAAACCATTTCTTTAGAAGCCTTGGTAAATTATAAATCATTCACTGTAAAGACAGACGTTTTACTCATTCTATAGCTATTAAATAAGCTAGCCCAAAATATAATTTTAAAACTACACTGTTTAGTATGTATTCTCTTAAGGTTACTGGATATGCTAAATATAACTTTTCAATTAATGGTACTACTGTTGGTACATATATTTTAAAAATTATTTCTAAGTGGTTAGATGATCTGTACACAAAATAATAGACTAGGAAATCTGGACATCAGAGCTACTGTTGCATTGATTCACCTGGATAATCATGGGCACATATTCTATATAAATTCTGAATGGGTAGTGGATGGGTCTGTGGTGTTCTTTGTCAGGAACCAAGCTCTTTGAAGAGCGCCTGGAAAATGGTAAGCACTCAATGCCTATTTGTTAAATGAATTATTACATCAATGAGATAATCATTTATTTTCTATATTTCAGTCTTATTATCAGAAAATGAAAATAATGCCATCTATTCAATATTCCTCTTATTAGGTTAAGTGACAACATAAAACAACATGAATATCATTACAAGTAGAAGGTCAATGTCTTGTCCATCTTTCAAACAGTACTACTTTGCATATTTTATTCTATAATGTTGCTGTTTATCTGTAGTAGAGGCTGGAAATGTTAACTCTTTAAAAAGGCCTTTGATTCCAGTATTTTTCACTCCTGCAGAATAGATTTATCCTATTATTGGAATTATCTTAACATGTATTAGTGTAAGATGTTAGCAAGCCATTTAATTAAAATAATTATTATTTATACATACTTTTTAGGCTTACCAATGGCATTACTAAAATTTTATTAATGATAGCTATTATTTAACTATAGTTTTTGGGGTTTTGTTGGAGACAGGGTTTTACTCTGTCACCCAGACTGGAATGCAGTGGTGCCATCATAGCTCACTGCAGCCTCGGACTCCTGGGCTCAGGGAATCAAGGGATCTTCCTACCCAAGATCCCCGAGTAGCTGGAACTACAGGCACATGCTACCATACCTAGCTAATTTCTCTATTTTTTTTTTTTTTAGAGATAAGCGTCGTGGTATGTTGCCAGGACTGGTCTTGTACTCAAGGATTCCTCAAGGATTCCTCCCACCTTTGCCTCCCAAAGTGCTGAGATTACAGGAGTGAGCCACCATGCTCAGTCCTGCTCCCCCTGCCCTCCAAATCCTAGGTTAAGCAAAGACAGATGAAATACAAGTATTTATGTCCTTGTGTTTATCATTGTACTAGCTCCTTCAGGAATTTCTATTGTAGGAGGCACATTGTTCTTTCTGGAAAATTCCCACTTCCCACTCCTCTGAGCTAAGTAGTTTGTTAAGAGATTTTTAATCATGCATAAAAACATAATGTGGTTTCTCATTCAATAAATTGTCAGTCACAAAACTATTTTTAAACAACATCAATATTTCAAGCAAGTACATCTACTAATGCATTGGCTGTTTCTTTGCTCAATAAAGCACGTATTACACAGACATTCTTAAATGTATTGTACATATTGAAGAGAAAATAAAATTCACTACCCTACAAATGCTATCCTCATAGCTTATCTTTTTAACTTAGCTTTCATGCAAATGGGCTTTCACCCATAAGCCTAATCCTGAAAAGAAATTGTAAGTGCTAAAGAAAAGATGCTTTGACTAAGTAAGTGTCAATAAAAACAAAGCTCCTACAATATTACTCCATATAGAGCAGCTTAATCAGAATTTGTAAGTGATGGAAGTTAGAACATTTTAATAAGCTTTTTTTTCTTTCTTTGTTTTTCAGCATTTTAGCTCCTCAGCATTTAGTTCTAGGCCATGAAGTTAGTTAAGGACAAAGCTTTCTTCTCTTCTTTGAATATGTCTTCTTTCCGTCTTGCAATCCTACATTTTCCTCTTTTCTTCAGAGATTTGTTTTCGTAAAAGAGATATTACTATAACCACAAACTAATTATAATGTTTAAGCAACATAATTATTTACCCCAGCTAAATGCATAGAAATACAGATGACAGAGAGCTCATCAGGAGTAAGGAAGGCTCCTGGGACCAAGGGGAATTCTTTCTGCAATGGGACATATCATTGTCCCTCAAATCACAAGTACCTACAATTAGTTTGTATAGTATCAGAAAACTATATTACAAAATAGTAATTGCCAGTAAATTGTTTACTTTCATTATGTATTATAATATAAATTCAAAAAATATTTAAAATAAAGGAACCAAAATAATGTTAGGATAATAATGCTATTTTGCCCCAAATAAAGCCAAACAATCTAGGGATTATTTTCCTAAGGGAAAAAATACTATAAAGTTTTACATAAGACAGTATGAGAATAATGTTTATTTCTTATGAGGAAACAGAAAAAGTTTAAATGCTAAGAACTAGAAGAGTTAAATTCTAGTCTTAACAAAATTACTGGTTAAGGAATATAATGGCTTATATTCCAAAGTTATTACTTAAGGTTTTTAATGTTTGTTTTGTTTTTGTTTTTGTGCTTTTTTTGAGACAGAGTCTCACTCTATCACCCAGGCTGGAGTGCAGTGGCGCAATCTTGGCTCACTGCAAGCTCTGCCTCCCAGGTTCACGCCTTTCTCCTGCCTCAGCCTCCCACGTAGCTGGGACTACAGGTGCCCAGCTAATTTTTTGTATTTTTAGTAGAGACAGGGTTTCACCATGTTAGCCAGGATGGTCTTGATCTTCTGACCTTGTGATCTACCCGTCTTGGCCTCCCAAAGTGCTGGGATTACAGGCGTGAGCCACAGCACTCGGCCTACTTAAGTTTCTAAACTTTAAATAAATTCATCTTCTCTATATATTGAGAGCTGCACTTCCGTTAATGAAAAAATTAGAATAATACTGCATTATAAAGAGAATAGACTGCAATTGTTATATTGACTTTATATATTATTCATGTATTCACTGATATCACAGGACATTTTTTCCATAGCAGTAATTTTCTTCTATAATATCGTTAATGTGGATTGTAGTTACCTCGATGCTGATAACTAGGGAAACAAGTATAGAGACTAACTCAAGACAGCTGCAAGATGGGGAATGAGAAAGAGACATAAGATAAAGGGAGAAAAGACATACTCACTCAGAGTCTGAAAAATGGCTGCAACTCTGCAGATTATAAAGATAGAATATTGGGAAAAAGTCATTTAAAGCCACAGTCTATCTTATTCTATGAAAATAATACTTCAGTTTTAAAAAAAATGTTACCTAGGCATGTATTATTCGTGGTATGAAAATCAGTATTTGAAGGGATGTGCTTTGCCAAATACCAATTAGAGCTACTCAGGGGACACATTTGTTTTTGCCAGAAAGGTTAACAAAACAACATCTCCTTGAGAGATGGACAATGAAACACGTCTTTTTTGGAGGGTACTGTCTGAGTTGAGACCTCTTACTTAGTCTTTGAGGATGGACCTTTATTGGAAATTTTTTTGATATTAGATACTGTATACTAGATGCCAGAGACGTGAGTGGGAATGTGTGGCCTCTTCTCTCCAAAGTGTTAAATCAGGAAAAAAAAAATCGTGGAATGAAGCAGATGATTGCAATAGCTTGTGATAAGTCCTTTCGTAGTGGGTGCTATGGAAAGAGATACGTGGGTTTGCGTGGTGTGTGGAGGGGGCAGGGGAGGTCTACACAGACTTTCTGGTGTGGAAGACTTCTGAGAAAAGAGTAGGAGGGAGGAGGAAGCGGGCCACAAGCAAGAAAAGCAGCATATGTAAGTGTGTGAAAGTGAGAGGGAAGCCCATGTGAGAATCCCACATGAGGTCATAGCATGAAGAGAGAAATGAGAGATGAGACCACAGTACAGCTAAGCTAAATAGTTTCAAGATTATCTTGAAGACTATGGAATATCATGGGATTACTTTAAGTAAGGGAATAAGATGCTTTTTTTTTTTTCTTTTTTTTTTATTATACTTTAAGTTTTAGGGTACATGTGCACATTGTGCAGGTTAGTTACATATGTATACATGTGCCATGCTGGTGCGCTGCACCCACTAACTCGTCATCTAGCATTAGGTATATCTCCCAATGCTATCCCTCCCTCCTCCCCCCACCCCACCACAGTCCCCAGAGTGTGATATTCCCCTTCCTGTGTCCATGTGATCTCATTGTTCAATTCTCACCTATGAGTGAGAATATGCGGTGTTTGTTTTTTTGTTCTTGCGATAGTTTACTGAGAACGATGATTTCCAATTTCATCCATGTCCCTACAAAGGACACGAACTCATCATTTTTTACAGCTGCATAGTATTCCATGGTGTATATGTGCCACATTTTCTTAATCCAGTCTATCATTGTTGGACATTTGGGTTGGTTCCAAGTCTTTGCTATTGTGAATAATGCCGCAATAAACATACGTGTGCATGTGTCTTTATAGCAGCATGATTTATAGTCATTTGAGTATATACCCAGTAATGGGATGGCTGGGTCAAATGGTATTTCTAGTTCTAGATCCCTGAGGAATCGCCACACTGACTTCCACAATGGTTGAACTAGTTTACAGTCCCACCAACAGTGTAAAAGTGTTCCTATTTCTCCATAAGATGCTTTTTTTTTATAGAAATTATTGAGATGGAGAGAGGAGCCAGAAATGAAACCCAAACTGCGACCTTAGGTGCTTAGATGGATGGTGGAGGGCAAAGCAGGGAATGCATACTTTTAGTTTGTTGTCATAATGAATGAAGATACCTATCTAAACCTAAGTGAAGTTCCGTCTAAATCTAACAGAAAGTTGTATATGTCATGGAAGTGGATGAGAAGCAACTGGAGGAAAATAAAGACAGTAAGATAATCCTAGATTGGTTTAAAGAAAAAAAATTGGCAGGGTGTGGTTGCTCACACCTTGTAACCTTAGCACTTTGGGAGGCTGATGTGGGCTGATCACCTGAGGTCAGGAGTTCAAGACCAGCCTGGCCAACATGGTGAATCCCTGCATCTCCTGAAAATACAAAAATTAGCTGGGTGTGGTGGAGGGCACCTGTAATCTCAGCTACTTGGGAGGCTGAGGCAGGAGAATCACTTGAAACCAGGAGGTGGAGTTTGGAGTGAGAGGAGATCACACCACTGCACTCCAGCCTGGGTGACAGAACGAGATTCCGTCTCAAAAAAAAAAAAAAAAAAAGAAAAAAGACAAAAACTATTGAGGTACGATTACATGAGGTTGGTTTCTTTTTCAAACTAGGTCATTTTAAAATAATTTTTAATTATTATGGGTGCATGATCATTGTATATATTTATGGGGTACATGTGATGTTTGATAGGGGCCTACAATGTGTAATGATCAAATCAGGGTAATTGGGGTATCCATCATCTTAAACATTTCTCATTTCTTTGTGTTAGGAACATTCCAGTTGTACTCTTTTAGTTATTTTAAAATATACAACACATTATTGTTAACTATGTTAACCCTATTGTGCTACCATATACTAGATTTTATTTATTCTATCTAACTGAATTTTTGTACCAATTAATCACTCCCACTTTGTAACCCCCAATCCCTCTACACTTTCCAGGCTCTGGTAACTCTTATTATACTTCATCTTCATGATTTCAGTTTTTAAAAAATGTTTAGCTCCCACACAGGAGCGAGAAAATGTGAAATTTGTCTTTTGGTGCCTGGCTTATTTCAGTTAACATAGTTCCAATTCTATCCGTGTTGTTGCAGATAACAGGACTTCATTCTGTTTTATGGCTGAAGAATGTTTAAGATATCAGAATTAGTGTAGTCCTCGGTGCTGCTGGTAGGTTCAGGGCGGCACACGGGCGGAGGTGAGACAGGGAAGGAGAAAGCTTCATGAAGTTAGGTTGCGTTGAAGAGTATCATGCTGCTGTGAGCTATTATTACACATGTGAATTGCCTTCCCGGACATTAACCTCACCTGGAATGATGACCTACTGTCTTCAATTTCACAGATAGCCTAAGACATTTCCTCATACATTTTTTTTGTTATATTCGGTTATTTATTAACCAAGCATGCTTGTGCACAAAGGGGTTCACACAGTATTCTGTGAAGAATTTCAATACATAGAAAACTTGGTTTTATGATTAAATACAGCCAAAGCAGCACTAGCATGGTTGCCCTGGCAGCACATATATTTCAAACTGAATTAAAGTTTCATAATATTTAGTTTGCATCTTTATTTCTGTAAACATAGCTCAATTGACACCCAAAGTGATGGCACTGGGGAGAATAATGTGTGATTAGAAAGCAATGTCTAAAACAAATGCCTAAGAAGCTAATAGAAGGCAGTCGGGCTTTTGTACCTAACCGTCTTTATTCTTGTCTGAGGACATCTGAACTCAGGTT
Source organism: Pan troglodytes (assembly GCF_028858775.2). Taxonomy (NCBI): domain Eukaryota; kingdom Metazoa; phylum Chordata; class Mammalia; order Primates; family Hominidae; genus Pan; species Pan troglodytes. Next base: position 181,876,170 of record NC_072401.2, read on the forward strand.
CACAGTCAAGCCGATTATCTGTTCTCTAAATCACCATTTGAAAAGCTTTCTTTTGTCATTATAAAAAAAGTTGAGAAAACAAATCACTTTTCTGGTATTCGAACATATGTCACTGCATCAAAAGAAGAAATATAGAATAAGTGAAAGAGTTGGGAATAGAAAGCCAAAACTAGATTGCACGCTAGCCTTGCCAGTGACCAAACCAGCAGTGTGAACGCATGGACACTCCATTATGTATCCTACAGAAATCCCACCTCCACAAGGTTTCTGTCATTTGCAGTTTGATCTTGACCAGACAAATATCCCTAAATAATCTGTAATTTTCTCATAGGTGAATGAAAACTGAATGGCAGGCCACATGTGGTTGTATGAATGTAACCTCCCAGTTGTCACAGTAGAAAATGCTTTATTAAGTTACTTCTTATAAAATACTTATTGCCATTTTCTTGTACATTAACCTTTTAAAATAATTGCTTGCTTCTGAGTTAAAATTACCATATTTAAGTTTAGAAAAGTTAAGCAAAAACGAAGTATTTACTTAGAAAATAATCAAGAATGTCAAATTAGAGAGAATATAATGAACGTACCCATATGTAGATAAATATATGCATACATACATATATAAAATAATGTTGATGTGCATCAACCAACATGTGCATGTATTTCTTTATAAAATTACGTAAATATCTGCCAACATTTATTTAGTTATATTACCCATTTTATTAGTCCAGGAATCCAATCTGGCCAAAAGTTGAAGCTCTAAGATTATGTAATGTAGCTGTGTTCTGTGAATACATAGAATTTATTATTGAGATTTTGTATTAACTGTGAATTGAGCTTTATAAATTCTCACATACTTGATTTGCTAAAACGCTCATCTTAATGGCTTTGAGTCAAAAAAATAAATGCATGTTAAATACTTGCAGAAATACTAAAATAGCTGGAAGAAAACTTGGTTTTGAGAAGCTAGCACTGAAAATTATATTTTATTTCGTTAGCATAAGTGGGATATTGACAGTCTCTCACAAGAAGAGAAAACATAGTTGCCTTTTTTGTCACTTTAAGAAAGATTTTACAAGCCAACTCAATGGAAAGGTGATATCCAGGCATATATTGCTAATCATAGTTAAATACTTTTAACAAAACATGCCCTTAGTTTGGGGTAAGTTAAACCAATGATTGCTTTTTATGAGACTGTGAATATATTCATTTAATTGCATCAAGTGAATCTGTACTTTCAACCAGGCATTTTTTATACAAACTTCTTAATCAAATTTTAAGTGTGTATTCAAATTAAGGGAATCAATAAGCAGTGTTTCATATGTTCTTATGCAAATGTCATTTTATGTCATTACTTAGCATTCATATGAAAATGTCTTTATATTTACAAAATATTTGTGTGTTAGTATAAATACATGGAGATATATATATATATATAATATCTGTTATCTAGCATTATGACATCTAATTGGAAGGATACGGAGAACTCATTTATTTGAAAGATTCCTCAGCATAAAAGAGACTAGTTATCAATTATTAAAATACATTATCAGGGAAATGACAAACCACAAATTAAATACTGATTGTTGGAAAACATAAAAAGTATGCTAAAAACCATGTGTCACCAATAGACATATTTACTTCCTGATTTAATTAAGATGCAACTTTAAGTTATATAGAGTAAGCTGTGCTTTAGAAAGAGCAATTCAGTTTTTTATCTACTTATTTAATGAAATAATATTTATTTATGTTGAGAATGGAGAACATATTTTAAAATAATTCAACGGAATTAAATTTATTATACAACCACAGGCAGTATGCTGTCTGAAATAGATTATTTCTAGTATTAAATAATGACAACACAATTATTCTTAGATCACTCTGGTCATTTTCATACAGATATACTCACTATAGCATGGTTTCTGAAAAAAAAAAGTCTTGAAACATTTCCACAAGTAGTAGCTATCATGTTGTACTGGGTGTCATTATGACATAGCCCAAGGAAGTAATTACTTTCAATGCATCTACTTGAGGAAAATATGACACAGATAGAATGAATAATTTAACTAACAATTCAACTAAAATTCCACAGCTAATAATATTTTATTGTAATTTTTGTATATAATTAAGTAGTCCTGATTCAGACAGTCAATAACTTAATGTAAACAGAGTAAAACAAGTTTGTTCAGTTAGTGGAAAGAATAAGGAACAATGGAGCAATCTGCATATGTCCACTTCTTGGTGTTTAGTTTAATCCTTATTAGTTTCCTGAAATGTTGTTTCTAAAGGAAAACTACACATCTAGAAAGGTATCTTGGTATTAGACCTATGCAAACTAAGTTAAAACTACTGTGAAATTTTGCTTTTCTTTAGTATGTACTTATCTCTGCAATATATTGCTCTTTGGAGCAGCTCAATTCTGCATTTCTCTGTATACTGGTGTCTCCATGGGTGATAATTAACATTCTTAACCTTAGACACTGAAAAATGCCTTCTCTTTCCAAACAACAAGCATTGTTTGACATTTAGGTTTGTTTAAAGAGGAAAGATTGTGATATGTAATAGTGTAAACATGTAATAGTGAAGATACCTTCAGTTTTTTAGAAAGACAACTTCAAACTAGAGATAAATAAAGAAAAGCCCTACTGATGATGTGCCGGTTACTGTTCTGTTTACAGACTGTGTTAGAAAAATAAGCTGAAAAATAAAGCCAAGTCATTTAAAACTAATAAAACAATAATGTGACCACATGATTATTATGTGTGGGAAGCAAATCTTCCTACACTCAGCTTGACAAATCCACCAAAAAAAAAGACATAACAAAATATCAAACTATGAGATAAGAAATGAAACATCCTACATACATTTATATTATCATAATTATAAAGTTAATATCTACTTATGGTATTATACAGTTATTTAAATATTTATATCATATGACATATAAATAGACTAAACGTTACATATGTGTATATATTATATTAGTTAAGGATAAATTTTCTAAAATTAATTTTTATTTAGTTCAGGGCTAGACTTAAATTACAAAAGAAAATCTGTTTTTTCATATGATGTGATATCAGAGATACTAGAAATACTCAGTGTTTCCACAAATCCTTACACATTTGCTAAATGATGCAAGCAAATTCAGCAGAGGTGATATATATATTTTTTCTTAAGAATTTGAAAGCCCTTAAATGTAGAAAACTGATGTCAACAAAATATGTCACTAGTAGTGATTGGCTGTCATTAATATGAGTGGTTGTGACTTGGAAGATATATTGTAACCCTCCTTGGAATTTAAAGTTTAGTATGCTAGGGAACTGGAGACGTGCTGGAAATCTGATTTTGCTAAAAGTGCCCAAATCAAAGCCTTGTCTCCATCACAGTTTTGGCAAGGGTTATTCCTGATAAAATGGAATAAACTGATACTTTCGCTGTTATGTCAGCTGATAGACTCAAATAATTTCAAATGCAGAATATAGAGTAAAACTCCTTGTGATATCCTTTGATAATCATATGGTAAATAGTTAATTTGTATTTAACTCATGGATTAATGCCTGGCCATGAGCCAAGCAAAAGACAACTGAGTCATAGGCAATCATAGGATGACTTAAATCATGATTATTAAGACAATCAGAATGGATTACTAGTTGTAAAAACACATTAACTGTGTGACATGTAAAATAAAACTGTGATGGCCTGGGCAATATTTTAGTGCAAAAAATGATTTGATTAGAATTATCTTAGTCATATATTTGCCTTGTTTCCTAGGCAACCATCAAGGTTTCATATGGCTATAATAGCATTTCCCAAAGCGAGTTCTGTGCAGCCTTGGTGGGGAGTGCTAGGAAAGAAAAGACTGGCAGGAATTGTGGTATGCCCCCTGAAAACCTGTGGCTCCCTGCCAAGAAACAGCACCCTTAGGTCATACATGCTTAGTAAACAATATTTTTCCTTCCTGGTTTTAAGAGTCTCAGAAGGCTTGTGCCATAAAATCTATTGAAATTTGTTGAACCCAGTGCTTTCCAAACTTAACTTGACTTTGATAATTCTTTTTAAAGTAACACATTTTAATTTCCATGAACTATACTTTGGGAAATGCTGTAATAGAGTTAACCCTACAATAGATAAACCAAATTAGTGCATAATACTAAGATTTTTTTCAAGAGCTTCATTTTTTATTTTAACTATGTCTTTATGTGAAGAGGCAGTCAATAGCTGACTTTCCTAGATCTTCAACAAAATGAATCATGCTTGGTTTACAACCATCACCAGTACCTAGAGTGTGTGATTTCTATAGCATATCCTAGAACTTGCTCTCAAATACCATCTAAATCCTTCTATATTAGCTGACACTTTCAGTACTCACTATGTTTGGAGATTGTTCTTCTCCCTTGGGTGTCACTTATTGCCTAGCTACTGTGTGCCTATATTGCAAAGCTTTCCCTGCCAGGGTCACACAGACCCTGCAAGGAAGGGTATTATTTTACTTTTGCAAAAATAAGAACACTAGCTTACAGTAACTTAACTTGCTCATGATCACTGAGAGGCAGACTTGAATGAACTGGATCCTGTTTTGTGGGCCACAGTGATGCGCCATTCAATGGCCCTATTCATGCTGCAGTCCAGGCTCAAGGAACCCCGGAGTAGAGACTGCAATTCAGTTCTGAACTCATGTTCTCAGGCTTTACTTCTAGGCTGTGAACTTCTCAAGGGCAGGGACATTATTCAGTGTGATGTCGCCACTGTCTATAATAGTGCTTTGCAGTTCTTAGGAGGTGCTTGATAAAAGTTGAATTAAATTGACTACTTTGATTCTTATGATTTAGTGGAAGATTACTGTGTTGTTTTATTGGAAAGTGCACTGAGATTCAACAAAAGCAATGTATAAATGTATCTTAAGTTAGGAATTAACTCATCTATATCATACCAATTTATTTTCTTACACTTCACTGTCATTTACAGAAGTTGATATTTGAATAAGCCTTTTGTAGACTGAGGTGGTAGACTAGTAAATCTGGAAATATCTCAGAAAATAGAGTCTGGCGTTTATAGAATAGGCTTTGTATCTAGATGCTTAAGCAGTGACAAGTTCACAATTTTAAAAAATGATTAGGATCTTATATCAGAGGTAAGAGACTTAAAATTTTAGTTGAGGTACATAGCTAGTACTTTTTCTCTGGGGATGTTTGTCTAATAGGGTTAACTCTCTTTGTATAGAATGCCTGATGAGTTTATTAAGTAATCTAAAAGGATTATGCTATTAGTGAGAAACCAATATGCTCATGGAGATAGAATGAAATCCATACAATAGTTAGTTAACAATACAAAAATATTTAATCATTCTTTTCTTTGCCCTGAAGACTTAAAAATAAGAAGATTATTCGAATGGTGAATTAACTTGTTGAAGAGGCTATTCCAAAGGGATAGAATGAGACTAATTTCTGACTATGTTTTGCTAGTGATGGGTGGATGGGAACAAACATTACAAGAAATAGCATAATGAATGTAGAAAATATTTCAGTTTGGAGATGTGCATGAATTAGTTTCCTAGGTTTGCCACAACAAAGCATCCCAAACTGGTGGCTTAAAAAACAGAAATTTGTTTCATGGTTCTTGAGCCTAGAAGGTCAAAATCAAGGTGTTGGCAGGACCACGCTCTCTCTGAAACTCTAAGGGAGAAGCGTTCTTTGTTTCTTCCTAACTCTGATGGCGGCCAGCAAGCCTTGTTGCTCTTGGCTTACAGTTGTGGTGCTCCAGTTCCTGCCTCTGTGGTCACACGGGCTTTGTCTGCATCCCCATGTGATATCCATAAATTTCCTAAAAGCGTTTGATGTCCTTTTTTTTTTTGTTTGTAGTATAGAATAAAACTCTTAAGCAACTTGTTTCCAAAAGATTATTCCTTGAAAGTAGAGTTAAGACATAAAAGTTTTTCTATGAAACTACTAGAAGAAAACATAGAGGCAATGTTTCAGAATGTTGATCTAGGCAAATATTTTATGGTTAAGATTTCAAAAGCATAAGTCAATAAAGACAAAAATAGACAAATGGGATTGTATTCAATTAAAAAGCCTCTGCACATCAAAGGAAACAATCAACTGAGTGAGGAGAAAATCTACAGAATGAGAGAAGATATCTGTAAAATACTCATCTGAAAAAAGACAGATATCTAGAATATACAAGGAACTCAAACAATTCAATAGCAACAAACCCAAGTAAATCCATTAAAAAGGGAAGAAAACTATGGCTAGGTCATACTCATACCTTGTAGGATATTGTGCGCTGTGATTTAGATAACAGTGTCCTTTAAATTAGTAAGTCCATTTCTAAAACTGATATAACACATCTCTCCAAAGATTCTTGGTAGAAAAAAATAGAGTGAAAAGGTTCAAAGAATCCAGTAAAATTATAGATGCTGTTGTATGTGTGTGGTAACAAAAGTAATTGAAGTTGGGCCTACCTAAGAAAACTATAATTGAATGAAAGGGTATTGGTGGGCTTATGAACAAATTTAGGAATGGTGGAATGCAAGGATGAAACCCAGGTGCCTGGGTATATAACACTTTCTGGAAAACTGAAATATCCCAGTCATTGCCACTACTGTCTCAACAATCACCGTGTACCTTACAGCAAATATCCTTAACTCATTCATGGCCTAATTGAGGTTACACACACATGCCACAGCAAAAGAAGGCTCTAGCCCCCATGCCTTCCGTAGTGGAAAGGCATTCCAGAAATAGCTTTTACGTCAAGGCTACACACAGGGCAGTGATCACCACCCCCCCAAAAAATGTAAGGTGCCATTAGGAGGAGAAATGCTGCGAGACATCCACTGTATACTAACAGGAGTGAGGCCAGAAAGGATTAATAATTTGGGGAGTGGAATGATTTTATGAGATGATAACTTTGCTAAAAATATGAGTCAGGTTTCTGCGTAAATCAGGTAAAGTGGCTACCCTTATTTGCAGACATCCTGAGAATGCAATATGATGAGCAACTTCTGTTTCCCTAATCCTTGCCGAAGGTAAATAAGATTTATTGTTGCCAAAACTCTTCAATCTACAAAATTTTTTTTTCTTTATAAAATGCTTTTGGTCTCTTGTTTCATGTCTATATATTTTCTAAGCCCTCTTCTTCTCCCATTGCATGGCTGTCCTCACCCTCACTCTTACCTTTGTTTTGCTGTTTGCAGGACCTCCTGGTCTCTGTCAGAAAAGATTTGTAACTTTCCAAATGAAATGTTGCAACTTCCTATTTTTCTGAAATCTATTTACTAAATGTTATGCAAGACATGAAATTTTTGCCTACTTTATTCCACCATCATTTGTTTTATGAAACAAACAAACAAAAAAATCTCTAAACCTAACCCAAGTAGAAGATGCTTATCTTTAAGGAAACACTAGGCAACAGGCAGTATCATGGGGTGTCACAGGATATGAACAATGGAAAGGTCTCTTGGAAACTGGAGGAGGTGCTACTGGGAACTAGCAGTGCTCTCTCCATCTCTCAGGGCCCAACCCATATGGTTTCCAGTTTTTTTGATTCTCTCTATCTCCTCTTTTATTCTGCTGCTGCTGCTTGGTCAGTCCTGAATCAAAGAGCCCTTGAAGGCCTTTTCATACCATGGATTAGTTAACAAACTTTCTCTCTTATAGAACATGAACGATGTGTCACTGGATAGCTAATTGGCCAATTACCTGTCCTTGTTTAAGTATCTTTGTCAAGGTAGGCAAGGAAGGCAGACAATGCTGCATGCATAGGCCATGTGATGTGGATCGAATACGGCAGCTGCACAGCCCTCTCCCATCTCAGATTGTGAAATGATTAATTAATATTTTCAGTTAGTAAAAGAAACTGGGGTCAGCAACTCTATGGGTGTGTGTGTGTGTGTGTACCTGTGTGGGGGTTTATATTCACAAATATCTGTATATTTGATTAGAAAACCCACAGAGAGATCAAGGGCTCTCTATATCCTGCTAAGTTCTGAAGGATTCCCCCATAATGTGCCCCCACCTACTCACTACCCCATCCTCCAATGTCATAACTGAAATAGAGATCCACTTCCATCTGCTCGAGGCTATTTAGTAGTTCAATAATAAACAAGGTTGTTGTTTAGAGAAAAAGAACCAGTGATCCCCTGCCATTTTTTTCAAACTTTCACTTTACTTGTTCTGTCTTATTAGATCTAGTTACCCATAGGACCTTTCCTATAATAAAGCAAACAGTTACTGCTAATTATATTTCAGGACTTGTAAGGAACACTAAAAATATAAAGACATATATGCCATTATATCTACTTGCAGAGTATTTATAGTCTTTAGAGGGGAAGAGAGAAGTAAATTAAAAACTAAAGGGTGGTGACATAAATACTATAAGAAAGAGAAATAAGGATGCAATAGGAAACCCTGAAATCAGGTTTTTTTCTGACTTACCTCAATTGACTAGCCCAGCACATTAGATCCACCCTCCCCTTTTCCAGCTCCTGAAGATTACTTCAAACAAAACCTGTCTCACCTCCTCTCAGTCCCAAGACTCAGATCCATTTTCACATCTATGGACTATTTAGTTTTGATGAGAGTAAATAGCTTCTTCATACTGTAACTATTTTACCTGATATCTTCAAATGTATTAACATTCCTTTATCCTGTAGTTATATAGTTGATGGTATTTCTTACGTAACATTGTATTTCTGGTACACCTTCTTGGTTTTAAGAAGTATTGCTACATTCATCATACTATGTGCTTGAGTTTTATTCATCTCCCTGTTGATGATTCCAGAAATGCAGGTTGATGTATCACACAAATAGCCCCTCTAACTATAGTTCTCATAATAGACAACAGTTAAATATTTTTGTCACTCCTTAAAGCACTTTCTTAGAACAATGCCAACTAATATGAGGCACAGAAGTGCATCAGTCATTACTGCTTTTGTTCACATATGCAATCTGTCATCACCAGCTTCTTTGCCTCTGCTTACAAAAATACTAAGTATTTCTCAACACTAAAGAAACACAAATTCAAAATTTTTCCGAAGTTATCTTGCTCCCACAAGGATATCCCTGCCTTTAAGGGCTAACTTCTCAGATTACACTCACTACCTCTATTTCCTTACACTTACACCTTACGTCTTGAAACTTCACTTTGAATAATTTTGTAGTAGGGTTCCACAAACGACCAGCTCCTTCTTAAAACCTGCTTTTATATTCATCCCTTGGGGCTGGGCGTGGAGGGGCAGAAGAAAAAGTCAGATGTGGGTTCACATTCTAGCTCTGCTACTTCCTGAGGATCCTTTGTCACAGTGGCAGACCATAAAATCGGATTAATAATGCTTACTCCTTAAAATAATTTACAAAATTAAAGGAGAAATCAGTTGTGCAAATCTGTCTCTTTTTTTGCCCTTTCAGTTTATTTTATTTTTATATTTTTTAACATTTAAAGATATTTATTTGAAAAATAATACCTTACAATCCTAGTCCTATCAATCAAACTTCAATAAGAGCAATTTTAGCATCAACTAACAGTAGCTAAACTAACAACAAATCAATTGAAAGTGTTTTAAAGGGAGCAGAACCAGCCGATGTTCTGTAGAGTCCATGGACATTCAGGACCTGGCTACAAGGAAAGCAAAGCCAAACCGGCAGGTGGTCTGGACAGAAGCCCTCATACCCACACCGTGACCAGCTTCCCTCCTGGTGGCCCTAGCGGCCCATGAACCCCCTGTGGGGTTCTGGGCCCCTGTGGGCTGTGGGCCAAACCCCAGAATCCAAAGGGCCACTCAGGAAAGGCTAGAACTTGGAACTCAGTCATCTGGCTTCTGCGTGTTGTGGTCATTTTCTTTCTGGAGCACCTGGAGCACTCTCTTGGTGGACGTTGTGGCCATCCAGCCTTCCTGGGCCATTTTCTCATGGAAGAAGATCTCCCTATGAAAATTGGAAGCGTCTTCCTTCAATGCCTGGGCCAGGTCTTCTTGTAGTGGTTCTGCGCCATTTTCTTGCAGTAGTTGCAGGTGTAACACACACGTTTCAAATTTTTTTGCACCTTGAAAAGTCTCTGGTTGAGGTGCAGGCAGTGGGCGTCCTCCTCCGTGGACTCCTGCTGAGGCCCCATTGTGGGTTCTTGGTGTAGTGCAGGTGGAGTGGGAGCCTCAGCTGCAGCTTCAGGAGCTCCTTCTCCAGCTGTGTCCTTGCACCCTGCAGAGAACCCTGCTGGTCCAGTCAGACTTTGGACTTGTGCTGTGACTTCTTTCCTCCTTTGGATTTCTTTTCACAACTTCATGTCTGCTTCTTCAGTCTCCCCCTCAGGACATTCGAGGGACACATCTAAGTCACCATCATCATCCACACTCTTTGGAGGGTCTTGTGGCCAGGACACTGGGGAACCACCATGTCCCGCTTCCCTGTTCCCCTCCACTGCCGAGTTACCATCCTCACATGATCTCCCACCCTCAAGCAGATGCAGGATGCTCGGCGGGGTGTGGCCCGGGGAAGTCAGTCACCTCACTTCAACATTCGTGGTCTCCTTAATTCCAGTCTTGGCCTGCTCCTGCCTTTCCTTCTTCGCCTTTTTTCTGGCAAACGTTGCTTTCATCTCACAATTTCTTGGTGGGGCAGCTCTGCAGGTGGCTGACAGTCCGTGCTGTCCTTCAGATCCTCCGCAGTTTGCCCCTGAAGATATTCTCCCTCGTGCTGTGAAACATGCGGGACCCGCTTTGTTCAGTCACTCGGGGAAGTTCAGGAGATTTGTGTTTTCGTGCTTTTTTCAGAGGCACCCCGAAGTCGTGATGGGAAGACTTGCTTATTTCCTTGAGAACCCTTGAGTAGAGGGTTTGGAGTGATCGAGGACTGGCCTGCGGCATGGGCAATATTAGGCCACCACCACCCTGGGGTGCTGGCCGAATCTTGACTCTGGCCTTGATGATCTCACCCTGGGCCGACTCCCTTTGGGCTGGCTCTTCCCTTCTTCTCACCGCATGTCGTCTCCTGACTATAAAGGCCACCACAACAGTGCACGACCGTATCACCCAGGATATCCATAGTTTGCAGGCATTAGTCCCAGGATTCTCTACATCACTAGCACTGTCACCCACATGTGGGCCAGCAGCAGCTCAGAAGGCATTTCGTGGTGGGAAGCAGGCCCTCCGTGGCTCCCGAGAGCTCTGCAGCTCTGCCTCTCCTTGCCAGTGGCGTGTGGGCCACAATTGACCACTGGGAACTCTGCAGTGTTCCGTCTCCAACACAAGCAATGGCCCACCAACAAGGTAGACTATCCATCTGCTGGGGATAGGGAAGGTATCCTGTGTTCCAGAAAACTGTGTCCCTGATTTTGCTGTGCAAATAGAAAGTGACATTACTTATGCAATGCCTTGGGGAAGTGGAAAGAGCTCATGGCAGCCCCTAGCTCAAGCCACTCCAGACCCTACCAGGCCCTAAAGCAGAGCTAGAGAGTCAAAGCAGGGCCACGCCATGGTCCTGAGTCCACACATGATCCTCTCAAGGCAACATGGTGGCCCATCCCAGGTAACGCTCATTACCGTGATTTCATGTTTCCTTCTGCTGCGGGGAAGCCTGGTCCTACTTGCAAAAAGTCTGTCTACCTTGCTAGATTGAGCTTCCTGAAGAAAGGACTCTGTTTTCTTCATCTCCATATCCCATGTATCTAGCTAATGCTGACTACACACCAGGGACTCGGTCATTGTTTATCTTATTTTTTTGTTGACTCTACTCTGACTTAGGACGTGCCACTTTCCCTCTTGACCTCCATATTCAGATCTGTACATAAGAGGAAGTGGGTAAAGTTCCCTCTAGCTTTAAAACTCCTCCAATACAGAGAGAACTCTGAAACCAGAACCAGAAGCTGAGGAATGGTGAAGATGGTGAATGGAACGTTTTCCTTGGCGTGATGGAGGGGACCTGCATGTTTGGCTATTAGGGTAGCATCTGGCCACTTCAATGCCTCTGCAGAATTTGATTCCAGCTTTCAAATCAGACTCAGAAATGATCTTCAGTGTCGGTGGTTTTATGGTTTGTTTCTTTTTTTTAATTGACACAATAGCTTCTGAAAATCTTTTTCATGGAGAGTATGGGGGCTTCTTTGACCAAATTGCGTGGGTGCAGACTCCATCTGCTCATCAGCCACTGTCTGGGCCACAGCGTGTCTTCAGAGTCCTGCTCCTGTACCTAGGTTTAATCATGGCAGAAGGCAAAGGAGACGCAGACACGTCTTCCATGACCAGAGCAGGAGGAAATGTGCAGATCTTTCTCCATGCATTAGATAATTAATCATTTTAGTTCCCTTTCTGCATTCTTTCTTTTAGCAAATTGTGTGCCTTATGTGATACTGGCTTAGAACAATACCAAATAAGCTGTAGGAGTATGTAAGTTCTTAGAAAGAAACTAGCGGAAGGTGATGGTTTTCAAAAGAGGGTTACATTTTCAAAGGGAAAATGTTGTGGACCTAAACTAAGTATTTTACCTTTAATTTAATGTACGCTACAATATATTTATACCAGTGAATAAAATCATGATTTTTTGCTTAAACGATTTTATTAAAGGTAAACTGAGAATAAGATGACTATCATGCTTTAAAAACAAGACTGTGTTCTCTTCATCAACATTTTCTATCATGCTTTAAAAACAGGACTGTGTTCTCTTCATCAACATCTTCTTCCCCTTCATTTCAGATCACTTCCTCCCTTTTATTTCAGACCATAATTGATTCTACCTTTGAATTCTCCTGTCCTCCTCTAATTGCTACCAGCATATTTTCCCAGGAACTTCTTAAAAGTGTATTTTCAAGACACCTTTCTATATGCCTCCAATCAGAATTAGATTCCTTTTCTTTTGTGCCCTTATAGCATTCTGTGTATATTTATCATATGATGTTGCTTTTGTCGTTGTTGTTTGTAACTTGCTTGGTTGTTGTTGCTGTTTTTCCGGACTTATTGATAGAATTCTACATTTTAGCATTAGAAGGGACATCTGAGTTTGCGGTCAACTCTAAAATGAGTCCAAAGTTCGTCTTTACCTCTCAATTACTGAATAGACTTAGCAAGTTATAAAACCTCCTACCCATTAGATTCTGCCACTATAAAATGGAATTAATGTCAATTTTATAGAATGGTTATAAAGATTAAAAATAATACCTCTAACTAACAGGGTGCCTGCTGTATAATAGGCCATCAGTAGTTATTACTTGTAAGATTCTTTATTTTAGACAGTGTACCTGAACATGTCTTTATCCTGTGAAAGTTCTGTTACAGGGAATGCCTTGCGTTTAATATGTAATTGAAGAAAGGGAGAGTTAGAAAGATGATCGGACATCTAGGCCTATGGTGATCACATGCATAGCTTGCAACACTTAACAAAATAAAGACAATACTTAAGAATTTACAGGAAGGTGGGGCGTAGTGGCTCACGCCTGTAATCCCAGCACTTTGGGAGGCCGAGGTGGGTGGATGACCTGAGGTCAAGAGTTGGAGACCAGCCTGGCCAACGTGGCAAAACCCTGTCTCTACTAAAAATACAAAAATTAGCCTGGCGTGGTGGCACTTGCCTGTAATCCCAGCTACTCGGGAGGCTGAGGCAGGAGAATCGCTTGAACGTGGGAGGTGGAGGTTTCAGTGAGCCAAGATCGCGCTATTATACTCCAGCCTGGGCGACAGAGCAAGACTCCATGTCAAAGAAAAAAAAAAAGAATTTACAGGAACACAGCTTAAAACACTGTAACTCAACTGTGGAAAGCTGGACAATAATTAAAATGGATATAGTTCTTCCATTGTAATAAAGAAAGGAAGTGTTCTCTTTGTGCAAAGATCTGGTCAGTGGTTTTAAATGCAAAGTTAGAAAAACTTACTTATTAACTTAATAACAGATGCTAGTTAATATATAAACTTCATTTGCTTTGGTATAAGACTAATGATGCTACTTTCTTCTTTAAAATCATAAAGAATGAAATTACCTAATTTCAAGCAAAACTAAAATCATATTTTTCTGCATAGTAAGTAATAGAATGATCTACTGATCAAAAGCACAGTAGTTTCTTTCTTTTGCACTACTGAGAAAGAATCATTAGTTCATAGTTTCTTTCTTTTGTACTACTGAGAAAGAATCATTCATTCATAGAAATCCCCAGGAAAAGGTATTTGCAATAATAAGGTCTAAAAATTCTATATGCTTCAAAGTAGTTCCCCTGCAGGCATGAGGTAGACATTGTAGAAGCTGCTCAGAAAACCATTAAGTCTTTTAAATCATGTTAACATTTTATGTTTAAATAAGTTAGTCATGAATATGAAATTGGAAATTTGGAAAAAGAATGTCTAAGATGATCAGTTTTCTCCTCTTACGATGAGTATGTGTCATCTGTTTGTGAGGACAAGACCATAGAAATGGCATTGTCCTATATAAGAAGGTGCTACATCTGAAAATTCTTTTTTTATCACATTAAGCCTGCATTTATTTATATTTTTAAAATATTTTTATTTCCATAGATTATTGGGGAACAGGTGGTATTTGGTTACATAAGTTCTTTCTTGGTGATTTGTGAGATTTTGGTGCACCCATCACCTGAGCAGTATACACTGCATCCTATTTGTAACCTTTTATTCCTCGCACCCCCCACCCTTTCCGCCTGAGTCCCCAATGTCCGTTGTGTCATTCTTATGCCTTTGCATCCTCATAGCTTAGCTCCCACTTATGAGTGAGAACACACGATGTTTGGTTTTCCATTCCTGAGTTACTTCACTTAGAATGATAATCTCCAATCTCATCCAAGTCACTGTGAATGCCATTAATTCATTCCTTTTTATGACTGAGTAGTATTCCATCATATATATGTCTCACAGTTTCTTTACCCACTCATAGATTGTTGGGCATTTGGATTTGTTCCATGGTTCTGCAGTTGTGAATTGTGCTGCTATAAACATGCGTGTGCAAGTATCTTTTTCATATAATGACCTCTTTTCCTATGAGTAGATACCCAGTATTGGGACTGCTGGATCAAATGGTAGTTCTACTTTTAGTTCTTTAAGGAGTCTCCACATTGTTTTCCATAGTGGTTCTAATAGTTTACATCCCCATCAGCAGTGTAGAAGTGTTCCCTGTTTCCAGCATCCATGCCAACATCTATTTTTTTTTTTTGATTTTTTGATTATGACCATTCTTGCAGGAGAGTAACATGATATTGCATTGTGGTTTTGATTTGTATTTCCCTGATCATCAGTGATGTTGACCATTTTTTCATATGTTTGTTGACCATTTGTATATCTTCTTTTGAGAATTGTCTATTCATGTCCTTAGCCCACTTTTTGATAGGATTGTTTTTTTTCTTGCTGATTTGTTTGAGTTCATCATAGAATCTGGATATTAGTCCTTTGTCAGATGTATAGATTGTGAAGATTTTTTCTCATTCTGTGGGTTGTCTGTTTATGCTGACTATTGTTCCTTTCGCCATACAAAAGCTCTTTAGTTTAATTAAGTCCCGGCTATTTATCTTTGTTTTTATTGCATTTGCTTTTGGATTCTTGGTCATGAAATCCTTGCGTAAGCCAATATCTAGAAGGGTTTTTCCAATGTTATTTTCCAGAATGTTCATAGTTTCAGGTCTTAGGTTTAAGTCCTTAATCCATCTTGAGTTGATGTTTGAATAAGGTGAGATGAGGATCCAGTTTCATTCTCCTACATATGGCTAGCCAATTATCCCAGCACCATTTGTTGAAAAGGATGTCCTTTCCCCACTTTATGTTTTCGTTTGCTTTGTCGAAGATCAGTTGGGTGTGAGCATCTGGGTTTATTACTAGATTCTCTACTCTGTTCCATTGGTCCATGTGTCTATTTGTATACCAGTACCATGCTGTTTTGTTGACTATGGCTTTATAGTATAGTTTGAAGTCAAGTAATGCAATGCCTCCAGATTTGTTCTTTTTGGTTAGTCTTGCTTTGACTATGTGGGCTTTTTTTTTGTTCCATATGAATTTTAGAATTTTTTTTTCTAATTCTGTGAAGAATGATGGTGATATTTTGATGGGAATCGCTTTGAATTTGTAGATTGCTTTTGGCAGTATGGTCATTTTCACAATATTGATTCTACCCATCCGTGAGCATGGAATGTGTTTCCATTTGTGTCATCTGTGAAATATTTCAGCAGTATTTTGTAGTTTTCCTTGGAGAAGTCTTTCACCTCCTTGATTAGGTATATTCCTAAGTATTTTATTTTAATTTTTTTGCAGCTATTGTAAAGAGTTGAGTTCTTGATTTGATTCTCAGCTTGGTCGCTGTTGGTATATAGAAAAGCTACTGATTTATGTACATTAATTTTGTATCCAGAAACTTTGCTGAATTCTTTTATCATTTCTAGGAGCTTTCTGGAGGAGTCTTTAGGGTTTTCTAGGTAAACAATCATATCATCAGCAAACAGTGACTGTTTGACTTCCTCTTTACTGATTTGCTTGCCCTTTATTTCTTTCTCTTGTCCGATTGCTCTGGCTAGGACTTCCAGTACGATGTTGAAGAGGAGTAGTGAGAGTGGGCGTCCTCATCTTGTTCCAGTTCTCAGAGGGAATGCTTTCAACTTTTCCTCATTCAGTATTATGTTGGCTGTGGGTTTGTCATAGATGACTTTTATTACATTGAGGTACGTCCCTTGTATGTCAATTTTGCTGAGAGTTTTAATCATAAAAAGATACTGTTTTTTGTTGAATGCTTTTACTGCATCTATTGAGATGATCATGTGATTTTTATTGTTGATTCTGTTTATGTGGTATATCACATTTATTGATTTGCATATGTTAAACCATCCCTGCATCCCTGGTATGAAACCCACTTGATCATGGTGGATTATCTTTTAGGTATGTTGTTGGATTTGGTTAGCTAGTATTTTGTTAAGGATTTTAGCATTTATGTTTATCAGTGATATTGGTCTGTAGCTTTCTTTTTTGGTTATGTCCTTTCCTGGTTTTGGTATTAGGGTGCCACTGGCTTCATAGAATGATTTGTGGGTGGTTCCCGCTTTCTCTATCTTGTGGAATAGTGTGAAGAGGATTGGTGCCAATTCTTCTTTCAGTGTCTGGTAGAATTCTGCTGTGAATCCGTCTGGTCCTGGATTTTTTTTTATTGGTAATTTTTAAATTACTTCAATCTCACTGCTTGTTACAGGTCTGTTTAGGGTATCTAATTCTTCCTGATTTAAGCTAGGAGGGTTGTATCTTTTTTGGAATTTATCCATCTCTTCTAGGTTTTTAAATTTATGTCCATAAAAGTGTTCATAGTAGCCTTGAATGATCTTTTGTATTTTTGTGGTGTCAGTTGTAATATCTCCCATTTTGTTTCTTATTTAGCTTATTTGGATTTTCTGTCAGTCTCTCTTTTTTTTTTTGGTTAATCTTGCTCATGGCCTATCAATTTATTTATCTCTTCAAAGAACCAGTTTTTTGTTTCATTTACCTTTTGTATTTTTTGATGTCACTTGAATTTATTTAGTTCTGCTTTGATATGGTTAGTTCCTTTCTTTTGCTGGGTTTGGGTTTGGTTTGTTCTTGTTTCTCTAGTTCCTTGAGGTATGACCTTAGATTGTCTGTCTGTGCCCTTTCAGACTTTTTGATGTAGGCATTTAGGTCTATGAACTATCCTGTTAGCACCGCCTTTGCTGTATGCAGGAGGTTTTGATAGGTTTTGTCATTATTGTCATTCAGTTCAAATCTTTTTTTAATTTTCATCTCTATTTTATTTTTGACCTAATGATCATTCAGGAGAAGGTTATTTAATTTCCATGTATTTGCATGGTTTGAAGGTTCTGTTTGGAGTTTATTTTCAGTTTTATTCCACTGTGGTCTGAGAGAGTGCTTGATATAATTCCAATTTTCTTAAATTTATTGAGGCTTGTTTTGTGGCCTATTGTATGGTCTATCTTGGAAAAACTTCCGTGTGCTGTTGAATAGAATGTATATCCGGCAGTTCTTGGATGGAATGTTCTGTATATATCTGTTAAGTCCGTTTGTTCCAGGGGATAGTTTAAATCCATTATTTCTTTTCTTTTTTTTTTTTTTAGAAGGAGTCTCGCTGCTCTGTCCCCCAGGCTGGAGTATAGTGGCGCGATCTTGACTCACTGCAAGCTCCGCTTTGTGGGTTCATGCCTTCTCCTGCCTCAGCCTCCCTAGTAGCTGGGACTACAGGCACCCACCACCATGCCCGGCTAATTTTTTGTATTTCTAGTAGAGACAGGGCTTCACCTTGTTAGCCAGGATGGTCTCGATCTCCTGACCTCATGATCCGCTCACCTCGGCCTCCCAAAGTGCTGGGATTACAGGCCTGAGCCACTAAATCCATTATTTCTTTGTTGTCTTTCTGCCTTGATGACCTGTCTAGTGCTGTCAGTGGAGTATTGAAGTCCCCCATTGTTACTGTGTTGCTGTCTATCTCCTTTCTTAGGTCTATTAGTAATTTTTTTTATAAATTTGGGAGCTCAAGTGTTAGGTGCATGTATATTTAGGACAGTGATATTTTCCTGTTGGACAAGGCCTTTTATCATTATATAATAACACTCTTTGTCTTTTTTAACTTCTGTTGCTTTAAAGTTTCTTTTGTCTGATATAAGAATAACAACTCCTGCTCGCTTTTGGTGTCCATTTGCATGAAATGTCTTTCTCCATCCCTTTACCTTAAGTTTATGTGAGTCCTTATGTGTTAGGTGAAGGGCTATCTCTTGAAGGCAGCAGACAGTTGGTTGATGAATTCTTATCCATTCTGCCATTCTGTAGTTTTAGGTGGAGCATTTAGGCCATTTACATTCAATGTTAGTATTGAGATGTGAGGTACCCTTGCATTCATCATGCTTTTTGCTGCCTGTATACCTTCATTTTTTGGTTTTTGCTTTTGTTTTTCAAATTGTTTTTGATATATGGGTCCTGTGAAATTTATGCTTAAAGAGGTTCTGTTTTGATGTGTTTCCAGGATTTATTTCAAGATTTAGAGCTCTTTTTAGCAGTTCCTGTAGTGGTGGCTTGGTAGAGGAAAATTCTGTCAGCATTGGTTTGTCTGAAAAAGACTGTATCTTTCCTTCATATATGAAGTTTAGTTTCACTGGATACAAAATTCTTAGCTGATAATTGTTTTGTTTGAGGAGGCTGAAGGTAGTGCTCCAATCCCTTCTAGCTTGTAGGGTTTCTGCTGAGAAATCTGCTGTTAATCTGATAGGTTTTCCTTTAGAGATTACCTGGTGCTTTTGTCTCACAGATGTTAAGATTCTTTCTTTCATCTTAACTTTAGATAACCTGATGACAATGTGCCAAGGTGATGATCTTTTGGCAATGAATTTCCCAGGTGTCCTTTGTGCTTTGTTCCTAGGAGGATTATGGCTGCCTCTACTGTGTCATGCAGGTTGTCAGGGAAGTGGAGGGAAACCCAGCAGTCACAGGCCTCACCCAGCTCCCGTGCAATCCGAAGGGCTGGTCTCACTCCCACCGTGCCACCCTGTATAGCACCGAGTCTGTTTCAAGGGGTAGGTGAGCAGTGCTGAGAGCTTGCCCCAGGCTACCCGCCTCCCAGCTGCGAAAGCAAGTATGGCTTTCCTTCTACTCCCGCCTGTGGAGTCTGCACACTGGATTCACTCCCCTCCCCTGAGTTCTGGCAAGAAGACTTCTTGATCAGTTCAAATTGTTACAAAGTTCAGCTGGAGATTTCCTTCTCCCTGTGGCCTTTTCCCAGGGCCTCTGGTGCCCTCCCAAAGGACCCCTGTGAGACCAGGCAGAAATGGTTTGCTAGGGGACCCAGTGAGCTCACAGGGCTTTCCTGCTGCTTTCTCTACCCCTGTATTTTGCTCAGCTCTCTAAATCGACTCAGCTCCAGATGAGGTCAGAATCCTCTCTTGTAATGTAGACCTTCAGTTTCCCCAGTTGGGGGGTGTGTATGGGGGTGGATGATCTCCCTTTCCCACTTCCACATTTTGGGCACTCACAGTATTTCGGATGTCTCCCAGGTCCTGCAGGAGCAATTTGCTTCCTTCAGAGGGTCTGTGGGTCTCCTTGGGTTTCCTGATTTATTCCTGCAGTCATTCTGAAGCCAAAATTCACAGTGCGGGCCTCCGCATACTGCTCTGTTCATCCGAGTCAGAGCTGCAATCTGGTCCTGTCTCCTGTCTGCCGTGTTCTGCCTACATCTGAAAATTCTAATAGCAATTATTATAATAAAATAGTAGTCCTCACATTTCTAATTATTAATAGTTATGAATACAAAAAGCAAGAAAAGGATTACTTGTGACAGAAAAGTACTTCATTGATCATTGGCATCCTTCACTGCCATCTACATTGGCAGAAACACTTCTGATTGTGGAAATAGTCATATGGGACCATATGACTCATATAGATGACTTACATGTTTTATTGGGTTTCTATCTTTTTATTTCTGCAATGAAAATGAAAGGTGGTGAAACTGGAGGCAAAAAAAAAAAAATGAAGCAAAGATGCTTTTATTTTCTTTACTCTGAAGTTATTTTGCCGGTAGAAAAACGAGGGAACATTGAGATAATAAAAAAGCCTGCAGCTGTGAAGAAAAGCTCTCAGAATTCTCAAAGACAAGAGCACATAGTCTGAGAGGTTTTGCCACTGACATTGCTAAATTTGAAAACTCCAAAATTCTTTCTGCAATGTGTGAAGAGGACTAAGACTAAATATTATAATTGTTAATAAACAGTGAAAAGAAAATAAATTGTATTATCTACATGTATGAATATATACACATAATCCCTGATTCAGCATGGTTCAACTTACAATTTTTTGACTTTACTGTGTTGCAAAACACTACACACTTTCACTATACTCCTTGAATGACAACAGGGTTACATCTGGAGAAACCCATGGTAAGTTAAAAATATCGTTAGTTAAAATGCCCTTTTGACCCAGGATATATTCAATGTGTAATGGGCATAACTCCATCATCAGTTGAGGAGCATCTGTATAGCAGTCCCTCTATCCACAAAAGATATGTTCCAGGTCTCCCAGTGGGTGCCTGAAACCACAAATAAGACAGAGCTGTCTATATTATGACTTTTCCTATGCTTACATTCTGATTATACAGTTCAATTTATATATTAGGCACAGTGAAAGGTGAACAACAGTGACTAATATTAATAATAGTAGAAGAAATTATAATACACTATCATAAAAGTTACATAAATGTGGTCTCCTCTGTCTTTGTCTCTCAAAATGTCTTGTGGTGTACTTACCATTTTTCTTCTTATGATGTCGTGAGATGATAAAATGTTCAAGTGCTGAGATGAAGAGAGGCAAATGATGAAGGCACTGTGATGTAGTGTTAGGCTATTGACCTTCTCACAACAGGATAGAAGGGGGATCATCTGCCTTGGGAGATCCTGGATCACGGGGCCATGATGTGGATGGTTGGATGTCAGGAGCAGACCACGTTGATGACTAATGGGTACAAACGGTGTGGATACCCTGTGTACCACAGGGTACACATGTCCCAGGGACATGTGGGAAGATCATGTCCCAGGCAGGACAGAGCAGGATGCTACTCAGAACTTACCAATGTAAACTTATAAATTGTTTATTCTAGAATTTTCCACTTAATATTTTCAGACTTTGCCTGATTGAGGATAACTGAAACCATGGAAAGGTAAACCATGGATAAGGGGAGATGACTGTATCTACGTGTGTGTCAGACAGAATATTCATTTGGACACATGGGCAGAAAACGGCCTTTCCCAGCCGCATGCAGTAGCTCATGCCTGTAATCCCTGAAGGCCGAGGTGGGAAGATTGCTTGAGCCCAGGAGTTTGAGACCAGCCTAAGCAACATAGGAAGACTTCATCTCTACAGAAAAATAAAAATATTAGCCAGGTGTGGTGGCATGTGTCTGTAGTCCCAGTTACTTGGGAGGCTGAGGTGGGAGGATCACTTAAGTCAGGGAAGTTGAGGCTGCAGTGAGCTGTGATAGCCCCACACACTCCAGCCTGGGCAACAGTGTGAAATCCTGTCCCTTCCCCTTCCAAAGAAAGGCCTTTCCCGTGAGGCAACAGCAGTTAGTTATTCCTGGTAACGATCAGGACGGAGAGCCACACTTACTGAACTATTAACTTTAGACATAGAACTTCCTTGAGTTGCAAATAACATGCTTCACTAAAGCAATGCAAGCTGTCCTGGTATTTTCTTTTCCTCTCACAATGGACCTGTACACACATTAATCTGTGATCTTCATTTCACAGCGTCATTCTGAAGCACTAAGCCATGTGCCAATAGGACAGTAGGGACTCAGTTCTGTATCCCAATTTATCAGCAGGGCAATGCTCACTACGTTTCCTCCTGGGCTTGAAGGGAAGGAAGCCATCTAGGAGACGTCTTCCCTCATCATCCCTTTCTCATGTTTCCCCGGCCCTCCCTCATGATACCTGCCCTTCCTTCCCACTGCAATAATATTCCCCCAGGAAGCCCTAGAAGGCTTTTGGGTTCTGTTGACAATTACAGGAATAATTTATTTTCAAATGGATGTTAATCTGATAGAAGTAGTCAAATTTTCCCTGAGCTCAGGCAGAAACAAACTTCTTCATGGCAAGTATACTGATTCCATCCGCTATTATTGTGATGGGGAAGACAAATTATCCAATTACTAAACACAGTGCTCTAGGCAATACAAAATAACATCCTGATTAATCTAACTACATAGGAGAGATACTTCTGTTTATCACGCTTCCCCTAAAACAAACAATATTGGATTACAAATAAAGATGAGTCATATTTGTTTGGCAATACTCATGGATATTTCAGTCCTGAAAATAAAGAGCTTACTTAAGGTGAGAAATATTTATATAAATGGCCTTAATGTAGTATGCACTTAAAATTACATTCACGAGTGAAAGTATAAGTATATTCATAAGATCATTTCTGAGCTAAAATACTGAAGATTTTATTCTAGCTCATTTGTACTAATTAGAAACAAATTTTACTTCTTCCATCTCTGTGCTATATTTAAAAATGAAATGTTATAGATATGTAAGCAGATGCTGAGATTACCAACTGGTCAATTTAGACAAACATCGTATTATTTGCCATGAATGTCAAATGATTCAGGTTTTTGTTTCCTCCACAAGGAAAACAAAAAGCAATAAAAATTTCGGTGATGACATAAACATTTTAATGTCATCATCTAAATTATTAAGGGAATGTTTAACCTTTAATGATGTATCTGGGAAATTTTTGACCCTGTGACAAATAAAGAGAGTGAATAGAGCAAGGAATAATGCCTGTGATCTACCTCTAGTCTATGTAAACCACGTCATATTCTGTAGCCTTTGCCTCCTCAGCTTGCCTGCCCCTCATACATCCTGTCCTTGACTTAAGATGACAATCTGGACTGTGATGCTTTGCAATTCTGCACTTGGATTGGAACATAGTTCCTATTTCCTATACTTTGAGTTTACTTCCTGTTTCATTTTACTTCCTTGGCTGACACCTTCATCTTACTGTGTTTCCAACAATATTCTGTACCCCTACCTACTCCCAATTCCTGACCTGCTTTATTGCTTGATAGCAGCAGAATGGGCCTTGATCTCCTTCCTCTGATAATGACTGGAGTCATTAACCAAAATTACAGTCTTAATTTTTCCACAGATAACAAAGAACATGGCAAGTCTATGAATTACATTTAAAACAGACTTAAAAGATAAATGAAAGCATGTCAGTGGCGCCTGAAAAGGGGGAATAACAAATTCTTTTCTCCAGGAAGTCATCATTCTTAGATAGCTTTTGGAGGACATTGCTGGAGCTCTCAGAGAGAAAGGGCATACCCGTGCAGCCAGCCAGGTGACCTTGGTCAACACAGGCTGTCAGTGGAACTACAGATGTCAAATAAAGCAGGACCACCTCAGATCCAGGGGCCATCAACCCTTTTTTTTTTTTTTTTTGCTTTTTCGTAGGGGGTGGGGTGGAGAGGTTGTTAGTAGAAGATGAACTATTTAGTCAGAAATGTCTGTCTCATTCCACTTTTTTGTGTAATTCCATTTTAGAAAAATATTTTTCCAATTCTCCTTAAATATTAGCTCTTCTACATTGTACTGTGTGACATTGATGAGTTATTAAATTTGCCAAGTCCCAGTTTCTTTAAATGTAAAAAGAAAAAAAAATTGTATCTATGTCACAAGGTTGACACATCGAATGATAAAATTCGATGATTTAGCTCATGGGAAATCACCTGAAGTGCTTGATATAGAGGATGCTTAATATTAAGTTTTTAAAAAGCAAGGCTAGCAAGGCATTCTAATTTTTTTTTTTTTAAGATGGAGTTTTGCTCTTTTTGCCCAGGCTGGAGTGCAATGGCGCGATTTCAGCTCACTGCAACCTCCACCTCCCAGGTTTGAGCTATTCTCCTGCCTCAGCCTCCCAAGTAGCTGGATTACAAGCATGTGCCACCATGTCCAGCTAATTTTTGTATTTTTAGTAGAGATGGAATTTCACCATCTTGGCCAGGCTGGTATCGAACTCCTGACCTCGTGATCCACCCGCCTCGATCTCCCAATGTGCTGGGATTGCAGGCATGAGCCATCGCGCCCGGCCTAGCAAGGCATTCTAATTAATGTAATTCCAAATCCCAAGTAATATGTTCACTTCCACTTTTAAAAAGGATTTTAACTTGTTTTGTTCAGAAATATTTGGTTGCAACTAACAGAAATGTACTTAAACCAGATAGATCAAATGGGGGTCTGATAAAATGGTTTTTTAGATCTGTTCCTTTACCTATATCCCTTCTGAGTCATGAAAATTATTGACTATTTTTGTGGCTCAATAATTCAAAGATCTTAACAATGCACCCAAAGTCAATAAGGTGATTGGCTTTGGAATCTTTGGGTGATGTTAACAGGGAATTAATACTGACAGTGTAAAAGGCCTCATTATCTACAATAAACTATTACAATGGTCACTCCCAGTGAGCCACATACGCAAGTTGTCATACTGTTGTGTAGTTTCTAACACATTGACTCTGGGTGTAGCCAAATAAGTTGCTTTGGCTAGTAGATCTAAGCCAGCCCAATGCTTGTTTAGCATTACTTGATAAGCATGCACTTGATAAGCATTGCACTTTGGGGCTTGCCCTCTTAGAATATTCCCTCATCGGACCAGTTATATACTATAGGAAACCTAGGCTCTCCTTCTGGAGAGAAAAACTGCTTGCAGAAGTCCTGGAAGATAACTCCACCTGGAAAGGGTGGTTATGTGAAGAAGAACTGAGCCAGACTCCCAGCTAAATGCAGCTGGAAGAGTGGCCCAGCCGGCAGGCACCATGTAGTGGAACCCAAATAATACCCAGTGAACACACAATATTATGAGAGATAATAAATGCTGGAGCTGGTTGAAGCCACTAATGTTTGAAGTGTTTCTTTTCACAGTAACAGATAAACTCAAGCTGAAACCTTTTATTTTGATTTGTATTTTTATTTTTATTATACTTTAAGTTCTGGGACACATGTGCAGAACGTGCAGATTTGTTACATAGGTATACATGTGCCATGGTGGTTTGCTGCACCTGTCAACCCATCATCTACATGGACACAGGGAGGGAAACCTTATCTTTTAGGTAATATGATGGGATATCAGGGTGTGCACCTCTTTGACCCTTTTTCCATCCTCAGGATGTACAGCTTTATTCCTCATCACCATGACAACTTGCATAGGAGGCTGAGTTTATAAATAATTGGAATTCAGAAGGCAAAGGAGAAGGGCCAGGGCTAAATTAAAGTAGATGACACAGGTGAGGAAAGGAAGAAAGAATGCCCCAAGGAGATATTTCCTATAAAACTGGAATGGAGGGCACACTGTATCACTCAGCATGCTTTGGGTGGTAACACAAAAAAACATCTGAAAGTGTCATAGACAGGAAAGGGGATTCATTGGCTCATGTAATCAAAACTGTCTGAGGTAGGGAGATAAATGAAGCCTCCTCCTGTGTTTCTTTCTAGTATTTTGGGTTCTGTGCTTCTCCAAGTGTGGCTTCCTCTTCAGGTGTCTTCCTGTAAGGAAAAAATGACTGCCAGCAATATAGTTCTTCCTTGACATGCAGGAGAGGGAGAGATAGTCACTTTCATAATGTCAAACAGAATGCCTTATCTCCCTTGAATTTATCTATTCTTGCATCAGTCACCTCATTGAGGCAAGGGGAAATCTATGCACTCAGTGACATATATCTATTACAGATGCATTGCCAACATAATCTCTAGGCAAAGAGAATGTCATTCTCCTAATTGGATGAAAGTCACTAATTATTAATGTCTAACAAGGGATTACCATATGTACACCTAGAAGTAAAAGTCCTCAGAGCTCTTCATTCTTTCTTCCCTCCTCAAGCAAATAAGCATTAAAGTCTGCACTTTGTGACTGTGTCTTCCTGGCACTGATGTTGTATTGGTTAGGAGGCTTTCCGCTGCAAGTAACAGAAATATTTAACTCAAACTGACTTAAAATAGAGAAAGTTTATTGAATAAACTTAATAAATTTATTGAATAAATAAAATAGAGAAAGTTTTTGAAACTGAGACATTCAGAGCTGTGATGTTCTTTCCACACAGTTCAATTTGGGCTCTGATTCCATTTACCTTTGATTTTCTCAGCTTTCCTCTTGTCTGAGTAAGATTACTACCTTCACGGTTGAAAAACAACTAACACCAAAAAAAAAAAAAAAAAAAACAAAATAGTGACAGTACATTGGTCATGAGCATAATCCCAGCTGCAGACTGCCTGGGCTGACAATCCAGCTCAACTATTGATTAGACATGTGACCTTGAGCATTTACTTAACCTCTGTATTTCAGTTCACTCATGTGGATTATCTGAATAAGCACAAACTCCATCTCATGAAACTGTCGTGAAAATTCAATAACCTAAATCAACAGAATATGCTTAGAAAACCAACATTTGACACACAGTAAGCACTTCATAATTTTAGCTGTTATTGTCACCATCACCTGTTCAGATCCAGAGGGAGAGAGACAGTTCTCACAACCATCAAATACCCATCTTAAACTTGGCTTGCCTCCGGTCATCTCCAAATCAACCACCAGGGCAAGGAGAATGGAACCATTCCTAAGAGTTGAGACCACTTAAAGCTCATCCCTTCCAACTACATTCACAACATGGAGGGCTGAAATGGCTCTTGAGAAAACAGCTACAATGTCCACTCTATACCCTACGTAACGAGAATGAGAGTGCCACTCCACACCAGTTGTAAATGTGGGGGAGATGGGTGATTTAAAGAGAGCTGAAAACAGCTCCTGAAACTGTCACCCTGTGTGCGCTATGTGGTATGGAATATATGCCTAAAACCAAAAATAGAAGATTCCCTGTACATTCTGTTGGGTTTTTGTAGGCACTTAAAAATAAGTCTTTTTCTTTATGGATTATATAACTGTTTCCTCTCCGTGACAGTGGGACTGGTGCAATAGTTACATGTCAGAAGAATATTTTGCAGGGTTATTGAACTCTAACTACAGGTGAAAGAAAGCACCAGTTAAACTGAGCAAAGAGCATTTTATGAATGTACTTAACTGTTAATTTAAGAGTTCCAAGGAGTTAAATGGACTCAGTGAGAGTGGTGATGGTGTTCAGTATACCCACTGAAGGAATGAGGGACTTAGGACCCTGTAATCTCAATGCCATAGCTGATGGATGAATGAAATTCTTGAGAATGATTATTTCAACCAAAGCGAAGAAGACGCCAGACTGTGAGTTTCTTGTCAGATTCAGTCAGTGACTCACAAGGCTTCTGAGATTAGATGAGAGGAAAGGGGAATAGGAAGTATGCTGTCTATTGAAAGACACAATAGGCAATCTCAGAACCTTAAGGAAACAGAAAAGCTAAAATCAGGACACAATGAATTGGAGCTCTAAAGACAGATGCTGAGTCTTTACTATGGACTGTTAAAAGCAAAGCCCCTGACAAATACTGCATCAATGTTAATAAAGGGATATGGTAGTGCTAATACCATGAATTTGCCAGTGATATCCTTGATGGACAATATCTTTCTCTGATAATAAAGAGAAATAGTGCTGTTTTCATATCTCAGTAGCCAGTGTTGGAAGCCATACTAAAATTTAGGAAATGATTCCTGTGATTTATACTATTACAAACTTAATCCACTTTTTATTGATTTATGAACTTAGAAACACATTTCCCCTCTTTTTAGATTTTTTTAATTTTTAAGGAAACTAAAATAACTATATCTTCTATGACATGCTCTGAAGATTGTTTTTATAACATTTTTGAAACTGGACTACGGTGAACACAGCTAAATGGTTATCAAACCCTAATTAAGATTTAAGTCAAACAATTTATATTAGCTTGTCTCCACAATAGCAAGAGAAAGACACATTAAAACTTCCCAACACATCTCCACTCATTAGAAATAGAAAGCTGTATACTGGAAGTTATGAATATATTAGTAATAATAAATGTACACTAAATTCTGTTTTTACCTCTTTGAAATTCATAGCCAAATTACCCTATCAAAGTCTCCGAGAAGTCTAATAATACTTTAGTAAATCCAGCTGATCCTGAACTTAAACGATCACAAGAAATCCCCTTTTGCAGAACATGAATTAGCATCTTCTAGGTCTAAAATTCCATGGACCAAAAAAAAGTGTTTTAGTTCATTCTTATCACGATGTGAATGAAGACAGTGAAGACATTTAAAATAACAACATAAAATTGCTGCTTAAAGCATTAAAATGTTTCGGGAGATTATGTATAAAAGTTAAAATTTGAGGGATTTCTAGAAAAAGTCGACATTAATTTTAGGGATGTTCTAGAGAAAGTCTAGACATTAATAAATTGTGTATATTTTTATTCGCTGATATTTTGAAATTATAAGCATGTGTGTATTTATTTTTACTCTTTCCTTAGAAGATTTAAGACATACTTATCCTCCCTACAGTACGTGCTCCATATAGAAGCAGGATGATACATATGAGTAACAAAATCAAACTACCATTCTCAAAATGTAGGATTAGTGTACATGTTTGTATCTTGCTGATGAATTCTGATATTTCCAACTTTTTAGATCTACTATCCCATCTGCAATGTCCCTTTTGCTAGGATATAGAGATATACATTCTCCAGACAAACATTCTGTATTACTGTGCAGTTTGTTAATTCCTGACAGACTTAGAAAATATGTTTTAGATCATTTGCCTTTTATCCAGGTCTCACAACAATACATTGATCTTCTTTTCTATGGGAAATGTGTAATTACATTTCCTGGGATCCTGCTGCCTGTGAGTATAAAAATTTTAAAACAGAAATTCTAGTAAGCTAATGGAATATTCTTTTGTGTGTAACACATTTAGTATGTGACTTTATTTTATCGTAGTCTTTTGTGACTTAAGCGAAATTATGTGTAAAAAGAGGAAGATTCCATTTTTCATGTGTTTGGCCACTGACAGTGTTCAGTCCCCACTCCTCCCCTTCCTCCTTGTCTCACAACTGGGTTGCTCTCCATCTCTTGGTGCTGAAAAAATTTCAAACCATGCAGATCCTAGCTCATGGACTTGAACCTGTGCTCCAGCCTAGCCTCCTAAGCACAATAAAAGCCTAAGCCGACCCACCTTCCTTCCCTCGTGCCCTTTGGACAGGCTTGTGCCTCTCCTGCTCCTCCTGGAAATTCTCGTCATGTCTGAATAACAAACTTTCTTTCATGCCTCATTGGTGCGTGTATGATGTCATTAGTCTCCATATCTGAATGAATTCTAAATTTTAGGCAGAAGGTTGGTCCTACCCTCCACATGACAATCATAAGACAGTATAGAACTCAACAGTTTTAAATACATACATATGTGGATGTCATATTTAATATTTGAGTGTGGTGAGTGTGTGTGTGTACACTTCAGATGGGACATAAATTATCTATTTTACCTCAGTGCTCACTGTCCCCTATAACAGCCAATGTCACAAGCATTATTTCTTTACACCATCTGTTTGATCCCTACAATAAGCCTCTATTTTGACAGCTGTTACTATAATTGCTAAAAATCACGAATATAATCTGATGAGCTGAGAAATATCTCTCACAGATAATTAATTGTTTAACTATGCTTAACTCAGTCTTCTCATAACCATATTCTATAACAAGTAACACAAGTTTTGTAGGAAAAAAGTGCAGTGTCTGTTAATTTAAAGAAAGCAAATTATCCAAAAGGAGGAAATTACCAAAATTAATTTGGATGAGTGCTGTCACTGACTTTTAGCATATAGTAGGTACATGTTAAATGGAGTTTTTAAAAATAAAATATTTAACAGTGAAATAATTATAAAAAGAAGTCCACTATAATGTTGATATTTTTGTTTTTAAAAAATCACTAACATATGATAAAAGAATGGATGATTAATATTACAATGCATATTTAAGGGATTATATTTTAAATATTCAAATACGTATGAAATTTTCACCAGAGGTTATTTTTCTTTTTAATTTTTTTTTTTTTTTTTTTTTTTTTTTAGTAAAAATCCAACTTGAGAACTGTCACCAAAGATGTCTAGGAACTTTGAAGAAACATGAAGGTTTGTCCTCATTCTGTCCTAAGTTGAAATGAGATTTAGAAAAGAGTCTAAGTGAACATTTCCCAACCCAATTCCTGTAGCACCCGATGAAATACACAGCTATCCTATTTCTCTCTATTGAAATTACATATACCCTAAAACAGTTTGAGAATTTATCACGCACCAGGCTTACCAAGTACTTTATAGAAAACATATATGCTCTTTTATTCCTTACAAGAGCCCCATGAGAAAGATTCTGTTATATCATTCTTTGTAATATCTTTGAGGACATGAGGAACAAAGAAGTTAAATGACATGAAATTCCCACAACCAGCAAGTAGTAGACCTGGAATTTGAATTATCAGGAAATCCTGCTCTAAAGAATATAGTCTTAATCATTATATTTGTATGTTTATATTATATTTATTATGCATAAAACATCTACATATACTTGCACATATTAAAAACTGGGGTCTTTGTTAATACCAGGCCAAATCAGTGACAAATATTTGATTTTTTCGCACTCTCACTTCTCATAGTGCTAGAAGAACAGATGCCATGCAAAAGAGGGACCATTTTTATCTTTACAGATTTGTACTATTTTGGAATTCCAGTGTCACCAGGTGAATCCCAAAACGGTTTAGCCTGGGAGGCCACGTGGGTTCTTGACTTCTAACAGGAAGGGATTTAAGAGTCGGGGGACAGAGAGAAGTTCAACAGAAGTTTATTAAGAAAGTAAAGGAATAAAAGGGTGGCCACACCATAGGCAGAGCAGCCTAGTTGGCTACATTTATGGTTATTTCTTGATCATATGCTAAACAAAGGGTGGATTATTCATTAGTTTTTCCGGAAAAAGGCAAGGAATTCCTGGAACTGAGGGATCCTCCCTCTTTCGGACCATATAGGGTAACTTCCTGACATTGCCATGGCATTTATAAACTGTCCTGGTGCTGGTGAGAGTTTCTTTTAGTATGCTAATGTATTATAATTAGCTTATAATGAGCAGTGAGGACAACTGGAAGTGGCTTTTGTCACCATCCTAGTTGTGGCTGGTTTGGGCTCTCTTCTTTACTGCGTCCTGTTTTGTCATTGGGATCTTTGTGACCTGTACCTTGAGAAACAGCAGAGCCAGTGCCACCAAACTATCTCACCAGTGGTAGTTGGAAAAATCATTCTAGATGTTTACCAGGCCTGCTACAACTAGTTCATGAAGAAAAGCAATTGATATTTTTAATGAGGACCCAATGTCTCTGGGTAATGAGAAGCAAGAAGTAGGAAGGAGCTTAGCCTATACATCACTCAACTCGGAACACAAACCTGAGTACCCAGTGGGTACTGATCCCTATACTTCCCTCACCGGCTGGGTCTGTAGTTCGGCTGCTAAAAAATGAACTAGCCACCTTTCCCATATACATTTCTTCTTCCCATTTACTCCAACTACTCAATAAGGAATAGGCACCCTTTTCTGAAATTCATCTGTATGCCTTCTTGTAAGATCCATGATACTCAGAAAAGGAGTGATAAGGACTTATGTTCAAATGAAGAATTGTTCAGAATTGAAATAAGAATGTAAAGTAGCCCAGTTTTAAAGATTTCTGGCCCCATGGATTGCAAGTGCCTCTCTGTGTGTGCATATAAATAAATCCCTGTGGCTACACTTAGCCTTTGTCAGCTTGTAAATTTTAGGAGACAGGAGGCTTTAATACAAATATTTTTTAGATCTTCTAAACGTGATCTTGATTATTTTTGGATTGCATGAGCCAATTTAATTTTCTAACTTGTTTTATTTTAATTTTATTATTATTATACTTGAAGTTTTAGGGTACATGTGCACAATGTGCAGGTTAGTTACATGTGTATACATGTGCGATGCTGGTGTGCTGCACCCATTAACTCGTCATTTAGCATTAGGTATATCTCCTAATGCTATCCCTCCCCCCTCCCCCCTCCCCCCACACCACAACAGTCCCCAGAGTGTGATGTTCCCCTTCCTGTGTCCATGTGTTCTCATCGTTCAATTCCCATCTATGAGTGAGAACATGCAGTGTTTGGTTTTTTGTCCTTGCGATAGTTTACTGAGAATGATGATTTCCATTTCATCCATGTCCCTACAAAGGACATGAACTCATCATTTTTTATAGCTGCATAGTATTCCATGGTGTATATGTGCCACATTTTCTTAATCCAGTCTATCATTGTTGGACATTTGGGTTGGTTCCAAGTCTTTGCTATTGTGAATAGTGCCGCAATAAACATACGTGTGCATGTGTCTTTATAGCAGCATGATTTATAGTCCTTTGGGTATATACCCAGTAATGGGGTGGCTGGGTCAAATGGTATTTCTAGTTCTAGATCCCTGAGGAATCACCACACTGACTTCCACAATGGTTGAACTAGCTTACAGTCCCACCAACAGTGTAAAAGTGTTCCTAGTTCTCCACATCCTCTCCAGCACCTGTTTTTTCCTGACTTTTTAATGATTGCCATTCTAACTGGTGTGAGATGGTATCTCATTGTGGTTTTGATTTGCATTTCTCTGATGGCCAGTGATGATGAGCATTTTTTCATGTGTCTTTTGGCTGCATAAATATCTTCTTTTGAGAAGTGTCTGTTCATATCCTTTGCCCACTTTTTGATGGGGTTGTTTGTTTTTTTCTTGTAAATTTGTTTGAGTTCATTGTAGATTCTGGATATTAGCCCTTTGTCAGATGAGTAGGTTGAGAAAATTTTCTCCCATTTTGTAGGTTGCCTGTTCACTCTGATGGTAGTTTCTTTTGCTGTTCAGAAGCTCTTGAGTTTAATTAGATCCTATTTGTCAATTTTGGCTTTTGTTGCCATTGCTTTTGGTGTTTTAGACATGAAGTCCTTGCCCATGCCTATGTCCTGAATGGTAATGCCTAGGAAGAATCAATATCGTGAAAATGGCCATACTGCCCAAGGTAATTTATAGATTCAATGCCATCCCCATCAAGCTACCAATGACTTTCTTCACAGAATTGGGAAAAACTACTTTAAAGTTCATATGGAACCAAAAAAGAGCCCACATCGCCAAGTCAATCCTAAGCCAAAAGAACAAAGATGGAGGCATCACGCTACCTGACTTCAAACTATACTACAAGGCTACAGTAACCAAAGCAGCATGGTACTGGTACCAAAACAGAGATATAGATCAAGGGAACAGAACAGAGCCCTCAGAAATAACGCCGCATATCTACAACTATCTGATCTTCGACAAACCTGAGAAAAACAAGCAATGAGGAAAGGATTCCCTATTTAATAAATGGTGCTGGGAAAACTGGCTAGCCATATGTAGAAAGCTGAAACTGGATCCCTTCCTTACACCTTATACAAAAATTAATTCAAGATGGATTAAAGACTTAAACGTTAAACCTAAAACCATAAAAACCGTAGAAGAAAACCTAATTTTCTAACTGGTTAAAAAACGGTTTGTAGCTAGAATACAAAAGCATAAATACTCATGCTTTTCTATTTCACTCACCTTTCTGGTTTGATAGAATACTGATACAAATAAAAATATGAATAGGAATGAATGTGATGGATTAAATACATTTAACACTATGCTGTTACTATGCTTCCTTGGCCTATGGACTGTGTGTCTGCATTTCCACACGATCAACACCAGATGATGCACTGTTACATTAACTTTGCTGGGAAAATACCCTGCATTCTTCATATCATGGAAGGGTTATTTTACAGAATTAACAAACAACACATACAGAGCTTATGTATACACTGAATGATGAAAAAATTAAGTCTCCACTCAGCTATGAGATGAAAAATTTACCTCTTTTGGAAGTAAAAACAGGAATGCATAAAAATATGTAGTTAAATTTTAGTTTATAATTAAAACATGGTTTTCTCTAATATTAACTTATAGACTTAAAAAATCTCATTTGTATATATTAAGCACTAATAATAACTAATAGAATATTTTCCATACTCACAATAAGTTTCATAGTCTGCTTTTTCCCGTTAGTGTTAATTTTCGACATAACACTTTCTATTTAATAGATTTAACATAGATTATCTCTCGTAGCCTGAATACCTTTTGATTAATTAAGGATATAGGAAGTCAGAAATTGATTGTAATTCAGTTTTTCATTCTTTCCTCTACATTTCTTCTACATTGATACTAAGATGTTTAATTTAAATGTAATACAGAAAATATTTTTAAAGAATATTTAATGCAGGCATATGTTTTAGAAGTCTCAAATTGTTATTCTCTTTGATTCATAAAAACATCTGTCATAATTAAGAAGCAAAATAAAAACAAAACAAAATAAATCTTAGACAATACTGTGTGTAAAGGAATATTAATCACAATATGATTTATAATTAGCTAATGCCTATAAAGTCTTAAATGTTCACTAATATGAAATGAGGTGTTATACTTTCTTCCACGGCACAGAAATCTATACAGTCTTGCAAATTGTACTTTCAAAAAATATCTAAGACTATTACAGACAATTTTAAAACGATCACAATACAATATAATTGTGTTTCAAATAAAGCAATATACCAACTTGCATACAGTAAAATGTCAATTTTATGAAACAGATGTAAAGGTGTTTATTTGAATGAGGCATCATTTAATGGCCTCAGTTACTCACTGAAGTTTTGTTTACTAGTTTCTAGAGATTAAGGCACATGAAAATATAAGATCACATTTTACAGATAAAATTACACATACCCCTCAAAAAAAGACGAGAGGGTATAGAGAAGTTGTTACACTGAAACAAAGTCAAATTTAGTTGTCTGAAATCCTGCAAAATACCTTGCAAAATATAATTGTTACTTAGAGGATGGAGTTTTCATGAAGCATTTGTTTTTCTAGCTTAAGGCTAGGATTTGAAGAGTCAAAACACAGGAAAGTGTCCTACACCAACGGGCCAAATCTAGCACAGATAAACACAGGCGCTTCCTGTGGTTGAAGATTCAAAGAGTGTGAAACCAAGTTGGAGCAATAGGAGTGTAAGAAAACTAAAAGTTGATAGCAGAAACCAATATAAGTAATTGTGTCTAATGCAGGCAAAATGATTGTATTTATTTCATTTTTTGATGTGAGATTAAAAATTGCATGTGTATTGTAATAATATTTTTGAGTATTAGTTGATGTGCTATGATTTCTCGACCTCACTCAGTTCCTAGGTTTTCTGTATACTGTGTTACTAACCTTCTCCAAATTGTACCCCTAGACAACAGAAATGTGTTGCCCAAGGGAGAAATCTTTAGTGTGGAAGCAGAGGAGAAAAGTGACACATTCTTGATTTTTAAATCTGAAAGCTGCTGTCCCGGAATAAGGCAGAAGCAGAAAGCAAAACAGATGTTGATTTGGGTCTTTGAGAAGGAGTCCTGTGTCCTCGGTTCTTGGAAAGAGTCCATTTTAGGGAAATGGATTTGTGCTCATTTGTCTGATAGAAAGCAGTAGATTAAAAATCATGTTTTAGTGTCCAGGCATAAGGGACTTGGAGCAGCCTCTCATTATCCGAGATTTCCATGGAAGAGCATATGTTTTCTGGGCCTTTAAAGGGTCCACCAAGTGGCCTGGCAGGTAAAAATGTGTTTTAAGGTTAAGTCAGAGACAGGACATGTGGACACATGGGCATATGGACAGTTCATTGAATTCTCACATAGGGGTATAATCAGACAAGACAGTGTACATATCAGTGGACGCTATTTTAAATTGGTAGTATTGACCAGGGACCAAATGGACACCACTTGCCATCTCAAGGCTGTAGGCCCATAAATCTACGTAAATCCTTGCAACTAGTGGTCACTTCAGGGTGAAAGAGGAAGAGCAGAAAACCCTTAATTGATTAAACTTAATTTGAATTTATTCAGTCTACCCGGAAATGATTGTAACTGTCTCCCTCAGGAAGAATGAAGATCAAAATAAAGATTATGCAAAATTATTGAAATAATTACATTTTCCATATTTGTGTATTCACCCCTTATATTCATTCGACAACAAAAAGTTATTGAGTCCTTACTATGTCTTATGAGTTATGAGTATTGATAATACCAAGACAAATAAGACATGGTTTTGTTCCTATTATATTGGAGCAGACAGATAATTAATGGATAGACATAAATATGCAAAAAATGTACAGAAGAGTTATGGGCCGGGCACAGTGGCTCACGCCTGTAATCCCAGCACTTTGGGAGGCCAAGGCGGGCGGATCATGAGGTCAGGAGATCGAGACCATCCTGGCTAACACGGTGAAACCCCGTCTCTACTAAAAAATACAAAATATTAGCCAGGTGTGGTGGTGCCTGTAGTCCCAGCTACTTGTGAGGCTGAGACAGGAGAATGGTGTGAACCCAGGAGGCAGAATTTGCAGTGAGCCGAGATCTCGCCACTGCACTCCAGCCTGGGCGACGGAGCGAGACCCCGCCTAAAAAAAAAAAAAAAAAAAAAAAGAGATGTGTAACCCCAGATATGGCTTAAAAAAGATTTTAAACAGTTGATAAATCAAATTAAATGGAGACACAATAGCTGCCTACATGGAGAGGAGATGAATGAATGGAGCAGAGTAAGAACATGAGCAGAGACAGAGCTTAGGAATGGCCTGTGTGTTCGGCAAAGTGAAATGCAATTGCTGGTCGCAGAAGCAGAAAAATCATTGCAAAAGATGAAGCTGGATATGGGTGAGAGCCAGAGGATGGAAAGCTTCGTGGGACTTGTTAAAAGTTTGGAGCGAATAAACATGTCATGAAATAACAAAGCAACACACAGGAAATAGAAGAAATATGCCACTCGTTTAGGAGATAACACTGGTAGATCCTGTCAATTAAATGGGTTTGAGGAGTTAGGAGAAGAAAGGAGATTTGATGGGAAAGACAATGAACTGAGGATTGAATATAGGTTGAGTTTTAGATGCTTATGTGCTTCCCAACTGAAATATCCAGTAAGCAGTTAGGAAAGAATATAAAGGTTGGAGGGGGGAACTATGCTGAATATTTTATTTGTAAATTCTCAACATGTCAGTAGAGTTAAATCCATGAAAGTGTATAAGGCCATTTAGATGGAGGGTTTAAAGTGATAGAAACAGAGGCCTGAGTATGGAGCTCTGGGGAGGCTGATGTGCAGAGGGAGGATTAAAGAAGAGGAAATCACAGAAAAGAGGATTAGAAAGTTGTCAAAAGAGTATAAGTTCAGTGTTCTGCAAGCCAAAATAATTGTTTCAGCAAGCAATGAAAACTCAACACTGTTAGAGTCCAGTTAGATATGGGCTGCACAACACCAACTGGGTTGAGAAATTAAATTGTTTAGAAATTAAATCATTGTTACTCTAACAAGAAGATTGGAGGCAGCATTCAGATTCTGGTGAATTGCATTTTGAAATGGGATAAGATGTAAGTTTTTAATACTAGTAGTGTACACTATTTTTTTTTAAAGTTTGCATGAGGAGAGGTAGAGTGATTAATAGCTATATAGATCCATATGATTAAGGAAGCATTTTAGAAAACCTTTCCAAATAAATGTCTGGAGACAGATTTTTAAATCAAATTAATAGCGTCTACTTAGCAACAGCATCACCTACATTACTTCCAACTTAAACAAAAAAATGTTTGTGGCATACCTGGGGAGCTCACCAGATCCCTGAAATGTAGATATTATTCACATTTGATGGATCAGAAAACTGAAGCTCCCATGATTTGGGCAATTTAAACAAGATCTGAAGGTCAGTTAAGCAGCAGAGGTGAAACATAAACCCATTTCTGCCTATATTAGTTGTAAGTTCTTGTTCTCATGCACATGTTATCATATATGACAATGTTTCTTAAATTTCAGACAGCATTACCACTTCAAAATATCTATAAAACCCAGTGTAAAAATCACTGTGTTAAAAAGTTACACCCTTTAAGTTATCATTTTTTACCAATACTTTACTCAGTACAAATTCAGGTGATGACACTGGAATTATGTTACGGTGCTTGGTGTTAATACAGTTGTCAAAATGGTCAAATTCATGCATACATATTTTTCAGTTGAAATGCAAATGAAGCCGGGAGCAGTGGCTCACGCCTGTAATCCCAGCACTTTCGAAGGCTGAGGTGTGCGGATCACCCGAGGCCAGGAGTTCGAGACCAGCCTGGCGAACATGGTGAAACACCATCTCTACTAAAAATACAAAAATTAGCTGGGCGTGGTGGTGGGCGCCTATAGTCCCAGCTACTTGGGAGGCTGAGGCAGGACAATTTCTTGAACCCGGGAGGCAGAGGTTACAGTGAGCCGAGGTCACGCCACTCCACTCCAACCTGGGTGACAGTAAGACCCAGTCTTGAAAAAAAAAATACAAATGAAAACACCGTAAAATATCTTTTAGGTAATAACTGACCCCATGAGACTATATTTATGGGTACTCAGTTTGACTAGTATTCATAAAATAAGTTAAAATAAGAAATGAACATTGTGATCACATAATCCAGGCACATAATTTTCAGGAGGAAACGAGCTCTGAAGTTTCATAGCATTAATATATAATATAAAGCTACTACGTTGCAAAGGTAGGATCCAGATTGTGACCTTTCAATCTCTCTTTTATTTTTATTTATTTATTTTTTTTGAGACTAAGTTTTTCTCTTGTTGTCCAGGCTGGAGTGCAATGGCACGTTCTTGGCTCACCGCAAACTCCACCTCCTGGGTTCAAGTAATTCTCCTGCCTCAGCCTCCTGAGTAGCTGGGATTACAGACATGTGCCACAACGCCCAGCTAATTTTGTATTTTTAGTAGAGACAGGGTTTCTCCATGTTGGTCAGGCTGGTCTTTAAATCCGGACCTCAGGTGATCCGCCTGCCTTGGCCTCCCAAAGTGCTGGGATTACAGGCTTGAGCCACTGCGCCCGGCTTCAATCTCTTATATTTGACCTGTCATTTATAGGTCTCTGGTTTCTTCCTTTTTCTTTTTCTTTCTTTCTTTCTTCCTTTCTTTCTTTCTTTCTTTCTTTCTTTCTTTCTTTCTTTCTTTCTTTCCTTCTTTCTCTCTCTCTTTCTTTCTTTCTCTCTCTTTCTCTTTCTCGCCACCCCCAGCCCAAGCAACCACCCCCAAACACATTTTACTAGAAAAGCTAGAAAGTCAAAGAAGTCATAGACCTTTCCATGATAAATCTTAGAAACCTATAATAATGTGATTCTTTAGTCCTAAAATTCTCTCTGCATTTCTATCATATACAAAAAAAGTACTTACTTATGAACAGTCATTTTGGGAGGGTGTGTGTTTCTAAATTTGTAGTTTTATTAACCTGATTTAGGGTTTTGTCCCGTTGCCATTTACCACCCACTCTATTCTATTGGTTTAACTCAGTGCATTCTTAACACTTCATGATATATTAGTAATTTTGTATATTTAGAAATGTGGCCATTTAAATCCTTTTTTTTTTTCACATTCTGACTTCCTTAGTAATATGAATGCAAAGTGAAGTAAAATTTCCTGAGCAAAGGACATCAGAATCAGTTTCATGAAGATGAACCTGTGGCCAGAAAATGAAGACATTTCCTGAATTCAGGTGGGAAAGAAGCTGCTGGAGGCTCAGGGTTAAAAATGTACAGAAATACCATTTGACCCAGAAATCTCATTGCTGGGTATATACCCAAAGGAATATACATCATTCTATTATAAAGACACATGCACCTGTATGTTCATTGCCTCACTATTCACAATAGCAAAGACATGGAATCAATCTAAATGTCCATTGGTGATAGACTAGATAAAGAAAATGTGCTACATGTATACCACGGAATACTATGAAGCCATTAAAAAGAAGGAGATCGTGTCCTTTGCAGGAAGATGGGTGGAGCTGGAGGCCATTATCCTTAGCAAATTAATGCGGGAAGAGAAAACCAAATACCAAATGTTCTCACTTAAAAGTAGGAGCTTAATTATGAGAATACATGGACACGTAGAGGGCAATAACATACACTGGGGCCTATCTGAGGGTGGAGGGTAAGAGGAGGAAGAGGATCAGGAAAAATAACTAATAAGTACTAGGCTTAATATCTGGGTGATGAAATAATCGTCCAACAAATCCCCATGACACAAGTTTACCTATATAACAAACCTGCACATGTAACCATGAATTTAATAGCTAAAAAAAAAAAAAGTACACCAAAGTTCTACCCCAAATAGGAGGACAGAAATCCCTGGGCAGTGTATCATGCAGGGATTCAGACAATGGAGAGGGCCAGAGATCAATTTTCATTGACTAAGAAACCAGAAGAGCTATTTAGAAGCTGAGCAAAATGAACCATTAATTCATTGCTTAATTTAGTGAAATGCTTGATTTGACTGATAGATTTGTTTGATTAGTGAATTCATTCCACAAAATTGTACCTACTCTTAAATTATGCCAAGCAATGTGCTAGGCACTAGAGATATGAAGACTAGTATGAAATAGCCTTTTTATAGCAGTGAAATAAGAGTTAAAACAACTGTATGTTACATTATTAAGCAAAAACAAAACAACTCACAAAAATGACAATAAAAATGCAAATGGGTATCCGTGTTATGATTTTCATCATAACAGTTATGTATGGTATAGACACAGTGTCAGAGAAAAAAGATGCAGGTCTTGTACTTATTGAAGTCATACATTTTGGTAACATGAGACATTAGTTTGTTTAGTGTGCTATCATTTCCAGATTATTGTTATTAACTTAGTCAAGAGTGAGCTACTCCTGAAACTTTCTGTTTTTTGTTTTTCCAGAGAACCAACTATGCACCCACAAGAGAGAAAAAGGCAAATAAATAATATTATATTTTGGAAGAGTCTTACAAAATGATTCATAATTAATTTGCAGTATACTATTCTAAAATTCTTTTGTAAGAGATTAAAGAAATATGTACACATTAGAAGACTATAATTAGTACTCCTAATGGAAATCAATTTTCATTTACAAAATAGCATTAAAAATTTGCAAATACAATGTTAATTCACTCCTGCTTGACCAACAAGGGGAGTTCTTGATGGAGTGAAAAAGAGCCTAATACTTGAGCACTTACTGGGTACAGGGCACTGTCACGTGTGTTTCACGTGTATGACCGAATGTGATATTCACAAAAACCGTATCAGGTGGATGTAGTAATTCTCATGATGCCCATTTTGCAAATGAAGAAGCTGAGCCACTGAAATGTTCAACAAATGCGCCTCCAGGATACACAGGTTGATTTTCCGTTTCAGGATTTGGACTCATATACTGGCCCCAATGTCTGCTATGTTCTCTTTTGGTAAACATGCAGGAAATGGAATGAAATATGTTGTCTTTAGTATAACAGAATCTTTAATTTGTAGCTCTATTTGAACTTTCTTAGCTGAAGTGTCCTAAACAAAGTCATATATGTAGTCACTGATCACTGTGAAAATGACAATATAAGAAGTAAAATTATATGTATACCATTCAAAGAGATCTGAAAATTGATTTAGCTGAGCATTTTTGTAGCATGAATCTTTGATTAGAAAATATTGGAGCCCATTTGCAACATTTTAGGTTGCTACATATAATGTTTTATATGAAATAATATAATCAACTTATTTATAGAAGTGTAGATGATTTTAGTTCTTTTCCTATCATTATTCAGAGTTTGATAGCTTAGCAGACCCGTGTTGTATGTGTATATGTTAGGGAGGACAGGTTTGCAATTG
The DNA here is from genome assembly GCF_028858775.2 of Pan troglodytes. Classification (NCBI taxonomy): domain Eukaryota; kingdom Metazoa; phylum Chordata; class Mammalia; order Primates; family Hominidae; genus Pan; species Pan troglodytes. The sequence continues at coordinate 181,918,352 of NC_072401.2, forward strand.
AAGCTGATTCTTTGCCCGAACACCATCTGGCCTACCCATTTATAATATGTCAAATGAGACTACCCAGGGTATGAGAAAAATCTTAATTTCACATTTATTCAGGTCATATTGGCCACAGCTCAAACTGCACTATTATATTGTTTGCATTTTCATCACCACCCAGTTTTTTTTTTTTTTTTTTCTGAATTCTCTTGAATGCTTTACTGATTTTCACTACCTTCCTTTTAATTATTTCAGAAACCTACTATTAAAGATTTTCACCCACTGTTGATCATAACGTTAATCATCTTGTTACAATATAGACTATTATAAGCTTTAGTAAAATAACTTAAATATTTTAAAACCCAAATATCTTTGGATGGACTTTGTGTATATTAAATTCTTGTCTATTATAGCAAAGTTTCAATATGCATAAACATATACATATAAGTAAATATTTTATAATGTATCACTGGCTCTTGTAAAGATAGTTATTCATGCTCAACATCAACATTTTGAAAAATGTAGCTATTAATAGATATTTATGCACAAAACTTAGATTTTTAACTGAAAGTTAATGGCTAGGATTTTTAAGTAACTGTCCAAATAATTAAATAGAGGGAATAAAATAAACATTTCACTTTGCATTAGACACTTCTGCTAGAACGTGTTTTATAAGAATTAAATGTTGAGGAATTTTAAAAACTACATTAGATTTTAAATCACCTTAATAGTCCTACACTGATTTCTACTGTTTTAGTTGGAAGAATGATCAGAAATAGTATCCAGGGGAAATGTATTTTGTAAAAATACTGTAGTTTAATAATATGATAAGAAGGCAACTTCTGAGTATATCCTCTGATTAATTCAATGCCAAAATATATGAGGAAGATAGTTTTCAATGTAAATACTGATTCCTGTTTAGAAAATAAAAACAGCATATTATTAATTTAGATTAATATAATTAATATAACACTTATTTCCCAAAATGTTATATTTCTTTGGGTAGCCCCTTAATTATTAGTCAAACAAGAAACCTCCAACAGAAGTATTTCAGAAAATATCATGGCATTTAAAAATATGAATATTCATAATTTCCTTAATAGTTTACATTTTTAACCCCTTTAAAATGCTAATTTCATCATCTTTATTGCTGATTTATGAAAATATCACTATTCATTAGTAAAATATGTGTTTTTAAATTAAAATTTGAATCTGAAAGAGCAAAGAAAACTTAATTGGAAGATGCATAGAATTTGTGAGGTCTTTTCAGAATATCTTACTGTATGTATGTTACAGAACATAAGCACTGAGTCAAAGCTCAGCGGAGGAAGTTCACGTTAATAGTGTGCTCTAGGCCGGGCGAGGTGGCTCACACCTGTAATCCCAGCACTTTGGGAGGCTGAGGCAGGAGGACAACCTGAGGTGAAGAGTTCGAGACCAGGCTGGCCAACATGGTGAAACCCTGTCTCTACTAAAAATACAAAAAATTAGCCGGGCATGGTGGCGGGTGCCTGTAATCCCAGCTGCTAGGGAGGCTGAGGCATGAGAATTGCTGGAACCTGGGAGGCAGAGGTTGCAGTGAGCCGAGATCACACCAGTACACTCCAGCCTGGACAACAGAGTGAGACTCTGTCTCAAAAAAAAAAAAAAAAAAAAAGCAAAACCAAAAACAACAACAGTGTGTTCTCCAGGCTGAGGGCCTTCAGTGCTGCAGGTTATTACTTTAATGGTGAGTAGAAAGCAAGGTATGGGGCCAGGCACGGTGGCTTACTCCTGTAATCCCAGAACTTTGGGAGGCTGAGGTGGGTGGATCACCTGAGATCAGGAGTTCGAGACCAGCCTGACCAACATGGTGAAACCCCGTCTCTACTAAAAACACAAAACCAAACACCTCATGTTCTCACTCATAAGTGGGAGATGAACAATGAGAACACATGGACACAGGGAGGGGAACATCACACACCAGGGCCTGTTGGGGGGTGGGGGCCTAGGGGAGGGATAACATTAGGAGAAATACCTAATGTAGATGACAGGTTGATGAGTGCAGCAAACCACCATGGCAAGTGTATATCTATGTAACAAACCTGCACATTCTGCACATGTATTCTGAAATTTAAAGTATAATAATAATAAATGAATAAAAAATAAACATATGAAGCAAAAGAAAAAAATACAAAAATTAGCTGGGCATGGTGGTGCATACCTGTAGTCCCAGTATTGGGAGGGTGAGGCAGGAGAATCTCTTGAACCCGGAAGGCAGAGGTTGCAGTGAGCCAAGATCATGCCACTGCACTCCAGCCTGGGCAACAAGAGCAAAACTCCAACTCAAAAAAAAAAAAAGAAAAAGAAAAGAAAAAGAAAAAGAAAAAAAGAAAGCCAGGTATGGGAGGAAGGCAAATTATTTACATTTGTGGTACATAAAATATACCAGAACAGGACCATACCCTGGATTCATCTCCTGTATGAAATGTTAAAACTACATAATTCATAAAGTAGTCTAAACTGTGTATTTATATGACAAGTATTGCATATTTCAGACAACCTAAGCAACATCAGTTTAACACATAGCATTTCTCAGTTAATCATTTTGAGTATATGGAAACTGCTGATTATATTACTACTATATATACAAAAACTATGCATGCTTTGAAGTCCTAAAATGAAGCAATCAATTTTTTTCTAAATTAATTCAAGAAGAGTAGTGAAATGAAATGCATAATTTATTTCAGTTCTTAAAAGAAAATCATTTAATTGCTCATTTTGTTGTTAAGCACTTTTCCCCACAACTGCATAGAAATGATTCTTCAAGGCTTGTTAGATAAGTAGTCCTATCCTATTTTAAGGGAACTCTAATAACGTGGTAAAGGTAAGTGATAGCTGATTTTTCTAAATCTTCACATATATGTAAAATCCTAAATATTAGATGTTGTTGAAACTTTTTAAATTGCATCATGAAGATGTTTATGAGGATTTTACAGAGTTGTTATTTATCGAGTTTCCGAATTACATAATTAGATATCCTATTTTTGTTACACTAAAATTAATTTCATTGTCATGTCTTAAGTCGTCAATTTACATACAGATAACTATTAGATACTTATGAAAGATCTATTGACTTAACCATCAAAAAAAGAAAAGGAAGAAAAAAGAAAACCTTATCTTTTACTTCTTCCATAAATTTCAGTCATTAGTTTTGAATGAGGTTTTGATATACAAACCTGTGCTCTTATGAAACTGAGCAAAATATATTTTTTAGTACAGTGCACTATACATAAATGAACTTATTATAGCAAAAATGCAGTTAATTATTTAATTATCTATGTAGTCATTTTCATTTTGGTAGATTTAACTTTGAGGCATATTTGTCATGTTCAAGTACTTATTTGATTTTTAAATTATATATCTTTTGTAGTAATTGTGTATTATTCTTTACCTGTGCAACTAACTGTTCTTTTGAAAAGCAGCAAAAATATAAACTGCTTATAATAATAATGAACCTGATGTGGTTAAAAATGAAGCTTTCATGAATGCTAATCAAAAATAAAAAGAATGAATCCACAATGAAAACCTAATTCTCTTTTGTTGATTTTGAAGATGTGTTTTGAAGAAATTGCTTTTTCAATGGAATTCAAGTTTCCTTTTTTTCTTCAACCTATGGTTATGACAGTTCGGTCTGCTATCACTGACATGATTGTGAGGTTTGAAATAGTGTTAAAATTTCACTGCAGGATCAATTTTTACAGGGATTGCATGCTATGAAGTGGACATTTTCTTAAATATGCTTAATGTTGGTGTTCTTTGAGCAGTAGAATAAAAATTACTAAAATTTATAGAATAATTGGACATAATTATATTTGTAGCTTTTGTTTATTGATTTAAAAGCCTTTTTCTTAAAATCTGCTTATAGAATATACCACTCTCACTTGACTTGCTTATAGAGAATATTTTTAAATGGAAATTTTTAAAATTTAATCTGGAATTTCAGCTTACTTTCTTCCTTCACACAATAAGGCTAAAGTTTAGTGACAGTATAATAGTAAAAAAATCAGAGGAAAATTAATGTGTAGCAATTGAGAAAATATTGCAGTATGGTATATGATCACTAGTTTCTCATGTTTGGAGTACCTATAATTTATATGTAATAAGTTTTTACATAATTTTATGTATTTATTGGTAGTGCAAGTTTTGGGAAAACTGATAGATTGAAAATTCCTTGCTAAATCGCCCTCAGCTGCTTTCACTAACTGCTTGAGTTGCTCTTTAGTGGTTCATATCACAACAGCAGAAACTCTTGAGTAGGACCCTTCCATAGAGCCAGGCAAGGTCATTTGTAAGTGTAAGTGTGGAGGTATCTATGGGTAATGGATGCTTAAAGTGTGTATGAATGAACTTAATGTGATTACACTAATAATGGAAAAAAGCATATTGGTAAACTATTATTTCAGAAAATCAATTTGTACTTCCATAGTTTAAAATCTTTTCGTTATTCTTACTACATTCACCATTTTCAGTACTACTAAACTTGTGTTTTTCTCTAGGAATTTTATCTCAATTTACTCTTGCTGACATTTTAAAACTCATTAATTTTGAGATCAATCACATTTTACTCTTCAAACCTATGTATTTTACATACTTTTTATTTATATGTTCTATTTTATATTAAAATTTTAATGCAATTTATGTAATATTAAAAAGTAGATTTATACAATTTAAATGTATATCACATTTGCTCATCCTTATAAAATTATAAATGACATCTTACACACTAGGTTAAAAATTTTGTGAAGAACCAAAGAAAATATACCGGTTAGAAACATTTGGGAAAATATTTTGCATATTTTTTAGGCTAAAACAGAATCATTTAATTATAGATATTTAAAAGTGCAATAAAATATTAGCTTCCATATTTATATAAATTCCAGAAAAAATAGTTCCTGGAATAAAGATTTAATTAAAGTATTTTACAAATTTTGAACTTTGTCATTTAGAATCTCCTTAAGAAAATAATTTGTCTAAAAATAATGAGATCATTTCATATACTTGCTTATTTCACATACAAGTAACATATTTCCTAATAACCATGTTTAAAAAAATAGTTGGCCATGTGTAATTCCAGCACTTTCAGAGGCAAGGTGGGCAGATGGCTTGAGCTCAGTAGTTAAAGACCACCCTGGGCAACATAGTGAGACCCTGTCTCAGAAAAGAAAAAAAAAATTAGCCGCGCATAGTGGTACAGTCCTGGAATTCCAGCTACTTGGGAGGCTGAGGTGAGAGGATTCAACCTAGGAGGTGGAGGAGAAGGTGCAGGTTGCAGTCAGCCAGTCAGCCAGTCAGCCGTAATCGCACCACTGCACTCCAGCCTGGGTCACAGAGCAAGACCTTGTCTCGAAAAAAAAAATAATAATAATAATTGATGATTACCAATGTATATCTGCTGTAAAATGAAAAGGAAACATACTACTGCCCTCTACTAACAATGGAGGATCCATGCTTTGCTTACAGTAACATGTTAACACCAAGAGTGAGGGAGAGTATTATACTGAAAATTGCTGAATAAGGAAGTAGAGGTCATAGAAACATTTGACATTAATTGTTACATGTTATTACAGAGATAAAGAAAGATATATTTATAAAAAGACTACCATTTTTATAAAGATGCTTGCATTATACATTTATTCATCATATCTAAATTGAGTACTCATATAGTATCCAGCTTGTTTTTCTCCCTGAAAACGTATTTTTAGTTATGATCATGTTGCCATTGTTTCAAATCTTGCATGACTCTTCTTTCCTAGCAAGTTAAATGCACCGTCCTTACTCTGCCATACCCAACCTTCCGCACGGTGTGACTCCAGCCTCCGTTCTCTGCCAGTTCACTCTCTCGCTCTCAGTCACATCTCTCGTAACTCTTGCAAACCTGATTGCTTACTGTTCTCCAAACAGGTATAAGCCGGGTTGGCTTCATTGAGTCAGGCGGTCTTGTGTCTTTATTAGATATGCAACATTGGGAAAACTACTCAACTTCTCTGAATCACGTTTATTCATTCATAAAATGTTGGAAGTATTGAATATGTCTAGTGCATTCTCTGACCATGAGATTATACTCCATCTCCATCCCATGTCTTAGTCCTTTTCTTTAACAGACAAATTACTATGAAGTTATCATTAACTAGATTGAATTATCATGTTAAAATTCTACTCATAGGAAGAATACTATTTTAAAAAATAAGTTGTGTGAAAATATATAGATTCACTGAAAGAAAGAAATTCTTCACCTGCTTCTATTTTCTAAAACGGGGCAAGTGATATACATGGAGATTAAAAAAGATTATAAGGAAGCATCTGTCCCTGTACATTTTTCTACAGTTTTTTTTTGTATCTTATGTAGGTTTGTGAATTCCACTTAAAATTGCTTAAATTTTAAAAATGCAAAAATATTGTATGAGTTTTGTGTTATTCCTTCTAAAATATTTTTATCTTTTTTTATCAGATGTTTTTCCTTTTGAAAGCTTCTTCTAATGTAGGTTTTCAAATAATATCTGAATATAATTATAAATTGTATTATTTGATATTATTTAAAATTATAATATCTTATGATTAAGATATTTAAGTGATACTAAGATTATATTTGGAGTACCTATAATTTATATGCAATAATTTGTTAAATAAACTTATAGAATATAGAATATAAGTTTATATATATGATGCTTCTAAAGAATATAGAATATATTGGATATAGAATATAGATGCAGCTAAAGCAAGTTGTATGGATTAATATGTATGAATGAAACCCAAATATGCTCTGTGCAGTAGTTCAGTCTCTCCTGCGTCTCCTGCCTTCCCGCCCCTGACTCCTCATCTCTGCCTCTCATTGTTCTTGTTGTCCAGCAGCAGTATTGAAAACTACAATGTAAGATAAAAAAAGATGGGAGAAGAAGAAAAAGAGGTGATTTTGGATTGTATACATAGATAGAGATAAGCATAGCAGTAATTAAGTCATTTTGCCTTCTGGAGCACTAAAGTTGAAGTACTCACTTTAGTATCTAAACTAAGTAACTACATATATGGCATCTCAGAGCAATGATGGGTGATATATTTGTCCACTGTGATTTGGCTCGTATTTCCTGAGAGCCTTATATGTGAGAACAGATATCAGAATACTCCCAAGAGGCAAATGTCTTGAAGACCCATTTCATTCTCAGAAAGATGGAGGACATTACCATGCAGAGTGTGGGCACCTGCAGCCAGCCTTGGTTCTCTTATTTAAGAAGCTTAAAAATCCATTGTGAAAAAAATACTAATGCTTCAAAAATAGTGAATGAAAAGGGGGATAGGTAAGTAATTGCTGAATGTGTACTGAGGAGTTTTAATTTTAAAACAAATGAAACTTTCTTTTCTTTTCTTTTTTTTTTTTTTTTTTTTTTTTTTTTGAGGCAGAGTCTTGCTCTGTCGCCCGATCTTGGCTCCATGCAACCCCCGCCTCTCGGGTTCAAGCGATTCTCCTGCCTCAGCCTCCTGGGTGGCTGGGATTACAGGCATGTGTCACCATGCCTGGCTAATTTTTGTATTTTTAGTAGAGATGGAGTTTTGCTATGTTGGCCAGGCTGGTCTTGAACCCCTGGCCTTGAGTGATCTACCCGCCTCGGCCTCCCAAAATGTAGAGAGTACAGGCGTGAGCCACTGCACCAGGCCTTGAAACAAATGACACTTTGATATTAATGTAAGCAGGAGGTCTTTGGTGCTGAAATGGACACCACAGTATTTTCTAATACTTGGGGAAAGACGAACAACAAACAAAAGGCAAAAGAATGGCAGCAGTCAGTCCCTTCGTGACTTCTTTGTTTGGTGTCTTCTTCACTTTTACGTTGATATATTCTATTACCTTAATCTCTACAACTACAGGACTTTGAAGTGTGATGGCAACACCCGGTGTGCTGGTGTCTCTGTCACTTTATAGCATTGTGACTTTTGACTAAGAACTTGAGCTGCCTAAATCTTACCTTTAAAATGAAAACATAAGCACCTCTCTCTTAAGGATGCAATCTCAGAAAATTGATGATGTGAAGTGCTTTGGAGAGTGCTGGATGCCTTGAGCCTCTCAGGAAACTTAGCATTTTGTGTAATTATACAGTTTTTAAAAATCCATTTTTCTACTTCACAAAGGAGAAACATAACTGAGATAACTACTGAAATAAAGATTAAATGATATAAAAATAATTCACTTTAATGTGCATCTCAAGAGAAGTCAGTTCTCTATATTTTGGTTGCCCTTAACAGATTCTATGAATTCTTAGTGTTTTTGTTTGTTTGTTTGTTTTGCTTTTCTTTGAGACAAGATCTTGCTGTGTTGCCCAGGCTGGAGTGCAGTGGTGCAATCTTGGCTCACTGCAACTTCCGCCTCCCAGGCTCAAGTGATCCTCCCAACTCGGCCTTCCAATTAGCCGAGTACCTGGGACCGCAGGTGCATGCCACCATGCCTGGCTAATTTTTGTACTCTTTGTAAGGGCAGGGTCTCACCTTACAAAGTTTTCCAGGTTGGTCTCAAACTCTTGGGCTCAAGCATTCACCCACCTCAGCCTCCTAAAGTGCTGGGATTACAGGCATGAGCCACAGCACTTGTCCTCTTTGTGTTTTTGATGTACGCATACAGTCAAATGTTTGCTTTAGAAGGCAATTGAACCATACCATACTATTAATACAGTATCAATTACTTTCCAAAAGTTGTATTATGCATTTGACTTTCTGCAAATTTTACTTTTAATTTTATTTGGGAATACCTATTGTTGTTCTACCATCCTTAAAGTTCACCGTAAACCTCCTTTTTACCTGTAAAGAGTTCCATAACCACATATTTTAAAGGTATGATGATCTTTTAAATCTGCCTCTAACAATATTAACCAACACAATGGTACTCAAACTCTTGCTGGTAGCATCTGCTTTGCCTAGAAGCTTGCTGCAAATGGAAATTTTTGAGCCATATATCAGGCCTACTGAGCCAGCATCTCTGGGGATAAGGCCCAAGAATGTGTGTTTTAACAAGCTCTCCAAGAGATTTTCATGCACAGAAAGTTTGAAAAGGACGAATTTAACAAAAGCAACTAATAAAATTTTAGGAATTCATTCTTGTTTAAATGAGCATCAAAACTCCTTTAGGGTAGTATGTGATTCATTTCTGCTTACTGAGCAAATGTTCCTGATGTGTAGCCTTCCTAGAATGTAAAACTAGACTTACTGAGCCAATTAATTCATTGTGTCTCAAAGTATGGTTGGAGGATCACATATGTGTCTTAGCCAACTGGAAAGACTGCTAAACGCGTGGGCCAATTCCGACTACTATAGCATAATCTTTGTGGATAAAAACTAGGGCTCATCAGTTTTAACAATGATTTTTAGGAACAGTAAAAAATGGATAATGTTTTACTACTTCGATAGCTGAGTGATTTAGTTAGCTCCCTTAAATTTATATGGAAGAGTATTTCATCTCTAGGGGGTCATTTTTCAGTGAATATGAATTGATTCATTCACACACCAAGAAACAATAAGAAAATCCAATAGATAATCCATTCACAGAGGGATACATTTTTATTTTTCTCCTCTAATTTTCTTGCATACACACTTCTTATCAGCATAACATGGTGTATCTTCTAGAGTCTAGGAGAACTAGTATGGAGGTCAGTCGTGCCAGTATTAGCTGTCGGTCTTATGAAAAACTAAAATGTCCACTTTGTAGTATTCTCATCTTTAGAATGTGGTTAAAAGAGTAATTGTCAGCCGGGCATGGTGGCTCATGCCTGTAATCCCAGCACTTCGGGAGGCTGAGGCGGGTGGATCACGAGGTCAGGAGTTCAAGACCAGCCTGGCCAAGATGGTGAAACCCTGTCTCTACTAAAAATACAAAAAAATTAGCCGGGCACAGTGGAGGGTGCCTGTAGTCCCAGCTACTCAGGAGGTTGAGGCAGGAGAATTGCTTGAACTAGGAGGGCAGGTGTTGCAGTGAGCCGAGGTCGCACCACTATACTCCAGCCTGGGCGGCAGAGGGAGACTCCATCTCAAAAAAAAAAAAAAGTAATGTCCAATAGGATGATTGGGATGATATATTTAGATTACTATATAAAACATTTAATAAGATATTCTGCCTTCTTCACCTCTGAGTTGTAGACAGTGTAATTAATAAATTTAGATGGTGACTGAAATGTAGGATCAGATTTGTTGACCCAAAATATAGATTATCTTCCAAAAAATTATGTTTTGCACCAAAATTATGCTGAGAACAAAGCACATGAGACTATTTGATGTCAAAATTTTTGTTGCCTAAAATTTTATCTTGTATATGCTTCAAATTTTCCACAAGAAGTTTAAAACACAGAGATACACAATAACTGCTTCTGAAGCCTAGGCCAATTCTGGCACCACCTATACCAAGGTAGGATTGTTACATTTTCCTCTTTTGTAAGGATCTGTACTAAAATACATTGACAGAAAATATGCTGATATATTCTCTTAAATTAATGCTGATTGCGTTTATTTCATAGTTTAAGAAACACAACTTCAATGTAGGGATTTCAGAGTGAACACTTACCATATATCTTTCAAAACTAAACTGCTAAACCATTACTGACATGTATGCGTCAAATTGTTTTTCAGATTATTTCATCTTGGTATATAAAAATAGCAAGATTGGACAAAATGGATACATTTTTAAAGGATAATAAAAGCTGGGAATTAAGTGGGTCAATATCTAATGAGAAATAAGGCAATAGCCTAAAACATAGAGAAGAGAGAGACTAGAATAGAAGGAGAGAGAGAGAGAAAAACATTTTTTGTTTGCTTATTTGTTTGTTTCTTTGTTTTGAGACAGTTTCGCTCTTGTTGTCCAGGCTGGAGTGCAGTGGCGCCATCTCGGCTCACTGCAGCTTCTGCCTCCCAGGTTCAAGCGATTCTCCTGCCTCAGCCTCCCAAGTAGCTGGGATTACAGGACTCCACCACCACGCCCGGCTAATTTTTTGTATTTTTTAGTAGAGACGGGGTTTCCTCATGTTGTCCAGTCTGGTCTCAAACTCCCGACCTCAGGTGATCCACCCTCCTCGGCCTCCCAAAGTGCTGGGATTGCAGACATGAGCCACTGTGCCTGGCCAATAACATGTATTTTAAAAAATAATGGGAAATGGATGGAGATTTTTCTATCCTGGAAAATCAAAGCTCTGAGGAGCCAAACACTAAACTGGGATCCTGCACAGTACAATGTTCTTTAACCATGAGCTATAGTAGACACTACACTACCCATTGGCCCATCTTTCTCATCCCCACTCCCAGTCATCTCAATAAGGAGGAGGGATGATTCTCTGGACGGGTTCTGCATTCGCCAATAATAGCTCTGAATTAGTTTCTGATCTAACAGGCACACATTAATCCACATTGTGTATCTCTGTGTTTTAAACTTTTTGTGGAAAATTGGAAACATATAAAAGATAAACTTTTAGACTACAAAATTTTGACATCGAATAGACTCATAGAATATTACTTAGGTACCCTCTTCTTTTTTACTATCCCAAATCTAGATTCTGAAGGCTTCCTAGGTTAGGGCTGTCAGGTTTAATAAGTAAAATTACTAAACACAAATTTAAATTTGAACTTTAGATAAGCAAGTATACCTTCTTAGTATATCACATGCAATATTCGAGACATCTTTATATTAAAATTTGTCACTGTTTATCTAAAATTTGAATTTAACTGGGTATTCTCTATTTTATTTAGCAGGATTAGACTGGAGAGAAGGCTGTTTCCACCATAAAGACATTTACCCAGCCAGCCCTATGAAAACAGGAGCCTATTTCACTACTTGGTTATTGACTGAACAGAGTAGCCAAGACGTGGGCCTTTCAGCCCTTAGGGCCTGCCAGACAGCATTAAAACTAGGTCTTCTGTGAAGAAGCTCCCTGTGCTTGGGAGTATGCAGCTTTAATGTTTGAAAGAGTGAGGGAGGGAAGAAGGGAGATAACCCTCCCAGAAAACAGAAACGCAGACCGTGCTTTAGAAAAGATCTTTCCATATGTAACAAACCTGCACGTTGTGGACATGTACCCTAAAACTTAAAGTATAATAATAATAAAAAAAAAAGAAAAGTCCTTTCTCACAATCCTATCAGATGGAATGAGTCACCCACCTCCCTTGTGAGGGAAGGAGTAAGGCCCCCAGGATAATGCTTGTTGGGGCAGCCTTGGCTTACTCCCCTGAGAAAGCACACAGCTCGGCAGAAGCTGCCTCTTTGGAACCAGTGGTGGAATAGTTACCGGTTTTACGAATACAATGGACACAGCAGATTTTGTTTGTTTGTTTTGAGACAGGGTCTAGTTCCGTCACCCAGGCTGGAGTGCAGTGGTAGGATCTTGGGTCACTCCAGCCTCAATCCCCTGGGCTGAAGAGATCCTCCCACCTCAGCCTCCCAAGTAGATGAGATTATGCCTGGATAATTTTTTACATTTTTAAAAAATTTAAGAAAATTTTGCCCAGGCTGCTCTTGATCTCCTGGGTTCAAGCGATCCCCTCGCCTCTGCCTCCCAAAATGCAAGGCTTCACGGCAGATGTTTTCAGTAGAAATTGTCTTATATTTGTTTTGTGTTGTTATTGAAATGAATATAATGCTAGATATTTCTTGGTATTTCGGAAATTTATATCTTATAGGATAGATTTTATGGTAACTTTTTACATCTTGAAAATTATGTTAAAATTATTTTAGTTTAACTTTGTTGATTATCTGCTTGTATGAATTGGCTTTAATGACAAGAAAATACTTTAAAACCCCAGGGTTACCTCCAGCTGACTTGTCCTTTACCCCTGAAAATTTTGGTTTCCTAATATAGACAATGACAAAAAGAATATTTAAACTCCACACTCTCCAAAGTTGCAAAGTAAAAATAAATAAAATATTCATAAACGTATCTGAAATGGGTCCAAAATCAAAGATTCAGGTAAATATTAAAATACACGTCCTTTTTTCTCTGTTGTAGATGGACAGAGAGAAAAAAAAATCACTGAGTAGAGAGAGAAATTATATTGTAAATAAAACATATGGCGAAAGAAAACTTTTTAGGCAAATTAATTTTTAAAAAGCCACATCATACATGATATTAATTAAAAATGTGTATATATATATATATAATTTAAATAAAAATATTTTCCTTTTGTTATCTTCTTCATCTTCCAAATTTTGGCATTAAAAATATTAGGAAGGCATTTCTATGGCTTTTAAAAAAGCTTTCCAAGCAGCTCTCAATTTATTGTTTCACATAATGCTACTCTTTTCTCTAAGTCTGCCTTGTCAGCTAACGTGTTTTGAGAAGAAAAAAGAAAACAAAACAAAACCAAGACTCTGTTCTTCTCATCTCTTTGATTGAGTTATCCTTTGCTAGGTGAAGTGTTGTGAGCTTTCATACCCTTCCCTGGGCTTCCAGCAGCTCTCCCCACGGAGTGCTGCTATAGCACCACCAGGAGCCCCAGATCCCTGCAAGGAGGAGATCAAACCTCCACAGCAGGGATTCCTCAAGACGGGTCAAGTTCCCGTGCTTGGAAAACTCAGCCTACATCACACAAAAATGTTATCATTTATTTGGAATTCTTTTTCAATGGATTGTCTCCACTTCTAAAACATTTCTAAGTCTAGTTCAAATCCAGCTGCAGATTCCTGGCACTTGCTTCCTTCCCATTCTTTTTCATATAACTTCTTTTATGTTGCATATACTTACTTCAGATTAAGTATATAAGTTAAACTTTCAGTCTATTCTGCCATTAGAAGAGTTTATTTGCATACACAATAAAAAAAGGATCGTTTGTATTATCCTCAAGATTAGTGTATGTTATGAATGCAATATCTTTGCATTCAAGTGAATTTAAATATTATAGGAAGGGGTAGAGAAGGAAATGCAACTTATCACTGACTGACTTGCCAAAGATAAGCAATTTTTAAGCATTTTGGCATGCATGATTGATTGTGTACTTTTAAATTTAATATTGTATGGTAATTATTTTCTCACGTCATTAAAAAGTATTTTTTTAATGGCCAGATAATAGTTTATCATGCCATGTACTGTATTTAACTTCAAATTGATAGTCTTGAACACATATATTAATTTCAATTCCACAGATACAAAAAATAATTGACATTAAACTTCTTTGAGAATAAAACCTTGTCCAAATTTGATATATCCTTAGGATGTATTCCTAGACATGGTTTATTTCATATCTTATGAACTCTTTATTTGAAGGTATTTGGTATGAGTTGAGAAATTACATTACAGAAAAAAATTTTGAGTGTGTATTTCATTCAATCTTTGCATTGTTTGTAAGTGCCTATATTAAGAACTTTTTTGTTAAAGTTTGACTATGAAATCTGATGAGTGAAAATTTAATCTTTTTCTTATTTTAATTTTAATTTCTTCAGTTAATAGTTAAACTGAACACTTTCCATGTGTTTATTAGCCACTTCTCAATGTTTATATATTTATTTAGATAAAATTGTGCTTACCAACTCCAGTCTCAATACTCTCTGTTAAGGTCTACGGTGTATTCATCTGTTGAGGCTTTTGTGCTTAGAGTATCAATTTTTGTGAATGGGATATTTATTATAACTAACAATTCTAGGTTTTATTTATTAAAAATTGAATAATCTGCTATCTATAAAATCCATAATATTTCCTTTGCAATTTTCTTCCAAACAATTGTAAGTTTTACACCAAAATTATTCCAAGAACAAAGCACGTGAGACTGTTTTATTGACAAAACTTTGTTGGCTGAAAGTTTATCTTCCGTATACTTCAATTTTTTTCCCCATAGGAATTTTAAAGAGCGCACACACACACACACACACACACACACACTGTTTCTGAAGCCCAGGCCATTTGTGGTACCAACTATATCAAGTTAGAATTTTTACATTTGTCTCTTCTGTACGAATCTATACCAAAATACATTGACAGAAAATATAGTGATACATTCTTTTAAATGAATGCTGATTGCACTTTACAGTTTAAGAAACAAGGCTTCGATGTAGGGATTTCAGAGTGAACACGTACTATGTATCTTTGGAAACTAGACTGCTAACCTGTTACTGAAATGTTTGCATCAAATTGTTTATCAGGTTATTTTCTCTCGGTATATAAATATAACAAACTTGGACAAAGTGGATGTATTTTCAAAGGATAATAAAAACTAAGAATGGAGTGGGTCACTATACAAGGAGAAATAAGGCAATAGACTGGAATGTAGAGAAGAGAGAGAGACTGGCACAGAGGGACAGTGGGGATGATGGGTATTTTAAAAAATAATGGGAAATGAAAAGATTTTCTCTATCACAGAAAACCAAGGTTCTGTGGAGACAGACCCTAAACTAGACTCCTGCAGAGTCTAATGCTCTTTCATCATAAGGCATGCTAGACACTGCAAGACCCATTGGCCCATCTTTTTGATCCTCACTCTCAATCATCTAAACAAGGCTGAGAGATGACTCTCTGTACAACCTCTGCATTGTGTAATAATAACTCTGAAATACTTTCTGATCTTTTCTCTTAGGGGTTGCATAAAATTTTGCTTCTAGCAAGAGAAATAAACAACCCATAACTAAATCTAGAAACTTAACAGGCAAAGCTCTGTAGTCAGAATGGCTATTTTAATTTGAGCAATTCAGAACACAATTTGAACCTTTCCACGCTATGAAAATAGTATAAAATGAAAGAAATAATAGCTAATACACCAACAAGAAGTACAGTACATATGATGTACTTACAAAAAAATATAGAATTATGGATAATATGACATATTCATTAAGCAAAGAGAACATGGCATACATTTATCATATAAAATAATGCTTTATAATATATATTTAATTGAACATGGATTCTTAATACAGAAACAAAAAATATTTTAGATTTATTATCATTGTACAATTCCTTAGAGATAAAAAATGTAAGTAAAATGTCTGTGGATTTTCCAATACAACCTACTTTTCCTATCTAAGTGATAATAATAGTCTTTAAGTAATTTTCTAAGGATTTTTATTTTAAAAAGTTTAATTTACCAATGAAAAAACATAAATGTTTGACATTAAATGAAAGCTCTAACAGATGACGCAGATATTTCTAATAAAAACAACTCAAAAAATGGAGGAACTAAGCTCGTATATTTCATTAGAGATATTGGATATAGCAAATTAGCCTTTATTTTAAAATGAGCTCTCTCGATCTAATTTTAAAAATAAATATAAGTGGACTTTTACTTACAGCAAGGTGGAGGAAATATACATTTTTTCTCTATATTTCCTTCTAACAAGGACTGAAAACCCTAGACATCATATAAAAAACAACAATAAGAAGATTTTGAAAGATAGAGAGAAATCGAACCAGCCAGTGGCTTTGGAACCCTAGGAAGAACTCAGTGGTGAGTTTCCTGGATCTTCCTTTAATCTCATATATCTGAGCCTTATTGCTGAAGAATTCAACAACCTGGAGATACCAAGAGCACAGAGAAAACCACACCCCAACAAAAGTCTGCTCTTTCTAGCCAAAGGATGAGGAACGGGCCTGCCTAGAAAGACATCATACTTCTAGATAACAACCCATCAACTCCAGCAAATGCCACAGAAAAAAACTGTGGCCCCGCTCTCACTCCCACAATACGTATCAATTGGGGGGCACAAAGTTTCTTCCTCTCGAGGCCACAACGATGTGCTCCCCAAACCCTGCTGGGGTGGTTGGTGTGAGAGAGAGCCAGATAAGAAACTTGATGTTCATCTTCTCTCGCTGTAAGAAATCCCCATGCCCCTTCCCCTCACTCCCGGCCATAGTGTCAGTTTATGTGATGTGAGGTTCCTAGTGCTGCACCCTCACCACACAAGAACAAGCCCCCCTCCACCACCCTGCCCATTATGATGGAGTCAGCAGAGCCCGGTGGAGAGTCCCATAGACTGGTCACATAGACTGGCCGCGTAGACTGGCCACAGGGGATCTGGGCTTCTCACTCCACCAGGCAGCAATGAAGTGGCACCCTCCCATTCTGTCAGAGTGGAGTCAGATCATGCCAGCTAAAATGCACGGTTTAAATACAAGCTTCATCACATGATTGGAAATGTCCACTTTTAAATTGAAAATCACTTGTCATACCAAGATCCAGGAAGACCTAAAACCAAATGCGTCAGGCATGGTAGGTAACACCTGTAACTCTAGCACTTTGAGAGGCCACGACAGGAGGATCATTTGAGCTCAGGAGTTCAAGACCAGCCTGGGCAACATAGCAAGACCTCATCTGTACTTAAAATTTTTAAAAAGCTAGCCAGGTGTGGTGGCGCATGCCTGTAGTTCCAGCTGCTCTGGAGGCTGAGGCAGGAGAATCACTTGAGTCTGGGAGGTCGAGGCTGCAGTGAGCCATGATTGTGCCACCACACTCCAGCCTGGGTGACAGAGTGAGACTCTGTGTCAAAACAAACAAACATATAAGCTGAATGAAAAGGACAGTCAGTAATTATAAATATGTGATAACAGATATAGAATTACCTACAAACGTTGCGAGGCAGCCATTGTAAAATGTTTCAAGGAGCACTTACAAATAGAAAGTGCCAGCAAAGAGATATAAAGAACAAAGGGGAAATTTGAATATTTAAAAATTAATAATCAATGTGAAAGTTTAGTGTTTGGACTCAACAGCTTAATGGAGGAGATAGAGTAAAAGATCAGGAAACTGGAAGATAGAATAAGAAAAGTTACCCGGTCTGAACAACAGAGAAAAGATAGCTGGAAAACAATAACAAAAATGACAGAGCATCAGAGATCTAAGGGACTATAACAGAAGATATTAGAAAAAGGCCAGGTGTGATGGCTCACGCCTGTAATTGCCTGTAATACTAGCAATTTGGGAGGCCCAGGAGGGCAAATCACTAGGTCAGGAGTTCGAGATCAGCCTGGCCAACATGGTGAGACCCCCGTCTCTACTAAAAATACAAAAAAAAAAAAAATTAGCTGGGCATAGTGTTGGGCACCTGTAATCCCAGCTACTTGGGAGACTGAAGCAGGAGAATTGCTTGAACCTGGGAGGCAGAGGTTGCAGTGAGCCAAGATCATGCCACTGCACTCCAACCCCGGGCGACAGAGTGTGACTCAGTCTCAAAGAAAAAAAAGATATTAGGAAAAAAAAATCATGCAACCAGAGTCCCTAAAGGAGAGGAGGAAGGGTGCAAAGTTGAAAAAGTTACTTGAAAAATAATGACTTAAAAAATAATGATGTTTGGCCAGATACAGGATACTACAGAATCAAGAAGCTGAGCAAACCTTCAACAAAATAATCCAAAGAAATCCACGTCAAACAATTAACTTCTGAAATCTAAAGACAAAGAAAAATCTTGAAAATAGCCAAAGAAAAAATGACACCTTAGTTACAGGAGAAATTCATAATCACAGTAGGTTTCTGATCTGGAACAATGGAAGCCAAATTAATAGGACACAATATATTTCAAGTGCTGGAGGAAAGGAACCGTCAACACCAAATCCTATAGCCTTGAAAATGTCATTCAGAAATTAAGGGAAGATCAAGACATTCTCAGATGATATATAATTAAGAATATTTATTACCAGCAGACATACCCTAAAATAATGACTGAAGGAAGTTCTCTAAACAGAAAGGAAAAAATAGAAAAAGGAATCTTGGAACATCAGGAAGGAAGAAATCATATGATTAAAACAAATATGGGTAAATATTATAGGCTTTCCATCTCCTCTTGACTTTAAGAGAGTAGGTTTGATGTTTGAAGCCAGAATTATAACACTGCCTCAAGTGGTTATATGTGAATGCAGATGAAATATTTATGACAAATATATTATAAATAGGGAAGAATAGAGGAGCATAAAAGAAGTAAGTTTTCCCTACTTCATTTGAACTGATGAAATAATGACACTACTGGAGTGTTATGAGTTATGTATAAATAATGTAATTCTGAGAACCACAGGAAAATCACCCAACACATTGAAACTAAGCAACAATCTTTTAAGTAATCTCGCTATCGAAGGGGAAGGATCAAGGAAAATAAAATAAATAGAAAATAACGCATATTAAAAGTTATGTGACACAGATAAAGCAGTGTTAAAGGAATTTTTGCACTAAATGCGTAATTAGAAAAGAAAAATAATCTCAAATCAGCTATCATAGTTTGCATCCCAAGAATCTAGAAAAGTAATTTTAAAACATCAGAAAGAAAAAAATGATAAAGTTATGAGACAGTTAAGAGCAGAAACAAATGAAATTGGAAGCAGCAAAACAATATAAAAAATCAATGAACAAAAAAGCTAGTTCTTTGAAAGATCAACAAAATTGACACGAATGATGAAAAGTAAGAGAAAGACATGAATTACCAGCATGTAGAATGGCACTGAAGATGCTTCACTATATCCTGCAATCATCAAAAGGATGATGAGAGATTACAATGAACAACTCTAGACACATAAATTTGATACCTTACATGAAATGGACCACTTTCTTTAAAAAAAAAAAAAAAGCTACTTCAATTGACTCAACATAAATTGCTAATTGGGATAGTCTTTTAAGTAGTAAAGAAACTGAATTCATAATTAGACATTGCCAAAATGAAATCTCTGAGCCCAGATGGTTTCACCGGAGAAATTATTTAAAGAAGAATTAACATCAAGTCTAAAGAATCCAGATTATTGAGGGGGAGGGAACACTTTTTGATAGACTTTAGAAAGCTAGTATTACTCTGGTTTTGATTCATATCAAAACCAGAATAAAACTGTAAAAAATAAAATATAAGGAAATAAAGAGAAAGAAAGCAACATATCAATAACCCTCATAAATATGACAGAAAATATTTAAGAAAATATTAGTAAATTGAAATAAAATTCAGCAGTATATCAAAAGGATTACATATTATAACCAAGTATCTTCTATTCTAAGGAAACAAGGCAATTCAGTATTCAAAAATCAAACAGTGTAGGCCTCCATATTAACAGAATTAACAAAACTCTTCTAATTTTCCAATTAGAGGAAAAATCACATGGTCATACAATTGATGCAGAAATGGCATTTTAAATATTCAAAAACCATTTATAATAAAACTCTCAGAAAACTAGAAATAGAGAGGGATATTTCTCAACCTGGTAAAGAACATCTACAAAACCTATGGGTATTTTCATAATGATGACAGACGGAATGCTTTTTCTCTAAGGTCAGGAACAAGGCAAAAATGTCTGCTCTCACCACACTTATCTAACAGTGCTTGAAATTCTAATCAGTGCAGTAGGGCAAATAATAATAATAACAACAAACACAAAGCAGAAAGGAAGAAATAAATGTCCCTGCCTACAGATGACTTGGTTGTTCGCATGGAAAATCTCAAGGAATCTACAAAAATATTCCTAAAAACAGTAAGTAAGTTCAGCAAGTTTACAGAATACAAGATGTATATTAAAAAGTTATATTCCTATATATTCACAATGAATACATGGGAAATGAACCAAAGAATGTGATATCATTTATAATCACTAAAAATGAAATGAAATATTTAGGTATAAATTGAAACTACACACCACTGCTAAAAGAAATCAAATAAGATCCAACGAACAGAGACTAAACTTAGTTCCTTGAATTGAAAGAGTAAACTTAGTAAGTAGTCAATTCTTTCTAAATTTATACTGGAGGTTTAATGCAATCTGATCAAAATCTCAGCAAAATGTTTCGTAGGTATAGAAAAGATTGTTATAAAATTTATCTGGAAAGGCATAGGTCCTAGGATAGCTACAGTAATCTTTACAGAGAATAATAAAGTAGGTGGAATCTGAATACCCAGTATCAAAACTTACTTTACATCTGTGTTCATTAAGAATGTTTGGTGTTGGTGGAGAGATAGAAACATCGGCCAATGGACAGAACAGAGAGCCCAGAAATAGACACACACAAATACACTCACCTAATCTCTTAAGAAGGGGCAAAAGCATTTCAACAAATGGTACTGGAGCCATCGAACTCCACAGACCAAAAAAACAGTATCTTAATGTAAGGCTTACATCTTATTAAAAAATTAACTCAAGAAAGGCCACACAGAGACATAAATGTAAAACAACTGTAAAACTTTTAGAATAAATATAGGAGAAAATTTCCGGTGTCTAGGGCTAAACGAAGAGTTCCTTGTCGTGGTATCAAAATCATGGTCTCTCAAAGAAAAAATTAGTTAATTGGATTTCATCAAAATGTTTACTTTGCAAAAAAAAAAACACCTCTGTAAAGAGGGTAACAGATCAGTTACTGGGCAGCTAAAATATTTGAAATCTACATATAGGTAAAAGGACTAACATCTAGGTCTATTTTTTCAACTCTAAAAACTCAGTAGTAGCTGGTTGCAGTGGCTCATGCCTGTAATCCCAGCACTTTGGGAGGCTGAAGCAGGCAGATCACGTGAGGTCAGGAGTTCAAGACCAGTCTGGCCAACATGGTGAAAACCTGTCTCTACTAAAAATACAAAAACTAGCAGGACACGGTTAATTAATTAATTGATTATTTAAATTAATACTTGGGAGTCAGACGCAGTAGAATCGCTTGAACCTGGGAGGCGAAGGTTGCAGTGAGTTGAGATCACGCCGTTGTACTCCAGCCTGGCCGACAGAGAGAGATTCTGTCTCAAAAAACAGAACTCACCGGTAACAAAAACAAAGAGAGAATAGGCAAAAGATATGAAGAAATTTCACAGAAAATGAAAAACATATGGCAAAAAAACACATGAAAAGATACTCAAAATTATTTGCATTTGGATAATTAATATTAAAACCATAATGAGATATTACTGCATATCTTTCATAAAAACTAAAATCAAAGACAGTAAAAACACTAAATCCTGATGAGGCTGCAAAGGAACTGGATCACTCACACAATGCTGGTGGAAAGATAAAACGGTAGATACATTCTGGAAAATAGTTTTGCAGTTTCTTTAAAAAAAGTAAACTTGCATTAAAACCCAAAAATTGACCTCCTGGCCTTTTATTTCAGAGAAATACAGACTTATGTTGACACAAAAACGAGTAAACAAATGTTTATAATAGGTTGATTTATAATATCCACAAACTAAAAACTATCCAGACAGACACCCTTTAACAGATGAAGGGTTAAACAGACTGCGGTACCTCTATACCATGGAATACTATTCAGTGATCAAAGGGAAAGAATTATTGATATGTGCAACAACCTGGATAATTCTCCAGAAAATGATGCCTGCTGACAGAAATCAATACCAAAAAGCTACACAATTCCACTGAAGTCACATTATTGAAACGACAAAATTACCAAATGGAAAAGATACTAGTGATTTCCAGGAATTAAGGAGGGGATGAGGTGAAGGAAGTGGGTATGGCTATAAAAGGGTAAAATGAGTGGGTTCAACTGTATTCCCCGCCCACACTAATAAAGCATATGAATATATGCTAATGCCTGAAGCCTATGAATATGACCCTATGTGGAAAAAGGGGTTTTGCAGATGTCATTAAAGATCTCAAGATGACATTATCCTGGATTATCTGGGTGAACCCTAAATCCAGTATAAGTGCCCATGTAATAAGCCGAAGAGATGAGAGAAGGCCATGTGAAGACAGAGGCAGAGATTGAAGTTTTACAACCACAGGTCCAGGAACACCTGAAGCCAGCAAAATAGGCAAGGCAATAGCTGGACTAGGCCAGGAAGGATTCACTTCTAAACCTTGGAAGGGAATGCAGCACTGCTGCTACCTTGATTTTAGGCTTCTGGCCTCCAGAACGGTGAGAGAATAAATATCAGTTGTTTTAAGCTGTCCAGCTTGTGGTCATTGGTTAGGGGTTAGGACAGCTCTAGAAAACGAATATGGGGGATCCTCATGGTGATGAAAATGTTCTGTATCTCTGGTTTAACAATGTCAATGTCCTGGGTATCAAATTGTACCAGAGTTTTGAAAGATGTTGTCACTGGGGAAAACTAGGTAAAGCAGGGGGATGTTTTTGTTTTATTTTGCATAACTGCATGCAAATCTATCATTATCCCAAAATAAAATGTTGATAAAAATAAATAAATAAAATGGAATTATAATTTGATCTCTGGGTTACACAATCAGAATGAGTTGATGGCACCTGAAGGGCATCTATTTTATAGTACACCTTCATCCAAATATTTACTTTTAATGATTAACAAACCGACTTAGCATGTTTGCATTAATATCTTAAGTCAGTTTCTGGAATTATTCATCTTTTAGCAAAATACTGTGAGAGCCTCCCACACAGGCTAAGCAGAGAATATTAATGACTAACTATGATTTATCATTTTGTGTTTGCTTCAAGAAACTGGTACATAAATACGTAATTCTTATAAAAAAATTGTGGCAGCTTATAAAATATACATGTAATATAAGGTGAAAAACAAAATAAAATAGAAGGAGAGAAATAAGGATAGGAAAAGTAAAGGAAGGCAAAGTTAAAATTAGAATACAAAACATCAGAGAGTGATCTACACTTCACAAGTTTGGGCTTCTAATTTTTCCAGGGAAGAAATATATAATTCCATAAAGATATTTAAGCAAGTATAAATTAGTCAATATTCTCATGTCAAAAAACTAAAACATAAAAATAAGTATCTCAATTAGAGATGTCAAATTTAGTCAGAGTTTAGAATATTCTATTTAAAATATATCCAGTACGATTTCAGAAATAATTATCTCAGTTCAAGAAGGGAAAACCTGCTAAATATTTAAATGTCAAATATATCAGTGATAGTTTCTGTTCATATTTTTAGTCTTTTGTCCTGGTATAACTGAAAAATTTGCATGACTTAAAATGTCATATTTTATTTCAGCCTTAATATTGGGTAGTTGAAAGGCATAATTATGACCAGAAAATGTACTTTAAAATTACCCAATGAGAAAAGCTATGCTAGTTTTAACTGAAAATGCTTTACTTAAATGCCAAAAATTGAAATAGTCTACTTTATTAAGATATTTAAAATAAAATTATGAAAACGATGTCATATCCTTTGCAAAGTTGGCACCCGAAGTTCGAGTTCTGTCTTTCAAAATGTAAAGTGATTTTTTTCTGTGGAAGTAGAATTGTCACCTGTAATGGTTTTCAGTAAATTACTCTGAAGCATCTTTTCAAGAACATTCATAAACTTAAAAATAAAACAAAGATTTTCATGTCTATCAAGACTAAAATAACAAAAAGTTATTCCCACATTTAATATCATATAAAGACAAAAATAAATAGATATATAATAAAAAATAAAATATATATATTTAAAGATACACTCTTTTTTCAATAGTAAGGATCACATTTGCATGTATATGAAATACAACATAAAAATCAGCATAAAAAATCATCCACTATCTCATTTTTACATAAAATGATATCTAACACGAGGACTGCTTGGAAAATAGCATCTTAATCTTTGCTTAACTTCTTAGATTATTTTGGAACTCTCTTGATCTCAGATTCTTCTTCTATAAAATTGAGACAATCTTTCTCCAAGAGAATATGTTCAGGTTTTATAAAGTGATAGATATAAAAGTAATATAACAGATATGATTATTAATAATATTATTATTTGAAATGGACAAGCAGTAATGGGAGAATAGAATGATAAGGATGTGTATCATTGCCAAATCCTTGAGGTAAGAGGTGCTGGTATTTGGAAAAAAAAAAAAACAACGAATACCTAAACGTGAATAAATTTGAGGAAACTCTATGGAAAGGCTTCCCCACCCGTTCATGAAACAGATGCCCTTTTCTCCTCTGTTATTGCATAAGTAAGGTATATGTCTTAGTCCCTTTCAATTCCAGTCTGACCATGTGCCTGAGCTCTATCTAGCCAATAGAATGCCAGCAGAAATTATAGGCATCACTTCCAGGTCTTCCCTTTTAAAACCCTAACACCCACCCTCTTTCATGCTCATTCTTCACCAACTGATTGCACACACCCGTCAAGGAACTTGGAGCTGTCAGATGGCAGAAGGTTGCTGCCCTGAATGGCAGAATGGAAATAAATGAACACCAGAATTACCTGCAATTAACCACTGCAACTAAATGAGAATTCAACTTTAATTATGTTAAGCCACTGAGATTGTAAGTTTTGAATGTAGACCCAATATACTACGCCGGCTAATTTACAAGCCTAGAATAGTACGAAGAACTATCATATATAATAAGTGATGCCAATATCAAAATTATGGTAATGTTTCTTAATACAAAAACATAAACTGGAAAAGGAAACAATTACTAGTAACAAAATTCACTATAAGATGTGTCTAATATGTCAAGCACTAACCCTAGACTATGGTCAAATGTCAATTGGAAGGTTAAGTTGTATACTCTAAGACAAGCACGTGAAATAATTCCTGTGGATTCCTGTCAGTGCAGCAGTTTCTCAGCTAGTGTTAGTCTAGGAGATTCTGACAAGCAGCACTTCTTTTTCAGCCTCTTTTCCTTAACGTGTAATTTTCAGCAGAATAAAATTGCATTCTCTATATTCTAGCACAAATGAACATTTTATGACTAACAGTATTCACTGATAGTATAATATATCAGCCTTATTGCTGTCAATAATTATTATTTGTATTTATATTACAATATTACACTTCAGTTATTTTGGTTCAAGGTTTTACAGTAATCAACTTCTGTGAACATTCTAAGAATTTTCCATCCCTTATCTTCCTACCCCCTTCATCAGGAACCCTTAGTCTAAGTAACCCCATATACTTTTGCTTATGTGACCTCTCTCATATCAAAAACTAGAACATAGACATATTGAGATGGACTCAGTCATAAAGGGATATAAATTTGTTTTGTAGATTCATATGTTAATTTTATAATAATAGATTATTTTTAATTGACACAAAATGTTACCCAGCTCAGATATTTTATTTTGCAATTTTTCAACAATTAGCTGTTAGGAAAGACTGTTTAAGTGAAGGATCTACCATAAAGAATCCAAAATAATATACCACTTTTTGCCCAGTGGCTTTTGCATATCAGGCACTATGTTACAGATTTTATATGCCTAACTACTATGCTTTTATAAAGTATTATTTTCTAAATTTACAGATGAGATAGCCTCACCTCACTGAGATTACATGATTTGCTAAAGACCACAAGGATAGAATCAAGATTTGAACTCGTTTCTTTCTCCAAATCTAGAGCTCTTTTTCCTTACTTCTATTCTATGGAATTGATTGTTCTGCTTCTTTTCTATAATTAACCATTACAATCGCTTAATAACAAATTTGTGATATATACGGTAGACACCAATATAAGTGCTGAAGCTACAAAGATAAATGGGAACCCCTGGGCAGGTGTGGTGGTGCACGCCTGTGGTCCCAGCTACTCAGGAGATTGAAGCGGGAAGATCACTTGAACTCAGGAATTTGAGATCAGCCTGCTCCACAAAGCAAGTCCCCAACTCTATAAAAATATATTTTAAAAAAATTAGCCAGACATGGTGGCAGGCATCTACGGTAGCAGCTACGTGGGAGGCTGAGGTGGGAGGATTACTTGTGCCTGGAAGTTCAAGGTTGCAGTGAGCTATGATTGCACCACTGTGCTCTAGCCTGGGTGACCACAAAGCCCTGTCTTAAAAACAAAACATAAAAGTAAAAATATGGAACCATCAGTCTAGTTGGAGAAAAATTCATGAAAATAAATGATTACATTGTGGTGGGATATGCGAGTAGAGGTGAAAGAGAAGACACAGAAGCCCTGCCGTGAAGGCAGTGAATAACTTGCTATGGGACTTTCAAGGACTGTTTGGAGGTGAAGGCAGTACCTGAGCAGGAATTAGAGGTACATTGGAAACTTAGTAGGCCAACAGAGGAGATGAGGGTGTGAGGTGTGGAAGAGAAGATACCTGAGTGGGGTGTACTCATGGCAAACCTATATACAATGCTAAGAAATTTGAGCTGTTGTCCTGTGCATGAGAGGAAACAATGACAAGTTTTACTGAAAATAATAATTTTAAGAGATTTTTGATGTAAGAAATTACTATCAGCAACAGCAAATATGGGTCAGGGATGGAGAAACTAACTGGGTCGTGATGGCAGATTAGAGATCATGTTTCCATTTATCCAATCTATCAATCCATTTATCCTTCCACTTTATTAGAAAAAGCCTGGTCTAGCTACTCAGGAGGATGAGGCAGGAGAATCGCGTGAACCAATGGAGGTTGCAGTGAGCCGAGATCACACCACTGCACTCCAGCCTGGGCGACAGAGCAAGACTCCTTCTCAAAAAAAAGAAAAGAAAAGAAAAGAAAGAAAAGAAAAGAAAAGAAAAAGACTGGTCTAACAAATAATAGTTGGGACATTGGGAATATGATAGGTTTTTGACATATTTAGGAACTGAAATTCAGGCGTTTTAGAGATTTATGGGACACCCAGGTAGAGTTCTATGATAGGCAACTGAATAGTTAGATTTCACAGAAAAGCAGATCAATCAATAAATGTGGGACTTATGTATTTACATGTGGTTGTTAAAACCAAGGACAAAGATTTCATTACCTTAGAGAATAGTAAAAAAGAGAGGATTGAATAGAATCACAAAGAGGGACACAGGGACAGAGAAGAAGGAGGAAGGAGACTGGGAAAGAACATTTAGGAAGAGGACAGAGACCTAGAGAGGATCACGTGAGGAAACCAAGTAAGGCATGTTCTCAAGACTATAAATTGCTAACAGGAACAGAAGCCACAGGAAGTTTAAGAACAGTGTACACTGGTCTCACAAAATAGGAGACCATTTGTTAAAACACTGTCCAAGGCACTACTAATGGCAGCAGAAGTGAGATTAAAGGGGATTAAATAGTTGGTGAAAATTAGACAGTGAAAATATAAAAGTAAATTACTATTTTCATAAATGTATACAGGCACACCTCATTTTATTGAACCTTGCTTTACAGATTTTAACCTTGTGGTTAAAACAACCACAGATACTACATTTTTTACAAATTAAAGGTTTTGGCAACTGTGTGGAGCAAGTTTATTGGCAGCATTTTTTTCCAACAGCACGTTCTTTCTCTCTTTTGGCCTCTGTTACATTTTGGTAATTCTTGCAATAACTAAAACTTGTTCATTATTATCACACCTGTTACGGTAACCTGTGATCAGAGATCGTTGATGTTACTGTTGTAATTGTTTTGGGGTGCCATGAACCAGAACCACGTAAAACGGCAAACTCACTTGTTAAGTGTTGTGTGTGTTCCGAATGCCCCACTGACCTGTCGTTCTGCCATCTCTGTCCTTCTCCTTGGGCATCCCTATTCTCTGAGACACAACAATATTGAAATTAGGCCAGTTAAGCCTACAATGGCTTCTAAGTGTTCAGGTGAAAGGAATAGTTACATGTCTCTTACTTTAAATCCAAAGCTAGAAATGATGAAGCTCAGTGAGGAAGGCATGTTAAAAGCCAATATAGGATAAAAGCTAGACCTCTTGCACCAAAACTAGCCAAATTATGAATGCAAAGGAAAAGTTCTGGAAGGAAATTAAAAGTGCTACTTTAATGAACGCACAAATGAGAAGAAAGCAAAACCTTATTGTTGATATGGAGAAAGTTTTAGTGGCCTGAGTAGAAGATCAAACCAGCCACACTATTCCCTTAAGCCAATCTAGGGGAAGACCCTAACTCACTTCAATTCTATGAAGGCTGAGAGAGGTGAGGCAGCTGCAGAAGAAAAGTAGGAGACTAGGAGAGGCTGGCTCACGAAGTTAAGGAAAGATGCCATCTGCATAACATAGAAATGTAAGGTGAAGCAGCAACTGCTGCTGGAGAAGCTGCAGCAAGTTATCCAGAAGACCTAGCTAAAATAATTGGTGAAAGGGCCTACACTAAAACAACAAATTTTTAGTGAAAAACGCAGCTTTGTATTGGGAGAAGATCTCCTCTGGACTTTCATAGCTAAGAAGGAGAAGTTGATGCCTGGCTTCAAAGCTTTAAAGAATAGGTTGACTCTTCTATTAGGGGCTAATGCAGCTGGTGACCTTAAGTTGAAGCCAATATGAATTTACCATTCTGAAAATTTTAAAACAAGAATGCTAAATCTACGTAGCCTGTGGTAAGTGGAACAAAACCTGGATTACAGCACATCTGTTTATAGCATGATTTACTGAATATTTTTAGCTTTCTTTTGAGACCTAGTGCACAGAAAATAATATTCCTTTCAAAGTAGTACTGCTCATTGACAATGCACCTGGCCATCCAAAAGCTCTGATGGAGATGTACAGGGAGATTAATGTTGTTTTCAAGCCTGCCAACGGAACATCTATTCTGCCACCCATGGATCAAGGAGTAATTTTGACTTTCAAGCATTATGATTCAAGAAATACATTTCATGGGGATATAGATTCCATAGATAGTGATTCCTCTGATTGATCTGGGTATAGTCAATTGAAAACCTTCTGGAGGCTGGGCATGGTGGCTCATACCTGTAATCCCAGCATTTTGGGAGGCTGAGAAGGGCAGATCTTCTGAGGTCAGGAGTTTAAGACCAGCCTGGCCAACATGGTGAAACCCTGTCTCTACTAAAAATACAAAAACTAGCCTGGCAAGGTGGTGCGCCCCTGTAATCCCAGCTACTCAGGAGGCTGAGTGAGGCAAGGCAGGAGAATTGCTGGAACGTGGAGGCAGAGGTTGCAGTGAGCCGAGATCCCGCCACTCACTCCAGCCTGGATAAAAGAGCAAGACTCCATCTCAAAAAAAAAAGAGAAAACCTTCTGGAAATGTTTCATTACTCTAAATTGCATTAAGAACAAGGAGGTCAAAATATCAACATTAATAGTACTTTGAAAGAAGTTGATTCCAACTCTCATGGATGACTTTGAGGGGTTCAAGACTTCAGTGGAGGAAGTAACTGAAGATGGTCTGGAAATAGCAAGATAACTAGAATTAGAAGAGCCTGAAAACGTGACTGAATTGCTGCTACCTCATAATAAATCCTTAAGGGATGAGAGGCTGCTTGTTATGGACGAGCAAATAAAGTGGTTTCTTGAGACAGCCTCTACTTCCGGTGAAGATGCGATGAACTTTGTTGAAATGACAACAAAGGGTTTAGAATATTCTGTAAACTTAGTTCGTAAAGCAGCCACAGGGTGTGAGAGGATTGACTCCAGTTTTGAAAGAAGTTCTAATTTGGGTACATTGTTATCAAACGGCAATGCATGCTACAAAGAAATCTTTTCTGAAAGGAAGAGTCAATTGATGAGGCAAACTTCATTGTCTTATTTTAAGAAATCATCGGCCAGGCATGGTTGCTCACACCTGTAATCCCAGCACTTTAGGAGACCGAGGCAGGCAGATTGCCTGAGCTCAGGAGTTCACAACTAGCCTGGGAAACCCAGGTGAAACCCCATCTCTACTAAAATGCAAAAAATTAGCCGGGCGTGGCTGCGTGCCCCTGTAGTCCCACCTACTCGGGAAGCTGAGGCAATAGAATTGCTTGAACCTGGGAGGCAGAGGGTGCAGTAAGCTGAGATTGTGCCACTGCACTCCAGCCTGGGCCACAGAGTGAGATTCCATCTACAAAAAAGAAAAAAAAAAAGAAAGAAAGAAAAAGAAAAAGAAAAGAAATTGTCACAGCCACCGCAGGATTTAACCACCATCGTTGTCATCATCAGCAGCCATCAATATGGAGGTAAGACCTTCCACCAGCAGAAATGTTGTAACTGGCTGAAGGCTCAGATGACTGTTAGCATTTTTAGCATTAAAATATTTTTAATTACGGTATTTTCATTGGTTTTTTAGACATGATGTTATTATACATTTTATAGACTACAGTGTAGTGTAAATGTAACTGGGCCGAAAAAATTGTGACTTGCTTTATTGGGACAGTTGCTTAATTGCAGTGATCTCGATCCTCACTTGCAGTATCTCTCAGGTGTGCCTGTATAACGTGAATGGAATTTATTAACAGGGAGTGAAACGAAAGAGTGGCAACTAGAGAGAAACATGGAGTAAGGAGAGGGGTTTTCTCTTGATTTCATTTGTTGACGTACGAATCCTTTATAGATTTGTTTTTCATTTATTTCAATGATAAGAAAGAATGATAAGAGGTGGCAGAGAAAGCGAAGTTGAAAATAGAAGAAAGCTAAGTTACTTATTATTGAGGAAAACCTAAATGAAAAATAGGGAAGTAGGATGAAGTCTATTAAAGAGATTATCCATGAGGAGGGAGACCTCAACTTCTGAGACGAGAATAAAATATACAATGGTGGACTCAGAGGTAAAGTAATTATAAGTCTTGGTGAATGTGTGTGGTGGATAGGGAGGTATGACTGTTCTTTCTCAAAGTAAGTGGTAATTTAACTATTGGGGAAAGGGAGATGCTTGATATTTTGAGGACATTGATAAAATCTAAGCCAAGCCACCTTTTTTTTTTTTTTTTTTGAATAATTACTGAACCATTCCTTTTCTTTAGCAAGTACCATTACTTGAATATAATTGACTCTACTAAAAGGCTTCATATATTTATAATAATCATTGTTAAATCAAAATTATTTTCTAAAAATATCTAGGCTACCATAACATAAATAACATATCACAATATTTTCAAAGACAGTTATCATTTAGCTTATTCATATAATAATTATCCCGTGAACTTTTTTATTTTCTGAGGTGATAAATCTACCTATTTTCATTAAGATTTTATGCAAGCATAATTTATACTACATATAACAAGTTTTTTTCAACTCACAACGACCTTTTAAAATTGTTAATAAGAGTATATAAGGGGTTTTAGAAAACTCCTTGGCTTGTAGGTGTGAGAGAAAGTCACATTTATTATTACAAGAAGCAGTGTTCTGTTGGCATATTACAGTGTGGCAGACAATCCTTCAACAATTAATTACCAGTAAATAAATTAAAGAAGAATATCCTTTGATGTTTATAATGTTTTAATTGAAGTAAAAATGTGAGAATATGCTTCAGGGGAATATGATATTTTAATTATTTATGGGCCAAGATATCTATATACTTTGACTAGAGTGCATTTCTCTATTTTGTGGCATCTCTGTTGTGATAGAACATTTGTAGACTAAAAAAATAGGGTGTTGTTCCCCCACAGCGTATTACAGTGAATGTAGTCTACTTTATAATCCTCAGGGTTCTTTTAACTTGACGTGAATCAAACACCTTAAGGAAACAGAAACTAAGACTGAAAGTTTTGACAAATTAGTTTTGAAACCTTCATAAACTAAACCTGTTTTTGATATTGGTTTCAAAAAGTATGCATAGAAACTTGACATGAAGTAGCTCAATTTAAGCACTCAATTGATATTTATATGTGTGCAGGTCTATCAATGTTATTGAAAAGTTAATCCAAAGCATTTATTGATTACTCTCAATTTCTCAGATACTGTCAGTTCACTTTTGAAAATTATTCTCTTACATAATATTGCACTCTTTTCAGTAAAAAGGAGAGTTTGTGGCTGTTAAATATGCATGAGGCACAATAGTTTCACAACAAATCAAATTTAATTAAATGATGCATTTCCTCCACTTACAAAAGGTTTATTAAAGGTTTATTTGCTCATGCAAATTAAAGTGTTAGAGTAAAAATCCACATGAAACTTGGCACTAACAATTAAAAAAATATTGAAAGATTTCTCGCCTCGCTGCAATACCTTGCTATGTTTAAACTGCTCAGCTTGTCATTTAGAATCTTTAATGAAACCAGGGAGGAGGCTATTTATTTGCATAATAGGACATAATTTGCTGTGGTGAGGTTTTAATTATTTATAGGCTGTCTGAAATATTTAAAATGGCATCACTAAGGAGCATGAAGTGTTGGATAATGCCTTAGTTTCAGGTTTCCTGCTGTTTCTTTTATGGGTCAAGCGATTTATTTCTAATTAGCATACCAGGCTAGTGGCTTTAAAAACATAAGGAAAACAAATTGGTTTCAGTCTGTTTGCAGCTTGAGTAGTTGGAGACGGCCAAGGGTCACTGACAGAGACTGAGCAGAGTTAAGAGATGAAGCCAGAAGCCATCCCAGCACATGGAAATCACTGACTCAACAGAGCCATACTTTCATTTGTGCACACTGATTACTGTATGTAGTAGCTTCTCTTTGGTAGGTAGTGGGTTAGAGTTAATGGATTTCATGTTAATTGTCCCTTAAATATTTTCTACCATTAACACATTTCTTATTGGAAATGATGTGTTAGCAACAGAAAATATTCCATTTCCTTGGATAAAAGATACAGTAATTACTGTGTGCATAGGGAAAAATTTGGCAGTTTCAGGGTGAGATTTAACATTTAAGTATATGCAATCTTATTTATATACAAGAACAAGAGCCTGTGGTTAAAACACAATAGGGTTCTTTTTTAATAAACCATATGGAAACTCATATATCTTGTGAGAGGTTGTGAATTAGCAGAGTACACTAAAATATGTTCGAATTTCTAAAGCATTGTTATTGTGCATTGTCTATGTTCTAGGTAAAAGGAAAAAAAAACTCAGGAATCATCTATAAGGTCTCTTATGATAAATGGATTTTCATGTTCTTTACTATCTATTTTAAATATGATAATTTTCTTGAAAGTAGTTTAAAAGTGGTCATGTTGTAAACATCATTGTATAGCCAGGAGAAATGTGTTTACTGCAAGAGTTTATTATATTTCCGTGATGCTCTAGATATCCCCATCATCATGCACATAGATTGAAAGCAGGGGTAGCACACTGTTGTCAGACATTCTCTCATTTGTCACCTTCTGGCCTCAAAACATGAATAGAGAAATTGCTGCCAGATGTCAAGAAACAGCCTTAGGGCATTACGGAGGATATTCTCCCTGCCCTTTTAAGTAGTAGACAGATGCTGTATTCAGAGAGAGGATTTTTATGATTATCGTTCACACAGCCCAGGTGATTGGTCAAGGCCATAAAGGAGTCTGCAATCCTTGGAGAACTTTTGGAGTCACTTTAACCATAACGTAATGTGTTGCAACAGTTACAATAAATTATGTTATGGTTCCTGAATGTAACCGTCAATTATCATTATTTTTTTAAGTATCCACTGGATACAGATAGTGGGAGTTAGAAAATAATAGATGATAAGCAAATCATAGTCTCAACATCAAAAAACCTTACAATGTAGTGAATGAGAAAGAGAATTGATTAAAGAGATTGAAGTATATATATTCTTTACATTATAATTAAATATATTTTTATTACGTACTGATAAAATATCAAGTAAAATACTGGTCAGAATCAAGAGTGTCAGGAAGTGTGGTGCGGTACTAATAAATGGTTTGGGGAAAATTGGATCTGGAAAATGGTAGAAAAATTGATTTGAAAAGATGGACATATATTTAACTTTGCCAGAATAACCCTAGTTTTAAAGTACTGTGTTTATTAGCTTGTTACATATTAATCTGTGCCTTTTAAAGCTCAAAAACAGTTGGCGATGGTTTCATATGATTCAAACTAGTCAGTTATTCATTAAAAATACAGTCTTCAATATTACAACTATTGGCCAAATCTGTGGTAGTTTTGATTGTTGCATGATTTACCATATTCATGGACACAGGAAGGGGGACATCACACACCGGAGACTGTTGTGGGGTGGGGGTGAGGGGGGAGGGATAGAATTAGGAGATATACCTAATGCTAAATGATGAGTTAATGGGTGCAGCACACCAACATGGCACATGTATACATATGTAACAAACCTGCACATTGTGCACATGTACCCTAAAACTTAAAGTATAATAATAATAAAATTTAAAAAAAACCTTTTGAAAAAATAATTTAAAGATAATTATACTTTGTTGTTGATGTTTTTAAAGTGGACTTTGCTTTTAGAAGAATTTTAGGTTCACAGCAAAATTAAACAGAAAGCATAGAGAGGTCCCATATATTCCCTGACTTGAACACACACAGGCTTCTCTAGTATAAATATCCCCAACAGAGTGGTAGCTTTGTTACAGTTGATGAGCCTATGCTGACAAATCACTATTATCCAAAGTTCATAGTTTACCTTAGGGTGTACTCTTGGTATATACATCCTATGGGTTTTGACACACTTGTGTACCATTGTAGATTCATTGCTCTATTCATTGTAGTTTCACTGCTCTAAAAATTG
Source organism: Pan troglodytes (assembly GCF_028858775.2). Lineage (NCBI taxonomy): Eukaryota > Metazoa > Chordata > Mammalia > Primates > Hominidae > Pan > Pan troglodytes. The sequence goes on from NC_072401.2 coordinate 181,953,453, forward strand.
TCTGTGCCCTGCCCATTTGTGTCTCCCTTCCCTTAACTCCGGGCAACCACTGATCCTTTTTACTGTCCCCACAGTTTTGCTATCAGCAGAATGTCATATAGTTGGAATCATATAGTAGGTAGCTTTTCCAGATTTTTTTCACTCGGTAATATACATTTAAGATTCCTGCGTGTCTTTTCATGGCTTGATAGATCATTTCTATTTAGTGCTGAAAAATACTATATGGTCTGAATGTATCACAGTTTATTCATTCACCCACTGAAGGACATCTTAGTTACTTCCAAGTTTTGATGATTACAGGTAAAGCTGCTGTAGATATTCATTTGCAGGTTTTGATGCAGACATAAGGTTTCAACTCATTTGAGTATATACGAAGGAGTATGAATGCTGTACCATATGGTAAGAGGATGTTTAATTTTGTAAGAAACTGCTAAGCCATAATCCAAAGTGGCTGTGCCATTTTGTATTTCCAACTGCAATGAGAGTTCTGTTGTTCCCCATCCTCCTCAGCGTTTGGTGATGTTGTTGGACTTCTGCCAGTCTACTAGGTGTGTAGTGGCATCTCACTGTTATTTTAATATTCATTCCCCTAATGACATATGATATTGAGTACGTTTTCATGCTCTTATTTTCCATCTATGTAATTTCTTCGGTGAGAAGTCTCTTCAGATCTTTCATGCATATTTCCATTAGGTTGTTCTTTTTCTTATTGTTGAGATTTTAATATTTGTTGCATATTTTGTGTGTGAGTTATACTCTCATTCTCTTGAAGTCACTTTACTTTTGATAATATGCTTATAACAAAAATAACCAGCATCTTGTCCCAAAGAAAGAATAAGCTTTCAGAATACTTGCTCTGCAGCTTAGGAAACCATGTCAACGTGCTGATGCCTTTTAGTTACTGGTTCCCACCTATCACCACGACATTGAGACTCAGTCTAAGAGGTGCAACATGAGAGAAAAATAATATTTGAATTATTTATCAGCCATGAAGTACTTTTTTTTTTTCTACATCCGAACAGAAAAAGAAAGTCTAGAGCTTATTTGCAGAAGATAATTCCTATAGTGAACTATTTAGAAATAAATTTGACATAACTGGATTTCTCTGAAGATCTCTGGCTATGTAGGGTTCAGTTCAACCAGCGTTTGTCAGGCAAAATGTGTTAGGCCTGGTGGGATGCCCAATACATTGATCCTGGGGCCCAAATACTACAAACTGCTGCGTCATCAGATACATAGCCATTGCCACAAACTTTCATTTTATACTTAAAATAAAGGCCTCACTTCTGATTTCTGAAAAATACATAAGCTGGATTTCATATTCCAATGACATATGTTCTGTGTATAAATATGTGGATCGATGCTCCGAAATTAAGGTGAGAATATTCACAGTGGGGACATACAAAAAAAATGTGGTCTAGTGGGGCGCCTGTGTATGTCGTGTGCTTGCATGTGTTTAAACTAAAAAGTGTAAATTTGGTATTCATTTATGATCAGATGTCTCTGGCATTATTTCGCAGAATTCAAAATTATAAATGAGATTCACCAGTGTCAGTGTAAACAATTAAAATCCTTGCACCTGAAACAAACTTACTATACATTTCCATTACTCATATTTATGTTGCAGGAAAACTCATCTAAAACCCACAAGATTTTTTCAACTTTCCTTATAATGTATGAGATATATGAAGACTGTAGATACTTTTATCATAAACGAGCTAGATTTTTACATCAATGTTTAGCTGAGGGGCCAATGTGGGGTTAATTACATATTGCTATTATAACACAGAAAATAGTTGTTGCATAATCTTACATAAAGATCATATTTCTCAACTTCAACACAAGAAAGCTAACTAAATATTTCTATGACAATTGACACAAAATTGATAATTTTTCAGAGAAAATTGATAAAACAGTTTGACAATAAAACCAATATATTCTTAAAGTGATGTTAGTTAGAAAGGAAGTGGCATAGGATTTAAACAAACAATTAGAGATCGGCTGTAATAATCAGAGGACTGACTAAAAACCCTGAAGTACCAGCTCTTTGTTTCTATTAATTAGAAATAATAATGATATTTCATCTTTGCAATTTCATTAATTGTAGTATATACCTACATGGTTTTATTCTTTCCATATTATTTAACATGTCTTAAGTTTTATTGTTTCTTTTTTATCTTCTAGTATTTGTTCTTTAGGCCTATTATTTTTCAGTCCTGTCCATTTATTTCTGCTTGTTAATTTAAAAGTTCTATACATATGATATTATATTGCACAGTTATCTTCCTCTGCTTTTAACCTCTAGTTAAACATACATTTCTCTATTTTTGAAAACAATATTATATTTTCCCATAAATATAGTGATTCTCAAATCCTAATTTTTTTTCCTACTCTACCCCCACCTTACTCCCCAACTGCAATTTCAGTCCAAGAGACAGGAAGAATACGTTTACTTGTCTCCTGCCCACCCTTCTCCCTCTCCTTTATCAAATGAAATAATTGGATTATTTTTATTTTGCTGCCACCTCACACCTATGGAATATCTAGCTTTCCTTGGAGCCTGTTATTTATTGGGTTTTGGGCCATTATTAGAATTTGCTTTGAAGTATATCCTGCTCTTTCAATGTTTTTCTTTATAATTTATGTCAGATATTCTTGGAGCATACATCATTATGTGTGTTTACGTGTGTGTGTGTGTGTGTGTGTGCATTTATTGGAGGAGGTACAAGAGTCAGAATTTGTGGTTACTTCTTCCTCTCTTTATCTTGCTGAGGTGTCTGTTTCAGGTCATTTGTTGTGTGGTTACACTCCTCTGTCACTTTCCTCAGATGAATTATCTGTGTGGCTTGCTTTACTGTACAAAGTCTACATCGTTAATACTGTATATTGCTCAAATAAGAAAATTGTGTGATCCAGACTAGGATTCCAGTCTTGAAGTCCTATTCTCTCAGGGGTCTATAAAATCTATGGCTACTGCCTTCTAGTTTCAAATGTAGCACAGGATAACCCCAATTCGATCTCTTCATTTTGTTTCCAACCTTTCATATCTACCCAGATGCCCATAAGCTTTCTTCTCTGTTTTCCCAGTTCAGTGGTTTCTGTAGGATAGATCCAGGTGGAGGTTTATCTCATCAACCCAGTCCTGTCTGTGGTTTGTTCTTTCAACCTGCAGACTCAAGTGTTTTTTCACTTCAGGAAAACTTCTATTATTTGTTCAATTAATGCATCTCCTTCATTTATTTTTTCTTCCTTTGTAATGCCTATTATCTATATGTTACATATCCAGGTCATAGCATTTTATCTTTTCCACCACAATTTTGTCACTTCATATTTTGCTCTATATTTTGAAATTTTGTCTATTTGAATATTTAGTATATTTCATTCTCCTCCTATGATTTACATTTCATTTTGTTATTTGGAAAATTGTAGGCTTATAGCTTTTCTTTGGTTCGAGTTGGTTTGTTCTATGTATGAATCCCCTTAGTTATCTTGTTAGTTTTCTGTTCACATTATCTCTGTCTATCTCTTTGCAAAAGAGCGTGTATCAAAAAAGCATGAAACAGTCTTTGCTATTTAAGTAATGGTTTGGTACCTGAGTTTTGCTTGTTTTGTTTTGGAGATCTGTTCTAGTTGGAGAACTTGGGAGTTCTGTACAAAACATTAAAAATAAAATGTTAACAGGTTAAAAAAAAGAGAATCCTTATTTTTTTTAGTTTGCTTCTCTTTGTTCTGATGATCTCCCTCTCTCTTACTATTACATCCCTAATGTGCTATTATCTTCTATCCTCAGTTTCCACACACTCTGGATGTCCCATTGTACTAGGCCGTTTTCATGCTGCTGGTAAAGACATACCTGAGACTGGGCAATTTACAAAAGAAAGAGGTTTATTGGACTTACAGTTCCACATGGCCGGGGAGTACTCACAATCATCGTAAAAGCCAAAAAAGAGCAAGTCACATCTTATGTGGATGGCAGCAGACAAAGAGAGAGCTTGTGCAAAGAAACCCCCATTTTTAAAACCAGCAGATCTCGTGAGACCCATTCACTATCACGAGAACAACACAGGAAAGACCCACCTTCATGTTTCAGTCATCTCCCACTGGGTCCCTCCCACAACATGTGGGAATTGTGGGAGCTGCAGGATGAGATTTGGGTGGGGACACAGAGCCAAACCGTACCACCCACCCATCTAGCAGAAGCCTAGAAACAATTAAAGAAAATAGACTTGAAGTTGATAGCAGAAAATAAAGTATTTATGTTTCATTCACCATCTTATCAAGTTCTCCGTATTGCTGCCTTCCTACACTGACATAAAATATTTTGTTTGTTTTCTGTAGGGATTTTAGAAAAATAATCAAAAGTTAATACAAATGATTTTAAAATAAAGCAAAAATTATATTTGGATATGAATTTCAATGGGTTTCTAGGTGCAGCAAACTACCATGGCACATGTTTACCTGTGTAACAAGCCTGCACGTCCTGCACAAGTATCTCGGAAATTAAAATAAAATTAACTTAAAAATAAAATAAAATTCACTAACATAATAGAAAAAAAGAATATAGATTACATTGACATACATTCATAATGCAAATCTTTCATTCAGTGTTTGCTTAGGCATAGACAAGATACCTATTAACAAATATAAACACGCATACAGACAATAGAGCATTTACTTCTAGAGAATTGAGGTAAATATCACATAACAAGTTTTTTTGTATCTGGGACTTAGAAAAGTGCTCCTTAATTTTAAAAATACTTTTAATAACATATATTTTTATAGATTTCCCTCTCTCAGAGTGACTGTGAGTGTGTGTGTGTGTGTGTGTGTGTTTATTGGAGGGGGTACAAGAGTCAGAATTAATTAAGAAAATTAATTAAGAAAATATTGCATTACTTGCTTTGAATTTCAGAACTACTAGATCATGGAAGCAAGTTCTGATTTACTCAGTACATTTACTCAGTACATCCCGAAATACTACTTCAATTTTTTTTTTTTTTTTTTTTTTTTTAGATGGAGTCTCACTCTGTCACCAGGCTGGAGTGCAGTAGAGCAATCTCAGCTCACTGCAAACTCCTCCTTCCAGGTTCAAGGGATTCCCCTGCCTCAGCCTCCCGAGTAGCTGGGACTACAGGCACGTAACACCATGCCCGGCTAATTTTTTATGTATTTTAGTAGAGACGGGGTTTCACCATGTTGGCCAGGATTGTCTCGATCTCCTGACTTCGTGATCCGCCTGCCTTGGCCTCCCAAAGTGCTGGGATTACAGGCGTGAGCCATCGTGTCCGGCTACTTCAATTCTTATAATGCGTTGGGGTGATAATAGTAACAAGAGTACTGCTACAAAGTCATGGGAATCTAATAAATGAACTAAATGGCCAATTACCCAACTGAGGGAGCCACCACACTCAAAATTATGTTAACATACCTGGAATAATTTTAGACCTAGTTCATTATTAAAGAAATGGAATTCTAGTTGTTCTTGAGTACTTATATCCTTTATTATTCATTTAACAATATGTCTGTTGAAAATGTCACTCCCTTCATTTTTTGAAATACTATGCTTAAGATCAAAGTGAAAATATCTTACTTCTATTGTGTATACAATTAAGATAAAAGTTTAACCAAGTATTACTTTTAGCTATCATTTTTAGGTTTGCTTTTGTTTTAAAATAATTTTCCTTCCTTAAACTGTGGTTCAATTTCACTTTCCTGTTTCCTTCTTCTGGTTTTATTCCTTTGTCCAAGTGTCTTGAGTGGCAGTGAGAACTTAAGGCTCTGTTGGCTCTTGATTATGCGCAAGAAGCCCATCTTCCACCCTTCAATTCTTAATCAGCATTATACATAATGCAAGGACAAGAAGGAAAATGAGACTATAGCTCAGATCCCGAGATATAACAATGTAATTTATGAGGTCAAACTGCTTTAATAGCACAGTGGTAAAGAAAAATCAGCAATAAGTTGTTCTCTGCAGGCAATGGAGAAATTGGAGATAGGACCCGGTACTTGTAGTAGTGGTGCCTGGATCAGTGTAAACCCTCCAAGGTTAGCTATTAGCTTTATTATAGTAGCTAATATTTATTGGATGTTTATTACATGCCAGGCATTGTGATACGTGTTTTATATTTTTCCTCATTATAACCTTTGAAGCTACTTGATAATTTTATTTGCATCCTTTTACAGTTTATGATAAGTAAAACAAGAATTCAGATCTGGGTATTCTGAATTCTGCTCTTTCCTCATTGCTGGTATGATACAGTTTCTTCATCATCATCAGTGATGAAGACAGAATAGTGGTGAACTTGTGGATTTCATTCTATTTCTATTCTATTGCCATGGATGGATACAGTGAAGATACACAGAGGTAGAGCAATGGAGCTCACTTTGTCTTCAGTCCTGCAGTCCCTGGGAGATGAATAGTAACAGGTATATTTTCCTGAAAATGAGAAGTAACTATGGGTAAGACCAGTCACAGAAGTATGAAACATCAAGATAATATCTAAATAACTTAAAACTTAATTATACTTTTCATTTTACTTAAACTTTTAACTTTGAAGACCAATGAGAATCTTGCAAAGAAATCAACTTCCAAAATATCCCCAATGAGAAATTTAGAATTTCTCATTTGAGAAGTTTAGCTTAGGCCAAACTACTAGCATGTTATATCTCATGCTAATTTTCTCTTTTAATTCCTCAAATTCAATGTGTATTCAAAGGCAAGTTTGTGTGTACATATGTGTGTGTGTGTATATATATATATATACATATATACGCATATATATATAAATGGATGGGTGAATGAATGTGCACATAACAGTTTAGTTAATAATCCCATGTATATACTAAAGTTGTCAATGATTCCCAGGAGGACTTTATGAATATTCAGTAGAGTTTCATATTTTACAATAAAAATCTGCGACATGAAGGGCTCTTTCAATACTCTAGTGCTTACTAGTTATGAATTAGATAAGTGCTTAGAAGGCTGAAGATAATAAATCTTTATTATCAGCCCACTTACCTTAATTATTTTTATCCTAAGTATGGATACTTTTGAATAATTACAATATGACAATTTTCCCACCCAGTAGTTTCTTCTTCTTTTTTTTTTTTTTGATGATTGCTCTTCTGTTGCTTATGTGGAAGATATTCCTTAAAAGTGAAAAGAAACTTCCAAATAGTAATTTGGATTTTAGTTCAGATTATGCTCAGGGAATAAGTGACCTTTTTCTCATATGCTTGTCTATCTTGGCAGTTAAATCCCTCATCTGGTTTCAGCTATCACTTTTATATCACATCAATTATACCAGATCTTTCTTTACAACTGCCTGCATTGTTCTAACTTGACCTCGATCTCTCTCAGACATCTCTAACAAAAGCTGTCCAAAATTCAGTTCAACTTAACCTACTACCACAGTGTTGTTTCTACTATTGACTACATATCATTGGTCAAGCCCCATTTCTTCTGGCAAATTTTTTCTAAGTGACTTTGCATCAGTTTACATACCCTGCTTATCTTCAAGCACGGTACTTCCAAATGGGTTTATGATGCCCTACTGTTCATTATGACTAAAGAACTAATAATAATCATCATACACATGAGGAAAGCTGCAACATGAAAAATAATACAAGACAAACAAGTAGATAAATGGACTTAGCAGAAACAGAGATAAAGCCAGGAGCAAAATGTATTTTTAAAAAACTATAAAGCCTATTCTCAAGATTAGAATATTAGATATTGAATGCAATAAAGAAAACAGGAAGCAATTAAAAAGGGAAAGTTCAGACAAGACCGAAGAGATCTTGGGAATTTAAAATACATTAACAAAAAATTTAAAAATACAATGATAAATGGAAAAAAAATGAAATCTCTAATGAGATGGAGGAAAAATACAAACAGTATGTGTCTTGGTGGTGGGGACTTGTAGTGAGTGCCTAACAAATTTTACAATTTTTTTTTTTAGAACTGAAGGACAACCGTTTCTAGATTGATAAGGACCATCAAATGCCTAGTACAATGAATAGAAAAATACCCTAATTATGGTATATTATTTTAAAATTTCAGACTGTCACAAGTAGAAAATCCCAAAAGTTTCATCAGAAAAAAATAGATCCAAACTGTTACCAGTCTGTGGCCTGTTAGCCCAGGCCACTCAACGTGAGGCGAGTGGCGGGTGAATGAGTGAAGCCTCATATGTATTTACAGCCACTCCCCGTGGCTTCCATTTCTGCCTGAGCTCTACCTCCCGTCAGATCATGTGAACCACACATGCAAGGGATCTATGTTGTACACTCCTTATGAGAATCTAATGCCTGATGATCTGTCACTGTCTCTCATCACCCCCAGATGGGACTGTCTAGTTGCAGGAAAACAAGCTCAGGGTTCCCACTGATTCTACATTATGGTAAGTGTATAATTATTTCATTATATATTACAATGGAATAATAATAGAAATAACATACACAATGAATGTAATGCATTTGAAACATCCTGAAACCACCCCCATTCCCTGGTCCATGGAAAAATGATCTTCCACGAAACTGGTCCCTGGTGCCAAAAAGGTTGAGGACTGCTGATGTACAAGACTTTCCAACAATTGAAAGGTGTCTAGTGGCTGTGAAAAGCGTTTATTAACATGTAGAAGGTAAACAATTTCCATCTTGGACTTCTATACCCTGTAATTAACTATTAATTACATGTGGAAGTAGAATGAAGTTCTTTTCAGATACACCAGCTCTCAAACATCCTACTTCCTCTGCACAGTTTCTCAGGAGATGACAGGAAAGTAGTGTCAGACAAAAAACAAACAAACAAAAAGATATGGGATGCAGGAAATGTGATCCCAACAAAGGAGGGAAGTGAAAGCAATTCTTTCTCAGGGTGATGCTTAAGGAGAGTTTTAAGGTGATGTGAAAGGATCCAAATGGCACTATGAAGCATGCCCCCAAAACAATCAATCAGATGTGCAGGGTTATCATTTTTAAAGTAATAAAATTGATAAGAACATTAGTAAGTGGTAAACTAATAGAGTGCTGCATAGTTTTAACCACACTATAAAACCCCTTTCCTGTAGTGTTTGGGAGGAATTAGTGCTAAGTACATGGAAAAAAAAAGTCACACCATCAAAAAGCAAAACAAGGCAAACAAAAACTAAGACTTTTTAACTGAAGGATTTAAGAAGAAAAAGCTATATTTTAAAAGAATCATAATACTGTGCATGGTTCAGTTGTAAATAACATTTTATGGGGACAAAAATATAAATTCTTATTGCTGACTTAGCTAAAAATTATGGTAGAACTCTATTGGGAGGCTGAGGGGAGAGGAAGCCTGTGTGTGTGTGTGTGTGTGTGTGTGTGTGTGTGTGTGATGTAAGAGTTAGATCCTCGTTTTTAATACTTTGTAAAAAAGCACTACATGGTGTCTAAAATTGAGAAATCAAGAAATAATAGTTGAACCACAGTATTCAGGAATATGGTTGGCAAATACCATAAGAATCAGCCCATGTTGAAAGCAGTTATAAGATTTAGGAGGCTGAATGTTATTAGACTCAAAGTCCTATTTGACTTGCAAATTACGTTTTATTTGATGACAATGCAAGTCAATAGAAACAAGAAAAAAAATCAGTTTGTTTTTATGAATGCCAAATTAAAACATACTTCCAAAGTTAACTTGAAGCTAACAATACTTTTTTTTTTCTTTTTTAACTTAGGTTTTGTTGACAACAAATACCTTTCCAACCCTCCAATGGAAGGGTACATTAAAAGCATCACTTAACATGATATTAGGCAAATTTAAAATATGCCCTAAATACATTTTTTGGATTGAGCCAACATATTTTTGTACTCAGAGATGTAGAAAAAGACAGGTAAAATAAAATAGCTCTTGACTTGAATCTTACAAGAAGTCCATGGCCTGCACCCCTTTTTCATCCTCCTAGATCTCTGGCTGTAGGTTTTTCAGTTCTCTACTCATCCAAATTATCTGCTGCCTTTTTTGTTCCTATGAGATCTTATTAAGTGAGTGCCTACAGGATCTGGTAAACAAACTATTGTATGTAAGCTGCACAAAGGAGCTAATTACAGCATGGTAACTTTACACTGTAGCGTGTTTGTATTCTGACAGATTAGACACTGAAGACAGGGATCTGCCAGTGAGCATTATGGAAGCTGCATTAGTGTGGGGTCTGTTTTTGGCCGATGGATTCCTCACACCATTCATCTCAAACTGCTACACGTGGGGCAGGCACCATGTCCTCCTAATCTCTTTTGTATCATGCTTCTTGAAAGGCACACCGGGTAAGAAATACATCACGTTATTTAAAATTAAAGACAGATTACTCTAGAATAATTTTTTGCTCAGAAGGTAAGGATTCCTTTATCTTTTAACCTTGCATCCTTTAAGTAGTTACACTGGGATGCTTCATAGCAATCTCTTTCTTTTCTGGCTATTCAGCTTATCATGTTACTATTTATTCAATAAATATTCATTGAGTGTCTACATGCCATGGGTTTTGTTGCAAGAACATGAAATACCAGTATCAGAGATCCTGTATAAAGCAGGAACTCAGAATGAACTTCAAGAGATGACAAATAATAAATAGTGTGACATTAAGTTCAGTATTTAAGACATTAACTATATTTAATATTTCTTTCTGAGCACATTAAGCACTTTTAAGTTTCAGAGAAGTGGCATTAAGAGATTTGTTTGAAAGTTTTCTAATTTTTTCCTCTCTGTATGTGCGTTTTTTGTTCTTGATTTGGAATCCACTGAAGGCATTTGAAGTTAACTATCAACCTCGTTCTATCTGGTAAATCACAAAGAACTCTGCTTTAACAGACAAAGAGAACTTTTCTAAAATCTATTTGAAGCATGTGACTGGTGAAATGCTGGGTTGCTATTACTCTCTTTTGAAAAGTCTACTACAATGCTATTTTAGTTGGCTATATATGAAATTGATTATTAAAAATATCCTTGGCCTGGGTGCCCAAGGATATATAAATATGGTCAGACTCAGATGTTAGACATTTTGTCAATCAGGAGCTTACCAATTCATAAACAGATCTTTAAGACTACAAGTGACACCATACTTAAAAAGAACATATTTTAAAGCAAACATTTCACAAAAATCATATAATTTGCTTTTATTTCTAGACAATTATAAAAATATAGCAGTCACATAAAAAACCATAAATATAAATGCACAGAGCAATTAAGTATTTGAAAGTGTACCCCTATAACTATTGCCCCTTGAAGAAACAGTGTAATGCTAGCAGAGTATGCCGAAGGGTCCTGTGCTCCTGTCCCCAGTTGCACTTTCTCCTGTCTGAAAAATAACCTCTACTATGACTTTTATTCTGATAATATTTATTTTATTCATATGTTCAGGCCTTAGGTTTGCAACCCAACTTTACCACCTAAGAATATATTTCTCTTTACTATTTTTTTTTTTTTTTTTTTGAGACAGAGTCTCGCTCTGTCGCCCAGGCTGGAGTGCAGTGTCATTATCTCAACTCACCGCAGGCTCCACCTTCTGGGTTTACGCCATTCTCGTGCCTCAGCCTCCTGAGTAGCTGGGACTACAGGTGCCCGCCACCACGTCTGGCTAATTTTTTTGTATTTTTTAGTACAGACGGGGTTTCAACTTGTTAGCCAGGATGGTCTTGATCTCCTGACTTCGTGTTTTTTATTTTATTTTATTTTATTTTGAGACGGAGTCTCACTCTGTCACCCAGGCTGGAGTGCAGTGGTGCCATCTCGGCTCACTGCAAGCTCCGCCTCCCAGGTTCATGCCCTTCTCCTGCCTCAGCCTCCTGAGTAGCTGGGACTACAGGTGCCCGCCACCACGCCCAGCTAATTTTTGTATTTTTAGTAGAGACAGGGTTTCACCGTGTTAGCCAGGACGGTCTCCATCTCCTGACCTCGTGATCTGCCCACCTCGGCCTCCCAAACTGCTGGGATTACAGGCGTGAGCCACCGCGCCCGGCCCCACTATGTTTTAATTTTGCTGATTTTTGAAGCTTATATCAATGGAGTCATACAGAATGTATTCTGTTGGTCTACATGATGTTTGTAAGATTTGCACATGTTGGGTATGTGGAGTTACAGCTTTACATTTTTATTGCGTGAAAGTATTCTAATATATAAACACAGTATTTTCCATTTATGAATTTAACTGAGGCACACTCAAGTTGTTTCCATTTCTTGTCTACCATAAATAATGCCACAGAGATCGTTCTTGCAAATGTCTTCCGGAGCATATGTGAAGTCATTTTTGTTGGGAGTGTACCTTTCAGTAAGTTGTAGGGACTCACTGATTTGCCTTTAGTAGAAAAGGTCAAACTGTTTTCTAAGGTAGTTGTACCAGTTTACACTCCCATTGGTGATGCATGGGAGTATAGTTTGTTCTGCATCCTTGCTAATGTTTAGTATTGCCAGTCCTTTTAGTTTGAACTGCTCTAGTTTGTGTGGTTTAATATATTTCACTTATTAAATTCAGGCTAGTATTAAATTCAGGCTAATATTAAATTCAGGCTAATATGTGCTGAAATGTTATTAAATTTAGAAAAGCATCCATTTCTAGCTTTATTACTTTCTCTAAAGTTTAAATTACGATAATGCTTATAAATTATTTAATTTTCAACTCTCAATAAAGGAGCACATCTATTTTCTGAAGTATTTGTCCCTTAATCTGTGTATACCTTTATCAGATCAAATGTCATATTTTAGAATGTAAATGTAAATTCAAGAGTACCTGTTAACCTCCCTGTGAGGTATTTTAATTTACTTTGAATCTCTCTCCATTTCATTAAGGTACTTTTTTATTCTATGCAAATAATTACATGAGGAGAGATAAGTACACAGAACTTTGGTACAGTTTTCTCATTTTGATTTGCCGCACAAATACGTTGACATTTTAAAAAGTTGACTGAAGTATTTTTCCATTATATTTCCTGAAGCTGTAGTGGAAAGTTTTATGAATATTTTGCTTCTGATACTTTTTCAAATGCCTAGTGATCCTTGATCGTCTTTATACTTAGAATAAGGCGATATAAACAGACACACACACACACACACACACACACACACACATACACCCTGTGAACTTTATTTAGGCAGTGAAGTCTTGTTGTCAAGCAGGCTTTGGGAGCTTTTGCTATGACTTCCTATGGATGTAACAAAATAAAGAAAGCATTGCCTCTCGAGTAACATTTCCCAAGCAAGCTATCCTAGGTTCCTCAGAACAGTTTCTTCAGTGTTTGTAAGAAATCTTGTTTTTCCCATGGGATAAACATATGACCGTTGAGTATTTTGCAAAACAGTGTAAAGAAAGGTTAGTTAGAGGCTCTTTTCACTTCCCCAACTCACTAGAAACATTCACAGACACGTTCTCATGTTCCCAACCCTGTTTAAGTTTCTATGCTATGCCTTCCTCTGATAGCTTCAGCAGCCTTAGTGTATTCAGTAATGATTCATCTTGCAGAGGTGTCTTGAAACAGCTTGCCCTTAACAATTTCTTCTTTAATTACTCTGTTGTGTGGAGAATCATCTTTTTCCTCCTTTACTGTCCCTTTAATTTTATTTTATTAAAGAGAAGTGACAAACTTATGTTCTCAAAATGCCTTACTTTTTTTCCATACAGAAACTGATTTGTTTTAGCTTTGGAGGTAGGGAAGACGGAATCAGGCAAATATATTTTTCAGTGAGATTTTGTTTTAACTATTAAAGGTTCGTAAGAATTTTGACAAACAAGACCCTTCTCACATTTTTAACTTAATGTTGTAATGTAGAGCTGTATTTTATTTTGTCACATTATATATGCAATTTTAATAAATGTACTTACCAGTTAAAAGGGACAGTGCTTCTTTTTTAAAGTGCATTATTTGTTGCTTATGATGGCAGAGTTACATTTTGTCTCCTAATCTTTTTGGACACCTTTCAGTTTTTTTCTATGCTAAACAAGACAGAAAGTTTTACAGCAGTGTAATTAACCTAACTTTGAACAGTTGCAGGGGATGAATTTGAATATCTTCAGGGAGTTTTAGGGATGGCTTATCATTGATAACTTTCTCATTTTTCTCCTCTCATTGCTCTACTCGTATGTTACACAAGTAATAATTTAAAGAATTACTCTTATATAAAAGGTTCACATAAAACACAGATGGGCTGCATGGAGTAACCATGAAAGCAAGCCCCTTTGCCCATACACATGCATGCTGCCTAGGAACCAGCACACACATTCTTTCTCTCTCTTCATCCCTCATTCTCTTCCAAGCACCCTCATCAGAGGTGATGGTTTTTATTCATCCTCTACTTTTTCTATACATTTCCACTTTGAACAAAAGTTCTCTGCAAAGGAATTTGGAGGAAAGAGACTTTATTCCTGTGAACAGTTTGCAAACAGGGGAAACAAGGAGGCTTCAGGGTAAAACGAAGCTGTGTTCCAGAGAGCAGAGGGAGGGCTCCGGGTTTCATAGCAAAAGGTTTTGCCTAGGTTCCCAATAAGGCCAGCTTAAGCAAACAAAGGATTGAAAATTGCTTAGTTCTCATTGGTTGGTGCAGCTGAGTTCTAATTGGTGGATACAGAGGATCCCTGATCAGTTGATGCAGATGAACTCTAATTGGTTGGTTTCAAAGCCCAAAACCAGAAGTCTCTGATGTTTCTTTCAAACTGTGGGCGTGAGAGGTGTGAGTGAGGTGAGGGATAAGCGGGTGTCTGGCCACAGTGTATCTTGGCATCCAGGGCAGGGAACAATAGGAATAGTTTTGTCTGGTTGTAGAAAGGGAGGTCTACTGATACTTTACAACATTTTTCTGACAACACAGAGTAAGGTAGTGCTCCCTTACCCAGCTATGGCTGCCTGGTTCTGTTTTCACTTTGAGCACCTCAGCCATGGGAAGTCCATTTGGTCTGTCAGTCAGTGGCAAATTAATTTAACACCGTATATAATTATTCTCTTGTGCAGTTCAAAATGTGTCATTCTGTGTTACATTTCCCTTGCAAGTATGCTTTGAAGAACTCCTTATGTCTGTTCATGTAGTTTTACTATTCTTTTTAATACTTATTTCTTATTGTGATTTGTTTTATTTGGACTTATGTTTTTTGGTTTTGCTTCCTGTAGAGCATAATTTCTTGTTGGTAGTGTTTCTCTTTTGTGTTTAATTAGATTTTCTTTGTTTAATTTTGTTACTATATACTGAAATTATTTGTCTCATTTGCGTATTTTTCCAATTTTGTATCGTGTCTTGCCATTATCTAAATAGTATCATTACATCTAAATATATATGTAAACTCTTTAAAAAATCAACATCTATGCGAATTGACATCTCTCTTCCCTGCAGCGACAATTTTAACATGCTTTCCCTGTTCTCACTCCAGATTCCCAAATTTTGACATTGGGATCATTGGAAATTTTCAAAGCCTCATAGCACCATTATTGTTTTAAGTCTTGTTCCTCAGTTTTTCCTGTTCACATCATTATTTATTGCATAATACATCTCCCTTTGTGTGGTGAATTTCTCTGTTTTTCCTGTGTTCATATCCTTTTTGAATGCTAGTTTGACGGAAAATGGGATCCTATGTTCAAACCAATTTTTTTCTGAGAAATTCAAAGAGAGTTCAACATTATCATCAGTGTCTAATGTTGCTGAGGATAATTCTTGTAATTCTGAAGCAAATCTTTGTCATTTATATGGTTTGGATTTGTATCCCCGCCCAAATCTCATGGCAAATTGTAATCAACAATGCTGGAGGAGGGGCCTGGTGGGAGGTGACTGGATCACGGGGGTGAATCCTTCACGGATGGTTTAGCACCATCTCTTTGGTGCTGTTCTCGTGATAGAGTTCTCATGAGGTCTGTTTAAAAGTGTGCAGCACCTGCCTGCTCTCTCTTCCTCCTGTTCTGGCCATGTAAGATGTGCCTGCTTTCTTTTTGTGTTCCGCCATAACCGTAAATTTCCTGCAGCCTCCCTAGAAACCAAGCAGATGCCAGCATTGTGCTTCCTGTACAGGCTGTGAAACTGTGAGCCAATTAAACCTCTTTTCTTTGTAAATTACCCAGGCTCAGGTAGTTCTGTAAAGCAGTGTGAGAACGGCCTAATACAGTCGTATCCCTGGTTTAATTTTTATCTCTTCCCCAGGTCATTATTTTAAGTATTACCTGAGTCTTATATTTGGGTCATCTCTCATTTTCAAAACATCATGTGTCTGAAAATATTCTCCCATTGCTTTTGCACAGTCATTTTCCTGTTAAATAATTTAAAGATTCGCATGTGATATATAGTATTTAGTGATGATTCCTAACTTTTTTCTTGTTGATAGCCTTTATAATTTATTTTCTCTGCTTATATGCTAGTAGAAACATTTTTTCCTTTAAGATTTTCCCCAAAAATATGCCCAGATGTGTATCTCTTCACATGTATTTTGCCTTTTATATGAGCCTTTTCAATATGCCAACCACATTTTTTTCAGCCCATTAAACTTGTCTTACATTATACCATCTATTATTGCTTCTCTTCTGTTTGTTCTGTTTTCTTCTTTTGTAACACCTATAATTATGAGGCTTGAGTTCCATGAATTGTCCTCCAGACCTTGTAGCTGCTTTCTCCACATTTTCATCTTTTTTACTGTTTCTTCTGAATTTAAAGAACATTTCTTAAGTAGATCTACTGTTCTTATTTTTTTGAAGTGTCTTTTTTTTTTTACTCCAATCAGGTGTTCATGTTTTTAAACTCTCTGACATAGTTCCCTCTCAAACAGACACATATATGCACACACAACATTCATATCCACACACATCCTGCTTGGAGAAAAAAAAAAGTGAGTACTGAGTGAGAGAGGTACACAAATAAAAATTAAGCAGTTTATTAAGAGCATTTTTAGTAGTTGTTGCCTTTAGAGTTGTGTTATTGAAGGTAGTATGCTTTACTTCAAAAACGTAGATTTTTTTTTCCTGCTAATGTTATAGGTTTATTTTGTTTGCATTGTTTATTTGTTTACATTTAGGTCTATATCTAGCAAAAATTATCTGTGTTTGTAATATGAAGCATCAATCAATTCTATGTTTCTCCATTTATTGAATTGTTTACCTTTTCATATTGATGCATAATGACACTTTTATTGTGTACCATGGACCATTTTTAAGCTCTCTCGTTCAAAGACCAATTTATAAAATATAGTGCTGTAGCTTAAATTTTATTAAAGAAATCTTGTATCTCTCAGGGCAAGTACCCAGACCTTGTTCTCTTTTGCATTGGTCTCAAATATTGGATATTTAGTAAACCAAACAAATTTCAACCTCAGATGTATACATTTTGTAAAAAGAGGTAGATTAGGATTATGAATTGAAATAGATTGATTTCATAGGATAATTTTCCATGATTATAATTTTTGAATATATGAATAGCAGTATTTATAGAGAATTTACAATATTCCAAGTACTTTTTAAATGCGTTTACATATATCTATTTTATTTAATCCTCATAAAAATGCCAAGGTAGAGTAGATATGCTGAGGTAGAGTAGAGTAGAGTGGATATTTCATTATGTCCATTTTATAGACTAGAAAATGGAGACACAGAGAGCTGATGAATTTCACCCCACTTCACAAAGCTAGAATGCAGTGAAGCTGGTAGTCCAGCCCAGGTTGTCTGTTGGCTTTATATTCAGGGCTCTGATAGTGATAGCTCTACACCATGCTCTCTTGATCTCCCCTCCTAATAGCCTAAGAAACACACATTTTCTCAACTTTTTCATCTTTATACATAAGAGTGCTATGTAAAAGCAGAGACTTTTTTTTCTACATTTTTTCTCTTTTGTACCACCAGCTCCTAGAAGAGCTCCTGACACATATTAGACACCCAATAAACATTTAATGGAAGTAATGAATTTTAAATATTATAAATCTTAGTATTTAAAAACCCTGAACTGCTGAAGTCTCTAGAACTCCTTAGAAAGATTCATTTTTTTCTATTAATGTTATCTTTCTGCTATATAAATAAATGATACATTATTTTTAAAGCCAATCCAATCATCTATTATGTATGTATTTTTAAGGAATTATACATTTCTACCTGCCACTTTGAAGATAATATTATCACATATTCCCATATGTTATGAATAAAAACCTAAAACAAAGTGTTTTTCATGCCTCTAGTATGAATTATGAAAAATTGAAAGACTTAAATATGTGTCTCCAAGACCAATACCTAAGACCTAAGTATTCCTAATGTTTTTGGCCTTTTTAATACAGTTATTACATCTCTATGGTTAATGCCATGCAAACTTAGATATCAGGTATTTTTTCATAATCTGATATATACACTTTGTTTGCCTTTTCATGTAAAAAATATGCCATCTCTCATTTCACTAGTTCTTTTCCTTATTCCCAGAACCCAGTCCTTCTATTTTGTACAGAATATTGATTATTAGCACTTAGCCTAGAAGAAATGGAATCATTGCCCTAACTGATTTATTTCTGAAGAAGTTCATTGATATATTCAGATCGACACATCTAATTCATAATTTTCTAGTTATTTGCTTCTCATTTTATAAGATTCTGAAACTTCACACATTATCTAGTTGTTTTACTTTTTGCATTTTTTTCACCCCTTAAACACACCACATTGCTTTACCTCTATTTTTGTTAGCTTCTGAAATTCTTAATCCATTTTAAAGCTTTTAAAAGTTATATAAAGATATATCTTCCTGATTGCAATTTGGAGAACACAATTATTTACTTGACCTTCATTCAAGGACCAAATTCAGAGGGAAGCATCGCTGATTTCAGTGCTTGAGATACTGAAAACTGTGAGAATATGGTGTCTGCCCTACCTAAAAGATCTCCCAATTGAATGAAAGAGAGAACCATATAAAAGATAAATTGTGAAGCATACTACTTATTGCTGAGGAAGATGGTATCAGGGAGTGGGTAGATCTAACTTTTTAGGGTGAGTGAAGAGTTTTCGAGTAAAAAGTGGGAAATAATTATACAAATAGAGGATATGACATATGCAAGTATAATGGAGGCAGGAAAGGGTTGGAAGTTGGAGGAAATGGTGATGGCACCACTGCAGTGAAGACTAAGGTGCAAAAGATGAAGATACAATGAGATTTTGATGAGCCTTTTCCCTCAATAAACATGCTATGACACAACCATTTGTTTTTGTGTGTGTGTTTCCTGTGTGTGTATTTTTAAAAATAGGAAAGTTTTGTATTTTGTTTTGATTTGGTTTAGTTTATTCTTAAAAATTCAAAACTGGGAGGGCCAGATACGGTGGCTCACACCTGTAATCCAAACAATTTGGGAGGTTGACATGGGAGGATTGCTTGAGTCCAGGAGTTTCAGATAGTCTGGGCAGCATAACCAGAACCCCACCTCTAAAAAAGAAAAGAAAAAATACAAAAATTAGGGCCAGGCACGGTGACTCATGCCTGTAATCTTTGGGAGGCCAAGGTGGGCGGATCATCTGAGGTCAGGAGTTAGAGACCAGGCCGGCCAACATGGTGAAACCCCATTTCTACTAAAAAAGAAAATACAAAAATTAGCCAGGTGTGGTGGCGCATGCCTGTAATCCCAGCTACTCAGGAGGCTGAGGCAAGAGAATCATTTGAACCTGGGAGGCAGAGGTTGCAGTGAGCCGAGATCACACCACTGCACTCCAGCCTGGGCATCAAGGGTGATACTCCATCTCAAAAATAAATAAATAAATAAATAAAATAAAAATTAGTCAGGTGTGGTGACATGTGCCTATAGTCCCAGCTACTCAGGAGGCTGAGGTAGGAGGATGGCTTGAGCCCGGTAGTTCCAGTTTATGGTGAGCTATGCTCTCACCACTGCACTCTAGCCTGGGCAACAGAGCAAGACCCTATCTTTAAAACAAACACACAAAAAACTGTGCAATGGTATCTTAAGTCCTACATCCTAGTTCAAATAAGATGTTGCGGTGTATCCTAGGAATTTATTGAAATGTTGTTTTAGTGGTAAATTTTTTTCTTAAATTGAAACAATTCATTAACAAACTGTGAAACTCAATCCATTTCTAATCTGGATAATACGAATTATTAGTGAGAATTGTTTCTGTCCACTATTTAAAAATCTTTAGGTTAAATGATGTCTTCTGGCCTTTGAAAAATGCCGTTTCTCATGTCCTTGACTGTTTGAGATATCTCTCCTATTGAGACTATTGCTGGCTGAATGAGTTCTGGGCTGCTAAACCCTTGCGTTGGTCAACCCCACAAACCAAGAGGAGTCGGAGTTTTCCTCTGCCTTTGTCTGCTGCTTCATTGCTCAAGGTCATCTTTAATGGAATGACCTTGATATTTGGGAATAGGTTTTGAGAAACATGCACTCTGCTCTGATACCTAAAATGATATTATTAGCATAATCACTGTATACTTTCTGATTCAATGTAAAACAGTAATAGCAATCACACTTCATCATGATCAGGAATATCTTCAGTTGGAAAATACATGCTTACAATTGCAGGCTCTTCATGATTACAGAATCTCACCTTGATTGGATACAATGTGATTATTAGGCAATTTCTGTGTGACAGTCCCTCACTCACCAACTTTTACTGCTGAGAATTGATGATTTACCAATACTTTGTATCCTCATGATCTTGTATATCATATACTATCCATTATTTTATCTTTATCTTATGGTTTTATAATAATTTAACTTCACTTCCATGTATGAGGTTAGCATGAATTCTCAGGAGTTAATAGAACGTGATCTTGTTCTGTTTGGATTCATCCCTATTTATGGTAACTGTATTCCAGAACTTATTTTTGCTCTTTATGGAAAAATGGCTGAATCTCAACTCGACAGTAGTGTGACCTGGAGATTTTATTTCTCATATTAATTTATACAGGCATAGGTAAATTGAATTTTTTTGAATTTGCAAAAAAAAAATGATGGGAGAGTCTTTATTGGAATCATGAAGGAAATAACTTGATTTCCACTGCTTGATACTTGATTCTCTGGGAGTGAAATAACTTTTGTTGAGCAAGTGTAATTAGAGATCAGTGATCTGAAAAAGCTAATTACCCAATATCAATGTTGATGGTATTCTGAAAGTTTGGTTCATATCAGTCTCAGAGTGTTTATGTCATATCAATATTTTTATTAGATAAAGTTTATAAGACTCAAATATCTCATAATTTCATAGTTGGCAAATGCAATGTAAAGCTGGAATTTATTTTAATTACAATTCTTTTCCTACATGTTAAAACTATTTCAACCTTTAGCAGCATACAATTATTACAGAAGAGATCATTTTTAATGATTCATTATGTATGAGGTCATTTGACAATGCAATTAGCTTTGTGATGAAAATTTCTATTCTTTTGATCATTCTGTACCTATAATGAATGAGGGGCGTTTTACATCTAATTTCCTGAAATTAGAAGATTAAAGATAGAAACAGACTCGTGTATTTAAATGAGACACAAAATGACTACATTGCATTAGTCCTTTAGCTGTGCACCCTGAAACTGAAAACTTTGTGGTGTTACTTCTTTTTCTCATTATTAATTCAGCAGATCCATTGGTACTGTGCTATCTGCTTCTATTATCGCCAAAATTTTCAAAGTGTGCTTTTGACTGTGATCATGAGATTAAAGAATAGGTCTAGCAAGTTCTCAGGAATGACACGCATCAGCACATTGTGCATAAGACTGAGAAATGAAGCCAAAAAAAAAAAGCTAGAACAGAATTTCTGAAACCCTGTATAAATGTTGCAATGTGCAGTAGAAACTTTTTTTTTTTTTTTTTTTTGCTATTTTTTCATTTGTTTGTTTTACTTTCTTTGGCCAGATATTTACTATATATCCAATTAGGCCATATTGTGTTATTTCCAAGCTCTTTGTTGCATTGTAGTTAATCACTGAGACATTGTATTTCCCATTTAAAAGGAATTTCAAACCAAGGACAACTTTTATAGTCAATGAAATTTATATAAGCTTTTATTCCTCATCTAGTAAATACAAAAAGAAATTCAATTGATGTGAAAAAAAGATAAAATGAGTTCTAGATCTATTAAGATGTGGTTAAGGATGGAAACATAGCTGAGGCACATCATATATGTCATTGTGATTTAAACTGATACTCTCAAGTTACTTGCGGCTTTTGGCTCATCACAAGAAAACATAATTATATATTGGACAGAATGATGGTTTATCCTTAGAAATTTTAAGGCTAGTTTTGTTTGTGCATAAAGTTTTATTGTCATTTTGCTGATTTTTTCCAAAAACAGAAGATGTCCAATGAAATATTTTTAATTCATTTGATATCAAAGGTATATAAAAATAATTTTCACAATCAGAAAAGTATAAAACAGAAGTATTTTTCACTTCATAAGCAAACATATCATTTCTCTATGATTAATGCATCTTTTAAATGTAGATTATTGTTAGTGTGACTGTTTTTACATTGGAAAATAGGATAAATGAAAAATGAAACTCTCTTAATAAGGTATAGTCAACTTCTTATTAAAACTGATTATAAAGGGAATTAATAAATGGAAAACTTCAAAGTTGATAACATGGGATTTAAAAATCTTTGCACTATGAAATGTTTGACCTCACATATAACTGCATCTGACATTTTGGGATTCTCAGTGAAGCAACCCTGGGACATTGGTTTTTGGCCTGGATTTCTACACCTGCCCTAATCTCTATGACTTTTGTAACCAGAACTGTATATGGAAAAATACATCAAGAGATTTCTGTACCTGGATAAGTCAGCACAGAGGAATTATTTTTCACTCTTTATAGTTTTTTATTGAAAGAAAAGATATTAATCTTTTGTCCAAATGAAAATAGAACTCTAACATTTCATGTTGTATGAAGAAATTATATATAAATTTAAATTCAATATATTGAATTATATAGACTGAATTTTGTAATTAAACTCTTAACATTAAAATTTAATAATGCAGTATAGACTATTTTTACCCAAAGACAAACCAGAATTAAACTATATTTTATTGTAAATCAAAAGTGTAATATATATTTATAGTTAGAATAAACTACGTAAGAGACAATCTCACTCCAGATCTTGTTTTATTTCTGCATATAGTCAAAAACACAGAAACTTTCAGCAATATCTGCCTCCATTAACCTAGTACGTAAAAAAAACCGGTTGTGTAGTTAGGAATTATTACAGAAAACATACTTATATAGGTCCTAAGCTGCCATAACAAAGTACCACAAACAAGGTCTTAACAAAAAATTATTGTCTAACAGTCCTGGACACTGGATGTTGGAAATCAAGGTATGGGCAGGACCGTGTTTTCCCTGATGGCTCTAGGAAAGAATCTTTTGCTTCTTCCTAGCTTCTGATGGCTTCTGTGATCCTTGGTGTTCTCTGGCTTATAGCTGTGTCACTCCAATCTCTGCCTCTTTCAGGAGCCTTCTTACCCGTATGTGTGTCTCTGCATGTCCACTTATTTTACTTTTTTTGCAACTTCAAATTTGTTTCCCTTTTTTTTATTACCAACTTTTAATTTTAGAAGTACATGTGCAGGATGTGGAGGTTTGTAACATAGTTAAACATGTGCCATGGTGACTAGCTGCATAGATCATCCCATCACCTAGATGTTAAGCCCAGCATCCATTAACTATTCTTCCTGATGCTCTCCCTCCTCCCACTCCCCACCCTCTGGGACAGGTCCCAGTGTTGTTCTCCGCCATGTGTTGATGTGTTCTCATCATTCAGATCCCACTTATGAGTGAGAACATGCTGTATTTGATTTTCTGTACCCGCATTAGTTTGCTGAGGATAATGGCTTCCAGCTCCATGCATGTCACTGCAAAGGATGTAATCTCATTCCTTTTTATGGCTGCATAGTATTCCATGGTATACATGTACCACATTTTCTTTATCCAGACTATCACTGATAAGCATTTAGGTTGATTTCATGTCTTTGCTATTGTGAATAGTGCTGCAGTGAACCTACGTGTGTAGGTATCTTTATAACAGAATGATTTATATTTCTTTGGGTATATACTCAGTATGGGATTGCTGGGTCAAATGGTATTTCTGCCTCTAGATCTTTGAGGAATCCCCACACTGTCTTCCACAGTGCTTGAACTAATTTACACTCCCACCAACAGTGTAAAATGGTTCCTTTTTCTTCACAACCTCTCCAGCATCTGCTGGTTTTTGACTTTTCAGTAATAGCCATTCTGCTTTTGTGTGAGATGATATCTCATCGTGGTTTTGATTTGCATTTCTATAATGATCAATGATGTTGAGATTTTTTTTCATATGTTTGTTGGCCGCATGTGAGCAAAGAATATCCAACCAATTTCTTATGAATAAATGAGTCATTGGGTTTAGGGCTCACCCTAATCCACAATGAACTTACATTAACTCAATTAGACATGCCAAGATCTTATGTCTAAAAAAGGTCACATTCATAGGTGCTGAGGGGTAGAACAGGGACAGATCTTTTTGGGGCACAGAACTCAATCCACTATATCACCCTATTCAGAGACTCATGAGTGACATTTTGAGTAACTTGTAGATCTGTTGCTCCAGTGGCTCTCCTTCAATGAAGTGGCAAATTCTAGGCTCCAGGGCACTTTCTGTCTCTGCTTTGTCTACCTCTTCCTGTTGCCAGATTATAGGTGATCAGGACACCATTAAGTCTTCCATCACTCATTCTCCATAACAGACCTCCCCTTGCCTGCTTACATCTGCTGCCTATTAGTTTCCCGCAGCTCCAGACTGCCTGAATCTGTAACTTAAAAGCCAGGCCAGTTCTGTGAGAGGTAGTTAGTGACCCCTGGCTTTCTCTTTTTCATTTTCACACTCTCACAATATTGACAGACAGTTAGATAGGACTATCATTCTCCTACATATACACACCAGGAGACACACCTTTCTGATGGAGACATTGAGGAATTACTGTTTGTAGAGATAAAATACATGCAACAATTTTTAAAAAACACTCATAATAAAGAGAAAATAGAGAAAAATCAACATTTTCATAGAGAAAAAAATCAACATTCGAAATGTAAAGTTTTGCAATATTTTCTGTGCAACATTTTCTGATATTCTTGGTGTATAATATTAATCATTAAAGCAGTACAGTACTCATAAATGTCCTTAAGGAAAGGGATCTCTGAATATATGTATACCCAATACTTGCTAATTTGAGATAATTAACAAAATATTTTCACGAATACCCAAATATATAAATGTGCCCTGTAAATCAAAGCAAAGAATTTTTAATAAAACCTGCAAATGTCTTTTTGCATTTCTATAATTGCCTATAACTGGCTTATAAAAGTTGTATGACCTTACTTCATTCAGCTCCTCTGAAAACTTGTTTCATTCTAGTGTCTAATGATTACATACTCATTTTCTTTTAGAAATATATGTCTGCGCTCACACACGTACACACAAATGGTAAGATTGCTTTCAATAATTTGGCTTTTATATTTCAGCCTATTTCTTAACTAAAATTATATTCACAGGCCTAGATATAACTTTTAATAATTAAACTGATTATACATTACTCCAAAAGCAAATGCTATTACATATAATAAAGACATTTTCTTCAATCAAAACAATGAATATGATAGCTAAAAAATGTAGAAAATAGGATTCATTGTGTTTTTATTTCTTTCTATTTTCAATTTGTTGTTTTACTCTTTATTAGTTTTCCTAAAGCAGGGGGTGCTTGAGCCTTCGTTTCATACAAAGACCACTCAGTACTGAAATAATAATATTTTAAAATCCATATTAAGCTTATTCTTTTTGGTCAGTGATCTCTTTTTGAATCCTTTTCCAAATGCAGTCACAAAGAGTATAATTAGATGAGCAACTATAAACCTTTAAGCAAACATCACTTTTTGATGAGCTGGAGAAAAATTACCATGTGCTGATAACTCTTTGGAGAATGAAGAATTAATGAATTGACTTTGTTTTACATTCTCTTTAAAGTTTCCTAAATACTATCTTGTGTTATATTATTTGTAAAGCACCTTTATTTTTACAATACATGATAAATAATTGTTCAAGAAAAGATGCACTTATATGTGAAAACCTAAGTTTGCAGTTTTTTTAAGAAGGTTTTGAAAAAAAAAAGCACAATGGAAAAAGTTTACCATGCTCCTTCTTGAAAAAGATAAGGATTTGTTAAAACCTCAATAAAAATAAAATCTACCTGATCCTTTGCTCAACTTGTTATACAATGTTAGCAGTACTGTTATATAGTCCACAACTACCATATAAATAGTAGCTCGTTTAAAAAATAATAATAGTGAAGTAAACTTCTAGCGAATCAATTTACCAAAAAAGAAATGCTTTTGTGCTGAATAATAAATCATGGCCATTCATGACCTCCTGATTAACCATTTGTGTACGGCTCTAATGACATAGACAAATGACTTGAAGTTACGGTCTGTAGATTTTGTATCCCAAAGCTACAACAATGTTGAGTATCCTTGAAACAGAATGAATACGGATAACAATGCAAAGCAAAACAAATAAGGCTGAATCCTATGTGCCATTATTATAAAACCATCAATCAGTGGTCAGATGCAGTGTGTTCTCTTAGTTAACAAGAAGTTTTCTGTTTTTGCGATATGCATTCTCTCAAAAAAGGTCTTCACCTGGGGAGGACTAGGAGCGTATCTATTTTAATAAAGAGAGCATCCAGATTTGATATCAAAACTACTGACAGATCTCTTTGCTTGAAATGCTCGACATGGGTTGGCTATTCAATTATGAACGCTGTTAAGAGGAAGTACTCCAAGTGGAATTCCCTGCCGTTTGGTTGAAACAGCAGAAGTTCTGATAAAACATTAATAATATGCCCTTGGCTATCTCAACTACTTTGCCCCTAGATGCTGGCAGCCTGGGCAGTGCGTGCGTGTTCACTTTGATTATTGCATTTGGCTTTACTTCCTGTTTCTCACATTTTGAACATTTCCGATCAGCATTCTGTTTTATTGGTGAGAAAGGATACAGCAGGAAATATGGCTGAATGGCGTCCAATGGGAAAGCATGAGAAAATTTCATTAAAAAAGAGAGAACAAGAGGAAAGGAAAGACCCTGAGTGTGCTATGCCTACTTTTAAAATAAAGAGAGCTCATTTTGCCTCCTATGGAAACACAAGGCTGGACAAAGCATGGAAGAGAAAGTCTGAAAACAGAGGAGTCACCTTACCTAATAATTTTTAATAGAGGTGTTCTAATTATTAGAGCTTTACCCAGATCAGACAAGATGCGGAGATGATAACCACAGTGGAAACGTGGTTGGTAAGCACGTCAAAGCGTGGGCTGGTGTGGGAGGCTGGCCTATGTCGCCTCTGCCCGTGAGCAGTGGTGACTTCGCTTAGATGCCTGATGCCTCAGGCTTCCAGTCCTGGTTGCTTGTGTAAAAGCCCCCAGTGGATATGTCATACTGAATTCCTAGGGAGCGAAAGTTTCACATTACACACATTCAGCTGGCAACAAAGAAGAAAAATATATGTGTTTTTGAGGAGGAAGAAATAATATGCGCTAGAAATTTGCTAATTTTCACATTGGCAAACTGCAAAGACAGACTTCAAAATGAAAATGAGTCCTGTGGCTTTTTAAATATAAGTGCAAATTAGGCAAGTGCTACTAGTTCTGTCATGTATGAGGATAAAACAGGGCATTCAGCTCTCCACTACATAAGGGATAAGAAATAATGTATGTAATATATGGTTTATGCTGACGTTAACCTATAATCTTGTTTCTCTTTAACTTTTTCCTTTGTAATAAGCAGGTACTTAATTTTGGAGCTGGTTGTGTTCATTATTTTATTTTATTTTAATTTAATTTTATTTTATTTTATTTTATTTTGAGACAGTGTTTCACTCTGTCGCCCAAGGCTGGAGTGCAGTGGCACAATCTCAGATCACTGCAACCTCTGTCTCCCAGGTTAAAGTGATTCTCCTGCCTCAGCTTCCTGAGTATCTGGGATTACTGACATACACCACCACACCATGCTATTTTTTGTTTTTGTTTGTTTGTTTGTTTTTGTTTTTGTTTTTGTTTTTAGTAGAGGCAAGGTTTCGCCATGTTGGCCAGGCTGGTCTTGAACTCCTGACCTCAAGAGATCCGCCCACCTGGGCCTCCCAGAGTGCTGGGATTACAGGTGTGAGCCACCGTGCCTGGCCTATTATTTTTAATATAACTTTTATAATAAAATTTTTTGAGAATAGGTGAAGTTTTCTAACCTTTCAATATAAGCTTGCTTTTGCAAAGGAGATACTTTTTTGAGAGTTGAAATTGCTTTTCTTTTATGCCAAAGCATAGGAGATTGTTGATAGTTTTGCCAGTTAAGGGAAGCATTTAATACTTCTGTTAAAATATATTTTAGAAATGAGATAGATATGAAATAAATGCTCTTGACAACTATCTATTTGATAGTAGATAGAAGTAAAAATATAAAGGGAGAATTATTGCTTTTGTAAGAATTATTGCCCCTATAAAGAAAGCTGGGCAAATGCCTCTTTCAATCACAGGGATTTTAAAAATTCATTTATTCAATTATTTGATAAATGTTTGTTGAGTGCCTACTCTGTGCAAATAGTACTAAATGCTGAAGATGTAGAAATGAACTAATAAGATCCATTACATTCTGTTTGAAGACACAGATGTTAAATGCCTAACTGCAAATTCAGTGATTTTAATTGCTGTGCATGTTGTGAAAGAGAAGCATGGGGTAGAGAATGTACAGGGGTCTGAGAAGGCTTCCTTGATACCTCTTGAACAGAGCACTGAAAGGTATGCAGAAATTATCTGAGCAAGTTTGGGAAGAAGGAGAGCAGAGCTTTCCAGGCAAGGGGAACTGCATGTGCAGGGCCCTCAGGCTAGGAGGAGCTGACACTTTTTTAAAAACGAAAGAAGAGATGTGGAGCAAAAAGCATCACACAGACTGGGAATGGCCCACAGGATGGTGCAGGGCCTTAGTGCCATGTCAAAGATTTGTTTTTTCCTCTTTTTTTTTTTTTTTGCTGCAAAAAAAGAGAAGCCACTGACGTATTTTAAACATAGCATAAGCAACTGGAAGATCTTAGTATCATGTAGTACAATTTTATAGCTAAAATAACTGAGGCCTATAAAAGGAGAAATGTTATTCCCAAATCCCCAGTGGAATTTAGCATGGAAGGTGGAAATATTTTCTCTAAACTCCTCAGAAACATTTTAGTGGAGGGTGATATTTACAGGTTAAGAGGCCCTGGCATTCTTTCCTGCACAAGTTAAGTTAAACTGGGAGAAGGGATGGAAACATACCATACTACATTTATAGAACAGCCGTTGTAATAATTGATGGTGAATTAATAATAACTGATAATATAATAAAATGATAAGATCAAATAATTCTCTGTATTAAGTTAAAACTTTATATATATTAGTTTTTGAAATCCACCTGTAAAGGGATATATATTTTCCCTACCTCCTATTTCCCATGATGTTCACTCCACACATTTTCAAACATAAATTATCTCATTTATGAGTGATATAAAAACCATAGTTGAGTCACCTAATTTTACCGTTTAAGAAATACTGGAATCTGGACTAAGAAGCAGATTGTGTCCTTGGGTGAGGGTACTGGCTCTGAATCCTGACTCTCTGGTTTTAAAATATGCTCTATATATCCTGTATTTTGGACTTTGGCAAAGTTAGTTAACCTCTCTATTCTTCATTAGCTATATATACATACATTATACACACACATACATACAGATATTCATATATATTATATATTCTCTGATGTTATCATCAAAGGATATATATCTGTATTTCTTATATATTT
The DNA here is from genome assembly GCF_028858775.2 of Pan troglodytes. Taxonomy (NCBI): domain Eukaryota; kingdom Metazoa; phylum Chordata; class Mammalia; order Primates; family Hominidae; genus Pan; species Pan troglodytes. The sequence continues at coordinate 181,983,251 of NC_072401.2, forward strand.
ATGTATAAATGTATTTGTACATTTATAAATTTATTTTCATATTTATATTTATAAATAAGATATATATCTATGTATATGCATGTTTTAATTTACTTCATTAATTATTTTAATCCTTGAAAGTACACTTTCTCTTTATAAATACAGGTATACATACATACACACACATATGTACCCATACACACATATATATACACAAACATCTAGATTTTTGTTTTATCATATATATGTATATATGTACATATGTGTGTGTGTATATATGTATACCTGTATTTATAAAGAGAAAGTGTACTTTCAAGGATTAAAATAATTAATGAAGTAAATTAATTAAACTTGGCTGTTAAAGATACTGGAGAATGGAAAGACGTAAACAGGTACATGGTTATATGTGCATGTGTATATATGTGTGTGTATGTATGTATAACTGTATAAAGAGAGAGAAAGCATACTTTGAAAAATTAAAATAATTAATGAAGTAAATTAATAAAATAATAAAATTACTTAGTATATTTCCTGGCATATAGTAAGTACATGATAAATATTAACTGGTATATGTCATACTTTTAGACAAGACCAACTTTGAAGATAGAGATTAACATTTACAGAGATAGAGATTACCATCCATCTAACATGTAGATATAAATTAACATCAATAATCAACCTGGCCCCACAAACCCTTGATCTTGAAACTCAAACTCTCCATCTTGAAACTGCCATCTTACTTGGCCATTGAGGAATGGAGTGAGTTCCTTCACTGTAGATGTGGTAAGAAACTCTTTCTTTAGCCAAGATAATTGAAATTTATCATAACTAATTTAGGTTATGAGATGAATAGAAAATGTACAGACTGTATTCTTACAACATACATATAAACACCCAGACATGAAGAGTTTTTCAAAATAAAAATGGCTGATCCTTATTTTAGCTACCGCATAACAAAATATTGGCTTGAGCAATAATAACTGATGTGACACCCAACTCAAGTGGATCTTTCTCTGCCCTCTAAACTTGGCTATTAAAGATACTGGAGAATGGAAAGACGTAGACAGACAGACAGACCAACAGACAGAGATAGAAATTCTCACACTTCTCATCAAAGCAAATTTTGATCAATACCATTGTCAAACCAGTTGAAAGAATTAGACAATCACAAAATCTTCTTCCCAGGTCTCTTCATCTACTTGGGTCATTACGGTCATCTTCGTCATCTTTTATGATGCACTCTGATCTGCAAGGCAGATGCCCTGACCGTCCGACCCATGGCTCACTTATGCACACAGGTTCTCAGATTGATAGAGAAGAAAAGCATTTGCTAGAATGACACACAAGATTTTTCTTCTCATCTTCACCTTTATAAACTTTATAAAGTCACCTTTATGACTCGGCTTCTGAAATTAACTTGTATGATTTAGTAGGAAAATAGGTTGCTTTTACGTTGCCTTTACAAGTGAAACAGTCAAGACCATTGGCCATGAAACAGTACTTCTTCAGCGATAATTTCCTAGTCTTTCCTCAAAAACACACTTACTTGTATTTTCAGTCTCCAAGTGTCTGTTTCTACAATGTTCCACAGCTGAAATTTGCACCTTGCCTTTCCCCTGTCTCTCTCATACAATTCTTTCCATATTTTAGTAAAAGGTTACCTTCCAGTAAAACTTTACCTCCACCAAATTCCAAATAATATCACCATACTCTGAGTTATTGAAGACATGTCTCTCTGCATTTCTGATTTATTTAGATTATACTATTAAATTAACATTTCATAGGTAGGTTTTGTTTCTTCACTAAGTCAAACCTAATTTCCTAATTAGCCAGGACTGTTACTTAGACTTCTTTGTATTCATAGGCATATTCAGCAGAGACTTATTTTACTTTGAAGATTATAGATTTCAAGATTACAGTTTGATTATAAATATCTAATTAATTGATCATCGGGGTATCTTCTGTTTCATCCTCTCACCTGAAAAATTGTAGAAAATGAAGCTTATTCCAAAAGTTGGTGAATCCACAGGGTTGCTTACTTTTGTTTTATCATTCAGTACCTGTATATAACTTCAACATGGAGGAGAAAGAAGGAAAAAAAAGTTCTTATATTTACATATTCAGCTTATAAGAATAGGAAACTACTCTCACAAACCCCCAAAAGAGAGTTTTTCACATTTTTCATATTTAAAGTGCATGAAGTCAGTAAATTCACAAGTAAACACAGAGCTTGTTCTTTTGAGAGCAGCATCTCGGGGTTTAGTCTACCAAATCACACTATATATGCAAATGTTGTCTGAACGCAATTTAGCTGCATGCTAAGCAGTACAGAAATCTCAAGGGTCAAAGATTTGAAAATGTTTTCAGCATGAAAATCGTAGCGGCAAATGTTTGATGTACAGATGTGTGTACTAAAATAGGTTACGGTTAGATAGTTTCATCTATTTTAGTCAATCCCTTATTTGGAAGTGCTTACTGGGATTTTTTTAGAGTGTATGATTTTGGTTTCAGTTCTATGATGAATTCAAAATGGTGTTTCATAGTCAATATTAGCCCAAAATATAATGTATGTTTACTATGTGGATGGTAGGAGTTTTATAGAATTCTCTGGAAACACTAGAACAAATTCAATTTGAGTGTGCTCTCTCATGGCCCCTCTCTTTCTCTATCTTTGATTATGTGTTTCTGCACTCTGTGGGGCCTGTCATAATATAAGCTTTTCTGGAGTTACATATCTTTATTTCTCTAGTTGAGGAACATAGTTGTGCACTGAGGAACTCCATCACAAATGTTTCTGGATTATCATTAGTCTAAACTCTGACTTGTAATATGTTCTTTCACTAAAGGATTTCCCATGTGTAAAATGTAAACAAATATATAGCTTGATGATATACCATCATCGTTTGACACAGGTTTTAAAACTTTCTACTAAATACTAAAAAACCCCAAAACCTAAATAGAATAGAATAGCTATCTTCAATAAATTTATTCTAAAAGAAAAATACTCAAAAAGCCAGTAATACTAAAAGTTTCTAATTATTTTTAGTGTTGAGATAGTTTATTATTTATTCATGCACCAACCATTTATTGAGTCCTACACATTATGGTGGGAACAGGGAACTAATAATGAACAAGATGGATATGATCCCTGCCCTGGAGAGTACAATCTAGAAACATATACAGAGCTTTCAAAGATGAAAACAAAGGAGATAATGAGAGATTATTCACTGACTAAGTGAACATCATGCCAAAGTTTTAACTTCATAAAGTGTTCTATATGAAATAATTACATATTATAGAAGTTTCCTTCTTTAATATTATATTATAAGCCTATTTTCTAAGGCACCTTCTTAGCAAGTGTTCTCCTAGAAGTTCAACTTGATAGCATTTTGATCAAACTTACAAAGCTCCCCCATGATCCCAAAGTCAGCAAATATCATAAACAGTATTCCCTAGACTCTTCACCAGTTGAGCACTGGACTCTTCAAAAATATCATATTTGCATGAAGAGTTTAGACATGCCATAAAATGTATCATAAAAATACTATAAAATGTTCTTAATTCAAAAACTTTTTAAAACTACAAAAATACCATTTTAAGTGACCAAACTGAATCATCAAATGGTCGAATTTTTCTGAACAAACCAACTACATAAAATACCTATGTGAGTTGTGATAGAATTTTGAATTAGCCTCATTGATTTGAATTTTGAAGACAAAGTCAAGATTATTTTCAAAAAGTGTACATGAATATTCATTTTTATCTGCAGAATGAATATGTTCTTTCTGAAGTTTTTGCATTTGGCATAGACTATATTTTTATTCATTATATATACCCTGCATTTGTAGACTAAGAAAATAGATGATTAAAATAAATATCTACAGATATTTTGACAAATCTGGATTTTGACAAGTCATACACTCTTAAAATTAGAAATTATGTAATTTTTTCTTTATGAGGATTTTAATTGTCATTTATATAGAAAATTATTAACTGGAATTATTGCACTTATAACAGTTGCTCTTACAGGCTGTAAGAAAATGTAGAGATTAGAGGAAAGTATAGCCAAAGGCAATTTATATATACTTTCCAATTTTTATTTTTTTCTATATATTTAAAATGTAATTAATTTTTCTAAGACTGCATGCTGGTTTATAGTTGATTCTTTTTTATTGTTTCCTGTGATTGTTTTGTTAACAAAGGTGTATTGGTTTACATGCACCAAAATTCACCCTTTTTAGTTGTATAGCTCAAGGAATTGTCACAAATATAGTCATTTAACTATCACCACTATCAAGCCACGGAATATTTCAGTAGCCCCCAACAAGTCCCCTACTGCTCCTTTGTAGTCAGTCTCTAACCTTTGACAACACAGATGTGTTCTCTGCCTCTATAGTGGTGCCTTTTCCACAATTATATGTCATTAATAAATTTTGAGTTTGGGCATAAGATACATTATCATTAATACTTATAAAATGTTGTTTCAAAGAGAAAAGCATATTCTTATAAAAATTTACTTTATTAATTTTTGCACAGTATTGCTGTATTTAGGAGCTTAGGAGAAGAACAGGTAACAACTTTTCTTTAAATGTGTTTATTTTGTGGATGTTTTCTTCAGTTGGCTATAAAAATATGTTTATCTTTCATCTCACCTGGCAAATGTAGATTTTTTTCACGTATTTTTATTTCCTCCTTGTTTGTTTTACAAACATGACCATTATGCAATTTAGGATTTGATAGCATACTCTCCTTATATTGTTAATCTAATCAGTACACACACTTGTTAATGTCTTAATACTGAGCCACTGAAATCTGAACAGAAACTGTCTCCTGATAAGAGGCTCATAATGGACCAAAATCCAACATCCTAAGTACTTAATGGCTTGTATTTTATAAATTATGTGGGGCAAGGAGATTAAGTGATTTTTTAATACATAAATCAGAATAGTTTTAGAGAAACATTCTCCATTAATCTTTACCAAGCATTGAGCACCATTGTTCCCAATCTTTCGGTGTTTGAGTTACTTCTTTCACATACTCAAACTATTTTTAACAGACTTAAATGAATTAAGAGACTCAAATAAGAGTTTATAAATGTTACAGTACCACAATATATACCATATACAAAACCTCTGACAGTTGTTACACTATTAGCTTGTTAGCTTTTCAGTGTTCCATGATGGCTTGAGAAGAAGGTTTACTTTTATCCTCACTCAAGAGGCTAAGCCATTGCATATTTCAGTAGCCTGGTGATCTTTCTTTAGAGTTACTGATCTTCCTTTTTTTCTCTCCTCCCCACGATGCTCCAACGTCAGACAAACAGTATAACAACACACTCACCACTAGCATATACGCCTTTTGCATTGTTTATGATTTTCCCATTGTGGCTGCATTGGTGCTTCTGTGAAATCATCCGAACTGCCATGGCCAGGATTTAGTCTTAGGTCTTCACATACATTTTAGTTACTTAATGTTCTTGAAAACCTACAAACAAACTGGTTAAACAAGCAAAGAAATAACAGACGTAAAAGGAGAACGTTTGCTTTTAGTTAATGTTTTCAAGATTTATTCATTCATTTAAATCAATTATTAATTGAGTGTGTACTAAGCACAGGAATATAACAGGGATATAAGACCCCCCATTGAAGTTGCATTCCAGTGTGGGAAACATAACAGAATCGATAAAATGAAAATTCAAGACAGGAAAGAGATAAGCAAGTTAAAGACGATGATTAATATTTGAAGAAAATAAAACATCACTAAGGATAATTGGAAAAGACACTTTCTCTAAGAAGGCAGCATTTTTACTGAAAGACCAGACTTGAAAAGATACAACCAAAATGATAAGAAGTATCAAATCCCAAAGGCAGAGAAGTCTTAATGTGATCAAGGAGCAGAAAGGGTAGTGTAGACAGTGGCTTGGCTGCAAAGAAAAAGGTGGAATATCTTCATTTGGAAAGACAGGAGAAGGTCACATTCTTCAGGACCATTATAGCTCCTAATAAAGAGCGGGGATTTTACTTTACATGCAATGAGAATTAAGTGAAGGACCTGAAAGTGGAATAGTGTGAAATTATTTGAATCACATTTTTATATTATCACTTTATGTGCTGCCTAGGGGATGGATGAGGAAGACCCAGAGGAAAATTCCAGAGATAATGGGTTCTGGAAGTAAAAATTGATAGGGAAGATGAAGAAATGCATACATATTCAAGATCTTGCTAAAGGGTAAGCTTTGGGTGAGAAACAAATGAGAAAGCAAAGCCATAGATGGTTCTATCATTAATGGTGATATAGAAAACCTGAGAATCCAGTACATAGAAGGTGGAGTTCAAGAGCTCCATTTGAGCCTGTTAGGTTTGAAGGGAGTTCAAGAGCTCCATTTGAGCCTGTTGGGTTTGAAAGAATTATTGGATATTTAAATGAACAAGTCAGGTAAGCACGCTATTTTGGTCTAGTGCTGTGAGAGTGATATGACAGTATGTGTCATTAAGCGGTATTTCAATGTGGAAAACATAACAGACAAGAGAACAGACCTCAGGACTGAATGAACTCTGAGGCTCTCCAGCAAAGGCCCAGCAGAGGAGGAGAAAAAGCAAAAACAGGAGCTGAGGTGGAAGGAAAATTTGAAGAGCGCAGACAGTCTCTCAAAAATTGCTTTAGTGTTTCAGGCAAGACGAAGTAGTCAAATATGTTGAGAAATTGGAAAAATGTTTAAAATGCCCATTGGAATTGGCAAGATGAAATTCCAGGTATCACTGACAGTGATGGTGAAGATGAGGAAGGAGAAGCCGTCAGTGTGTTGTTGAAGAATGAATCGAGGAAGGGGGTGTTTGTGTGTGTATGTGTTTGTACTGGAGCAACAAACCTAGACAATTTTTTATTGAGAAATTTTAATACTGGATGCATCTGAGCACACTTTTAGGTGTGCTTGAAACCATTCAGGAGGGAGGGGAAGCTTAGTGATGCAGGGAAGAGGAGTAAATGAAGGAGGAAGCTTCTCAAAAAAGCTAGAAGGAACTTCAGAGTGTATGAAAAATTTGATTTTTTTTTTTTTTTTTTTTTTTTTGAGATGGAGCCTCCCTCTGTCACCCAGGCTGGAGTGCAGTGGCACGATCTCGACTCACTGTAGCCTCTGCTTCCCAGGTTCAAGTGATTCTCCTGCCATAGCCTCACGAGTAGCTGGGATTACAGGCACGTGCGGGCTAATTTTTTGTATTTTTAGTAGAGACGGGGTTTTGCCATGTTGGCCAAGCTGATCTCAAACTCCTCACCTTAAGTGATCCACCTGCCTAGGCCTCTCCAAGTGCTGAGATTACAGACGTGAGCCACTGCACCTGGCCAAAACATTTGATTTTTTTTTTTTTAAAGCAGTAAGATGAAATTAACAAAATCAGCAAAATAATTTTGCTTTTAAAGTATGCTTCTTATATTAATAGTTTTGCTCTAGTATAGAGGAAAGAAAGCACAAAGATGTAGAAATAAACTACTATGTGGATTTGAATTTCAACTCGACCCTATATGTTCTGTGTGAGTGAAGCCCTTCACTTACCTGCTTTATAGATGAGTGATAATGCTTGTAAATTAAGTAGCATGTAATAGAGACTAAACAAGTTAAAGGTGTTCTCCAGTTAGCACTGAATTTGTAGTTGTCGTAACAGTAGTATTTCCTGAGTTTCACACTCCTGACCACACATTTTCTTGATGTAGTTTTTAAAGAAATATTAATAGAATCTTCCAAAAAATCCTACTAAATTTCATAGAATGATTTATGTAACACGTTCTAGTTTCTTTGCTAGAAGGAAATATTTCTATTGCTTTATTAACAGGTGAAATCTTAGGTTGGTATAATTTGCCATATTTGTGAAGTGACAGTTTATAAGATACTGCAAGGTACCATATTTTGTGTGCCTAAAAATGCTTAACTATATCAATTGACAACTATGAAAACTGAGCAAAAGCCATAGCATTTTGATTAAGCAGTTTTTTGGTAAAAACACTGTTCTGTGATGCAAGAATATAGATCAACCAAACGTGGTTCTATTTAGAGTTTGCTTAGCATACCACACAACTCTCTGTATCTAAATAATTTTCAGCATTCTTTTAGATGATTTTGGGGATTCTTAACATCACTGACCTTTGAATCCTCACAATTTAAATCTGACAAAACGAAGAGAACTATTTTCTAAAATTATGTTTTATGTTCATTGACAATTAAGTAGAAGGTGCATATGACACAGTTCTTAAAAATGTAACATTATAATATTCTAACATTCCAGTCAACACGCAATTATCCCTATCTAATTGCGTTTGTGCAATCTTTTATATGTGTTGCTAATTATATTTACATATATTAATATCTTAGCTGATCTGTTTGCATCCCTATGGTTTTTGCTATTTTGTCCAAAGAAACAAACAATTCACTTCCTTGTTTCAATTAAATATTACTTGAATGAAGTTAAGGACTTCCCAACTTTTTCAAGTATATTTTCATGGTGTGGTCTCTTGTTAGAAACTATGAATTTATCTCTTTCCATTTAAAAAGCGGAAGCACAGGCTCAAGGCAGCCTTTTTGGCCAGTGGCTGTCCCAGGACTGGGTCCTGAGTCCTGATTCATGGATTCCTGGTGAAACTGCAGTTTCTCTAACATCCCTGATTTTTTTTTTTTTTTTTTTTTTTTTTTTTTTTTTTTTTTTTTTGAGACGGAGTTCCACTCTTGTTGCCCAGGCTGGAGTGCAATGGCACTATCTTGGCTCACGGCAACCTCTGCCTCTCGGGTTCAAGAGATTCTCCTACCTCATCCTCCTGATTAGCTGGGATTACAGGCATGCACTACCATGCCCAGCTAATTTTGTATTTTTTAGTAGAGACGCGGTTTCTCCATGTTGGTCAGCCTGGTCTCGAACTCCTAACCTCAGGTGATCCACCCGCCTTGGCCTCCCAAAGTGCTGGGATTACAGGTGTGAGCCACCACGCCTGGGCTAACATCACTGACTTTTGAATCCTCACAATTTAAATCTGACAAAACAAAGAGAACTATTTTTTAAAATTGTGTTTTATGTTCATTGACAATTAAGTAGAAGTCATTTTTTTTAGTTAAGTATCTATGATTATCACCAATCTTCATGTACAAAACAGTTTCTATCTCTGGACCTCATTATATAATAAGAGGAAGATAACATTGTTCTAAATATAGGTATAAAGAACACTTACAACTTGTGATTGATTAAGCTATCATGAAAATATTTTACTACTGTGTGAACTTATGAAGGCTGAATTAAAAAGAATTCATTAGTAATGTATTTCTTCATGATTATATGGCAAATATTTTCTGTGGTGAGTGTGCGCCCAAAATAAATGACAAAAAAAGAAGGATAAATAACCATGGAAAATAGCAAATCTCTGTTAATATAGACTCTGAAGAAAAGGATATGCTAAATCATAGCCTGACATATCTAACTTGTGTTCTCTGTTATTTAAGTAAACAATTGCCTCTAGCAGATGCATATAAAGATAAAATTACAGCTTATAAATACTCATTTCTCTTTTACAAAATGAATGGAGAGGCATATCAAGATCAGTGATGAATAAATAGACAAATTTAGAGGCTACTTATTTGAATTAATCTGTAAGTCACTAAATTCATTTTTATATGATACATAATTTTATAGGGTACCTAGTCTGAAAATTCACTTGCTCATATATTTTTCATTAAAATAGCTAAGTCATAAAATAAGTGCAGAGAGAAAAAATATATCTGTTTGTCATACATACCTGCCAGAAAAAAAGAAACTATATGAAATTAAAATAATCAGTCCAAATATAAAAAAGCTAACAAGTAACACTAGAGAAAACTTTAACCCATTACAAACTGTTTAATTTGAAGAAGGTATTTATTTAAATAACTTTTTTTGAAGACAGAAGTGTCCTTCTGCATTCAACTTTGTTGATCATGGAAGTCCATCACAGGAAGGGCAGGGGCAGAAAAAATTTGATCAAAATCTTTTACATAATATTTTAAGGTATATATTTTCACTTATTAAGAAAATAGATTTTTAATACTTTAGAAGCATTATAGATTTATATACATAGAAAATATTACAAATGTGTTTTTTCAACTCTTATTTTAAATTAAGGAGTACACGTGCAGAATGTGGAGGTTTGTTACATAGGTAAGCAAGTGCCATGGTAGTTTGCTGCATAGATCATCCCGTCACCTAGGTATTAAGCCTAGCATCCATTGGTTATTCTTCCTGATGCTCTCCCTCTGCTCCCGACCCCCAGCAGGCTCCAGTGTGTGTTGTTCCCTGCCATGTGTCCATGTGTTCTCATCAATCAGCTCCCATTTATGAGTGAGAATATGTGGTGTTTGGCTTTCTGTTCCTGCGTTAGTTTTCTGAAGATAACGACTTCCAACTCCTTTTATGTCCCTGCAAAGGACAAGGTCTCGTTCCTTTTTATGGCTGCATAGTACTCCATGGTGTATATGTATCACATTTTCTTTATCCACTCTATCATTAATGGGCACTTAGGTTTATTCCCTGTCTTTGCTATTATGAATAGGGTTGCAATTATTTATATTATTTTAGGTATATACCCAGTAACGGGATTGGTGGGTCAAATGGTGTTTCTGGTTCTAGGTCTTTGAGGAATTGCTATGCTGTCTTCCACAATGACTGAACTAATTTACATTCCCACCAACAGTGTGAAAGCATTTCTGTTTCTCCCAGCCTTACCAGCATCTGTTGTTTCTTGACTTTTTAATAATCACTATTCTGACTGGCATGAGATGGTAGCTCATTGTGGTTTGATTTGCATTTGTCTAATGATCAGTGATGTTGAGCTTTTTTTCATATATTTGTTGGCCACATGTATGTCTTCTTTTGAGAAGTGTCTGTTTTTGTCCTTTGCCCACTTTTTAATGGGGTTGTTTGTTTTTTTCTTGTAAATTTGCTTAAGTTCCTTACAGACTCTGGATATTAGACCTTTGTCAGATGAGTAGGTTGCAAACATTTTCTCCCATTCTGTAGGTTGTGTGTTCACTCTGATGATAGTTCCTTTTGCTGTGCAGAAGCTCTTTAGGTTAATTAGATCCCATTTGTCAATTTTGGTTTTTGTGGCAATTGCTTTTGGCATTTTATTCATGAAATCTTTGCCCATGCCTATGTTTTGAATGGTATTTCTAGATTTTCTTCTAGTGTATTTATAGTTTTGGGTTTTATATTTAAGTCTTTAATCTATCTTGAGTTAATTTTTGTATATGGTGTAAGGAAGGGATCCAATTTCAATTTTCTGTGTATGGCCAGCCAGTTATCCCAGCACCACTTATTAAAAAGGAATCCTAATCCTTTCCCTATTGCTAATGTCAGGTTTGTCAAAGATCACATGGTTGTAGGTGTGCAGTCTTATTTCTGAGTTCTCTATTATTTTCCATTGGTCTATATGTCTGTTCTTGTGCTAGTACCATGCTGTTGGTTACTGTAGTCTTGCAGTGTAGTTTGAAGTCGGTTAGCATGATGCTTCCAGTTTTGTTCTTTTTTTTAGGATTCTCTTGACTATTCAGGCTCTATTTTGGTTCCATATAATTTTAAGGTAGTTTTTTTCTAATTCTGTGAAGAATGTCAATGGTAGTTTAATGAGAATAGCATTGAATCTGTACATTACTTTGGGCAGCATGGCCATTTTCACAATATTGATTCTTCCTATGCAGGAGCATGGACTGTTTTGTCCATTTGTTGTTTCCTCACTGATTTCTTTGAGCAGTGGTCTGTCACTTCTCTTGTTAGCTATAGTCCTAGGTATTTTATTCTCTTTGTAGCAGTTGTGAATGGGATTTCATTCATGATTTGGCTCTCTGTTTGCCTATTGTTGGTGTATAAGAATGCTAGCAATTTTGCACAATGATTTTGTATCCTGAGACTTTGCTGAAGTTGCTTATCATCTCAAGAAGCTTTTGGGCTGAGACAGTGGGGTTTTCTAGATATAAGATCATATCATCTGCACACAAAGATAATTTGACTTCCTCTCTTCCAACTTGAATACCCTTTATTTCTTTCTCTTTCCTGATTGCCCTGGCTAGAATGGGCCATACTCTGTTGAATAGGAATGGTGAGAGAGGGCATCCTTATCATGTGCCAGTTTTCAAGGGGAATGCTTCCAGGTTTTGCCCATTTGGTATGATATTGGCTGTGGGTTTGGCATATGTAGCTCTTATTATTTGAGGTATGTTCCTTCAATACCCAGTTTATTGAGAGGTTTTTAACATGAAGGATGTTGAACTGTATTGAAGGCCTTTTCTGCATCTATTGAGATAATCACGTATTTTTTTTCTTTAGTTCTGTTAATGTGATGAATCACATTTATTGATTTGCGAATGTTGAACCAATCACCACTGACCCCACAGAAACACAAACAACCATCAGAGAATACTATAAACACCTCTATGCACCTGAGCTAGAAAGTCTAGAAGCAATTCCTGGACACATACACCCTCCCAAGACCGAACCAGGAAGAAATTGGATCCCTAAACAGACCAATAATGAGTTCTGAAATTGAGGCAGTAATAAATAGTCTACCAACCAAAAAAGCCCAGGACCAGATGGATTCACAGCTGAATTCTACCACAGGAATGAAGAGCTGATACCATTCTTTTGGAAACTATTTCAAAAAAATAAAAAGGGGGACTCATTCTATGAGACCAGCATCATCCTGATACCAAAACCTGGCAGAGACACAACAGGAAAAGAAAATTCAGGCAATATCCTTGATGAACATTGATGCAAAAATCTTCAATACAATATTGGCAAACTGAATTCAACAACACATAAAACACCTTATCCACCTCAATGAAATTAGCAACAAATGTATTTTACAGAATTATCTATAGATAATTCTATAAAAGTTTCTTTAGAAACTTCAGTATATCAAACTTGTATATGCTCACGTCAGCTCATACAGTAAATGAAAACCACTATATTGTATTGTAAACACTTTATAATTCATCTTTTTTATATTTTAAGTGGGCATCTCAGGCCAAATGAATATGGTTAATTGAACTGGCTAAGTTAAATCTGTTGCATTTTTTTATTGAAAATTTCTGCAGATAATAGATTCACATGAGAGAGGCACTGTGTGCTCTACCCAGTTTTCCCTTTGGGAACGTTGTGTGAACTATAGAATCACAACCAGGATACTGACATTGATATAATTCCCCAATCTCACTTAGATTTTGCCAGTTTTACAAGTACTCATCTATGCACACGTGTGTGTGTGTGTGTGTGTGTGTGCTTCTAATCAATTTTATCTCATGTATAGGTTCATGGAGTTGCCACTTGACTCAAGATACTGAATACAGTCATGTGCTGCGTAACTTTTCAGTCAATGACAGGCTGCATATACAACAGTCGTCCCGTCACATTGTAATACCATAGTTTTACTGTACCTTTTCTATATTTAGCTATGTTTAGATACACAAATACTTAACATTGTGTTACAGTTGTGCTACAGTTGCCCACAGGATTCAGTAGAGTCACATGCTGTACAGGTGTGTAACCTGGGAGCAATGGGTCATACCATATAGTCTAGGTGCCCAGTAGGCTGCATCTAGGTTTGTATAAGTGCACTCTATGATATTTGCACAATAACAAAGTCACGTAAGCATGCATTTCTCAGAATGTAGCTCTGCCATTAAGCCATGCATGAGTACAGTTTCATCTCCACAAAGCTCCCTCATGTTGCCCTTTTATATTCACATCCAACCCCTTCACGGTTCTCCTCCAGATCCCACCCTGACCTCCATCCCTAAGCCCTAGCAAATGTGAAACTATTCTCTATTTATAGAATTATTTCAACAATGTTCTACAAATACAATAACACATTATGCAGTCTTTTGGGATTAGCTTTTTTTTTTCACTCAGCATAATTCCCTAGAGATTCCTCTGAGTTATTTTGTGTATCAAGAGTTTTCTCTTCTTATCGCTGGGTACTATTCCATGGTAAGCATGTGCCACAGTTGGTTTAACCATCCACAGGCTAAAGGACATACTGGTTGTTTCTAGTTTTGGCTATTACAGTAAAGATGCTGTAAACATTTTTGAGAAGGTTTCTGAGTGAAAATAAGATTTTATTTCTCTGGGATAAATGGCCAAGAGTGCAATTTCTGGTTCATATTATAATTACATGGTTAGTTTTATTACAGGCTGCCAACCTGTTTTCCAGAGTGTCTGTGCCATTTTACATTACCCGCCAGCAATGTATGAGGATCCAGATCTCCACGGCCTCACCAGCATTTGACGTTAACACCTGTTTGTTCTTATTTTAGCCATTCTGATAGGTGCATGATGATACTTCCCTAAGAGCTCTTTATGAGAGATTCTTTTTGTCATATGTATTGAGGTGAAATTCACATGACATAAAAAGAACCGGCCGGGTGCAGTGGCTCATGCTGGTAATCCCAACAATTTGAGAGGCCGAGGTGGGTGGATAACCTGAGGTCAGGAGTTTGAAGCCAGCCTGGCAAACATGGCAAAACCCTGTCTCTACTAAAAATACAAAAATTAGCAGGGCATAGTGGCGGGCACTTGTAATCCCAGCTACTTGGAAGGCTGAGGCAGGCGAATCGCTTGAACCCGGGAGGCAGAGGTTGCCATAAGCCGAGATCCCGCCACAGCACTCCAGACTTGGGCGACAGAGTGAGACCCCATCTAGGAAAAAAAAAAAAAAAAAAAAAAGTAACCATTTAAAAGTTAACAATTCAGTAGCATTTAGTACATTCAAGTGTTGTGCAATAAGGAATACTAGTTTAAAAAAACATTGCCATCATTCCAAATAAAAGTCCTTACAGTTTACTGCTTACAGTTCCTTTCAATTTTTAGTTGGGTTTAATTTGATTTTAGTTTGCTGGTTCTGATTGGATTTTTTGTTTTTTTCATTGTTGAATTTGAAATTCTTCATATAGTCCAGATACTAGTTCTTTGTCAGGTATTGAGTCGGCAGTATTTGCTCCCAGTGTGCCTTTTATCTTTTCATCCTTTTCACAAAGTCTTTCACAGAACAAAAATTTTTACATTTAATGAGGTCCAGTTTACTTACATTTCCTTTTATGTATCATGCTTTTGGTATCAAGTCTAAAAATTCTTTGCCTGGCCTTAGATCTCAAAGATGTTTTTCCTGTGTTCTTTTTTTCCCCTAGAAATGTCATAGTTTATGTTTTACATCTAAGTCCATGATCCATTTTGAATTAATTTTTGTACAAGCTATGAGGATTAGGTTGATGTTCAATTTTTCACCAATGAATGTCCAATTGCTTGGCATTATTTGTTGAATAGGCTGTCTTTACTTCCTTGAAGTGCTTTTGTACTTTTGTCAACAATCAGCTGAACATACTCGTGCTGGTCAATTTCTAGGTTCTCCATTGTGTTTTATTGATCTATATGTCTATCTCTCCACCAGTACTACACTATCTTGACTACTGTAGCTTTTGAGGAGTAAGACTTAAAATCAGAGTAATGCCTCCCCCTTCATTTTTCTTGGAATGATTATTATAGCTCAAGGTCATTGTGATTATTTTAGGGCCTATACCTTTCTATATAAATTTTAGAAAAGCATATCTATTTCTACAAAATCCTTGCTGAAATTTTGATGGGAATAACATTAAAACTGTAAATCAATTTGGGAGATGATGGACATCTTTATTATGAGACTTCCAATCCTTGAGCACTGTAATTCTTGCTATTATTTAGATCTTTTAAAAATTCCTTTCTTCAGTGTTCTGTAGTTTTCAGCATATCAATTCCATACATGTTTTTGTTTGTTTTATAGACACTCACTCTGTTGTCAAGGCTGGAGTACAGTGACATGATCATAGCTCACTGCAGCCTCAAACTCTTGGGTTCAAGCAGTCTTCCCACTTCAGCCTCCCAAGTAACTGGGACCACACGTATGTGCATCACACCCTGCCAATTGAAAAAAAAAATTAATCTTTTGTAGAGACAAGGCCTCCCTTTGTTGCCCAGGCTGGTCTTGAACTCCTAGCTTCAAGCAGTCCTCCCATCTCAGCCTCCCAAAGTGCTGAGATTACAGGCACTACTGCACCTGGCCCTATACATATTTTAAGTGTACACTTAACATATTTAATTTTCTTTGGGTGACTAAAATGATACTGGCACTAGTCATTGTTAGTATAAAGAAATAAGATTTTTTTGTGTGTTGATCTTTCATCCCAAGACTCTTCTGAACTTGCTTCTAATTCATTTATTAGTTCTATGAATGGTTTTTATAGACTTTTCAGGTTTTTCAAATGTAAACAATCTTGTCATTTTCAAAGAGAAACAGCTTAATTTATTTTCTTTCCTATTTGTCTTTTACTTATTTTACTTGCCTGACTGCTTTGGCTAGAATACTTAACACTATTTTGAATAAAAGTGGCGACAGAAGACATTTTTACTTTGTTCAATATCTTAGGGGAAACGTATCCAGTCTTCCAACATTATACGTGACATTAGCTGTAGGTTTTTTCTAGATGTTCTTTGTGGAGTTGAGGTAATTCTTTATTCTTATTTTGATGGAAGCTTTTTATCATTGGTGAATGTTAGATTTTATTAAATACCTTTTTGTTTACAATTGCTATGATCATATGATTTTTTTTCTCTACCTCATTATATGGTGCTTCATATAAATTGATTTTCAAATATTGAACCAGGTTTCCAAACCTGGAATGAATCCCATTTGGTTATGGTGCGTAATTATTTCTATCCATTGTTAGATTTGGCTTGCTAAATTTGGTTGACAATTTCTGTGGCTAAATTCATGACAGATATTGACATATATTATATATATGCATATATATATACCCACGTATATATATACATGTGTGTATATATATGTATATATATACACACGTATATATATACATATATGTGTATATATATGCATATATATACACACGTATATATATACATATATGTGTGTATATATGCATATATACACACGTATATATACACATGTGTATATATGTACATACGTGTGTGCATATATATGTATATATGTGTATATATATGCATATATATTTTATATATTATATGTGTTATATATGTTTCTCGGTATTATATTTGTTAGATTTAGGTGCCATAATACTGGCGTCATAAAATGAATAGAAAAGTGTTTTCTCCTCTTCTATTTTCTTTATAATTAGTATTATATTTTCTTTAAATATTAATAGAACTTTCTGATAAATTTACCTGGGCCCAGAGATTTTTTTTCAAAGTCTTTAATTATAATTTCAATGGCATTAATGATTGTATAACTATTTAAGTATTTTATGTTGACTAGGTTTTGAGCTTGTTGTTTTCCAGAAATTAGTCCATTTCTTTGAAGTTGTGGAATTTATGAACATAAAGCTGTTTGTAGTATTTCCGTATTATCCTTTATCATGCCTACAGTGTGTTTTCTTATGGGAGAAGGGAGCCTCAGTCCGTGAAAACATTTCCTGGCTTAGCACCTAAGGGGTGATCCTCCCTGATTGTTTGGGATGGAGCGAACTTTCTGAGTTGGGCACCTTTGCAGCAGGATCCCCTTATTCATGCCACCTCCTCAGCCCCTTCCCATTCTGCTCCATAGTCTCTGGGCTGAGCAGGTGGGTCTCAGGCCTGAAGATCAAAGAGGCATCCTGGGCCGGGACACTTGTTGTGACTAGGTCCCATGCCGGTCCCTCACCCACCTCTGCTCAGGTGCTCCACCTCAGCATCTCTTGGCATGGAGGGGAGCATCATGCATATGGGGATGGAGAATATGGACTTTCCTGGTTACTTGGTGTTAGCAAATCTTCTGATTGATCTCCCTCTCCAGTGGTACCTGGCTCACCTGTTGTCAGGACTCCTGTTTGGTATCCAGAAGAAGAATGAGCCTACCTCAGCTACCTTCTGCTGCTGGATTAGGGGTCTAGGTCATCTTCTGTTGGGTATGAGGACATAAAATGCCCAGCCCATGCTGTTCCTTTAGGCCTGGGGCTCCAGACCAACTACCTCCTTCTTACTACCTTTCTGAGCTGCTCCGTGTTTACTTCTTGAGTCATTTCCAGCGTTAAAATTGTGCTTATCAGGGAGGAATGAGGAAAAGCATGCCTATGCCATTGTGTCTGTTCCAGAAGTCTGTATTTGATCGTTAAAAGATCAAATTCTTTTGTTTCACTTGTAAAATTGAAATAAACAGTAATCTGACTAGACTGCCTAGCACACACACACACACATAAAAAGACCATAATCATTTTTTATTTTTATTCAGCAAAATTCAAGCACAAATATTAAAACTTTCAACAATGCACTGTCTACTTAGATTTTGACCTGGAATGTTTTAAAACCTTATAACTTTAAAATAATTTAAAGGACTTAGAAGTGTATCAAATATTTATTTCCCTTTATCCATTACATAAATCCAGGTATATACTAGGTCAAAGATGCATCTTTCATATTTCTCAACCATTGTGAATAATTAATATGTGCAATTAACACCTTATCATTGCTTCTTTCTAGACCACACAACTGACATATGTGCTCTGTGTGTGTGTATATATACATATGTATGTATAAATGATATATACATCTGTGTGCATAAATATATAAACAGGCAAGTATATAGGAAAAATATGTAAAAACATATGTATATATGTGTGTGTGTATATATGTGTATATACACACACACATTTTCTTTTAGCATTTTTTCTATTTTTTGACTCAAATTGTGTTGGTCCCTATGGGATTCATCTTTGCTAGAAATACTATTTCTCTTACTTTTTCTTTTTGTGTACATCAATATCATTAAACGAAATGTTTAATTAGTGTTAACAACTGTTCTTTTAATGAACATTATCTAATTTAATATTCACAGTAAGCCTATAAGGACAATGGCACTGCGATTCCCATTTCAAAGAAAAAGGCACCCCAATTTAGAGAGGTTATTTTAATTGTCCAAGCTCAAATAGTATTGGAGTGCCAGGATTCAAGACAAGTTGATCCTACTGCAGAGTCTCTGTGACGCTACAGTAGACTGAGTTGCAGAATTTCTGTTTGCAGACTCATCTTGAGTAGCAGTTGTTTATTTCATTGCTGCTTACTTTCTTCTTCCTTCCTCTTTGCTTTCGTTCTTCTCCATTTTGCAGATTGATAGTTGCTTCCATTTACCCGCCCTGATCTAAAGCTAGTGCCATAGTAACAAACAAATTTCTCTTCTAAAAAATCTAAAGTTGTTCCTTATCTATCCCTTCCTGGAAGGTGACAAGAACCTTTTCATGATTTGTGTTGAACAATCACCCGCCTCACCTCTCATGTTATTCTTTATAAGTGCTCCAACTTTTTAAATGACAAAAGCTATTATTTAATAGTCAAAAGTTAATTAAATTATCTAATATGTTCTCTATATTTGTGAGAACATATTTCTTCTGCCAGCCACTCTACATCTTTTGAAGCATATTTTGTACTTTGTTTTTCAAAGGTGGTCTGTATTTAATGGAGGAACATTCTTGCCTACTTTCTCTTTTATCTCTGCTTCTCCATAATTCCTTCACTGTTGATGTTTTTTGGCGGGGGGAGAAGAGTATTTTCTGGAACTCCTATTAGACTTCCTTAGAGCTTTTCAATCATTATCATATTTTTTGGTCCTAAACACCCTGATCACATCTTCCTTTACTAATCTTTCCTCCACTTACTCTGGCTTTCTGCTGTTCCAAAAATACATGATGTGTATTCCCACCAATTCTTAAATGAAAAACATTTCTCAAAATATACCCTTGGCTCAATATCTCTCTCCTTTTGATACTGACCTACCTTGACCTATTTTTTTTTTCTTTTGAGGCTTTCTGACTAATTTCCTCACTTTTTTTATACTCCACATGTACTTTTTTCATTTATTTCTGTTTTTGTTACATTATTTCTTGCCTTGTATAACACATTATTTCATTGTTACCCGTTATTTTAAACATACTTATTTCAAATTCATTTAAAACTGATCTGCCACTTCTTAAAAATCTTGAATGATTTCATTTTCTAATTGTTGATTTTTTTTGTTGTTGGGGGAGGTGTCTTTAACATTAGCCTTCTTATTTGTTTTTAATTTTTGGTTTGCAGGCTTATGTTAAATTAAATTCTCTCTCTGCTCAGCCCTGCAAGTATTAGAGTCTAGGATTTTTTCATTTGTCTTTAACTAAATATACAGGGCCCCATTTCATAATCGCGGTCCTATGTTAGCAGGTTGGGGCTTTAGTTACTCCTCTTCTGGGGCTCAGTTGGAGTAGGGCACATTATTCTGCAGGATGAATATGACTCATTGGCTCTGCCTCCCTTTGCTTTCAAACCATGTTGCATTTTGAGTGTATTTTTATAGAAAAATTTTTAAATTTTTTAATATTATTTTAACCCATAATCTGTTGACTTGGTAACACCATGGAGGATGGTATCAAGCATGACATCATCACGTTATCTTGGCCTAAAATTTATTTGATTAATATTTTCATTTAATGCCAGCCATGAGTCAGGGTCACTCTCCCAGGCACTGAACTATACAAATTTGCAGGTTTCAGAGCATTCGAGAAGGAAGAAAAATAATGAACAAATAATAAGTGCTATGAATTATGAATAAAACAGGACATAGAGAATGAGAATGGAATGCTGTTTTTAATAGAGTGGTAAAAAGAGAACTCATAATAGCAAGACATTTGAGTGCAGATGTGACTCAACCTGAGTAATAAGCTAAGTGGTATCTGAGAAAAGGTATTTGCAAAAAGAAAATAGCAAACGCAAAGGCCCTGTTCAAGGAACAGCAAGGAGGCAGTCCCTTCGTCATTCTAGATACCTCATTTAATTAATGTAGCTTCATTTGACACTAACAACTTTTTTTTTCTCTTTCTTTAAATTACGGGTAATAATCGTACAAACCTGACAAAGCTGATATGATAGCATTGTTATGAAGACTAAATGAATCAATGATTTTAAGTTCTTTTAAAAATCATGACATAGCAAGTAGAATAAACATGTTTGCTTAAAAAACTAAAACCAGTTTAGTACCTGATCCAGTATTATAAGTGATAATGCTTTATATTTTATTTAGAAGATCTATATTATTTGGAAATAAAAGTTCTGCTGTTTTGCTTTTTACTGCTTGGTTTGGTTCTGAGGATAGTGTTAAATTTAGAAACATGGCACAAATTATTAGTTATAGCCCAGATTATTTAAATAAACAACAAAAATAATTTATAGAATATTTCCATTGTTTTTTCCTTATCTATAACGTAATCTAAGAACTATGGCAATGTCTATAGAGTGAGTGCAAAACTAGTTATTTATTTATTACGATGGGTTATTTTATTGTGTGTGAAATATCTTTTCATTTCTCACACACGAATCTTTGCCCTTTTACTAAAGTCAGGCACAGTGAATATATCTAAATTGGTACCTTAAGTATTTGTGGATAAGTTAAAGAACTTTCATTTATCTGTTCTCAGAACACGTCACTAACAATGACATCAGCAAAGCAGAGGTGTCTTTGAGAAAGACAGTCTGCAGGTTCCCATGGTGGAGCCAGGTAAGGCTGTAATACTCACCAGCTGGTGACCTTGCCCATCTTCAATTTCTTCAGTTTTATAAGAAAACTGTTGATAGCCTGGAACTCCTGGGTGCAAACAATCCTCCTACCTCATCCTCCCGAGTAGCTGGGGCCACAGGTGGGAGCAACCACCAAGTCCAACTAATTTTTTTTTCTTTTTGTAGAGATGGGATTTCACCATCTTTCCCAGGCTGCTCTCCATCTCCTGGGCTCAAGTGATCATATAGCCTCAACCTCCTAAAGTGCTGAGATTATAGGAATAAGCCACCATGCATGGCTCATATCTGAGTTTCCTTCCAAGTCTCAGTAGAAAACATCCAGGAGAAAAGGTTTACCAAACCCATTTAATTAGGTTATAAAATAAAAATAAATTTTGCATATCTAAAATTATGAATATGAACCCTATAATTTTATAACTGATAATTATTACAAGTTATTAAATTCTTTAATAATTACATGTTTTATGGTAGCAAATATGTTCTAAAATTAATTCTAGAACAAGGATTATATTTGGTTATCAGAATAAAAGATAGGTTTTATTCTCATAAAAAAGATCAAAAAAAGAATCTGTTTTATTCTCACAAAACAGATAAAAAAAAATCTGTTTTTGAGTTTAGCCTAAGAAATCTTAAACTGCAAGGGCTTATGAGGAAAAAAAATGAATCTGTGGTAAAACAAAAAACTGGTCACATAATTTATGTAGGTCATGATAAACCCTGAATAAAAAGCAACATAGATGATAATAATTCATAAAATATTTAACAATTGAATTGGGGATTGTTTTGCTTCGTGTTTCTTATTTATAAATTCATGTGCATGTGATTGAACAGGCACATTTTTCTGACCTAAAATCTGAAGGTGCGTTTCTTTCCTCGAGTCAAATCTGGAGCTCATTTGAACACTGTCCACAACTGCTCACCTGCAGGTGTTGTCTGAAACTTGCCCTCCTGTATTCATCACCCTCGCCCTGAAGGACAAGTCCAGTTCCTGGATCAAAAGTGTTAGAAGTAACCAGGAAATTGCCTTGGATTGATTGTTTTATCTAGTGACAGTTAAATTCCAGAAAATATAAACCCATTGGGTATAGAGAGGCATTCTGTTTCCTCTGTTAAGTCTGTATCTGTCTACTGAGCGTAGATATCTTTGTCTATATTTGCTTAAATACAGCCATCTTGAATAAGGAGAGAATTGTAAGTAAGCTACATATTTTTGGGGAAAAAAAGGAAAATTGTACCAATCATAGGAAGGACCAATTACCCTCTGAGGTTGCGTACAAATAGCCAGGTGGAAAGAGAAGGAGAGGAGAGCCAGTTTGATAATACGAGGGTTAGTCAAAGTTTCTAAGCACAGGTTGATTTTTCCCACATCAGGTCTGCAGCTCCTGGAACTAAAACCTCTGGCTAACTCTACTCTGTGTTAATAAAACTATTATAATTAGGCCCTGAAGATTGAGAGCTGCCTAGAGCTGTAGTGCTCAGCACCAGATTGCCTCTGAGTTTGCAACTGAGAAGTGAGTCAATCATGGCTAAGGAATTTGACACAGACTGTTTTAATTATATTGCCTATATTTTTGTGGAGGGAAAGTATTATCACATGTAGAATGGTAGCTTGTGTTCTAACAAAGAATCATTGTATGGTAGAATATTCTTATATTCATTACAGATTCTTGGCCTTTTTCGTGAAAAGATTCTTCTTCAATCTTTTATTTTTGTATCTGTGTATATAAATTAACCCAGAGCATATTATATTTTAAAATGTTATTGGTGTCCTTAATATTTCTTAAAATTTAAATAGGCATTAGGTTATCTTTTTGAACTGAATATCACATTATTTCCAGTTGCTGCTACACATTTTCCACAAATTTAGTGGTTTTAAAGCAACACAAATTTATCATCTTACAGTTAAGTCTAAAATGAGTCTCACTGGGGTAAAATCGATTTATCCATGTTCCTTCTAACATCTGTAGGAGAGAAGTCATTTCCCTGCCATTTCCAGCTTCTAGAAGTACCTACATTCTGTTGACACTGGGTCCCCTTTGTTAACTTAAACAAAGAATTAAAAGTTTAGAAAAGGAGAGAGGGAGACCGTATTTCTTATGAAGTGTTACAGCCTGCAAGGTGGCCATCAAGCAGGCTGGGAATTGCAGCCCCTGGGCAAGACCAAAGATAGGCACTTCAAAGGAGAAGGGGTTGGGGCAGGATCTTTAGGCCAAACAGGTTGGCTAAACAGACATATTCAACAGGTTACAGGAGGAGCTATGAATATTCATGAAGGGGTAGTCCTGGCACATGTGTACTGAGAAAACATGCATGTAAGAAAGGCCCCATGTTCACTTTGGGGTGAAAACTTCACATTTAAACGCATTACAGTTAGGCCCTGTACGTCCAAAGGTCTTTTCAGGATGCAAAGGTACACAAGTGTGCAGCCTCTGTAAACTGGTCAGAACCAGTTCTTGGTTGGTGGTTTTCTTATCAGGAGGAAGTTATTGAGATCAGTCTTTTGTCCAATCAAAGCTGCATTTATGGCTGGTAGAACAGGGAGTCAGTCAGCTTCTGTGAACTGGATGAGTTGTAATTGTTTTAATGTTGCTTATTTCCAGGCTGGTGCTTGTTTAGCTGCTGGAGAAAAAAGGAAGCCTTGTAGCAGCTAGGACATGGTTTATTCTTTAAGTGTAGGGGTGTGGACCTAACCCTTGCCTGGCAAGGCCTTAGGTCTTGTTTATAAGTTGGTATCTTATTGCCACAAAGAGTCCATTCTGTCAGTCTTATGATCTCTATTTTAACATTAATGCTGGTCAGCTGTTGTGTCTAAACCACAAAAGGGAGAGGTTATAAGGAGGCATGTCTGACCTCCTGTCCCATCACAGGAGGGAAGTAAGATTTTAAGGTTTTTTTCTGAAGTTTACTTGGCGAAGCGGGGTTCTATTCAGGGCTGCAGAACTTAGGATTTTACTTTTAATTTACACCTTCTGTATTACTTTGTTTTCATGCTGCTGATAAACTAGAAACTGGGTAATTTATAAAGAAAAAGAGATTTAATGGACTCACATTAAATTTAACGGACTCAGAGTTCCATGTGGCTGGGGAGGCCTCACAATCATGGCAGAAGGTAAAAAGCACGTCTTACATGGTGGCAGACAAGAGAGAATGAGAGCCGAGCAAAAGGGAAACCCCTTATAAAATCATCAGATCTCATGAGACTTATTCACTACCACAAGAACAGTATGGGGGAAAGTGCCCCCATGATTCAATTCTCTCCCACCAGGTCCTTCCCACAATTCAAGATGAGATTTGGGTGGGGACACAGCTAAACCATATCACCTTCCATGTACAAAACCCGAAATGCCCAGTCAAGTCTTTCTGAGGCTGCATCAATCTGACAGTGACTCTTCCGCCTCCCTGTTCTCCTTGTAAGGACTCTCCTGATTACATTGGGCCCACCCAGATAATACAGGATAATCTCCCATCAGCTGATTGGCAACATGAATTGCATCTGCAACCTTAATTCTCCTTTGCCATGTAATGTAACCTATTCACAAGTTCTAGGGATTAGGATATGGACATTTTTGGTTACCACAGATGTCTTGTTTGGAGTTATCTGTTAAATAATCAAGGACATAAATACTAATATAGTGGTTGGTATAACAAAGGTGTTTATATTTCCCACATAACAATTTGAGATGTGCAATCTGCCTTTCATTCCCTGTGGTTATCAACCTCCCAGGCACCATTATCCTTCTACTTCACCACTGGGAGTGTGTGATTTTCACCTCTATCCAACATACCCACATTCTCAGCACGAGGAAAAGGCAAGCAGAAAGGACAAAGAATCATTCCTTATAACATTTTCTTTTCCTGGCAACCCTACTTAGTGACTTCTCGCACTTTATGGCTACAGCCAGCTCCGAGAGATTTGTACTTTTGCGTGGGCACACTGTCACCCAGAGCAGAAGTCAGCACTCTGTGGGAAAGACAGAAAGGATGTTGTGTGCGCAAACAAGAGCATCTGCTTCTTCATTTATAGACACGTGACAGAAAACCTCCTTGAGGGCTTTGGGAAAACAAGATATCTGTAATATAATATATCTATCAAATAGCATCAACTACATATACAAAGAAATACCAAAAAAGCCTGTTTTTTTATACTTTATATACTAACTGTATTAAATGTAAATTCTTTTTTTAAGCAGTAAATGATTCTCTAAACATGTGGTCCATATCTTCTGCTCCAGTGATTTCCAAAATAATAGTGTATGTGAAAATCACTTGGGAACATAATTGAAATTTTCAATTCCCAAATCTCCACCAAAGATTCTGTTTCAAAAGGTCTCAGAGGGCTCTGCATTTTAACAAGCACCCTGGGTATTTCTGATGCAGGTGGTCTGCAAACTGCTTTGATTGTGTTTTAAAAAAAAAAAATCCCAAGTGAGCACACCTGCACTCCATTTAACATGCATGCATTGGGTACCTGCTATAGCATTGTACTAGATACCGTAAGGGGTATAAATAAAGTAACAGAAGACTTGATCCCTGTTCTTAAGGAAGTTTAAAAAAAAAAAATGAAGTTTCCAGCTTCAGCTTCCACTGAAACAGCGCCTGGACCTACTTCAGCTATTGCAGTGTGAGAAGAACTGTGGGAAAAGCGAAGAGGAGAGTGTGCTCAGTTTCCTTCCTAGCATCTATCATGATTAGTTCTTACATATTTTTGTGATTATTTAATTTAAGTCTTTGCCACTAGAATATTAGCACTACAAGAGCAGATAACAGTTTCTCACTATTGTGTTTCTTGTAAGTAGCAAAATGCTTTACTCTCTGTAAAAATATGTGATAAATATCTGTCAAATGAACATAGTGTTGTGCGTGTTCAGAATAAAGTTAAAATACATTTATTAGGAAGAATAACACCACCTACATAGAGGAGGAGAGAGTTCAACTGGCTCTGGAAGGTCTCAGGAAGCAGAAATGGAGGAAAGAGATTTCCAGATTGAGGGAGGACTGTGATCAAAGGTGTGGATAACATGAAAGTATGTGACCAATTAGGAAACCTGTAATAACGTTGTCTTCAGCAGTGTTGGAAGAGTTTCCTTACTGTTTCTGACACGTGACATGGTTTAGAGGTAATATTCAGTTCTGATCGTTATTTGCTTGGATATAGTAGATGTCTGTATTTTTATAGACCTTATATAACTTCAAATATGTTTAATCTATCAGTTCATTTTTTCTATGTAATAATCTGGCAAACTCAGTAGACTAGATATTATAATGGTTGCTCTACATTTTAAAACACACACACACACACACACACGCACACACACACGCACGCGCACAGAAACCCAGACACCAAAAATGGAAGAGTCACTCTATGGTGGAATTTCTGATTGCTAATCAATGCTCAGACACCTTCCTTTTACATTTTTGAAGTATGTTCTTCATACAGTATTTCAGTATTAATAATTTCTTAAGGGTCTATTTGTGTGTTAAATAGTGTGGGTGGTAAATTACCTGAGAGCTTTGATTTTTATGTTACCATAAGTCAAAAGTAAGCTTAATATAAACATTTTTCATATTCTCACTGAAAATTAGGAAGTTGAGTTGGGAAACGAAAATAAAACATCAGTCTTTTTTATAACTACATATATATTGTTATACGACATATTGTATATGGGTGTGTGTGTGTATATATATATGTATCTTTCAATTCTCTTCTTTTCTTCTTTTCTCTCATATCTCTTCTTTGACATGAAAGGCACACTGAAAAATTAGCCAATTTAAAGGATGGTGGAAATGATAAAGAAAGGGGCATATGATCTAATAAAGAAAATTAAAGATATTTAATATGTAGGGCTAAGAGATATGATGACAAATGAGGGGATATTATAACTATATATAAATACTTGCAATAGTATGTTATAAAAGAGAAGGAAGATTTATTTTAGCTAGCTAAGGTCTTAGAACAAGGAATAATGATCTGAAGTTTTAAAAAGATAAAAATTTAAGTATAATGAAAAATGTTTCTGTCAGTGAGAACAATTAGAAAGAATATTCTTCCCTGTAGACATGAGCACTAGAGATGATCAAAAACAGACAAGATAAAATCTTTGGGGACTTAATAGATAGAAAAGCCACTTTATAATGTCCTCTTTCCTGGTCTGGTTAAGACTTTCTTCTATCATATATCGTTAATCACTTGAAAAAGAAATTAATGATCCATGAAATGGGAATACTTATTTCAATAGGTAGGTTATTCTGCAGAGTTTCAAAAGATCTGTGGTTGAGGCCAAAACTCCCATTACCTTCCTGGGTCCTATATTTCTAAGTTAACTTCTCTATCCTACCAAAGTATCCTTTCTGTTCTCTTTTTTAAAATGAGAATGATTAATAAAGGACTATTTTATAAAAGCAAGCAAGTGTAAAGGTTTCTTTTATTTCACTTTATAGTATTTTTTCATATCTGTCTGCCTGTCTATGAATCATCTATCAACCTATCTTACTAAATATTTCAATTATTTCTCCAGGTTGACTAAGGTACATACTGTGTACTAAAGTACATACATAACATGATGTATCATGGAATATAGGTGCAAGTTAACAATTTTTTTTTCATATTGCTTAGTTTAAGATCTCCATAGAATATTATCATGGTCAATATTTTGAGCAGTCCTCATCAAATTAAATGATTAGCAAATTCTCTGAGTTGATTCTGTATACACATAAACACACAGAGGCACACATACACTCACGTGAGCATACATGTGCATGTGTGTCATCTTTCTATTTTGTATAATTTCTTTTACTTTTGTCATCTTTTTATATTGTATATCATCTATGATAATCCTAGAGCAAAATAGTAAGTACTATATCAGTGCCTTCAGTGTTTTTTTCAAAAATAACTAATGATAGTGTATAGGTGAAATAATGAATGACTCAAGGCTAAGAATTCAACTTCTTGTAATGATCTAATATAAGTAAATGAGAAAAGTCACAAGAAGAGTGTTAGCAATGCAAACAGTGCAAACAGGAGAATCTGAGATTTATTTCAAAGGCAGAAGTCATGGAATAATGAGATTTGTCATTTATATGAGATTTGCAACAAAAAGAGTCAAAGAGAGCTCCAAGTTTCCTAGGATTCTTAACTGTTTAGAATCACTAGGACTGTATGGGAATGAGAAAGTGAGTGGGGAGATGAATTTATCTGTTTTGAAATTTGGATATTTTCTTGTATATAAGTTTAGGTACTTGGATGTAACCATTCAAAATAATACTTAAACATTTCTTTGTTTTTTGTTTCCGCGTAAGCAGAGCTTAGCCAGGAGTGGTGGCATGTGCCTATGCCTGTGGTCCCAGCTACTCAGGAGGCTGAGGCAGGAGAATCACTTGAACCAAGAGGTGGAGGTTGCAGTGAGCTGAGACTGCACCACTGCACTCCAGCCTGGGTGATAGAGCAATACTCTATCTCAAAAAAAAAAAAAGAATATGCTATAATAAATCTCAACATCTTTCTAGGCTCGTTACTGATGATCCCCAAGGAGGTAACCATTCCATATTCTTTTGGTTTGTATCAAAGGTTCACACACACACACACACACACACACACACACGCAAAGGTGCACACACATACATACATATTATATATAGTGGTTATATATGAGATATATATTTATATACTCTCTCTCTCTCTCATAGGAAGATAATAGAAGTGCTTCCATACTAAAGAAGAGCTTACACTTAAAATTGCCTGTGCTGCTCCTAAAATTCCACTGTTCTCAGAAAACTGCTAGTTACAATCAGTATTTTAATAACCCTAAATCTTTCCTTCAATTTCAGAATTTTAGGGCCCTAAAATACTTTACAAATCCATGGTTCAGACAGCTCTTACAGAATCTAGTAGTCGAGGAAATACATGATTTCAATCTGTTTTAGTACTCAGAGGATTCAATTCCGAATATCTGTGTATTTGCGACTTCTCCAGTGTATTACTCCTGCTCCCTTTAGGCATCGCATCTTTAGTCTTTAATTAGGCACTTACATCTCCAGCTTAGCCTGCCTTCTGTTCATCCGAAACTCCCAGAGAGGAATAATTGTGTTGGCTTCTTAGCAAGTTTTAACCATCTTCTCTCTCTTCTTCTCTTTTCCTCTGTCTTCATTTTTCTCTAATTAAAAGCAAAATGACAAAGAGAAAATGAAAGGCAATGGAAATTCATCTTTTCCATAAAGTAAGCTTGGTCAAACTCTGCACCTGTCTCTGCCTTCCATAAGGTTTACAATTGACCCTCGTTATTATTGTGTTTGGAATTGCCATGCTATTATTTTTATTTTGTAAAATTTTGTTCAATCCTATTTTGTTCATTTTCGTTTTCTTAATTTGTTAACGCAATAATTTTTGTATAATCCTAACTGTTCAGGTACATTCATTTTTTTCTTTAAATATTTTAGGTAACTTTTTAATTTTTAACAATTAAAATAAATCTAGAACCAGCATTATGCAACATATTAATAAACAAAGAAATAAATGTTTAATTTCAATATATAAATAGAAATAATCACAAATATACTCAGGGCTATCATGTTTGAGAAATAAATTGATACGTGGTATATGAAAACTATCACAAGTTTTACTTATTTGAATAGTTAATCTGCCATTATATTCTTCAAAGCACAGAAAAAATAACTTCTATTTTATAAGCTGACCGCAGTGAATATACTATAAATTATTCATTATTTTGTATAATATTAAACACTGTGCTAAATAAGAAGTTATGTATACATGCACACACACACAGTTCTGTACATATTAGTGCACCATTATTAGACGTTTCGGTTCCAAAGGATTAAGTGTCTACCTGGCTTCCCC
Organism: Pan troglodytes; assembly: GCF_028858775.2. Taxonomy (NCBI): domain Eukaryota; kingdom Metazoa; phylum Chordata; class Mammalia; order Primates; family Hominidae; genus Pan; species Pan troglodytes. The sequence goes on from NC_072401.2 coordinate 182,013,671, forward strand.
TATTTAAGAATAAAAAGAAATACTGTCATTCAAAGGGTTATCTTAATAAACCCTGGAAAATACGATAGAAGCTAAATTCATGAGCATTTTGTGATAACTACTACATTTATGAGAAGAATGTGTCAAGAAGTTAAAGAATCACCTACTGATAAAAGAGAAACAAATGTCAGTCACCGAATATATTTAATAAGAGAGCACAATAGGCATATGCGACCTTTGTTTGTTTTCCTTGAAAGGAAAATATCCCACAATTCTTGCAGGTAGCACTGTTCATAGGGGTTTCAAATATTTCCTTTGATTAGATATTGTAATATTTTCTCAGCTTTCTCTTTGAGAAATTCTGAAAATAACTTTTAAGCTGAAAGATAATTTATGAGAGTCCATTATCTCTTTTCTCTTTTCATTAAGCTTTTGATTTGAAGAAGACCTATTAATAAGATAATATCCTTTATAAAAGAGACCTTTTCTGGGGTGAAATGATTGAAGAAATTTGGCATAACTCAGGTCTATATCTTTCTGATATTGCTTTAGCTGTTGTAGGACTCTATACCCCAAAGCCCTGTGGCATTTTAGCCAAGAAGTTTTGTTTTGTTTTGTTTATGATTGTATTTTTCTTTCCAGGACATAGATTATGACTAAAGGTATTCTAAAATCATCCTTTCACATTTCTTTCTTTTAAAAGTTTATTTAAATATATTATTTGTAGCTTTTATGGAGGTAATTGACTATATAAATAAAAATTAATCCCACGTTAATGTATAATATGTATCTTTTTCAATATATGTAAAAAATTATTTTACCTTTGGATACATGATAATATTTGTTAATAACCTTTCTGAAATTTTAAGTTTCATTGTCAAGATTGTTTCCTCAAGCCAGAAGGAAATTTGTATTGCTGTAACAGACACAGTAAAATGTTTGTTACACATTTTCAGAATTTCATTCATGGTTAAATCACATTGAATGCTATTTAATAAAATATTTAACAAAACAAAACAAAATGATCCATAGACATACTCTTTCATTTACAGAGAGAAAAAGTAAAATAAAAATTAAAGCAAATCATGTCTGCCTAATCTCTTAAATATTTAAATGTATAAAAAACCATAAAAAGGCATTTGACATTTTTTAACTCTACTCACTGTTCTAATCATAGGTGCAATAAAATGTCAGAAATAATTTTATATGTGTGATATGAAAAATGAGAAACATTGGTCACATTTTTTAAAAATCCCTGAGAAGTCATAAATAGAAAATTAAGATAATTATAAAATAGTTTTTGATAATGAAAATAATTGTTTCAACTGTATGATACTACATAGGGATGTGATAAAAATGAGGACTTTGTAGTTAGGCCTGGGTTCAAATCTTTCTCTGACACTTTTAAACAAGATTAATATGGGCATGTATATACATATCAAAACTTCAGTTTCCCCATTTGTAAAATGAGCAATATCATACCTCTTTTATGTAACTTGCACGAATTCTAGTCAACAGACTAGATGTTCAAACACTATTTCTCTATTCTTCTGTAACAATTCATTTCTAATATTTTCTCCTAGTACTCTAGATTTTAGAAACTTCAAATCAGGAATTCTTACCACATTTAATCTGCCAGGATTACCTATCTGTTCTGTAAAGCATAGGATCAGCCAGTTGTGGGAGGAGAGCAGAGCTGGTCACTGGTGTGACTCTTCTGCAGGGTACAGACAGTGTCCTTGAGAATCCCCAGGAGCTAAAGTAAAACATCATCTCAGAAAGACAGTACACTTCCACCAGCAGGTGTTAAGTAGGAGCTCAGATTTTTTTTTTTTTTTTTTTTTTTTGTCATAGCAAGATTCCATTCGTCCCCTCCATAAATATTCAAAGCCCTACTACCTCTGTCTGCCTTTGGACTCTAGGATTAAAGTTATTTACCATTTATCCCTTTGTTTTAAGTGAGTTCTCAAACAGACTCTGAGATGGTGAGTTGAGTTGCAGAAGGGGCATTGTCATGAAGGGATGCTTTCAGGGGATACAGCTATAAGGATGTGCGAAAGGCAGGTGGGCAGAGGGAGGAGCTGATCTGCAATGTGATTGCAACTGATTCTCCAGAGAACTCTGGAGCTTGGATGGACTTTCAGAATTGGCCCAAATTGAGATTATGGAGCTGAGTTTTATGTCCCTGCCTTAGCCAGTCATTGGCCCTGGGCTGCATTGGGAAAGGCCAATTTCTGCAAGTGGGGGATATGTCTAATGAGGGACACAACTGTGAATCATTAAAGGCTGACACTTCTAGCAGCTGGGGGACAGGTGCCTTGGCTCTTATGAAGAAATGTAGGCAGAGCTCTCCAGTATATACTATGGTATGCTCCTTGATTTGATGGGCTCAGATCCAATTAATTCTTCCTTTGTCCACCTGGGAAGAGTTTCTCCATGATTGTGGTTGGTCTTGTTCCCTGGAAAATTTACAAGAAAAATGTTGAGATATTCCTGTTTTCATTGGTTCTTTGATGAAAGGTTCATGAAGGTCACTATACCAGCCTCTCCCCACTGCACAATTCTTAGATACCTTGGCTGTTCTGGAATCATACTACTGTTCCTGATGCCCTTTGAGGGCAGTGAATCTCTAGGAGGTGGTTCACTACTGTCTTCCTGATGAATGTGGGTGGTCTTCTGTGCCTGCATCATGCCCAGTGCAGGGATTTCTGCAAGCCTGACAGATGTGTGGCTTCCGTGGAGGTGGGATTTGCTTTTTCCTTTTCTTCCTCTAGTGCCTGTAGTCTTTACTTTACCTCTGCCTATGCTCTCTAGTTTATACCTAGTCTAGTGTCAAGAATTTGGCAGTACAAAAGCCTAAACTTTTTAACTTGAAGTGCTTTTTCTTTGTCTTTCAGCTTTCCCTTGGTTGAGGCAATGAATGCTACTGAATAAATGGGTAGAAAGTGACAGAAGATAAGAGAAATGCTTTAAAAAGGGTGGGCATCCTATTTCAAAATAGTATCAGTATTATCCCACTGTCCAAAGAGCTACTTTTAGATTCAAATGATAAAATACATTTGAGGGGCAGGTTTTCTAGTTATAGTAACAGTAATATTTAATTTCTTCTTTAAAAGTCTAATACCATATGAAAAAAATGACACGATAATAACTTTTTCCTCCACTGTGGTCATGACCCATCTTAAGTTAAAAACAGATTTTAGGAAAGCAAGAAAGAAACCATTCTTAGCAACAGAGGGCATGAGGTAGTATTTTAAAGAGACTGTAGATTTAAGACTAATTAAGTCAGTTAAACTTTGTAAAATAGATACCTCCACATTTCATTAATAAATTGAAGGTTTAAATTTAAAGCATTTTTAAATATTCATGATATACATTAAACAGCAAGAATGTCCTTGTCAAGTATATTTGAAGATAAACATAATGAGAAATATATGTAGATTTCAATTGATTTAGTCAGTATCTAGTGATATATGTTGTCTGATAATTCATTTTTGAATGGCTATACATGAATTTCTTTCCAAGATTAAAATAAATTAGATGTTATAATATGAAAAATTATACAAGTCACTTGATATTTCATTATTAACTGGGTGTTTCTCCAGCAGTCAAGCTGGGCTCATTTGTTGGAATAGAATGCCACTGCTTAATGTATCTAATAATGTCTTCTAAAGGATGAAATTACTCACGAGGGAGAGTCTGAAGAATAAGATCAATGAACTTATATTAGTGTAAATTATCACTGATTAATGAATACAACATTGGGGATTAAAATTTACTTAGAGCTTAAACTTACTGCCAGTTTCACAAGCTTAAATTGAATAAACATCCCAAGTATCCAAAATATAAATAATAGTAAGCTAATATTTATACCTGAAAATAATATTTATAACAGAAAATTATGACATTAAGAAATATATATTTGATAAGAAATATTAAAATTGATTAGGACAAAAGCCCATATAAAAGGGTTTCCTATGTATTTTTTTCTGCAAATAATCTGTGCTAAATTGAGGTTAAAATTATTGTTTTGAAGTTGAAACTAGTAGCTTAAATGTATTTACCGTAGTTTTTAATGGTAGCTAAGTACTGTAGTGGAATTAGGTCTTGCTTAGAGAAATGAATCAATATGAAAATATTTTATTTTCATTTAATTTAAAAGGGATTAAATGGAGGAGTAAATGGATGTTTGTTACTACCTTCTATTTTCTTAAAAAAGTAATAGCCTCACCATTATACATTGATTAGGTTACAGTCTAATCAAAGTAAACAGAAACACTGAGAAACAGACAAACAGGTCTGGGTTCTCTGACTAGGAGTTCCGCTTCTGAGATACAGTCTTCTCAGTTTATGCTTGCTCTGTTCTGATACCCGTCAGGGTTGTATATCCAGAATACAGAAGGTAGGGATTTTATATTAAGGGTATTAAAGCTTGATAGTGCCATAGTCAACAACTGCCTATGTGTGATGAATATGGTTCTGCTTCTCTGACTGTCTTAGGATGACGTAGGTTGCAGTGATTGAGAATTACATAGTCAGTGGGCAGTTTCAAGGGGAAAGATCTGATCAAAATATTCTATGGTTAGGAGAAATGATGAACCTTCGAGATGCCATTTTCACACTTTTCTTTAGTGATCATATTCTTAATGAAAAAATGTACAAATGTTATATTGGCTTACAAAAAAGAAAGCATTTTCCCAGTTAAGAGAACAATATCGATTCAAAAATACTCTTTTCAATTTCCAGAACATATAATAGCATAACATACACAATTAAAAATCAAAGGCAGTTATATGAGATTTTTATTTTAAATAAAACCTGTATCATATTGAAAAGGATTCTGCCATCTTCCAAAGCGTATCTCAGTCTATAAAAACTATAAGGAAGCCTTCATATTTACAAATAAAGTTAGCCAATTATAATAGGCTAGTATGAGAAAAATATTCTTTTTATTCCCTGAGACTATTATTGGCTATACATGAATTTCTCTCCAAGATTATAATAAATTAGATGTTACAATATGGAAAATTATACAAGTCACCTTATATTTTCTAAGACTAGGAATCAAAATGAGATGATAAGCATCCTCCTCAGTGAATTTTGATTCTTGTCTCTTTGAAAATAAAGACAAAGCAGTTCCCATATCTACATATCTACAAGTATCACACAATCTCTAATTTATTCAATATTCTTGACAATTTCTTTAGGGAATTTTAGCTTATCACTCTAGCAGTCAGTAAGTACTAAACAAATTTATTAAGTAATGAATATAAATTGGGAAGATATAGATACTTATTTAGGTATAATTAAAACTTTTAATTTCTTTATTAATTTTTTGTTATTTTGAAATAGTAAGGTTTTTTTTTAAGATTTTATCATTTCAAATAGTTTTAACAAGGAATCAGTATTGTATCTTTCTTTATTAAATGAAGTCATTTAAGCTGTTGAGTCCTGATCATAAATAGTATATTGATATAAATCATACTTACACATTTAATAAAATAAAAAGAGAACAATTCTAAGCACATCAATAATGTGAATATATTTAGTAGAGAAGGTATGTATGATAATGCTGTCATTTGGAAGCATTTCTAAATAAAACAATTGATTCTGATATATCTATATTTAGTTTAAAAATAGCAAAACAGGAGAAATATGTGTTCTTCTGCCTAATCTATCTATCTATCTATATATTTAAAATAAACTTTAAACTTGATGTCTTAGAATTATACAAATAATGTAACAAATAGTTTTTAATGAATGATTCTCAGTTTCTAATCTTTCCTCATTTTTTTTCTTTTGTTACTTTGAAGAAACATTACAAAATGAATGTAATGCTTAAATTATGTTTGTGTACCTTGGAATTAAATAGCTAACATGCATTTTCTTAAATTGTTTATATTTATGAGATGCCTATCTTTTTTTTTTTTTTTTTTTTTTTTTTTTTTTTTTTTGAGTTGGAGTCTTGCTCTGACGCCAGGTTGGAGTTCAGTGGTGCAATCTCAGCTCACTGCAAACTCCACCTCCTGGGTCCAAGCGATTCTCCTGCCTCAGCCTCCCAAGTAGCTGGAACTACAGGCACGCACCACCATGCTCGGCTAATTTTTTTTTCTTTTGTATTTTTTCTAAAGACAGGGTTTCACCGTGTTGGCCAGGATAGTCTCGATCTCTTGACCTCATGATCTGCCCACCTCGGCCTCCCAAAGTGCTGGGATTACAGGCATGAGCCACCACGCCCAGCCCGAGATGCCTGTCTTTTAAATGTGATACTACATAGGCAAAGTTTGATTTCTTGACCACTCACGTAATTCAAAACCATATATGTGAGTGTAGAATACCATTAAAAACAATAAAATATAATAAAAAGAAAACAGTACTTCTAAGATAAAAGAAACCCATAGTAATTCATTTTCACTCCATTTATACTTACATCTCCTTAGCATGCCCATCTTTCAAAATGAAATATAGATTTTCTATCTCTCACTCATCAGAATCTAGTAAGTTTAAGATTCTTAATCTAAAGAGAAGGGCATTGAATGTTCTTCACATCTTGTTATTTGCCTACTTTTCCAGCATTGCTTGCCCCACCACCATATGTCCACCAACTGTGGATTTCCCTGATGCCTTTCAAGTAAGTATTGTCACCTCCATTGAGAGAGAGAGAGACTGGCTCAACTCACATAGGACTCAAATCTTCCTCTCTATCTTTTTATCAGCCCTTTGCTTTTTTCACTGTACCACAGTGATCTGGATGAGATACAGAAAGAGACTGTTTCTTGCTTGTATTGGTAGGAAATATCTATATAAAAATTCATTCTCAACATGACCATTTTTGCCTCTAAAATATAACCATGTCCTGACAACATATTAATTTAAATCTAACAAGTATCTGTATACTCACATAAAACGTTCTGAAACTAGAAATAAAAACGAGAGGATCAGTGTCCTCATTGGGTGAATCTCTTTTTGAGAAGAGTGCATGAGGCTTGGCGAATGGAAGTGAGGGACAGAGTGTAGGAGCTTTGTAAAAAAAAAAAAAGAAAGTGTAATTCTTTCGATAGTACTTAATTACAGGATGCATTTTCCCCTGTTACATGTATGCTTCTTTAATTGATACAATTTTTAAAGACAGTCATTTACATTTAAGTCCCTTTCAAACATTACCTAATTGATTTTCGTCCAAACTTTCTGATTCAAATTATTTCATACCTGAAAACAAAACAAAACAAAATCTGTCAGCTTTTAAAAATCTCAGATATCACGTTAATTTTCTTCCCACAGACTCAGAAAGTTTTTTTAAGCTGCTTTATTTTTGAGATGTCAAAAACAGCTTCACTCCTTGCAGAAGTCTTGGAATTACTTCGCTGAAAGAGATAACATTTCTTCCTGTTTTCCAAAGACTGCATAAGATGATCGTTTGGGGACTATCTTTGTTTCCTCAAGTCTGTCATGCAAGAGTGAATAGATGACTTAAAATTCTAGGTCATATCTACTCCTCTATATTTATTTCACTTCAGTCACATAAAAGTACTGCATTTTCCTGTTTCCTGATCTTCCTATGACCTTTCACACATCCTTTCATTCTACTTGTTTCTCCCTTGGCTTAAATGTCCTGACCATTTTATCCAGAATGCCTTGTAAATTCTCAAGTAGTCCTTACCCACAAAAAAGGTAATTCCTCCTTGAAACTCTCCTGTCTTTGCCTTTTTCCAAAATGTGTGTGTGTGTTCTCTTCCGTATTCCTCCTGTATCACTGTATACATACATCTTTCAGAGACATATACATAGCTCTGTTCCAGTGGTTTGTTGGCCAATCAGTCACACCATTTACACTGTCAGGCTACTACATCATGGCCCTCTAGAAAAGAATAATCTTCCTTTTATCTTGATATCCTTAGACTGACATACTCCCTGACTAATGGGAGGTACTTAAAAAAATACTGAGACATGAATGAGTAACCAGATTACTTTACATCTCAATTTATGTCTTTTAAGTTCTATTTCATCATATTCTGTTAAAAGTTATGTTCTGTGTATCTTGTAACTGGCGCAAAATATAGCATTTTTTAGAAAGCACTTTTTTAAAAATCCAAGCCTGTGGTTTTACTTACTTGCTGTTATGACAGGTCAACTTTAAAATAGATTGCATCATAAAATCAGCTAGAGCATTTGCCTGAAAGAAATGGAAAAGCTTAGCGTATTTCAGTGAAGCTTTTGAGAAAATGTCCTCTGATTGGTGAAAGACTCTCCAGTGATACCCAATGGAAAGAAAATTAGGAAAAGTTCAGAAAGAAGCAGTTTGTGCTCTTTTTGTCTCTGTAGTTTCTTCATCAAGTTAGTTAAAACAAAGAAATAAAAAAAGCACTTTTTCCCTTTTGCAATTACTATAAAAATATTTTGTATATGTATTTTTCAAGAGATGTATAAAAACAAAGTTTTTAAAAAATAATAGTTAAGGTTAAGAGTTAGAATTAAAATATCACATTTTTGGAAAGGTTTTGAATTCTCTGTATAAAGCATTCAAATAAATTTAAATTCCCATGACTGAGATTAAGTGGTATTAGATAAAGCACTGATTTACAGTAATTACAGATGTAGGAAAGAGTTAGTAAATTTTTTATCATTTTCATTACCCATGTACAATTCTTTTAATCCACATTATGTAGATGATTTATATAGTCCAGTACTCTCCAAATGTGAGGAACAAAGAAAATCCCTTGTCAAATAGCTTGTAATATGTGCTCTGAGATGTTTGAATATGTGTTTACATTTTTTTAAATGATAATTGAAAGGACATAAGCTGTTTTCCAAATTTACACATAGTGCTCATATCCCAAGAACATATAAACGTACACCAGGGAACAGCTTGCTTTATTTGAGCACGTGCAATGTAGAATAGAGTTAATATTAGAGTTAAGTATTGAGTTAATATAAACCCCGTCTCCATTTTAGACATCAGAGACTTCTTTCTCAATTACTGCACTTTCCAATCATATTCATTGTCTCCTGTAGTTCTCACAAATCTCTCTGTTGTTATTTCACTATAACTAAGCTAGAGGAAGCAAGGTAAATCCAGATAGGGCTGACTGCAGAGTTCAAGCCTTTCACCCCTAGATATGTGCTGTTTTAGGGTAATGCAAAAAAAGAAATACAGTCTTTATTAAGTGAGAATAAACCTCAAGCCAGGAAGGAAGAAAGGAAGGGAGGGAGGAAGCTAGGGAAGGAAAGAAGGAGGGAAGGAAGGGGAAAAGTATTAGTTCTTACACTGCCATAAAGAAATACCTGAGACTGGGTAATTTATAAAGAAAAGACGTTTAATTGACTCACAGTTCTGCATGCTGTACAGGAAGCATGGCTGGGGGGGCCTCAGGGAGCTTTTACTCATGGCACAAGGCAAAGCCGGAACAGGCATCGTCACGTGGCCAGAGCAGAAGGAAGGGGTTGGGGGGAGGTACCACACACTCTTAAACAACCAGATCTCATGAACACTCACGCACTATTGCAGCAGCACCAAGAGGGAAGTCTGCCCCCAAGATCCAGTCACCTTCTACCACGCCCCGGTTCCAACATTGGGGATTACAATTTGACAGGAGATTTGGGTGGGGACACAGATCCGAACCATATCAGGAAGAAAGGAGTAAGCAAGATGAATGCAGAGAAAGTGGAACAGAGCATGTAAGAAGAGCCAGTGTTATAGAACAATAGGAGGAAGTAGGCTTTAAAAAACTAAAATGTAGAGAAATAGGAAATTAATAATTGTTTTACAGATGCCAAAGAGGCAAAGTTTAAAACTAGGAGTTACTGGATATCAAAAGCTACAAAAAAGGCTGCAGAGAATGACACGAGGAAATTGCGTGACTATATCAGTCATTAGGGAGTTATCAGTTTTATATGAAATCTGTAATTCTTATCACAACATAAGATCATAAAGCAGAAATGGTAAAATCACAAACGTAACATCTATAGAATTACCATAAGCCTGGAGTTCCTATCTTTATATTTAAATGTTATAATTGAGCTTAATGATAGATGAAATTTGAACATGCAACCTCAGTGAATACAGAATGTTATTGATCTGATTAAAGTTTAAAAACCTGTCACCATGATGTAGAGATTTCCATTAAATGTAACACCCCCAGAAATGATGTGGAAATGCAAATGATACAGAGCGCATGATTCTTGAACGATGTTGTCCTTTTTAAAAATATATTTCATTTAAAATTCATCCCCTGAGGTGCTCACTGGTATAATTTTTTTTTTTTTTTTTTTTTTTTTTTTTTTTTTTTTGAGACGGAGTCTCGCTGTCTCCCAGGCTGGAGTGCAGTGACGCAATCTCGGCTCACTGCAAGCTCCAACTCCCGGGTTCACGCCATTCTCCTGACTCAGCCTCCAGAGTAGCTGGCAGGCGCCCGCCACCACACCCGGATAATTTTTTGTATTTTTAGTAGAGACGGGGTTTCACCGTGTTAGCCAGGATGGTCTCAATCTTCTGATCTCGTGATCCACCCGCCTCGGTCTCCCAAAGTGCTGGGATTACAGGCATGAGCCACCGCGCCTGGCCTACCTTTTAAAAATTTTTATTTATTTATTTATTTATTTATTTATTTTTATTTTTTAAAGTAAAAACAAAGGGGGGGGTTCTGTGTCTTTTTTTTTGTTCTTTTTTTGACAGAGTTTTGCTCTTTATTGCCCAGGATGGAGTGCAGTGGCAGAATCTCAGCTTACTGCAACTTCCGCCTCCCAGGTTCTAGCGATTCTCCTGTCTCAGCCTCCCGAGTACATGGGATTACAAGCGCCCACCAACACGCCCATCTAATTTTTTTTTTGGTATTTTTAATAGAGACGGGGTTTCACCACGTTGACCAGGCTGGTCTTGAACTCCTGACTTCAGGTGATCCGCCCACCCTGGCCTCCCAAAGTGCTAGGATTCCAGGCGTGAGCCACCGCGCCCAGCCAGTTCTGTGTCTTAAATGCAGAATTTCCGTCATGCTTAAGTATTTTTTTCCCAAACCTATTTCAGCATCACAACCTTTTCGTTGAATATCAATAGAGCAAAGACTTTGGAGAACATCCTTCTAGAAGATAAGCAGGATTAGCAGTAATCTAGTGGCCAGTTTACCAGTAAAATCCACGATGGCAGGGAAAAACGAAAATACGTAGGGGAGGAATCCTTGGAAAACTTCTGTTCTCCATTCACCTAACATTAAATAAATAAATATGCCCAAGAACTTCAGTTTCATTAAAGAGTTATTGTCAATGTAGCTGATTTGTCTGAGAGAAATTTAAGTGAGACTCAAGTGTAATAACTGTAGAAACACAATTTCACAGGAAACAATGAAAAGCTTTGGTTTGCTTTTGTATCCTCCCAGGCTAACAAGACATACTCAGGATATTTTTAAGTGGATAATAACCTACAAAGCTTGCCCGTTTTTCTTAATGATATCTTTCCTTTCATATGATTAAAAAGATATGGATTCCATGCCTGTTTGCAAGTGAGAACAAGATCATTTAAATTATCCTCAATAATTAGAAATATTTTGGTAAAAATCCTCCTCAAATTATCACTATAGTAATAAGAACTTCAAAATGTATTGCTTTACATAAATTTCTACAAAAAAGAAATCCTGGATTTTAGTGTATGGCCAGAAATTACAAATATCTTTGAAAAAGTACTTATTTGAACTGAGTTTATTTGGTTTTTTAAGAGGCAATTCATTCTGTCAACATTTATTGAATCATAATACATATAAAGAAATATATAATCCTGTGCACTTTTCTAGAAGTAGAAACCAATAAAAACGTATTAAATTACATTTATTTTATTGTAATTATGTCATTTAGGTCAAAACTTACACCTTCTAGGCCAAAGCTGAATTTAAATATATGAACATAAAATTATTTTATTTATTCAGACTGAAAATCTTTGGTAAGCAGTAAAGTAGGCCCTCAGATGTGAAGAAGAAAAGGCTTCTATGCCCATGGAGCTTCTGTACTATTAGGAGTTAGCAGCAATTTCCAAATAGGGTGGTAGGTAAAAGATGGGGACAAGCACTTTCAATATCTGTAAATTGTTAATTTTTAAATGAAAAGTAATTAGTTAGCTGCAGCTGTGTATTTTTTATAATTAACTGCATGTATGTATTTTGTAAGAAAGTTCTCGACAATCAGAGTATTATGAGGAGCAAAAAAACACAGGAAAGATCCTTGCTTACATAAGTATAGGTCATTTGCCAAAATATGCATGTGCATGAGTGAAGTAGCATAATGCTAGCTGCTATGACAAATAAAGACCCATCACCAATCCTTACTGGTTTCATACCAAAAAAAAGAGTTTTCTTGCTGACATAATAATCCCACGTGAGCATTTCTGATTGACAGGTGGGCTTCCATGCGGTTAATCACAGCCTCCAAGACCTCTCTGGTTGTGGGACTCTCTTGCTGTAAGGCCTGTGCATCCTGTACATCCTTCAGTTGGTAGATTGGGGAATGACACATGAAAGGAAGCAAAAATTATCTCCTCTCTCATTCCATTGGTGAGAATCATATTCCTTCCTGTAAGCAAGGAAGGATGAGAAAGATGATCCCTGACTCTAGATTAAGAACAACGACCAGCCTGGGCAACATGGGAAACCTTGTCTCTATAAAAATTAAAAAAATGCAGAATGCTAGTTAGGAATTAATACCTGGAGAAGATTTGGGTGAAGAAAGAAGTTAAAAGATGATTTAGTCTCAACAACAAGGCCTTGGCCAATTCCATCTGGAGTTTCTAAAACAATTAAGACTATGTATGATCCACATTGGGCCAAAGTACCCCTTCAGGGATCAGTCACTGGGTGTGGACCACCCTAGAAAGGGTGTGTTCTTCCCCAAGGCTGATCTCTGCAGCTGGGGCAAAGCCTGAACAAGGTGGCATCTGGTAGACAGCTGACCCACTGCCAGCAGGTGTGGCACCAAACCTTTCCTTAAAGGAGGAATTGGAGGATGCAGGTCCATGCCCTCCATGTCTTCCTTTTCTTGAATTTATCACCAGTACTGAGACTATGTTCAAGAATATCTTTGTTTTCATGAAATGTACACAAAGACACAAGCATTCAGGGTAAGTTTGTAATTATTTTAAAGCAAGTGGTTAAATTTTAAAAAATTACAACTTAATGGCAATTGTCATTGTCAGGCTTACTCAAAACAGAGGTAGCCTGAGATTTTCTTCCATGTGCTGTATTCTGTGGTTTCATTTTCAAGTGAGGAAAATGTATTGAAGGAGAAGAAGAGTTGAAAATCCTCCATTATATTCCATTGCATTAAATAAATTATGAAGGATTATATACATGACTCTATAATATTTAGTATGCAAGGATTAATAACATCTTCAAAAAATTAAAGTGTGACAGGATAACAGCATATATGTGGATAAACTACAAAACAGTAAGACACAAAGACACATCAGCCTCAGAAGGGCAAGAAGTCTCCTGAAAGATAGCTGGGAGAGGTGCCATTTGCATTAGGACTGTGAGAATACCAGTGGAGAGAGCAGCTGCTTATAGAATAAATACATTTTGCACACACACACACACACACACACGATGGAAAAGAAAACTCACAATTTTATTTTCTACAAACTCAAATTACTGTATCTGTAAATACATAGTAAAATGTGCGTATGTATCTTAAGAAAAACATCTATGTCAAATACATATTCTTAAAAGTACTTTGGCATGATTATAGAAGCAAATGTGACTTTTTTTATTGACCTATAAAATGAATACATTATTTATGGATAAATTTTGCAACTAAAAATATAAAACAAACATTTTCTGAGTTTGCTAGTTAAGACAACCAAACAAACTAACTAAATAAATGAAGCAATCAACAGCCTCTTTCTTCCCAACCAAAGTAAGAAAGCTGAAAGATAGCACTCATTTGGGGAGAGAAGTTTAATTCCTATTTGCCATCAATGCTTTCCATTGTCACTGCTACCATTTCTTTTGTAGGAATAGTCCTGGACTGTGTTGACAGTAGCAGGGCCTGAATAGAACAGAGAATTTCTAACAGGCTTTGTCACAGTCAATAAAGAACCCACAAGAATTTGGTTTCTTGATCTCGTGTATTTTTTTCTTCAACTGTAAAGGAAATTAAGTGGACTGTCTATTCCATTTCCCTCTTGGGTACAGGTTGCAATAATATTTGTGTTTCATAAAAGGCTTTCTATCTTTCATAAGGACATAGTATCTAATTTGTCAAACAATGTATTTTGCAAGTCTCAGCTGAAACATATATCAAAGAATGTACAGGTTTGGAATAAAATAAAATGGCACAAAAGGAGAAAAAGCAGAGCAATCCGGAGAGAAAAACACAGAAAGGAAATATTTTTCCCAGTTATATATGTTGCTCATCTCCCTTATATAAACATCCATAGCACCCTAGTGTTTTCATCTTATCTCATATCCACAGTAGATAAAATTCAGCTGAGGGCAATAATAATTGATCTTTTCTTTTCACTAGGTATGTAATCGAAAATACTGACAACTTCTTGGTTACTATCACTGTAAAAATATATGATGATAGACCAAATCATAGAAAATATATGACTTCTGCATTCTAGGATATCTCCTCGAAAAGTAACTAATCTTCCATATCATTAAATAGCCAACATTCAGTGTGAACACCCATTAGCATGAAACATACAAGACAGTGAAATATTCTAACATCGTTTGTATTTGACCCTACAATGCATTCATGAAATTATTTTACTTGGGGAAATAATTTTTTAAAACTAATTGTTTCACTTATCTTTGTGTTCTTATTATCTTCTCTGAGTTTCCCTTCCCATGCTGAGAAGTTGTGTGAGGCAATAGGAGTGGGGAATATTGGGGGAAGCTGTAGTACTTGTGTGGGTCTGTATATGTGTGTGTGACAAAATCCAAAACATCTGACAGTCACTGGGCCTCTGGAAAGGGACAGATACCCTTAAGTAACATTTCCTTCCAGTGAAGTATAATTATACAGTGTGGAGACTAAATGTATCACAATCACATAGATGGGATATATATATATATGTGTGTGTGTGTGTGTGTGTACATACATATATACACATATATGTGCGTGTATGTGTGTGTATATACATATATACATATATAGTGTGTATATACATATATACATGTATGTGTGTGTGTGTATATATGTATATACACACACACACATACACATATATACAAAGCTTTAGTTCAATAAAGAATTTTTTTAAAATCTGAATCTTCAGCCTATGAACTGGCATCCTTCTTTTCCAAATTAGCCCAATACTTATTATTGGCTCATTGGTTTTTATTTTTGAAATTTATTCTTCATGTTGATTCTCAGTGAGCAATAATGAACATGAAAAAGGCATAGAGCTTTCTTTTTTATTTACTTTTTAAATTTTTTATTATACTTAAGTTTTATTATACTTAAAGTACATGTGCAGAACATGCAATTTTGTTACATAGGTATATACACATGCCATGGTGGTTTGCTGCACCCATCAACCCATCACCGACATTAGGTATTTCCCCTAATGCTATCCCTCCCCTAGCTCCCCACACTCTGATGGGCCCCAATGTGTGATGGTCTCCTCCCCGTATCCATTTGTTCTCATTGTTCAACTCCCACTTATGAGTGAGAACATGTGGTGTTTGGTTGTCTGTTCTTGTGTTAGTTTGCCTAGAATGATGGTCTCCAGCTTCATCCATGTCCCTGCAAAGGACATGAACTCATCCTTTTTTATGGCTGCATAGTATTCCATGGTGTACGTGTGCCACATTTTCTTTATCCAGTCTATCATTGATGGACGTATGAGTTGGTTCCAAGTCTTGGCTATTGCGAATAGTGCCACAATAAACATACATGTGGAGGTGTCTTTTTAGTAGAATGATTTATAATCCTTTGGGTATTTACCCATTAATGGGATAGCTGGGTAAAATGGTATTTCTAGTTCTAGATCCTTGAGGAATCACCACACTGTCTTCCACAATGGTTGAACTAATTTACACTCCCACCAACAATGTAAAAGCATTCCTATTTCTCCACATCCTCTCCAGCATCTGCTGTTTCCTGACTTTTTAATGATTGTCATTCTAACTGACGTGAGATGGTATCTCATTGTGGTTTTGATTTACATTTCTCTAATGACCAGTGATAATTAGTTTTTTTTTCATATGTTTGTTGGCTGCACAAATGTCTTCTTTTGAGAAATACCTGTTCATATCATTTGCCCACTTTTTGATGGGGTTGTTTTTTTTTGTAAATTTTTTTAAGTTCTTTGTAGATTCTGGATATTAATCCTTTGTCAGATGGATAGATTGCAAAAATCTTCTCCCATTCTGTAGGTTGCCTGTTCACTCTGATGATAGTTTCTTTTGCTATGCAGAAGCTCTTTAGTTTAATTAGATCCCATTTGTCAATCTTGGCTTTTGTTGCCGTTGCTTTTGGTGTTTTAGACATGAAGTCTTTGCCAATGCCAATGTCCTTAATGGTATTGCCTAGGTTTTCTTCGAGGCTTTTTATGGTTTTAGGTCTAACATTTAAGTCTTTAATCCATCTTGAATTAATTTTTGTAAAAGGTTTAAGGAAGGGGTCCAGTTTCAGTTTCCTGCATATGGCTAGCCAGTTTTCTCAACACCATTTATCTATAGGGAATCCTTTCCCCATTGCTTGTTTTTGTCAGGTTTGTCAAAGATCAGATGGATGCAGATGTTTGGTGTTATTTCTGAGGCCTCTGTTCTGTTCCATTGGTCTGTATATCTGTTTTGGTACCAGTACCATGCTGCTTTGGTTAATGTAGCCTTGTAGTATAGTTTGAAGTCAGGTAGTGTGATGCCTCCAGCTTTGTTCTTTTTGCTTAGGATTGTCTTGGCTATATGGGCTCTTTTTTGGTTCCTTATGAACTTTAAAGTAGTTTTTTCCAATTCTGTGAATAAAGTCAATGATAGCTTGATGGGAATAGCATTGAATCTATAAATTACTTTGGGCAGTATGGCCATTTTCACGATATTGAGTCTTCCTATCCATGAGCATGGAATGTTTCTCCATTTGTTTGTGTCCTCTCTTATTTCCTTGAGCAGTGGTTTGTACTTCTCCCTGAAGAGGTCTTTCACATCCCTTGTAAGTTATATTCCTAGGTATTTTATTATCTTAGTAGCAACTGTGAATGGGAGTTCACTCATGATTTGGCTCTCTGATTGTCTATTATTGGTGTATAGGAATGCTTGTGATTTTTGCACATTGATTTTGTATACTGAGACTTTGCTGAAGTTGCTTATCAGCTTAGGGAGATTTTGGGCTGAGATGGTGGGGTTTTCTAAATATACAACCACGTCATCTGCAAACAGAGACAATTTGACTTCCTCTTTTTCTATTTGAATACACTTTATTTCTTTCTCTTGCCTGATTGCCCTCATCAGAACTTCCAACACTATGTTGAATAGGAGTGGTGAGGGAGGGCATCCTTGTCTTGTGCCAGTTTTCAAAGGGAATGCTTCCAGCTTTTGTCCATTCAGTATGATATTGGCTGTTGGTTTGTCATAAATAGCTCTTATTATTTTGAGATACTTTCCATCGAAACCTAGTTTATTGAGAGTTTTTAGCATGAAGGGGTGTTGAATTTTGTTGAAGGCATTTTCTGCATCTATTGAGATAATCATGTGGTTTTTGTCATTGGTTCTGTTTATATGATGGATTAGGTTTATTGATTTGCGTTTGTAGAACCAGCTTTGCATCCCAGGGATGAAGCTGACTTGATCATGGTGGATAAGCCTTTTGATGTGCTGCTGGATGCAGTTTGCCAGTATTTAATTGAGGATTTTTGCATCGATTTTCATCAGGAATATTGGCCTGAAATTATTTTTTTTGTTGTGTCTCTGCCAGGTTTTTGTATCAGGATGATGCTGGCCTCATAAAATGAGTTAAGGAGGATTCCTTCTTTTTATATGGTTTGGAATAGTTTCAGAAGGAATGGTACCAGCTCTTCTTTGTACCTCTGATGGAATTCGGCTATGAATCTGTCTGGTCTAGGCATTTTTTTTTTTTTTTGGTTGGTAGGCGATTAATTACTGCCTCAATTTTAGAACTTGTTACTGGTATATTCAGGGATTCTACTTCTTCCTGGTTTATACTTGGGAGGTTGTATGTGTCCAGGAATTTGTCCATTTCTTCTAGATTTTCTAGTCTATTTTCCCAGAGGTGTTTATAGTATTATCTGATGGCGATTGGTATTTCTGCGGGATCAGTGATGATATCCCCTTTATCAATTTTTATTGCGTCTGTTTATTATTCTCCCTTTTCTTCTTTATTAGTCTGGACAGCAGTCTATCAGTCTATCTATTTTGTTGATGTTTTTAAAAAACTAGCTCCTTGATTCATTGATTTTTTAAAGGGTTTTTTTGTGTCTCTATCTCTTTCAGTTCTGCTCTGATCTTAGTTATTTCTTGTCTTCTGCTAGCTTTTGAATTTGTTTGCTCTTGCTTCTCTAGTTCTTTTTAACTGGGATGTTAGGGTGTCAATTTTAGATCTTTCCTACTTTCTCCTGTGGGCATTTAGTGCTATAAATTTCCCTCTAAACACTCCTTTAGCTGTGACCCAGAGATTCTGCTACATGTGTCTTTGTTCTCATTGGTTTCAAAGAAATTATTTATTTCTTCCTTTATTTCATTATTTACCCAGTAGTCATTCAGGAGCAGGTTGTTCATTTTGCCTGCAGTTGTGCGGTTTTGAGTGAGTTTCTTAATCCCAAGTTCTAGTTAGATTGTACTGTGGTCTGAGAGACTTTTTTTTTTTTTAATGATTTCTATTGTTTTGCATTTGCTGAGGAGTGTTTTACTTCCAATCATGTGGTCAGTTTTAGAATAAGTATAATGAGGTGCTGAAAAGAATGTGTATTCTGTTGATTTGGGGTGGAGAGTTCTGTAGATGTCTATTAGGTCTGCTTTGTCCAGAGCTGAGTTCACGTCCTGAATGTCCTTGTTAATTTTCTGTCTCATTGATCTCTCTAATATTGACAGTGGGGTGAAAGTCTGCCACTATTATTGTATGGGAGTCTAAGTCTCTTTGTAGGTCTCTAAGAACTTGCTTTATGAATCTGGGTGCTCCTGTATTGGGTGCATATATATTTAGGATAGTTAGCTCTTCTTTTTGCATTGATCCCTTTACCATTATGTAATGCATTTTTTGTCCTTTTGATCTTTGTTGGTTTTCATTTCCAACAGAAGAAAATGTAGAGATGTGTTCAGCAAAACATATTGGCATTAATAAATTTGGCACACATGAATTGAACTCCTACTGTGAAAGATACTATGCTGGATGATGGGAATATAGAGGTGAGTCTGACATGCCTCTGAAAACCAGTAGGTGTTCCAAGACAGAGACATGACTTAACAGAAGGCAGAAAACATTCACTGCAACAGGATGATGATGTTTAGGAGGAAGAAGAGGAGAATGAATGTTTATATAGTACATAGCGCACAGCAGGCAACATCATCTCTACTTTCCTTGCAATCACTTATTTAATTCTCACAACACTAGGAGATCTGTAGTACTATTACCCATTTTTCAGAGTAGGAAATAGTGCCTTGGAGTTATTGAACTGTTCCCTCAAGTTCACACAGCTACTCAGTCAAGCCAGCAATCAGCCTTTGGTCTGTCTGACTCTGATTCCTAAAATGCATATAGTCATATTGTAGGTATTTAGCAACTTTATTTAATGAATGAAGAAAGATGGTGATATATAGCAAGTAGACTAAGGAGGACTTGAGTCATAGACTAAGTTACTTGGAGGATTGAAAATGAAGAAGAGTATACACGATTCTAATTATTTGAACAGGGATAGAAGGATGCATATAGAAGAGAAAGGGAAGAAGCAAAAATGATTCCAATTTTGGAAAAATCCAGTTTTGGAAAATTAGATGCTGTGATGCTACAAACAGAAAAATGACCACAAAAGAGGAGAAAGATTAGTAGAGAATATGGCTTTTGTTTTTAATCAATTAACTTTGAGGTTTAAATGAAGTGGACATTAAGTCATAAAGGTCATTGTTAAAAAAAATTCTTTATTACTAGAAATATCTAATATCAATTTACTCAATGACATTTGAAAAAAAATGAAATACATAGGGAAATATCAGAAAAGGAATCTCACTAAACTCTTCCTGTGCTCCTTATCTCCTCAGTATGTCTGGCTAGCAAATGAGAACATTTTCAAAATATATTACACTATAAATAATCTGCTCTCTGTGTTTTAACCAGCCTCTTTAAAAAATTGTTATTATTTCTAAAGAACACTTCAGTGTCATTATTTCAGATAATGTAAATGTCAGAAATCATTATCAGGTGTGAAGTTATTGCCTTCTCTTTTTTTTATTGAGCAAATTTTAAAATAATAAAATTTTCTGTGATTTGTAGTATCAACATTTATGGAATTTCTCAAGAAAACATTTATGATTTATTATTATTTATAGCGAAGTAAGCAAAAATTGCTTCTGGTTGTGTTTTGTGGGCTGCAGTATTGTATTTGACTGCAAATGGAGAACTATAAATTTAACTTGTTTAGAAAAATTTAAGTAGTAGTTTATATATTCAGCCATATTAGTTATTAACAGATGAGAAAATATAATGTTGATTTTATACTTTGGAAGTACGCCCTAGTTACCTGAATTGTCTTTTCTTCAATTACATAATTAGAATTGCATCAATTAGTTAAACAAGGCTATGTCCAATCTCGCTAAGATAATTTTGCACACTGTTTTTTCTGGAACATTTCTATCTTAACAATAACATAGCTGAAACACTGGTCTCCCAAGTTAAATTAAGAGAGTCTCTCCCTTATGCTTTTCTAGTTATAAAGCAAAGTCTTTGCCTGTCACCGAACCATAGCAGGCAACATTACTTTGCAGAAGTGGAAGGAAGAAGCTGAGACTCCCATTCCAGCGTGTGGTCCATGTGGCACTTTGTGGTTTCCCTTTATAAAGCACAGCCTTGTTAATACTGTTGATCCTCCAAGTAAGAACTTTGCAAACTGGGTTTTAGTTGACACGAGTTTTATA
The DNA here is from genome assembly GCF_028858775.2 of Pan troglodytes. Lineage (NCBI taxonomy): Eukaryota > Metazoa > Chordata > Mammalia > Primates > Hominidae > Pan > Pan troglodytes. The sequence goes on from NC_072401.2 coordinate 182,034,715, forward strand.
GGACCTATTTATAGGAGTCAGCATCTAGAGTTATGTAGAATACAGTCATGCATAGTTTAATGATGGGGGGTGCATTCTGAGAAACGTGTCCTTAGGCAATTTCCTGGTTGTATGGACATCACAGAGTGTACTTACCTTGATGATGCAGCTATTGCACACCTAGGCTATATGGTAGGATCTGCTGCTCCTGGGCTACAAACCTGCACGCATGTGACTGTACTGAATACTGTAAGCAATTGTAACGCAATGATAAGGGTTTGTGTGTCTAAATATATCTAAACATAGAAGAAGTACCGTAAAAATGGGTTGTTACAATCTTGTAGGACCATGGTCTTTATACGTGGTCTGTCATTGACCAAAACATTCTCATGCAGCACATGACTGTATGTAACTAAGTTATAGTCTTTAGCTGATTTCGATATTTCTGAAAACTTAAAAGTTCATATTATCTTACAGGTCCTTGTTAACGTTGCTACCTTCCTCTTCCAGCTTAGTAGAATCTGACATGCTTCCTTCTTGGAAGTCACTTGAGAAATCTCACTTGTTCAGGGGCTCTTATATGGTAGTATAATCAATTGGCTTTCTGTTATTGTCATTTTGATAGTAAAAGCATTAATTATTTCATGACTGAAGCCATGTTACTATATTAAGAACATTGTTATACATATGGCAATCATTAAACAAATAATTATTGAATGGTTCAAAAATGTGTGTGAAAATAAGACTGCACCAGGGTCCATCCATTTGCATTTCTTTACAAGAAGACCCTATTTTCTTTTTTTTTGTTTTTTTTTTTTAGGTAATTTTTTTAGTGACAGGGTTTCACTGTCGCCCAGGCTGAAGTGCAGCAGTGACTGCAGTGTAGGTTGAGCACTACAGCCTCAACCTCCTGGGCTCCAGGCATTCTCCCACCTCAGCCTTCTGAGCAGTCAGCCCATTTTCTGACTTCCATCTTCTTTGACTACTGCCATGCTAAGGAAGTAACCCCTCTCCTCAGAGAACAATCGTTTTGTCCCAGCTCTACCACCCTGAGTTCAAGCCTCCTTTACCTCTAGATGTAATTTTGATGTGTGATGGGAGAATAGGGAAGGTAACCTTACTCGTTTGGACCAAAAACATCTTCAAACGTCTATTTATAAGTTTAGCTTTGAGTTTCCCCTTCTCCCACTGGAGAGCCTATCAGAACCCAACAATTCAACAATAATGCATTTTCTGGAGTACAGATTATTCAATGTTGCATAACATTCTTTATGAGGATGTCGCACAGTAGGTCAGGGAACCTAAATTTCTTATCTGGAAACTTTAAGCTTCTACCTCAGCATAAGGTAAAGACATGTCCCCTACCTTTCAGTCAATATTCAAAAACTGATATTCCTGATCTCACAGCAGCAAATGTCTGGGAAACAGAATACACACAGATATACACTCATCTTATGAGAACAAACACTTTTTTTAGAATCATTAGATTTACAATTTTTACTGTGTATTTAAGAATATTTTAATTTCTTAATGTCGTAAAGCAAGTGATCCCATTTTTGCTTTAACTTTGCATAACCAAAGGGCCCAATATAATTTTATACACACACACATACACATATGTATACATACGTAAAATATGTGTACATACATATATGCATGCATATGTGTACATACATATATGCATGCATATATGCACATACATATATGCATGCATATATGCACATACATATATGCATGCATATGTGCACATACATATATGCATGCATATGTGCACATACATATATGCATGCATATGTGCACATACATATATGCATGCATATGTGCACATACATATATGCATGCATATGTGCACATACATATATGCATGCATATGTGCACATACATGCATGCATATGTGCACACACATGCATGCATATATGCACACATATACATGCATATATGCACATACATATATGCATATATGCACATACATATATGCATATATGCACATACATATATGCATATATGCATATAATATATACATACATATATGCATATAATATACACATACATATATGCATATAATATATACATACATATATGTATGCACATGTATGTATATATTATATACACACATATATGTATGCACATGTATGTATATATTATATACACACACGTGTGTGTATATACGTGTATATCATATACATACATGCATGTGTATATCATATACATACATGCATGTGTATATCATATACATACATGCATGTGTATATCATATACATGTATGTGTATATCATATACATACATGTATGTGTATATCATATACATACATGTATGTGTATGTTATATACATGTATGTGTGTGTTATATACATGTATGTGTGTGTTATATACATACATGTGTGTATATATTATGTAGATGCATGTGTGTATATATTATGTGCATGCTTGTGTGTATATAATATGTGCATGCATGTATGTATATAATATATACATGTGCATATATATGTATATAATATATACATATGTGCATATCTACATATACATATATAATATATACACACATATACACACGTGTATGCATTTTACATATGAATATATGTATATACATGCATATACATTCATATATGTATATGTATTTATATATACATACATATATGCATACATATAAACATGCATATATAATATATACACAAATAAAAAATATAAATAAAATAGCTATAAAATACACATATAATACATATTACATGTATTCTTTTACATATATATAATTCTATATATATAAAAGTTTCCTCTCAAAGAAGAATTTAAGTCTGCCCTAAGGAAAAGCTGGATGGTATGGGAAGGGAGGGAGAAATGAAACTTTTCTCAACATTTCTCTGATTTCTGTCTTAACTCTTTGAGTGCTTATTATCTCTTTATCATTTGTTTAGTCATTGTGGTGTTTACCTGTGAATGTATTTGTATTGTCATTTAAACATTTTGTATTTCATTTTGGAAAGGTAGCAAAAACAAAGAGTTAGCGTTTGTGGTCATATGTACTTAACTTGAAATCCCAAAGTAGCTAACGATTATCTGGGAAACATGAGGCAAAAATACCTACTTTCATTCCTGCAGTTTATCATGTACTAAGGGGATGAACAGCATCTAATTCTTACGACTGACGTGAATTAAAAGCAATGTACGTAAATCACATAGCCAATGCCTGGTAAATAGTGGCATTTACTAAATGGTGACTATAGTAGTTATTGGGGGTGTTATTATGATTACCATATTTCTCATTATGCAAATAATTCTCTTTGAGGACTAAGCCTGTCTTATATTTAGTTTATGTCCTCTACAACACTGTAATACTACCAGCCACGTGCTAAGAAATGAATGAATACATGAATAAAATATTTTCAGAAATTCTTCATAAATCTACTTTAGCAGGTGAGTAACTGCAAGGTGAATATCTCATTTTATTGTAAGTGATTTTTCAATACCGGTCATCATTAGGATGAGTTCCCCTGGGGCCTCTCACTACTGACCATGACCCCTCTAGCTAGTGGCACTTTTAAGAGTCTTTTGCTTTATGATATTGTTATATCTTCCTGGGAAGTTTGATATGTCAGAATTTCTAAAGTAGTCATCACTTATTTAGGTTATTTCATACCCAGTTTTGATTACACAATAACTCCTAATGTACTTAATAGTTTTATGTACCCAGATAATGAGAGCAGTGTATTCATTATGATTTCTGGGGAATAGTTTCATTAGAGAATTGAGAAATTGTTGCTTTTACCCAGTCACTGCTCTACCAAAAATAATTGCATTTCTCAACTTATCTTCACATCTCCATGAAGTTTTCTATTATGTTGTAAAGTTAATGAAATTTGGCATCACACCAAGATATTCATCATGGTATTCTTAATTGCCAGCCATCTGGAAATAGTTCAGATTTTACACCTGCTTGCCTATAGTTTTGAAAATGTCTGTAAAAAGTTATTTTGGAAAATGTGGCAAAGACACACTTTCACACTTGTGCATCCAATTTTAGGTCCCTCTACAATTATTTGATCTATGAAGAAAACACTATCAGGATTCTAGAGACCTGCAGTGTTATGTGAACGTGAACATGTGTGGCTGGCCAAGTTCCCTAGAAAACAAACCCTGAGCCAGAGATTAGTGGGTAGGAAGCCTCATCTAGTCCTTCCCTCATGGGGGAAGGCAAGGAAGCAGGACTGGACAGAGGAATAAATTAGGCAGTGATGCAGTTAAAGAAAAGCCTCACCTGATATCAAGTCCCTTCAAAGTTGGGATGGACCTTCAAAGTTGTCTTAAATTAGGATCATGAGGGGTTAGGCCTCTATACTTCCTCACTGGCCAGTCATTAGATGTAGTTGTCCCTGGAACAGAGATGTGTCCTGGACTATGGCAGCTCTTCACCTGAGAGCAATTTTATGAGAAGGCTGATGGGTCAAATGCATTATACTGGCCAGGTGCGGTGGCTCATGCCTGTAATTCCAGCAATTGGGAGGTCGAGGCGGGAGGATCACTTGAGCCCAGGAGTTTGAGATCAGCCTGGGCAACACAGTGAGACCTCCATCTCTATAAAAATGAAAAAATTAGCTGGCCATGGTGGCACACACCTGTAGTCCTAGCTCCTCGAGAGGCTGCCTGGGAGGTTGAGGCTACAATGAGCTCCACACACTCCAGCATGAGTGACAGAGAAAGATCTTATCTCAAAAACAAAGAAACAAAAAAAACAAAAACAAACAAACAAACAAAAAAACCACAAAGGCATCATACTCAATAGCTGGGGGATTAAGTCCTTCCATCCTGAGCAGGAATCCAGATGGTACAGCATTCCCTACAATACTCCTTAGTCTAGATTCCACAAGGTGTGTGGATACATGAGATGCAGCTTTAAACGTCCTGATTAAACTATCTACAGTTAGTAAAAAGAAGAAAGACATTTTGAAGCTTTTCAATATGTTGATCATCTGATCATTTAGTGAAGCTTTTAGGACTCTTTTAGAAAAGAATATTTTAACTACAAAAATCATATTCAGGTTCTTTACATATTATTGGATGATCTCTAATTCCGTTTCTCAAATCATTCAGGTTTCGGTCACTGGTAAATTTGATTAGACAACATTTCAGTGTTTAAATAGAGTACTTTGCTGAATATTTAATGGATTCAATATTGATTTTCGAGGAGAAGCATCAGCTCTTTTTTCTGGTACTTCTGCAGCTTATTTCTGTGACCAGAAGATTAGTAAGGTTTTAAATTTTCATATTTTAAGACCTACTTCGTCTCATATATCAATTGTCTTTCAGTAAACAGCATGTACTTTCTAGTTCTCTCAAAATTGTGTTCTCTGTTTTGTATCTATTGCTATGAAGCAAACAAGAGTATTGCTGGTTTCAAAGGAAATCAAGTTTACTAAATTTTGGACAAATTTCATCAACACTAATCAGCTTAGAAGATTTAGGAATTTTTTTAATAAGTGTCAAACTAGCGTTCAGCTGGAAAGAGTGAGGTGTTTAGAAGACATTGCTGACTCCTCATGGTTACAGGGCAAGGGAACGCTGTTGGCATTCGTTCATTGCCTCTTGTGGCATTGCAGAACAAGTCAAGGCAGTGAATGAAAATAAATATACTAAGTAAGAACAGGAGGCATGGGGATCTTTTACATTAATGTAAGTTGTTTTAAAGAAACCATTTGGTAAAATAGACTAATAAAACCTAATTTGTATAATAAAATATACATGGAAAAGAAAAATAGGACTCTTTCTTGAATATTCTTCAGTTGTTTCAGAACTATCCTCTTTTAAATGAAACAAAATTATTTCCCTTTCATCACAGCCTAAAAGGCTTTAAAATTATAAAGAATATTGCAGCTGACTGAATCGTTATCCTAATGGGATATTCATCAAAAGTCTATGATGATTCACAATGAGAGGCTTTTATAACTGATCCAAATGTTATGTACAATGGCAATCTGAATGCATGTGTTCTTTTCTCCAGAATTGGCTTGAAAACATAGAAGTCTTACTTTGATTAAAAAGAGTGTTACTATGGGCATGAGAAATGATTGGAGTACTCTAAATATACTGCATGGTAAGCTGGGTCTGACTCTGATTTGACTGGCACTTGGGATATTCTCATCCTTCCTCCCCACTCGCCAAGTGCAGACTAATCAAATCTATGTCCATTTCTGCTCTCTCTTTGTTAACATTTTAAGTTAGAGACTGAAGAAGTAATCCAAGAATCAGCTGGATTTAGCCTTTCAAATCATTTTTAAGTATATTATTTGTAAACACCTGAAGTCACCTGGCATTAATGGCAAGTTACATTTTCTAAAATTTTCTAATGCTTTTTCCCAGATACTCTCCTGACAAGTGCTACTGAAAGTAGCTTCCCAAAAGAAATCACAATGTCATTTTTTGACTCTATCCAGGCATAACTGGGTGAGCTAAAGTAAAGGATTGGACTGTCAAAGCAGTCTCACACAAATCAAATATTACCCAATATCAAGCTTATAATTCATTATAATTTAAAGGAAACAATTGGTCAATATGATAAACAGGGAGAGGTCTGGGGCTGCACATTTGAATATTTTATTACTTCTTAGATTCTCCAGAGAATAACAAATTGAGGTGAAATGTTGGAGCACAGCTTAAACCAATTAATTTTATCTTTACTATTTATTCTATCTGGCCTAGGACAAAGTTTGCTAAGAAGATGGAATTTTCAGACAAAATTAAAATATGATTTTATTTGTACTTTTCAATTTTCCTCCTCTTTCTTTTCCCTTTTCTTCGGATACTTGACTGTTGATTGTTCCTTAAGCTTGTAGCATATAAAAAGTCATGCTAATTCATAGATCACCTCTTTTAATATGAACACAGCAATGTGTTAATATTCTCTGTGTCACAGATTTCTTTTAATATTAGACATTTTAAATCTTGCTTTAATCTTTTCAGAATATTTCATTGCTAATGTAGCATATCTTATGTGTATTGTCATAGTCAATGAAAGATCCTGGAGTTCCATAAATATTTGCGGTATAATTCTTGGAGATAAAAAGGCTTGTTCTAATGAAGATTTAACAATTGTTTGAAAACTTCCAAGAAAACAAAGTTTCCACTCAGAAGTAAAGTGACAATGAATGACACTACTTTCTTTAAAAAAATATTTCAAATGTAGATTTTTATGAACTTAATCACAAAATAAATAGGTGATTCTATCTGTATTTCTCTATATGACATCAGCAGCTAGTTTACTTAGTAGAGGTACTTTTGCAAACTTTTAAGTGGTTTTTTATGTAGTAATAGTTATAGATCAAGTAGTTTATTATCATTTTTCATTTCACCTCTATAATGTTGCTACCAAATCATTAAGTAAAATTTTAATAATGTTTGGTGCAAAAAATAATTCATATTCAAATGCAACTTCCTAGGACTCTATTAGCTAAACAGTATCAAAAATAGTAAAATCTCCTTTCATCTCATAAAGGAAGATTCTCAGAGGATGTTGTCAGGTTGAATAAGAAGTAGACACTTTTATTTGGCAATTTTTTGAAAATAATTACAGTTTTTAATGTCCCCAAAACAGAATATTAATCAGATGTGGATTAAAATGACCAAACCTGAGACCTATGTACAAATATTTCACATCCGTTTGCAGATTCTGATGATGACAATTCATAGCATATTGACTGAAAATGCAGCTTCGGGGACTCTGTACTTAGTCATAAACATGAATTAAACCAATCTGGACCCTGTGCCCGGGGAGCCAGTGAAGCAAACAAAACTGAGCAAAGAAATTCCTAAGAAAAGCTAAAGACACTGATATAATTAAAGATGTACCAAATTAACTGGCAAAGCCTTCACTAAAGATTTACATAATCTAATTCCATGATGTTAGATAGCTGAACAAAAACATGATGAATTTGGTTGTGAAGATATGACTAAATGATAGTATTGAAAGGAATTCTCACATTAACTCAAATATGTATAGACACACATCCATGGAGTCAGTGCTCAGCTTTCTTGTCTGGAAATCCAGATTGTTGTTTTGAGTTTTTTTGAGATAGTCTTGCTCTGTCACCGAGGCTGGAGTGCAGTGGTGCGATCTCCGCTCACTGCACCTCCACCTCCTGGGCTCAAGCAATTCTCCCACCTCAGCCTCTCAAGTAGTGAACTAGAGGCATGCACCATCACGCCCAGATAATTTTTTTTTCTTTTCTTTTTTTCTGCCTAGATGGGGTTTCACCACGTTGCCCAGGCTGGTTTGGAACTCCTGGGCTCAAGTGATCTGCCCACCTGGGCCTTTCAAAGTGCTGAGATTTCAGGCACGAGTCATTGAACTCAGTCATGGAAATCCAGATTTCTGAGTTCAAGAGCTACCTGTTTTACCAACCCCGTTATGACTCTGATTTTGTTCTTCCTCTCTTTTGTCTCAACCCCAATGTCCATTGTACCTCTGTGACTCTAAGAATTCTCAAACTTCTAATGACTGAGTTTCCGTTTTCCCCTGCATGAAGATGTACAGGCTTCCTCCTGGGACTGTGTAAGTGGCTGCAACCTGTTTCAACTATGGACATATTGTAAGAGACAGGGGCAAAAGTGAAAAGCTTGTTTTTTTGCGTTTATACTCATCTGTTTTTGTGTTGATGGTTTCAAGATAGGCAGGAAATACTGATTTGTATTGACCAATGATGAGGCCTATGTCAGCACTTGCTAACATTCAGGGGCTGCGTCAAAAGCCCGCTTTGCCCATGGGTCATAACCACATGGGCCATAGAGTCAAGAGGCAGGCATATTTTATATCTCCACATTTTTCAGGGTAAAATATTAGAAATAAATTTCTTAGATTAAAACTGTTATCTATCTTTCCTAGAAGTGAGAATACAAAGCATGAGCTTTAGGTCAAGAATAGGACATTTTCTTGAAACAAAGAAAATGAAATTCAAGCAGACATTTTTCAAAATTGTGCAAATGATCTCTTATTTGCAAAGAGCAAGTAAGAGAATTGTAGTACTAACAAAAACATGTAGCCCAGCTTCCTCATTGTGTAGGGATGGAAAATGAGGCTCATAAGGGTTACATGCTTTTCCAAAGGACCTTCAGTGATTAATGCCATTGCCATTCTGTTGAGGTCTCGAACCTCAACAGAAAGAGTCCAGCTTCAGCACATTTGCCATTATGCTATAATGGCTAGATGAAGTCAGGTCACCTGAATTCAAATACTGGCCCTACTATTTCTAACTAAATAGCCTTTAGCATGTTAACTAATATTTCTGTATCTTGATTTTCTCACCTGTAAAATGAACATAGTAGACCATCTACATAGGATGGTTTTGATGATGAAATCAATCAATTCATGTAAAGCACTTACTTTAACATAACAAACACTCAAAATATTGGCTAATATTATAAATTACAGCCACATATATAAATATATAATTGTCCCTAGATGATTACCTATGCACACTTTCTTAGAACACATTTTTTTTTGTAGAAATATACTTTATTTGGAAGCCAGAAATAAGGAAACTGTGTAAGACAGTTTGAGAAAATGGAAATCACAATGAATCCACATGCTTGAGTGAAAATTTTCTTAATCACATGAACTAGAGAAGCCCTCTGAGAATAGCACTTATTGTAAGTAGTGCAATATGAATCTGCAAGACAGTTCTTCCAAGGAATGAAACTGATGCTGGATCATGGCCAATAAGCAGCATACTTAGTGTGGTGTTTCCCCTTCCAAAGCATGTGTCCTGATGGTAATTGTAATTATTCTATCTGAACAATATAACAAGCAGGAAAATGTGTACCACATGTAATATCACACTTAAAAATGTAAGGGGGTTTTTTGGCCTGTGTAACATTTTATGACTTAATTTTGGAAGAATATTAGAACCCTATTGTGCTACTGCAATGAAAGTGCAATTGTAGGTTTTTGCAAAATATGTACTATGTAAAAATGAGTGAATAAAAGCAATTATCAATTAAATGGGCAATTCTGTTATTTCAAAATTATATGAGATTATGGACTCATGTAATTGCCTCACTTTTTAGCTAAATTGAGAAATAATTGCGTGTTTATTAGCAATTGTTGAATGTAAGATATTGAATTTTTTTAAACCTGCATAGTATGGGGAAAGGAGTATGATTCATATGCAAAAATATATTGTATTCAATTCCACTGACTTTTAATTGTGGTGTCAAGTTATTAAGCAAAAATTTTAAAAAGAGGCATATGTTATTTATGCTACAGCATTCTATCCAGTTAGAATTCTGAGTCATTATATCTTTCTATCTAAACATCAGTCATTTTCTCTCTTAAAATTTCCTTTTATAATAATTTAGCCAAGTAGATGCATTAGTTCCAGACACTAATTAAGGTTTGTGTCATAATTTTCATCAAAAGTATTTTATGCACATGTCTTCAATCTGTTCCATTTTTCTACTGATATTCTTCATTGTATAGTCTTCATGCATGATCAGTTGTGTTTCTAAAACACATGGCAAGATTTGTAGCGTCATGTAGGCTATTTGATTTATTAATATTTAGACCGGTGAGAACACCGCTCAGTTCTAACAGCTTGCCTCGGTTTGTGTGAAAAGTCATGCTTTAAACTCAAATTAACTCTGTAGTTTAATCTGCCACAAAATCAACTCCTGTGAGGTATCAAATAAATGTTTTACACCATGCTGTGTGTGTGTTTTAAATACATCCTCATGAATCTGTTCAATTTACTATGTTATCTATTTAGTAGAACACTTTCTGAAGTTTTTATTCCATTTTTCAAAGTTTCATCTGGGTGTAATCCATTGTCATTGGTATGAATAAGCTGCCTAGACTCAGGGATCTGAGTAAGTTAATAGAGCTCATGAATAGGACATGAACCTGCGATGTGTTAGAGATGACTCTAGAATGTGGGAACCGGCACGCCGGAAGGAAAGAGGAGGTATGTAGAAGACTCCTAGCACTAAACCCAATGTTTCAGCTTAGCCTTGTAGCATTATTAGCACAATGGAATCTTCAATATTAGCAAGCACCAACAAAATATTTTAGAGAAATACTCAACCATAAGAAAAGATTCATTGTAACCCAGGGAAATCGTCACTGTGACCCCCCCGATATCTCTTTTACTGAAGTCCCACAGGGATCATCTTCTAGATCCCTTACAGTCACTGCAGGAGGTCTGGGTCTTCCTGTCCTGAGGCCTGTGTTGGCTCTGGTGTCACTCTCTGACACACACCCTTCTTTGCTTGGAGGCTTTCTCTTGTGTCTTGCTTGTGTTGTTCATGGATCTGCTGCCTTTTTTGCTCACTCGAGTCTTCCAGGTCTTCCAGGTGACTCCTGTCTTCTCCCTCCACAGCACTACTCTGTATTCCATACACCTCACTTCCAGAAGGTGAAGGAAGAAAATCCCTCACACACTTTGGCCTGCCCATTCTCTATCAAAAGCCATGGCCCCTAACCCCAAACCAGGTACAATCACAGAGAAGCACATTGGTATTCCTGAAGAAACAGAAACACCAGGACTCACCCAGGGAGTCCGTGGTGTTCTGTTTTCCCATCTGTGCCAGAAGTTGTTCACCACACTAACTGGGGACTCAGTGCAGAAAATTAAACTCTTAAGGCAATAAATAAGAAATTTTAGATAATTATCTAATGGTAATAAGACTAATATCCTAACATTTAGTATGCACTCTGATGGAATAATGAAGCAAAATTTAGGAATGAATACAGTTACAATCTATTGAGAAAAACAAGTTGCCACATCTTAGTGGCTATTTTTCTAAGAACATCATCTCCCTCCAAAGCTAGAAAGCTGAATCTCACAAGGGCTATTGTAGTAAGCAGCCATTGCTTTAGGGCTAAAATAATAATTATTTATTATTTTGTTCAAGTGTAAATGTTACTTGTCCGCCCAATCCAGGGTTGATGTGGGAGAATATAACCAAAAGGAATGGATACAGAAGGCATGAAAAGTTGTAGCCATTTATTTAGTCCATCTATAAAATTGTCCTAGTGATGAAAGCATTGAGAACAAGAAAGCAAAGCATAAATATGAGAGCAGGAACCCTTTATGGGACTGAGCCCAGGCAGGACATCTAAGGACAGGAATTTAGGTCAGTCTAATCAAACTTTTCACTGCCAAAAGCTGACAAAGAATAAATTATCTATAGGTTTTATAAAAGTACACTCATTTTATTTCTAAAATTGCCTTTAACAATAGGTTTATTAACATGTGGATCAGTTTGCTTATTTCTATACACTTGCCCAAAATTATAATTTTACTTCCTTTCAATTTACAGTATTTTCTTTTGTGCCAAAGAAAAATCTAGGAGTTACTTGGTTAAGTCTGAATAATCTCCTCAGATACAAGTTTTAAAAAATAAATATAGCTTTTAATCTTCTCCTAAATTTCCAAACTCTTTGTAGAACAATAAAAGTGTGATATATGGCCCAACTAGCTTATAAACATTGCCACCTGCCATTTTTGAAGCACAGTTCTCAATGTTATTATTATTTTTTATTTTTATTTTTTGAGATGGAATCTTGCTCTGTCGCCCGGGCTGGAGTGCAGTGATGCAGCCTCAGCTCACTACAACCTCTGCCTCCTGGGTTTAAGCAATTCTCCTGCCTCAGCCTCCCAAGTAGCTGGGATTAAGGCATGGGCCACCATGCCTGGCTAATTTTCATATTTTTAGTAGATACAGGGTTGAGGTTTAGCCATGTTGGCCAGACTGGTGTCAAACTCCTGACGTCAGGTGATCCACCCGCCTTGGCCCCCCCAAGTTCTGGGATTACAGGCGTGAGCCTCTGCACCCGGCCCTCAATGTTATACTGTTTGTAAAAATAAAACCTGCTCAAATGTTGTCAAACAAAAGTTAAATAATGCCAGCTTTAAAAGACAGCTCAAGGAAATCCACATAGTTTTCTCTATTTAAAGTTAAATGGAAAGAAATTTAAAATGTTAAAATATTTTCAATATATTGAAGCCCACATAAAAAGATTAGTAAAATGGTTATGTATTGTCTTATGATAAAATTTAAAGGGTAGTATTATTTTCCCAAAGCATAAAAATTTCAACTTACCACAATAGCAGACACATTCAATTTTTCTGTAGACATTCATTTATCACATTAACTTATATTGATTGATAACCGTTATATGGCATATGTCGTATCTTTTGTATTTCATTGTAATTTGTCATTAAAACTTTATTTTAACCTTTACCTCTAATTAAATATATTTAGGGCAGACTAAAATACTTGCTAATTATACTCAAATGAAAATACATTTACAAGAGGAGTGAAAAAATTAACATAAATGTGGAAAATGGCAGGAAATAAAATAAATAATAGTAGTAATAATAATAATGGACAGACTGGGCATGAAGTACAGGTGGCTCACACCTGTAATCCCAGCACCATGGGAGACCCAGGTGGGATAATCACTTGAGCCCAGGAGTTCGAGCCCAGCCTGGGCAACACAAGGAGACGTAGTCTCAACAATAAGAAAAAAAAAAAAATAGCTGGGCATGAAGAAAATAGCTAGGCACATCTGTAGTTCCAGCTACTTGGAAGGCTGACATGGTAAGAGCGCTACAGCCTGGGAGGTAGAGGCTGCAGTGAGCTATGATTACGCCATTGCACTCCAACATGGGCAACAGAGCAAGATGCTGTCTCAAAACAAGATAAAAGGAAGGTTAATGATACATTTCCCAGAACATACTAATATGAGAGTGACTTTTAGAAAGAAATGTAGGTGGATAAATTAATATGTAATTAAAGTGAAAAGCAGAGACATGTAACACAAACATACTTCATAGACCTAGAATTTTGAAGAGTAACTCGTGCTGTAAAGAAGGAAGTTAAGTTTCATCCTGTGAAACCTCTTTCAATTTAACAGGCTATGACTCTCAACCTCAATTTTAGTCAGTATTGGATTATATCTGTGTGAGAACCCCTTCAGTAACCAGATGCCATGGGATCTAGAGAGCTGAGCTGGCACCCCCTCTAAGTGCCTGTCAGCTCCCCCTTCCTTTATCTCTTGTGGATATGTCTCACTTCTGGGCCAACACTGAGGAAGGGATAGTGAGCATCCTGCTGCAGAGAGTATGGAAAGAGGAGAGGAAACAGGGAGGAAAGAGAAAATGAAAGAAATGAAATAGAAATACAATGTCTGGCAGCAGACATTGTGATCACCACCGTTGGACTGTATACTGGCCGGCAGTCTAGATGATGCAGAGACCTCTGGAAAGATCCAAGGACCCTCAACTTAATTTTGTTTTCTACCATTAACTAGTTTTGAAATACTCAACACTCGCAAAATCTTTTTTGTTCTATTCCATATTTCACTTTAATTTCACTCAAAGCTTCCCCGGAGCTGATCTGTCAGGCCTTTGGGAGTGTCAACCTGTATTTGCAGAGCTTGGCATTTGGCTGAAGACTCTTCTAAGGGGCTCCTGTGCAGAGTTCTGGAAGCCCCTCTTTGTACAGCTCATTTCCCTCTACTTTCACTCATTTCACTCTGCCCCAACAAGTTCCATCAGCACCTCAGCAGCCCCCAATCCTGATTTTATCTTCAGCTCAGTGAGACTCTGAGATCTCTGTGCTGTTGGGCTCACTTGCCCGAAATGCAACCTAGAAAGTGCCTTCAGACAGAAAGCCCAAGCAATAGTGGAGTTCATGCCAGTTTTTCCTTCCTTTGGGGATGAAAATCCTGTGCTGCCTGCCTGCTCTCCAAAATAAATACAGTTGCATCATGTATTATGTCCAGGTTTATAATTGGTTTTGGCAGAAATGCTTGTCCTGCTCCAGTTACCCCATCATGGCTGGAAGCCTCGTTTTAAATTCACATTTAAGCACTTTACATTAATACATTCTAAAAAGATTAAAAAATAGAGACCTTATTCTCTTCTTCAATTTATCTATACATGGAAAGAAAATTAGCTGCATTGTTTAATATCTTTTATTAATTACAAATAGCATAATTATCCTTCCTGAATGCCAAGGCAACGTTATATCATTCATTTTAAAAATGTATTTGTAATTCCATCACACAATTTATGTGACAATCATTTTTCCTATTGTAGTCAAGGGTAACATGGAATAGTAATTCAATTAGTGAAATATCCATATCTGTTTTCACTGTTTCCTTTAAAATTCTCAAGGGGCTCATTATAGAAGCATTATCTCTGTCAAGGACCTAATTACTTGTCTTTGTATTCTCAGCAATTTACCTTTCATCTTTAATCGTGGCTCCCTTGAACTTTTTCATCCGTTGTATTCACTTCAGTTTTATGTAACTCATGTTAGGTCACACCATTCCTTTGGATTATCATTTTCAGGGTTTCCTGTGCTTTTTCTTCATTGGTCCCTTACAATTAATATTGATCACTTTTCACCTCTAGTATATTTATATCTCAAAAGTACAACTTCTTATTGAGCATCTTTTTAATTAGCTCAAGTATTTTCTTTCTGGCCTTCTTCATATTCAGGGGCATCTGGCTAAGAACCAGCTTTTTATATATTTAAAATCAATTTTACTTAGCCTAATTAATATTTCATTTTTAAATTCTTACTTCTGATTCACTTAGTGTTATAATATTTTGAGTGATCCTAGTTTTTGCTTTAGGATATGATATGTGCCTTGTTCATCTTACTCTTGGGTCTTGAAACATAAGAGTACTCAGTCTACCATCTGGCTGACTCTCCATCCCAGGAACTAAGCTTACCAAATCCCAGTATTTGGCTATAATGTTGGATGTTGACCCGATTACAACAAACATTAGGCATCAAGGCAGTTACATTCATTTTTTCAATGATATAAAATATCAGAAGAGCTGCAACTTTTTGTCTTCACTTTAGTATCACCCTTCTTTTGCTTTAGCTACTACCTTCCTCTTTTGAATTCCTTTATGTTCTTCTTTCCTTATTCTCTCCCTACCTTCCTTCTTCCCTTTCTTCCTTCCTTCCTTCCTTCATCCCTTCCTTCCTTCCCTTTACTTTATCTAATTTAAAACTTCTAACTACTTCATAAGGAAGTGCCCCTCTTTTAAGTAATGTCGAAATTGATATATAAGTACATTGACGAAGTCATACACTGAGTAATGGAGAAAAATAAAAATCAAGCCCAGTTCTATGTGATTCCCTATTCCATGCTTTGCGACCACTATGTATTATCAGCAAGCTAAAACTAAAATATGTAATGACTGTTTTTAAATGTAATAAAATCCATCTAGGGTAAACGATACTTTTTCATTGACTAGTAAAGCTTGTTTCTAATTTTTAAATCAGTCTGGGTTGAACAATATAATTTCAAATGTTGCAACAATACAAAATAAACTAGGACTGTAGAAAATCTTGTTTTATAATAAAATCAATATAAAGCTGAGACACTGATTCAACTTTCCATTTTTTTCTTCATCTATCTCAACATTTGAACATTCCATCTAGTCAAGAGCATCTATGCTGTGATCACCAGTGGTTCTTTGTAAGTCAAAGGAAACCATGTCAAATATACGGTAAAACAACAAAATTTGTTTCATCCAGCTATTCATTCATCCTTGTATCTGCCCATTCATACACTCGTTAATTTACTTAATAAATCTTGATGGAGCAACTATTTACCAAATACTTTGTTATGCAGTAATATAACAGTGAACCTAATAAAAGCATTGTCTGCCTGACCTTAATGAACTTTCAGTTTATAATATAAAACTCTACAGAAACAAAAAAAATTTATCCACTCAGAAGAGGTAAGATTACATCTCAATATCATTTTATTCAGTTCCTAAATAATTAATATTTTTCCTTAATTCCTTTTTTATACCAGAAAATCAATTATATATTTTTTACATACATTGTAAAAAAGATATGAATTTCTGGATTTCAAACATTTTGATTAAGTAACCTAATTATGGCAGTAATTTTCATTCATCACGGTTTCTAGTAAGGATGGTGAGAATGTATATGTTAACTGTGCACTCTTAATTTTTAAGGTTGACCATTCTTCTGGAAATGAAGAGTATTTATGAATATATAGGGGCCCTCACCTAGCACTCTTCTCTGAGAAGCTGGGTGGTATTTAGCATAAAATAAGTGGTCTTGCATTCTCTCCAAAGGGTTTTAGGCTCTTACAAGCCCTCAGTAAGAGGTTTCAACACAAGTGTAATCAATTCCTAAGAAATCGAACGATAAAAAATGTTCCTCCAACATATTTATTATGACATTGTACTTTTATATTCTATTTGGCAACTTTATTGAAGAAAATGAATGTAATCCTTTATTGAAGATTTTAATGAATTTGAATTGGGTCACTAAAAGTTTTAAAGATAAAATAATTTATAAAAAGTGAGACAAACAGCTTTCTACCATAAAGTAATATATTCTGGCATTTCAGAGAAGCCTACGTGACTTTATCAGATAGAAAAAATATGATACAATATAGATGTGATATTTAAAATTACAGTGATCATGGTTGTCTAATTATATTAAGATAATGAATTTGAAAAATCAGAGACAAAGTGAAAACCTCTGTCTTTTGTAGTCCCTTTAAAGGAGAAACTTATAAAAATATTTTTATATAAAGAAAATAAAAATAAGAAAAACGAGTCCTAGGTCAGTAGTCAGTCAACTATTTCTCTAAAGAGGCCAGCCAATAGTAATCTTTTAGCTTTGGGGTGACATGGTTTCTGCTGCAGTGACTCAACTCTGCATCATAGCTACAAAGCAGCCACAGATGTGTGACACAGACATGACTCAGGTGAACAAATGAGCGTGGCTGTGCTTCCAGAAATCTTTACGTACGTGAACGGGAGGCACCATGTTTAGCCTCGTGGGCTATATTTGCTGACCCTTGCATTAGATGGATGTGGGCGTTTCAAATATAGCCGAAATGATGAAAAAAAGTTGGAAATATGCACCTACCAATGTCACAAGTAACTTCATGGATTAAAAGAAAGAAACTATATAAAAAATTAGCTTTCCCAGATGAAGTGCCTAAAAAGGTGAAATATTACAATAATGTGGCAGAATTTGTTTTAATATTTCTTTAGAGTATTTTTGTTGTGTTTTGAGAAGTTTATGAATAGTTTTTGCATATTATTAATGCAGCCTTTTTTATTTCATTCAACAGAATAACATCTACTCTATGACCTGTCTGTTTCTTTGGTAACAGATAAGTAATGCAATTACCATTTGGTCTTATTACTCCAATAAAGTTTTAATATTAATACTGGAGAATTTCCCCCCCTCTGATAGAAGGTGAGGTGGTTTTTTTTAAAGTGACATTAATTTTAATAAAAAATTATTCCAAAAAATGATAAAGGTAATTCTAATGGTCACTTTTTGGACCAGCTATGTCTCAGCACTTTTTTTTTTCTGGAGACAGGCTCTTGATATGTTTCCCAGGCTGGTCTCAAACTCCTGGGCTCAAGTGGGGCTCCTGCCTCAGCTCCCGCCCCAGCCTCCTGTATCTCAGCTTCAATATACATAAATCCTCAAATAACTGTGAGCTTATTGACTCTCCTGTCAGAAAATTGAATTGCTTTTTAGATGTTGGTTTATTTCAAATATCTTTGTAGATGTAGTGGTTTCATTTCTAAAGATTAATTGAAAACTAGTCACAAGTTTGATTTGCATACTTTAATACACGTCTGCCCCTATTGATTATCTACTGCTTTGGTCAGATAAGTCATAAGTCATTTGTTTTCTATTCCCACCAACACTGTTTGACCTCAGATCTTTGTTTTATAATCCCTTTGTGTCCTATTCTCTCATATCTGCTTCTTAAATTCCTTAATCCCTCCTACAGATAATTCTTACAGAACTACATAAATGAAGCCTAAAACCTTTGCCTGCTTTACAAAGACGTCTAGTACTTATGCTGAATTTATTTCCCTGCTCTTTTAAACTGCTTCTAATGCCTTGAACACTTGAGCGTTCCCCTGGAATTTTTTTCTTCGCTGTCTGACCTTTGAAACCCTATGTATCCATGTAAGTTGAGATCAAATTCCATCTTCTCCTTGTATCCCTTCTCTGATCACTGTGAAGTGTTCAGATTCTGTTTATCTCTGAGAGAAGTCAAGAGTGATCTCTGCAGGCTGACATCCCAGAGAGAGAGATGGTGTTCCGCGGAGACCAAGGTTCTGTTTTACAACACTACGGTGGGGTCCCAGTCCCCAATCACCTAATTATGAAGCTAAAAGTCCCCATGATCCAGAGGGTCCCTCCCTGGAGTTTAACATCTGACTCAAAGGTCCATATATGTCCCACTAAATTCTGTTTTTAAGGCTTTCAGTGGGCTGGCTGGTCATTTGCTTTTGTTTGCCCAACAACTTCATATTGCCAAATATTATAGGTTTGCAGACTCGAGATATCCAGGGTAAATTAGGAAGAGTGCATATTAATTGCGATTAAAACACAGCAGGGACTTGGGCCTGGCCCATCTCCCTTGGTGTTCTAGCATTTGGCAGTAGTCGATGAGCATTAATAATGGAAGTCCCCTGGGGATGGAGAGAAGCAGAGAAAATAAATGCTGGTAAAGAAGCAGTTATATATATTTATTAAATAATTTTTCAGTTATAAAAGGTTATCTAGTGTAAAATAAATATTACTGACCATGAAATTATTGAACATATCTAAGCCAAACCTTCCTAAAAATCCCTAACATGCACGCATCTTTTTGGGGAAAGGCCACCTCACTGTTCTTCACCTCCAGAGGGCCGGTGCAGTGGTTCCTTAGTTGATTTCTAGATGTGGGTTCTTTCTCTCTCTCTCCCAAGTGACGTCTTCCTGGGACATCAGTGATTCAAACTGCAAGTGTTCAGAAAATGAAGGGACACATACATCTTTACAGCAACAGCAAACATCAGTAAGTTATAGAAAAGTCAGGGTTTTATAATCTCTGAACCTTTAATTTATTGATCCTAGATATGATTACTGCATGCTTTCCATTACCATACATATCTAGCTGGTTGTACATTTTTATATATGCAAAGTAGGCAATCCTCCAGTATTGATTCTCTATGTGATTCATCACATCTGTCTTTGACACCCCATTCATCCAGCAATAGTTTTATTAAATGGAAAATGGACAATCCTGATATGCTGCTCTTACCAAAAATAGAATACTTCCTTGAACTCAGGTGGCTCTTACTGGTACTAATAAAGCATTGAGACCAGGACAGAGACTCTGGTCCTACTTAATACACACTGGCTACAAGACTTCAAGGAATTAATATACATAAAAGCAGGGCTTACCTGTAGTTTGCTTTATGCTTTATTTGTGGTTATCAATGATCTCTTTCTCTGGTTCTCTTCGTCCAGCCAGTTTCACCAGTGATAAGTACAAATAGATGTAGCTTACTTCTAACGTAGAAGCTCCCAGGGATTTGAGGCCATATTTTAGTCAATTTTATGTACTTCATATAACTCAGTTGAACTAGGTGTCTTGCATGATTGATACATATTTATTACATGCATGCTGGAACACATAACATTTAAAACAAACAGATTTCTTTAAAAATATGTTTAAAGTACCAAAAAAAATCCCCAATTGAAACAATTCCAATCACTGTGTCATTTGAAGTGTCCATCTCCATTGACTAGTGAACTCTAAAATGATTTCAGAGACTCTAAATAAAGACACTAAACTGCTGAAGTTTGGGATTGTGTTTTATTTGGATTAATATTATTACTGTTACTATTTTTATTAGATTACACTACCTGTAATCTAATTGACTTCTAAAATTCAAAATTATCTAGATAGAAAAAAACAGATTTTTAAAAATATTCATGAAAGAATAGGTGTCATGGTAGACAGTAAAACAATTTAACAATTAAGTGAGCTGTTAAGGAAAACATTCAGACATCTACAGTTGAAACAGTTAAAACCAGTTGCAATAGATTAGACAGTGGAGAACATTCGTCTTTGTTTATAAGTCTCAGTTATTTGCCCATTCTGTCACTTTTACTCCAGAAATAGCCCTGAGAACTACCTCACAATCCGTATTTATTACTGAACTCTATTTTAGGCCCTGGTCATGAAGCCATCTAGTTGGGTCTGTTGTATTAATTATCTCCCTGTCTTACCAATATTTAAGCTGTTGACAAACATTTTCACCAGGTACAGACCAATTTTGTTATTGTCTAAGGGTGTAGTTTCAAATGCCCTAGCATGGAATTCAAGGTCCATTTATGACTTCCTCCAGTCTACCTGCCCACCTGGTTCTCACACAGCTCACCCATTGCTGTTACCTGGGTTCCAGCCACAGCACTCTACTGTTTTCTGAGCACGTCTTTCATTTTTTCCCATCACAATCTCTTTGCTCATCTGTTTATTTAGCATGTATTTATTTCCATTCCCTTTGTCAAAATTCTACTCATCCTTCAAGCCTCGGGTGACATAATATCTCTTCCAAAAATCTCTCACCATATAGCTTTATTCAGAATTTACATGCATTTCCTTTGAAGTTTTATTATAATATCAGAGAAATTTTTCACATTGCAGCTACTTGTGTTTACATAACTCACTGAATTTTATTTGTTTCTGAGTAGGAAAATAATGCCTTGTAAATGTCTTAGTTCCTTTACACGTCTTAGCAAAAACACTAACAGTACCATAGAACTTAAACTGGAGTTAGAAGGATCATGTAGCCTAAATTCTTAATATGGGAAACCATGAACCAGAAACAGTGTTTTTTAAAATAATTGAAATTTGAAGGTAGAACCTAGTAACTTGTCTGCTAAGACATTTCTCTAGCCAAGGTATCTTCTGATTAATATATGGCATAATAGCTTTCTGTAACAGCACTTCTTGACTGGCGTTGTCCATTAGAAATTCATACATTCATGGAATTATTTTATATCTGCACAGTCCAATACAGTAGTCACTAGCCACATACAATACTTAAGTACTTGAAGTATGTCTGGTGCAACTGAGAAATTAAATTGATGATTTCCTTAATTTTAGCCAATTTAAATTTAAGTAGCCACACGTGGCTAGTGTCTACTGTATTGAACAGTGCAGTAGTCTATAAGAACATTTTCCAGAAAATTATGTTTTCTGTTGAGAAATGTAATATGCTAACACCAAAATTTTTGTGGTCAAGAATAAAAAAATACTGTTATATTTCTCTTTTGATTTTAAAGGTAATTTTTCATAGTGCAGAAATAGATAACATCCCTTATTCAATGGAATACTACTATTGAACTATTTTGCCTGGCAAAGGACAAATGGTAGCTCATAAAAACTGAATTGCAAGAAAAGAATTTGCAGTTGTGAAAGATGACATGCACCAGATAAATAGGATGACTGTATTCAATCTATTGCAATTAGGAGATCATTCATTAATCAGGAATATTTTCAAAAAAGGAAGGGAGCCTGGAGTTTTATAGAGTCAGATAGACAAGAGAGTCATGAGAAAGGATGAAGATGTGTCTTTTTTGGGTTTTGGTTCTTTTTTTTACTTTTTGAGGCGGAGTCTCACTCTGTCACCCAGGCTGGAGTGCAATGGCGCGATCTCGGCTCACTGCAACCTCCGCCTCCCGGGTTCAAGTGATTCTCCTGCCTCAGCCTCCGGAGTAGCTGGGATTACAGGGGCCCACCACCACGCCTGGCTAATTTTTCTGTTTTCAGTAGAGACAGGGTTTCACCATGCTGGTCAGGCTCGTCGTCTCAAACTCCTGACCTCAGGTGATCCACCCGCCTCGGCCTCCCAAAGTGCTAGGATTAGGGGCGTGAGCCACCGTGCCCAGCCAGAGATGCGTCTTATCTCAGTAGCCTAGGAAGGGTAATGGTGGGAATATGCAAGACCAGGGTGGTCCTTTGACTAGCCATTTCTTGGAACACAAAAACTTAGGAGAATTTTGCAACCATCCCTTCTTTCCAGGGAGATAGAATATATTTAAATGTACACATGCAACATTTCAAGAAGAATTTAAATTTCACAAATGTTATCTGTTTACATAATCCTTACTCCTGCCCAAAGGTCTGTGGAGTCAAGAGTAAAAACTTATGCTCCTATGGTTTCCTCTCAGAATTTTTTTTAACTGTTTGTCTTGAAGAAATGGAGTTTTATATTTATGTTATATTTATATTTAAATAAACTATCTGGTATTTAGAATCAAATTCTAACATATATTAGACAAGGAGTAAGTGATTTGATATATTTTGTCTCATTTTGCTCTATCAATATTTGCCATTTTACAAACAAGAAAAGTAAGGCTCATGTAGTTTAAGCGATAGGCTCTATTTAGATTTGGACTACTTCCATATACATAGTTAGGAATTAGTCATGTCAACCTTGTGCCATCGAAATGTCAGCTAGTATCACCTCAGCCCTGTGACTATAGATATTAATTGACTTGAACTTTGGTATTGGTGAATAATTGAAAGTCTAACCTGAAATTTCTGCAAATTCCAATGCACTCATTGTTGGTGGTCATCTCAAATTTTGAACTCTTGCTTCAGATAAATTAATTCTGCTCATGAAACATTTTACTATACACTGTATTTATATAATATATCTATTCTAAAACACAGCAAACTATATTTGAAGAACTATGTTTGAAGAGTGGGCCCTTTCCTTGAAATACATGAGTGCAGTGATGCAAACTCACATACTTTCCTATGTGAGTACAATCAGGTCTGTAGATGACTGATATTTCTCCATTTACTCGCTGGAATTTATTTCTGTTTTCTATTTCTATTTGACAGATTTTTATTTATATTGTATTTTATTGATAAATTGTTCATTCATTAATTGTGGTTCTGAGTATATCTGAAATATATATCTATCTCTTCTAGCTTGTATACTTTCTAAAGTGGGAGGGAAGTCAATATGCATATTATTTTCATATATGGGCAGGCAATTAATTGTTGGATTGTAACTATATTGATGTGGATGAAATGAAAACACATACTTATTAAGAAATTATAAAATTTTATAACAAAGGAAAACAAGACATCACAAAAGTCTTATTGTTGACTTTCCTATGTAGGATTTTTTTTTCTTTCCAATTACTAGCTTTTTTTGGTTTAATGGGTTCTCAAATAGGCCTCACTGACTCTCTCACTTCCTGGGTGATGAGTGGCAAATGCTCAGCTAGCACAAAGCACTGCAGAACATTTTCTATTCAGGTCAGGCACAGAATTTGTCATTTTTATTTTCAGTGTGTGCAAAATGATTGTTTACATTGACTCTTTTACAATATCAAGGAATTTTATTTATTATTCTATTGTTGAAGGAAAGTATTGGTATTTCAAAATAAAAAGCAAAATGTCAATGAGATAATTTTTTCTTTTTCTTAATAATGTCTTAGCCATATATACACATTTCTAATCATAATTTGCAAAACATTTCCAAAAACATTTGATTAGAATTAGTTCAGTACACATTATATCTAACTTTAATAAAAACGAGGGGCCAATATTTTAAACATTGATATTCTTAATATTTCCCTAATCATAATATCTTAAAGATTTTTCTTTAATCATTTACCATAGTTTTTAGAATGAAGGAGTAACTTTATTAAAAGTGTATTCAAATAAAAACTTGCCTACATTATCTTTTAAAGGGAGTTCAGCCAAAATTGTATCAATTTTAATAATGTTGGTCAAGTTCCTTTACCTTTCTGGCCTCATCTTCTTCATGTAAATGACTTAATGGCACCAAAGCCCCAAGACTGTAGTTAGGATGAATGAATGAATAGTGGAAATCATTTTAAATGGTACCCAGTTTCTAGTAAGTTCTTAAAAACATTAAGATGATTATCCAGTTAAACTAGATTATTTTATAGAAGATGCAATAAATCTTATAAATGGTATAACATTTGCCAATATTTTTACAAGTAGTAAATAAAACTTCAAAACTAGAACCTAGCTCTCCTCTGAATAATTACAATACATTATAAAATCAAGGCATGTATACTGGAAACAAAAGGTAGGGAGCAGCAAGGCTTCCTGTGAATGGGATCAGGGAACGCTTCATGGAAGTAGTTGCTTGGAACATAGAAGGGCATTCCGGGCAGATGTAAACATGCTGGGAGGCAGGGATGCAGGCCCTCCCACACATTTAGACAGCCCTGAATAAGAGTACAATCAGAGGCACTTGTACTGTAGACCAAAGTATTTGAAGCCTATAATGAACAGTTAAATGAAATATGTTTTTTTGTTTGTTTTCTTACTTAACAGTACATGTTTCTATAATAACCTGCAGGATCAGGATAAGGTTCAGAATTCTTAGTCTCCTCGGAGTTCACGCACAACATGGCAGTAGAGGAGGAAGATCCAGGTTTCTTGATCTGTTCCCTGTCCCCCTTAATCCTAACAGCTTCAGCGCAGCCTCTGTCCAAGCTCTGTCCTCCTGCTCCCCAAACAGATGCCCTGTGGCCATTTCTCAGGCCTAGGAGTAAGCACATCAGCAATCTGTCCTCATAACGAGGGACTCCAAAAAGAGGCTCCAGCAGATGTTAGATGCTTCCTGAGGCGTGCTGAGGGGATTACAGTTTGTGAGCAAATGTGTGGTAGGCCCTGGGTGGCCAGATTCTGAAGGCCTTGTACATTCCTTGCACCACTGTGAGGGGCAGAGCTGGAGGAAGGACAGAACAAGAGCCCAAAGTAGGTTGGGATCCCTGTCCCTTAATCTAAAGTGGGCATGGAATCATGTGGCATTTCTGAGATCTAAAAGTTATTCTAAAACAATATGAAAAAGTCTTTGGCGGAGGCTGAGTCTGGAGGCAGAAATACCAAGAAGCTATTGCAATGGTTCAGTCTACCAGATTTATGAAAATGACAGTGAAGACAGAGAGGAAGGTGCAGATGGATTCCAGAGACACTTAGGTTGTATGGTCAATAGAACTCAAGGGCCAACTAAATTCCAGAGAAAGTGGAAGAACTTGGAAACCAGAATGAATGTGAATTCATTGTAGGGAGGCGGGTAAGTGGAAATTTAACTTTATTCTAGTGTTCTCTGCTGCACTATGCTGCCTTTAAGGTGGAAAGGCAGTCTGTATTCGAAGTCCAGAAGTATTGTTAAAATTTTACCACTTGAATTTGGTCTAGTAAAATAAAATTAATTGCTATAGTTATGCTTTTCAAGCATTATTTGCTTGAGAAATGCATTGTTTGGAGACATGTTTATTTAGGTTTGGAGTTATGCATACCCAAAAGACACAAACACATATAATTCATTTTGATGTAGGTAGTTTTACATCACCTCAAAATATAAGCAGATGTGTTCTTTCAAAATGCTATTAATTATGTTACCAGGTGAAATCCTTCTCATTTTACCTAGTTCACTGAGTCTGTTAAACATTTTCCTGAACCCATCTTGACCCTTTAAGTGTAGATGAAATTCTTTCAAGTTGTAATACATCCAGTCTAATCAGGACTCTGAGATAAAAATGAATCGTCTTTAAACCAAGGCTATGATGATGATAGCTACTGGCTTGGAAAGAATTGTTTAATTATTTATGTAAATTTAATTATACCAGTTTAAGTAAAGGCTTGTCATAAATATTAGTCAAAAAAAGATAATTACTTGAATGGCATTAACTCTAATAAAGCAAAATAAACAGACTATACTAATTAGGAACTAAAATACATATGCTGTGAACTTAATATGAAATTTTCAGTTATGAAATTGCATTGTGTAACTTGATAAAGGAGAGTTTATTATTGCTGCTCTCATTAGAATAAACCCTCCTTATAGCACTTAGAATGTTGGACTCCTACAGATAACATTATAATGAGGGGATGATGCATTTTGATTGAGTCAACACAAGGGAGAAATTTAATTTAATTAAACTGGTCTTCATTAAAGTATTACATTGAAGTGAAGTAATTATATGGCACATACAGTATGGAAGAAATCCTGCTGTTTAAAAGGGAGGACACTCACAATCGACTGGCCATGATTTTATCATAGAGCCCCTCTCTCAGTAATTAACCTTTAATTTGAATGTAATGATACAGCAGAGTAACATTCTTTCATGCTCTGGTTTTTAAAATAAATAACATCTTTTTTATATATTTATATATATTTATATATAAATATATTATATTTATATATAAATATATATATTCATATATAAATATACATATTATATTTATATATATATAATATATCCATGCAGCTTTTGTACATGTAAATATCTATGTAGACACATATTTGCATATTTGTGTATATATGCACACATATACATATTTGTGTGTATATATGTATGCAAATGTACATATAAAACTGATAAATATAAGCATATTAATACTAATACCTAAATAAATATTAAGCAAACATTAAGCAAAATAATATATGTTTCTTAGAGATGTATTCTCTATATATCCAACATAATTATTGAATATAACTACCTTTTTGGAATAAACAGTTTATGAACTTAATGTTGTTAAAAGATTCAAAAAAGTGTAGGCGGTAGATGAATGAGTAGAAGTAGGGTTAAAATTTTAAATTGTGAGAAACAACCTGTGACCATTACAGTAGCCTCCTGGTATCTCCACCAAATTGATGACATTTTATTTGTAGAGTAGAAAACATGCCTTTGGATGTGAAAGAGTATGGAGAAAATGATTACTTCAATTACTATTAAAAGATCTAAGGATAAACTACTTTTTCTTTCAGATAATCAAAATTAATTTTTAAAAACCTGTGGAAATTATCATACTTCTAAATGAATCCATCAGTTAACTGGTTACTTATCTGGATTTATATGTCAAAATCAGAAAATAGAAAATTTTAACTTCTTCGATCTCTTGGCTTCTGTCTTGGTTCAGTCTGCTCTAACAAAGTACAATACTAGGTGGCTTATCAACTACTGAAATGTACTTCTCACAGCTCTGGAGACTGCAAATCTGAGATCAGGGAGCCCACATAGTTGGGTTCTAGTGAGGGTCCTCTTGCAGGTTGCAGACTGCAGACTCCTTGTATCCTCACATGGCAGAAACAGGGCTAGAATGTCCTGGGGGAATCTCTTTTCTAGGGCACTAATCCCATTAATGAGTGCTTCATCCTCACGACCTAAATTATCTCCCAAATGGTCCACCTCCTACTACCACCACGTTGGGGATTATGGTTTCAACATAGGAATGTGAGGAGACACAAACTGTCTAGTGCACCTTACTTGTCTGTAAATGTTTCCTTGTTTCTTCAGCTACCCTCTTGACCACTTCTTCGAATCTTTCTCCACTGTTAAAAAAGGCTCTGTATTGGGTCTTTGCCTGATATGTCTGTATTCATTCATTAATAGTTGGAGAAATTTAAGGGCTGAGTTAACCCTAAGTGAGTGATAGTGCACCACTTGTGAAGTTTTGCTGAGTGATAGTTTTATTCTTCAAAACCGAGACAATTATATTGACCCATCCTGGGCCAGGCACACATTTCTGGAACAGAATATTATACTTATCTATTTTTTTTTTTTTTGAGATGGATTCTTGCTCTGTTGCCCAGGCTGGAGTGCAGTGGCAAGATCTCGACTCACTGCAAGCTCTGCCTCCTGTGTTCATGCCATTCTCCTGCCTCAGCCTCCCGAGTAGCTGGGACTACAGGCGCCCGCCACCACGCCCGGCTAATTATTATTATTATTATTATTTTGTATTTTTAGTAGAGACAGGGTTTCACCGTGTTAGCCAGGGTATTCTTGATCTCCTGACCTTGTGTTCTGCCCACCTCGGCCTCACAAAGTGCTGGGATTACAGGCGTGAGCCACCACACCAGGCCTACTTATCTATTTCTACTCACTACTGCTTCCACTGTAAAGTATGTGTGAATTATTTTCAAATCTGTTCTCCTCTAACTAGGATCCAGATCATACTTCTACCAGCTTTCTTGATTTCTCTCCTTATATATCCAGTAGCCATCTTAAAGGCAGTGGGTCTTAAATCAAATCTGTTGTCTCCTTCCTTCACAAAATTCATACATTCCCCCTCTGAGGTCCTTTCTTGGTTAATATCATTATTCACCTCATCACCCAGAATTTTAGTTAGTTCTCTCTACCTCTAGTACTCAAATTGTGTGTCTAATGGTCCATCTAGTCATACATTTCATACTTAGAGGTTTAGTCTTTGCTCTCTCTACACATTTTCCAATTAATAGTGTCTTGATCTGGTGTGGTGGCTCAAGCCTGCAATCCCAACACTTTGGAAAGCCAAGGCAGAAGGACTGCTTGACTCCAGGAGCTTGAGACTAGCCTATGCAACATAGTGAGACCCTATCATTACAAAAAATGAAAATAAATTAATAGCGAGTCATGATGGCATGCACCTATGGTCAGTTACTTGGGAGGCTAAGGTGGGAGGATTGAGCCTAGAAGTTGAGGCTGCAATGAAATATGATTGTGACACTGCACTCCAGCCTAGGTGGGGTCTCAAAAAAAAACGGTGTCTTATTCTAGATTTCTGGTATCTAGTGGTGTGACTATTGGCAGCACCAGCTTCATGGGCATGCAACTAGTATAGTCACATAGGGCCTCACACCCAGAAAGGCTCTGCACTTGGGTCTGATGCTCTGAGATCACCATCTTAAAATTCTTAATAATTGCATTTTTGAATTTGAGTTTACTAAGAGAAGGCTGAAGAAGTAAAAGAGCACGGAATGAGGACTGGGAGTCTCAGCTCACGTGATTCACCTCCTGACACCTTCCTGCCTCCTTGAGAAAGGTTCTCAGCCACTTGGGCCACCTCCTGGTTGTCTAATGACTACTCCTGCCCCATGACCCCTTCTGACCCTATCTTGAGTGGGGGTCAGAATGCTGGCCCTGAGAGGGTTAGGGTTGGGTGCCTGTTCCATGGCGTCTCAGGACAGGGCATGACAGCAACCAACACTGACCTGGGCTGGCAGCACCCCAGAGTGTTTGGTGGGCAGCTGAACATGGGTAAGCCTCTCCCCAGGCCCCATCCTGATATGGCATGGAGGTGGCAATCCGCTGGGGCTGCATGCTTCGGGAAAGGAGGACTGACTTCCTTGCCCTGGTTAGAGGGCAGTGCTTGTTCAGAGGCTGGTAGGAGGGGGTCTCAGGCAGCCATGGGGTGTGGCTCACCAAGTTGCAGATCAGCACTCTCTCTGCTGGTATCCCCACACCTGAGGGAGAGGGCATTAAACAGCAAATAAAAACACCACGATACATCAAAAACATAGACAGAAGAAAGGACATGGTATTACATATCTTCACATTTGACATGCTGTTTGCTGCTTCTTGAACAAAGGGTCCTTCATTTTCATTTGACCCAGAGCCCTTTAGGTCATCAGCCCTGACTCTCGAGATGCTTTTCTAACTCCTTTCCCTGATTCCAACCTCCTTGTTCTGTGGTCCAGCCTCACCTGTGATCTATCACATCATCATCCTGTTTAAAACCTTCATTCACATTCTGTTTTGTGCAGGAAAACTTTCAAAAGCTTGCACATAATAATGATGAAGCCTCTTGGCACTGTGCCCCCAGCCTCTACCCACCCGCTCAGAGGAATATACCATCACCCCCAGCTTACAGCAGGTAAAACGGCAGTATTTTCTCAAATCATCTGTAGTTTCTCTCTCATGTTGCCCTTATCGTATTTGATCCCTAGATTTCTATTCCTATGCTAGAAGCTACCCATTTCCAACTATTGAAAGCCTCTTTGATTAGCAGCTCCTTAGGAAAATGCCACCATTTCTGTAAATAATTTTCCTGCCTTCCCCACTCATATTCTCATGTCTCTCAAAACATTATTTTTTCTCTTCCTTCTCTTATATTTCCTACCATCTATGATGTCAGTTTAAATATCTGGATGAAACTGGAAACCGTCATTCTGAGCAAACTATCGCAAGGACAGAAAACCAAACAACACATGTTCTCACCCATAGGTGGGAATTGAACAATGAGAACACTTGGACACAGGATGGGGAACATCACACACTGGGAGCTGTCGTGGGGTGGGGGGAGGGGGGAGGGATAGCATTAGGAGATGTACCTAATGTAAATGATGAGTTAATGGGTGCAGCACACCAACATGGCACATGTATACATGTGTAACAAACCTGCATGTTGTGCCCATGTACCCTAGAACTTAAAGTATAATAAAAAATAAGTAAATATCTGTCTTCCTTGTATATATACTTTTCAGTCCTCAAGTGCAGAATCCATATTAGAATGATTTGTACATGTCCAGTCCTAGAATCATGCTTAAATGTAGTGAGAGTTCAGGGTAGGATCTTGGCTCTCAATTAATTGATCGTTCATTACAGTAAACGCCATTTCATTGCCAAACAAATGAAGTCCAAATTTCTATATGGGTCTGGAATTGCATATAATTGTTAAAATACTGAAAGGACATGGAAATAATTGATTACATAATCTATAAAACCCTACTTCTATTTGACTAACCACAATGAAAATGGCTTTTTTGATTATACTATTAAATTAGATTTTATTTCATGATACAAGCTAATCAACCTCTTTTACATACATATTTGTTTTCAAGGTGACATGTTTAATGATTTATTATATTTGGGGCAGAAAATATGTTTTTGTGTAACAATTTCAACCTATTTTATGTAAGAGATTTGATTTTTAACATATTTATCAATATTATATTTCAAAATAAAATTCAGTAAGAATTTCTGACTAAGTCAGCTGGGTATGGTGGCTCATGCCTGTAATCCTAGCACTTTGGGAGGCCAAGGCGGGCGGAACACGAGGTCAGGAGTTCACGACCAGTCTAGCCAACATGATGAAGACCCGTCTCGACTAAAGATACAAAAAATTAGCCAGGCGTGGTGGCATGCACCTCTAATCCCAGCTACTGGGGAGGCTGAGGCAGGAGAATCACTTGAACCTGGGAGGTGAAGGTTGCAGTGAGCCAAGATCGCGCCATTGTACTCCACCCTGGGAGACAGGGTTAGACTCTGTCTCAAATAAATAAATAAAAGAAAAAGAATTTCTGAATAACTTGATTCAGATTAATTAATATTTTTTAGGATTAGAGAGATATTTGCCAAGATTTATTGCTAAATCAACTACTTTCACAGCTATTTAGAAAATGTCTTTAATCCGTAGGTGTTTGTAACATTTCCTAAGAAACATGATATATTTGAATTTTAAAAGATGCTTATATATGTTTCCACCAAGACTGGCTAGAAATGTCTATTTTCTCACTTTCATTCTACACCCATTTATTTTGACTTTCCATTCATTGCATACGTGTATACTAGGGGAATTATGAAAATATACATTCTAAATTTTTCTGTTGCTTATCTGTCTGTGGCCACTAGACACTGTAAGGAGATCTTACCACATGGAGCCTCATGTTCTCTTCCTTTGTACATATTCAAAGCCCACTTCCTTCCTGTAGCATTCATTCCACAGGAGGCTTTAAAACTTATATTTTCTAAAATGTTGTTCACTGTTCAATTTCTCAAAAGTTTGAAATATAAACCAAAATAAGAGCTATTTTTATTCACCACACAATGCTTTCCTTTTCTTCTAGGTTCCTTGGCACGCAGTAAAATAAATGTTTTATAATATAGTGCTAAATATTTTGATAAAAACAAAAGAACAAGTTGAGTGTGCAAAGATGTATATAGGAAAATAAAGACATTGTCAACAATCAAATTTTAAGCTTAAGAGAGGATAGCAACTTAGTTTTGCAAATCGCTTTAGCGAGCAGAATCTCCTTTGAGCCTCATGAAACCTCTCTGGAGATAGTTCAGTGTTGTTATCTTGTTTTGCAGAGAAGGAGATTGAGGTTTAAGGAGGATATTTGGTTTGTTCAAACTTAATAGTGTAAGGGCTAGGTTTCCAACTCTGGTCTTTTGACACAAGGTCTGTTCCTCTCCCACTATATCATATGGCTAACAATTATCAGAGACATTTTTCTCTCTTTACCTCTTTTCTAATTTATCAGGCTAATTTATCAATGCTTCAATGAATTAAAAAAAATTAGAAGAAAATCTGAGGACATAACATAAAACTTTCCACAAATATCACACCCTTTGCATACAATGAATGCAGGAGATTTCTTTTCTAGGAGTTTTCCAGAGGTATATTTAAAAATATGATTTAATTTTAGTTCATTCTGAAAATTGCTGCTTATAAAATACTATCACATTCATGGTTCCTTGCATAGTTTCTTGTACTTTATCAATGAACATGGATAAAGTGCCTAATTGTGTTGATCTTGCCCATATGAATTTCTGGCACATTAATATATCAGTTTCTAATTCTCAACTTCTTCCTCATTTATAAAATGGAGATAAAAACACCTCCACTAAGGAATAAATGGAATTACATACATATCACATATATAATACGTAATTAATCAAATATATCATTACGTATTGTAGGCATATATGTGTATACATATATAATATTTATTACATATATATGTCTATATAATTACATATAGACATATATTACACATGTGATATAACTCATATATGAATATATAATATATAATTATATGGAATTGTATATGTATATAATTACCTATAATTATATACATGCATAATTACATCTAATATTGTAATTATATATAATTATAGCTATATCACATGTATGATTACATACATGTATATGTAATCACAATTCACAAAAAATAATCAATATTCAATAAATGATAGTTTAAGAAAGCATGATGATTATAGCAGAAAGTGATGTTGTCTAGCACCAGAGTCAAGTTCTACTGAACATATCAAATAAACAAATTATTTAAAGTTGATTTTTTCAATCTTTAATGCACATTATTTTGTTTTTGAATTTTTGTTTTTAAATTTTTTATTCAAATCAGCTTAACATAAATGTAAATTAAAACCATATTCCATGTAAATTTCACAAAAATTCATTTATGCTTATATGAGCCAAACTATCCAAAAGCTTATACCCTGGAGATTTAGTTTATTCTACAGAACAGGCTGTCCTTTTTTTTTACAATGTTCATCTTTTATCAAATTATTTTCATAGGTCTTACATTCTAAAATGATATTAGTTAACAGTTGTGATGTTAGTTGTGATATTCAAAAAAAGTCAGTAAAATCAAGAACTTTGTATTATGCCAGAAATTTAGAATCTTCTCATAGAATTGATATAGTCTCTTACTCATTCTAAATAATTCATATTAATGAATATTATTTTAAGAATGTGATATTTCCACATCTAATTGCTGATTCTACAACATTCTTCTTGACAATATTTAATTCTTGGGCCGGGCGCAGTGGCTCACACCTGTAATCCTAGCACTTTGGGAGGCTGAGGCTGGTGGATCACCTGAGGTCAAGAGTTCGAGACCAGCCTGAACAACATGGTGAAACCCCTGCCTGTACAAAAATACAAAACTTAGGCTGAGCGTGATGGCTCATGTCTGTAATCCCAGCACTTTGGGAGGCCGAGACCGGCAGATCACGAAGTCAGGAGATCGAGACCATCC
Organism: Pan troglodytes; assembly: GCF_028858775.2. NCBI lineage: Eukaryota > Metazoa > Chordata > Mammalia > Primates > Hominidae > Pan > Pan troglodytes. The sequence continues at coordinate 182,069,096 of NC_072401.2, forward strand.
TGGCCAACATGGTGAAACCCAGTCTCTACTAAAATACAAAAAATTAGCCAGGAGTGGTGGCAGGCGCCTGTAATCCCAGCTACTCAGGAGGCTGAGGCAGGAGAATCACTTGAACCCAGGGAGGCGAAGGTTGCAGTGAGTCGAGATCGCACCATTGCACTCCAGCCTGGGTGAAAGAGCAAAACTCTGTTTCAAAAAAGAAAGAAAGAAAATATTTAACTCTCTTCTCTAGCTTAAAATGCCATTCATTTCAGTCTAATTAACTAACTTTGTTGTTTCATTAATTCTTTTATCATTATGTATATATACTGTCTTGAGAGAACTTGTTTAATTTTTGATAAATAAGTTAAATAAAGCAAAGGTGGAGACTTTTTTTGTAATGAATGATGAAAATACACGTTTTTGGTGTTTTTTTTTTCTTTTTTCTTTTTAGACAGAGTCTCGCTCCTGTCACCCAGGCTGGAGTGCAGTGGCATGATCTCAGCTCACTGCAACCTCTGCTTTCCTGGGCTCAAGGGAATCTCCTGCCTCAGCCTCTTGAGTAGCTGGGATTACGGGTGCCCATCACCACATCTGGCTAATTTTGTATTTTTAGTAGAGATGGGGTTTGGCTAATTTTTGTATTTTTAGTAGAGACAGGGTTTTGCCATGTTGGCCAGGCTGGTCTCATACTCCTGACTGGTGATCTGCCGCTTCAGCCTCCCAAAGTGCTGGGATTACAGCCACTGTGCCCGGCCAATACTCTTATTTTTTATTTTATCAAAAAGAGAAATTATGCATAGCTCTCTAATGACACTTATTTTATAGTAGTGATGACAGTAGTACCAGTTTCCTGTTTGCTAGTCAGAAAAACACACTTAAAAACTCTAAAAAATAAATTAGTTCTACAAATTCAACACGTGGTCTGTATTCTTCAAGATATTTTATAATGGTTTCTCTTTCAAATGCGATTATTCAGAAGTGGAGGTTATCTCTTTTCAGCTGAGCTTGCTCGAATACTCCGTTCTGCACATCTCTCCTCGTAATGTGAGTATTTTCTACAGTGAGAACCAAAAAAGAAATGCTTCTTAAAGGATCTTTTTCGTGGAGTCTGATCTGACATGCCCTTTTAATGTTCCCTGTGCCTTTTCACATACAGCGTCCACAAACAAACTCTCCTATGTGTTGACTCATACTCCCAGCAAGTATGTTTCATAAAAACATGTACAGCAAGAGAAACCCCTGTGTAAATCTAGCATCTTCCAAGAACGTGTAGGCAGAAAAATTCATCTTTCCATTGTTGTTGTTTATTTTATTATTTTTTTTTTATATGGGATCTTGCTTTGTTGCCCAAGCTGGAGTGCAGTGGTGGATCATAGCTCACTGCAGCCTTGAACTCCTGGGCTCAAGCTATCCTCTCACCTCAGCCCCTGAGTAGCTGGGACTACAGGCACGCACAACCACACCTGGCTAATTTTTAGTTTTTTGCAGAGAGCAGGTTTCACTATGTTGCCTAAGCTAGTCTTAAACTCCTGCCTTCAAGCGATCTTCCCGCCACTGTCTCTCAAAGTGGTGGGGTTAGGGGTGTGAGCCACCGTGCCCGGCCTCAACTTCCTTTTATTCTCCAACATTATCATGTCTCAAAAACCCAAAGACTGAAACTTCAGTGTCCATAATTTATTATTAAATGCATGGTCACCACATCATCATCAATTATTTTTCTGAATTGTACTAGCACAAAGTAATTTCTTGGAGTTTTGGTTTGTGTTTTGGCTTTTAGTGAGGAATTAGATTTAAGTTGATTAAAATAAGTGTGTAACAGAAAAGACTACAAATGTTTTTCCACATCATTCAAACGCACATTCTACGCTCCATCTGACATGGGGCTGCCTGTTTTTCCTGATTGTTTGCTAGTGGTTAGAGTTACATCTGTAGCCCTCGTCGATGGCCAAGTATTACCCAAGACTTGGCTGAGGTTGCTACTTCTTCATTCATTCTGTTGTCTGCTCTCTTCGTTCTTGGTACATCAGTCTCCTCTTGCCACTGTTCTCCATCTGTCTCCAGGAGCCTGCTCTCTGACTTTCAGAGCTCTCAGCTTGTTGCTTCAATTAACTTTTCAGTGGACCCCTTGGCAGCTTCCGTAGTTCCCTGCTGGTGCTTCCCATTTTCCTACTGCTTTTTTTTATCACCGTGCTTGGCTTCCCAGCACCCCCACCCCCGTTCATCAGTCCTCAGCTGGTTGAACTATTGTTTGAAGCATTCTGGATTTCCTGCTGATTTTATCACTAATTCTTCACTGATCTTTTGTTACACTTTTATTTCATTTTCTTCCCAATTTTGTCTTCAGGACGCTGGCATTATCTTGCAAGACCCAGTGCTAGGAGAGCAACTCTTCCAACAATTCTTCATCTAGCAGCTATTTAGTTATTTTTTCAATTAGAACTGACCAAGAGTGAAGTATATTTTTCACTGTGTCTACTGGGAAAAATACTACTTACATTTGACAAGGTGTTTATATACATATACACTGTCTGGTTGCTGTGATGTTAGTGCTTCAATTCCAAAATATTCCCCTGGTGACTTGTTAAACAACCGTGTCTTTCTCAGACTTACTCTGATAAGGTGGTTGCCTTGAAGAAAATTGGTATTACTTACTATTTACATTTTAAGAAGAATGATCCTGGTGTTTCTTTGTCTGGTCTAGCAATCTTCGGCAGGGTTATGTCTTGATTACTACAAGGTCCTATTCTCAAGAGTGGTGTTCACAGTCTAGATCTAAGGTAAAGTCTTCTCATTATTGATTTTTGTATTTTTCATGCTGAGTGTCACATAAGAATTGCAAGAGACTCCTCCAGGACTTATGACTCCCTAGAGGCCAATATTAAGTATCATATCAATTCTTGGTGTTGACTTTTTTGTATTCACACAAAACTTCCAAAGCCTAAAAATTTCTAAGGATAAATAAAGAAGACTTGTTTCAGTCTCCTGAGAAAATAATTTGTTTAAAAAGTTAACTTAAAAAATAGCTTACCTTAAACTTAGAAATTGCAAATGTATTCATTACAGACTACTTTTGGCCAGATGCACTCATATACGTAAAGTAAAAGAAATGTGACAAGTGCAAAATACTGGAATAACTATAGCAGTTAAGCCTGTATAGAGTTTAAGTATAATGAAAGTGACATGAGCTTTAGAAATAGACATTTTTCTGTTTAAATCTTGGCTCCCTTGCTTTCTAGCAAAGTAATCTTAAGCAAGGTTATAATAATAACCTGTAGTTTGGAGAAGATCAATGATTTTTTAAATTTTTTTGGTCTGTTTATTTTTAATAGTAAAACTTTTTAAAAATCATGATTAATCTCAGCATATTTATTTTACAACAAGGTTAGTCCTAACTTCTCTGGTTGGAGCCAAGCATTTGGAACGGTTTTTCTTCAACTTCTACAGGGTGGCTCGGAGAAACTTTTATATTTCTCCAAGATTCTGTGGGACAGTTTGAAAGTTCCCAGACTAGATAAAAAACTCATTGTATGAAAGACTAAATGCAGCAAATGATGCTGTTGTCTACACACTTTATCACTATGTTTCAGGTGTGATTTCTTCCCTAAGACTAAGGACCCATCATTTTAGTGCAACCTTCTTCATTTAAATGGAGAGTTGTAATTGCCAATGCTCACAGCTACTCCTGCTCTGGTGAGTTCCCCATACCTTGCTCCCAACTACTCTGTCTCTCTACCACAAGGAGGCTTGGTTATTCCAGTATCAATCCTGTCGTGTGCATTAGTGCTGCCTAAAGCATTCGCCGAAAAAGCTCTTCACTCATCCTTGCCATTCCCTCATCATCCTTACACTCATAATCACAGGCTCTTTGCCTCTTCGCTAATCTGATCTTTCCTTACTCTTCTGCCAGAGTATCCAAACACCTTAACTATGCCCTCTGGAATTCCCTTATTTATACCAGCTCCCTTGCCCTTCTCTTCCTTCTTTAGATCAACCTTATAAAATCCTAAACCAATATTAGAATTCTTCTAATTCTTCTGCGCCTAAGATAAATTTTTTTCTTACTTTAAATTTATGACCTCTGGGCTCAAATGACTCTTAATCGCTCTTTTTTTTTTTTTTTTTTTTTTTTTTTGACAGAGTCTCGCTCTGTCACCCAGGCTGGAGTGCAGTGGCGCGATCTCGGCTCGCTGCAAGCTCCGCCTCCCGGGTTCACGCCACTCTCCTGCCTCAGCCTCCCGAGTAGCTGGGACTACAGGCGCCCACCACCACGTCTGGCGAAGTTTTTGTATTTTTCACAGAAACGGGGTTTCACCGTGTTAGCCAGGATGGTCTCGATCTCCTGACCTCGTGATCCGCCCGCCTCGGCCTCCCAAAGTGCTGGGATTAAAGGCGTGAGTCACCGCGCCCGGCCTCTTAATCGCTCTTTAGTAGCCCTCTTATGCTTTCTTGTTTTTTTTTTCCCTCATGCTTCATCTCCCTAAGTAATTATTTCATGCCTTTTTCTGTCAACGTATCTAATGCCCCCTTCCCCATCATCACTGTCAGCTGGTGACCGTAGTTCCCACGCAGCTGGTGACCTTAGTGCCCACGCAGCTGGTGACCTTAGTGCCCATGCAGCTGGTGACCTTAGTTCCCATGCAGCTGGTGACCTTAGTTCCCATGCAGCTGGTGACTTTAGTCGTCATGCAGCTGGTGAGCTTAGTGCCCACGCAGCTGGTGACCTTAGTTCCCATGCAGCTGGTGACCTTAGTTCCCATGCAGCTGGTGACCTTAGTCCCCATGCAGCTGGTGATCTTAGTTCCCATGCAGCTGGTGACCTTAGTTCCCATGCAGCTGGTGACCTTAGTGCCCATGCAAGGGAAAGAAGGGAAAAGTAGGGAAGAACCTCCGTGTGTTCCCATCAGCACTCTACCCTCTTATCTTCACTAGATCTCATCGTTCTCTTCTACCCAATTATTTTACTCTAGCAATTATCTCCCTCCTGTCTCATACATCAATGATTCTCTCTCTGCGGGATCATTCCCACCAGCTTTCAAACTGTGATAAAATTTTCTGCCTTAAAGGAAAAGCCCTCCCTTCATCCAGATGTTGCTTCATTTCTCTGCGGCCAAATTATGTCAGAACTCCTTTAAAATGTCACCTATATCCACCATGTGCTATTCCTTTGAAATAGCTCTTGAAACAACTCTGCCAAAATTTCTACTAATCAGAATGTTTAAATTCAGAGGTTAATTTTCCTTCCTTGTCTCATTTGACACTGTTGCTCACCCTTTCCTGAAACAGTGTATTTGGTTCCTGGAGCACCATTGCTCTCATTTTTCTTACTTCCTCACTGGCCATTTATTCTGTTTCCCTTGCTGGTTTCTTCTCATCTTCGTAACTTTTTTTTTTTTTTTTTTTTTTTTTTTTGAGACGGAGTCTGGCTCTGTCACCCAGGCTGGAGTGCAGTGGCACGATCTTGGCTCACTGCAACCTCTGCCTCCCAGGTTCAAGCGATTCTCCTGCCTCAGCCTCCCAAGAAGCTGGGACTACAGGTGCATGCCACCACGCCCGGCTGATTTTTTGTATTTTTAGTAGAGATGGGGTTTTACCGCATTAGCCAGGATGGTCTCGATCTCCTGACCACGTGATCCGCCCTCCTTGGCCTCCTAAAGTGCTGGGATTACAGGCGTGAGCCACCGTGCCCAGCCTCATCTTCCTGACTTCTTAACATTGATGTGCCATCCTTGAAACTTCGGTCCATTTCACCTAAGTAACCCCTATGTGATCTCATCTAGACTTATGCCTTTCTATACTATCTTACAGATTTACACTCCCAACCTACACCTCCCCCCAAACACTAGAGTCATAGTCTCATACTTTCAGTTACACTTGGATGTCTAGTAGACATCTCAAATGTAGCACACCTAAACCAAACTCCTGACTTCCCCATCCAAAACCCCTGATCCACCCCAACCCTTGTTTATCTTGGTAAATGGCAACTTCATCCAATTAGATCCTGAGGGCGAAACCTTTAGAATCACCCTTGACTCTTCAATCTCTACTATCCCACAGCCAATCTATCAGCAAATAAGAACTGTCCTGCTACTTCTCCCCACATCCAACAGAAATTCCCTTGCCCAGCCCACAGCAAAAATTTTACTTGGATTCTTTTAGAGTTCTTCTTGAACTATTTTCTCATTTTCCCCTTTTGCTACTACAGTGTCTGTTTAGTCCACCAGCCAAAGTGTCATTTAAAATTTGAATTAAGATTTGTCCTATCTTTGATAAAAATCTTTCAATAACTTCTCACTTCACTAAGTGCAAAAGCTAAAATCATTTTAATGAGCTATTATTAGGGTATCCATATAACTTCCCATGCAAACCTAGATGTTCTTTCTCCTGGAAAAAAGCTTACTGGTAGTCACTTCCAGACAACATGTGTCAACAGGCACATTCCCAGACAAACTGGATGTGCTCTGCTCCTGCCTATAGGTCCCTACCCAATCTACCCTGGTGTCTGCAACATACTTGACCTCCTCCTCTCCTTCCTTCCTCCATCCTGCACACACCTCCCTTATAAACCGCACTTCTTGCATGTCACGGAAGCTGCCAAGGATGCTCTTGCATCAGGGTTATTTGCTTCTGCAGATCTCTTCGCTTGAAGTACCCTTTCTTGACTGTCTGCAGAGCTCACTCTCTAAAATTTCTTTTATGTTTCTGCTGAGATTTTATCTTACAAGAGAGGTTATCCTAGACAACTTACCTAAGTAATTATCCTTTCCCCACCGTGGCATGGCCGTACTCCTTTATCTTCCTTTGTATTTTTGTTATACCACTTATTACTATCTGATATATGTTTTAATGGATTTGTTTATTATTCCCTGCCCTGCCCATTAGAATGAAAGTTAAAGTGCAGGGACTTTGTCTGTTTTACTCCCTATTGTGTTACTAGTCTGGAATAGGTTCTGAACAGAGAAGGTGCCCAATTAATACTGTCGAATTAATGCATTAAAAATGTTGATGTCATGCTACATTGGTTCTGATCTTTAGCTTGTCTGTCATTAATCAGATCATAAAAGTCAGCTCATATTGCACAAATTCATGTAATTGTCCTTCATGCACAGAAATACAATATAATGTGATAATGGGGACAATTTTCTTGTTTCCTTTTACTGATGGATGTGTTTATATATACACATGTAAATATATATATCCACACACACATATATTCTCTTCAATGTTCTTTATATTATAGCTAGTTTTCAGAGGACTATCGTTGTATTTCACATTAGTTAATATTTTATATTGTACATTTAAAAATATATATAATCTTCTGTTTTCTCTCTCTTTCTTGTTCTATGATTTGTCAAATAATTCTTGGTTCAAAAATATTCATTGATTAATCGATTGAACAAACTCATATTACATACTCACTTCCCAGTTAGAAAAATCAATTTTAATTCAGAAAGATTATTTCATAAATGTGGAATTACAACAAGAGAACTGAATAGTTTCCGTAGATGAGGGGAAGAAAAAGGTTTCATTTCAACCTTAGATGAAACCTATTACGTTTCATTTCCAAACTCATGGCCTCAAAGTAATACTTTCTTCAGCCCATTAAGGAAGTCTATTTTTGTGATCATCTTCTGTTCTAGCAGACACTTTATCTTGGATACAATCAGAAAATCATATTTGTGATTTCCATTGTTTCATCATTATTTCTGGCTACATGTTAGCTTGAACTTCACTTCATTTTTCTTTCTAAAGTATTTCATTGGTTTCCCTTCTACTTTACATGATTGATTTCACATTTATGACATATTGTCCAATTTTGTCCAATTTTGATTAGCTCTTTATGAATCAATTTGTTGCCATAAATCCATTAATATTTAGGATGATCAAAAGCATATTCTTTCTGAATATATCTTAATCCCATATTTCATTAACATTAATAAGTAGGTTATTAGGAAACTTCAGAACTTTAAATTAAGTTGGAACATTGGAATACATTTTTAAAATCCTCAAATTTCCAGTTGTTTCGCTTTGTTTATCTAGTAATAAACTACTGCATCCTTGTAAATAATTGAATTGTTGCTAGATCTGAAGTTTATTTCATCTAAGGTACAAAGAGTTTACCAGACACTACACACTGCAGTGCGGTATTCTAAGTTGCACCAAGCACATGCATTCAGCAGAACAGCCACTGAGGATATACAGGTTCAAAAACAAAGAGTTAATAATACGTTAAAGTCAAACTTACAATCATTTGGAATCAAATCTTTCTAATTCATGAAAATGATGTTTGTATGCAATATAAAACAACTCAAGTTTCATTAATGTAATAGAAAGTATAATGTGAAAGGTAAAAAGACACTGGGAAGGTCAGAGTCAATTTTAATTTTCTTTTTATAACTCTTAAATTGCTTGGGTTATTCCACAATGAGAATGTATTCACTTTGTAATGAAACTTTTCTTTTCTCTCCTCCTCCACCAAAAAACAAAAACAGACAAATGGAAGAAAAGTTCAGTAACTATAACCCAGTAATAGAGTTTACCTCCTAAACATCCATTGTTGTACTTCAGTGGTTACAAATTATCTACTGTATGACAGCTTCCTCCTAATGAATCTCATCGTCTTCAGTCATTATCATTTTTAGTTCATCCCACTACAGACAGATAGGTAAGAATGTGTTATTATTCTGTAACACAAATGAATTATGTCACCATACAGCTTAAGGTCTTGCAGTTCGCCACCAATTACTTTCAAGATAAAATTTAACTTCTTACCATGTTGCTTATGACACATTGACTCTTTGGTCCCTGCCTTTATGTCCAATCTCTTCCTCATAGGCATGAATGTCCCAGGTATAGTGAAGCCATTGCAGGTTCAAAAGTGTGTCTTCTCCACGAGCATTCCATGCTTTTCACAAGGCGTGCCTCCCCTGTGTTTGTCCATTCAACTTGTTCTTCAGAAATCAGCTGAGGCTTCTCCTGCTAACTACCATATTTTTTTTTTGTCTGACCTAACCTTTCTAAGTGAACTGCCTAGACCTACCCCAGGCTCAGAGCACATTTCTAACACTGTAGTATAACCCCCAGCTTTCTTTCGTGCCTGTGTATTCAGCGGTGAATTTTCGGAAGTGCTGTGCAGCTTCATCATCTATCAGTTGTTTTTAACTGTTGGGTACCAAGAACATGCTCAATTACACAGAAGAAGAACGGACATGGAATGAACCAGTGTCTCTTATGTTGCTGTTAGGCTATCTTTGCAAACGTGAATAGCTCTGCAAGAAATAATCTAGGCAAGCACAAGTTCCAGAAAATGTATATGAAAGGTATTTCTAATAGATGTTAAACATGCTAAAGGTATGTGAGATCACGCTAGGCAAATGTAAAATTATTTCCTGTAATTCTGCAAATGGACAAAATATTATGGCATTATTAGTCTCACCAAAGGGTATAATAATTATGGACTCTGCCTTTACAGTCAGAAAACTTTGCGAAATCTAAATTTTACTTTAATAGCAATATTTTCAAATTTGGATTTTTATAATAGCTGGTGTAGTCCACTTTGCATTGCTGAATAGGAATACCTGAGACTGAGGAGTGTACAAATAAAATAGGTTAATTTGGTTCACAGTTCTGCAGGATACACAGGAAGCAAGACACCAGCAACTGCATCTAGTGAGGGATTCAGGGAGCTTTCAAACCTGGTGGATGTGGAAGGGGAGCAGGTGTGTCACATGGTCAGAGAGAAGGAGGAAGGGGAGGAGGAGAAAAAGAAGTGGCAGGCTCTTTTAAACAACCAGCTCTCTCATGAACTAGTACTCACTCATTACAGTGGGGAAGGCATCAAGCCATTCATGATGGATCTGCCTCCATAACCCAGACAACCCCCACTTGACCCCACCTACAGCATCGGGGGCCACATTTCAATATGAGATTTGGAGGGGACAAATATCCAAATTATATCAACTGGTGTGTATATGGCTTTTATTATGTCTCTTAAATGGATGCATATACATATTGTAAATATCTGAAACACAAGTACTATGAAATGAAAATAATTTATTAAAGTCCTCAGCAAATTATTGTCCTATTGAGGTATGAATAAATGAAATCACACAAATTTAAAATATTTATTATTTATATTAAAATGTTTTTTAATCTATTGAAATGTCACCTATTTTCAAATCTATAATAAGAGCCAGACTAAATGCATTATTGTTCTTAACTTAAATTTCTTGTTTGTGGTTTGACAGTTTTGCTTACTTTGCATATTATTTTGTTTGTGTCTATTTTAGAATACCTGATTATTATATTTTACTTCCTAGGGGGCATTATTGCACAAGAGCTTCCAGTAGCTGCTATAAATCATAGGTAGCCATGCCCTATGTACATTTTTTAAATGCTGTGTTGAAATAATTCTCGAGTTTGGCATAGGATTTTTTTTTTTAATTTTTGAAACGCTGTCTTTAGTTGTTCTAGATTGTCAGTGGCTTTATATGCATGAATGAGGATTACATCTAACTCATTCTCACTTTGGGCCTGACTCATTAAGAGAAGCAATTTCATTTACAGATGTGAAAGGCTACATTACTTACCCCACGGCCTATGATGCCAGCTGGAAAGCTTTTCCTCCAAAACAGTCAGACAAGATGATTGTAAAGAAAATGAGTGACAGGTCTACACTGCACGCAGGCAAACCTGTGGAGTCTGTATGCATATCAGATATTACAGGAAACCACTTATGCAGCTCTAGTCATAGTGTTGACAGATTGCTTCTGCTCAACTTGAGACACATTGAACTATGCAATATACACTGACATAATGCTGAGAAGCAAATTACATGCCGTTTTTGAAAGGTTTGTGATACCGCACTGGTAAACAGAAGTCTGCCTTATTACCACAGTGTCTAATATATCCTTTTAGAAATGGTGAGATCCCACGGGACAGGTAGTTTGAAGAATATGAACCCCAAGAAGCGTGCTCTAAGCCATAAAGCTCTTATCTGTCAATATCATACATGGAAAACATGTTACAAAAGAGCATAATTGTGTGCTATTGTTATTGCTGAGACATCAGTCTTCTTTATGTTTGCATTAGGGACTTGTTAAGGTGCAGAATGTTTTGCCCACTAAATGTCTATATGAGACAAGATTGTCAACTCAGCTGTAAACAGAGGGTACTCTTCCTAGAAAAATCTCTGAAATTGGCTGTATCACTGTAAACAGCAGAAAGGCTTCTCAATTCCCATTTTGACTGATAATTATTTAAGAGTTTGAAAGCAAATACAAATATAAATGTGATTTCTAAAATCTTATAAGTTTTATCTTAATAGTTTATTTTCTTCCATTTTTATTAAGACTGAATCTATAGTGGACAATGGCCGTAAAACAGCCAGTAATCTCCCCTGCCCAATGGATTCATAATATATAAAGCAGACTATGGGGATTACTCTGAAACAGTGAATGTTTGGTGGAATCTTTCTGGAATTAAAAAGGCAGCTCTTGTTTCAGTGTTGGAGTGAAAAAGTAGCTTTCTAATAATTTTTCCATATGTAGAACTTACATGAGAAGACTTTGGAATTTATATTATATTTGTGATCAATTTTTGTGTCCTCTCCCCACATAAGATGCATATGTTAAAATCCTATACCCCAAGGTGAGAGCATTAGGATGCAGGGCCTCAGGAGGTGATTAGATCATGAGGGTGGTGCCTTTATGATTGGAATTAGTTCCCTTCTTTTATTTATTTATTTTTTTGAGACAGAATCTTGCTCTGTTGCCCAGAGGAATGCAGTGGCACAATCTCAGCTCACTATAACCTTCACCTCCCGGATTCAAGCAATTCTCCTGCCTCAACCTCCCGAGTAGTTGGGATTTCAGGCACTGCCACCACACCCAGCTAAGTTTTGTGTGTGTGTCTGTGTGTGTGTGTCTCTGTGTGTGTGTGTCTGTGTCTGTGTGTGTTTGTGTGTGTGTGTGTGTGTTTAGTAGAGACAGGGTTTTTCCATGTTAGCCAGGCTGGTCTGAAACTCCTGACCTCAAGTGATCCACCCTCCTTGACCTCCCAAAGTTCTGAGATTACAGACATGAGCCACGGCACCCAGCCTAGTTCCCTTATAAAAGGTATTTCAGAGAGCTAGCTTGCCCCATCCACCATGTGAGAACACAGTGAGAAGTTTCCATCTATGAACCGGAAAGCAAGGTCTTCTCAGACATCAAATCAGCCAGTGCCTTGATCTTGGACTTCCCAGCCTCCAGTAGCCTGAGAAATAGATTTCCATTCCTTGTAAACTACCCAGTCTATGGAGACCAAACAGACTAAGACAATATTATTGAGGGGAAAAACAGGATAAGATCTTTGGTAATGATATCCCTGTGGGAGGTTGGCAAATAAAGAAAGGAAGAGAGGGCCGATGACAATAAATGTCTTTGTATCAGCCTCATCCGTCCTTTCTGCAGCCCCTAACACCTCATGGCCATCTTGGGTACTGATGGCCTTGGCCACAGAAACCACCAAATATGCTGTTTATGTTTCACTACCATTTAACTCTATGAACAGCACAGGTAAGCAGAATCAATGAGTAACTATAAGTGGCACTCGTTAATTTGTCTTTAAATAAGTTTAGGGAAAAAAAAAGTTAACTACGATATGTTTCAACCATCAAAGCCTGATGATCTCTATGACATTTCATAAGACTAAAAAAAAATAAAATGTAGAACTTCTCAGGAACAATATTGTCATTTGTTCGTTCGTGAGTTCTACATATTCTGTGTTAAACATGAAAATCTTGCTCTTCTGGGTCAGATTAAAATGAAACCTTTAAAACTTCTTTTAAAAACATTTTTGAAAACAATACTCATAATAGATTATCTCACAAAGGAAAAAAGTAGTCTTTTAAAAAATAAAAATTCAGACATAACAATCACATTATTTTAATACTCCAGGTCTAATTGGGCAATGTTTATTTGTCTTTTAGGAGTAATTAAAATTCCCTATTCACAATCACTATGTCATCCCATCTTCTATTGTTCATCAGTGTTCTTCAAAAATGAAAAATTGTAATTAATCTTCGAAGAAAGGAGATATACAAAATTGTTATTCAAAGTATTTTAAAGCAAGGCATAGTATAGGTGCTCAATTGCAAATCAGACCTTTCTCTTTTTGCTCAATTGGCCAGGACTTTTCAGCACTGAATCAAAACTTGTTATAGAAAGAAAGAAATGTTATGTATTTCCCTTATTCCTTTCTTTATAGAATTGTTAGGGGTTTCCTAATTCATAGGTATTATGATTTCACGCTTCTTTGAGATTTAACTTATTGGAAAAGTTTCATTGTCAATGTTGCAAGAAGGTCTTGCCCTTTAAAGATGTCATGTGTGAAGATGGCAACCAGTAATAGATAGAAACAGACCAAGTTACAGTAAGACCTCCCTTTCTATCAGTGATATCCAAAGATACCTGCCCTCCCTCTCACTTCCCCATTTCCTTTGTCATTCCCTAACACTATGTGATCTGGGCTGTAGATTAAACAAGAGGGAAATTATCATAAATCTAGACCAAAGATAGCTTCTTCTTTCTCACTCCAAATACAAAGGTGAAAGGGGAAGTCAAAGAGCAGACAGACCACTGTCCCATCTCCAACCTGAGGTCCCCCGAGCTTCAGGTCAACAGTCTAGTAGTAACCATAAGATAGGGGATGGAATTTACGTTAAAGTTGAGGCTCAATCTTTAAACTGGAGTTGATTTAATGATTAAAAGGAATAAGAAATATGGAGTCTGTCCAGAGCTCATGTTAAAACTGAATTGAGAGTCTTCAACCTGTTACACTTTTATTCCTTAATCAAAATGGAAATTTTACATAAAATTTGAAGCTGTTCAAGGAAATCAAGTATCCATTAATGGAACAGAATTATAGCCTATTAGAGCTGAAAAGAACCTCAATATCACCTGCCCACTTCTTAATTTTGTAGATGAGGAAATTGAGAAAGGTTGAACAAATTACCCAAGTTTACAAGAGTAAGTCAGAGCTAGCTCTAGAAGTCAGATTATCTGACTTGCAGTTCAATGCCGATTGGCCCCAACAGGCCTTTGTAATGGGACATGAAAAGGGTTGGCATTATGAATCTGAAAAGAGGAAAGTAAGGTGGGAGTAAAAATCAACTTTACTTTCAATTTTGACCTAATATGTCAACCTCTCCACAGGCATGTCCCTCCAAGCTGAGATGGGTTCTAACACCATGAAAAGTACATTTCAACTGGGTTATTTCACTTTAAAACCTTTCTCTGTGGTACCTTTCAGCGAAAGATTCTTAATTCTTGATAATATATTTCACTGTGAAAAGGATGAAGATATTTTATTAATTGTATGAACACAGTTCAGAATACCTAACTCTTCACTGATAAGCTGAGAGGAGTATTTAAGTAATGATATAGTATTATCTATGCTTTTGATAGAGAAAAAAATGTTATAATAATTTTAACCAGTGTATGTACCAGGTGCTGTAAATTTTTTAAAATGAATAATTAGAAGCTACTTATGATGCAGGTAATGTTGGTATACCCGATTTGCATGTGGCAAAGCTGAGGCTGAGATAGATTAAATTAATTTGCTCAAGATCACAAAAATATGTGAACTGGACTCAAACCCAGGCTGCCTTATTCCAGATGTTTTAGGCATACTGCCACTCTTGGATGAAGTACTTTTCAAAGTACCCCTGATTATTTTTTTCTCTCACTTTCCAATTTCCTAGTTCTTTCCATGCAACAGCAATGTTGTTTTCATTAAGGCAAAAGGAAATAAGAGTTAAACATGTGGATAGGTGCATTTGTGCAGATTTGACGATTATGGGAATAGAATTTAGTTAGAGGGAAATAAGCTATTGTATAAGAAAATTACACATTAAAAGGAAAGGTTTAAAACTAATTTTTAAAGCAATTAAGTGATAACCTTTCAAAATGTATATTTTTGTATTTTAAGTGTATTATATTCTATGCCCATTTTATGTTTTTTTCTCTTGACTCTACAGTAAATATATTAGGAGAAAATATTATATTATGAGGAAATATACTTACTATAATGCTCTTCTGAAACTGGGAGATCGTGAGGCAATTAGTGCAAATTCCTGTATTAAGAACTTAACTTAAACATAAGAACTAAATGTAAAGAAAATAAGTGACACTGTGGAAATAATGGAGTTGTTAACAAAAGGAGGAATCTCATCATAAGAAGACTTAGGAGTGGTTTTTTAGGTCTGAGGTGGTTCCCTGTCTTCATAGCTCCTCCAGACACAGTTTCTGCCTCTCGCCTGCTTGTTCCGACTGAGCTATTGCAGGCCATTTATTACTAGGAACACAAGCAGTACTTTGACTTGGAGCCATAATGCAAACCCAAATTTTGCACACTGTCTTCAGCTATCACTTTAAACTTGGAAAATTACGACTTTAATTAAAGATTCAGGATAAAGCCAGCAAGATAATAAATCTGAAATTGATTCTTTGGTGTGGATTACATTCCTGTGACCTCAATGGTCACATTGTCTCTCATGCTGCCAGTACTGCCCCGTGCTTCCCGCAGATCCTCCCTCCTAACCCTTCACCTTGAGTGGTTTTCTTCTCTTCCCCACTCCAGTGTCATATTGTTAAAGCACTCACAATCTTAGAATGGATGATATGTATACCTAAGCCGTAAAACAAAAATTGATATCTGAAACTGTATTAGGAAAATACATGTAGTTTTCAGATTAAAATGAAAGAAATAGATTGAATCACAGCTTAGTGTCATTTCACTTTTATTATTATAGCATATTTTAAAAATACTATTCAGTGTAAGCTAGATTTTTTTAAAATTTGATAATCTTGTTTTAAGCCCAAATGAAGATGAGTTAAAAGCAAAAAAGGCAGGAATTTTAACGTTGCAATTAAAACTAAATTTGAACTCATCTCAGTTTACAATAAAGCTTTTGGATTTACATTTTGGAATCTGGCCTTCTTGTCTGTTGTATTAACTAATGACTGACTCTTTTAACTCTTGGAATACCTAGGTCCTTTTTCCTCCTATGTTCCAATTTCCCAGTTTTTTCCATGTGACAACAATACTTTTTCCATCGAGGCAAAAAGAAATAAGACTTAAACATGGGAGTAAATTCATTTGTGCAAATTTGGGGAGAATGTGAATAAAACTAAGGCACAAGAAAATAATGGATTCATTTTTCTGTGATAACATATATGAATGATTGAGGAAGTTAATGAAAAGGGAGTCCCACTAAAAAGTCAGAATTATAAAGAAAATCCTAGAGAGTTGCACTCTAAAGCTGAGGCTGTCATTTCTTAAAATATTGCAGCTTGGTACATGGGAGACCTCAGAACAGTGGGTGTTCTAACAGTTCCAGTCCATGCTTCAGTACCCAGGAATGACGGGATGACTGGAAGGCAGAGAGACTGCCATATTGATTTCCGTGGAAAACCAAAGCCCCCAAATATCAATCTTAACTTTTCTTCGAAAAACTTATACTTCTTCCCCAAATCATTTTAAACAGAAGCCAATAAATGTAAACTGCATACAAAAATCAAAATAACATATTTTATGTGTGCATGTAAACAAGAAAAGTAAGACATATTTAGCTAATATCTTAGGTTTGCTATCTTTTTGCAATATAGATGCCTTTTGTAACTTTCCTGCAGGGGTAAGTATGGACCATAAACTCTGAAACACAGATGATGGAGTACAGCCTACATTTATAAGATGGCTACAGAGGCCCCAAAGGTAATAAGTACTGGAATTAAGGAATTATATGATACTTCCATTTCAAAGAAAAATTAAGATACTCCATACTTTTAAATGAAATGTCAAAGAATCTGTGTCACATTGTAGAAAACACTGAGACAGGCATCTAAGTAAATACAAACATTAAAGCAACTTAAAACGCATTAATTGAAGGCCATTTCCTAACTAAAATTGTTTCCTCCAGTTGAAATATTGCAGCTTAATCCAACATTTTGTTTCTCTGACTTGTGTGAAGTGTAAACTCATGATGCATTTTCTTTCCTCTGAAGTCACTCTGGCCTAAGCAGCTCATGATTTCTATCATTTGCTAGGAAATGTGCCACATGGTTGCATTATGAAGAAAATAATGTGTATAATGTGATTATAATCCACTTTTAACTCTGAGACTTAGTGTTGAAATTTGCCTAGGGCGATTTCAGAATACATTCTAAAGGTTCAACCTTATTTGAAGGAAGCACTTTGTGTATCTTCACATCCCCTCAAGGATATCGGTGTGATGACACCGGGGCCACCAGGCTGCCATTAGGACAGTCATGACAGTCACTATTTGGTTTTTACCTAAACAGCTCAAATATTTCATTATGGAAAGTAACTATACTGGAACACTTAATAAAATGTTTCTGGAAGAAAAATTAACTTAAATCCATGATTTCATGCCATGGAACTCTGAGTTAGAGGTTTTAAATTTTTTCAGCCCCAAAGACAAACTGCATAGCTGGTGTTCTTCCATTACAGTTGCTTTTGTGTATTTAATATGCCATATTGCATTTAAGATGCTAAATGAATACACAGACTAAAGTTGCATTTTTCACATTAAGCTGTTAAGAGTCACTTTAAATGAACTTTGAATATTAGCAAATGATATATCATTTAATAACCAGTCTAAATCACATTCTTCTCATTGTCCTGCTGTGCATCTTAATGACTGGGGGCAGGCAGGATATTAGAGTGGTTAATGGACAATATTTTTATATTGACTTACTTAAAATACTCTAATAAATTCCTTCTCCATGAAGAATAGGCAGGAAATATGTTCCTCTAGGAGCCAAAAGGCAGTAATACTTAAGAACTTATACAAGTTTGGGAGCATTACCTACAATATGCCCACATGTCTTTTTGTGATCCAGATGAATAAAACATCAAGATTTTCACTCTTTCTTAACATGTGATAGCAACATGTTTTGAAAGTGAATCACGTTGTATAAAAGCCCCAAACAGCAAAGACATAAATTTCTTCACGTAGTCACCAAACTGACTAGTCTGTGTCTGAAAACATAAGGATAAAATTTACCTTGCCCAAGCAGGGAGGGAACACATTTCATCACCCTCGTCATATTCGTGTCATCGTATTCTTCATAGAGTTGTATTCCATCCATTCAGAATATAATCGTCTCACTATCATTCACAAGGTGGCTGACTGTTTAGGGTTCTGCTTGTCAATAACACAGTACTTAGCCTTTTCACCCACTTTCTAACGTCCTCAGGTATGTTAATTACTCCCATAGTTCCAGGTTTAGAAGTCGTCTTATGTCACTTATACCAGTTAGGATGACACTTACTTGAAAGTAACAGAAAAAACAGGTAACTAAAGTGTCGTGAACAGTGGGAGCTTAATTTTCCCACTGAATTTTTTAGGAATGCAGTTAATATCATTGTTTCAGCTTCTTGGACTGTCATATGGATCAAGACTCTTTCTCTCTTTTAACCATCATGAATAACTAGCTTTCCTCTCCATGTTTAGAGAGGACTGCAGCATCTCGGGATGTCACTATTATATTTACAAGCAGAAAACAATATATGGAGGTAGAAGCAGTTAGAAAAGGGCAGGCTAGAAGAAAACTACTCTAGAAATGCCCCATCACGCTTTCTCTTACGGCTTATTGAACAGAACTGAGTCACACAGTTACTCTAAATTACAAGCAAAACTGAAAATATGTCCCCCTTTTTCCCTACAGTGAGAAGCAGGCAAGATATAGGTCTGCTAGGATTTGCTTATAAATTTGCCAAGCAAGAGTAGCCACCACTGCCACACAAATTAGCCTCCCCATTGTTGCCTGCACCTTTCTTTCACCACCTGTTGCTCTCTCTGGTCTCTGTTGATGAAGTGCACTGGGGCATTGTGTGCTTTATGAAGACACAGTCTGTCACTAGACTGTCTAGGCATAGAGGCATAAGTCATCAGTGGTTTGTTCTTAGCGATCTACCTATAAGTTGTAGAAATATCACTGATAGGAGGAGATTCCTAAAGCAGAAGCCACTCCTGAACTCAAGAACTAGGGTAAGTCTTTGCCCGTAAGGTGGAGCTCTGTAAGCTATTCCGCTGCAGAATAGCTGTGATGCTACCATTGTTGCCTGCACCTTTCTTTCACCGTCTGTTGCCTCTATGGTCTTCTGTTGATGAAGTACAGCGGGGCATTGTGTGCTTTATGAAGACACAGTCTGTCACTAGACTGTCTAGGCAGTAGAGGCATAAGTCGTCAGTGTTGCTTCTTAGAGATCTACCTATAAGTTGTAGAAATGTCACTGCTGGAGGAGATTCCTAAGGCAGAAGCCACTCCTGAACTCAAGAACTAGGGTAAGTCTTTGCCTGTAAGGTGGAGCTCTGTAAGCTATTCAGCTGCAGAATAGTTGTGATGCTACAGGGGTAACAGTCATTGTACACCAACCTCCCTTCTATTGTGAGAAATCTTCTTTATGTTGACAATTTGTTCCGTAAAGCACTGCTTCGACCCTGGAGAACTTTTCCTACAGCTATCCCCAGTGGACACCATGCCTTTTTCTACTCTTCCAAAATCTTCATGAGATCAAGGGGATAATCTTGCTCTTTAGAGTTCCCCATCTATGAAAATTCCACTTCATTGTTCTGTCAAAATTGTTTAACAAAGTTTCCACTTTGGAAACCCAACTTTTTATATGATCTGTGTATATTCAAACCATTGGTTTGATTACCTTCAAAACATTCTCTCCCTTGTTTTAAAAAAAAGAAAAAAAGGATCCCACATTTTCTGTTATTTCCTCAAAGCTTTATATCCTACATTTTACCACTTATAAATCCCTATGAGGAACTTCTCTAACACTTTGACTTAAGTCTCCCTCCTCTTTAACAGCAATCTCTGCCCTCTTCTCCACCCTCCTGTCACCCATTAGATGACTTACATAGTTTTCCTCCAGACTAACCCTCTTCATAGCAGCTCCACCTCCAGGACCTTAAATTCAGAACCCCTGTGTCTGGGCAAAACCTCTGTACTTCCTCCTCTCCTGTGTCTTGAGTCCCCCAGAACATGATCCTCATTTTCTTTTTCTTCATCATCCACCAAACCAACTTTCATCCTTGGTTCGCTGGCACCTCCTATGGACTCTCCCTGACTTTCTCACAACACCGTGTTAGAAATGGTAATATTAGCATAGGAAAATAAATTTCTCCCCCAGCTTTTTTTCACTCCAGTCCCTCCTATGACTTTTTAATTTCATCTTCTTAAAACATAGATTTTAATGTATCTGTCAGTTGCTCTCTATCCTTCCATCATGCACACTTTCCTATTATATTCATTTCCCCCTCTTTATGCTGCACTTAAAGCTTTCTGCAGGTAAACCCAGATCTCTCTTCCCAGCCAGATCTTCCTCACTCCTAAATATATTCTCCTTTATTTTGCTGTCTGAACCATTCCCCTTGTTGTTGCCTTTCCTCAGTGTAAAATGACAAAGCCTTCAATAACCATTAGAGGAAATAAATTCTTTAAGGCACAAATTAGAAGCAACTTCTTTTTTTTAATTCTAACTTAATGCACTCTCTATGCTTTGTCTTTTTATGATAGTTTATGCCTCCGATATGACACTTATCAAATACTTCCTTGGAAAGGAATTCTTGAAAGTATTTCTTGTGTGTACATTGTTATATTGTGTTTTAAGCCAGTTGAAGAAAATGGTCATGTACATCTTCAGAGTTGCATGTAGCTTCTGATCAATGAATATTGCTGAGTGAATGTTTAATGTTAAAAAACTAAAAATCTCTTCACATAGTTAAGTTAATCCAACACAAGAGCTCAATAAGAGCCCAACTGGGAACTTCAGGACAAATTACGAAGTCACCAAAAATAAAATATCAAGGGGAAAATGAGATAAAAATTAACAAGAAATGCAAGGCACAACATTTTCCATAGAGTAACACTGAGCAGTAAAGGAAAGGAAAGTCACACAATCGTGTCTCTTAATTAGTAGAGAGTTCCTCTCAAATACTCTACACTTAGTTGGCTATGAAGCTGTAGAAATTCCCAAAGAAAGAAAATCTACTACCTCTCCTGTTGAATAATCCAAATTAACATGATATTGCAAAAGAACACGGGCAAGATGGAGGCCAGGGGGAAAATGTATGCATTAAGAAATGGAATTCGTTTCCAAGTATATTAATATATTACTTCTTATTTTTATATCAGTGGTTTCCAAAGTGTCATTCTTGGGCCAGCAGCAGCAACTTACCTACAAAGGATTAGAAATAGTCCCTGACCCACTGAATCAGAAACTCTGAGGGTTTGATGCAGCATGGTCATTCCTCCAGGTGATTCTGATGCACATCGAAGTTTTGAAACCACTGACTTAACCACTGGAGCATTCTTCTGCTTGTTTATAAATCCACCTTAAAATTATAAAACATTAAATTGATAGTCCAGAAATATTTAAGAAAGAAAAATTCACTCTTCCCAGAGAATTTTTGTTGTTGTTGTTAATGTCTTGGTAACAGCTGAATTGAAGGATAATAGTGAAATAGTATAAATTTATTTGTCCAAATGCCTGGGATACACAATCTATTCCACCCCCACCCCCAGCCTCAGTAGACAATGAGCTTTTGGAGGTCAAGAATTGTGTCTATTCTGCTAATTACATAGCACAGTAAGCATGTATGCACTGGATATTTGTGGAACTCATAGACTCAAGACAATCAAGAATATAAGCTCCATGGGGTAGAGAAGACAATTGTTAACCCGTGGAACTTATATTCTACTCAGAGACATAGAGCTTAAACAGATAGCTTATAAACGTCTAACTGAACACTACTAACTGTGTGACTGGAAAGAGAAGAGTCAAATAGGCTTCAGATGGGTGGTCAGAAAAGGCCACTCCAAGGAGTTGACATTTAAGCTGAGACCTGAAAGTGAAGACACAGCCTGAAGAAGATCTGGAGGGAGAGTTTCCTTGGCAGGGAGTAAATAAGGGGCAGAGAGCCTGTATGGGAAGGAGTTCTCTTTACCTTGGGAACCGTCAGTGTGTCTGTGCTTAACTGGAGACAGGGAGATTGGCAGGCAATGAAGGTGGGAAGGTGGAGAGTTAGAAGTGTCAGAAGATTCAGAGTCTTCTGAGCAGAGGCAAAGAGTTGATTGAAAAAAAATAGATGTAGTCTCTGTTTTAACATCAAATACTGTTTTAACTTCAAATACTTCTGCAAGGTGATAGAATATAATTCACACTTCTTCAAATTGTGAGTGAAATTGTAGTTAAGAGCGAAAGGGGAAAATCTGTTTCATAGGTGCTGAGTTTTTAATTGCTGATGAAAGCAATTTAGTGTCAGGTTTCCCATTAGAATTCAAATGTTTTGTTATTGGTCAATATATGTTTGCCGGAAGCCTCAGCTCTCCCCAGCCCCTTGGCTTTCCTTGTAACATCAGATGAATTTTAACATTTTGCACATGCAAGTTCAAAATGCCAGCTTTTATCATCTACTCCTGAAAATTGAGAATTGGATACCACAAAGAGTTAAGATAAACCTGCTTGCAAATTAACTAGAAGATTGCAAGGTAAAGCCCAACCGTGGCCTCAAGATGCTATTTCCTTCTCTCAAACCTTAGAAAGACCACGTGTGTCTGTTGTTAGAAGGTGGGATTCATGGTCATTGACGATGGGTAGAACCTAAACATAGAACATCTTTGTCAGTGATTCCTGTAACTCTTAACTGAGTTACTACACTTGATGCTAGATGAGATTAAATATCATCTTGAACTTGAGAGAGAAATGGGAAGAAAATCTTTCACTTGGTATATAGAATTACTTTGTAACATTGCAATGTTACTCTTAAAAGACTCAGTTCCTATTAAATATTGAGCATAGTACTTCTCCTGTGGAACACTCAAAAATAAAAACCAGCATGGTTCGCTTTTCCATAAATAGTTTTTATATTCCTTTAGTCTTCTGCTTAAAATCATTTTGTAGGTTTGTGATTTCATCCCAGAAAACACTGTTAATCACAAGCAGTGGGATGCCCCCTTTCACTGTGAAAGCACACCATGCTGTTATTTGTTATAGAATTAATTCTTGTAAGTGCAATTTCATGCTTTGCCACAACTAGCTCCTTATTGCTATCATCTTTAAAAAACACTATGTTATTTTTATATTTTAAAACACTGTTATTTTTATATTTTAAAAAACACAGTCCTTTTTAGAGAGTATAACACATTCATTCCTTTAAAGATGCTCTTGTCTGCTTTATAAAATAACTATTGTTTTTCTGTTTTCCATCATATTGTCAGGATATTTTCCCCATTTTTGTTAAAGGAAAGCAATGCCTGAATGCATTAACTTTATACTTTGCAATGCATCAGAGTTATAGTGCAAGCCAGGGAATATTGCCATCCTCAGGTTAAATTTCCAGGGGTTCAATAGTATTTGAAAGTGGCAATAGTTCAACTTTTGTGAATTCTGGATCTTCTTTTTGAACTTACTTTTTTCAGTTAGATGAAATAATGATCTAAAAAATGCATGTATTTTTATAATACCGCTATTTAGCATTTTTATATCTGAATCTTCCTTAGAAGTTTTCAAAGGACGAGCAGTGACATATTTGCTGTTGAGAAAAGACAAACTAAGTCTCATGGCAGTTTCACGATTTTGTGATAATGTTTTTGATGTGCCGCGTGAAAGGAATCAAAATGCTTAGTTTGGTCAGTAAAGTATAGCATGAATCAATCCATGTAAATTAAATGGTTCTTGATTATAATAATGACCCTGATAAAATAAGCATTGATAATTTTTAAAGCCTCTGTACTCTTTTAGTGATAAAAGATAGTAACATACCTTGGTTTCACCACATTTAATCCTTTTAGGGAGGAAATTTCAAATACGTTATAATTCAGCATGATGATATTTATTATAATGATACACTTCTACCTAAAGCTTCGAATAAGTAATCTAATTATATCTAGTAGCCATTAATTGAGAAGAAAATATAAATCAACATAAAAAGCAAGAGGTCAATCATTATTATCTGTTCATTAGTATTACGTAGAATGCTTTTTGCTATAGAGCTTTTTAAAATATGCTTTTCAACAATTGTGAGAAGTCAAGTAAACTCTAAAGACACTAGCATTATTAAAATTTAGTCTAATTAATCTTGTTAGCATAATCTGAGTGTTTGAAAATAAGGATAGCAAATAAACATTCTACACATTCTTTGGTAATATGAGTAAAAAAGGGGGGCCAACATGCATTCAGAGCTGTAAAAAGGGTCTTATAATCTAAAACTATATTAAAATAGATTCCAAGTGACTAATGATAAGCTCTGTACATAGTTGGTCTGCTTTACCCATCTAATTATTTTCTATTCAGTAATTTCATTTTCAGTTACATGGTAAATATTTAACATCAGAGAAAATTAACATTTCAAGTTTTAAACATTATGAAAATGGATTAGCTCCAAATTACACACAGTGTTCGCTCTTCTATTTATTTTCACCCCATATCAATTTTTTTTAATTCCCTCATCTCCTTGCACTATATATTCACTTAACAAAACTAATAAATTAGATGGGAGAAACCAGTGGAAAAACTAAGTAAAATGAAAATTCGCTAATCCAAAAAATTAATTTTTGAACCAAATAGGATTATTATCACAGGATAACAACAGCTAAAACTACCCTCTAAAACAAAAGATCATTTTTGTTTCATTTGGAACATTTTACATTAGCAATGCTTCCTCTACCTGTTCATTAACCATTGCTATTTTTAAATCACATTACATTATATGCCTAGCATTGTATCTCAATAACTATATATTGTTTCTAACTTACCCTTCAATTGCTCCCTTTACACCAACCAGGCAAATAATTTTTGTTTCTGTAGATCCACGGTTATTTTGCTTGATCAAATACCAACTATTTTTTTTTCTGTTATGTGTCTTGCAATGCTGGGTTTGTTAGCTGAAAGGTCTTGACTTACGTGCGTCAACTTCTACAATATAATGAGACCAGCAGGAGAATAGACAAAAGTTGGCCACTCAGCCAGGTCAACTCTCCCTTCTTCACACCTACAGAAATTACTGTCACCACACCCTCCTCTCAGTGATCTAACTCTTACCTAAGTATTTTCTAAATAAATATTTTCAATAATTAAGTTTTCTTACTATTATTAGTTCATTCTCTCAGTTTCCTATCTGTCAATTTCCAAGTCATCCAGGCGCAATGTGGTCTCCTAGTAGGCATATGAATTATATAGCAATTTCCTTGGATTCAGCCCAAACTGTTTCTGTAACCAAAACTTTACCATCAGGAGTCAGAAAATCTCTCACCTTTCCCTAAAATATTACAATTGCCTGCTCTGTAACAGTCCCATATACAAATCTACTACATCTATCCCCAAATCTATTCTTACTTCCTCTTCGGACTTTCTTCAACTCACTAGTCTGACAAAGAATCCGCATTTCCTGGTTTGGATTTTCTGGAGGAAACCTCGATTGAAAAGTAGACTACAATTTAAGCCAATGTAAGTTTTTTATTTACATGATTAGTATTAACTAGAGGTTCTGGAACTTCTAACATTTTGTTATTCAATACATTAATGAAATAATCTATATTTTATCTCTGCCTCAATCACCTAGTGAATTAAGCTAAAAAAAAAATTCAGCCTCCAAAGGGACATATATTCCCTTTTATTCTTCTCTCTGATTTTATTCTTTGTGTTTGGTAGTAACGTTATGGATGATATTTATTGGGAACCAGAACTGTGAGGGGAATTTTTGGTATGAACTATCAGTTTAATTCTCACAATCCTCTGTAAGTAAGAATTGCTAGTCTTATTTTATTAGTGCATAAATGGGAGCTCAGAGAGGTTAAACAACTTGCCAAAGATAACACAGCTGATAAGTGGTAGAGACAGTGTATATCCATGTTGCTTCATCCGAGACAAAAACACACACTCTTTCCACTCTGGAGGGTTGTGTACCTTACAATAATTACCAATATCAGTTTATTACATTCAAATATATAAGAATGCATACTTTTGAGTTTTAGAAGTTCCCAAAACTGCTTGTTATTTACTCCTGTGAACTTCCCAAACTGGTATTTGTGACAAGTATTTTCATAGGCAAGTTTTATTTGTTTATATATTTTCTTCTTCTTTTCCCGCAAACATATTACTTAGGTCAAAATGTCCTGATTTTAAAAACTGTCTTCTTATTTACAAATCGTAATGTTTTCTTCTAGCTAGATACTTTCTCTGTCTTAGTAAACTGAAAACATGGCATTCTGGCCTTTGTCAGTAACAACATTAACACTGCCTCAACTCACTTCTGTTTTCACCTAAAACGTAAGGAAAATTCATCTGCGAAGGAGCAAAAAAAGAGGTGAACATGACATTCATCAGAATGCAATTGACATTTTTCCTGAAAATAAAACTTTCTAAAATGTATCTCAGTGATTTTCTGATAAGACTGCATATAAAAGCTTGAAGCATTATTATTGTTAGTTTGAGATAAGGGGAATTATACTACAGTGACTGTTTAGGAAGCCGTGATCTGGAAGGGCTGCATCAGATTACCATTTTAACAACATTAGCTGGTTCTTAAGGCTGGCAGAACTGGAAGGAGGTCATATATGAAGAGAAACAGGCTTCATTAGTATAACTCCTTCCAACATTAAAGAGAGATTTTATTTTCCACAATCAGAGTTATAGTACATGATATCTCTTGCATTATCCAATAAATAAAATGTTAAAGGGTGTGATTATGGTTCGCTTACATATCATGGGATAGAGTGAAATGAGAAATACAAAATAGTACTTTGTTAATCTAAGATGCTTTATATCACTTCATTTGCATGCTATAAATACTGTTTCATGAAAAGTGGTTTTAGAGCTGACTGCTTCACTGCCTCAGTTTTTACATCTTTTATACATACACATTAACCTGTCTTAAGAATCAGCTTAAAATATCTTTCCTCATTTTAGCTAGTATAACGTGGATCAAAATAGAGGCATTTACAGCATTGACTTAATATTGAAATTTTGCTAGAGTGCTTTCCAAGCCAATAATTGCAAGCTCTCCCAGAAGTATATGGTGTTGTATTGATCCTGGATTCATCACTCACAACTAGTCACCCACTTGACTCTATTGACAATGACAGTGGAATGTACAGCGGGTAGGAAGCATGAGAGTACTTATGGTTTCCCTCTGGTTTCACGCTTAGTGTTGTCTAATTGGATATCGTGAGTGGCTGCTGAAATCAGGAGGAGGGGGAGAGGGAGCAGTTGGGAGGATGGTTGCACGCAGGGATTTTCCTATAAAAGGATTGTTTTTGGTAATTTGTGATTACTTCAACTATATTAAACTAAATGTTTCAAATTCTTTCATCTGTACTTACACATGTTAGAAAACCACAATTACACTTCTACTAGTCTGTTTTGTTCCCATTTGGGGAGTACAGTTGAGAAAAATTATCATGAAGAAATACTGGAGACATTTTAAATATGAGTATCATCTCTTTTCACCCTCCTCTCCTATTTCTTCCCTCTCAGTGTAAACATCATATACATCAGATTATCCTATGCCTGCCCTGAACCACGTGCCCGTCATTTGGCTGGATCCCTCTACAATGTTCTGAGGCAGGTTTCATGTTTAAACTCTAGCCCAAGGCCTTTTTGATCAAATATTTTCTATGAGTCACAAGTAGGCAGTAGGTCCCATTTTCTACTGTAGGTCATCATCAACAATCCCTTCAGTGCAGAGATTGTTAAAAATAACTGAAGATATTTTGTAGCATTTATTTGTTCATTTCTTAGCAAGTCCCATGTGTGTGGTGGGTTTGCATATCCGTAGAAGCATATCTTGGTAGTACAAAGAGGAACAGCAGTCTTGCCACCATCAAGGTACTTAACATTTGCTGGAGCAGGGGAAGAGCTGTACACAGATAATAAGAGCAGAACATGACAGTTTCCAGGAAAAAAAAAAAGATGTATGCTTATATATACATATACTATTAATGCTCAAAAGATAAAGCATCTTACCTGAAGATTGGAAGAAAACCCCTCAGAAGACCCTTCTTTCATAGTCTGAAACCCCGTTGCATTAATTCACTCAGAACTGCAGTTGGTAGTGCCCAATTTCCAAGCTGACAAGCACCACGTGGGGACAAAGTTATCAAAAGTGCACCCTTGTTGTATACACCTACTATGTACCAACAAAAATTTCAAAAGATAAATAAATTTAGTAAAAGTACACACTTATGAATCAGGGAAATCAAGAGTGGACTTTTCTACAGAACACATTTCAGTGGAATTGACATCTTTTTTAAAATAAGAAGTAATAATTTATAAGGTTTCTGGATTACCTGAAACATTCTTCTTCTATCAGTAAATAAGCAAAAAAAAAAAAAAAATCTCCTTATGCAGATTATAAGGGTCTTTATTATATTTCAGTGCTAACTTTAAGATTCAGTGGAAATTCTTGGCCAGTTTCTTTCAGAAAAGAGCTAAATATAAATGATACCCAAACTGAAATCTTTATTTTGGCATTATTTATCATCCAGATGGATGACAGTAAGCAACTCTGTTCAACAGGTTAACTGATTTATTTGTCTAGGGGTACATTTTGCAGATTATTTATCCTGGCAAACCCACTGGGAAGGAGTATGCTCAAGATTTTGTTTTCCACAGGAGTCCTAGTAAAGTCCTCTAATGCTACAAGCAGATGACTGATAGCTTGACCCCAGACTCTTCTAGGAAATGACACCTTTTCTTTTCCTTCCTTCCTCCAGAAGTGTGGCTCAGAGTTTAAGCACTGAGGAAGTCCGGCTTTATTCCTGCCTGTGTGCCATGTTGTAACTCCCTTGGTTCAAAATTTAAGTGGCTTTGGAATTATTAACAAAAATAATGAACAAAACAATTTGTATTGCCTTTTTAACTTCACTGAGACTTAGGTTTGTAATCTGAAAAAAGGAAACACATTTAACCTTATACAGCGCTTGTGGAATTGAATGATAATACGAACTTGACTTGTGCTGCACCTGTCTGGCACATAGGAAGCACTTCATTAATTTTATAACCTTTTCTTTGACTTCATGTGCAAAGTTAGGTGTTTGTTGGATAAGCGGAGCTACAGAGCCCATCACGTTTTCTTTTGCACCTTGTCAGAAGGCACAGTTTGTGTGCGACGGCGCTCACATTTTATGGATCACTATTAATGTTATAATCATCTACCCTATCATATTTCATAATTTAGCCTTTATTCTCCATATTTAATTACTTTTCTCTTTCTGCCTCTTATTGGAAATACTGAAACGTTTTGAGTAGAGAAAGTAAATAAAAATAACTTCTTTGGGACTCAATTTTCATCAATATTTGTAATGAATGCTATCTCAGATACCTTTCGGACCTAAAAGTCCATGGTTTAGTTTAAAACATGATAACTTATTGTGAGTGTGATTATAATATTATTGCAAGCACTATACTCTCTGATGATGGCTGAAAAATCAAGTTGAGTGAATGATTCCCTAGGATTCCAAAATCATTTAATGCTTTGTCACTTCAAGGAGTTTGCCGTATGGCTATGAGAGAAGCCATGTACTAATAAGCAGCTACGGGCAATGCATGCATTAGACATTAATACAATGAATGCACATCATTATGTATTCAATGAGTGCCACAGGCAGACATTGCAAGGTGTTTTGAGTGAGAACATGTCATCTGATAAAGTATCATGATAAGGTAAGATTCCAGTTAATTCATGAAGGATATATTGTATTTGAATTAAGAAGAGAAAAAGTAAGGACATTTTTGGTATGGAAACAATAGGGACAAAGATATAGAAATGATTATACCTTGACAATACTGAGGGAAGAATAAATTCATCAGTCTGGAACACAGTATTTTTGCAGAATATTATTTCCCAGACTGTGTTACATAAAGAACTATATTCACATAAGGCGCTCTGTGAACAAACAAGGAAACATTTCTGTGACTGCATAAGGAATGTTTAGTAAAAGTAAACACATTTCTTTACTGCAGGACTTTTCAGAGCATTTAACCTACAAGGAATTTTTTTTTCATGCTTATGTAATCCTGAAGACTTTCTTTGAGGAGCACTTACTAACATCTCGAGACTAGCATGTGAATTGCTGATAAAAAGAATAATGGAAGATGAGATTAGAGAGGTAAGAGACGGCCAGTGGAGGGCCTTGCACCCTAGATCAAGGAGACTGAGCATAAACCTGGGAGGGGTGAACTGCATAGGACTCGAAAATATGGGCTCTGAAGTCAGCCAGTTGGACTCCACCAAGCTGCACCACCTCCTGGCTGGCTGACATCAAGAGAGCTCCTTTGCCAGTTCCTGTTGTAGAATCTGATTGGATATTTGTTTACTAGCAGTTCCATAGCAAAACCGTGGAGAATAAGAAGAGTTAGCAGGTGAAAATTGCTGAGGTCAGAGCCTAGCACAGAGCAAGCAACCTAAAAGCATTAGATAACATTATTAATGGAATGTGGTTAAACTATTTCAAGCAAAGAAATGGCATTATAAAAAGGGTGTTTAAAAAAGGGGAGGGTGTTTTAGCAAAGTGAACCTCTTACCAAAGAAGAAATCTTCAGTTAGAACTTTGGATACAGTTGTAGGAAGCAGTAAAAGAATGGAAATTCATCTTGTGCATCATTATAACTGGAACAGTTCCTTATATGCCTAGAAGTCAGATCTCTATTGAAAATGTTGGTGTGTAATTGTTTTAAAATGAGGAAATTTTCTTTGATTAAAAGGTACTTTGTAAATTTCTCCCCAAAATGTTTTCTGTGTATTATGTGAAAGTGCAATGTGTGTGTGTACGGGTGCATGTGTGTATTCCGTATAATTTTTCAGGGCACAGGATTTTTCACAGCTATTTATTAACTCTGCTGCTTCACTTTGAGGCATTTATTTTGGTTCTTCACCCTGTCATTTTTATGGCATTTGTAATACCTTTAGTTTTAATTGGATATTAGAACTGACTTTTTAATGAAAAAAGTTTTCCAATAAGAGGATATTGTGAAGAAGTTAATTTTTCTAATCCTTGGCATGTGACTGCTATTTTTTCCTCCAGTGTGTGGCATTCCTTGGAATATATTAAAACAGACTGAAGCTTATCAAATATAATAAGATTTTAGTTTAAGAGAATATAACCATTAACAACAGTTTCAAAAATTAATCATTTTTATTCCATTAGAGGAAAAATTTGTAGTGTTCAACACATTTATTTTCAGGCATATTTTAAAAGACAAATGTGAACCAAAGCTGTATTTCTAGAACATAGACTCAAAGATGTTAAAATAGGAAGTAATATCTAAACAGTATTATCAGGTCATAGAAAGTAAGTTATAAACTATACAGTTAAAGTTAGCTTGTATCAAAGATGTTTTACTCCATTTAAAGATCTACATCTTTTGATAAGGTTGAAATATGTCTTAGTTGAATCAGAACTTTAAGTTTTCTGGACTAAATGGTTACAAATTTCTATTTCAGAAAAACAATTATATGAAATTGATATTAGAATAGTAGATAGTAATGCTTAGATTCATGTCATTATGTATATTAATAGTATTATTTAAAATAGAGACATATGAATATTATTGGAATTTTTCAAATAACAGAACACCAAAACAAGTGTTGCTGTTGTAAGTGCATTATAAATGTGCTTTTAATTGTTTATTTCAAGCACATATTTTAATGTTAATATTTTAGGTGATATTTAAAGGTCATTTTCCCATAATATGCTGTTTCTGGAGTTAACCAGTATGAATCAGTTCTTAAATATACTCAAGTTTTAGCTACAATAGAACTAATTCACTGCATGTAAAACTCCCAAGATGAAGTGCCCCTTTGATCAAATGATTAGCATCACTTTAGTTGGTGTGAAATAGAATAAAGTGAAACAAACTCTATTCATTCTTATTCAACAACAGATACTTTCATTAAACCATAGTACTTTAAGTATAGGGAGACAGAAGAAAAAGAAAAGAAAATGACTTTAGTGAACATATACTATTATAGCCTAAGAGGTAGTTAGTCATCTGCATTTAGCAGTTACTTACAGCAAAAAAGTGTAAATTATCAGTTTTTATAAGTAATTCTATCAAAAGGAATGAGAAAAGTCACTTTTAATTTCTTCTATTTGACCTTTGTAAAATACAAATGGCTTTATATCTATATCTTCATAATACATCTCTATGACAGAAATTTATCTTTATGAATTATTTCTTGGTGGATCTCAGACGACACCATTATTTGATATATTTTGTTCTTTGTGACCTGTAACACCAGTAACCTGGAATGATACTTCTGCTTTTTAATCACAAAACATACAAATTGACCAAGCAAATCTAGATTCAGCAAATTACTTGTTTGACACCAAATGTTCCTTTGTGCGTGGCCTATTTGGATACCCTTCACCTGATATCCACAATTTCAGCACTTGGGGGAATGATTAAGTAGTTAATTCCAAGGGAACTATTTTCCCATTCTGATTTCAGCTGGAAAAGATGGGGGAGGAGAGAAGAAAACGTTAGCCTACAGTCCAGGAGTTTGGGATATTTTTGCTTCCCCCAAAGATACTCTGTAGACAAAGCCTCTTAATGTTAAGCCACTTTAACTATTCTCCTTTGGAGATAAGTTTGAGGGCAATTGACCTAACTCTCTAATGTTCTCTAACGTGTCTACA
This sequence comes from Pan troglodytes, assembly GCF_028858775.2. Taxonomy (NCBI): domain Eukaryota; kingdom Metazoa; phylum Chordata; class Mammalia; order Primates; family Hominidae; genus Pan; species Pan troglodytes. Next base: position 182,101,786 of record NC_072401.2, read on the forward strand.
ATCAGAAACATGTCTTAGATATGATCCTGCCTGTGGCTCTTTTGTTTTCTCTACACATCAGGTTGCGTCACTTAGTATCTCCCTATGTTACTAAAGAAGAGTGTTCTGGACAAGCACCTTAGCATATTTGAATTGAAAAATTTTCTGCTAGGATAGTGACCTCGAGATTAGCATTCATAGCAGACAAAGCATATTTGTTTTACGTGAATTCTTCTGCCTTTGTGCTTATAAAAATTACCTCATTAACCTTCATAGGAGCACTAAAACAGGTATAAACTAGGAAACAAATGCAAAATCTTTCAAATATTTGGAATATATTTATAACATTTTCATTCCCTAGTATACTTTTCACCTCAAATAATTGCCCAACACAATGCACATGTATTTTTTTTTCAAGCAACAATATAAAACAAAACATCATATTGCATTTTTTGTGCGGACTGCTTTGAGAATCAGGCTCTCTTTGGTGAGTTTTAGCCTAACTGATTACTAATTTTCATCCTATGGGTCCATTACAGTTGAACTTTTTAAAATGAAATCATACCTTTCATCAAACATTTTAATATATTAAATGCCATATAGCTAACAATAAATACCTAACAGGGGACTCTGCCTTTTAAGGCTACTAGGCCCATGTATTAACCTGTTCCTGCTGCTATAACAGAATGCCTTAGGCTGGATAATTTACAAATAACAGATTTTTTTTCTCACAATTATATTAATAGAAGCTGTAAGGTCCAAGATCGATGCATTGGTATTGGTGAGGGCCTCCATGCAGCTGCCTCACACAGCAGAGGTGAAAGGGCAAAAGGAGCAAATTCCATCCATCAAACCCTCTCAAAAGGGCACTAATCCTACAGGGAGGAGCCCCATGACCTAATCACCTCTTAAAAGCCCCCCATTCCACCCTCATTAATACTATCACATTGTCAACACCTGAATTTTAGTGAGGCCACATTCAAACCATGGAAGGCCTGGTCTCTCTTCCAGAACTCCGAGAAAATTTCTCCAATTTCATTCAGCTGAATGGTCCAGAGAGCTCTTTCCAGCTGTCAGCCTGACCGGCTCTCTTTATGAGGAAATCAGTTATCTTTGGCATCCCCAGGCTCGCCCTGTGTGCTTTATAAACATGTGAAGCATGCATGAGCGAGGAAGGATTTTAAACTTTTTTTTTTTTGATACAGGGTCTCATTCTGTCGCCTAGGCTGGAGTGCAATGGCAGGATCTCAGCTCACTGCAACCTCCGCCTCTCATGTTCAAGCAATACTCCTGCCTCAGCCTCCGGAGTAGCTGGGACTACAGGTGCATGCCACCATGCCCAGCTAATTTTTGAATTTTTAGTATTTTAATTTCTGTATAATTTTTGTGTAATTTTGTATAATTTTAGTATAGTAATTTTTGTATTTTATTTCGCCATGTTGGTCAGGCTGGTCTCAAACTCCTGATCTCGTGATCCGCCCGCTTTGACTTCCCAAAGTGCTGGCATTGCAGGCATGAGCCAAGGCGCCCCGCCGGATTCTAAATTTCTTATGAGGTCCTTTATCGTTTTTTGATCTCGCTTTGAATCGGTTCACATCAGTGGCAATCAACTGGTCCTTTTAGGGAGGCCTCGGATACTCCATCAAAGAAGGGCAACCTTGCAGAGCTGCCCCTGGGGCGGGACCAGGTGCCGCCCTTACTCCCTGTGCTCAGGCCTTCAGGCCATGGTGTGGCATTTCTGTTCTTGTCAGTTGTTGTATAGCAAGGCGTTCGAGGGTGCTGCTTTAGAGCAAGGCTTTCTGGATCCAAATGCTTTTACCCTCCTCTGATTGAACTTTGCAAGTCACTCAGCTTCTCTGTGTTTCCGTGGGGAGGGGGGAGGGGGGAGGGATAGCATTGGGAGATATACCTAATGCTAGATGACGAGTTAGTGGGTGCAGCGCACCAGCATGGCACATGTATACATATGTAACTAACCTGCACAATGTGCACATGTACCCTAAAACTTAAAGTATAATAAAAAAAAAAATTAAAAAAAAAAAAAAAGATAGTTGTTGTGGGAACTTAAGTGGGTCACTACAAACACAGTATTTAAAACCATTCGTTTCAAACAGTAAGCCCTCAATTAATGTTAAATCATTATTATTACTATGGTAATTCACCGGGTCATGTCTTGACGTGTAGCATTAGGACAGTGCCTCTTCTGTCCCTGGAAATACCTTCCGCTATACAGATGTTCTCTTTAGGTAAATTACGATGGCCAGAGAGCCACAGACACAGGGCCAGGATCGTTGAGGCCTCTGAAAAGACCCCGTAAGTTGCAACTATCTTCCCCATACAAGCTTCCCAACAATTGAGAAATAAAACCAAATATGGCACATTGCGGCCAAAACGTATTTTTTTATTAATTAGTCAGGAAGAACCTACACCAGTGGAATACTAAATTCTCCCGGTAGAGGATGGCTCATGAGAAGGATAAATACGGCGCTCAGTGCAGCACAGTTTATTTTTCCCAAGTCCACTGGTCTACCTCCTCTGTGACGGGGGAACGGGGCAGGGCACAGTCGGGATTGTTCTGTTTATCCATATGCCTGCACCTGGAAGGAATTCCTTCAGGGGTAGAAAGACGTTCTCCACTTTGACCACGATGTGTACGATGTGAGACAGCTCCCTAATCTTCTGCCATAAAATATTTAGCCCAGCTACAATATTCCTGGAGAGGAGATCTATCTTCATTTTAGTGGATACTGACAAAGGCATTATTCACATTTTACCTGTATTGAACATAAAGTATTAAGTACAGCAAAGCGCTAGGTGCCACACAAATCTGCATAGAAATAGGTGCCTCTTTCGACTACGATTCAAGAGGAGTCATTTTAGGGCATTTTTCAAATATGTGTGTGTCCTCTGTTCATTTGAAATGCTCTTTTTGGTTTGAATTCATGTTAATTCATGGTGAGAAAATAATTGACTGTATAATAAGTCTTATTATTCTGCTCTTCCTCTGTCTTCAGGATTTTCAAGTTCTGTCTCTTCACCTTGAGCGTTCTGCAGAATTCCTATGTCTTTTCTCTCTGTGAAGGCGAAATATTGTCTTACCTTCAATATGAAGAAAGTACATATTGGTAGTGAGCTGTAGTTTGAGGCGCTATGTTTCAAGTAAAGAAGAAATTATTTGACGTTCTTTCAGTAATAATCAGTCCCTCCCAAGTCAATAGTAGATGAGTATCCTTGAAAGGTGGGATAGTATTTGTACTATAAATTTGAATACTTTGTTTTTCTTCATAAATGGAGCAATGTCTGCAAAGACTGTGGATCTATATCTGACCACCAAGCTCCAATTGATAATACGGATATTGATTTTGTGAGGCTTTCCTATTAGTCTAGAAATGAGGAATTGATGCCTTCAGTCATAGTATGATAAGAAAAATATAGACAACAAGAAATTTCTGTGAACAAAGGAGAAATTCTCTTGGCAACACTTCTGAGTTTTAGTAAACTACACATAATCTACAGATGTACTACTACATGAAGCTCAGGTAAAGAAATGTGGGTGAATTTTGTCATCGGTTTCAAACTTCACTGAACCATATAAAACAGTATTTAAAAATTGCAGTTGTTTCAAGCATGGTTAGAAGACTAACTGCAAATATTCACAGTATTATTTCAACCAATTTCTTTTTTTTCTTTCTTCTTTTTTTTTTTTTTTCGAGACGGAATCTTGCTGTGTCGGCCAGGCGGGAGTGCGGTGGCGCAGTCTCCGCTCACTGCAACCTTCGCCCCCGAGTTCAAGCAATTCTCCTGCCTCGGCCTCCCTAGTAGCTGGGATTACAGGCCTGCACTACCACACCCGGCTAATTTTTGTATTTTTAGTAGAGTCGGGGTTTCACCATGTTGGCCAGGCTGATGTTGAACTCCTGACCTCAGGGGATCCGCCTGCCTCAGCCTCCGAAAGTGCTGGGATTACAGGCGTGAGCCACTGCACCCAGCCCTAATTTCTTTCTTTCTTTCTTTCTTTCTTTCTTTCTTTCTTTCTTTCTTTCTTTCTTTCTTTCTTTCTTTCTTTCTTCCTTTCTTTCTTCCTTTCTTCCTTTCTTTTTTTTTTTTTTTTAAGACAGAGTCTTGCTCTGTCGCCCAGGCTGGTGTGCAGTGGTGTGATCTCGGCTCATTGCAAGCTCCGCCTCCCGGGTTCACGCGATTCTCCTGCCTCAGCCTGGGACTACAGGCGCCTGCCACCACGCCCAGCTAATTTTCTTGTATTTTTAGTAGAGACAGGGTTTCATCACGTTAGCCAGGATGGTCTCGATTTCCTGACCTCGTGATCTGCCTGCCTCAGCCTCCCAAAGTGCTGGGATTACAGGTGTGAGCCACCGTACCAGGCCCCCAATTTCCTAATATTCTAACTTTGCCTTTCTGTTATATGTGCATTGGTCATGCATGCATTTGTTGTCGTATTCGTCGAGCAGAAATCCTAGAATTCAGGACACATTTGTCATGCTTTGGTTTCCCTAGCACATGTCTCAGTTGCTTGATAAGTGGCTGTGGACATTGGTAATGTCTCTGGGGAAGATTGGAAGAATAAGTAATTTTAGGGTATCATCAGCTTATGACAATTTCTAAAATGTAATCAGTTACTTTCCAGGTTCTGGGCAAAGTTCTTTACAGGTATTCTTCCTTTAACCACCACAACTACCTCATGCTATACTAGTCCTAAGAACTCTAATGTTCAGTGGATAAATAAGCTATATAGAAAGTAAGTGGGGTGCTGTTGTTCAGTCTCAAGAATTTCACCCAGTCTCTTCCCTCTTCCTGGAATATTCTTCCCCAGATATCCGTTTGGCTTATTTCTCAGTAAGATCTGTTCTCAAATTCCACCATCTCAGTGAGGCCTGCCCGTTGAAAACACTATTTCAACGCTATTTCACACTATTCAACACTATTTCTCCCACTCTACTTCTCTTTTAAGTTTTACTTATCACCAATTCTATAGGATTTACTTATTTTATTTTACTACTTCTTTCTGCAAACTAGAATATAAGAGAGTTTTTATTTTTCTGCTCATGAAAACTCATGTTGTTTGAACTTGAGCTATCCAGAAAATAATAGGCACTTAACAAATAATAGTTACCTGAATGAATTAACCTGAATGGGCTGAGTCACTTCAATGGTGGTGAGGCATTAGAAATGTTTACCACATTATCTGAGTAATGAGTTGAACGATGACATCTTTTATTAGGTTCTGTCCAATAAGATTTTGTGTTCCTTGTTTTATAATATTGAATTGTTACTTTTTTTTCTCACTGTGAATGTGTCTATCAAATTGTTGAATTGTAGAAATATCTGGAGAATGTATTCAGACATAGTAGTGTATTCTTCAGAGAATAAAGCAACCCTCCAAGGCATAGGAAGTTTGTGGATTTTGTACTGACTTCTCAGTAGTTCAAATGAATGGGAACAAGCTTGACTGCATCTAAGTTAACATATTTAAGCTGTTTTGTATTCCGACTTCCCATGTAGACTGGTAACAAGTTAATGATTTGTGTTTCAAACGCTGTAGGAAGTTGGTTTCCTCAACATCTGCACAGAGTTATTGCCTTGGGGAAGACATAAACTGAAACCATGTTGGTAAATCTACACTGCGAATGATTTCTGAGGCTCCCCACCCCTTTTTGATAGCGTCTTTCTTGCAGAGGACGAGCTATATATATTATATAAACACACATACACATAGAAAGAGAAAGAGTAGTTGATTGTGTCAGGGGAAAGCAAGCTTGCAGTTAGCCCCTGAGCATGCCTTTAAATGGCATTTTTCATGCTTTTCACCTAATGTGTGTTTGACAATACAGAGTCTGAAAGGGTTTTTTTTTAACCAGTTAAAATATATTTCCTATACAGTTGCCCATAGCTAGAATAAAAGCTGTATGCTATTAGGAAGTATTTTCAAACATTTATTATGCCAAAATAAAGCTTCCCTGAAGGCAAGGATGCAGAGGAAATGTATACACATTTACATCCGAATGAAACAATGGGATAGATATTGCTATCCTATATCGAGAATAATTCTCCAGTGGATTTTCAGCACAAGAATGTCTCATTCTGGTAGACATTCAGAAATTTGAAAGTGAGTCAGTACCATAGGGACTTAACAAGTGTTTTCAGAAAATAATGAAAATACTACATATTTTCAATTCTATCAGCTACTACTTTAAAATTGAGAAGTCCATTTTCAGTTGCTTTTAATGATTTACCTTCTTGTAAAAAATAAGCACTTAAATAAATTTTTTTTTTACTAAGGTAGTATTTAATTTGCCTTGCCTTGTGGTTTATAAGGCTACTGGTTAATTAAAAATTCTTTGGAAATAATTATTGGTTACTAACATCAAACATTTATTATAGTAATATATTACTTCTTATTTTAACAGCCCATAATCAGAAACTAATAGGATTAGTGAATAAACTTCACAAATGCAGAGATTTAGGCAATATAGATAATGCTTTCAGAGTATCTCTTAATGCTTGGTCAGTTTTTATACTTGGTTTTCTGTTATAATTTGATGAATTCACTTAGTAGTCTAGGATTAATGATTTCTTTTTTTTAATTAGCAAGATAAAGACTGTGAATTTATAATAGATTCATTAACTTGTGATTTACAATAAAGGGATTGAAGTGGGGTTTTTTTTTCCCCTGGTTAGTTGCCTTTTGTTTTTGTGTTAAACTCTCATGATTAAACTCATGATATCCAAGCTAAATATTCAATTTTCAACTTCTTCTTTAACATATACATGCAGGAAGAGTGATAGCTAGCTACATATGGTATAATATTTCTACATAATTAAAAATATATTTATAGATTTTTTAAAAACCTGTGACAATAAACAATAGCTATATTATTAGAACAACCAAATGCTGGCAGAAAGCATTTACAATGCTGCATGGATTAACACTTTCAGAAACAACCTCTCTATGTGGTCTTTTGTGAAAATCATTTTCAAATTTGATCTGTATTGTGATCCACTAATTCTTGTAAAATCACATTTTAAAAAGTACTCAAATATTCCCTGGAATCCACATGTAGATTTAAGAATATCCTTAGTTGGAAGGAGACTATAGCAATATGAAGGTTGTTGCTGAGTAACACATGGAATTTATCCTATAAAATAAACAAATCCTGAACAATGCATTCGGTCTGAAGATGAGACAACAATATCCTAATCACAGGAGTGTGTGTAAGGAGAGGAGTCCCTATAGGGAGTTGGATGGTCTTGAGTGAGAAAGCGGCCTTTCAAAGCAAAATACAAACTTCTATAAGAGAAAGAAGAGAACAAACAATTGAGTCAGAATGGCCTCATTGAGATTGGAGGGGCTGCTGAACTAAGCAATGTGCTAGAAAATTATTAAAAACAGGAGCAGATGGGCTAGTTGGATTCCAGACACAAATGGCTGAATATGGTTGATGTACAAAAAAGACAGATGAAAGGCTAGTTAGGGAATTTCTCTGGGAACAATTTCAGGAAGCCTTTTGCACTGAGGTTCACTTAACTTCAGGAATGGCAGTTTTGATTTACAATCTAACCACAGACCAAAGAAATTATTTTTTTAATTGTTATTGTTGTTTGGTCTTAGACCAAAAAAAAAAAAAAAAAGCAGTTCACATGAAAGAATTGTGGTTGTTGGTAGAGGATAGGGTAAGAGCGTGGTTGCATGGCACGGGTTCATGCCAAACAAGGGGTAGAGAAGTCATCCTCTTAGAAACAGAGAAACACAGGCAGTGGCTACAAAATAAACTGTTCATTCTTCATATGCAGATAAATAAATCTGGAAATCTTAGATTATATGAGCCAAGAGTCCTATTTGTCATTACATCCATGCCATAGGTAAGTTGAGATAAACACTGCGGAAGCGTCTCAGGCTTGGGATGCATTTTCTCAGGAAATATTTTTGCCTGCAGTGGATCCTGGGGCGGGTGGAAGGGTGAGTGAGCCACGTAAGCTGTGAGTGAAGAAAATCTCAGCTTCCCTTTCCCTTTTCCCGTGTCACTACCCTGCCCTAGTAACCGCAGTCATTCCACAATATTCAGTGGTTTCTAAGTTTTTTTTTTTTTAATTATGCTTTAAGTTTTAGGGTACATGTGCACGTTGTGCAGGTTAGTTACATATGTATACATGTGCCATGCTGATGCCCTGCACCCACTAACTCGTCATCTAGCATTAGGTATATCTCCCAGTGCTATCCCTCCTCCCTCCCCCCTCCCCACCACAGTCCCCAGAGTGTGATATTCCCCTTCCTGTGTCCATGTGATCTCATTGTTCAATTCCCACCTATGAGTGAGAATATGCGGTGTTTGGTTTTTTGTTCTTGCGATAGTTTACTGAGAATGATGGTTTCCAGTTTCATCCATGTCCCTACAAAGGACATGAACTCATCATTTTTTATGGCTGCATAGTATTCCATGGTGTATATGTGCCACATTTTCTTAATCCAGTCTATCAAATGTCCAACAATGATAGACTGGTTTCTAAGTTTTTCTGAAAGTCTATCAATGTACCCTGTTATCATTTCACTTATTCCCAAATGCCGTCATCCCCAACTTCAATACGCACATTTCCACATCTGTTTTATGTACTATGATGTGCACTTTTAAGCTATTTTACTCTCCAAGCTCCTCTCCTCCTGCCAGTTCACATTTTTTGAGGCCTTGCTCAAACTCCACCTCTTCTTGAAGCTTTATCATCTCTAAAGAGCACTCGTCTTCTGTTGGCACTAGCGGACGCATAACAAGCACCGCACTACTTTCAATTTATGCTGACTGGTATCGCTGCGTGGGATTCATGTGTGAATTTCATCTCCCTAACTAGACGGTACGACTTTGATGGAAGGGACTGTGCTTTACAAATCTCTTACGCTCTCCACTGTGCCTGGTGCATCATAGGCATGAAATCTGTGTTGAGCACACACATTTGAATTCTTATATTTCCCACATCTCAGTTTGAAACAACGGATAAAACACTAAGATAAATGGTTTATTGTCTGAATTTCCCGTCGTTTCCCTAGACAGCTTAATAAGCTGTATTCTTTTAAAGAAGGAACATACTAACAGGCAGCTGTTGTGGTCTTGGCTTCCTGATCCTCAGGCAGTTCACTTGTGGTCTCTGGAACTCAGTTCGTCACCTGTAAAATGAGGAAGTTCACCTCACCTTCTGGAATTCTATCGCAGCAATTTATGTTTAATTGGATTCAAAGAGGAGCTGAGCCACTCCAAGTATCTTGTAAAGACTTTCTTTAAGGCCGGGCACAGTGGCTCATGCCAGTAATCCCAGCACTTTGGGAGGCCGAGGCAGGTGGATCACTTGAGGTCAGGAATTTGAGGTCAGCCTGGCCAACATGGCAAAACCCCGTCTCTACTAAAAATACAAAAATTAGCCGCGGGGGGTGGTGCATGCCTGTAATCCCAGCTACTCGGGAGGCTGAGGCAGGAGAATCACTTGAGCCTGGGAGGTGGAGGCTGCAGTGAGCTGTGATCATACCACTGTACTCCAGCCTGTATGACAGAGCGACTCTGTCTCAAAAAAAAAAAAAAAAAAAAAAAGACTTTCTTCAATCATCTACTTATTCCTATGTATTTATTGGATGCCTCCTATATCCCAAACACTCTGTTAGGCTCTGGGAATAGAGTGATACCTAGTAAAAGAGACCAGGCTCTAAACCTCAAGGTGGGCACAGTCAAGTAAGGGAGAGAAACCACAGACAGCCTGGGGTAGCACAGGGGTCCTAAAGCGTCTCCACCAGCCCCAGCAGTGTCACCTGGGAACTTGTTCGAAATGCATGTTCCTCGGCCCCAGTCCACACCCACTGAACCAGAAGACCCGAGAGTGGATTGCCGCAGTCTGTGTTGAACGAGCCCTCTGCTGCACAGTGGTCTCATTCTGTTACACAGGATGTTGAGAACCGCTGGTGCCATGAATGAAAATCCAAGATTAATGTTAGAGCTCTTATTCTTACGGGTAATTTGATCCCAGAGAAGATACTTCAACCTTCTGAGTCTCATTTCCTCCTTTTTGTCAAATAGGAATATTTTCAAAGTTCTTTATTTTTTCTGAAAGTAGAATTGGATATTTGCAAAGCATGTGACACGTACCTGACTGTAAGTATTTATGCAATTTCTTGATAAACTCGGATAACTTAAATGAGGAAATGGATTTTATTATCCATAGGGTGTTCAGAGGTGAAAAATTAGGCCGGAAGCGGTGCCTCATGCCTGTGATCCCAGCACTTTGGAAGGCCAAGGCGGGTGGATCACCTGAGGTCAGGAATTGGAGACCAGCCTGACCCACATAGAGAAACCTCTTCTCTACTAAAAAAAAGAAAACAAAAATTAGCCGGGCGTGGTGGCGGGTGCCTATAATCCCAGCTACTTGAGGGACTGAGGTAGGAGAATCGCTTGAGCCCAGGTGGCAGAGGTTGCGGTGAGCTGAGATAGTGCCATTGCACTCCAGCCTGGGTGACAAGATCGAAACTCTGTCTCAAAAAACGAACAACCACCACCAAAAAACAGAAGTTGAAAATCATTTTTCATTTTTTTATTTCAAACAAAATTGAAATCTATCGTTATGAGAACAGTACTTCATTTCAGCAGTGAACCTGGTTTATGATTACAGATTTCTTTAAATATAAAATTGGTCTATTTCCTCATTTTCTTATTTCTTTTTTTTTTTTTTTTTTTTTTGGTGAGATGGAGTCTCGCTCTATCACCTGGGCTGGAGTCCAGTGGCGCAATCTTGGCTCACTGCAAGCTCTGCCTCCCAGGTTCACGCCATTCTCCTGCCTCAGCCTCCTGAGTAGCTGAGACTACAAGCACCCGCTACCACCCCCGGCTAATTTTTGTATTTTTAGTAGAGATGGGGTTTCACCATGTTGGCCAGGCTGGTCTCGAACTCCTGACTTCGAGATCCACCCGCCTTGGCCTCCCAAAGTGCTGGGATTATAGGCATGAGGCACCGGGTCCAGCCTGTGCTATTTCTTTAGAGTCTATTCTTGTTAACAGTCTCAAGCAAGGAAAGCACTCGCATAAGATGAGCCCATAGGTACAACAGAGATGTGGCTAAGACCTCACCTAGTTACTCCCCCAAACTTCCCAACCCTAGTAAATCAAGAATTTTAAGCGATATACTTGGAAATGATTTCATATAATTAGGAATAATTAACTCCTTGGCCATAATAGTGAAATGCCAGTCCTTGTTCTTTTTTAACTTGTTCCTTAAAATTTTGAAGTGCAATTAGTTGTTTTGAACTAGGATGAGGTGATGGAGGGAAGTCCTTTTCAAGAAATTGGTTCCAGGGCCGGGAATTTACGTTTACCCTCCTAACACCCACATAACCATGTGTTCTCTCACTCTCTGTGTTTCATTACAAGCCTTATAAATGATCATTACTGAAAAAGACATCTTGAGGCAAATTGCACAGAACATTTGAATACACTTGCGTCCCGTAGAAACGTCCTAAGAATCAAATTTTAGTAACACCACTTAACTTTTGTGATATCTGTAAGGTAAATTTGGATTCTAGCAGCAGTTCTTTTATGGTAACATTACCAGATAATGTTATGCCATTGCAATTTAGATTTCATCAGATGCATTCACTTTAGTTCAGATCCAAATGTTTTTTATTTGGGTTTTTCTGTTGTCATATAAATGTTAGCTGGTGCTTCAGCCTTCCTATATTTTCCAGTACAGAAATGTATCCAAATCAGCATTAGGGGTGAGAATAATGTGTAACTCAAGTTAGTATGTATAATCAGTTCATATTCTAAATGATATGATAATGCACCATAAAAATAGCATTTTTTATTTAAAGTATCTGGTACCTGGAGGAAAAATACATAATATAACTAGTAATTAAATATAGGAGAAATCAGCAGTAAAAATTTTATTCAAACATATTCAGTATGGTTTAAGTTATTTATAATTTTGCATTATGCATCCCCATAGATTTAGAAAGTAATATTTCTACATTTGTATTATTTGACTGTTGAATAAAATTAAATTATAAATATATATCTCAATAATTCACTTGCATATTTTAATTCTCCAGAATAAACAGTGAGTTATATCTCTCAAATCAGGAAGAAATTTTAAAACCCCACTAGACAATCCCAAAAAGTAAATACATGAAATAACTATATAATAACAGTTTGTTTGCAAAGTAATCAAATGTAAATAATATATTTATATCTATGCCATAACATCAAATAAATGTGCCATCACATTTGACTCAATATCTACCTGTGCCCTAAATGAAAATGGTTGCATTCTAAGAGGTGTAATAGAACAATGTAATGATGGCACTGCAGTCCTGTGAAACTTCCTCAAGATCATAATAATGAACCTGAAGCCCATAAATTTCATTATTGAGAAAATTCTGGAAATTCACTTGATTCATAGTTGGAAATATTATACTGCAATTAAATGCATATATGTTTAAAATTTCCTTGACCATTTATCAGTGCACATTTTTTTCAAAATTGTGTTTAATTTTAACACTGTTTTTCACTGTTTATAAATTTAAGTAGAATAGGTTATTCTTTATTTAATTCAATTTAAAATGCAGATAGGATGTGTGTTGCTTACACAATTTTCAAGACAATGGTACTGAAATCTTTTTTAGGTATATCTAAGAAATAATTAGATGGATACATTTAGCTGAAATATTCAGAATATATTTTTGCCCTTATTTAGGTCAACATAAACTTTATGGACATCAAATTTTCTGTCAATTTATGAATTTGAGGACTTCTGACTCTTGTCGCTATTTTCTAGTGGCTAATTTCTTCACTGATCTTAGTTATGTTCTATAACTTTTTTATCCCTGTGCAGGTTTAGATCAATAACATGAGGAAAAACTTGGAAATGTAAGGAAGGGACCAGTGGGAAAATTGAAGGCTCTATAAAACCTCCTAGCATCCCTGCTCTTGCGTGCTCCAAGACAGCCATCCACCCTTACCTCATTCTTGCCATATGGTCATGTCCACAACCATAATTTCAAAGTTCTCTGTAATATGCCAGTATGAAAAGTATTAGTAATGAATAATCAAATGAATATTAAGTGTCAGACATTTCCTAAGATTGAGCTGTAGGTCACAAAGCTAGTTAGTGGCAGAACTAAGACTTAAGATTTAAACCCAACTTTGTCCCAGGCTCTCTTTGGCTAAGAATGATGGAAATAATTATCGTGAATCATTACATCACTAACAATGTACTCCACCACAAAAAAACACCTCATCTTATTGTATATAAGAGTTTTTGTATGAATAAAGTGAGAGGCTTCAGGCATCGTTACCATCTCCTGTAGTTGAGAGACTTGAAACTTTGTTGTATCTTCATCTACCCTACACCCTCCCAAAAAATGGAAAGTAAAAAATAAATTTAAAACGCTCTCGTATATCATTTTATTTTACCAATGTCATCTGATAATGTCCTAGAATATCCTTTTGATGAGGACTATGAGAGACAAAATAAAATCTCCGGCTCCTGTCACTGTTTATGCGTATGTGCGTGCCCAGCGTTTAGATAACTGTTTGAAATATTGTGGAAAAGATTCATAAAAGTCTCTACCAGAAGATATGCATGCCCTTTACAATGTTAAACTTCCAGAAAGTAGCCTGTGTCCTATTAAACATTGAATTATGGAAGGCTAGAATTTATGGGACAAAAATTATAGAGGAATATGCCAAATTTTACACTAATAAAGTAGAATGAAATGACAGTTATCAAAATAAAGGATAGCATTAGGATCACTTTAGCTACTGGTTTGATAAAGCGTAGACCTTGGAACAGCCTCATCAGGATCATCTGAATTCTCAAGTCCCACCCCAGGCCTATGGAATCTGAATCTACCTTTCATCAGTTTCCTCATGTGATTTGCATATGAATTAAACACTGAGGAGTTCCAATCTAGAGAATAGTAAAAATCTTAAGTATATTTATGTAAGAGACTGACTCATGACTGTGTTTTCCCAGGATATGCTGCATTGATAACAGGGGAAAGAATTGTCTCACTTTTGTCACTAAATATAACCAGATAATTTAATAGAGGCCGAGGATGAGTAGTCTACAGCCGTGATGTCTCAAAGGCAGATAACTGTTTGCAGAGGGGCACCTCTTGAGATTAGGCATCATGAAAGGGGAGGTAAGTAATCATGAAGGCAGGGCCTGGTGCAGTGGCTCACGCCTGTAATTCCAGCACTCTGGGAGGCTGAGGTGGGCAGATCACTTGAGGTCAGGAGTTTGAGACCAGCCTGGCCAACATGGTGAAACCCTGTCTCTACTAATGACACAAAAATATGAGCCAGGCATGGTGGCATACACCTGCAGTCCCAGCCACCTGGGAGGCTGAGATGGGAGAATCAGAACTGTATGAAACTGGTAGGTGGAGGTTGCAGTGAGCCGAGATCATGCCGTTGCACTCCATCCTGGGCAAGAGAGCGAGACTCCGACTAAAAAAATAAAATAAAATGAAGGCAGGAAAACTCAACACTAAAATAAGTGGAAATTATGTGCTGGCATGTGGCATTAAAAGCGTTTGATACAGACCAAAGTGGAATTGGGGATGTTCCTGATAGAATGGTAAACATGAAAGAAAGTAGAATTTTATTTGGCAAACAGGATGGAGAGGTAGTTCTGTTGTGTAACAGCTGAGAAGGTGGTTTTGCTTTAATGTTTTTAGAAGGATTTTGTCTAGATAACATGACAAATCTGCAAAAAATGTAGGATTTATTGATTCATTATAATTTTTCAAATACTACCTGTAAGTTAGAATTCTATATATATAGGTATAGATATGACTATGACATACACATAAATTTAGATCTAAATAGAGGTAATACTTGAATGTTTGTTAGAGCACAGGTTGTCTTTGGTTTGTCACTTCAACTCTGGTACAGGGTTGTAAGTATCTGCAAGTGGATGAATTTCCAAGCATAATTATTACTATAATGTTATCCTCAGGATCAATGTTACAGAAAAGACCTCTAGGTTAAAACAACATATGCTATGTATGTGTCTTTAAAACATGTTTTTAAATTACTAAATATCTTTGCTTGAGAGTTAATGCTAACACGAAGTATTGGGGACAAAAGCACTGTATTTAAGTTTTGGGCCATTAATAGCTCAAGTCACAGCAATTGATAAGATTTATCTATTCTGCTTACCAGCTATCTGGTAGTACAGTGTGCCATAGTCATTATAATTGCTATTATGTTTGCTCCTGCAAAATTACCAATGATAATAGTGAACTCACACAGAGAACTTAGTGGGTTCAGCACTGGGGTAAGAGTTCTCATTTAACCTCACAACCAATACGTGATGTAGATTCTATGATTAGCACCATTTAGTAGAAGAGTTGGACAACTAATAAAGAACATTGTCAAGGCTTCAAGCCCAGGTCTCAGATGTAAGGGTTTATGATCCTAAAGACAGCATGATGCGGCCTCTAGACTGTATCAGAAGAAAAAGTTTAAAGGAATTCATTGAAAATGAGATAATGGAAAAAAGTAGAAACAGTATGTCTCATAGGCCTGTTCCTTATAACATGATTAACAGTAAGATAGTAGCGTAAATAATATTAGTGCTTATAAGTGAACTGTGATTTTTGGTTCTGGCTTGAACTAATGCTAGTTTTTCATAAGCCTTGCTATTGTAGAAAAAGAAGAATCTCCATTTCCCTTTTATTCTATCAACTTTTTTTTTTTTTATCATGACAAGCAACAGAGGTGAAGCCTATGGTCCGGAAGCATTTGATGAGGGAGTGGGGAAGATCTTTCTAATTTACAGGATTTTACAAAAGAATTTGGCATATTCCCAAATTGAAGAACCAAGCATATTAAAACTAAACATTTTCCCATAAACTATGAAACTTTTCATTGTGATGGATTCTCATTATGTCCCAGCATGCAAATATTTCTTTTGTACTGTGCAAATAGCAATAGTCTTAAAATTTATGCATATATAATGAATGGAACTACTACAGTAGCAGGTCACTCCCCTGCAAAGTGACTAAAAGTGATGCATATTCTGTAAGGAGATTTATTTAAATTTTCTGTCAAGTGAAATGTCTCTGGTGTTTTGTTCTTCAATATAATGGGATTCATTTTTGCAGAATTCTTACAGGTACACAAGTGTAGCTATAGCAACATGAGGGTGAGCACTTTGTTTCCTAAAGCACACGTCTCCGTGTAACTAGGCAGAGGCATATTTCTTCAGGTATGTTGCCCTATGCATCTGAAATAAGGAACCAGTTTTCAGTCTCAATTTCACTCTCCTTAAATTAGAATATAACTATCATTTTAATGTGGAAAATTTGTCAAATTACCATAGTGCTGCGAAAGAATCTTCTATATTTGGCTGTCTCTTCCTCCGTTTTTTTAATACTAAGTGAGCATATACTTGGATCTGTAAATAACTGAGTACATAAAGTCGCTGAACACTAGGGCAGAGCACTGCTGAATCCCAAGTGCTAAGAGCTTATTTTCTTGTCATTTGATATCTTCGTTCAAATGTAAAACATTTTTCACAACCAAAATTTCAAAACAAATTATGTAATAAATTGTCTTTGTTTACTGAAAAATATAAGCAAAAGAAAGCCAGCTGAATTGTGGAATGTATAGCATTAAGGAAGAAGAAAGTTATGAGATAGTGTAGAACAGTCACCATGCCAGGTAGCCCATTTTTATTCTGTTTCTGCCAGAAACCACTTAGCTTCTTAGAAATGAAGAACCTGGTGCAGAGTGGCTCATGCCTATAATCCCAACATTTTGGGGGGTCAAAGTGGGCAGATTGCTTGAGCCCAGAAGTTTGAGACCAGCCTGGCCAACATGGCAAAACCCTGTCTCTATCAAACAAACAAACAAACAAACAAACAAAAAATTGCCTGGCATGGTGGCACGCACCTGTAGTCTCAGCTACTTGGGAGACTGAGGTAGGGGAATCATCTGAGCATGGGACGTCAAGGCTGCATGAAGAGCTGTGACTGTACCACCAAACTCCAGCCTGGGTGACAGAGTGAGACCCTATCAAAAATAAATAAAGAAAGAAAGAAAAGAAAAGAAAAGAAATGAAGACTCATGATTTGAGCATGTAGAGAGATGGGAATGGAACAGGTGACACTAATTTATTCTTTGCCTTCTTTGCAACTTTGGTTCTTTAGACGGTAGCTGATTTTCAAGAGTGATGTGGGATTTCAAGAGTTATAGAGGATTTTGCAATTAACTATTAGGTAGACATAGACCTTTATTATATGTTTCATTTTTCGATGCTCCAGAGACTCTATATCTCTGTGTCTGCAAACTAAATGCATATGAGCACATACTTTTGGCCTCTGATAGTTTGCATGGACCCTCTTGTTTGACAGTGTAAAACTCTGAATCTCCTGCATTCAGGCTGTTACTGCTGATAAGTCTTGTCTAGTTTCTCTCTTTTTTTTTTCCCTGAAATCACTTTTATTAAAAAGAATGCCATATAAAACATGTGTAATTGAATTATGTCAGCTTTCAAATTTACTATTTTTCAACCTTTAACTTAAAGCAAAAAAAAAATAGATAAATGTTAATATTCAATTAGCTTATGTTTTTGAATTTCTACTTTTATTTTAGATTCAGGGGGTTAATGTGCATGTTTGTTACATGGTTATATTTTGTGATGCTGAGGTTTGGAGTTTCTCTTATTCTACAAAAATGGGACCTTTAAATTTAAAATGCCAGCAGCAACTATCAATGCAATTATGATCTATAGAAAGAAGTTGGAAGATAAATTATACATTTAAAGCAGAATGTATAAAAACACAGATCTGAATTGAAACTACTTGTCTGTTAATCTTTGTTTATTGATTTCATGCATTTGGCCTTATTTGTTTAATAAGTCTTTTCTCATTATAAAGTCAAAGTGTGCTCTAGTCAAAATTTTGAAAATGTAGAAGTGCATAAAAATATTACTCTTAAACTTACCCATTAAAACTAGATAATAATGATGCCAACATGTTATTTTAAGATAACAATTCTAAAACATGTCTTACCTTGTACAATCTGTTAAAAAAACTACTTCATAGTTTAAATCAAGAACTCTGTCATATTTACAATGCCCCTTTTGAAAATCTTACTAAACATATTCTTATATTATATTCTTATATTATACTTATATTTAAAAATATTTTACCACTTTTCATTCTAGATATTTAAACATTTAAGATGTGTCAAAGGCAAAATAACAACAAATTAGTTTAAATATCTAATGGTTTTCAGAGGTTCTAGAATCAGGCAACACATCATTTTATAAAATAAAATAAATGTTCAGATGAGCTGAGCCGAGGAGATTTGTTTCATAGGCAGGAAAGGTCTGAAGAAGGCAGAAATGGTGAATAAAAAGCAGATGAATCATTTCAAAGTGACTTCTCTTATGGGGTTAAAATCAGAGAGGACTTCCTTATTATGCTAACAAAGTTCAACTGGACTTTCCTGTTTTTTTTGGAAAACTGGGCAGTTTCAAAATTCAATTTGAGTAGGTGGCACTTAGCATATGTGACTCCATTCTAGTTTGATCTGGTCTGCTGGGGCCTAGGGCAGGAGGCTGGTCCAAAACAATGGCCTCCCATGAACTTTCTTTAACAGGTGCTAAAACTCATCTGTATCATTTTGTATTGTATACTATATAATGTTACACTTATTTTTATAATAAATGCAAGAGAATAGTTTTTTTCCCTTCTATCTGATTCCATTTGTTTTTTACCCCACTCATAAGCTTCTCTTGGGAAAGAACCAGTTTGACGCCAATGCCCAAACACCTCTGAGTCCACAAAGAAACAGAGAGTACAACCTTCTTTGGCTAGGTTTGAATTATTAAAGAAAAGGTTTAAAAATATTTCTTGCATCTCTCTGTGATATACTGGAAGCCTTCGGCTTCTCTCCATCTTCATAAAAGCTACTATTCAAACTGCTTCTCTTAAATTCACCTAAAGAAGGTATACCTTCACTGTGAGAATGAGTATTAGTCTTCCAAAGTTTGTTTAGCTCCTATTATTATTTCCATTGATTTTACACAAAGATAAAGAAAATAGCTAGAGTTGGCAAGGAGATTAAATGTATAAATATATACAAAAAAAGAAAATTCTGACTGCTTTGTTAATATGTACAAAAAAAGAAAATTCTGACTGTTTGAAAATTCTGACTGCTTTGAAAATATATACAAAAAAAGAAAATTCTGACTGCTTTGAAAATTCTGACTGCTTTAATAGACCGTATAAGATTAAAACCTACATATAACCTCTTCAGATTTTACAGTATTTCTTTCTGATGGATAATTTTAAGGTATAATGTATATAATCACGTGCTACACCATTACAAGGTAAATATCAGAATGTATTATTGCCAGGTAGATATGAAACTGAGACTCACATCTAAATTCAACCAACGATATTTGTTTCTCAGTGTGTTTGTGCCAAATCAAATATAGTGACATTATCCACAGATGTATAAAGAAGAGACGGTTTTTTCTGCAGCCCATAAATGTGTGGTGAAGCTCCCTCTCCTTTAGACGGCGCAAGTTAGCTGCCAGCTCCCTGCTGCCTAGTCAGTGACGATTTCCTGTTTCCAGTGACTAGAATCCTGCCTGCCTGGAGTTAGAAATGACCAGCACGGTAGGAGGATGGAAGATCTATAATATTAAACTTCTATGTGTTTTTTCTACCTACGCCTTGCTTTCATATCCAACTGGGATTTCTGGCCCCAAGTTTCACTTATTTATCCACGAAAGGCAATATCAAGCAGAGACTGGGTTTATGCTACTGAAACTTAACATTTCATACAGGTAATTTATGAAAGTATATCAACCCCGGAAGAGGATTTTTGAACTTCAGAATTCCCTAATAATTTTTCTGCTGAAAGAAATTTGCTCTTGGCTTTCAGAATTTAGAGAATATAGTTGCAGATATCAATTTAATTCGGTATTTGAGTGCCTACTACATGCAAAACATTTTGCTAGATTTCTTGAAGAATGCATGAAATAAGCTTATATTCATTATATGGTCATTACTTTAAACTAATAACTAATTTTTTTTAGCATTTGCTCTCCCAGGCGTTGTACTTATATTCAACATTTCATTTAATAAATTCTCATAATAATATTTTGTGATAGACACCTTTACTATTCCTAAGTATAAAAAGGAGACAAAAAGGCTAAATAACTTGCCAGATATCATAGCTTATTATATTAAAGGTGTTCAGTAAGGTGTATGTAGATATTAAAATCATCCTGCCTTCAAGGTTTTAGCGATCAAGTAGGAAAGACAAGAATAAAGAGAAAAAAATAAAGTATAGGTACAGCAAATGCCATAAGAAATGAGAAAAATGCTATGGAAACACTGATATGGGGGCAGTTAGCTTGGTCTGAAAAACAAGAGGCTGAGGAAAGTTCTAGAGAAAGAAAGCCATCTTTCAAGCCTGACTTTGACGTATGAATAGAACTTCCATAGCTAAGACAGTTATGGCTGGGCAGAGTGGCTCATTCCTGTAATCCCAGCACTTTGGGAGTCCGTGGCAGGTGGATCACTTGAGGTCAGGTGCTTGAGACCAGCCTGGCCAACATAGTGAAACCCCTTCTCTACCAAAAAATACAAAAATTAGCCGGGCATGGTGGCGCATGCCTGTAGTCCCAGCTGCTCGGGGGGCTGAGGTGGGAGGATTGCTTGAGCCCATTGAGGTGGGAGGTTGCAGTGAGCCAAGACTGTGCCACTGCACTCCAGCCTGGGCAACAGAGTGAGACTCTGTCTCAAAAAAAAAAAAAAAAAAAAAAAAAAAAAAGACAAAGTCAGGAAGGAAAGAAAGGGCAAAGCCGAAAGGCATTGCAAACTATGAGAATAGCAGGAACAAAGAGGTTGGGAAGTACAAATTATACATGGCCCCTACCTGAATAGTTCAGTAGGCAGGTATGGATCTGCAGAGGAGGATGAGGCTATACAAATATTTTTGTTGAATGGTTTTGGATGCACTGAATGCCAAGTCAAAGCGTAAGCGATGACTTTTAGAACGGCTCTTTTGTTATTCAGTTGTGTGTGTCTCAATAACCACAGTAAACATTATCAAAACTAACACATGACAGGGTACTTACTTTTCAGAAACCTTTTTCCACTATTTTAGGGAATTCTCTGCTAAAGAAAAGAAATCATAGGCAGGTAAGTGAGAGAGAGTTCTTAGGACTTCAATGGAGTGGTAGCTTCTCGAATAGGAGTGAGGCATTCCTGATACTCCAAAAGTTAGGAAACTCAGAACAAGTATGTATGACGTTAAATTGTTTTCCATTTTGAATTTACACTCCAAAATTTTAGACTGGAAAACTCATTTGTTTCTCACAGATATCGCTTTCTCCATTTTCATCCTGTTGTCCATAGCTAAAACTATGGCCCTATGCTTAGGATTAGAGAAGAATCCTTATCTTTCAAACTGCTTTTTAAAATTAAACAAATGAAATTTTGATTCTTCATTTCACAGATACATTATTCAAACAAAATTCAAAGCTAATATTAGGATATAGATTACTTGTAAATAATCAATACCTATTCAACATTATTTGACACTAAAGATTGATAAATATTTGTAAATATGAAGCTTTTCAGAACCTTGAAACATGGCCTAAATTGCAGTTGATCTTGCCATTATCCTTTAAGTGATCTTCATCATTTATTTTATAATCATTTTTATTGCTTTGTTTTATATTTCCTGAAGGAGAATTAAAGTTGTTATTTCAAAACAAGGAAGAAATTATTTATAGTGCTTTATTTGCTACACATGAAAATATTTACTCTAAATATAATATTTAAGGCTAAAATGTTGGATTTGAATTCTTGAGTTTTTAAGTTATGTTCTTATCATTATCAACTGAAGGTTGATAATGAGCAATATATTAAAAATATTTTGTCAATATATTTCTATAGTTAGAAATATATATTGATCATAGATGCTCTTGGATTTGCAATAGGATTACATGCAGATAAACACATTATAAGTTGAAAATAGCATAAATCAAAAGTACATTTCAGCAACCTCATTGTAACCAAGGAGGATACTGAATGCATATAGCTTCCACATTGTCAAAAAGTCAAAAATAATAATAATAATAATAAGTCAAACCATTGTAAATTAAGGACCCTCTTTATAAATTTTTCTTTTGATAACTGAGAATAGAGTAAAATACCATGAGTTTATTATTTACTTATAAGATTTTAAATATTTTAATCTTGGATTTATATTCCATTTGAACTCCTGCAGATATGCTGGTGGTAATATAATTTTTTTTAAAAACTCTTATTGTAAAGAAACCTCATTAGTAGTTTAGGCGTTTTCGACATCGTGTAGGTGGCCATTTTCCACATTCTATTTTCCTCAGGAAAATAAATTATGAATCATTTAGTAAATTGAAATTACAAGGAAATGGGAAGCTAATACAGGAAAATAACCAGATGTAGCTTTAGGACCTTTCTTGGATGTGCTCAAGAAGAGTGACCTTAGACAATTATTTGAAAGACTGCTTCCTGCTCATCTTTTACTCGCAGGTCTTACTCCTGTCAAAGAACAAAATTTCAACAAATTGAGTTTTTAAAGATCTAATTGGCTTTTATTAGTGATTCATGAACTGAGCAGCATCCAGTCGACAAAGTACACAGGAGCTCCTCTGCATCTGATAGAAAAGTCAGTTTGTGTAAGGCAGCTGGAGCAGGAACAAGGGAACAGCCTAGTGCACAAAGTGGACTGGTCAGTATCAGGTTACTTCACGTTACTTTCCTTGCAGGGGTTAAAGCACAGGAAGCCCTTACCATAGCAGCTCAGGCTGACTGGACCCCTTCAGATTGGTTGCTGTGAGTCTCCTGGTTTTTTTTTTTTCCATGAAACCAGCCTACAGGGAAATCTGACTTTCACCTCTCCCCTGATTTCTTAGAAGGTCACATCTTACAAGTAAACAGCTTGGTTTTGGTTTGGTGACATGGGACCTTAGCCTGAGTGACTCCATTTTGGGTTGGTCTGTTAGGGTGTAGTACAGAAGCACAGTCCAAATCAATGGCTTCCCATAGATTTTCTTAACACTTGTTCACTCAGTATTTATCAGACACTGTTGTTGCATTTCTTGTGGTTCCCTGAAAGACTTGATAGATGAATCTCTGCTCCATTTTGCCTTTTTCCTCCTCAGAGTACTTTGTACACACTTCTGTTAGACTGCGCATCCCTAACACTTGCTGTATTTAATTTTAATTGGTAAATATCTGTCGCTCCCATCAGTCTGTGTGGCCCCCCGGAGAGTTGCAGCTGTCATACATTCATTTTTGTATTGTCATGTATCCATTTTTTATTTACCACCCTCCATGGAGGGAGGTAGAAGTTGTAGGCAAGTTTGACTTAAAATATCAAACAAAATGTAACATGAAAGGAATCGTGAAGTTTAGGTTGGTTAATGTCAGATCAACAATATTGGGTGTACAAATGAAGATATTTGAGAAAAAGAGCAAAATTCCAGTCTCACATTAGCAGGGAGAAATGTGTTTTTTGAATGTGTTTTAAATGTCACCATGTAGGTGACTAGGCTAGGAACTGGACCTGCTGCAATGTTATTCAAATATTGGAAGGTAACTGCTCCTGAGATACTACTTGATTTTACTTAAATCACCTGTCTGAGCATAGTGACTGAGTAGGTAGGATTTGATGGATTGGTTTATTATGGTTAAATTGAGCATGGAACAATCTAAATTGATCATTAAAAAGACAAAATCCAGAGCCATCATGCTGTGGCTGTTTGAATTAGGTGTTATATCCACGGCCAAAACAGGAGGAGGAGAAAAAAGTATAGATTTAAAAAAAAAAACATTTCAGAGCAACATTTTCAACATATCATTGTTAGAAAACGCTACATGAAGACATTTTCAATGACCAGATAAAAACCAAGTGTGGCAACTGACAGCATACATTATCCTTTAAAACATTTCCGACTACATTACGTTTCCTTTTCATTTTGTGTTTGTCATAAATCTGCTGTTGGGGAATTTTTTTAAAGTTGTTTCTGAGTTTATGTTAAGCATTTCTTGTTATGTGGTACACTTTGCTGTATACCCTTCACTTAGGAACTTTTCTACTTTTAGCCATATATCTCTTCCTATAAACCATACTGATGTGATTTTTGTTTTAGATTTGCAACTCATACTTTCCTTCTAGGAGACGTATTTTGCTAAATGTAGCTCAGTTTTCATTGCTTGAACTAGACTAGGACTAACACTTTTCCTTTTTTACTTAAGCGACATTAAATAGATAATATTTATCTATGTGTGAGGTCTCAATTTTCTATGTAGTATTGTGAGTTTTAGGAGAACCTGAGGGAATTAAGCTTTGGAAACAGTCCTTTATGATCTTTTGTGATCCTATACATATTGATAAGAAGGAGAGTTAGGAATTGTATATATCAGTCCTCTTTATTCCTCTTTAAAAATTAGAATAATCTTATTGCTTTATTACCAAAGCACTATTGTTTTAACTTTAAAACATAGGAAAGGCATAGCGTAAGAAAAAAATAAAATTAAAAGCAATTGATACACTACCTCAACATCTAGGACTAATCACTACTTACATTTTTGTGAACACTCTTATGGTATTTTGTTTTTGTATGAATGAAAGTTTTTTCTGGCTTCTTTTGGTGGTGGTTCTTAGGTTATTCTGTATATTTAGATTTTAATCTACTCTTTTGGTTTAATCTGTATTTACCTATTTTCAATAGCTACATAATATTGCCTTATAATATGAATATACCATAACATATTTAACCAATTTTCTGCTGTTTAACTTTTAAGTTGCTTTCCATTTTTCTGTACTGTCATCAACACTTTGATAATGAACAATCATCTTGTTAAATTTTGAACAATGCCATGAATGTTTCTCAGAATTTACTATTTTTAGAACTGAAATTGCCCAGTAGAAGAAAGGATTTTCTCTACACATTCAAATACAGAATCCATTTCTTTTAAAATTTGTCTTATAAGCCTGACAATAAGGCTTTTGGCTTTTGTCTTATATGTCTTATAAGGCTGACAATAAGGAAACTACTTCTTAAGATCTTTTGAAAAATATTTCACAATACAACAAGATACTGCACTTTAATAGGCCGCTTTCACCTGTTAGTATATTCTAGGCATTCACATAACATCTGATAAATAAACGTGGGAAATCAACATAAAGAGAAGTTCTTTTTAATTTTCTTTTTTTGGAAATAGCCATAAAATACTAATATAAATGTTACTTATTTATGTACTTATTAAGACTGACAGCCTAGGTACCAAGCTAATTATGGTCTGTAGTCACAGGACATGTTTTATGCATTTCTTCTGCATTTCAAAAGCTGCAAAACAGCTTTTGCACCTTAATGAAGAGAAGCTCAGTATCCTCCCAGCTCCTCTGTTTTGGAGGACACAGAATTGTTTTCACATGGTGGCTGTAAATGAACAGTTCTTTCCAGTGTCGTAGTATGCTGTGCCCAAGAAAATCTCAGTGATCCCATTGTTTAATATCTCTAAATAAAGCTACTCAGAATTAGATAAATGGGATGTACAAGTGACAAAGTGGGATAATTTGCTTACTATTTTGAAGTGGGAACAAATACATTTGTTGTCTAAATATAGTTATGTCTAATGTATTCAAATAAATTAAAATTATGAAATGAAGTGTTCATTAGGAAGTGCAATAAACTGTTGCCTTTTCTTGCTCAACGTTATGATGGCCAGAAGGCCTAATTAAGTTTGGTAGTGGTGGCCTCACAGGCAGGATTGTCTTAGAGAGGATAAACCTCATTAAAGAAAAAGCTAAGACTCCTTAGCTTTTAAACTGCTACTCAGACCTAATTCCTCTTAGATAAGGCCATATTTATGATAGAGAGTAAAAATGTTTACCTTATACTCATATTTAATTAGCCTAATGGTTTTTATATCAATGCTGTTTATTTCTTATATTTTTAGGCAGAGAAATGTCCATAGAGCCTTATTCTTTATTACCTTGAATTGTTTTCACTTATGATAAAAGAAGTTCCTCTCCTGCTAACGCCCTTAGTGATTGCATTTATTAAACAGTCGTTGGCAGAGAACTTAAGGATGTGCAAACTATTTACGTAAAATATAACCTCTACATTCTATTAATCTATATACTTATTATCTTCTTAAAAATGAATCAAATAGGTTCCCTGCAGCCCCATTATTATGATCGTTTCTCTTTAACATAACCATTTTTTTCTCCAGCGAGTGTTTTTTATTAATAAATGTGTGCTTTCTAATAAACTCGACTTTCTTGCATAGCTGGTAGGTAAGCATCAACAGGCCACCTCTTTGCCAGTACAGCACCCATTTTCCCAATGAGTAGTGTTTTCCATCTGGTCATGGGTCTCAAAAGTTAATGCCCAGAGGCAGGGCACAGTGGCTCTCGCCTGTAATCCCACCACTTTGGGAGGCTGAGGTGGGCTGATCATTTGAGCCCAGGAGTTCCAGACTATCCTGGGCAACATGGTGAAAACCCATCTCTACAAAAAATATGAAAATTCAACTGGGCATGATGGCACGCACCTGTAGTCCCTGCTACTCAGGAGAATGAGGTGGGAGGCTGGCTTGAGCCCAGGAGTTTGAGGCTGCAGTGAGCCGAGATCACGCCATTGCACTCCAGCCTGGGCAACAGAGCCAGACCCGGTCTCAGAAAACAAAAACCAAAACCAAAACAAAAAAAAACTTAATTCCCAGAGACAAAGCAGGGGAATCATACAAATAAGCAAGGTGAACCTGGGCCTCACAATAATGCAGGGTAGTCAGTGTGGAATGGTTCCCTAGAAAGGCTTTCCATGCCAATTTCTTAAACTTAGTGCAGCCCAGGTACACACATGTTCAAGCTGGGTCTCAGTAGCAATTCCCGTTTGCAAGACTTTGCTCTACTTCCTTCCTGATTCCCAGATTACCCTTACCTAGGCGTACTGATGTATCTTGATGTCTTTTAATTCCTTGGAACGTCCTGAGGGCTGTCCATATGCATACCTAGCATTTCCAAATCTGACCACATGGCGGTGAAAATATCCTCATATTATTTTCGTAATCCCGGCACTTTGGGAGGCCGAGGCGGGTGGATCACTTGTTCGTGACCAGCCTGGCCAACAAGGTGAAATCCCGTCTCTACCAAAAATACAAAAATTAGCTGGGTGTGGTGGCTCACGCCTGTAATCCCAGCTACTCCGGAGGCTGGGGCAGGGGAATTGCTGGAACCCCAGAGGCGGAGGTTGCAGTGAGCTGAGATGTCGCCACTACACTCCAGCCTCAGTGACAGAGTGAGACTCCTTCTCAAAAAATAACAATAATTAAAAATATTCATTTATTCTCTGAGTTACTTCTTTGTGACTCTCAGCATACTTTTATTTCCATAAACTTCAAAAGGTTGCACAGCATCTTTAATATAATTATAAAACCTTTCACTATTACATGAGAAGTACTTTTTAAGGTTGTATTCATTATTTGTGAACTTCTGAATTTTATTGTACATTTGGCATTCTCAGTTTTATGAGAATCCTGTTAGCTTTGCTGAGGCAAAACCATGCTGCTTATGTCCTTTTTATACTAAACCACATTATCTTCCTTTACTCTGGTAGTTGACCGTGCAAAATATAGTTCTAATTCCCTGTATATTTAATCCAGAATGTATCTTATTTTCTTGGTTGTTTCCCCTAAAACATTTTTCTTCTTCTTTTTTTTTTTTTTTTGTGGTTTGTGTTTTTCGAGATGGAGTCTCGTTCTGTTGCCCAGCCTGGAGTGCAGTGGAATGATCTCAGCTCACTTCAACCTCCACCTCCCGGGTTCAAGCGATTCTCTTGCCTCAGCCTCCCCAGTAGCTGGGACTACAGGTGCACGCCAACACACTTGGCTAATTTTTGTATTTTTATTAGAGATGGAGTTTCACCATTGTTGGCCAGGCTGGTCTTGAACTCCTGACCTCAAGTGATCCACCCACCTCGGCCTCCCAGCATGCTAGGATTACAGGAGTGAGCTACAATGCCTGGTCTCTTCTCCCATTTTTGTATACCCAATATCTACCTAACAAATGCCTGAATTTTCTCCTAGTTCTACATTGATACGCAGCAGATCTTGAAGAACTTAAGACAATTTATGAACAAAAAGGTTAGCAGATACTGCTAGAGATGGTTTATTTATAATGTGAGCTTATGCTGTATTTACTGCAGGATTCAGATGTACACCTATTTCTGGAAGACAACTCTTTATCTACACCCCCACCATGCTCTCAGACTCAGCCCTGGACTCTTTTATTCTCATGATTTTTTTGTGTGAAATAAATGCTGGTTTGTGAGCAAGAGAAACACAGATAGACTTGAAAGGGCAAGTTCTACCGATGATATGGTGACTATTGCTCAGCTCAACCACCAGCTCATCCCATTTCTCAGGAAAGAGTGAACTGCAAGGAAAAATGAAAGAACAAACATGGAAGAGTTCATTTCGCTGATG
Organism: Pan troglodytes; assembly: GCF_028858775.2. Classification (NCBI taxonomy): domain Eukaryota; kingdom Metazoa; phylum Chordata; class Mammalia; order Primates; family Hominidae; genus Pan; species Pan troglodytes. Next base: position 182,130,317 of record NC_072401.2, read on the forward strand.
CACTGTGAGACCTTTAGGGTAATATTTCTTTGGTGTTCATCCCATAATAAAACATGAAGAGAAGAGCATCATTTACCTGATGAAATGTGGCATGGCTTCCATAGACTGAGGCCTCCAGAAAATCCAATCTGACATAATCACATGATGGTGCTGCCCTGTTATTGCAGCTTTAGGTGGGTGAGAGGCAGTATTGCAAGGGAAATTCTGGGAACCTCCCATAAAGGAATCCTTAGTTCCCTCGGACTACCAGGACAAATTGACACAAATTTGTCAGCTTAAAATAACAGACATGTATTCTCCCACAGTTCTTGAGAACAAAGACTACACTTAAGGTTTCATGAGGATTAATTATTTCTTGGGGGCTCAGAGAGAGAATCTATGCTTCTCTTCCAGCTTCTAGTGTTCGCCAGCAATTCTTGGCAGTTCCTTAGTTTGTGGATAAAGCACTCCAGGCTCTGCCTCCATTTCCACATGGCTTTCTGTTGTGTGTGTCTCTGTGTCTGTCTCTGCTTCCCCTTCTTATAATAACAACACACATTGGATCAGGGGCCTGTAGTCCAGTATGACTTCAACTTGATTACATCTGCAAAGACCCTGTTTCCAAATAAAGTCACATTCACATGTGCCAGGCGTTAGGGCTTCAATGTATCTTTTTCAAGGAATCCCATTCTTAAGCCGCGATGTTGATTGTATCTTTCACTGTTTAGAAAGCAGTAGAGTCCACTGCGGCAAACATCCTCTGGGGACAAATGATAAATGCCATGTAGCAACTGGAAAAAAAAAAAAAAAGGAAAGAAAATCTTCCCTTCTCTCTCTTTTTGTTTCCAGACTTGAATCTCTAAGGAAGATTCTGATTAAGATTTTTGGGAGCTGATATATTATGTTGAACCATATAAAACTGCTGTTTTGTGAAGCTAAAAAGTTTTCATATAGACAGTTTCTTGTTATTCAACCTAACAGCAAGTAAACTAAGAAGCAGAAAATTATTACAGATTTAGAATGTGACCATTTTTATGACCCCAGATTGACATTCTTACATTGCAAAAAATAGAGGACTGAGTGACATGAGGTAAATGACTGCTTTTTAACCTGAAAAACAAGTTTAAATATAGTCCATGATGGAACTTCCCCATATATGACATTTTAAAGATTTATAGACAAAATTAAGTCATGTATATTTGATAGCTGTTTCAAAACTGATTCTATTAGACAACACACTTTTGCCTCTCTGAGTTAGGCCTGATGTGAATAGATGCATTTTTGACAGTATATTTTTTTTCTCTAAAATGACCAAGAGTAAAAGCAAGGTGAGTGAAAGGATTTAAAATCCTATATAAGACTGTGAATTAACTTCAAACCTCTTTAGTGATAAGCTACATATCATTCTATTTATTTACCCTTAGGATTTGCATAGTGATTTTTTTCCTCTCAACATTTATCTAAATTGAGTAGCATCAAATTTATTTCTGATCGCTTTTCCAATTTTTGAAAGTAATTTATATTCTAATACTATTTTATAGGGGACTGGCTAGCCCAAACACTGTCCCTCTGGATTTGCATTGATATTGTTTTGGAATTTGTAATGTCATCTTATAGACTTGACTTGATTTGATTGAATTAATTTACTCCTAGATCTCACTACACTGCTGTTTCTAGCAGCTTAAAATGTATCACCAAAAATATTTTCATATACCAACTTAGGTTATATGGGAGGATTCACTCATGATGAAATAGTCAACGTAGCCAAAACCTGTTTTTGAAAAATATTCCTTTGATGTCGTTACTTTGTTTTATCAGTTTAGTGAACAAACCTTCATGCAAAATTCACTGAAAAGCAATTGACAAGATGGTAACTGAGCAAAATATGGGTTACGCTGATATTCGGATTTGATTCTTGATTTTGATTGTGCATACTTTTGACAGTTGTTTAAAACTTCCTAAGAAGATGGGACCTAGAAAACAAAAGTAAAACAAACAATAGAGACATGGTAGAAAAAGTCAGGACTGAAATTCTGCAGCTATGAGAATATGTCATCCTATATGTTAAATAAGCATAGAGTTCAAACATATTTTGAGCAAAAAAATTGCCTTACGTTTCTACTAAAAATTGAAACTACCAATTATCCGTTAACATTTAGGTGTTTCAAAAAAAAGCAAAACAAACTGAAATGTTTTGTTGAGAGTGTTCAGTGACAACCCGCTGCTTACTCTGTGCATTTAAATAAATTTATATTTTATTGCTCCTTCAGTTGCACATTCCAGCAGCTTGACTTTGAAGTGTGTTACCAGGAGCAAGGATTTTCATTAGGAAGTGCCTGGAGGCGACATACAGTGATAGTCATAAATAACATAAGCTGTGTGATTCTGACCTCAGCAGACCACTGTGGACAAACGTATCTTTAGCCACAGTTATTTTTTCTTTTCATCTGATGCTGGTCTCTCTGCATATTTTTAGTAAAATGATTGAGCAGGGGCAGAACTGTTTTTCTGATTGACAAGTTAGACAATATCCAAAGCTGAAGTTCATTTAAGGGGCTGTCTGTGCATCTCTTTTGAAAGATCAGACAGTGGACTCAGGACTTTTTTTCTCAGAGTTTGTATCCTTAGGTTAGATTGCAGAGTAAATGACAAGCTTTGCTTATGTGCTATGTCTTTATAGCAGTATCTACAAAATCATTTAAATGTGCACATAACAGGGACATTAATTTCCCCAGTGAGAAATTACAAATCACTAGGACCATTTAATTAGATCCTTGGTTTTGAAATAGTATCTGTTGCAACACTGAGGGGAATTTCTATAAAAATTATTTGATGGAATTTTCAAAATACCATATGCAAAAGGCAGATTAAATGGGGGAAATAGAGATGAAATAATGTATCTTTCACTTTCTAGGGAAAAAGCCATCATCACACTTCTCAGTTTGGTAGCAATAAGAGGTTAACACCTTTGTGATACGAAAACGCCTACATTAACAATGCTGAAAACCAGATTGACTAATAAGTTGTTACTCCGGAGGAAACAACCTGTTATTACCAGAATTGAAGTGCTTCAGAGGTCTGTCTGGCACTTGAGACTTTAGATCAACCTGATAAAAAGCTAAGGAGCTGCTAGAAATTAATGGTGTCCTACTATGGTCAATGGATTTTCATGAAGAGTTTTCTCTCTGATCATGTGAAAATGTTTTCTACAATTGTTACTCAATTAAAATGCAAATTCTTTTATAAGCTGTACGCATGAAAGGCATCTTTTCATAACTAAATAAGACTACTTTTGGTAGTCTTATTATACACATGTCTTTGTATTTATGATGTGAATTCGAATAGTTAACATTTTAATTTATTTATTATTTTAATTTATTTCCCAGTGGTTGTTGAACAACTTATAGAATTAAATTATGCTTCACTGCTTACATTCTGAAAGAGATATTTTGGAAGGAAAGATGGTTTTAATCAAGAAAAAAAATCCTCTCTCTTTTTTTTTTAAGCTTCGTAGTGCCTGGAGTACTGTTGAAGCAGAATATCTCTATAATAACATCCTTGTTGAGTGGCACCTTGGCTTAGATGGGAGCCATGGATCCACCCTTCCCTGTTGAGTGAACTTAGACAATTCACTTAACTTCTCTGAGGTCTAGCTTCACTCTTAGAAAATGAAGATATCAATAATAAACTACTTCAAAGGGTTTTGTGAGATTTGAATGAGTTTTGTGGGTAATGCATTTCGCCTAGTACACAAAAGACATTCGATACATGTGGTTTTATGTTTATGTAAGGCAAGTTATGACATGGTCACAGTTGTTTGGCATCTAGGAACTAGACTGTGGAGATACTGAAGATAATTGGCTGTCCAGCTATACAGTTAACACTTATTAATCGGAAGAATGACGGTGACTCAGTGGAAATTAATTCATCCTCCCATCTCACTAAATTATCGCTGTCATTTTCTTACACATATTTGCAAAATAAATTAAATGATTTTAGAAGCAAAAGGGTGGTTTAGTATGCAATGCAAAGTTTTAATATTGTGTATAAAATTCCAAAAAAATTGCCTGACAATAAAGGCCACTGAATAGCATAAAGGAAACTTGTAGAGGAAGCTAATATTTTCTCTGTGAGTGTTGGTTATTCGAATACATTCTTTACAACATTTGTGGAAAGTCTTTTCCTGAGTATTGTCTGCCTTTACAGTTTGTCTCTGAAATCCAAATTATCTTTCAGATATTTATTTCATCCTTTACATAATTTTAACACTTTCCCAACTTTTCTCCTCTATATAAAATTTTCATATGATTTTCCCAATGGTTGTCAAATCTACATCATATTTTCCTCTAGGCTTTTTTTTTTTTGGTGTTTTCTTCTTTCCCTCTTTTTCTGAACCTAGCTAAGACCTTCTTTCTCTTCAGCAGTAATTATTCCAAGCCTTCTTTCTCTTCCAGCCTTCTTTCCAAGCCTTCTTTCTCTTCCAGCAGTAATTCCAAGCCTTCTTTCTCTTCTAGCAGTAATTATTCTCTGTACCATATATTTGGTCACCTCATATAATCTTTTAGAGGATCTCCCTAAATATCATCTTATACTATTCCTTTTTGCTGATCTTTACATGCATCTTTACATCACACATACTGCCTGACACATTTCTGTACATGTAATAAGAGGGCAGCATTTAATGTGTTAAATAGCCTATTCTAAGCCATTGAAGGTATGTGATCGAGGAGAGTCGGAGGTAATAAGATTGATTATTTTTTTCTTAGTGTAATCATTGATTCTACATTTTGAAAAAGGAAAGATATATATTTTATTTTGTTTTCATAAATAGGTCAGAATTAAATCCAGTAATGTCTCTAGTTAACATCATGAAAATCTTTGAGTTTTTTTTTAGGTATCAGAAAATATATTTGTTATTGACATGTACTTATTGAGGAGGATAAAAAAGACGATAAATTTCCCCTTTGTTTACATTTACAATTTTACTCTGCTTCATTATACCTTTTTATATTCATTAAGAAGACAGTGGCAATGCCATCTGGTTGGAAAACTGAGAACAGTTTTTCTAAGTTGTTGATTTTAGAGATGAAGAATATCAATGTCACCTTTTGAAAATAAAGGTTTGAAATGTATATAATTGCTAATAGTGGAATAGTAAAATAAAAGTCAGGAAATTTGATATATGTGGCCTAGATTTTATTACTTTATCTTTGAAACATACATTTCTCAAGGGGAAGACTAATTTCTTAAATTTGTGATTGGATCAGAAGGCTTTTGTCAGAGGTACTGTACTCAAACATTCAAACTCATACCATTAGTTTGCTGATGCCATTGGAACAAAAAACATCTGCTGCTCCTTGTCAATTTTCTTCTATTTACACTTTATCTTATTGAACTAAATGTATTTCTATAAAGTACTTCAAGTCCTTTTGGAAATTATGAAGCATAAATGAGTAGACAGGCAGAAACAGAAATAGGAGAAAATAAATGGAGGAGAGGCAGACATAGTCAGATAGAAATGTGAATTCCTGCTGCATTTCATAGGATTTATTAGACAAGGTTGTTCGAGAGTTGGTATTCACTATTGTAGTCTACCCAGTAGCTATGATACTTGAAGCTGTTGATATATCTTCTATTTGTAGTTTTTTAAACATACCATATCATCATCCAAGACCCTTTAAAAATATTAATGCAAACAGCAAACTAGCAACGCCAAAGGCATATAACCTGTTGCAAAATGTCGTTGATTATACGTTTGAGTAGTATCGATAATAGTAGGACAACCTAGGATCTGTTTTACTGCTCTTAAATCCTACTTTGATAGAGGCTGTCACTACTATAACATATTCAGATACTTTCGCTCCAATTTTCTTCTGTCAGTTCTTCCTTCTTACGAATTTATACACACACACACACACGCACATACACACACACACACACACACACACACACACACACACACACATGACAGCAGCTGATTATTCCCCAAAGAGACCTAAAATGTACTTAAAATTGAAGATAGGCCCATTTTTTGTCAACAGCAAAAATGTTATTAGAAACAAGTTCTATCTACTATTACGTTAGTAATTACCATATTAATAAGCCCATGAGAATATATAAAATTAAAACCTAATATTTTACATTGCCAATCCTTATAATCTCCACAGTAAAATTATGTATATTTTGAGTTCTTAAGCAATAAATTCCTATAGGCCTGGCCTAGAAGATTAGATAGATAGAATAGTCAGATTGATATGTGGATAAATACACATGCACACACTTCTATACATAAATGTCTTCAAACCTGTAAATATATAAAATTTTAAGGGTCTATCTTATCATCCCTATTTCCTTATTGCATCTATTGTGGAAAATGTAGGTTTTCATATTAAATACTAGTTGCCTTCTGAATATTCTTTTGACAAAATATAATTCTCAAAGCATTGTTTTTAAGTTAAAATTATGAAAAGAGTATAGCTTATTAGAGAGAAAAGATGAAGAGTATAGCTAAGAATGAAAGAAGGCTGGGAGGCTTTGTTTATTTATTTGTGCTTTATTTTTATGGGAATAAACAGTGACAGGGATGCTGTAACATAAGGTCCTAATTTCTTAATTATACATAACTATCGTCATGACTTTTCTTCACGGAGTTGCCAACAATGTAACTGGTTGGAGGGCCATCAGATAGCACCGGATTTCAGCAGAAATTTTAGTACTATCTGGGCTAAATTTATTTCTATTCCCTTTGTTTCACTGCTAGGGTACAAATCTAATTGCTCTAATCACCCTCTGATAGAAAATGTTCAGTTGGTCTTCATTGACAATAGAAAGAACTCTGAATTTGTCAATATGCCTCACATGCCCGTGAAGATCTAGTTCATGTTGATGTCTGAGTTATGTTTCTTGACTATCCCCTGTCTAGTGTGTATTCTGGCCAAGCTAATATACTTTTATTTCCACCTAACAAATGTATCTTTCTCTCATCTCCATCACTCCCCCCACCTCTCTCTCTGTCTCTCTCTCCCCACGTTAGATATTTGCATATGCTATTTCCTCAGTGAGAGTTGATTTCACTTCCACTAACAAGGGTTTTCTTCAACTGGCCATTAGTTGCTCATCATTCAGGTATCAATTTAGTTGTTCCGTCCTCCAGAAAGCCTCATTTCCAGAACAGTCTCATTCTTCCACATTATATTCTGTAATGGTGGAATTGTGAGAGTCCTGATCTGAATTCCCTATAAGCCTCCAAATTAATGAGTGTATTTGGATAACTCTTTAATTCCCAGTCCCTAGCAGATTGCATTAATAGTAGGGCATATGTAGTAAATATTTGTTGAATAAACAAAACCCGCCAGCTCCTTGGAAAAATGCAAAAGTATATACTTAAGCCACTAAGCAAATTTAGGTAGTATTCATTTAGTCAGTTAACCAATGGTTCTTTCAATAAGTATTTTTGGAATAATTTTACTGTTTCTGCCATACAGTCAGTTGTTTGTAAGGGTTTGACCACCTTTGGTTAATGAAAAGGGAGAACAGCAGGCTACTATGCATAGGAACATAGTTTTAGGTTGCTTAGAAGTATTAGGGACATTATATGTTTTATGTAATAGAAAAGAAAATGTTTTAGGTCATGATTACAAAGTGTTAATAAATACTGTTAAATATTACATGATATATATATAATATAAACCTTAAACATATTAATTTAACCCTTTGTTATTTTTCACCTTTAAAGCAATAATTCACTCATCTACTACTCTCCAAAGGTTAATGTATTCATATTTATAAAGGGAAAATAATCACTTATGTTGTTCAGTGTGAAACTTGATCTTCTATTTAATGTTCAAAATCCTCAAATGCAGAATGAAATACCGGTGTGCATTTTATGGAATTTGATATTTCAAGGAAATGAGTGGACTCTAGAGGATTCATTTGCTCTAATTACTGTAAGAGATCTTTGTCTTAGTTTAATCGTCCAACTTTAGAAATGCATGGAAATACACTATAAAAAGCAAAATAGCAAGAGGAAAAATAGTGTAATAGGAATGGGCTCTGACTAGAATTGTGGTTTTTGGAATAATACATTAGGTTTGTAATCAATTATGGATGAAATGTCTGATCCATATTTTTCCACATCATCGACTAGCACAGCGTCTCTCATGCCAAAATTGATTATGGAAGTAGCACCTCTTCTGTCATAACTGTCTGGACCAGGAAGAGTATGATAGCTGCAGAACAGCAATTAGCATCAGAAATAAGTCATTCTGAGGCTGTTTTCCAGAGTTCATCTAGAAAAAAATAATAATCCTCCCATCAACTCTGGATATGGGTGTGTGTATGTGTGTGTGTGCACATGCACACACAACCATACACAAGCAAACTGATATTTATTTGTGCTCTGTTGAATTGAAAACCTGACATTTTCTGCTTGTGTAGAAAGCAGAACAAATCAGTCTAGTTAATCCCTGTAAATAAGAATGTGGCATCCCAGTGAAATGGGAAAACATGCAGTTTGCGAGTATTTTTCAAGGTTAACAATCTCTATTAGCATTTATGGATTTATTAGTTGATTGCCTATTTAATGCAAGCCTACTATGGTGTTTTCATTGTTCCTCTTTAAATATCACATAGTTATGCTTTCAAATTTTACTTCAATTTTGTGGGGGTTTTTTTGAAGAATAAATATATATTTGGTCAAACAAAACAGCATCCAAAAAGAATGAATCTTTCCAGAACTAATTTGATACTACTAGAGCTAAGAAGATAAATAAAATATCTAGAATATTTCTAAAATGTAAGTTACATTTATAAAATAATATTGATAATATAATTTCATTGAGTTTATAAATGAATCAAAGAAAAAATTATAATTCATGTAATCTGAACTATTTAGCAATCATAAGTCTGTGAAAGCATGTATCATTTGCACATGCCAAATTTCTAAAAAGTAGGAGGATTTATTCTTGTTGATTCTTAGATTTACACAAAAAAGTCACAAAGTTCAAGAAAACTATTCTTTTCCGTGGGTTTAATACATATAATTAAATCTTTCACACTCATTCTTTCTTCTGACAAGAGCTAGATACATTTGTTACAGTTTATAATGATAAATGTGAATGATGAAAACAGATATTGAAGAAATTGACACATACCAAAAAAAAAAAAAAAAAAGAAAAAAAACTCCAAATGCATTTGCAGCTTCTTAACCTGCAGAATATTTAACTTCCATTAGACAAAAGCACTGTTCTCTAAGAACCTACAATTGGAAGAGGGCAGATAAGAGACAAAACCTCTTATCCTCTTATTGCTACCTACGTCATCAGTGTGTTCTAGGAGTCGCACAGGCCACTGGGATGGGGCTTCTGAAGCAGGAGAGGTCCCTTCTGGTTAGGTCAGGGAAAAGTCTATGACAGGAGTGGTTCCTCATATGCCATGCTTTATAATGATAATGGTTCCTACAGTTTCTGCATTCTACCTGCTGCATCAGCCTTCCTTGGAATAACTCCAGCAATTGGTGCCTCTAATAAATGTCCTGTTTTATTGTTCAGGGGCTACCACTACTATCATGTGAACACCAATTAAAAAACATTTGTTTGGGATTCCCAGGCAAGATGGCCAAATAGGAACAGATCTGGTCTGCAGTTCCCAGCAAGACCAATGCAGAAGGTGGTTAACTTCTGCATTTCCAACTGAGGTACCCGGCTCATCTCATTGGGATTGTTTAGACAGTGGGTGCAGCCCACAGAGGGCAAGCAGAAGCAGGGTGGGGTGTTGCCTCACCCGGGAAGTGCAAGGGGTTGGGGAACTCTCTCCCCCAGCCAAGGGAAGCTGCGAGTGAGGAACAGTGCAATCCAGCCCAGATACAATGCTTTTCCCACTGTCTTCGCAACCTGCAAACCAGGAGATTCCCTCGAGTGCCTATACCACCAGGGCCTCAGGTTTTAAGCACAAAACTGGGCGACCATGTGGGCAGACACTGAGCTAGCTGCAGGAGTTTTTCTTTGTTGTTGTTGTTTTTCTTTTTTTTCCGAACCCCAGTGGCGCCTGGAACACCAGCAAGACAGAACCGTTCATTTCCCAGGAAAGGGGGCTGCAGTCAGGGAGCCAAGTGGTCTTGCTCAATGGAGCCCACCCCCATGGAGCTCAGCAAGCTAAGATCCACTGGCTTGAAATTCTCGCTGCCAGCACAGCAGCCTGAAGTGGACCTGGGAAGCTCCAGCTTGGTGAGGGGAGGAGCATCCAGCATTACTGAGCCTTGAGTAGGCAGTTTTCCCCCCACAGTGTAAACAAAGCCACTGGGAAGTTTGAACTGGGCAGAGCCCACCTCAGCAAAGCCACTGTAGCCAGACTACCTCTCTAGATTCCTCCTCTCTGGTCAGGGACTTACAGATAAAACTCCCATCTCCTTGGGACAAAGAACTTGGGGGTAGGGGTGGCTGTGGGCTCAGCTTCAGCAGACTTAAATATTCCTGCCTGATGGCTCTGAAGAGAGCAATGGATCTCCCAACACAGTGCTCGAGCTCTGCTAAGGGGCAGATTGCCTCCTCAAGTGGGTCCCTGATCCCCGTGCCTCCTGACTGGGAGACACCTCCCTGCAGGGGTCGGCAGACATCTCATACAGAAGAGCTCCAGCTGGCATCTGGCAGCTGCCCCTCTAGGACAAAACTTCCAGAGGAAGGAGCAGGCAGCAATCTTTGCTGTTCTGCAGCCTCTGCTGGTGATACACAGGCAAACAGGGTCTGGAGTGTACCTCCAGCAAACTCCAGCAGACCTGCAGCAGAAGGGCCTGACTGTCAGAAGGAAAACTAGCAAATAGAAAGCAATAGCATCAGCATTAACAAAATGACAACCACGCAAAAACCCCATCCAAAGGTCACCAACGTTAAAGACCAAAGGTAGATAAATCCACAAAGATTAGGAAATGCCAGTGTAAAAATGCTGAAAATTTCAAAACCAGAATGCCTCTTCTCCTCCAAAGGATCACAACTCCTCACCAGCAAGGGAACAAAACTGGACAGAGAATGAGTTTGATGAATTGACAGAAGTAGGCTTCAGCAGGTGGGTAATAACAAGCCCCTCTGAGTTAAAGGAGCATGTTCAAATCCAATGCAAGGAAGCTAAGAACCTTGATAAAAGGTTACAGGAACTGCTAACTAGAGTAACCAGTTTAGAGAAGAACATAAATGACCTGATGGAGCTGAAAGACAGCATGAGAACTTTGTGAGGCATAAACAAGTATCAATAGCTGAATCCATCAAGCAGAAGAAAGGATATTACAGATTGAAGATCAACTTAATGAAATAAAGCATGAAGACAAGATTAGAGAAAAAAGAATGAAAAGGAATGAACAAAGCCTCCAAGAAATATGGGACTATGTGAAAAGAAGAAACCTACGATTGATTGGTGTACCTGAAAGTGATAGGGAGAATGGAACCAAGCTGGAAAGTACACTTCACGATATTATCCAGAAAAACTTCCCCAACCTAGCCAGACAGGCCAACATTCAAATTCAGGAAATTCAGAGAACACCACAAAGATACTCCTCGAGAAGAGCAATCCCAAGACACATAATCGTCAGATTCACCAAGGTTGAATTGAGGGAAAAAATGTTAAGGGCATCCAGAGAGAAAGGTTGGGTTACCCACAAAGGGAAGCCCATCAGACTAACAGTGGATGTCTCTGCAGAAACCTTACAAGCCAGAAGAGAGTGGGGGCCAACATTCAACATTCTTAAAGGAAAAAATTTCAACCCAGAATTTCATATCCAGCCAAACTAAGCTTCATAAGTGAAAGAGAAATAAAATCCTTACAGACAAGCAAATGCTGAGGCATTTTGTCACCACCAAATGGTGGTGACATTTGGTGTCAGCCAAATGTCAAAGAACTCCTGAAGGAAGCACTAAGTATGCAAAGGAAAGGAAAAACCAGTACTAGCCACTGTAAAAACATACCAAAATGTAAAGACTATTGATACTAAGAAGAAACTGCATCAACTAATGGGCAAAATAACCAGCTAGCATCATAATGACAGGATCAAATTCACACATAACAATATTAAACTTAAATGTAAATGGGCTAAAAGCCCCATTTAGAAGACACAGACTGGTGAATTGGATAAAGAGTCAAGACCCATCAGTGTACTATGTTCAGGAGACCCATCTCACATGCAAAGACAAACATAGGCTCAAAATAAAAGGATGGAGGAAGATTTACCAAGCAAATGGAAAGTACAAAAAAAAGAAAAAGCAGGAGTTGCAGTCCTAGTCTCTGCTAAAAGAGATTTTAAACCAACAAAGATCAAAAGAGTCAAAGAAAGGCATTACATAATGGTCAAGGGATCAATGCAACAAGAAGAGCTAACTATCCTAAATATGTAAGAACCCAATACAGGAGCACCCAAATTGATAAAGCAAGTTCTTAGAGACATACAAAGAGACTTAGACTCCCACACAATAATAGTGGGAGACTTTAACACCCCACTGTCAATATTAGACAGATCAACGAGACAGAAAATTAACAAGGTTATTCAGGAATGGAAATCAGCTCTGAACCAAGCGGAACTAACAGACATCTACAGAACTTCCCACCCCAAATAAACAGAATATATATTCTTCTCAACACCACATAGCACTTATTCTAAAATTGACCATGTAATTGGAAGTAAAATACTCCTCAGCAAATGCAAAACAACGGAAATCCTAACAGTCTCTCAGACCACAGTGCAATCTAATTAGAACTCAGGATTAAGAAATTCACTGAAAACCACACAACTACATGGAAACTGAACAACCTGCTCCTTAATTACTACTGGGTAAATAACAAAATTAAGGAAGAAATAAATGAGTTCTTTGAAACCAATGAGAACAAAGACGCATGTACCAGAATCTCTGGGTCACAGCTAAAGGAGTGTTTAGAGGGAAATTTATAGCACTAAATGTCCACAGGAGAAAGTGGGAAAGATCTAAAATCAACACCCTAACATCACAATTAAAAGAACTAGAGAAGCAAGAGCAAACAAATTCAAAAGCTAGCAGAAGACAAGAAATAACTAAGATCAGAGCAGAAGTGAAGGAGATAGAGACATGAAAACCTTTCAAAAAATTAATGAATATAGGAGCTGGTTTTTTTTTAAACATTAACAAATTAGATAGACCACTGGCCAGGCTAATAAAGAAGAAAAGAGAGAAGAATCGAATAGACACAAGAAAAATGATAAAGGGGATATCTCCACTGATCCCACAGAAATACAAACTACCATCAGAGAATACTATAAACACCTCCTCACAAATAAACTAGAAAATCTGGAAGAAATGCATACATTCCTGGACACATATACTCTCCCAAGAGTAAACCAGGAAGAAGTCGAATCCCTGAATACACCAATACCAAGTTCTGAAATTGAGGCAGTGATTAATAGCCTACCAGCCAAAAATGCCCAGGACCAGTTGGATTCACAGCCAGATTCTACCAGAGGTACAAAGAGGAGCTGGTACCATTCCTTCTAAAACTATTCCAAACAATAGAAAAAGAGGGACTCCTCCCTAACTCATTTTATGAGGCTGGCATCATCCTGTCACCAATACCTGGCAGAGACACAACAAAAAAGAAAATTTCAGGCCAATGTCCCTGATGAACATCAGTGCGAAAATCCTCATTAAAATACTGGCAAACCGAATCCAGCAGCACATTAAAAAGCTTATCCACCATGATCAAGTCGGCTTCATCTCTGGGATGCAAGGCTGGTTCAACATACGCAAATCAATAAATGTAATCCATCACATAAAAAGAACCAATGACAAAACCCATATGATTATATCAGTAGATGCAGAAAAGGCCTTCAATAAAATTCAACACCTCTTCATGCTAAAAACACTCAATAAACTAGTTATTGATGGAATGTATCCACTTTGGGAGGCTGAGGCGGGCAGATCATGAAGTCAGGAGTTCAAGACCAGCCTGGCCAACATAGTGAAAACCCATCTCTACTAAAAATACAAAAAATTAGCTGGGCGTGGTGGCAGGTGCCTGTAACCCCAGCTACTCAGGAGGCCGAGGAAGGAGAATCACTTGAACCCAGGAGGCGGAGGTTGCAGTGAACCAAGATTGCTCCATTGCACTCCAGCCCAGGTGACAGTGTGAGACTCCATCTCAAAAAAATAAATAAATAAAAAATAAATAAATCATTCTACTACAAAGATACATGTACACGTATGTTTATTGCAGCACTATTCACAATAGCAAAGGCTTGGAACCAACCCAAATGCCCATCAATGATGGATAATCACTGGATAAAGAAAATGTGGGACATATACTCCATGGAGTACTATGCAGCCATAAAAAACAAAGAGTTCATGTCTTTTGCAGGGACATGGGTGAAGCTGGAAACCATCATTCTCAGCAAGGTAACACAGGAACAGAAAACCAAACACTGCATGTTATCATTCATAAGTGGGAGTTGAACAATGAGAGAGGGGAATATCATACACCAGGGCCTGTCAGGTGGTGGGGGCCTGGGAGAGGGATAGCATAAGGAGAAATACCTAATGTATATGATGGTTTTATGGGTGTGGCAAACCACCATGGCACATGTATACCTATGTAACAAACCTGCATGTTCTGCACATGCATCCCAAAACTTAAAGTATATTAAAAAAACAAAAAAACATTTGTTGATTTTTATGTTCAGTTCAGGATCTAGCATACTAACATGCAGCCAATATTTCTATTTTATTTGTTTGTTTAAATCTTTAACAATATGTGCTTTGCTTAATTATCTTTGTTACCACAAGATTTATATCTGTCCTACCTGTGCTTCAACATAATTAAGGCAGTGGCTGAAAGTAACAAGCAGTGCTTAACAATTGCTAATTTGTATATTGCATTTAAAAATACAACCTTTCACCAAGATTTTATGGATAAAAAAATTCACATGTGACCATACTAATTTCTTAAAGTCAACAAAGACAAATAATTAAAAAACACTATGACAGGCTTTCCCAAAATTCAAAGGAGACTTTAAAGACAGTTTGTTTCCCAGCTGTTTTCATGACGTGATATGCTAAGTGGCTCTAATCACAGATATAATTAATAGGCATTTGTTATTTTAATCATGAAATTAAAATAATATTTTGTTTATCATTTACCTATTAACATTTAGCTCTCTTTGATGGCATGGATCATCATGCAGAAATGTTTTAGGTATAGAGTAAATGTAAACATGGGTCTGAAGAGTCAAGATCCAAATTATCCACTTTTGGTTTAGTTGGCCACATAGTTGTATCAGTTTTTTATTGCTGCTGTGACCTACTACCACAAACTTAATGGCTTAAAACAATCCACGTTTATTATCTCATAGTTCTGAGTTCACAGTCCAAAATGGGTCAGTGAGCTTACTTTTGGGGGCCCTGAAAGAGAACCTGTTCCTTGCCTTTTCCAGCTTCTAGAATCTGCCCGTATCCTTTGGCTGGTGGGCCTCCATCTCTTCTGTCTCTGCTTCCATCTTCATATCTTCTTTTCTGACTCTTAACCCCCTGCTTGCCTCTTATAAAGACTTGTGATTACACCATTCCTATCCAGAAAATCCAAGATAATATCCCCATCTGAAGATCCGTAATCTAATTAGACCTGCAAAATTCCTTCTGCCATATTGGGTAACATGTTCTCAGGTTCCATAGATGAGAATGTGGACATTTTTGAAAGGCCATTATTCAGCCTACCCCAGTTGATGCCTTTTAGGTTCATGGGTTTATTCAGAAAAGGGAATTCTCCCAGGTGAAGTTCGCTCAGATGTCTCTTTTGTTAACACTTGCCCTGTGAGCTCTTCTTAGATGAGAGACATCAGTAAAAGGGATAAAAATGGAACCAACACTGCCTATCTGGAAAATTCATAACCATCTGGGCATTTATTATTAATTTGAATAGAAGGATAAATTCCACTCCTGTTAGATCTTTATTTAGTCATATTTGCTCTCACATTATAAATTTCTTGTGTAACAAATAGCCAAATTACCTTAAGGCAATTTTTTTAAAGACTGGGCTGAAAGAAATGAGTCAGAAACTCTTTATTTTGCTGTTTCTTTCCTGAGATTGTCATAAGTTGTTATGAATACAAATTAATATACAGTTTCTATAATCAATTTGATAAGGAATACATAGAATAAAAGTATTAGCAATATCTCTTGTAAACCTAAAGTTCTTCTTTTGCTTAAAATATGTTTTTTTGCCAATGTCAGTAGATCTCTTCATGACTTATATTTGATTTAGTGAAGTTTATGTACATGCAAGTTAAGCTGTTTATTGATCATTTGAGTTTCCGTTTCCTTTCTGTGTTTCTTTGTTTTTACATGACAACTTTCATTAGTATTGGGAATCATTAAGTCTTTTTAATAGACTGTTGTAAAAAGGCCTCTTCTTACAAGAAGTTTTTTTCTGTATTTTATCTCCATGCTCTACGATTAAAATAAATAAATTTAAAGAAATAAATATTTCACCTGTCTTTTAACTTCAAGAATACAAATAGGAAATATCCTTCTGTTTGCTCTGGTGAGAACTATAGGAATATTATATTAATATTTCAAATTATGCAGTAGGTCCTTGAATAATACTGTTTCAGCGTCATTTATTATGATGTTGATGAGAAAAGAAAAAACAATCACTTCTAGGCTGGGCCCCTTGTGTGGAGTCCACATGTTGTCTCCACATCCGCGTAGGTTTTCTCCTAATTCCTTCCACCTCCCAAAGACGTGCTTGTTAGGCTCACTGCCATGTGTACATGGTCACTGGGAGTGTGGGTGAGGGTGGGTGAGGGTGAGCGTGAGTTGCCCTGTGATGGGGGGGTGCCCCGACAGGAAAGATCCCACCTGGGGTCCTAAGCTGGTGTGAAGGGCTGTGGCCACCCTCAACCCTGAACTGGAATAAGCAGGTAAATACTTGTCTTGTTTTGACTAATCCTTCTTAAATATATATAGAGAGAGCACACATTTATTTCATTGTTTAATATTAGAAGTACCTTGGTCTCTAGTTAGAAGTTTGGTGATGGCTTTGTGACCAAAAATATGCCCTAAGAACTTCATTTATATCAATTAGCCTATAAGAACATCGGTTTCATTAAACATTGTTTGGCTTAAAGTTGCAGTTTCCAAGGATCTA
Organism: Pan troglodytes; assembly: GCF_028858775.2. Classification (NCBI taxonomy): domain Eukaryota; kingdom Metazoa; phylum Chordata; class Mammalia; order Primates; family Hominidae; genus Pan; species Pan troglodytes. The sequence goes on from NC_072401.2 coordinate 182,147,444, forward strand.
TTGATGATGTTAAGTGAGGAGTTACTGTATAACTTTCTTACTTTTTATTGATTTATTTTTATTTTTGGTAGAGACAGGGTCTCCCTATGTTACCCAGACTATTCTCAAACTCCTGGTCTCAGGCAATCATCTCACCTTGGCCTCCCAAATTGCTTGGATTACAGGCGTGAGCCACTGCACCTGCCTTATGATATTGATAAGGTTTGGCTGTGTCTCCACCCAAATCTCATCTTGAATTGTAGTTCCCATAATCCCCAAGTATCATGGGAGGAACAAGGTGGAGATAATTGAATTATGGGGTTGCTTTCCCCCATTCTGTTCTTGTGATAGTGAGTTCCGCCATGTGAAGAAGAATGTGTTTGCTTCCCTTTCTGGCATGATTGTAAGTTTTCCAAGGCCTCCCCAGCGCTGTGGAACTGTGAGTCAATTAAACCTCTTTCCTTTATAAATTACCCAGTCTTGGCTATGTCCTTATATACAGATATAAAATAAAATACTTTTCAAAAAAGCCACATTTTTCTAAGCTAAGGTTAAATTAACATTGCATACATTGAAAGTGCATATTTCATTTAATGACTATTATCATTAAATGTTCAACATTTCCCTCAAATCTTGAAATTGTAAAAGACACATTTGGGAGTGGTCATGTGACCTGATTGTCTTGTGCTAGAAATATAGAAATAGCATTTTCAAATAAAAAGGATGCATTTTCTCAAATACCTTGTATTTGCCTTAATCACAATGTGAAATGTGCTCCACTTGATCCTTTTAAATTGTTTCTATGACATTTGCCACAGTAGTCATTAAATTAGATAGTAATAGGCGAATGTGTATTGGGATCCTTTCCATTTTGCAGAAATAAAGAAAGTGTGTTGGCTACTTTTCTGCTTTATGAGCCTCTGCAGGAACAAATGTGCTCATAAAATGTACATTAAGAGTTCTTCAATTATTTTCCTATTTCCTTCAGCACCCTAGCCTCTTAATAAGCTTTTTCAGGAGTTTCTGGTCTATATTCATTTAATTTCTTCAACATTCCTCATAAGCTTTCATCATGATTTAAATGAAATCCTTTTACAAGGTGCTATAGAATTATAACCCAGTGCATTCACTAAGTATAATTCTGTTCAGGAGCTTACTTCTCCACACTGGAAGAAAAATTGCTTTGCATTTCACATCTGACTTTTCTTTTCACTTTTTAAGAAAACAATGAATTGAAGATGCATGCACACACAGAGACACACATGCAAATATAGATTTTAATCATGACATTTTCATACATTCTCAAGATTACCTAGTCTAACCTTCTCATTTTATATATTACAATCAAGTAAGCTGTTCATGTACCTTTAGCTACGTGAGGGCAGGTATAGCACTAGAAGTCTGATCTCTTTACCCTCAGTTAAGTGCATTTTCTGGTATACTGTGCTGTCTTTTTGACAAAGTATACAGTGTACAATATAAAAGTTATAGGCTGAAAGCACATGAGGAACCTTGGCTGGAGGCCGCATTACCTTTTTCTCATAAAGAACTTGACACTTCATCAAGTTCCCACTTGAATTGTCATTGTGGCCTGTCACTTGTCTGACACATGGGCAGCATATGCTTCCTACAGTATGAAGCCAGGCAGAATGATATTTTTAATCATTTGTATTTGTGTGTATGTATATATATGTTTATATGTATGTGTATATATATATATACACACATAATGTATAATTGTATTTATCATTAGTACTCAATGCACAAGTAATGGATTCTATATTAAATACATATGAAATTGATTATGACTATATTCCCATTTCTTGTCTTTGTTGTTCATTTCTTCAGTGCTTGCTCACTTCTCTGTCTTAGAGGCATTGTCATTTCAAGATCTGAATTTGTTCCTTGGACCTGTCTTCTTCCAGTATTAATGCTTTTTCACTAGTTTTTTTGTTTTCTTCTTTTTAACCTTTTACTTCCTTGAGAGATTTTATTCTTTAATTTTCTTTTTGTATATTTTTGTTTGAGTTTACAATAATCTCCCTAGCTTGATTTTAGCATGTATGAACTTTAGGTTGGAGTTCAAATGTTTTAGTTTTTCTAGTAGTGGTAAAAAAAAAAAGTGCTTTTAAAGATTAAATGTTTACTCAGTCATTAGTAAAAAAAAAATAGGACTAATAAAATAGCACGAGGTTGATGGTGCAGCATAATATTTGAAATCATGCATGAGGGGATATTTAAATCTCAGGTCTGCCACATATTTGCAAGCAGTGTGATTTTGACAAAGTGACTTAACTGCTTGTAATTTTGATTTATCCTCTATACAATGGAGACAATATCTAACTTACGAATGTATTATAAGAATTAATGAGACAATCTTTATACATAGCTTAACAAAGATTCTGGAACACATGATGTTCTAATTGCAGAATGACTATTGTTATTCATTAAATTATTCTAAAAAGCAAGACGTTCTGAGGATTCAGATATTGTTCAACATATTTAAAGGACCAAGTAAAGGTTTAAAAAAATTTTAATCTGTTTTTTTCTCTTAAAACCTTCAAAATTCTCTATTTTCAGAAGACGTCAACATTTTCTCTAAAGAAATAAATAACTTTGTTTTTGACTTGTCTTCATCTACTTAATTTTCATGTTTTGCTAGTGCTCAAAGACTCTTCATAGATTGTAAAGAGATGCTAAATTTGTATTAATATTTGTGAGATGTGTAAGAGGTACAATCTTTTGTAAGATCTTCAAAAAATTACAACCAATCATTCCTCTAAGACTTTCTATCTCTCATATCCTGATTTTGAAATTGTCAGAGCACTATCATCTGAATATGTTATTGATTTATGTGTGAATCTGTTTTGTATTCATCTTTCCCCAAAATTCAAGTTACATGATGGCAGGAATGTTATAGGTTTTATTCGCCATTATATCTCCAGTGCCTGGGACTATGCCTGGGCCACTGTAGTTCTATATATATTCAATATACATATATATTGAATAAATATATATATATATATATAAAATAAATAAATGAATTCCAATTGGCCGTTTTGAGCATTAGATAATCCTCTACAGATATCTTACAGACTGGTTTACAGGCATTAATCTCTCTGAAATGATTTAGATAAAACAGAGTTTCTCAATTTAAAACAATTCTTAAGATTTTGTTTTCAATACATGCTAGTCATTCACCTGTATATCTTCCAGGAATTAAAATTATGATGGTGGTTAAATATCTGTTTTGTTATAAATATGTTTAAAAGAGTTTCTGCAGACCATTAAATCAATTTTTAAAATTACTGATAGATATTCTATCAAAACAAGAGTTGAGAAAAAGAAATTGTGTGGTCTTTTATCATAATAAAGTAAACAGCTAAGAACTGTCTCAGATTTCATGTGTACCTAGTAGTTTAATTAAGGCGCATGGACAACTTCATTTTTAAAATATAGCCAAAAATACTTCAGCTCTATGATTACTAAATAGTATGCTATGTCACTTCTCATTTTTTAAGGTACAGCATTGTTAGAGAATTTTTACAAAAACAGCCATCAATAATGATGAATTTAGATACATCCCAAATGAGTTAATTAAAATGACATCAGAATTTCACTTAATGATCTTGCTGCAAATATTCATTCTGAACTTGAACATGTTACTTTTTAAAATGCCCAGTGCTCAACACAGCAGAAATTAAACTGAAATAATTAATGCTTTAAACATGTTAAAAGGGGTAACTGCCATCTGCTCTCATTAGGGGTGTTAATATACATTAAATGCATCATATTATAAAATAGCAACAGCTGCCTATACAGGCCTTTTTCTTAATGTACTTTTATGTATTTATTTATTTATTCATGTATCTATTTTGAGATGGAGTCTCGCTCTGTGGCCCAGGCTGGAGTGCAGTGGTGCAATCTCGGCTCACTGCAACCTGTGCCTCCTGGGTTCAAGTGATTCTCCTGCCTCAGCCTCCCAAGTAGCTGGGATTACAGTCACCCACCACCACACCCCGCTAATGGTCGTATTCTTAGTAGAGATGAGGTTTCACATGTTGGTCAGGCTGGTCTCAAACTCCTGACTTCAGGTGATCCACCCACTTCGGCCACCCAAAGTGCTGGGATTACAGGCGTGAGCCACCATGCCCGGCCGAATGTACTTTTAAAATAGAGATTAACTGGACAAAATGGTTTACATGTAACAGTTGTTGGAATTAAATTGTACAATGATAAATGTGCTGAATCTAATGAATTGGGAACAAATTTCCAATTTATTTATAATTATTTTATACTTTTCATGTATATAATTATTCACTTGGCTTCACATCAAGTCATAAATAGATTAACCTAAAATATATTTTTAAAACAAAAATTCTTGACAACAAAATGTTTAGGGGAGATATACTAAATTTGAGTTATGAAACATAGAGTGTACATTTCAGATATTCTCAATTTTTACATTCATCAAAGGTACTTTTGTTGGAGTTTATGTTTTTGTAATGCATAACAGGTTATTATGAAAGAATGTGAGAATATCACTAAAAATGTGTTTTCCACATGTAATTTTTTATACCAATATGTGATCCAGGGTTATTTTATAATTTAATACTAAATATGATACAGTATAAGATTCTTTAATGACCTTGTTAAAGCTAACTAAAAATTGAACATTATTTTCAAATGAAAACATTTAATCATTTAAAATATTAAATCTGCTGACATATTTATAACCATTTTCATTGAAAAAGAGATTTATTTTCCTTTCATGTCATTCTCATTAACTTGTATAAGACATGCTTATATAACTTAACTCAAATGTAACAAGATTCTTAGGCTTTCACAAATGCAATTTACAGAAGAGCAAAAGATAAGCCAGTGCTCAATATCATACTGAAATGAATCATCATTGATAACTGTACTTCTTCCTCTTTCTGCGTAGCTTTTTGTCTTTTTTCTCCCTAACGTACTTGTGGAGGATGAGTAATTTGAAATGAATTCTGTTCTAACAATTATACATACTGCTGTACTCTCATCTTCCTGACAAACTAGCGTCAGGCTGAATAGAGTGAAAAACTTGCACAGAACGAAAACTCTCTTATCAGGGGAATGTTTGGATAGGACCTCTTTGCTGCTATTAGCTGGGCAGTAATCTGGTGAGATGGGGGAGGAGAGAATAAAGCTATCTAGTGCTACAGCATATATACATTCTGTACAGATCTGTCATTTGCATAAAAATGCTGATAAAAAAGGCAAAATACACGCAATGCTTAGCAGAGAAACAGACAATAAATGGTAACCGTTACTGTTCTTTCATTAATGTTTCTAATACAATCATTGCTATTTTTAATGTGAATCTCGCCTTAACTACTGAAATTACCTCCTTTCTCCCCCAGTGAACTATCCTAGCTGTCCTTTGCCAGATGAAGACTTGGAAATTAGAAACTATACAGAGTGTCATCTATAGTAATGGGTGGAACTCTGATAGATTCCTCTTGTTCCTTTGCTTGATAAATTTCATTCTTCCCCATTCACTCAACATTTATTGATAGACACTGTTCTAGATGACATGGATGGATACCAATATATAAAAGAAATAATTCCAGTCTGAAATAAGCTTTGAGTCCAATACATACAATATTAATTACAACCATGGAATAGGTTAAGGACTTTTGCATTTGCTATGTACATGGCAGTGTGGGAAATCAGAGGAAGGAGTGCTTTACTGCTTGGGAAGACCAGCAAAGTCCATCTGGACTCTTGAGCATGCAACAGAGGTTCAGCATTTGGATACAGGGAGAAGACATTCTTAGCTCAGTAAGCAGCAAAAGTAAATACAGGATAAGAAACAGTGTGGCATATTTAGGGCATCCAGTGACTAAAGCAGTCAGTAAAGAAAAGTGTTCTCTTTTCTCTTTCCCTTCTTTTAAATATTTCAGTAAGCCTTTTGTTCTTATTTTCTGCCTATGCAATTGGTCTGTAACTAATCCTGCTGGTATTGCTTGGAAACAGGTAACCTTCACATGTTGCATGCTGGGAAGACTGGAACTTCTAACATTGAAGGGTGGTTCTATCTTGATGAGAGTTAAGTTCTTAGGGATAGTTATCTACCACTGAATGGTTAGAATGCTACTTTGCTCTCAGTGATAATAGGAAATATGAATAAAAAGAGATCAGATATTTTAGGGGGAAAGATTGTATGCACTATTAAAATTTGGAAAAGAGAATTATCTCTTCATACTGCTTTTATAAGTACCTTCAGCTATTTAATTTATTTATAGGTTTCCTTGTGGCACAGTTCATTGAGGTAAGCACTAATTTCTAAAGGTGCAATTTATTTAGTAATGACAAAGATACAAATAATAATCTCCTGTCAGTGATTCAGAGAGGCAAATGGATACCTTGAGACAAGGCGATTGTACAATTCTCATTCTTGCAAAGAAAAATATTGCCATAATACCTTGGTAGTGGAAAGTTTAATTTCTAATTTATTTTCTAAATCTGACTTTTTAAACTGTGTGTACAGTAGCTATGTGATTGTTTGGAGTCATCATGGACAGTTCTAATTCTCTTCTGGTTTTGCACCCCATGGATTTAATCCAAGGATACTTTGAAGTCAGTTGGACATCCACATGCAGGTAATACGTTCCTTGCATTGATCACAATGCAGAATTGATTCTTATTACCTAAAGGAGAAACATACTCAAAAGGTTCAAGCAAAGCAGTAAGATTTATTGGTTTATTAAGGAGCTTCAGCAAAAAGCTTCAACATGCATAGAATGATAACATGTTTTCAAAGATGTAAGCATATAAATATTTATAGGGAAAAAGTTACCATATTCTCTGTTAGAAACAGGTATTGTGGTGATGATTAGATTTTTTTGTTTTGTTTTTATGTAGACAGTATAGATTACAAGTGCCTGTATAATTTTTGTTGGAAGAGAACAATGATCTAGAGTTTCAAACACTATAGCTTAGAGCAAGGGTTTGCAAACTATGGCCCACAAGGATGAATGTGACCATTGCATGCTTTGTGTGGCCTGTAGGCTAAGAATGGGTTTTCCATGTGTAAATAGTTGAAAAAAAAGGTGAAGAATATTTTGTGCCTTGTGAAAACTTTATGAAATTCACAATTTAGTGATCCTAAATAAAATTTTATTGGACTAGAGCCAGTTTCATTTGTTTGCATGTTGTCTCTGACTGGATTTGTGCTACAACAGCAATGATGAATAGTTGAGACAGAGACACGACGTTCTGCAAATCCTGAATTATTTACTATGTGGCCCTTTATCGAAAATGTTTGCTAACCGCTGCTTTAAAGTAAGGGAGCTATATTCAAAGTCACTCAAAATAGCTTAGGAGAATTTTAAAATGCAATAACATTTATGTGACTTCATCTGATAAGTTTCAGTTAATGAAGGGAATAAAAGTATCATGAAAGCAAACAAGAAGAAAAAGATAATTTTCCTTTAATTTTCCTTTATTAAAAAAATGAGTATGTTTTATATTTTAGCCTGAGAGTTGATAGTTTATGGTTACAGAAACAGACAGGCTCATGTGAGTGGGCAAGCCCAGCATATGGATTTATCCAAGAATGGGCAGTAGGAATTCAGCACAAGGAGAAATATGCAACAGCTAGCAGATGGCTTGCATTAACAGCAGTAAGGAGAGAGGAGGAGACTGTGTGCCAACACCCCTTTCCCACTGTTACCATCCAAAAAGTCAAGTACCCTACTTTTCAAAATTCAGACTTGCAATTCACAACTCTGAAGTGAGTGTTAGATCCTTTATAAATAGATAATAAAAATCAAACAGGTTAACCTCCAAGTAACAAAACTAAATCTTCAGATAATACATTCACTTTATCCCCAACTGAATTGCAATGCAATCTCCATAGTGGGGAAGAAAGACAGTTTCAACACTGATTACAAAGTTGAGAGCAAAAGTCCCTGAAAAAACAATGGACACTATATCACCTCATTACATTTGGCTACATTTGTTGCTACGGGGTTTGGTGACAAATGCTCTCAAATGGCTGCAAGTACAGTTAGCTAAATAAAAAATGGCGTTCTTAAAGAATCTACTTCTTATCTTCAGAATAATATAAATCATATAATATGATACGTATATTAATACAAATCAAATTATTCTGAAGCTAAGAATATATAATATAAATGAGACGGTTGAGGAAAAAAACTGTATCACATTAAATTTCTGTAGTAATTAGTAAGTAGAGCCTTTTGTTTTCTTAAAATCCGAAACTATATTTTCTGCTTTTCTTCTATGCTTAATATGAATGGAAAATTTACTATTTTGTAGGTAATTTACAGAGTTATACTTTGAAAGTTTTTTTTTCTTAACGAGGGTATTTATTAGTTTTGTTTCGATTATTGAGATGCCCCCTGCCCCCTCTTAAGTAAAAAAAGGGGAAGGGGTGCTGCACAAAAAACTCCTCCCAGTTCCTTCTAGTTTAAAAGCGCTTCCCGGAAAACAATGGTCTATTTTTTTTACTCCCTTCTCCCTCACTTTCCAATATCAGGAGCTACTTGGAATGAATTTAGGTCCCAAATCCATGTGAGGGTTAGCTTAGGTTATTCAATTCTCAGGGAGACATTGTTTTGTTTTATTTTTAAAATTCTAGCCCGGCATAGTGGCTCAGGCTTGTAAGGTTTGCTTAAGGCCAGGAGTTTGAGAGCAGCCTGGTCAACATAGCAAGAACTTGTTTCTACAAACTAGCCAGGATCAAAACCAAGGTTTCTTCATCTTGGCAGTATTGGTATCTTGGGCTGGGTAGTTTTTGTTATGAGTAGGAACTGTCTTCGGCATTTTAATATGTCAGTAGCATCCCTGGATTCTACCCACTAGATACCGGTATCAGAGTAGATCCTCCTCCAAGTAATGACGACCAAACATGTCACCAGATGTTGCCAGCTGTTTCCTCGGTAGAGGAGAAATTTACCCTCAATTGGGAACCATGAATCAAGACCAATACAAACATATTTACTCATTGCCTCTCTTTTTGATGGTGTGTGTTTGTATGTATAGTTTTTCTTTTCTAATTCACTTTTTTTCTTTACTCTTTCCTTCCTTCCTTTCTTCCTTCAATTCTTTTGTCAACTTACAGGAAAAGAAGCCATCTATTTAGTACTTACCATGAAATACTCTTGGTTTTTTTTTTTTTTTTTGGTGCTCTACACGTTCAGAAAAACTTCTCTAGTTCTCTAGTAACAAACTATAGATATGATCCCTGAAATTATAGTCTTTATGAAGTACTCTTTAAAGATAAGCTGGCACTATTTTAAATACATTCCAATCTTTTGCTTCATAACACTGCAAAATATTTAAAAGAAGACAAATCAGAGTTTAAGAAATGAAATATCTCCATAAATTATGTTACAGTGTAAAGAAGTGTTTTATAGTGACTAATGTGTAGCTCGTACTGGTATTCTTAGTCAAATATTTTTTGAAAATGTATTACGCATGCTGGTATTAATACTACTTGTAAATAGTGTCAATCATATTATTACTATAGGAATAATAAAATACTTAGAACTTTGTAAATAGGTACGTGTATAGGATGCATGTAAATAAATGAGGAACCAACTTAACACCACATCAGAAAATATTGATCATGTGTTATATGATTAGCATTGCCAGTTATGTAGAAATAAACAAAATAAATTAAGTCCCTGCCCTCATGTAACTTACATCCTAGTGAGAAGCTCCAATCAATACATTAAGATAGCATATGTCAGATGGTGAAATGCACTTTGGGGAAGAATCAAATTGTGTTAGGGAGATGTTGAGTCCTTGGGAGGCTTTTTAAAAGAAGGTCTTGAGGGCTTGTTAATAGGCTGACATTTGAGCTGGAAACTGAAGAATGTGAGGAAGCAGAGCATAGGGATAGCTAGAAAAAGGATTTTTCACATTCTCAACACCTGCTCCATCATTTGAAGTAAAAAATAAATAAATAGATAAATAAATAAATAAATAAAATGTTATTAGAAGTAGACCTTTGAAAATATATGATGTTTTACTCCAGGCTGAAAAGATGAAAGTAAATAAAATTTGGCAAAACTTGTTTATTTCAGAACTCCATTGGACCATATGATTTTTTAGAAACTAGTTGGGACATATCCTAGATTTGTATGTCAAAACATTTTTCTTGTATGTGTGTGTTTTTATGCCAATACCATGCTGTTATGTATGCAGCTATCACAATAGCCCATGTTCCCCATAAATTATAATTATAAAATTATTATATTTTAATTTTACAAAGAAATTGGTGAAATATTAGAATGAAGTGGATGAATTTTCTCCAAGGAACATCAAGAATGAAGATTATGATGACTGCAAATATTGTAATAAATGGAGGGTGTATTTCTCATGGGAAAAACTTTCAAATTCTTTTGCATTTTCTTAATTATCTCCATATTCCTAAGTACAATTTTTATGCTGCTAAAAAAAAAAGAAAAAAAGAAAAAAAACAAAGAAAAACCTGCGGCAAATTTTTTTTTTTTTTTTTTTTTTTTGAGATGAATTCTTGCTCTGCCGACCAGGCTGGAGTGCAGTGGCATGATCTCGGCTTACTGCAAGCTCTGCCTCCTGGGTTCAAGCAGTTCTCCTGCCTCAGCCTCCCAAGTAGCTGGGACTACAGGCGCCCACCACCATGCCCAGCTAATTTTTTTGTATTTTTAGTAGAGACAGAGATGTATTAGACAGGATGGTCTCGATCTCCTGAACTCGTGATCTTCCCACCTCGACCTCCCAAAGTGCTGAGATTATAGGCACTCAGGTGTTATTCAGATGTCTCTTGGCTGCTTTTCATTGGTTGGGGTTTTAAGTTTTGCTTTTCTCTAACACAAGCACTTACCAGAAATGACCCAAATTAAGTTTCAACCACGTTTGCAGTGTAAGCAAGGTCAAGGCTATTTTTAAGGCCTAGTTGGTATTGTTGGCTAAGGAATTTTTCAGATGTGGTCTCTATTTGAATTTTGCTTTCACAATTACTAAAAACTTATGAATTGTGTACTAAAGATAACAGATAAAACTTGGGCTTTCTTATCTTTGTCTCTCTAGGGTAGCAAACATTTGCTGAATGTGGCCTCCCAGATTCCATTTCCTATCATTCAAGGCAACACAACTACCATTTGGTTTGAATAGCTTCACTTTTCTCTGCGCTCCTCCAACAGACGTATGTGCTTAGAAGCTGAGTGCTCCCAGCTCTAGGGTGGGGCCTAGGGAAGAGACCCAGTTAATGAGCAATGATTAATTCCGGAGTAGACATACTACCTGCATTGGCCTAATCAGAGTGAAGCTCATGAATTCTGTGTGATGACTGGTGGAAGATACACCTGTAAAGGGAATAGTAACATGTCTTATGACCACATACAGAGAGCTTTCCAAGAATGCAGGAAACATCAACTAGATTAAGCCAGTGCTACTTACTACTGCAGATAAACTCAAAATATTTGGAGTTTAATATAATAGAAATTTATTTTTCACTCAGAAATTCCAGGTAGTGGGGGTGTTTGTGTTGGTGCTTGGCTGGATGAAGCTGATGAAGGGTCTGTATTCAGCATCCGTATTCCAAGACCAGCATTCAGTTAACAGATGGAGAAAAAGAGTGGATGATAGTGCTTGAGGGATCTTAATGGGCCTGCCTACAAGTTGCATGCATCATTTTCACATACGTTTTATTGGCTAGAGCCAGTACATGGCCACATTAAGCGTAAGGGAGATTATATAATGTAATCTAGTTGTGTATTTAGGAGAAACATGAAATGGCTTGATGAAGAGTTAGCCAGTGTATGTCACATAAGACACAAAGATGAAAGATGTATACTAGCACCATCATTTCAGCCTTGGATCAAGCCATGCTTAAGACCAGCATAAGCCTAAACTATTCAGTTACTTAATGTCATAAATTATGTTTTTCAATATAAATGAAGCTGAATTAAATTCAGTAAATGTCAGTCATTTGTAACATAAAAAAATTTAACTGCTATACATGACAACAAAATATCAGATAAGAATAGTAAGTTGTTAATTTGTGTGGGTAGAATAAATGAAGACATGTACCTCCTTATCCCTCAGAAATCATATTTGCCTGGAATGTTGGATTAAATATTTCGATTCATTGTTTTTTGTTTTTTGTTTTTTTTAAACTGCCAGAATCACTACAGTTTTAAAGAAGAGAAAGGCATATATTTTGTGAAAACTCTAATTGGATACAGTAATTTTCTTTCATTGATTATTAGTCAATTCATAATATTTAAGGAGGGGAAGGAATATTATGTGGCCAGATGAAACTAAGCATGAATATATTCTCTAAGTGTTGCATACAGGGAGACAGGCCCTGGGTGAGGGCTCTAGTTGCCTAGGACATTACACACATCATTCCACAGATACATTTCTAGTACAAAAAGAAAAAATCACCATCCAAAAAAATTTTGTTTAGAATCTGGAAAGATAAACATTGAATCTGTGCACTGAAATACTGAAACAGTGTGTTGAATCAGAAACATAACTGGGGTTATTCTTGAAAATTGATGTCACTAACTGTGAGCATGGACGTCAATGGGAAATGGGTCAAGATATGTATTGGACCTTGTGAGTCAGGAATCCCATAAGCAAGAGGAAGTGTTATAACCTCTGTTTATTTTTGTGTTTTGTTGGTGGGTATATAGCTGCTTATATGCACACTCCACACTAGGCTAGGGAAACTCTTATAAACTTTAATAGCCATTGGAAATTTGTGTGTGGAGGAAAATAAAGTGTGGTGACATGATCTTGCAGATGTGGCTTCAAAAATATAGCAAAATGTGACTAAGCCTGAGCCTGAAAGCATGCAGAGGTAATTACAGTGGTGGCATACTGGCAACTTAGGTGGAGCCTTTGTAATTGAGGGTGAAATGTAATATATCGGCAAAAGGAGGTCAAGTGGTTAATGCTTCGGAAATGGTATGCTTCAGAACCAGACAGTCTTGGCCTTGTTTTCTTCTTTATTAAGACAGAGTTTTGCTCTTGTTGCCCAAGCTGGAGTGCAGTGGCATGATTTCAGCTCCCTGCAACCTCAGCCTCTGGGGTTCAAGCGATTCTCCTGCATCAGCCTCCGGAGTAGCTGGGATTACAGGCGCCCACCACCACGCCCAGCTAATTTTTGTAATGTTAGTAGAGACAGGGTTTCGCCATGTTGGCTAGGCTGGTCTCAAACTTCTGACCTCAGATGATCCCCCCGCTTCAGCCTCCCAAACTGCTGGGATTAAAGGTGTGAGCCACTGTGCCCAGCCCCAGTCTTGCCCTTTTAATCCTATTGCCAATGCTTAATTGAATGAGCTGTGTGATCTGGTGCCATCTACCAAACCTCAGTGAGCCTTGGCCTCATTAGCATGCATAGAATGGGGTAATTACTTCATTTATATAATTCTTACACATGATATGATACAAATAAAATGCCTAGTAATGTGGGTGCTTAATACATCATTACTCGGAAAATTCTGCTGCCAGAGGAAAGCTTGGAGCTATCCTAGGTGGTGGCTTGTTTTTTGGTGGGGACATACAGGCTCTTCAAGGTTTTCCTTCATTTGGAATGCTAAGTCAAGACATGAGGACTGAATTTTGTCTACAATTCATTTAAGGAATAAATCCAAGTGCCCAGTGCACTTGAATGGCTCAGAAGGATAGACTTTGAGAAAATAAGACAGTGGGCTCTGGAGTCTTCTCATGTACTTTGTTACTTGAACTCCCGTGTATAAAATGTAGATATGATTACATATTTACCACTGACTTTTGTTTTCTTATTCTCAATGGAGAAGAAAAATCACATGTGGTGAGTTTGTAAAATAGTAAAATTATGCTTGAAGTTTGTACTTGCATGGCCTCTTTTCAAGGTGCTAGACAAACTGAAAAGTCCCCTTTTCTTCTATTGTGAAGGACTGTCAATTACTCTTCTATATTCAGCAATCTTTGCTTGAACTTTATTGATAAGGTATTCTTAATCTTAATTCTACAATATAAGAAAAACATAGATGGTCAGTTTGAGAATTAGAAAGAGAAGGCAGATTTTATCCTTTTTAAAGGCTAAAGATTTTAAAGAATGAAAAATAAAAATGAAATTTTACTCCCATTAACAATAAAATTAGGAAAAGAACTACAGAGATAAGTGAAATAAGTGTTCCCTTTCTACCTGCCATTTTTCTTCCATATATGGATAGTCCATCTTTTTACACTAACCATTTCAAAAGCCTGTCAACTTACAACCAGAACTGTAAATTTCTCAGTATATATTCTATACCTAGGATAATTTTGTGCTTAGCCTTCAAATTACCATTTCAATTACAATGCAAATGGACACATGCATGCAATTTTATTTAAATGTATTGCCTTTCTTTGCCTATTGCATTGTCATGGTGCTGCTCTCTTCTATTTGCATTCTGCTGCATTCAGGAACCAATATTTGCAATTACAGTGAATGAGAAATTGTGATTTGGCCCATAGAAGTTGACTTCTTTTAATATTCTTTTTCCACTGTTAAACTCTGAATGATATCATCATTTCTGTTTCTATCATTTACATTTTTTTCATTACCTGTAAGTAATTCCAAATATAATGCGCTTTTTGAATTAAAGAGGGTCCATGGTTCTTTCATAGTTATACATGTCAAATTTTTCACACTTCTGATTTTTACATTTTCTGTCATTGGAAGGAGGTGAATATACTTTCTGCAAAATTCATATTTTATGCTATAGTTAATGTTTTCAAGCCATCTAGTTCAATTCTCCCTTTCCCATTCTGAAGAACACTATGTACCATCTAAACAATCACCATTTAAGGTTGAGGCGTGAGGAAAATTTAATAGCTACATTTCCCTCTAGGTTTCGGCATTTAAAAACATATATAAATTTTCTTTCCTTTGTGAAAATTATTTTCATGCTTTACAAAACTTTTGGGTTTAACCTCAAATTTGAGAACCTAGAGGAGGGAGGTGTATAATGACTATGATTTCCTAAAATGATGATTCAAGGTGCCTCCTTAATCAGGAACTAAGCCAACAGTTGAGCTAAAACTCAGACTTTCACACCTAACGTGTTTCCTTTTCCTCTGTAGGAACAGACTGATTTCTGGAGTTTCTACATCTGAGTCATTTTAATCAATGAAATAAAGCTGTGTTTTCTTTGTTACCAGAGAAAATAATAATGCTTTGAATTTGTCAATTCTGTATAAGAGCCAGTGTTGAGTGACACTGTGTTCTCTCCTTATCTAAGGATGTGGATTGAAAAATCCTCAACACAGAGAACTCTGTGTGGGGGAACTACTAGGAAAACAGAAAATTCCTGACATCCAAATGCTTGTTTT
Organism: Pan troglodytes; assembly: GCF_028858775.2. Lineage (NCBI taxonomy): Eukaryota > Metazoa > Chordata > Mammalia > Primates > Hominidae > Pan > Pan troglodytes. The sequence continues at coordinate 182,162,783 of NC_072401.2, forward strand.
TAAAATAATTTTCTTATACTTAGACAGTATATGTGTGTCTTCTGTTATGTCTAACCAGTTTAGAATACTTAAAGGCCAATCACTGAATTCTACAGAATAGCTTATCGTTGAATCTTGTCTAATCAAACATAAGTCCTATTTTTTGGTTTGACTATAATGATCAAGTCATTTAATATCTTCTTGTACCCCTCTATTGATCATGTGCAAATAACAGCATTTCTCACTTCTCTCCTATAGCCAATTTAATAAATTATTAATATTTATTGAGTATTTTAAACTACTGCCCTAAAATGTGCATGCTAATAGATAGTGGTATGTGAGGGGGAAAAAAATGCTTCAAGGATGACCTCACTGGTGTTACAATGTTGACCTCCGCACAAACTCAGATAATGGCTGATGGCTTTTCCCACAAAACCATAGCTAATATATGTTTCTCCAACCCACTGCTCCTAACAATCTCCTTTGCTTTTCAAGGAAACCCATCAATATGCTTTAGAGGCATTTCATCATTATTCCTTCTACTCTTTGTGAATCATCAGTAAGAATATATTTCAGAGCTTCTAGGGCTATATCCATTTCCTACTTTCCTCTTAAATTGTCTCTTGCAGTTAAATAGAAGGAAATGAGCTAGCTAAGTGCTCAGCTTACATGTACTCAATCAAAAATGAAATTTTACTCAGCTCTCGATTTTCCAGGCTGTAGAGGGGGGAAATTCAGAGACATTACAGCCAGAGTCAGAGATTAATGAGAATCATATATTTTGTATAGAAATAAAGTGACTTTATTGTATATGATACATGCTTTATATTAATGAACATTGTACATATTCATTGTATATATTATATGTATATTATTTTATAATGCATATGTACAGTGTACAGATACAAATTGTGAAATGTACAATATACAAAATTGTACATGTGTATAATTTTAATTGTAATTTAATTTTAAATACAATTATCTGTATATTTATTTATTTATTTACTGAGGTGGAGTCTCACTTTGTCGTCCAGGCCGGAGTGCAGTGGCATGATCTTGACTCATTGCAACCACTGCCTCCCATGTTCAAGCAATTCTCATGTCTCAACCTTCTGAGTAGCTGGGATTACAGGCACCTGCCACCACACCTGGATACTTTTTGTATTTTTAGTAGAGATTGGGTTTCAACATGTTGGCCAGGCTGGTCTCGAACTCCTGACCTCAAGTGATCTGTCCACCTCGGCCTCCCAAATTGCTGGTAATACAGGCGTGAGCCAACGTGCCCGCTCTGTATATTTACTTTGCATACAATATAATGCAAGGACTGAATCAGAAAAGTACAGAGACATACAGTGCGTAAGAATAATTTTGAATGTGCAAGGAATATTGTGTCAATATTGAGAGAGACATGCTTAGGTTATACCAAAACTTGGAGCCATTCACTGAAAAGGTGAAAGCCTGTGCTTTAGCTATGCTGGGGTATGAATGTGGGCTCACCTAAAACAATCAATAGTATATTTGAACTCATTAACCATTTATTGAATGCTCACCATGGACTGGCTAATTATTATGCTCAGAATTGGGTGTACAGAGATCAATGGGAGGCAATTCTTGCTCTCAAGGTGTAACCAATATAGAAATAATAATATAGAACAAAGTACTAGTACTGTAAGAGAGCTATTTTTTTGAAGCATGCTGGAATCAGGAAAATAATTGTAGAAATGATGACACATGAGATGAATATTGAAGAAGGGATAGGAGTTTTTCACGTAAATAAGAGAGGGAGAGACTTTTAGTGCAAAGAAGTGAATAAAAAGAGAACACATAGTATGCTTCAGAAACAGCGTGTTCTATTTAATTTGAGAGGAAAGATAGAAGATAAATGGAGTGTGCAAGCCAGCAAATAATGAAGCTGGAAAATGTGGGTTGGGATCAGAGTTCATGGAGCCAGAATGTCATAATAAGAAATCTGCATGTTAGCCTCCAGGAAATGAAGAGGCTTGAGAGGATTTGAAACCACAGTGTAGATCCCTGGTTCTGAAAAAGTGTAGGGAGTGGACAGTGATTTTGCCCCTTGGGGGTCATTTGGTAATGGCTGGAGACATTTTTGCTGTCAGTGGGAGATGTACTGCTGGCCTGTAGTGAGGAGAAACCAGGGATGCTGCTAAGTGAACAGGACAGGACTACAATAATTATCTGCTCGAAATATCAATTCTGCTGCTGCTGAGAAACAGCCAATGATGTAGCTAATGGGGCTGTTTAGAAGGAGAAGTCTGCGGTGGAATTCCCTTGTAGGAGGCCATTGCTATGGTTCAAGTGAAAAAAAAATTAAAACCAGAACTAAGGGACTGAAAGTATTTAGGAGAGACAATGGAAAGGTACTCGAGAATACTCAAGTTTGTGGCTTATTCAGTACAGATTCTGAGATAGAAAGAAAACTCAAGCATGACTGAACTCTTCAAACTTGGGTAACTCAGAGTGGTTGGGGAGCTAATCAAGTCAAGGAAGTTACATAAGCTTAATTTATAAGATGCTGAGTTTGCAATTTCTATGGGTTCTTCAGATGGAGATAGATGGCAGGCAATTAGACATATAGACCTTGGACTCTGGAAAACAGTTTGTTGATTCAGTCAAATATTAAACATTTACTGTGAGTTTTGATCCAGGCATGTGGAATCATACAACAGTAAATAAGACATACCAGGCGCCCTCCTTGAACTCCCCACAGTTCTTAGTCAGGAAAATAGATAAATGAAGTTATAGGTCTATGGGTAGTATTTGTCATTTTTCCTAATAAATTAGTAACACTATTTAAAATAATATTAACATGGGATGATAGTGGTGTGGTGAAACAAAAACTCAATCTCATACATTTTTCATGGAAGCATTGCCTAGTATAAAATCTTCAAATTGTAATTTATCAATATGTTTGAGGTCCTCATCTTTTAACCAAGTCATTCAAGTTCTAGGAAGTAATCAGAGATGGATTAAAACTTTCATTTAAGACCAGCTGCAATGTCTCACACCTGTAATCCCAGTGCTTTGGGAGGTTGAGGCAGGAGGAGCCTGGGCAACATGGCAAGACCCCATCTCTATATAATTTGTTTTTAAATTAGCTGGGTATGATGGCACACACCTGTACTCCCAGCTACTCAGGAGGCTGAGGCAGGAGGATCACCTAAGCCCGGGAGTTCGAGGGTGCAATTAGCCATGACTGTACCACTGCACTCCAGCCTGAGCAACAGAATGAGACTCTGTCTCAAAAAAACAAAAAAGACTTTCTTATGAAAGGATACATGCCACAGCATTATCTACAAAAGTGAATAGTTAGAAGTTCTATCTATATCTTTGTCTATCTATGTCCTTAAATTAGTATATCATGAAATTTATTAATCATCATAATTTTGTGGGAGTTAACTCTAAACAGACTTTAAATATAGTGTTTAGAAGAATGACCAGTGGCATGAGGAAATATTCAGTTTAAGGCTAAAAAATATTATTCGAGTTATTGAAGTCTTTCTTATAGATATAGGTAGATAGATAAACATATAAAGTGAAAAATAAATTTAAAGTGATAATCTGAAGATGATAGGATAAAAATGGACAGGAATATTCATTTTCTGTTTTGTATGAAGAACTATCAGGGTGAAAAAGGTTATAGCTAGAAGACACAAAAGCCTTTTATGCAAGGTGTGAGGTTTGAACCTCATCCTGAAGGCAGCCAGAAGCCATTGACAGATTGTAAATGGAGACGTGTCTGTTCATGTCCTTCACCCACTTTTTGATGGGGTTGTTTTTTTTCTTGTAAATTTGTTTGAGTTCATTGTAGATTCTAGATATTAGCCCTTTGTCAGATGAGTAGGTTGCGAAAATTTTCTCCCATTTTGTGGGTTGCCTGTTCACTCTGATGGTAGTTGCTTTTGCTGTGCTAGAAGCTCTTTAGTTTAATTAGATCCCACTTGTCAATTTTGGCTTTTGTTGCCATTGCTTTTGGTGTTTTAGACATGAAGTCCTTGCCCATGCCTATGTTCTGAATGGTAATGCCTAGGTTTTCTTCTAGGGTTTTTATGGTTTTAGGTCTAACATGTAAGTCTTTAATCCATCTTGAATTGATTTTTGTATAAGGTGTAAGGAAGGGATCCAGTTTCAGCTTTCTACATATGGCTAGCCAGTTTTCCCAGCACCATTTATTAAGTAGGGAATCCTTTCCCCATTGCTTGTTTTTGTCAGGTTTGTCAAAGATCAGATAGTTGTAGATATACGGCATTATTTCTGAGGGCTCTGTTCTGTTCCATTGATCTATATCTCTGTTTTGGTACCAGTACCATGCTGTTTTGGTTACTGTAGCCTTGTAGTATAGTTTGAAGTCAGGTAGTGTGATGCCTCCAGCTTTGTTCTTTTGGCTTAGGATTGACTTGGCGATGCGGGCTCTTTTTTGGTTCCATGTGAACTTTAAAGTAGTTTTTCCAATTCTGTGAAGAAAGTCATTGGTAGCTTGATGGGGATGGCATTGAATCTATAAATTACCTTGGGTAGTGTGGCCATTTTCACAATATTGATTCTTCATACCCATGAGCATGGAATGTTCTTCCATTTGTTTGTATCCTCTTTTATTTCATTGAGCAGTGGTTTGTAGTTCACCTTGAAGAGGTCCTTCACGTCCCTTGTAGGGTGGATTCCTAGGTATTTTATTCTCTTTGAAGCAATTGTGAATGGGAGTTCCCTCATGATTTAGCTCTCTGTTTGTCTGTTATTGGTGTATAAGAATGCTTGTGATTTTTGCACATTGATTTTGTATCCTGAGACTTTGCTGAAGTTGCTTATCAGCTTAAGGAGATTTTGGGCTGAGACAATGGGGTTTTCTAGATATACAATCATGTCGTCTGCAAACAGGGACAATTTGACTTCCTCTTTTCCTAATTGAATACCCTTTATTTCCTTCTCCTGCCTAATTGCCCTGGCCAGAACTTCCAACACTATGTTGAATAGGAGTGGTGAGAGAGGGCATCCCTGTCTTGTGCCAGTTTTCAAAGGGAATGCTTCCAGTTTTTGCCCATTCAGTATGATATTGGCTGTGGGTTTAGACATTTATGCAGCCAAAAAACACATGAAAAAATGCTCACCATCACTGGCCATCAGAGAAATGCAAATCAAAACCACAATGAGATATCATCTCACACCAGTTAGAATGGCAATCATTAAAAAGTCAGGAAACAACAGGTGCTGGAGAGGATGTGGAGAAATAGGAACACTTTTACACTGTTGGTGGGACTGTAAGCTAGTTCAACCATTGTGGAAGTCAGTGTGGCGATTCCTCAGGGATCTAGAACTAGAAATACCATTTGACCCAGCCATCCCATTACTGGGTATATACCCAAAGGACTATAAATCATGCTGCTATAAAGACACATGCACACATATGTTTATTGAGGCACTATTCACAATAGCAAAGACTTGGAACCAACCCAAATGTCCAACAATCATAGACTGGATTAAGAAAATGTGGCACATATACACCATGGAATACTATGCAGCCATAAAAAATGATGAGTTCATGTCCTTTGTAGGGACATGGATGAAATTGGAAATCATCATTCTCAGTAAACTATCGCAAGAACAAAAAACCAAACACCGCATATTCTCACTCATAGGTGAGAATTGAACAATGAGAACACATGGACACAGGAAGGGGAACATCACACTCTGGGGACTGTTGTGGGGTGGGGGGAGGGGGGAGGGATAGCATTGGGAGATATACCTAATGCTAGATGACGAGTTAGTGGGTGCAGCGCATCAGCATGGCACATGTATACATATGTAACTAACCTGCACATTGTGCACATGTACCCTAAAACTTAAAGTATAATTAAAAAAATAAAATAAAAAAATAAATGGAATAGATGAGCAAAAAAAAAAAAAAGGAAGATTGTAAATGGAGGGACAATACACACACACACACACACACACACACAGTTGTTTAATTTTAGAGCTTTCTAATACACATATTTTTATGTATACACATATACAAATACATGTGAGTCCTATATAATTGGCGCCTGCATATTCATACATACCGATTTTTTTTTACCTGTGACTGTGAATTCATTGAGACATACATTTCAAGTTTAAAAAATGCACAGGTTAAAAAAAGGCACAGAAGAAATGAGAAAATAACAAATCTGCAAATGGCAACAGGTAGGCATAAAAGAGCAAACATATTTGGAAAGGTTAAGAAAAATGCCAAGATTGCAACTAGAATTTATTTGTTGTGTTCAAATCAGATTCTCCATGCCTCAAACGCAAGCAGCTTTAGGTTTCTAAAGACAGAGAGAGACAGAGAGAATGAGAGAGAGAGAGAGAGAGCCCACAAAACCAACTGACCAATTTTCCTTTAAATTCATAGATTATTGAACTCAAATGGATAATTAACACTTCTTGCAATCATGCTGTTCCAGCATTTTCCTTCCCCATAATTTGAGATGACCAATTTTACCCTGTCTCGTTAGGCCATCTCCTCCTCTCCCGTGTGCCCTTTCCTCACACTTAGTAAAGAAAGGGAAGCCACTGGACAGCAGTATCCTCATGGTTCACTGGAACTGAAAACACTTACATTCATAGCAACCATTCCCATCTTCTTCCTGTTAAAATTCCTCTCAGATGTTCTGGACCCCGTATCCCCAGCCTTATGCAAGGAATTCTCTTCCTTGTTTAGCAGTCTATTACTTGTCTTAAAATCACATTCTACACTTTCTTTGTCCCCTGTTCCTCTCTTCTCACTGACACCTCTATCCACCCCAAACTGAATTCTCTCCCCATCAATCCACTGACACTTGTCTTATCAGGGACAACAATTGATCCTGCATTATCCTATGTTTCCTGATTATATTATCACAGATTTTCCAACAGGTTTGAAAACAATCGTTTGAAAACAATCCTTTGCTTCCTCCTTCCTGAAACCCTTCCATGGAGCCACACCATTCTTTTGACTTTGCTGGATCTTGCGCTTCCATCCTTTTTCTGACTTTCCTCTACCCATACTTCGCAGGTGAAATCCTGACCACCTTTATCTCAAGCTATACTATCTGTTGGTTATCTCTTTGCCCACCGTTTTAGTTTTTTTTATTATTGGTACATAGTAGATACATGTATGTATTTATAAGGTACCTGTTATGTTTTGATACAGCCATACAATGTGCAATGATCAAATCATGGTAATTGGGGATATTCATTAACTCAAGCATTTATCATTTCTTTGTGTTAGGAACATGCCACTTTCACTCTTTTATTTATTTTAACATATACAGTAAATTATTGAGTGCCATCACTCTGTTGTGCTATCAAACACTAGATTTTATTAATCCTGTCTAACTGTATTTTGTACCCATTAAGAATCCCCATTTTTTGCCACACTCCCTGCTACGCTTCCCAGCCTCTGGTAACCACCCTTCTACTCTCTGTCTCCATGAGTTTAATTATTTTATTTTTTAGTTCCCATATATGAGACTTGCAAAATTTGTCTTTCTGTGCCTGTTTTATTAACATAATGGTGCAGCTCCATCTATGATGTTGCAAATGACAGAATTTCATTTTTTATGACTAAATAGTATTCTATCGTATATCTGTACCACATTTTCTTTATTTATTCCTCTGTTGATAAACACTTAGGTTGACTTCAAATCTTGGTTATTGTGAACAGTGCTGCAATAAATATGGGAGTGAAGGTATCTCCTCCATATACTGATTTCCTTTCCAGTATACACCTTCTGGTGTATACCTAGAAGTAGAATTGCCAGATTATAAGACACAGGTTTAAATACCATCTAGGTGTATCTTGTATATAACTTTGGGTATATACCTAGCAGTGGGATTGCCAGATTATATGCCACAGTTTTAAATACCATCTACTTGTTCATATTTTAAAAAATTTTATGGTGCCAACCTATATCTCTCTTCACATTTTTAGGTGAGGACATAAAATTGAGTTTCCCTGGATGTCTCATAGGCATCTCAAATGTAGCATGTCCAACCCTAAATGCTTCAAGATCTTTGAACTGGTTTCTTCCCCATCATAGTAAATTGAATCATTCATCCAAATAGTAGTGAAAATCAGTTACCAAGTTAATATTTTGAGTCTTCTTTTAATTACCCTTCACATCAAATCCAAGTATGCAGATTCTACCTCCAAAATATATTGCACCCAGCCCTGTGCCTCCATCATTATGGATGACATCTCAGTCTATGCTGGTACCATCTTTTGCTTGAACTCCAGCCATACCATCCTAACCAGTCTTATTCTGTCACAGCTTCCCACCCCTGGCCTAATCTGCATTTCATTAACTCTCCAAGGACTAGAATCACCTTTGAAAGATATGAATCCAATCCTGTTGCTCTCCTGCTTCAATTTCTTTTCTGGCTTCCTGCTAAACTTAACATCATGTGCAGCCCATCTTCCCTGTCTTTAATGCCTTGCATGTATCCCTAACCAACTTCTCTAACATTGTGTTCCTACACTCTCCCTCCAACCTTCTGGCCACATTAGCCTGCAGATACATTTTCGGATACGCACAGGATGGTCTTTTCTGCCTCCAGGCTTTCAAATTTGCCTTTCCATGTGCCTAGACTGCTTTTTCCTTGGTTTTTTACATGACTGCTTCCTTTCCGTACTTTGGGTTTTTCTCTCAATATTATCTCCTTAGAAAGCCTTAGAAATTACCTTCTTAACCAATACATTTAAAAGCATTTTTTTATTCCAGTGCTGTTTATTTTTTTCTGTCGTTGATTGAAAATTATGAATTTTATGATTATTTATTAGTTTATTTGTTTAATGCCTTTCTTGACCTCTAGAATGTCATTTCCATTAGGGAAGGAACATTGTTTCATACAAAATTGTATGTGTGTGGTACCTACAACAATATATAACACTGTCAGATATAAGGTTGCTCTTTTTCCAATTAACCATAACAATGGATGTAAAATAACTGAATAGGACATATTAGAACATCAGGAGTTATATACTGAATTTGATAATATTATCTTTAGTTGACCATATGGTACAGATTTCTCTTGGCTTCTGTCAAATAAATGAGGATATGAATTCTAATTCTATAACTTACAAACCTGTATCAGATTGGAAGTGATTCAAAGTATTAGAATAACCTGGAGTACTCTCATAGAATTAATTCATATTACAAATAATTGTATTTGTATTTTGATGATGAAACAGCAATTATTGATCTTGAACACGGCACTGCTTTTAACAGAGTTTTATTCAAAACCTGAAGAGAGCTTGGCTCCTCTCTCTGTGATTTAACATCAAACGGTTTGCATTGGAAGCTCACTTGTAGTATGTCTTCTGGGTAGCAGCTGTGGCTGTGGTTTGCAGGGGCCACTGCTGTTCATATTTCTGTCTCTTCGCCTTAGATGTTGTACTCTGTCTTTGTTGCCATTGAATGATGGCCACTTAGATGGCTGCATGCTACGTGATGCTGCCATCTCCTAGCAGTAAATAGCATATGCTGTCTTGTTTAAAGTTGTATTTCAACATTATGTTTTCCCTCCACACTCTAGATGAACTCACTTTTGCTCATAACACTACAATCCTTGAGTTGTGTGTTTCAGAAGTATAACACTACCAATGATGAGGATGGCAATAAAGATGATGAATTTGGCAATGGTGTTTGATGCTGCTGATGATGATGGTGACAAATGAATACTGTCTTAGTTTCTCTATCCATATTAAACTTTGGATATAATTCTATTTAGATTACTTTGATTAGCATCTGCTTAATTGATCAAAGTAGTAACTAGAAATGCCTCTCTATTCTCTTAAGGATGTTTTTTAAAGAAGGATCAGAACACATCTGGCTCTCAAATTCTGGCTGTTCTTCAGTCATCAACCTTATTTCTAAGGTGCTTAGTTATTTATTAATGATTTTACTTGCTTTCCAATAGGCCATATAAAAAGGAAATAATGTTTTATTTAGAAAAGAACACATTTTCCACTCACTGATTGTGAATTAAATGTTATAAACTGTGACAAGAATTGTCAATACTGTGCTAAATGCTTGTTTAACAATTATAATATCCAGTATTACTTTAATTTTTAATTTATGCATGTTAATGCATATGCCAATATGCATTGGCATATTGCCAATATGGAAACTCTGTATTTTAATTTTTTATCTGCAGTATTACACAATGTGCTTAATCCTTTTTTCTTTTACTTAAATGAAATCATCTTATTCTCTACCATAATTACAAAGCTCATGTTTCTGTAAAAATAAATTCTTCCCTATCTCAAAATTGTAAGGCATTACAATTTTGAATTATTGTACATAATTATTGCACATGATTTTCCATTGGTTTGTTTGTATTTTTAAGAAAATTCAATCATAGGGAATTGGTTCATCCTTGGTGCATTGCACATGTGCATCACAGAAATGGATCTAACCATTCATCCGCTTTTAATAATAGATTGAGCAGTTATGAACCCTCTACCCAGCCAAATAACTTCCATTTACCTATATTTTATTTCCCTTTGCCATTTTCTCTATGTCACTTAACAAATTATTATAATAAGTATTTTATACCGAGAGGTCACATAATTTTCATTAAATTTTATTTCAGAAATTTACCTATTTCTGAAATATGAAATTGAAATATGAAATATGAAATTTCTGAAAGCTAAAAATATTAGAAATTGTTCTGTTCTTTGCTTTTGGTAAGTCCCAACTATCACTGCATTCTTCCTGGATTAGTCATGGTTAGTAGCATTTTCTATTTGCTTCTAATTGCTTCCAAGAGGTAAGTAAAGACAATAACTAGATTTACTTCATTTATAAGAGATGTAGTTTGATTTAAGTTGTGGATTTAGCACATGGGTCTTTCAAGTTAACTACAAACTGTTTTGTGTAGTTATATTACAATAAGATTATGCCTTTATACAACTACTGAAATTACATTCTGGTAATTATTATTTAAGAATGCTGAGTTTCATATGCCTCTATCTTCACCATTTGTGGATATGCAGTTGTTCTCAGTATTTTGATGATTAATTGTCTCTAAGGTCTTTCATATTTAACATATATTCTCAAATCGCCATTTTTGAGTGACTTGAAATTTTATATTATTTTGAATCATATAAGAGACTCAAACAACAAATGACAACTATTAGAATCATTTGCATTCCAAAAGAGGAACATATTTTTAAATGAGGCAGTCAACATGTTTTAGCTAAAATCTAATTTTGAGAATATTGGTAGAATAAGAATAATATAATATTGTATCTCATAGATAATCATACCAGTTTTCTGTTTGGAGATTTCTGTTCAATTCTTGTATTTTCTAGATGTGTAGTTAAGTTTGAGAAAGGTGAAATGACTTGTTCAATATCACGTATCTTATGAGCAAGACCATAGGTCGAACCAAAGTATCTTGTTCAATAGAATCATCAAACATTCAAGCTAGGCAGGAATTACAGGAACCTTCCATCTTGATCTAAAGTTAATAAGAAATTTTTATAATTTAAACTTCTTACATTTACTTCTGAAGATGATTAGTGAGAGGTAATACGAGAGCCAAGGCCTTTCCATAAGATAGATCCCAGCTTGAATATCAGCCCTGACACTTACTGTGTGCCCTTAAACAAGTTGCTAAATATTTCATTTCAGAGGTTTTGTTTCATTAGTAAATCAGATTTTGTGTCTCAGAGATGATAAAAGATATGCCATTTAAGATACTGTCAGAATCTGGAGGCTTTTCAATCAATATTAATTTTCTTTTTTACCCCAATGTGATATGATTACATTTCCAGGCAGATAGTCCTGCCTTTCCAGCTGGGGGATGCAAACAGTCATCACATACAGGTGGAAGAGGAGGTGAAAGGAAGTGGGATTAAATGAATGGCTCATTTTGTTCCCAAAAGGTGTGCTAAAGAAATAAGGGGGCGGGGCACAGTGGCTCATGCCTGTAATCCCAGCACTTTGGGAGGCCAAGGCGAGTGGATCATTTGAGATCAGGAGTTCAAGACCAGCCTGGCCAACATGATGAAACCCCGTCTCTACTAAAATTACAAAAATTAACTGGGCATGGTGGTGCATGCCTGTAATCCCAGCTGCTCAGGTGGCTGAGGCAGAAGAATTGCTTGCACCTGGGAGGCGGAGGTTGCAGTGAGCAGAGCTCATGCCACTGCACTCCAGCCTGGGTAACAGAGCGAGACTCCATCTCAATAAATAAATAAATAAATAAATAAATAAATAAATAAATAAATAAATGTGGGAGCTTTCTAATTTCACAAGAACTCATCAGTAAAAGTGATTTTATGAATGAACAACAACAATAAAGTCAGTTAGAAAATCATGGGAGGGGAAAGGGCTAGTTGGAGTAGAGCAAACTACTAAAACATAATCTCATTCACTTCCCAATTCTAAAATCCACAATCCTTCTCTAAAATGCATGTTGATTGGCAACTTAGTGTTTTTTGAAAGAATGGTACTCTGTCTACATAACAAAACTAGTTATTTATAATACAATTAAAGTGATAAAGGTCTTGAGATTTCATGTATCTTAAGATATATTTTCCACATTTTGAAAAAGAACCACGTTTTGTGATGAGAAATATGAGAATATAATTGTATATAATACTTTGTAGACTAGAATATTCTATAATATCCTTTATTGTGTTTGAGGTCATTCTACTGAGTATTTTGAAATCTCCACAAAACATTGGTTCTTGAAATTCTCTTAACATTAATGGCACAGGCAGCCATGAAGTCCAATCCTGATCACTGCCTGGGATGAAAGTGTGACTGACACTCCTGTTCTCTAAGAGTAAATGGAAACTTGGTCTTATAACCAGATTATTTGAGGAACATTTGCAGGGAACATTAATGTTAAAATTAGGAACAAATATAAAGCAACAGGCTACAGTGGTAAGCATCGATTGAACAGGGAAACTGCCTTTAATGGTAAAAAAAAATGCATGCAAAAACCTGTGATCTTATTTTACTATTGACTGTTTCAAAATCAAATTATATCAAGACCTGCTCAACTCTGTATATACATAGCTTGGGATAACTGATTGTTCTGCAATCAGTTATCTATCCCAGCTATAGATTTCCTACCTCTTTACACATTTCTTTCAAACATAAACATACATACACACACACACACACCTTTTAGGCAGCTGGGATTCCCAAGACTGGGATTCCAAGACATTAGCTTTTCAGAAAAATATTTTCCAGAAATGTTTTCTGTCTTTTTTTTTCAAGACATCATCAGACAAACTGGTGAATATTAAGACTGCCCACATAGCGTTAGTCATTTGAAGGAGAGATGAACAAACTGAATCAATCCAGGCAATCATTAGCATGTTTTGTCTGCATGGCAAATCCAAACAGCTGTGCATTTGAACATATGAATGTTACCAAAATATCTGGAGAACCAACTGAATTTTTATGGTTTTGACATGAATATGTTCTTCCCCTTGACACAGACTTACATTGTCAGGTTTATCCAGCCCTGCTTTAATTGATTTAATAATCTGTCATTACTTCATACTTCTCGGTAGTTTAAAGATTGTACATTTTTCCTAATTTATAATTCCCTTAGATAGACTGTTGATTTAAGTAGAGTTATTTTAACTAGCTTGATGATATCTATAGTCAGGATAGTCATATCAGACATGTGTTAGTATGTAAACTAGGAAAAAATCTAATTGATGCAATCAAGAAATATTCAGATCAAATCCTATGTGTACATAATATGTGCACCCAGCTCCCCTTATTTCTTTAGCACACCTTTTGGGAACAAAATGAGCCATTCCTTTAGTCCCACCCCTTTCACCTGTTCTTCCACCTATATCTGATCACCGTTTGCATCCCCCAGCTGGGAAGGCAGGACTATCTGCCTGGAAATGTAAAGGAAATGATGTTACATAAGAGAACTATAGAATAACTAACTTCCTTCTTCCAATCATGCCTTACGTGGGATGATCATTCTGTCCTTATGCAGTTCGATACTCTAAGGAAAATTTTTATACTTTTGTGCCGATCATGGAAATATTTATGATCAAAAGTATCAGTATACCTCTTTCCAACAAGCCATGTGCTCTATATTGTGCTTTCGAGTCTTATTGCAGAAACATGTCTAAATACTTTACTAAATAAGTACTTTGAAAATATATAAAACAACAGAGAATTATTCCTGACCAATATGTCAGGTCCTGTGATATGTTTAGGTTGAGTGTTTAAACCTGAGTTAAAATCCAGAACAGATGAAATGGTCCAGCTTAAACTTTCAGGTGTTTCACTCTTTTGGGGGGAACATGAGTAGTGGCTGGCTTCTGGCCCGCACCACAGACCTGGTGAACATATTGGGCAAACGAGACAATCATTAATCAAGAAGTTCACGTGCCCGAGTCTCAGGGTTGGAGAATTTTCATTTCCCGTTTGAGAAGTCCTCCACCATATGCTATTTGGAAAAGCATGTCTCCTCCGGATGCACACCCTTCATATTTAAAGGTAGCACCATCATTTTCTAGGTGGAAGGCCAGTCTATGTTAGTTACTAGTATTATGTTCTAGCCACAATGTAACTGATGTTCTAGTTTAACTGGGACAGAGTGATTTCCTGGGATAAACAATTTCAGTGTCCAAACTAGGACATCTCCAGGCCAACAAGGATACATTGGTCACCCTAAGTCCGGAATAGGTTCACTTCCTAAAGTCATTTGGTAATTTGCCATTTGTTTCATAGATTAAAAATCCTCTTTTTGTTGTTGTTTTTCCTTGTAAGATCAAGTTCTGTCAGGTGCTTACTCTCTGAATTTTTAAAGTTTAATTTTTAATTAGTAAAATCATAGTCACGAATACCAGATGAAGGAATTTCAATTAGAATAAGTTTTCCTTTTTAGGAAAAAAAAATAATTTTATTCAGAAGAAATCTTCTTTGGATATCATTGCTTGGGTCTCTGTCATTTGTGCTCTCTATCTAAGGATAAAAATTTCCTTATCTTTTTTTTTCCGGAAAAATTAAAGATCCCTTTTCCATCTACACATACAGCCTTCTAAGCCTTGATTCTGGATTCCTTGAACAAAATAGGGAAGTAAATCAGAAGCTTCAGTATGAGCTGCCCACCTAAGCCATGGACACCTTGACTTTATTACCCCTTGTTTGGAATTAATGTGGGCATCTGTACCCATCCTTTGGTTCTTACCAAGTTGGCCATTTCCATGATATGCCATCTTCAAAATATACAATTTCCTACAGCAGAGAGCATCGCTAATACAAAAAAGGGGTATGGATGGAAGTCACTGACACATGCCTATAATTGTGAAGTCTAATTAACCTGCCTTCAATTTGTTAGTGATTTTTAATATTAAAGCTATCCCCATATATTGGGGATATTTTTAAATGTATTTTAAGATTTTTAATATTAAAACTATCCCCATATATTGATTACAGTGTTAAAAAAAGAAATTTATTGTTTTCAAACTAGTTTCTCCCACCTCTTACTTACAAGCCATCTTAAATATTGGAAAGAAATTAAACAATTGATTGTCCTATAAAAGATATTGTGATTATTTGGCATAAATATAACATTTGTCCCAATACATGTAGGACAAATCAGAAATGGAGATATCATCCAAGTTAAATGACCTCAGATATTATTTTCATTACTCTAAATTTATGATATTTGGGTACAGTAATTAAATGCTTATTTCCAGTTTACACCTTACTGGCCAGCTCTCTGCTTATTGGGTTGTCCCCCAGGCCATTCCATCACAGACCAAATATCAAGAATATCAAGTCTTCTTTGTTATCTTAATCACTTGCTCTTTCAAGTTTGGATAAGGTATATCAGGATCAAAATTCTATTTTGCCTCTTTTGGTTTTTCAAAGATTGTCAGAATTCCGAAAGTGACCATGTTTTAAAATTATACTTCATCTATGTATTGTATCTTTATTGAATGTAAAAAAAATTCCGGAAACAGAAACTTTTTACCATATCATTATTGACATTAGACATCATTGTCATCATCAACATTATTAAATACATTTTCTAGAACAGGTTTTGGGGGAATCAGTATGGTCAAAGTGGTGAAAAAGGGGAATAAAATGAGGTAGAACTCATAAAGGATTTATTTTATTTAAGAAGGTCGGCATAAACATAAAACAGGAAATAAGCATGCAAATGAGTCTACATCCACCGTCAAATGAGGTGCTAGTGAGTAGTAACGTGAATCCAGAGGAGGAACATTCACTGAACAACACAATGCTTAGTGAAGGGCTTTAGAAGGACGAGACTCAGCATGGGCTCTTGGGCCTCTCACCAAATTCAACCTGAGAGATGCCAAAACAAAGAAAAGGAAGTTGAGGGGCCGAGCTTGGTGGCTCACGCCTGTAATCCCAACACTTTGCGAGGCCGAGGTGGACGGATCACTTGAGGTCAAGAGTTTAAGACCAGCCGGGCCAACATGGTGAAACCCTGTCTTTACTAAAAATATAAAAATTAGCTGGGAGTGGTGGCCCGTGCCTGTAGTTCCAGCTACTTGGGAGGCTGAGGCAGGAGAATCGCTTGAACCCGGGAGGCGAAGGTGGCAGTGAGCCGAGATCATGCCATTGCACTCCAGCCTGGAAGGCAGAGTAAGACTCTGTCTCAAAAAAAAAAAAAAAAAAAAAAAAAAAAAGAAAAAGAAAAAAGAAAAGAAAGTTGAGTATAGTGACAAATGTAGAGAAATTATGAGCGAGGCGAGATGTTAGAAGCATACATTGTTGTCTAAATGAGGATGACTTTCAAGACCGTTCCCATAATTCTCTGGATTTTGCAATAAAATACAAATATGGTTGAGAGTGAGAAGGATGGATTCTCATGTGTAGATCAGAGGGAAGTAAAGGCATAAGAAGATAATCATCTGGATCAGCATTTAAGATGTATATTTTGCTAAGATGTGGATACAGGGAAATTTTAAAATTTATGAATTTCAGTTATATTAGTATGGGCTAAATTGCCAGGAGAATTTTACCTATCTGACGCAATGGGAAAAAAAAGCTTGATAATCATAAAACACCAAATATCACAGAAATAAGTCAAATATATCTACAAATGCAGCAAATATAAATTACATTCATTTTTAAAAACAGCTTTATTGAGGCATAATTTAGATAAATTTACATAACATTCACCCATGTTAAGTTTGCCATTCGTGTGTTGTAATGCACTTATGTAACCATCAATAACAATTCATTTTAGCCTCCTTTCATCACTCTAAAAATGCCTCGTGTCCATTTATAGCTAATTCCTATCCACTGCCCCAGAAACCAATTATCTGCTTTCTGTCTTTATAGTTTTGCTTTTTTTCTAGAAAATTCAAATACATGAAATCAAATAAAATGAATTTCAGGGCGAATTGGGAGCATGCATTTCTCACTCCTCTACATGTTGGCTCTACTCCATGAATATTTATTCTGAGACCCAAGATGGTGCCACAGCAACTTCTGTGATTGTAGAAGCATAAGAAAATAAAACCCATCATGCATGCGTACTGGGTTTTGTCTTTTTTCCCCAAGAAATCTGGATACTTATTAAGTGTTACATCTGAATTTAACTTCTAGATATTCTAGTAGTTTGAATGTGTCAAAGATTAATTTTGAGTGATCTCTAAAATTCATATTATATACAGGAAGTAAAAATTACAGGCATGTCTTGTAATACAGCCATTGTATAGCTGTGTCTACTGGACACTAGAATGTCTCAAAGAAATTAAAATATTTAGAAGTATGTTTGGCATTGCATATAATTTATTTTTGTACTAGATGGAAGTGGTATTTTTGCGACAATTTAATTATAGTCATGTGTCGCCTAATGACTGGGATATGTTCTGAGAAAATGCGTCTTGAGGCAATTTCGTCATTGTGTGAATATCATAGAATGTGCTTACACAAACCTAGATTGTACAGCCTGCTACAAACCTGGGCTATATACTATGGCCTATTGCTCCTAGGCTACAAACCCGTACAGCATGTGACTCAACTGAATACTGTAGGCAATTGTAACACAATGGTAAATATCTGTGCATCTAAACATAACTAAACTTAAGGAGGTACAATAGAAATACTGTACCTTATAGGACAACCGTCATACATGTGGCCTGTCATTGACTAAAGTGTTATCTCCCAAGACTGTAATTATAAAAATTTATGCACTAACTATTTTCCAAAATTTGTAAAGAATGTAGCAGAGAAAACTGGTTCAGTCAATCCTTGATAAAATAAGAAATTAATAAACTTTTGTTGTGAACTTCCAGAGACTTTTACAGATATTTAAGACACATTTAAAATTGTCCTTCCGAAATACCCCTATGGTATAGGGGTATATGCGTTTTCTTATTCCCACTCCAGCAATACAGACCCTTTACAACTTTTAGAGAAAACAAAAAGGCTAGTTTGGTAAAGAATGGTAATTTGCTTTTTCACTTTTTAATTTATTGATTGAGGTTGGAGTCAGACTCTTCGCTTTTTATTTCTGCATATTATCTGTTTGTATTATTTGTCTAATGCTTATGTTGGAATGTAAGACTTTTTTATCACTACAATTTTTGTAGAGATTATGTTGTAACCCAGTTAGTATATTTGCTGCAAATATTTTCCCAGAATATCATTTGCCTTTAATTTCGTGGTTATTACTTACAGAATATTTAATTATGTTTTCAAAGTTATTGATTTTTTTTCTAGTGATTTGTTTCTATTGCTTTTCTGCTTAGAGAGAGATGTGGACTTATAACTTAATCAAATCTTCACTACTGAAGAAATGAAAGGAGTAATTTTTAAGCAATCTGTCGTACTTTTTCACTTGCATTTTCACCCCCATGGCACTCATCTAAGGCTGCATCTTCTTCAGTACTCATCAGTTTTTTAAGGGTTGTCAAAATAGGCAAGAACTCAGAATGATTTACTAAATACCAATGTGACTGTGTCATCTTTCATGACATCAATGCCAATTTCCTATGTTTCTTTGGGAATATATGCACTAGGGAATATTTAATTAATTATAATTATTTTCTTTAAAAGATAAATACTGAAGCTTTACATTAAAAAAACTACTATTCTGATCACTTTAACTAAATAAACCAGTTTAGTTATTTTTTTCCTCTCTGTCTCCTTTGGAAGTAGCAATCACACAATCTTTACCCATCTCCCTTGTCAAGCATATTTAACAGCATTCTCAAAAGCAGATGGAAGCAAATACTTTATGTGAAATCAAAATTTGAAAAATTTCCTCAACTGAGACATTCAGGTTAGTCATTGCAAAGTCTAAATACATGCAAGCCAGTCTGCATCCCAGTCTTCTACTTTAAAGCTGGGGCCATTTCACCTCTCCCTGTAGATTTCGTTTCATTGAACAGTTTTGATTGTAATCTTGTTTTAGGTAGGAAGAAGTAAAAGAAACAATATGAAATTGATAATAACAAGAATAAAACAAACAAATCATATGTATTTTTTTGAGACAGAGTTTTGCTCTTGTTGCCCAGGCTGGAGTGCAGTGGCACAATCTCGGCTCACCGCAACCTCTGCCTCCTGGGTTCAAGCGATTCTCTTGTCTCAGCTTCCTGAGTAGCTGAGATTACAGGCACCCACCACCATGCCTGGCTAATTTTTTTGTATTTTTAGTAGAGATGGGGTTTCACCATGTTGGCCAGGCTGGTCTCGAACTCCTAACCTCAGGTGGTCCACCCACCTCGGCCTCCCAACGTGCTGGGATTATAGGCGTGAGCCACAGTTCCTGGCCACAAATCATAATTTTTATTAACATTTATACCATCTAAAATGACTTTCTTATCTGTAAGTTACTTCACTGGACACATGGCCCAGATTTCATCCTTATAACCTGGCAATAACATAGATAGTATCGTACTCCATTACAAGTGAAGAATCAGAAGTAAATAACTTGCAAAAGGTCACACAGTAACACGTTAAGCCCAAATCTTCTGGCACCTAGGCCCATCCCTGAAACCAGTAGACAACATCATCCTTACTGCCAGTGCTCTTGGTACTGCCTTCCCTAGTAATAAAGTGAATGTCACATACCCGACTCCATGAATCCCTCGCTCATACCAGTGCTCATCTAGGATGATGTCTTCCTCCCTGTGTTTCTGTCCTGGCTAATATCTAGATTTCTTGAAGCGTATCTGGGATTTCTTTTGTAACTGAGTGCTCAATATTCACAACCAAGACCCGTGTTGCTACTTTTCTATTCAAAAACTTAGCCTCTGTTGACAGACAGCTCTTTGCATAATAATATTTCCATACCTGATTTTTAAAATGAATACATAAAAATTTAAATTGTATTTTACTTTCTATCAATTTTCTTTTCTTCAGCTAATCAAAAACTATTCTATATATTCTTCTCTAACAGTAGAGGGAATAATTAAAAATATATTTTAAAATATTAACTTTGTTAGTTTTTTCTTGTCTTTCTGTTTTCTTCTATCATTTTCTTTCCTTCCCTCCTTCCTTCCTTCCCTCCTCCCTTCCCTCCCTTCCCTCCTTCCTTTTTTTTGATTTTTAGGAAATGGAAATATCTCTTAATAAACTGGTATAAATATTGGATAGCTCACTAAAATCTTATTTGGAATAAGGATCGATTAAAATAATTATTTGCACATGACTGAACATGTATTCTAGGTTCCTTTAAGCACAGCAGAAGTCTCCAACAACTTTTAGAGAATATCACTTATATAGAGAATATGAAATAAAGTGAAAGACAATTTTCTGCCAATGCAAAGGATGTAATTCCCACTAATGCCCTTCAGTAAGGCATAAAAAGTGATTAACCAAGCAAAACAATCGGCCAGCTTCCTTATCTAGCTGTGCTTCATATTTTAGCTTCATATTTCTGTATGGATAAATGTCTATTAAGAACTTAGGTACATTTATAAAAATGTTGTCTATGAAATCCCAAATTAATTCTTTCCTGTTGTCACCTTTTTACTGTCCTCAGGAATCTTGTCATAAAATATAATTTGATTTAGATGTAATACACTTTTGCCTCTCTTTTTTAACTTGTTGAAAATGTACAGTTATTATAATTGATCTTGCCTAATTGAATCCTCCATTGAGTGTAGACTTTGTTAATCTAATTTAGATTATAAACCCAGTTAGTCTTCAGGGATTTTATGGACCTCATTACATTCTTCCACTCATTTTACTCCTCTTCCATTTCTTCTCTAGAGACACTACTCAATCAACGCTACAAAAAAAAAATTAAAAAATAACATTGGGTATTTGGTCCACCTGGTTTGTCACACATTCTCCTCTGCTTGCAGTTTTCTGTAAATAAGTTTCTATCTTGCTTGGGGTATTAAATATTTCTTCTCATTTTAACCTTATCCCATCCCTTTCAGTAGTATCTTGAATGGTGTCTTAGCACTTACTACCACTTACAAATTCATTTAGGAGGTGATTTACCTTTACTCTGATTAAATACTGAAGATCCATGATAATTACCTCTGAACATTACTTTTTAACCTCTTCATCTTTGTAGTTAAATAGGAAATAGTAATTGTAAGAATCTTCTCTTGTAATTGAAATAGTGCCACTTACTGCAATTATTCAGATGATTTTCGTATTTACTCAATGTCTAATATCTAATACACGTCAACATTTAACATTCTATTTTAAAGGTGAGCTTGAATGAGGACATTGTATCAATAATTTATTTGTCTCCCCTTATCAAATTTTCTTTGTTGGCCCTCATGTACATAGAAGCATGGGACATAAAACCTGCTTTGATGAAGTTCATAATCAAGTAGAGGGGGCAAAACAGTTACACAAATAATACTTTAATAGAGGAAAAAATTGATAGGGACTATAAGAGAGATGCCGGAGTTAAGGAATAATACATATCCTTCCTTTATCTGGCATTCTTTTAGTCCTTGTTTTTGGCTCTGATTCTAGCTTTGGAAGATCAAGAGTCCTGTGTGATCCTAGTTGCAATGCGCCTGGCTGGCCATCCTCATCATTATCTCATTCTGGCCTTTAGCCAGACTATTTGCATGTCCTTATCCCACAAACACGTCAACTCATTCCTTGAGCAGGCATTGCTAACCATATGCTCGTACACCAGCATAAAGTACAGAACTCATCTCTGGAAGTCTTGCTAGAGTAATTTAGGCAAAGGCATTTATTGTTAAATCAAGAGTTTACCATCTTGAGAAAGACAATGACAAGTGACCCTGTAGAATCATGAGCTATTGCTTATTCAGTGCCAGCACTGTCTTCTCCTTGAATCCCCTATCAGTATCATGCTGACTTTGGAAATTTGGACAACAGGAGGTAGGGTTTATGAGGCAGGCCAGCTGGTTTTGAAGAGCCAGATGCTCTCGAATACTTCCATGCCTCTTGAAGCATTGCTGATCATGCCGCTGCTCAGGAGGACTGCCAGCCACATGTGGGTTATGAATAAAGTAGAGCTCAGTGGGATTTGTTATGAAGGAGTTCAATTTTAAATATAATAGTAAGATTACAATAAAAACAATAGTATCAGCAATAAGTGGAATCACTTATAGAGCCTTACTGTGTCTGACAATGCATTGAGTTCTATCTTACATCAGTCTCACCACAACCAAAGAAGCAGAGACAATGGCTGATCCCATTTTACAGCTAAGAAACTGAGGCTCAGTGAAGTTAAGTGATTTTTCCAAAATTGTGCAGTGAGGAAGTGACAGAGCACTAAAATGGAAATCCCGGCAAGGCTAACTCTAGAACTAGAGATCTAAAAACCTGTGTCTTAATGCACAGAATAGCAGACATGTTGTGAGAGCCCTCCAGCCATTGCAGCCAAGCTTTAAAATATGTAAATAAATGTTGTTTCAAACATTTTGAAACCATGTCAAAGTGTTTTACTTTCAAGATTAATTGGTGAATGAATCCTTTGAGAATGCTGTTGATGATAAGACCATACTATTTTGAAATAAAATCACAATGCCAATAATTTGTTTTAACTTAGAAGTGAGATTCCAGTCCATTATATTTCAGCTTATTGTCATTGATCTACTGTGTAAGAGTAATATTTTTTAATTTATTAAATAATCAGTTGAAATGTTTTTACTTACAATACTTCTCATCCCAAATGTGTGGATTTTTTTTTTTTCTCACACCAAGGAGTTCTCCAACTCTCTGGACAACAACGGAGTGTTCCACAATTTAACTTAATTCTGACACCAACTACCCAGAGTTAATGCAGACCCCACAGGTTAAGGGCTCAGTCCCACAAGACTGCCCACACGTTAGACACCAGTGGCAAATCAGGGCTAATGTATTCCTGAGTGATCGGCTACAACGTTGAGGGTACCCATGACCCTTTACTTCAGGTTCAATAATTTACTAGAATCACTTATAAAACTCAAGAAAGTACTTAACTTACTATTACTGGGTTATTCTTATAAAGGATACCACTCAAAAACGGCCAAATGGAAGAGACGCATCAGGCAAAGCACGGGTGAAGTGGGTGCATGGAGCTAACATCACAATGCAGGTGCTTCTCCACTTACGATGGGGTTTTATCTGATGAGCACATTGTATATTAAAAATATTGTAAGTCGAAAATGCATTTAATACCCTTCACCAACCAAACATCATGGTATTTCCCAGCTTACCTTAAACATGCCCAGAACACTTAAATAGACCTACATGTGGACAAAATCATGGGCAACACAGGACACCATAGAATATTGGTTATTTTCTCATGATTGTGTGACTGACTGGGAGCTGTGGTTGCTGCCGCTGCCCAGCTTGGCGAGTGTATTGCACTGCGTATGGCCAGCCCGGGAAAAGATCAACATTAGAAATTTGAAATTCTGCTTCTATTGAATGCATATTGCTTTGCACCATAGTAAAGTCAAAAAATTGTAAGTTGGACCATACTAAGTTGAGACCATCTGTATCGCATAAACTCATAACTTGACAGATTTTTTAATTCAACTAGTCACTATGTTTAGCTAGGCATGGTGTCTCACACCTGTAATCCTAGCAGTTTGGTAGGCACAGGTGGCCAGATCTCTTGAGCCCAGGAGTTCAAGGCCAGCCTGGGCAAACATGGCAACACCCTGTCTCTACTAAAGCACAAAAATTATCCGGGCATGGTGGCACACACCTGTAGTCCCAGCCACTCAGGAGGCTGAGGTGGGAGGATTAAGTGAGCCTGGGGAGGTCAAGAATACAATGAGCTGAAATCCCAGCACTTCACTGCAGCCTGGGTGACAGAGTGAGACCCTGTCTCAAAGAAAAAAAAAATTAGTTATGATTTTCCTATTCAAACAGTTATCATTTGAAACTGTTTAGGAATTCAAAGTTAGAGTCAGTAATTAAGCTAGTAAAAACATATTACTACCTAGGCAACATAACCGTTTATTTATTGAAGCATAAGACCAGGAAAAAAGCAATTCTATTTTTCTTTATAATATTGACTTTCGTTAAACATATAATTATTGAATGCCTATGATAGATTGGGCACTGTGCTGGGTACTGAGGATGCAAAGATGAGTATGTTGGCCAGGCGTGGTGGCTCATGCCTGTAATCCCAGCACTTTGGGAGGCTGAGGCGGGTGGATCACGAGGTCAAAAGATCGAGACCATCCTGGCCAGCATGGTGAAACCCCGTCTCTACTAAAAATACAAAAGTTGGCTGGGTGTGGTGGCATGCACCTGCAGTCCCAGCTACTCGGGAAGTTGAGGCAGGAGAATCGCTTGAACCCGGGAGGCGGAGGTTGCAGTGAGCTGAGATTGCGCCATTGCACTCCAGCCTGGGCGGCAGAGACAGACTCAGTCTTGGAAAAAAAAAAGAGCATGCTTCTATCCTTCACAGTACATGCAGAAAGCAGGTGAGGAAACAGAATGAGAAGCCCTATGCCAAGCTAAGCACTGCCTGCCATGGGGATGTGTGGTCCCTGATATCACTCTGCAGAAAGAATAAAGGCAATGGAATAGGAAAAAGTTAGAGAAAGCTTCTAGAGCAGATATATTGCAAAAAAAAAAAAAATGAGTAGGAGCTGGTGAAGAAATTGGGTGACTAAATTCCAGGCATCAACAAAGATAGTATGTGGGGTATACATTGTACTTTCCCAAAGCTACAGAATGGCTAGAGAAGAGGTTCCGAGTTTCAGAGAGGAGAGGAAATCGGTTAAAACTGAACAGAGAAAGGTAGGCTAGAGCAGATTGCATTTGATGTTGTATATCATGTTAAGCAGTTTTAATTTTACCCCATGAAAACTGAACGCCACTGAAGATTTTCAACAAGGTGGGACATGATCAGATTTTTAATTTGGGAAGATGATGCCTGGTGATAGACAGCCTCAGCCTGGAGAAGAGTTGGAGGGAAGACAGAATGGAGATGTGGATACCAGCTATGAGGCTGCTTGAGTAATACAGGGGAAGATGATGGGGGTTGGAGCATACCTCAGGCAGTGGCAGTGGAGCAAGAGTGATATATTTATAGCTATTGAAAAGGTAAACTGATGACTTGGCAGCTAACTGGATTGGGAGAGTGAGGTGGTAGGAACCCATCTCAGAAGACTCCCAAGTCTCTGGCAGGGCCAAGTCCTTCAAAGTTGGCACTATTCTTAGAGACTGGCATAGAGAGAGAGGAACAAGGTGGTGAGTAAAGTGATTGATTTAACTGTAGAAATGTTAGGGGAAAAAAAAAAAACAGCTTCCAGTGGGAAATTCAAGTGGAGCTGACTAGTGAATTGTCTAGTGACTAGACAATTTTTAGTTGAAAAGTCAAAGACTTAAAAACTTCTAAATTTAAATGGATACAGGAATAGATGATACTATTAAATTACTAATTAACTTAATTAGAAATATCCATGTGATTAAGAACATTTTTAATTTTTATTTTTAAAAAATTTTTATAGAGAGACCATCGGGAGCGATGCTGCCCAGGCTGTTTTCAAACAGCCTTCTGTTTGAAAACATTGCTCCTAGCCTCAAGCAATCTTCCTGCCTTGGCCTACCAAAGTGCCAGGATTACAGGAGGACCATTTTTTCTTACATCCTGATTATTTAACAATATTAAAAAAAAATGAGAGAAGGTCAAGTGGAGTGGCTCATGTCTGTCATTCCGGCTCTTTGGGAGGCCATGGTTGGAGGATCGCTTAAGCCCAGGAGTTTGAGACCAGCCGGGGGAACATCAAGAGTTCCTACCTCTACAAAAAATTAAAAAACTAGCTGGGTGTGGTGGCATGTGCCTGTAGTACCAGCTACTTGGGAAGCTGAAGTCGGAGGATTGTTGAGCCTGAATGGTTGAGGCTGCAGTGAGCTATGATTGTGCCACTGCACTTCAGCCTGGGACACAGAGCAAGACCCTATCCCAAAAGAGGGAGGGAGGGGGAGAGAGAGAGAGAGAGAAAAGTTGGAGGAATTTAACATTAAATAATATATAAAGTTGTGTCATAAACATGTGCTTAATTCATGGGATTAGAAATGCAGGGTAATTTCCTGGCTCTCAGTTCATTCAAGTATTTACCAACTGGTTAGGCTCCCTGCAGGGTGTCATTTTTGTCTTCTTATTGTTTGCCAAATCCAACTGCTATTCTGCCAATGAAAAATACATTTTCTTCTATAAATTATACAGAAAACCAAGTTTACATTAAAATTTTAAGAAAAAATGACATAAACTTAACCACGCCATTCATGATCTCTCTTGCAACAAATATTTACCAAGTATGGAAATGTGACATACCAGTAGAGAATCCAGGTTCTAACTTAGAGGCTGCTGGGGATCAAACTCTAGCTCCAAACATAATATCTCTGTGACTTTGGACAACTTACTTAAATTATTATTATTATTAATATTATTATTATTATTATTATTATTATTTTGAGATGGAGTTTCGCTCTTGTTGCCCTGGCTGGAGTGCAATGGCACAATTTCAGCTCACTGCAACCTCTGCCTCCCGTGATCAAACAATTCTCCTGCCTCAGCCTCCCAAGTAGCTGGGATTACAGGCATGTGCCACCAAGCCCAGCTAATTTTTGTATTTTTAGTAGAGACGGGGTTTCGCCATGTTGGCCAGGCTGGTCTCAAACTCAGTTGATCTGCCCTCCTTGGCCTCCCAAATTGTTGGGATTACAGGTGTGAGCCACCACGCCCAGCCTTAAATGATTCCTTATTCAGTTAACGCATCTGTAAGATGAAATTAGTAACACCTACCATGAAGGGTAAATGTGTTCATTGGTAAATGTGTGTGAAGTGATTAGGACGGTATCTAGCACATAGTAATCACTAAATAAATATCATTACCATTATTACTGGCATTATACTAAATCTTGTTTTAGGAGATTTGAAGATAAAGACTAATGAGACATTATCGAACTAGTTATTATTATTGTTATTATTATTATTATTTTGAGACGGAATCTTGCCCTGCAGCTGAGGCTGGAGTACAATGGCAAGATTTCAGCTCACTGCAAACTCCGCCTCCCAGGTTCAAGCCATTCTCCTGCCTCAGCTTCCAGAGTAGCTGGGATTACACGCATGTGCCACCACGCCCAGCTAAGTTTTTTTTTTTTTTTGTATCTTTAGTAGAGACAAGGTTTCACCATGCTGGCCAGGCTGGTCTCAAACTCCTGACCTCGTGATCTGCCCACCTTGGCTTCCCAAAGTGCTGGGATTACACGCATGAGCCACTGCGCCCGGCTGGCTGTTTTATTTTTTTAATAAAACACACTGGCCAGATATGTTCAGCACTAAATATCTCATATGTCCCTTTTCTTGTAAATTTTTAAAAACAAATTGATGATATTTTTGATATTTAGAGTTTAAAACATAAGGGATGCTTTTTGTTTGTTTGTTTTATGGAAAACCATGATACTCTAATTTAGTAGAATCTTGAAAAGTGAGAAACTTCATCCTGAGTTTGGTAGATATCAAAATGTTTTTTCTTTTCATAAAATTTAAAAATAATTCCCTGGAACTATTTATTTGTCAGTTAAAATATTTTATAGTCTGTTTTATCTTGCATCATCGGTTTTTTAAATCTAAAGTATTCAGAACACTTTTAGCCAAATGTTGTAAATAACGCACTGTATGAAAAGATTTTTCTTTTTTTTTCCACATGTATTGTGTCTCCTGAGAGTGTTTCCTAGGAAAGCAGTCGACGGGAAATCCAATTTTCTTTCATTTAGTTTTAAACTCTGTGCTTCCCAAGCTGGCTCCAGGCACATCCATGCTGTAAAGCAGGGTCAAGGGAAGCTGCAGAGACCACACTGGAGCCGGTTAGAGGGAAAGGTTGTTTACCTTAGGATTTCTTGTCTTAATGAGAAGAAAACTGTATGTTTTCTTTCCAAAATAAACAATATTCTACCCTCGAACCAGTTGGAATATGCACAATTGGATACACACTGAAATAATAAGAGCTGTCAGTAAACATCAGTGTTCAAAAACATGAGATTTACTTGCGGAAGCTTCTCTATAAAACAGTTTCTCCATGTTTGGTCTGGGGAACCTTAGGGTTTCTGTATCTCCTTTTAGGGAGTCCTAAAAGCTCAAAACTATGTCCACTAATAGTGCTAAGATGTGATTTGCCTTTTTCATTCATCAGTGTACAGTGAGTTTTCCAGAGGCTACAATATTACATTGCAATGTAGAAACTGACGTCAAAAAATATAAAATAATGCCTTCTTCCCTCACTATGCTTTTATTTTAAAAGTGTTATTTTTCATAATCATTTTTATGTCAACATGTATGGGATTATTCATATTACTTTTAAATTAATTAAATCTTTTTATATCCTCTCAGTTTTAATTTCTAATATGGTAAATACAATAGGTATAACTTAAATAAATTAAAGTTATTGGGTAGTCAATAATTTTAAGAATATGTAAATCAAAATAAAAGCCATCTGAGACTGAAATGTTTGCGATCTGCTGTATGTTATGCCTAAGTAATAAGAATAGCTAACATTTACTGTTAGCAGTAAGCCAGGCACTGACCTAAGTGCTTTTTAATAAATTAATTGATGTAATTCTCATATGAAATCTATGTAAACATTTTATTATCATCATTTCTGTTTTACACATGAAGAAAATGAGCCATGAAATGATTCTAGTGAGGGTTCCCCTGTCACACAGCTAGTAAAACACTGGCCCCTGGGGTTTGCTCTTGAACTCTGCCTCTCAGAGAGAAAACAGTGATGGTCAGCTCCCAGCAAAATGCAATTTGTGGTATTCCATGATCAAATCGTTTGAAATACGTTTTATAAATGATTACTTAAGACATCATATGTTTAACCTATGAAGTATTGTGTTTCTTCCTGTAAGAATGTGCATTCTCTATCCTATTTCAGAAAATGTACATAGTTCAGTTCAAACATATTTATTAACTGGTTGCTAGATGGGTCTTACATTGTGTTGTTGAAACTAAAGATTAATAAGCTAAATCCTTTCCTCAAGAAGTTCATATTTAGCAAGGGAATAGAAGAGAATACAGATAGTTTTCCATAATTGAGTTCGGTAAGTGTTATATTACAGGAAGCATGGGAATACAGTGTTTCATGGAGGTTATATTTCTGGTCTTTGAAGTCAGAGAAGATTCTATAAAAATTCTCATTTCAAAATTTACTCATGTGTCTTTTGGCAAGTTTGTTTTTCGTTCTCAGTTTCCTCATCTGTAAAGCTTGGTTATGGTGAGGCTTAAATGAGATACTATAGGTAAATCACAGAGCACAGTATCTGCACATCATGACATGCTCAGTAAAGCCTGATCATTATTGATGTATAGACAATGCGCTCTTAGAGGGCAGAAGCCATTGCTGATTTATTAAAACGTTGGGGGTGATGCATATACCAAATATACATTTATAATTTGTGATTAAATAAAATTGTTGGCTGGACAGAGCCCCTGGAGCTGTACTTTGTTAATAAGTTGACTGAAAATAAAGCATTGAGATTTTAAAAAGTGAATATATAGATCAGATTTTAAAAGGAATTTTATTCAAGAGAAAAAGCAAATGGACAAAAAAAAATCTTACCATTCATAAAAAGGTTTCTCCCTCAGAAAAAAAAAAGGGGGGAAGTTTCCATTCCTAACAATCACTTCCATTTTCATTTTTTCCTCCTGAGCTATAGCAATGAGCATCTAAAAGCGAAGTCTACTACAGACTTCTAAACTGCCCCATTTGCTATTAAATGGAAGAAAATGTGACTGGGAAAACACCTTTAACCAGAACAATCAACAGGTACTAAAAGCCTACGGATTCATTACGAAATGTCCATTAATACTGCTTTTTTTTTTTCTCCTTTGGCTTCGAATCGAATGTTAGTCATAAATCCGAATTCATAACACATTTGTCATCACTATTCATGCAAAGCCATTCTCCTGAGTAAAAGGACCCTTTGTGTGTACCATTGACAACTATGCGTGGACAGATTTCAACGAGGTTAGATTCTTGAACAGGGCAGTCAGGATAAAACTAGTGGCATAACACCAAGCAGGGTGGACAGAATGAGAGGGACGGAGGCCAGGAAAGCAGCTCCAAGGCTTTTGTTCTGATCAGTTGTTTAGATTATGAGCTAGTATATAAAATCTCATTGTTAAAATGGAAAGGAAAGAAGCAAATCAAATGGAATCTGCAAAGGAAGGACTCACAATACTTCGTGCTCTGGACTTAGGTGATAAAAGAGCAGAGTCTTTGCTGAGTGCAGTGGCTCCTGCCTGTAATCCCAGCACTTTGGCAGGTTGAGGCTGGAGAATCACTTGAGAACAGGAGGTCGAGGCTGCAGTGAACTATGATCATGCCACTGCAGTCCAGCCTAGGCAACTTAGAAAGACTGTGTCTCTACACTTTTTTTTTTTTTTTTTTTTTTTTGAGACAGAGTCTCGCTCTGTAGCCCAGGCTGGAGTGCAGTGGCGTGATCTGTGCTCACTGTAAGCTCCGCCTCCCGGGTTCACGCCATTCTCCTGTCTCAGCCTCCCAAGTAGCTGGGACTACAGGTGCCCGCCACCACGCCCAACTAATTTTTTTTGTATTTTTAGTAAAGACGGGGTTTCACCGTGTTAGCCAAGATGGTCTCGATTTCCTGACCTCATGATCCACCCACCTCAGCCTCCCAAAGTGCTGGGATTACAGGCGTGAGCCACCACACCCAGCACCCCCCTTATTTTTTTAATTAAAAAAAAAAAAAGGATCACAGACACAGGTAACTCAACATTTCTAGACATCACCAGTATAATGAGGAAGCATCAGTTTCTGGGTGTGAAGGGTTGGTGGGAAGGGAATGAACTCTATTGAACAGAAGTCTGAGTTCAAAGCAATACCAACAAGTTAAATGCTGTGTATTAAGTTTTAAATAAAAAAGTTGAGTGGAAAGTAAGAATTAGAGACTTAAAGGGAGTATCCTGTAGCAGAGAAAAAAAGATTGAAGTCAGTTGAATGAGTGACTGCCCCAACGTGAATGAGTGGATTAGAAAGATGAGAGTGGACCGCTATCACATGACCACTTTCTGTACATCAGATTGTGTCAGCTTTTCACCCAATTGCAAGACACTCATGTGCTGCAAAGCGGTGTGCTAGAATCCAGTCTGAAACCATTTGAATTGTCATATAATCGGGGAAAAGAGTGTACAGGTTTATTAAACATTTAGAAATAAATGATACCCAGGAAATTATCATGTATTTGGAATGAACCTAGACATTCATATCTTTACAATCTACCTGCATTCCATCAACTTCACTGGAATTACATCATGTTTGGGCATTATAAAAGTGGCCACATCCTCTTACAAAAATAAGTAGCACATTCTCTTATTTGGATAGAGATAAGAATGGCAGCTTCTGACAGCGGGAGCTGTAAATAATGGGCTTCACTATTTATTTGTTGAAATTTTCTAAGAATAAAGAGTGACAAGTAGGCCTGTAACACACTTAGCTTCAACAGTGAAACACCTAGAACTCACCTTATGTGGCCGATGTTTAATGATGCTATGTATTTATGATACATTTTAACCTTGGTTATTTTTAACTGTGAAGTACCTAGATCATATTATGTGTAAGAAATATTGACTGGGAATCAAATTTATGGAGAGAAATATCACCCTTTGGGTTGAAAAATTGACCACTACTAGAATATAATTTCTGAAAATGCAGCCCGAAGGCAATTCACTAGAGGGTAATCTTTCAGTGCAAGTAGGCAAGTTTTCACAGGATTCTGACAGTCTCACTCTCTTTCTGTCTCTCTTTTTAAAATAACCTCTAAGCACATTTTTTGTTTAAAATATGCTTTAACTTCATTACTTCTCGAGACATCTTCTTTAATTCACATAGTCATATGACCTCTATCATTGAGAGAAAACTGTTAGGCACAACTTTTAAATGAGGAATTTTCAAAACGATGTAAATGATCTGAAATCTACTTTCTATCAATAATGAGAGAAACTATGCACTATTTAGTGCACAGCTTAATGGGCTTCCTAATCTCTCAGTTTCTAGTTTTTCTCTTTTCTGAAGGCTCCAAACACTGCTGTCAACTTTTCCTTTCTGAAGCATGACATTGGCCATGTCATCTAGCTCAAAAACCTGCAGTGGCTTCCTACGGTTTTTTGAATAAAGCAGAAAATTCTTAGACTGGCACTGAAGGACTCTCTAATCTGATCCCAAAATGTATTTCCTAATTATTTCCCTGGCACCACACACTAGTTCCCCCTCTATGTACATGCTCATTGTAATGATTTTAATATTGGATTTTATAATATCGTAGCCAAAGGTGAAATTTGACATAGACGTCTCTCAGGAGCAGTTTTTAATATTAAGTAGCATGCAAAGTTTTCAATGTTTCAGATGTTCTTTTAGATCAACTTAAAGTTCACATGCTTTTATAGAGAAAGAGAGTAGCAGGGAGAGAGAGTGAGTGAAAGGGAGGAATCTGTACTTTTCTTTACTTGCAAAGTAATTACACTGTAAATCCAATCAAATGAAAGGCTTCCATGGAGTGTATCTTCCACACAGACTTCACTCCACAATTGTACTTTTCTTTTTTCCTTTGGGCTACTTTGGCATTGTAACTTACATTGGGATATTAAAAATTTATGTTTTCTAAATTAATGATATCTCTTTTTTGTATTGAATTAGTAAGTATATTATATTAATATTAAAAGTCTGTATCTTATGAGGTGATGTAGATGATGTAACAATCAATATCTCAAAGAAAATTAAACCAAAACCAAACAAGAACTGTCTCAGCATGATACCAACCAGGATTCCATGTTACACTCAAATGTGACATTGTATATTTTAGTCTCATGGAAATTAATCTGATAGCTTTTACATTTGTGTGCTTCTGTGTGTTCAGAATTAAACCTGTTGGAAACTTTTATGTGTTTTGATACTTTGATCAACTTGTTAATATTAACATTTCTTTTGTTATCCAATAGTATTTTATTTGTCCCTTTTTTGTGTGTGAGACAGTCTCACTCTACTGCCCACCATGGCAGGATCATGACTCATTGCAGCCTCGACCTCCTGGCCTCAAGTGATCCTCCCACCTCAGCTTCTCAAAGGAGGTGGGACCACAGGTGCGCACCACCACATCCGGCTATTTTTTTTTTTTTTTATTTTGTAGACATGGGGGCCTAACTGTGATGCCCAGGCTGGTCACAAACTTCTGGGATCACGCGATCTTCCTACCTCAGCTTCCCAAGTAGGTGGGACCACAGGTGTGTGCCACCACACACAGCTATTTTCTTTTTCTTTGTAGAGGTGGAGTCTCTACAAAATAATACCCAGGCTGGTCTCAATCTTCTGGACTCAAATGATCCACATGCCTTGGCCTCCAAAGTGCTAGGATTACAGGCGTGAGCCACCATGTCTGGTCTATTTATTCCACCTTAACCTTTCAAATTATGTGATGATATATTCCCAGAGTTGTCCTTAATACAGGTAGTATTACATTTACTATTGGGTTAAAGAGGCCAGCTCATTAACTTCTTAGTCTTCAGTTTTCTCATCTGTAAAATGCTAGTAATAATATTATCCCACCCAGTGATATTGTGAGGAATAAATGCTACATGGTTTCTACTATTATTATTTTACATTTATCTGGTAAGACATTTGCTCCAAAGGACCTTAATTTCATTCTATACTATTATTATTTTACATTTATCTGGTAAGACATTTGCTCCAAAGGACCTTAATTTCATTCTATCTATATTGAATTTTTTTTCTCATAATTTTGGTTCTCAAAAATGATCATTCAGAGTAGTTATTAAGCAATATGACTTCAAATTTCATAATTTCTGAATAATTCTCTAATTGAAAAAGAAAATACCCAAAATAAACCTATGTCTATTTATATTTAAAAACTAAGAAAGTTGTATTGTGATTATTTTATAAACCTTCCCATCACTTAGAGATCATGGTTTCAAATACGGTTTCTATGATGTTCTCTGGTTCTGAAACTCAACACTGATAGAGTGTACATGTATCTACATATGTATAAATACATCCAACACCTATGTGTATGTTTATTTATTAAAATTTAACTGTAATATTCAACTTCTTGTACCTCTTTTTGAAAACTTCTTCCCTCCCACTGGCTTAGGTCTTCCTCCTACATAAACTCAGAATAATGAAGCTTGTCATGGATTGAAGCATATCTCTCCTGCGTTGTCTGCTAGGCGCCAAGGTTCCTAAGGTCAGGTTTGAGCCTTTGGTCTCTGGGCCCCACTACAGGAACCATGCACGTGCCTTTATCACTGCTCACTGCTCATGACTGAATAAATTGCCGTAAATATTGGCGGCCCTGCATTATTTAATAAACATTTATGTATGCGATGAATATAGACAATTATAGCATGTATACATGCAAGGCCAACATTTGTGTATGAAAGATGCATTTCATTCTGATTTATTCTGCATCTACAGACAGATCTCATTTGAATCTATAGACTGCTCTCCATCCCATACCCTAAGAGGAATCTGTCTCCTCAATCAATCTGTTGCTTCTCAGGCTAACAACATACCTAGATCATTCTTCTAGTAACCAGATATATTTCTCCCCTTCTCCTCTACACATAACCAAATTTATCTCCTTACTCTCCCAGGTGGCTAATCCATTATATTTGCCTTCTCACTATTCATTAATTGCTCAATGCATTGCTGCCTGGCTTCTTCCAAATACTCCTTTGAAACTGTTTTGCATTCCTAATCTAGAAATCCAGTACACATTCTTTAGTCTGTATCTTTCTTAGTCTCTTTCTCAATTTAGTCCTTCTCTTGCCTTTGGTTTACTCCTTTATAAGGCTTCTTCATGCTATGTAGCTAAGAAGCTAGATAGAATTATTTTTCTCTGACTGTTTAATAAATGTCCCACCCCTTTCTTTTATATAACCTTGGGTAGTACTTACCTATCTGAGCCTAAGTTTCTTATTTGTATAATAGGGATAATAACAGCATGTACTTCAATGAGATTATATGTGTACAGAACGTAGTGTGTGCCTGGAATATAGTAAGCATTCAAAGAATCAAGGCATGTTGTCAGAAATGGTAAAGTGTGTGGGGGTGAATGTTGAAATGAACATGTTTCTGTCCTAGCATTGCTCTGGATGCCATATTGGCAGGGAGGAAGAGATACCGTGAGGTAGGGACCAAGCCTTTATCAATAGAATGTGGTGAATAAGTAGCATTGTATTACAGAATTCCACTTTTTATGAAATCGCTTTCTATAGTATGGTATTTACACGATAATAGGTTCTTTTTCCTCTTTCATGTCACCCTAAAAAAGGAGGAAATTGATAAGGAAACATTTTGAGCAATTCTTTGCAAAAAGAACCTTAATGTATACAGTGAGGCAAAAGGTAGTTTATATTTAATATTGATTGCTGGACTTGGGTAGTTTGCAAAATATTTTGATTAGGCCTCGTCTTCCAAAATTGACTTCAATTCTCAATTTATTCATGAATTCATTCCACAAATGTTTACTGAACACCTACTGCATGTTTGGCACTGTACTAAATGTTGAAATGCAATGGTAAACAAACAAGTCTCCTCTCAGAGAGCTTAACATCTGTAAATACTCTGCAGTTCATCTGTAGCTTGCCATACAAACTGGCAAGAAACTGCTTGAAAACCGTCTATGCTACAACTCTTATTTTCCTATACTATGTAGTTTTCAAAAATAGCACTGTTGCTTAACATATGCAGATACATCCAAGTAATACCATTAAGGTATGCATTAGAAGAAACATTGACAATTTTTTTTCTTATTTTCTTTTTTCTTATTTTTTCTTATCAAATCTTTTTCTCATTTATTAAAAAAGAAAAATATATATTCTTATTTTTCTCACATTTATTTTAAACAATATATTTAGAAATTATCATCTGACATAAAAATACCTTTAATTTTCTCATTCTGGTAAAGTTACTATAATATTTATCTACATTATCTTTTGTCTAACAAAAGCCTCTTCTGGACTGGACATGGAAAACATTGACTTTAAGTATAAATTCTGCCAGTAAATGAGCTCACATCAGTTAAATTGCCAATCAGGCTTGGCAGAAGTCAGAATGTATGAGTTCAATATACAAAATGTATATGTACAACCAGTAAAAACAGTCTTGTATAATTTGTGATTCTATTATTCCTGAGTGCTGCAGTGCAAGAATGAGAAGTGGTTTATATGATTGTGTAGCTGGTCTTTCTAAGACGCATGTTCACAATCTATTTTCTCTGTTCCAATGATGTGTAACTATAATCTATAAAGCACATGTATATTTAAAATAAGGTTCCAAATATTATGATAAAAATAAGAAACAGGCTGTTATTTCACTCAATATTGCATTGTTTATAAGGTTGGTGGATTGGAGAAGGGACTTTTAAAGGCATTCATAATTTCTATGTATTTTTCTTAGTTCTAGCCCAATATGTGTTGAATACAACAGAAAGCGTTTTCCAAGGCTGAAGCTTAGGCTTTTCAAACATACATCTCTCAAATCTGCTTAAGATGTTACTATGCAACCCAGTTTTATTTTTTTCATTCATTTGCATTTTTAGATGTGTTTCTCTCCTGGCCAGGTTATTAGAGTTGGCGGCTGCATGGTACAGATAGTGAGGCCCGCCGTATGTAGGTGTCTTCATGGAAATCACCTGGGGCCGAGAGTTCCGCTTTTCTCACCTTATCGTATCTGGAACACAGATTTGCTCTGCTCGTCATATTTTGGCATCTGTGAATCACCGTCATGTTGTCATATTCGCAGTTACAAAGTAGCCGATGGGAAAGGAGCCAACTACTTGAGGCACTTGCAATGGAAAAAAAAAAGTCTGATTTCAGCATTATTCATTGGAAATGCTATTTGT
Source organism: Pan troglodytes (assembly GCF_028858775.2). NCBI lineage: Eukaryota > Metazoa > Chordata > Mammalia > Primates > Hominidae > Pan > Pan troglodytes. The sequence goes on from NC_072401.2 coordinate 182,200,105, forward strand.
GAAAGCATTTACTTCAGTTTCTGAGATGCTGGCAATAACTTTAATAGGCAGTGCATAAGTCTGCATTTTTAGAAGAAATGTTCCTATGTGCTGAACAGTGAAGAACCAGTAGTTATTAAAAACCATGGGTAAAATGGTAAGCATAGGAATTCAGGAGTAATTAGCCATCATTTACTTATATTTTATCAATATTACCTTCTAATTAATTGCATGATGGGCCAGTCATGTCAATATAGATGATTTATGATAATTCTCTCAACCAATATATCCCTTATAATTTTACCTCTACTCTTCATGAACATATAAAGGTGGGCAAAACCAAACTAAATTTTAAAATTATATTGAGTAACAACAAAGGAAATCAGGGTATGTCCTGAGAAATTAGAACGAATAAATTTGTAAAAATGTGATGCTTCCAAAACAGTTAAATGTAAGTAAAATTCATCATAAATATAAGCAAAATTATACTAAAATATTTTTAAAATATTATAATTATATTGTTCTGTTTTAGCTCTACCTAATTAGTAAAGGCATCTCAGAAAGTGTTAAGTTCCCATCTTTCTGCACATAGCTCTTCATATGTTGTTTGGGTTAAAGGAGTGGCCCCTTCTTATAACCTTCACAGAGATATGGCAAACCCCTCCACCCTACCCACACACAAGAAAAATCAAAAACACTGAGCTTTATTTTTTACTTTACTGTACAATGTCTAACTACATTTAGGTTGTGCCAACTCAACTCAAACCTTGTACTGAATTTATGAATCTTTTCAAAAATGTTCCCTAGTAATTTTATACAAGGTTTGCTGTTGCCTCTGAAGGATTTGCAGTGACAAGATGGCAGTGCTAAGGCAAATACAAGGAAAGCCATTCATTTGCAAAGAAGTGTGAAGATAGTTCCTGAAGTCAGCATTCATCAAAAATGTTGTTTCATGAAATACTATCGCTGGAAAAAAACTACTCGGAAAAAAGAAATCTAGAAGGGCTGTAGTTCAATAATCTTGGGAATTCTGCACATTCAGGTTTCTCTAAGTGATTCATAATGAACATTAGTATTTAAAAGTACTGGTGAAATCTTTTAATAAAAACTTTTATAAAAATACAAAATATTTTCCAAATATATTTAACCACAGACTTTTTTTTATTCCAACAACTAATAGCACCTCAGGGATTATCTTTTGGTTGGGAAATCTACCTTAAATGAAGAAACTCATGATGGTTTAGAAAGACCCAACTGTCTTTCAAAGCAAAGGAATGATGAGCTAGATCCTTATCCTAAAACAAACAGGTGGTCACTTTTTTCCTAATCATGTTATGAAAAAAAATCATATTAATAATATATATTTTCATAATTCAAAGTCCCTACCTGTCCTACTAATAGGAATGTCAGTCTTTTCTAGTGGTTGTATATTCAGACTTTCACAAGGGAGTCATCTAAATTTTGGGTTTTCAGAGAAGTGTTATCAGACAAGCATCAGTGATTTATGGGAATATGTAAATTGTTTTGCAGAAATACACCTATATTAAATAGGATGATATTTTGAAATATGACAAAGAATAATGCCCCTAATATAAAAAGAGTTCCTATAAATACATGTGAAATGAACTGATATGGTTTGGCTGTGTCCCCACCCAAATCTCATCTTGAACTGTAGTTCCCATAATCCCCACAGATCATGGGAGACACCAGGTGGAGATGATTGAATCATGGGGGCAGTTTCCCCCATCCTGTTCTTGTGATAGTGAGTTTGTTCTCAGGAGATCTGATGGTTTTATAAGGAGCTTTCCCCTTCACTGGGCAATCATTCTTTTCCTTCCTGCCACCATGTGAAGAAGGACTTGTTTGCTTCCCCTTCTGGCATGATTGCAAATTTCCTGAGGCCTCCCCAGCCCTGTAGAACTGTGAGTCAATTAAACCTCTTTTCTTTATAAATTACTCAGTCTCAGGCAGTTCTTTATAGCGGCATGAGAACACACTAATACATAGACCAATATTCTCACAAAAAAAATAAGGAAAGAATATGAATAGATGTTTTATAGAATAGTAAGTACAAAGAGCCTATGTCTATTTTGTCTTCACTAGTGAACATAAATTACAATTTAGAGCAACAATGAGAAAACTTTTTTTAAACCCATCAGAATGCCAAAATTAAAGATCATTTAAATCTAGAGCTGGTGAATATTTAGAGAAATTGTTATTATTAATTCATAAGTGGGCTTATGTATTATTGTAAGTTACTAAAAGTTTAATCTATCAGTGTCTATTAAAATTATTAATTGAAATTATAAATCTATATATCCTCTGACCCAGCACAGTTAATTCTGCAGGAATTTTATATATATATATATAAATTAATTAGCTCTTCTGTGGCTGAATTCTTCAGCTTCTGTCTTCTCTCACCTCCCTGCCCTCTCCAATTCCTCCTGTATGAATCTGCTGGCTTGTCTCTGCTTCATTGTCTCAAGTGTCACTGCTAAATTAGCCATGATGGAACTGAAGATCGGATCAGTCACTACTTATGGTGGTCTTGGAGTCTAAAGTTGCTGCCATTGTTACTGGCTAAAGTGCAATTGCCACCAAAGCCCCTAGTCACAGTGCCTCTAAAGCTTTCTATTGCCAGGCCCTTGTGCTGTGATTTCATTTCCATCACAATGCTTTTGGGGTTGGGAGCTTGGCAGGGCTCTCTCTGCCCCTTTCCTGACTTGCTTTTTTAATAAGCCAGGAAAGCACTGCCATATGTGGCTGAATCTTGGGTGCTATAGCATTTTGGAAATACAGCTTCTCCAGTTCATGTCCATGGCAACCCCTCTCCAAATGTTTGCAGGATCAGCATGGCTGGCAAGAAAGTTTTCAGTGTCAGAAACAGCTAGGTCCAGAGTGGCACTCCTCTGTGATGCATTGCCCTCAGAGCAGAGACCAGTCTGCTGGTCTGGAGTCCTTCCACCTGCATGATAAGTTTCCTTGCATGAACACTTTGTCTTTTTTTGCAATCTGGCCTTGGTCTTTGGCAGTGCAGATATTGGTAAAACATTACAATTCAATGGTAAGGAGGAGGCAGGTGGGAGCTTCAGGTCCATGCCCCTTTGCTCCCTGGAGGTACTTCTACCTCTTGTGCAAATCCATGGGCGGAAGTTCTCATCCATCCTCACCTGCAGCCAGCCCCTTGTGTAGTAAATTCAAATGAAGCTAATCATATTAAGGAAGAGCTTATAAGCAACTAACTCTTAGCCATTGTCAGACCCTTGTCCAAGCAAATGTCCTGCAAAAATGATTTATGGTTACAGCAATGTTCACGTGGAGACTGTCTCACAGCTTCTTTAGAAGAGTTCTCTTTTGATACAGATCTTGAAGTGATTGTTTTTCTGTCCTGGTTTACCTAATCAAACTCATTCATGTGAGCCACACATGCTCACTCCCTCTTGCTGGCAACTTCTCCTCCAGTACTCCCGCCCAGCCCACTGCACTCATCAACTGGAATCCCTGCCTGATTGTCTCCTCTGCTGGAGCCTCTGTTCTCTTTCTAATTGTGAAGTCCCCTAGTGTGAACCCTCTACTCTTTTTTATCTTTCCATAGGTGAGATCATCCACATTCTGGTGCCAAATTCCATCTGTGTTTTTACATTTAAATTTGTTTCTGCAGCCCAGTGATTCTCAATCCTGAGCAATTTCGCTCACTGCCTTGCCCTCACTCAGCCATTTCTGGAGACATTTTTGGTTTTCACAACTGGGTGGGGGAGACACTGTCATTAAGTAGACAGAGGCAAGAGGTGCTGTGACATATCCTACAATGCAGACATGCACAGGACAGCCCCCAGAACAAATAAATATCTGGGCAAAAAAGTCTATAGTAATGAGGTTGAGAAACATAGTCTCTCTGTTATGAACGCATGTTATGCCACATTGCCACTGAAATGGCGATGTGTGCCTCACACTTGAAAGGGCTAAAAGAGAAATCTTTATTTCCCTCCCTGAGTACGTTTTTTTCTCTTGGAATCCCATCCTGGGAGCATAGTCTATCTTACCTCCCAGAAACCTAGGAGTTGGCTCAATTCCTGTCTTTTTCACATTCTCACATCTACTGAATCAGCAAATTCTGTGAGCTCTACTTCCAAAATTTATTCTAGCATCATCTATTTCTCTTCATGTCCATTGAAGCCACCACACCTGACCCCCATCATGCAGTAGCCTCTGAATTCTTTTCCCAGCGGCTGCCTGAGGCCCCTGCTTTCCATTCCCATAGCGCCTGAAGAACTCTTTTTAAAACACGAATTGGACATCTATTTTCGTCCCTGTAGTAAGTAGTCTGCTCTCACGCTGCTATAAAGAAATACCTGAAACCGGGTAATTTATAAAGTAAAAAGGTTTAGTTGTCTCATGGCTCTGCAGGCTGTATGGGAAGCATGGCTGGGGAGGCTTCAGGAAACTTACAGTCACGGCTGAAGACAGAAGACAGGCAGGAACTTCTTACATGGCCAAACAGGAGAAAGAGAGTGAAGGGAGAGGTGCTACACACTTTTAAAGCAGCAGATCTCGTGAGAACTCACTCACTATCACGAGAAAGGCAAGGGGGAAGTCCGCCTCCATCATCCAATCACCTCCCACCAGGCCCCGCCTCCCAAACCAGGGATTGCAAGAGTTGGGAGGGGCCAAAATCCAAGCCATATCACTCCCAAACCCCCACGTCATCCTTTTTCTCTTAGCAAGTGACCCTCAAGTTCTAAATCTTGTCTCATATCCACCTTCCAGATCTTCTTCACAAGCTTTCTCGCTCTGAGAGGCTTTCTCCTAGCAGTTTCCAAACTTTCTGCCTTCAGGCCCTCGCTGTTGTGCTTCCTTCTTCCCGGAGCGCTCTGCTGCTAGATCCTCCCAGGCTGCCTGCTGCTGCTCATCCACCCAGGTCGTATCTTCTGAGCGCACTTTCACGGCCATGCAAAATACAATGGATTCTGTCACTCACACACTATTATCATACCCTGTTTTAGTTTATTCAGAGAACTCAGTACGGCTTTGTTCATTTTGTGACTGTTTTCAAAACTCTAGACTAAAGGGTCCATGATGCCATCTTTCCGTGCTTCACTTTAGTTGCTGCTCAGTAAATATTAATTAAATTAATGATGCTGGCTGGACGCTGTGGCTCACACCTGTAATCCCAGAACTTTGGGAGGCAGAGGCGGGTGGATCACGATGTCAGGAGTTCAAGACCAGACTGGCCAACATGGTGAAACCCTGTCTCTACTAAAAAAAATAGCTGGATGTGGTGGTGGGTGCCTGTAATCCCAGCTACTCAGGAGGCTGAGGCAGGAGCATAACTTGAACCCGGGAGGCAGAGATTGCAGTGAGCCGAGATCGTGCCACTGCACTCCAGCCTGGGCAACACAGCAAGACTCCATCTCAAAAAAAAAAAAAAAATAGAAACGGTGCTGTCCAGCAGTACGCATAACTAGAAATGAGGCCTCAGCTGTTAGAAAGACTGATACTGAGGCTTAGTCTAGAGGGAATAATTCTAGAAGTGAATTTAGAAATGACAAAATAGCAGTGTGGATCCACATGTTGGGGCTTCTTTCCGGAAGTCTGCCTTTCTGCCAACATTCACATGCCTTCTTTGATCCCTCTCTTCTTGTAATCCACTCATAAAAACAATCCTGCAAGACATAACACTCTATTTATTTTTATTTATTTTCCAACTAGATTACAAGTTGCTTAAGGGAGAAGATTCTTGTTTATTGTTGTATCTCTTGTGGCATAGCCCTGGACCTAAACATGCTAGGCTTTCCTGTATAGCTAATATACTTCAAATTGGGTGCATGGAGTTTGTGATAGCTCTTTGCTACTCACATTTTTTCTTACTCTCTGATTTTCTGATGAGTTCTAAATAATTGAGACCTTCTGGCATTTCATATTTAGAAAAATCTGAGCTTACATAATAAATGTTATTTGATAACTATTATAGCAAAAAGTAGAAAAATAGATTCATTCAAATCATTATAAAAGCTAGCCTATATTGAAGGCTAATTATGAGTCAAGCGGTATTCTAACACCTTTACAAAAACTGATTCATTTAATTATAACACAGTAGCCCTATAAGATGGTGCCTATTATTTTCCTCCTTTTGCACTTAAAGAATTAGTAGTAGAAAGAGATAAATGAGTTACTGAAGGTCACCCTGTAGTGAGGGGGTATTGAGATACCCTTTGAACGCAGATAGTATGACCCGTGAGTCAGTTCTCCTAAACTCCAGCTATTCACTTTTGATAAACACTATGCAATTGATTTCTTAAAATTCTTTAAACCTTTCAAGTAACAAAATCCTTTCTACCTAAATGCAACTTTTTAAAATTCCACAAGCTGACTTACTGCTGCATACTCTGTACAATTAAACATGTTTCAACCCTCTACTAACTTCAGTGATAAATAATATTTCTGCTTTAGGTTATGCATGACAAATTCTTTTTCATCATCTCTAAAAATGCAAGACCTCAGAGGAATACACTAACATATCTTTCCACAGTAGAGTGGGGGAGGGTGAAAACCAGGAAAATAAGTTACTCCAATAATGCATTTTGGCATTGTAATGGTCCATTTCTAGCAAAGAGCAAAATAGACATTATATAACATGCTCTTATTTGATATAATCTTTTTAAGTTTTGTGATGATTACCATCTAAATAAATCAATATGAGCAAAATTTAAGAATAAAGATAACCAGAAAAGCTTTTAATTTTCCTTTCTATCAAAAGGAATATATTTGTTATTCCTAACTACAAAGAATCATGCTAATTTTCACAAAAGCCTTAAGATTCAACATACTCATCAGCAACAGATTCACATAACAACCCATGAAATGGACAAATAAAAATCTACATTAAAAGAGCATTAGAGGCCAGCCTGAAACAGAGAGAAATGAAAATATTTAGAGTCAATGTCTTGCTAGGTAGCCGATTCAACTTTAAGAGCCATCTGGTCCTTTTCATGCTCCATATCCACTGTCCTCTATCAATGTAGACATGGACATGGTTTTTGGTCCCCTAATTAAGTGGAATCAATGTGGAATGGTAGGCAAGTGCCACACAACCATTTCCATTTTGTTTTTTGACAAGATATTTCCCACCGATGATTAGGTTTCGAAAGGATCTTATATCAAGGCCAGCCAGTATATTCACTTTATAGATTTTTGCCTTATTTACTAAATCTTAACTTTCTAATACATATCTCAGATAATCAAAAGGAGAAATACCACCATTATTTTCCAGATAAAGAAACTGTGGTAGACAGGTATAATTTAAAAAGCTGTCCAGCCAGTTCTGTAGCAGGGATGGAGCTTCAAGTCAAGGAATTGAAGTAAAATCCTTTCCTTACCACATAGTAGCTGTAAAGCCTTAAGATAACACACATAGGATCTCTTAGTTTTAATGTCCTCAATTATAAAATGAGAGTAATGTGTATAAAAGTGCTGAGCCCAGTCTACTGAGATTTTTGCTGAACTTTAAAAATCCAAAACTTAAAAAATCTGAAAACAAATTTCATTATTTTCTCCTTCCCTAATTTTGCACCCCTTTTGTTTCTCTTATGATCTTTGTGTTAGTAAATGGTGCTTCAGTCACCTAAGCCCCAAATCAGAAAGATATTCTATAAACTTCTGTTCTCAGATGGTTAAAACTATCAATTATGCTTTCCAAATAAGTTGGGAGCCTCTCTCTTTCTTTACATTCTCATGGCCATTGTGTCAGTTAAGACTTTCCCCATTTCAATTGTGGGTTAATGTAAAGGTCTCTTAACCAGCTTGCTTCATTCAGTGTAGCCATCCGCCACGTTGCTAACTTGATTATCCAAAACAGAAATATACCAGCCTGCCTTTTTAAAATGATCCACATTTCTTCTGTTTAAGAAGTTGGATCATCTTAAAGCAGCATACTGATCTAGGCCTTCCAGAATTATTTCCTCCCTCCTTCAAAGTCTTTCTCTAATTTGGGCAAAGTGAGCACCCTGGAAATATTCTAGGCTGTGAGGTTGCCCCATATCTTTGACCTTTGCCTATCCATTTGTCACTGTCTGATTGTCCGATTAAATACCACTCACTCTTTCCTTCAACCTCCAAATAACGAAAAATAAGTTACCTTGCACACCCAATAACTCCTATGTCTCTCTCACACACACACACACACACATTCTCACAAAAGGAGATGAACTTACCCAGAAGTATTGAACATGTCAAGAAAGGTGGTACATTTCAAAAATCGAAATGCTCATGCTCTTTTTTTCTTTTCTTTTCTTTTTTTTTTCTTTTATTTTTCTTTTTTTCTGAGACAGGGTCTCACTCTCTCACCCAGACTGGAGGGATACAATCATAGCTCTCTGTAACCTCAAACTCCTGAACTCAAGCAATTCTTCCATCTTAGCTTCCTGAGTAGCTGGGACTATAGGCGTGTGCCACTACATCCAGCTGACTTAAGAAAAAAAATTATAGAGATGGGGGTCTCACTATGTTGCCCTGGCTGGTCTCAAACTCCTAGCCTAAAGTGATCTTCTCACCTTGGCCTCCCAAAACACTGGTATTACAGGCATGGGCCACCACAACTGGCCTCCCAGCTTTTTCTTCTTTATCTTTTTCTGTGGATAGTTCATTTGACGATCAGTTTCTGAAGGGAAGGGTCTATTGCTTCTCCTCACACTAAAATAGTGTTCACGCCTCACCCTAAAATATTTTCAAAGAGGACTTTGCAAAGCTGTTAGAAGAGCTAAATGGCCACCTCTCTTCCACTGAACTTATGTCTATCACCAGCGCACTCAGGTAGAAGAGTTAAGGTCATTTGCCGCAGCCCTTGATTGGGAAGCTGATGGATAGGAATGTGCTTCTAACCAGAGAGAAGTTGGCAGCAAGACTGAGAAATGACAGCCCTGGCTTGCACAGAATGAAGCCCAGATATCACTTAATTGGTGGCCTTGATTTGGGCTATAGTCCAGCTATTTATAACCTGATGCATTAATTGCATACTGTTGTGATGTTACTTTGAGCTGTTTAGGGAAATGTTTTATCATAGTTGTTTACAACAGGGAAAAACACTAAAAATTGTTCACACTTTGACTGTTTGTATAACACGTCATGTGAGTAGCCATCAGCTTTTAAAGCTCATCAGCTGCTTGCATCTCGTCCCTTTGGGTCATGTTGGGCAGCCTTAAGATGAAATGGTAACTTTTCCTCCACAGAGTGGTTGACCATATGCCCCCGGTTTGCCGAGCCCAGTGCTGGATCACATTAGTGTGCTAGCATCTTGTTCATTTACTTCCTTCTTTAATCTCAAAAGTCTTCCAGTGTGAGCAATAAATTTTATGTCCACTCTATCCAAAAGGGGATTAAGCAGAGGTCAGAATTTGTCTCTGCAATGCTTGAAAATGGAAAACTGAGCAAAAGACAACTACAATATTGCAAAAGGGATCCAGCTTAGGATTCGAGGAAGATTATTTAATGAGAGGATGTTTGGGATTCAAAAGTTAGAGCAAGAATTAGATGAGGGAAGTGACTTTCTCAGCTCTCGCATTTGCTAAGGTCCCAAGGCTGAGAAAGGAAATAGGGATGCACATTTTAGCATAAAAGAAAGGCCAGTGTCTCTGCAGAATGATGAGTAAGGAGGGTGCTGGGGAAATTAGAACAGAGAAGTCAGCAGGGTTCTGAACAAGTCTTGGAGACCATGTCAAGGATTTTCAAATGAGCGATAAAAAGAAAATGTTGCAATAGTTAGGTAGGATTGAAAGTTGATTATACCTGCTTATTAAAAAAAAAACACTCAACATCTGTGTGGATAAAGGATTAGGGTTGGGGTTAGGTGCATGAATAGCGAGAGAATTGTGAAGACTCTTAGCAAGCTAAAGTAATAGCCATTTTGAGAGACTGTGGAAATTCAGCTATTGTGGCAGTAGTGGGGGAAGAAAACTGTTTTTGTGTGCTGGTTCAGTAATAAACTGTTTATTTTCAAGAACTAACGGAACTAAAACTTGAGAGATTTATTTTGCCCTAAATGCTTCTGTTTATATCAAAGCAAAGAGACATCTTAAAATCATCTCTGTAGACGGATGAAAATTTGTATTAATTGTTTCATTTACCATTAGTCAGTTTTGCCTTTAATTGCTTGAGAGGGCACCATCAGGGAGGAAATGCAGTTCCAACGAGTGCAATATGAGAGACAGGGCACCAGGAGAGGAAGGTCTGCTCAGAAGCAGAGCCATTCCCAAGGAGCCAAGAGAATTTCCAGACCGCCACTCCATCCATCTCTGAGCACCCGACCCCTTTCTAAATCTTGTTAGAGAGTCAGTCTAGGACTGGAGTGAGAAGCAATTTTGCTGTCCTGACAATTTAACACTCAAGTTAACTCAGATGAATTTGCAACATCATCTACCTCTGTTTACAAATTAGTATCTACACTTATCAATTTTGCAAGCACTGGGATTTTACTTGTTTTGAAGAGACAATAAAACAAAGTTAAAAACAATTCTCTGTAATTTGAGAAACTCAAACGTCAGCATTTGTGACGTACAGAGACAGCTGAAAAAAATGCATCTGCGTAGTCTTGCATATGCAAATAAAGCAGAGTTCCTAAGGAAATTATACTCGATACTTTTGGTTTTCACTTCTGAGAAAACCAATTCAGGTCCTACGGGAAAGTAAACAATCAAAAGAGTTTCTTCTGCTGCTGTTTCTCCTTCTAGTTACCCAGTATATCCCTCCTTTCCTCTGGTTGGGATTAAATGTTTTATTGATTCTGGCCAGCTTGTTTCAAGTATACGTTGCATGAAACCTTGATTTTACCTTATTTTATCTCAGTGATATTTGTGAGGTATTGTAAATAAAAATCTCTTGGACGTTAATGCAGCACAGTGAAAAGTATATAAGGAACTCAAATAACTAATGTAATATTTGAAAAGAGTACATTTGATATTAATAACTTCTACCCAGTGGTATTTTATTTTTATTTAGTAGAAATGAAATTCTCTATGACACCTAACCTTTAAATTTTCTGGAATAGACCTTAATTCACATGCTTCTCATTATAGACATTGAGTGGAATATGCTCCAATCTATACCCATGACCTGGATAATGTGCCCCGTAATTTCTGTTTTTGCTCTCAGACATGAAACTCATTAGCTTTTGTGGTTTCAATGCACATGCAATGAACAGAAAAGCGTTTAATTATTACCACCAAGGAGGTGATTTTCTTTTTGGGTAAAAAAGAAACTAAATGAGGTCAGGAAAAGTTTTTTTAAAGTTGTGCTGTAATTGTGCTTAGTATAACAATGCATCATTCTTTATATCATTTACTGGATACCAATAAATGATATGTTTTATTTTAACAGGCAATTTGCTGCCAGAAGTGTGTTTTCCTTTTTAAAAGGTAAGTGCCTTTTTAAGAGGTATTATATAAAATTATCATCATTTCTGATTTATAGCTTTGAAGAGCCTATTAATTTTAAAGCCCCATGGCTGACAGCTGTGTTGTTCAAAGGCGAGGATATATAGTATTAATTATCTTAAGCTCCAGATTATCGTTCGTGGTGCTGACATTAAGTATAAAGGACAAACTGGCACAGTTTTCTATTTTAGTAAGAATAATTAATTAACCTGGTGATTTTTAAAAGAAATACCTGTTGAAGTAAGATACAACTAACACCGTTCAGTTTGATCACATTTGTTTCAGTTCTGGATGGAAGTAGATAATTTTCATGGAAATTGCCAGTAACTTAGAGTATGGCCACAGTTTGCTTTTGTTGTTGTTGTTGTTGTTGTTGTTGTTGTTGTTGTTGTTGTTGTTTTACTGGTTTTTCTTTCTTATTTGTTTGGTTAATTGGAGTCAGAGAATGGGCTTGTACATTTTGAAAGTTAAAAACGTTTGTGTCTGAAAGATATTACTTAACAATAAGGACTGTACAGTTTTGACTAGACTACATTTATATTTTCAAATTTTGCAATGTATTAGTTTCAACCATAAGTTAAATTTTAGAGCTGACTCAATCTAGTATTTAAATTTTCAAGAATTCTGTGATGTTTGAAAGCAAACTAAATGCTTAAGTAGAGAACACTTTGTGCTTTATTATGTACCCAAAAATGACTACTTCGTTGTATTATTTCTCAGCTTGTCTTTCCCTAAGCATTGATTCAGACAGTGAAAACATAGAGGGGTGATTAATTACTGTATTCCTGGTATAGTTTTTGTTTCTCTAACAAGTCATGGTGAATGTCTTCAGAAGACACCCTTCTACAGCATCCATGGCAAACATCAATCTCTATTACTGCTCTAGCTTGGAAGTTTCACTTGTTTATACCTCTTGGTTGAGTATCATCACTTTTTTACTTCTATACGTTTTGGATGCTGTAACGAGAGAAACTTCTTGCCTTTAGGGCATTTGAATTCAGCTTCTGCTTATAATAACGGAGCAACTCTGTGTGTAATTATGTTGCCAAGATAAGTAAATTAATAAATTATAACTCTTTCCTCCACCTAATAATTGTTTATTTACGGGGTTGTATTTCTGCTATCAGGTAATGTTGGTGTATTAGCTTGATGTATTAGCATCATGCTAACTATCACAGCTAGTTATGTAGTTAGCAAAGCAATGTATTTTACAGGCACTTCGCATTTTGAAAATAGCACGTCTGTTACTTGTAAATTCCTGCTCTCTTACGGTAGGAGCCCATAATTCTGTTAAGTAAGTTACCAAGAATTATATTTAAAAGTACAATTCACAAATTCTGCCATGTCATGGAAGTTGGTAACTATGACAGAATTACAACGAAGTTCTTTTTTTATAAGTTAATCTTAAGCTATGTAAATATATGATGTACAGGTTATGAGAGCCATGGTTTAGACTACATTGCAGAAAAACAATCAAGAAAAGTAAAAAATTTAACCATTTCGAAAGTTTTTTTCCCCTCCTATACAAACTGGGTAGTAAAAAGAATGTAGACTTGAGGATCAGTTAGAACTCACTTGTAGACCTACCTCCAGCTCTTACTTGCTGTGTGACTTCAGGCAAGTTACTTCACCCCTCTGAGACATTTAAATGAGTTTTCAGACTGAATATAATAATACCTATTTTGCACAACTGCCATAAACATGCTGCAAGTGATTTGTTGGTTCCCTGCTTTCCCCTAAAAGTCAATCTCATCTTGTGTACACAGCCTTAGACAAATTCCTTATTGCTGTATCTGATAAAACTATAATTTTATGGTAAGCTTGTCTCTTTTTTTTCTTCTATGTATATAAACTTTGCCTTGAATATACTAACCTGGTAGACTATTCACATCTATAAAACATAACATAATATCTTGCTAAACTCTGTATAAAGATGCTGCCTTCTGTTGGTGTCAAAGTATACACCCATGAGATTGATTTACAGGCATTTTGTGAATGCAAACAACTCTCATTTTAGTAAACTCTTTATGAATCTTAAATACTTCTTTCCTTTTTTGTCTTCTCTTCAGTGCCCTTACTTAGGCTATTTCTTGTCCAGAGACCTAGTCCTCTGTACTACATACTAAAGCTTAGAACTGGGGCCCTGTTCTAGCTTCTTTTATTCCTCTATTTAGGAAAGCATCTCCTTACAATCCTTTCTCTCCCAACTCTGCTGGGTAATTGAATAGCTACATGACTGAAAATGTTTCAATAGCCTTTCAAGGTAGTATTTACATTTTAATGAGCTTTTGTAATGGTTTAACCTAAATACAAGGGAATATGATGATCTCTTTGGTATGGGGAATAATTTGAGGCCCAAAGTTATTCCCAGGCAGCCCTGTAAACTTATAAAAGTAAGGTTGCTTCCTCTCCATGCTTGTTATAAAGCTTCTACATGCATACAAGGCTTCACGTAAATATTCTCTTTCTCTTTTTCCCCTTTCTCCCACTGCAGATAAAAAATTTCAAATGGACATAAATTGATATCTAGTTCTCCTCTGAAAATTGTGAACACATTATTTTAAATCTTCTCTGTACTATTCTCCAACCCCTTTGATTTTTTAGTTGCCTTCAAAATTTTAAGAATAATTTATATGTTTTGCTTATCACAAATTCTCATACACCTGAGCCAAACAGTTTTGTTAAGTTTGGGGGAAATCATGACTTTTGTGTTTCTGATCAGGAAACAGAGAAGGACATGACTTGGCTAAACTCGGCAGAACATCGGTTAATACTGGGGTTTCTGACACCCAAAGCAGTTCAAATTGTCGACGTCATTCTATCACGTAAAAGCAATTCATGTGCTATTTTCCTTCTATGGATTTACTCATGCATATGCAAATATGAGACAAGAAAACCAGACAAAATGTACTGCATGTGGTAATGTGACTCAGCTCCTCAATAGCCCAGCCCTCCCCAGGCTCCTTGCCAAAATAAACTCAGTGTTGACAGGGAGCTTGATGTGTTTTAATAGCAAAAAGCCAAAAATGAAGATAGTTTACAAGTGATAAATGAGAGATTCATTTTTAAATGGAATTCTCTGCTTGAATAATGCAATGTATATGTGACATTAGTAAAGTTCTGGGAAAAATGATAGAAGACCTATATGTCACATTTTGCCAGGCATAGTTAACTAATCCTGGTGACTAAGAAAAAAGGACAATAGATTGCCCTGAGAACTTGTTAATTGACCCTTAAATGTCATTCCAAGTGCTTTAATAATAAAGAATTGAAAGTCTTTGACATTTGTTGATTTTTTATCTTGTAGTTTTCTCTTGATTTATTTTCTATTTTTACTGAAAAGTTACTGCTGGATTCTAGTGCTTTCAGAAAATACCTTTTTTATCTCATCATATCATCTATGTGAGCCTAAATTTCTTATGGTTTGCCTCACTCTTCTCAAGCCAAAACCTACTAATTATACCTACTAATCACAAAACAATTTCTTCCCCAATCAGACAAATGGATGTTTTTGTTTATTCTTTGCTTCTTGATTGTTTTGAACAGTAATCCTATATTAATTTTGATAAATCCACACACTGATGTTAAAATGATCATAAAAGTAGCATGTGATGAGTTTATCTAGGCTTATAGGTTAGAAGTTGGATAGGGGTGTCCATTGTGAGCATTGCAACTATATGAGAAGCATTCAAATCTAAAGTTAACACTTCTGAATAAATTTTATTTTTTAGCGTGCAGTTTTTCCTAGAAGACTGAAAAATCCAGAGACTTTTTTTTCTTTACATCTAGAATGTCCTGCTTGCACATATTTTTTAAAACCTACATCATGTATTGTTGACTTCCTTGCCAAAGGCACACATGCATTTCTATTTCATTTTTTGATAATTCTGATATTGTACCTAGTTCTCTTGAGCCATGGTACCTCTATTTCATTTCTGAATCAAACTCTCTGCTTCTTTATAACTTCCAACTTTTGACATGTTTTCACTGGCAATTTGGTCATTAGCATATTTGTGAGATCGAACTTTATATCACTATTTCAGGTGAATATGTAAAGCATAGAAAACCAGATAAAATGTTGGGTTTCTTTAAATGAATTTCGTCTCTATAGAATAAAATTTAGCATTCGGTCCTTTTTTCCACATATCATCACACATTTACTTTTATACATTTACCTTAGATTAAATGTGTTTGCCTCACACCACTTGAGAGAGTGATTAAAGTGCATGCTTGGGCCACCTTTTTCTCCTCAGAATTCCCAAGAACTAGTTTTCTTAATTTAAATAATTACCATAAGTACAAAAACTTCATATTGAAAATCGGTCTAGATATTACAACTTGAATTATACAATAAAATAAATATGAGCAAGCTTCTCTTTCCACAATGAACGTTCGTTATAGAAAGAGCATCAAATGCAGCTCCTGGATTATGGTGAATTTATAGAAGACAAAATTTCACCATCACCCAATTGTTCTGAGATAACTACTACTGGCATTCCAGTGTTCAACTGGACTTTTAATGCATTTATTTATACGTAATCAATGTTATGGCAGCTGCTCAGATATAGACTAATCTCTTCTTGCAGGCCGTTTCACCTTACTCAGTTTCCGTTACCTGTGGTCAACCATGGTCCAGAAAATATTAAAAGAAACATTCCAGAAATAAACAAATTTATCCATTTTAAAATGTGTGTCATTCTGAGTAGCGTGGTGAAATATCATGCCATCCTGCTCTGTCCTGCCTCATATTTGGGCCATCCAATTGTCTAGCATAGCCACACTGTAGACACTACCCACCCATTAGTCACTGATGTGGCTGCTTCTGACATCCAGCCATCAGCAGCATCATCACTGTGAGTCTTGGTCTGGGAACCTACACTCATCCTCCTGTATACTTTAAGCTATCTCTAGATTATATGTAATACCTAATACAATGCATATGTTATGTAAATAAGTGCTCTAATGTATTTTTATTTGTATTATTTATAATTGTAAATTTTTAAATTAAAAAACATTTTGGATTATTTTCAATCTGGGGTCAGCTGAATCCAAGGATGCAGAACCTGTGGATATTGAGGGTCCACTGTATATACTTATAATTCTTCTAATTTACTATTAGCTATTGTTGTTAATCTTTTACTGTGCCTAATTATAGTAAAACTTTATCATAGGTATATAGGTATAGAAAAAAATACTATATATCGGATTCCATACTATTTTTATTTATTTATTTATTTATTTATTTATTTATTTTTATTTTATTTATTTTTTCTGTGACAGAGTCTCACTCTGTCACCGAGGCTGGAGTGCAGTGGCACGATCTCGGCTCACTGCAATCTCTGCCTCCCGGTTTCCAGCGATTCTCCTGCCTCAGCCTCCTTAGTAGCTGGGATTACAGGCATGCGCCAACACATTCGGCTAATTTTTGTATTTTTAGTAGAGACAGGGTTTCACCACGTTGGTCAGGCTGGTCTCAAAATCCTGACCTCGTGACCCACCCGCCTCGGCCTCCTAAAGTGCCGGGATTACAGGCGTGAGCCACCGCGCCCGGCCAGGGTTGCTTACTCTTCGTGGTTTCAGGCATCCACTGTGGGTCTGGGAAGGTATGCTCTCAGTGAGTTGGGGGGCTACTGTATTCCAAGTCCCTTTCTTAAATATGCTGTTTCCCATCCCGCCCTCTGTCCTGAGAGGCATCAAGGTCTCTCTGGGTCTGGATTTTGTCTGTCAGGGAGAGAGATAGCCAGGGAGATGAGAAGGAGATAAGAGAGTGAGATCAGGGTTTCTTTCTCTGGCTCCCTCCCTCCAAGATCACCTCAAGCTGTCTGTGTCCCTTGGCCACAGTTCTCAGTTCCCCTCCAGGCACACTTCCCTCAGCAACTCTCTTCTGGGTTGTAGGAACTGCCCCTTGTCTGTCCCTGCCACCCTAGGCACGGTAAGAATTTTCCTTTGGAACTTCTTGGGGTTTTCGGAACATTCCACCTACACCTTTATCAATGGTTCCTTTGTTTTGTTTGTTTGTTTGTTTGTTTGTTTGAGGCGGAGTCTCGCCCTGTCGCCCAGGCTGGAGTGCAGTGGCGCGATCTCGGCTCACTGCAAGCTCCGACTCCCAGGTTCATGCCATTCTCCTGCCTCAGCCTCCCGAGTAGCTGGGACTACAGGCGCCCGCCACCATGCCCGGCGAAATTTTTGTATTTTTAGTAGAGACGGGGTTTCACTGCGTTAGCCAGGATGGTCTCGATCTCCTGACCTCGTGATCAATGGTTCCTTTCTTTAACTGTCTGGGAATTATCCTAATAAGAAGGAGGTGCCATCCATTCCTAGTTGGAACATTGACTCGTACTGCAGTTTATACGTGGTTTTATCGCCTGCTTCTGATTTTGCTCTACAATGTGTCTTGAACATCCTTGCTTGTTGTTCGGTATCATTTTTATCACATTCTAACAGCTTCAGGCTACACGTGTACCACAGTTGAACATTCATCTTGTTTTCTAGTTTTCCCTCTTAGTGATAATGTCATAAGGAGAACCTCTGTACATATGTACAACCTCTGTTAGTCCCTTCAGATAAGTTCCCAGAGGTGAACTAATGCAAGTATTTCCAAGTGGTATTTTATTATTCATGCTGCAGATTTATTATCAAAGAAACACTCTACCATTCTTTAGCTGTGCTAACTCCATGTTCCCTCAAGCAGTTCTGCAGTCACTTTGAAAGTCCTACTGCTTGAAAATGTGAGACACTGGATCTCCAGGCTCGAGGATTTCCTCCATTTATGTTCCAGGCTTTGTTTACGTGTTTGGATTGCCTACTTCTGATTTTGCTCTGCAGTATGTCTTGAACATCCTTGCATGTTGCTCAGTATGATTTTAACACATTCTAGCAGCTTCACGCTACACAGGCTCCATCATAAGATCATCAACCTACTTTTCTTTCTTTTTTAATTTTTTTTTTTTAAGATGGAGTTTTGCTTTGTCACCCAGGCTGGAGTGCAGTGGCATGAGCTCAGTTCACTGCAACCTCCTCCTCCTGAGTTCAAGAGATTCTCCAGCCTCAGCCTCCCGAGTAGCTGGGATTACAGGCACGCACCACCACCACCATGCCCGGCTAATTTTTTTTTTTTTTTTTTTGAGATAGAGTCTCACTCTGTTGCCCAGGCTGGAGTGCAGTGGCGTGATCTTGGCTCAGTGCAACTGCCACTTCCCAGGTTCAAGTGATTCTCCTGTCTCAGCCTCCCAGTAGCTGGGATTATAGGCATGCACCACCACACCCGGCTAATTCTTTTATTTTTAGTACAAATGGGGTTTTGCTATGTTGGCAAGGCTGGTCTTGAACTCCTGACCTCAAGGGATCTGCCAGCCTCGGCCTCCCAAAGTGCTGGGATTACAGGCATGAGCCACTGTGCCTGTCTAACTTTCGTATTTTTAGTAGAGATGGGGTTTCACCATGCTGGCCAGGCTGGTCTCTAACTCCTGACCTCAAGTGATCTGCCGGCCTCAGCCTCCCAAAGTGCAACCTACTTTTCTTAATTAGCAACAGGAGTTCCTTATGCCTAGAGACCAGGCCATGTTTACGTGAGCCATAGAAGCCTTGTTACTAGCGGGCTGTTCTGTGCTGTGTAGGGCCATCTGCCTAAACGCCTTCAGCTTGCATCTGGCTCTAATTCACTCATCCTTTACACCAGTTCTTCCCCATTCAGAACACAAAAGTTGTTATCATTTGTCCCCTTCCCCCTCTTTTGTCCCATGGAGTTAAGACCTAACGTTGGCTTCTCAGCCTTTGAGCTCAGAACTTTCTATCTGTTGGGCCTTATTCACCTCCTCACTTGTTCCTTGTCTGCCCATCTCTGTATCTCCACAGTGATCTCAAGCTTAGCAGAGCAAGACTCACAATAGCCTCTTTAGAGGAGATCAGACAGAAAAAAAAATCTGCTTACACCAGTATGGTTGAAACACAGGGTTTCTAAAGGAGCAGCAGAGGACCTAGGAGACTTGAACTTATCCAAGAGCATTTGGGGACAAAACTATGAACCACATTCAAGTATTTGAAGGATTAAGGAGGAAACAGTGTCCTCTAGCAACTTCACATTTACTTAAGAGTTGAAGATGCCCTTAGATTTTTTTTCACCCACTGGCAAGAACATAAGTCTAACTATTGTGGTTATTGTTCAAACCATATAGACGCCCATCTTCCACTCTCAAAGAACTGCAGTTGAAATAAATGGCAAATAATGCAAAAAGTCAGGCTTTTCCCTCCTTTTTTGTTAAATGGAATTATAAATTTCATACAACTCAAATATTCCATTTGTAACTATAATAATGACCTAGGTGATATAGAAATTGTCACCTGAGTTATCAGCATGTTCCTACATCTTGGCTAAAAGCCCAGAAAGAATAGATTTACAGAACGAAAATCTGGAGTGTTTTATATATATTATAAATACTGCTCTCACTGAGGAAAATGTGTGTTCGGAGGCAGCAACTCTTACAAGGAAAATGTAAAATTTTCATATACATCATTTAGTTGAAAATATTCTCCTGTCATTTCTACCTCTGCTTAGCCCAAAGAAAATTAATCATCGTTCCTGGAATACAAACAAACAAACAAAAATGTAAAATACTTCTCTTTTTTTGTGACTTTCACTGTTTTATGTGTGTTTCTCAAACCTGATTTTCCCAGAAATTGGACACCCTCAAACCTATTTTCAGGGGTTCATGAGTTTCCCATGAGATTTTTATGATTAAGTGTGCATCTCTGTGTTTTTATTCTTCATTAATCTTTAAATATGTTGATATATGAATGCTAATGGGATCCTGATTAACCACCTTATAATACTGTCTACCATGCAATTTCAAATTGTACTGCTATAGTTTGTAAGAAACCATAAGGGGACAGGGAGAGAGAGAGTGAGAGAAAGATAAATCAGTTAAATAAAGTGTTAACGTTAAGTTAAAGCCATCTGAAGCCAAGAAAGCTGGAATCACCTGTTTCACTGTCGTTAGAATGCAGAAAATTGTTGGGAGAATTAAGTCATTACTTGACAAATAATACAAAGTGGAATTTATAAAAGTTTCCACTTTAAAATTTAGTAATATTGCAAGTTGCCATTTAGTCCCCTCTAAACAACATTATCAGTGATAATATATTATGCCTCTTTTATTTATTTTTCAGACAGGAAAGTTACATGTTTTCAATATATATATTTTAATTGAAACATAATAATAATTGTACATATTTATGGGCTACAGTGTGATATTTTGATACATGTAAACAATATGTAATCAAGGTAATTAGCATATCAGTTATCTCAAAACTTTATCATTGCTTTGTGTTGGTAACATTCAAAATCGTCTCTTCTAGCTATTTGAAAAATTACAATAAATTATTGTTTATGATAATCACTCTATAGCTCTATAGGATACTAGAACTTACTCCTCCTGCCTAGCTGTAATTTTGTTTCTGCTAACCAACTTCTTTCTATCTCCCCTTCCACTTACCCTGTCCCGGCTCTGGTAATCACTATTCTACTATCTACTTCTAGGAGATCAACTTTTCTAAGGTCCACATATGAGTCAGGACATACAGTGTTTATCTTTCTGTACCTGACTTACTTCACTTAACATAACGTACCCCAGGCTCATCCATGTTGCTGTGAGTGACACGATTTGCTGCTTTTTTATGTAAAAAGCTTGAAACGGTTACTTTAAGTTGTACTGGTTTTACAGATTTTTAAAGTTTGAGGGTACTTTTTCAATTTTATAAGGGCTAATTTGCTGTTTATAAGCAGATAAACAATATTAAGTGCACTTTAATAAAAATTAAGTGTGATAACATTTTTGTGGTATTTTGTATATTCTTTACTAAATTTTGAGAAACACTTAATATTGGTTATTCTCTCACTATCCAGGATCAGACATATTTATTTTTGAATTATATATTTTCCCCAACACTATTTCTTCCATGTGTTCAGTTAGCCATTAAGTGTGAAGGTTAAATTATAGATGTATTCTTCAAAAGTAGCTCAGGGACGTCTGCAGAAAATGTGGCTATGCTACATACAAATACAGTGGTCTCTTGGTATCCTTGAGGAATTGGCTCTAGGAACCCCCACAGATACGAGAATCAAGTCCCTTGTAAAAAAAGAAAAAGACTATTTGCATATAACCTATGCACATTCTTCCATATACTTTAAATCATTTCTAGATTACTTGCAATGTTACCAGGAAGTACACAAATCTTGGTTCTTGTCTAAATTGGGAGAAAGAATTCAGCCAAGAGACAATTTAGCCAAAGAGGAGAATTTATCGAAGGAAAATAGCAGAGAGTTGATTTAGAGTGACAGGACACTCTGAAAGACGAGGCAGAGTGGGCTGCTGAAAGAGAATGAGCCAGTAGCAGCCCTGAGAGATCGGCATTCGGTTTTTACAACGTCGGATTTTTCTTGAAGTTTCCATCCCTGTCTTAAGTCTCCATCTTTTTTCTTTATCTAGTTTTCTCGCTGCTGCCTTGTCTCCACCTCTCCCCACCTAGTTCCCATCCCAGGTTTGTGGGATTCCCCCTTACTGTCAGCTGATGCACCTGCATAGGCCCAGTGTTGGATACGAATTCTACCTAGTGGTGGTGTTGCTCATTACTGCCACCCCAGGAAAGCCTCATAGCAGTTAAATCTGCACTTACTGTGCCTTTGTATATCTTAGGAGTTTCTCCTTTGACCTCTTCCCCTCCTTATCGGCATTTAGGTAGCTACATTCTGACAAGTTAACTGCAGAGTGAGCAATTACTGGGCGTCTTAAGGGGTGTTTCTTTCTGCAGATATTTCCCCTCTTGTCTGGTCATCCATAGCATGCAGGTTTCTGGTTTCTGGTGTCAGGTTTTCCAGACTTGCCTTTTTTCATGCCCCCCATGTCCCACTCATGTCTAACTCTCTGCCTACTCTAACCATAATACCTAATACATTGTCAGTGCTATATAAACAGTTGTTATACAGCCTTTTATTATTTTTATTGTTGTGTTATTTTTATTGTTGTTTTTATTTTTTAATATTTGCAATCTGGGGTTGGTTGAATCTGAGGATGTAGAACCCATGGACACTGAGGGATGATTGAATTTCTTGATATAACATAAATCTCGGCCGGGCGCGGTGGCTCATGCCTGTAATCCCAGCACTTTGGGAGTGTGAGGCAGGTGGATCACGAGCTCAGGAGATTGAGACCATCCTGGCTAACAAGGTGAAACCCTGTCTCTACTAAATACACAAAAAATTAGCCAAGTGTGGTGGCATGCACCTGTAGTCCCAGCTACTCAGGAGGCTGAGACAGGACAATTACTTGAACCCGGGAGGCAGAGGTTGCAGTGAGCCGAGATTGTGCCACTGCACTCCAGCCTGGGCGACAGAGCCAGACTCTATCTCAAAAATAAACAAATAAATAAATAAACAAATTAATCTTAACTGCAGTGTCTAGAAAACCAGAAGATACTACACAGAGACCATAAGGAACGAAATGAACAAGTATGAGGCTTCACTGTGGGTCATGAAGGAATTGGCAAGATGATTCAATATCTAAGCAAGTTGACCCTGTGAAGATGTGAAGAGCTCTTCTACTGATTGCTGAAAGATCTGTTTGAGTTACTAGGTTCCTCTTGGCCTCTGGTTCTACTAGAGGGAAACATCTGCAAGGTTCACATATTCTTTCTTATTAATAAGTGTGGCACATAATTCTTTAGTTATCATTTTTTACCTTAATGCAATATGTCTAACCATTTTGCCTTCATTCTGCCAATCTATTCCATACTATCATTCTTGCCATTGCTAAAGTAACACTTCCATACCTTTTTTTCACTTGCTCAACAACTTCCAATATTTTTATGTCCAGAGTTCTTACCATGGCATTCAGTGCGTCTCCTCCTTAGCCTACCTTTGCAAACTTACCTCCTAATCCGTTGCATGACCCTCTCTTCCAGTAAGCATGCTGTACTCACTGATGCTAAAATGTAGCTTGCTCATTTCAGCCTGTCGTCCATGAATCTTACTGTGCAGTCTCTAAATCTATCTCCCACTTCTGAACCCCTATTTTAGATGGTGCGTGAATACTAATTTTTCATTGAACTACATTTTCTGATATCTGAAGATGTTTCCCATATTCCTCTGGTTAGATAACAATCTTCCTTGGGGTGGAGTTTTATTTTTTGTAGCCTCTAGTGTGGTGCTAATCCTATCATAGCACTCAACATTTGCTGACTTACTCTAGTTTGGATTTTACCTTTAGTTTATATTAAAACTATAAACTGTTAAACTATGTTGCTTTATGCCATGTGACAACACAACAATTGATGCTATATAATAACAAAATAAATAAATAAAGTAACCACAACAAAACGTTTTGGCCAGAAGTAAGGAAACTAGATTCTAATCCCAGTACTGGGTCCAAACAACCTGCATATTATTAGAATATGGGTGTTCCTTATATGCAAGCAGCTCATTTCAGGATCTGAGAACTACTAAACTCCACATCTAATTTATCTAATGCTCAGCATTACCCTAAGTATAAACCACACAAATGTGGAAAAGATACTTTGCAAAACTAAAAATACCTGATTATAATATAGTATAATTAATACAACTAACTGAGTAATTCTTCAAAACAGGGAATTTATTTATTTGTAGATATAAATCAAGATAACTTCATGCATATTATAACAATTATACATTGCAACCCTGACATAATCTATTTTTCTTGTTATCCAAAGGGAAAACTTAGCTCCTTAAAATTTATTCAGATCTCACCTCTGTGTATTATTTGAGAAGGTGGGAAATGTCGGACAGATTGAGATCTGTGGTACGGTCACTGAGTCAGTACAGAATATTGTCTTTGATGGTGGTACAAAGGAAAATTTTATAGGAGAGTATGGTTGCTCCTGTGGACGTCAACCTTCAAAACTCAGGAAAGTTTGTTCCTCTTCCAAAGCCATTGGGATCTCAGCGGCAGACTGACACTGATTTTCCTGGTGTTGAAGAACAGCAAAGGAAGATTGTGTAATATCATCTATGTTCTCAATATGCCCTATTTCAGTCTGCAGTTGGGGCTCCTCTCATAAAACAAACACCTGTGGAAGCTGAAACTCTGGAAGTTTTACTGCCAAATGGTCGTTTAACTAAACAAGAACAACTTTGTTCAGAGAACGGGATGGAACAAAAATGAAGCTCCTATGCAATCAGTTCAGAAGCTTTTAGAGAATGACACTTTGAAATAATGTCTCAAATACAAAATTTCCAGAAAGGTTTTAGTAAGTAATTTTATAATAGCATTTTAAACAGATGACTTATGCAGATGTAAATGTACATTCAAGGGGATATTGGCCTTTATAATTAGATTTAGCCCCAGAAACACTCCAGCCTCGTCAACATTCTTACAGTTCAACCATAGACTAATTAATAGATATTTATTTGTTTTGACACGTTGGGGACTTTTTCAATTCATTTAGGCAACAAAATGCACATTCTTAATTTCTTTCTCTCTTCTTCAGGAGAAACCAAAGATAATAAAAGTGCTATATCGTTAGCCTCTACTCTTTATAATGCCACCTCTATAAACAACATCCTTATTAGTAAAATATGATACAAGTGCCCTTAGGGTAGAATCAATGAATATTTATTTAGGAACTGGCTTTTGGCCAATTTTTCTGTACCCTAAAGGCATAAATATTATATACCAAGGAAGTTCAATTCCCATGTACTTATGATTTTTTTCTCTGCACATTTGTAAAAGGCAGAAGTATCTGCATGACACTTTCTAAAACTCATTTGTCAAAAGGTTCACCTGTGGTTGGGAGCTAAAATCGGCATTTCTGGTTCATCATAAAATGTTAAAGAAGTATAAATTCTGGTTAACTATCTTAAGTTAAATAGCTAAAATACACAGGAGAGAGTTCTCATTATCTTAGTCTTCTAAATTTTGAGCCAGTGGCTTTAAGAAATAGTAGGGGGAAAGTGGTTAAAACGAAAACATGTATCCCTGAAGTCAGTCTTTGAGACAGAGTGTTGAAAGCTGGCAAGCAATTTTTTCAGAACATTCTCTGTGTTGTCATTATGTCTTCTTGTGGAGAATGTGTTTGCCACACCTCTCAGCAGAATCACTGTAATTCAATGAACAGGTAAGTTGAATTATGGATGTTGAAGCCACATCTTGCTAAAGGGAACCACAGTCCTAACAACTCCTTGAACAAAATGCTAGGGCTGCTCAATAGAATAGAATTCCCATGTTACCCATTTTTTTTATGACTCTCCACTGTACTGGGATGTGGGCAGGAATCACGTCTCTAGATCACTTGAAAGTAATGAGGGACAGCTTGAGAAATATTAAATTTTTATCACTTTCAATTCTCTGCTACTACTTTTAACAATTAATTTGTATTTGTGTGTAATACTGATTCCTCTTTATGCCCTTAATGTTTTTATTAAAACATAATGTGCTCATAAACACAGAGACTAAATCTTTTTGCTTTTACTAATTTAATTTTTAACAAATGTTGTGCATAAATAGGAACTTCTTAAACCCTTGTGATTGTTATTAAACTTGTCAGCATTAATTGAATGTACTCTTTCTTCCTTTGAACTTGAAAACACATTCAAACTGTCTTTCATGATACTTAACGCAGTCTGCTTGGTATTACAGTTATTTGGGAATAGCCTTTCCTACAGTATAACACCAACTATCTAAGTTCTACACCAACTACCTGGCTCGTTTTTGTCAAATACACAATCGATACTGATTGAATGATAAGTAATTGTTGCCAAACAGAATTCACTACCAACATAAACCATGGACTTACACATTCTGTAATACCTCCTTACATTAACTCTAGCTCTGCAGCATAGATAAACATTCCTAGAAAAGCTGGATGTGGAGATGTGAATAAAGCATGTGCAGTAAATACCAATGTTGGGAAAAAAATTCTGTGTTTCAGAAAATCAAACTACCTGTAGCTAGTTGGGGAATGATGAAGAAATAGAGAAGTCTTTGTGGGGTTTCAGGAGCCATTTGATTCAAGTAAGTCGGTGAGTAGCCTGCCCGACCGGAGGAAGCCAGACTGACCCGTAATGACTCCAACCATCCAACAAGTGTGGATTGACCGCCTGCTGTGTTCAGTGTGACATGGAGGGGAGATGAATTTTTAAGATGAGAGAGGAGGCCGGGCGCGGTGGCTCAAGCCTGTAATCCCAGCACTTTGGGAGGCCGAGGCGGGCGGATCACGAGGTCAGGAGATTGAGACCATCCTGGCTAACACGGTGAAACCCCGTCTCTACTAAAAAATACAAGAAAATTATCCGGGCTTCGTGGCGGGCGCCTGTAGTCCCAGCTACTCGGGAGGCTGAGGCAGGAGAATGGCGTGAACCCGGGAGGTGGAGCTTGCAGTGAGCCGAGATCGCACCACTGCCCTCCAGCCTGGGGGACAGAGCAAGACTCTTGTCTCAGAAAAAAAAAAATAAAAAATAAAATAAAAAAAATAAGAGAGGAAACTCATAACCTTCAGGGATGTAAAATTGACAGAGAATGGCAAGATAAAAGAAAACCCAACATTATTGAAAAGTGTGGTGCTTGAAGTCACTGCTGAGAGATTTGAATGATAGAATCCCAGGAAGCCAGAGGCTTGTGGGCAATATATGAAATGAGATAATGGATATGAAAATGCGTTGTAAACTGCAAGGTGCTGTAAAAATGTGAGATATAATCATTATGCGGCTCACTAGAAAGAAGTTACAATTTTCTGGCTAGCCCTTTTGAAATGATGTATGAGTTAGCCGTGGGAGATAGAGGGTATAGATCCAACCACCAGTTGGATAATGGCCGGTTAAACTGATCTGAGATACCAAAGGGAGCAGGAATCAGAGGTTGTTAGTAAGAATTTACATTTTCTTCTTATTAGGACTTCAAGAGTTCCTACTATACACATTGGTGAACAACAGGAGTTCATATGTAGGTCATAATACTAATGACTTATTTACAAAGAATATTCCCACAGTCATTGTTATAAATGGGAGAAAGAATTTTCAGCCTATCCTCAAGGCAGGTTAACACTGTCATATAAATCATAGTATCTGTATGTATATCAATTGTAGTCGCCAAGCTTTCTTGGAACTCTATTAGTAAAATGTTTTAAGAATACATGTTCTATATATTATAAATCCTTTGCAGATATTGTATCCTAATATATTGTGTGCATTATAACACATTTGTAAAAATAGAAAGTCAAAAAGATAGGACTGAAAAATAAATAAACACAAATTAAAGTTCTACCTTTTTTTTTTTAAACTGTACTCCAGGGATTATCTTCTGCACCCAAAGTTTTGTTTACACTTCACTTTGACGACTTGATTCACAATGCACCATAGCACAAAACCATCATTTGTCACAATAAGGATATTTCCATTAGAAAACCTATATTCATTTCTTGCTGAGGATGCCCAAAATATATTTCTTTCTGCAGCATTCCTGACAAGCAAACACTCTCCTCCAGACATTCCTATCAGCTTGGTGAGCATATGGAAACTACTCCAACTTTTAGTCAATTTTGTGGTTACAGGCAAGCCCTCCAGCAAGATGGGGCTTGGGGGCAAAAAAAAAAAAAAAAAATGAAGAGTGAGAAGTTAATGGAATGCTTAAGTCATAGCAGGAGACTTAAAAATTTCACTTGTTTTCATTTGCTTGTCCTTCATCTTGTATGACACCCTTAGTCTGTGTATGTAAACACCATATGTAGGCAACTTACCAATATATTATGGATTTACATCACTAAAGGATGGCATTTGCACAATACAGTATTTAATTTATTCTTATTTAGATTTTGCACGGTAGAAACTTAGGTCCTTAATTTTTTATTACCCCTCTTTATGAAAGAAGCTTATCAAAACTCTCTTACTATACATTTAGTGCAATTTACACTACTTCCCAGTATTTTGTATGGTTGATACTGCACTTTGACTTCTAAATCATAGAGCTCCTAGAGTATACCTCACTTGTATGTATAATTATAATACATCAATGTTTTTGATATACTAGTGATTCAAAGCATGTGTTTAAGTGGCATATTTCTCACTGATTATACACACCCATTCTATTCAAATAGTGTAAGACACAGAGCATTGTTTGTTAGTGTAATTTAAAAATTAGAACTTTATTCAGAAGTTGGAGACATCGGAGTAGGTAATACCCAGGAACTGACAACTAATTAGACCTCTTCATGTCGAACTGGAAGCTAGAGTAAGTGTCAAAAATAGGTACTATGAGAGTTTGCAAACAATGCCTGGGAGAGACAGGTATATATATTTAGTCTAAGATCCCATAAACTGGGCATATTGACAGCCAATATGGGGGAACCCTCTATTCCAAGCTACTAGTATCAGGGTCAGGAAACAGAATGTGTCCATTTCTTTATGGGTCAAGTTAGATTCCTGAGGTTAACTGGGGCAGTGAGACAGAATACCCTGGCACATCCTTGCTATGGTTGAGAAGAAAAGATCAAGCCACCTCCACCAAACTTTTCTAGGGTCATTCCTATATTGTAGGTAATGACCATTCCTAATCTTTAAATTATTAGTAGGGTTAAAGCTGCTCCAGATTAGGAATTCCCATGCTTTTTGAGAGTAACCAATTCCCAATAAGCTTTCAGGGTTCTCTACCAGAACTGAGACCTCCTGCAGTCCAGAAAGAGGAGGTGTGGACATATAGCAGGGATGCTTGTTCAGGGCCTGCACTATCCCTTCTCAGGGGATTTCGTTGCTCTCAAATTGGACCCATGCCATATGTTTTTTTATCACCTGTTTTTAACTTTTTGTTTAGTTCCTTATGACTACGTAAAAATGAAAATACACAAATACACTAAGAGCCTCCTAATGGACGGTTCAAGAATTGCATCAGGAAATTGCCTCATCAGGTTCCTGGGCTATCTTGCTCCAAAAAGCAAAGACCACAATAGTCCCATCTTGGGCTCCACATTGTTATAACTTCTGACACAGTCCCTTCAATGCATACTCTACTTGGAAGAAAAAAGAACTATATTATTGCTCCTGTTTCTTTGAGCATCCTTCTGCTTGAAGTTTAAATGTAGCTCAGAAAACTATCATTTTCAGACCTTACCTCTGTCTATCTCATGACTTTACTGCTAGATCCAAATGAATCAATAGTAACCATCAAACTATCCCATGCATCAAACAAGTAACCCTAGGAATCACAAAATATAGCGGGAATAAATGACAGGCAATGCATGTTTTATAGCCCATCATTTAATGCCTTAACTACAGTATGCACTCATTTAAAGATATTACTTTGCTCTAGCAAACAATAAAAGCAACTGAGTATTTATTTGATTGTTGCCAAATGCAGTGATCCCATCAGAATGATTTAAGGAGACACAATTGCAGCCCGTCACTGACAGGGCTTGTTTTTTTACACACTAGAGAGAAGTGGTCAATATCGTTGCAAAGAAGCATCATTACACATGACTAACTAGCTGGGAAAATAAAAACAAATGGGGAGGGAGTGACCAAACAATCATGCAAGGGTAAGTGGCAGATTTGGAGTCTATCACGTTTGCTTTGGGGAGCTAAGGGGGAGCTCTACTCCAATAATTCGTAAATAAAGAAAAGATTTCCCTGTCACTTACTTAATAATTATTGCTGGTGTTATTTATTGCTATTTACAAGAAACATCAATGCAAAAAATGCTGAGCTGAGGTTTTGTCTGCATAAATCATAGCCACATTGTCTCTAAACCATGTCCTAAACAAACACTTGAATAATATCTTTTTGTGTGTCGAGAAGATAGGATGTTTTGGTCAGGATTAGAGATCTGGGGCAGAGTTTTAGCGTTCTCAGCAACGAAGGCTGCCACACCTGGCTGTGGCTGAGGGGAGTAGTGCCTTTGTTATCCCCCCGCCCCCTAGATTAGACAGGTTTATTCACTGAGTCATTATTGTCTCCATTTATTTCAATAAACACACACTGAACCCATTCTAGGTGCCAAGTATATTTGTAAGCCACAATTTCCTGCCCTCAGAAAGTTCATATGCAGTTGTCTCCACAGCCTTCGGGCTCCTATTTGCGCCGTGAGAAACCTTGTCCAGCCTGGAAGGGTCACAGTGCCTGCTACCATTCCCCCATCGTCTTCTCTCTCTTTGTACAAAGTCGTCTCCGAGACTGAACATTGAATATGCCTGCTAACAAGTCTAAATCATAGAAACAATGAATAATTATTAATTTAAAGAATATTGATTTGGGCTTTGGTAGCACTTGAGTTGGAGAAAAGATTATCTGTCTTTAGATTTTTTATTTTTTTACTTACAGAAAAAAAATGCATGTCAAGTACTCTAAACTACTGTGAGCTCTGTAAGCAAAAATACAAGATTAAGTTGATACAAGAATGCCCTATGTTATTTGGCCAGCATAATTAATTTAATTATTTTCTAATAACACTGATATGTTACCAAAGTAAAGTAAAGAGATTAAACCCACTTGTTCTCCTGCTGGCACCTTAAATGCATCTCTATGGTGACAGATCTCCGATGGTGGCACCAGGAGATAAAGCCAATTAAGATAAATAATGAGAGATCATTGCGCACAGATCACTCTGAGCATAAACTTTTTAGGAATTTATTGGTATCATTGGGTTGCAAATAAGTCACCTGAAAGTATTTGCTAAAAATCTGAAACTCGGTATGGTTTGAAACATAAGCCCATTAGATTTATTTAAAGCCTCAAGATTCTACTGTAAATAGCACCCTATTCAAACCTACGTTTTAGAAATATTGTGACTTTGACAAGAAGTTTTTTGTCCTTAGTCATATACTTTTTTAATGACATCTAAATTGTCATAAAATTATCTTCTAAAATAGCCAGGATTTTTCCTAGATTATAAAACTATTTTAAAAATTTCTTACGTCATTATTGAATTATTATATACGTATAGGTTTATTTATTTCTGTTTAAATATTTTATTATACACTCACTTGTTCCTTAAAAATATACCTTTTCTTTATTTCTACTAATGATGTGTCAAGCTATATTAGAAATTTTGGGGAAAATTTTTATATTTCATTTTGCTTTCAAGGCTCACCTAATTTTTTTTAATTTTATTATTATTATACTTTAAGTTTTAGGGTACATGTGCACACTGTGCAGGTTAGTTACATATGTATACATGTGCCATGCTGGTGTGCTGCACCCATTAACTCGTCATTTAGCATTAGGTATATCTCCTAATGCTATCCCTCCCCGCTCCCCCCACCCGATTCAGTTAACATGTATGTATAACACCCTATTTTTATATTAAGCTTAAGAGCAGAAGAGCAAAAATATCTCCCATTTAGGTAGGAATTCTCATGCTTTTTGAGAGTAAGCAATTCCCAATAAGCTTTCAGGGTTCTCTACCAGAACTGAGACCTCCTGCAGTCCAGAAAGAGGAGGTGTGGACATACAGCAGGGATGCTTGTTCAGGGCCTGCACCCTCCCTTCTCAGGGCATTTTGTTGCTCTCAAATTGGACCCATGCCAATTTAGGTAGGAGTTTTACTTTACATGTAGGTATCAGTTTCCTGTTTGATACATTTTTGTCCTTTTCAATCTTTTATTCTTCATTTACATACTTACAGATTCCAGGCTTCCTGATAGCTCCTCAGATAATTAGTTAAAACATTCCTATTAGAAATTTGTTTCTTGCAGAAGTCTACTTAAGTCCTTATCACTTGAGCCAACCAAAGAACATTGAAAGGTACCTTTGGGCGGAAAATGAAACTGTGATTTTTTATCAGTAAAGGGATATAGAAAACAATATTACATTGATCGTTCTCTAGATAATTCAGATAGAGAGGTTGGCTTTTTAAATATTGATAATGATTTTTAACAGCAAAGAGTTCAATTTACAATAGAGTAAACATTTAAAATGTACTTCTACTAGAGAAATCAGTTGAGTGCTTTTCAGTGTGAAGCACTAAACTAAGTGACTTAAATATCACTTCATCCCACCCTCATAGAAGCTCTGAGCTAAGAACTATTGTCCTCACTTAACGGATGAGAACACTGAGGCTTAGTGAAGGTACAAAACTTGCTAAAACTTACAAGTAAATTACAGAATGCGGATTCTCACCAAGGCTGACTGAAATTAAAGTCTAGATTTTTAACCTGTATACTAAAAACTGTCCATCAGTAAAACATTATTGTTTATATGACTTACACGTTTTTCATGTACGGGAGTTAATTTTGTCATGTAGTGGAAAACGTTGTGGATTGAAGTCTGCTTTTATTCTGCTAATTCCAGCTAACATCTTGGTTTCTCTTTCTTTATCTCTAAAATGAGGCTCTGGTAGCAGGTTCTCTAGGATTATTTCTCCCCTGACAGATTCTGTGTAAAGGCGTTTGGACTATGAGTCAGTAAGCTTGGCAGCTATCTCAACAGAAACAGAATTGAGCAGTCCAATGTAGAGGAAGTATTACACACATCTCAGGAAGAGAGGGAGGAAAGAAAAAATTCAGAAATGAAAGGACTTATTAGGATGTCATGAACCAAAACACCCTGAACAAAGCTTCAGCTAAGAGTCCTAAATAAATAAAACAAAGATGTTAATGGAATATGATTCAAAATAAGTCTAAGAAATTATACATGCTGTTAAAACTGCCTATTCAGTTTGTATTTTAATGTTTCAACTTTCTGTCCTAAATTTGTGACTCACCTGGGACTTTGTGTTTAACAAACACTCTTTATATTTTGTTTATGAGCAAAAATTTCTAAAGGCAAAATTTTATTACAGTGTAGGATTATTAGAAAGAACAGATGACACAAGAGTTTATTTCCATCTATTTATTTATTTATTTATTTGCATTTTCATCAGGAAAGGTATTGTAAGATTCAAAATAGTACACTATAAAACAACTGAAAATAATAATGTAGAGAAAATTACTGTATTTTTTGGACGTATTTGTCCTCCTATCCTACCCAATTATATATTTACACACATACACACATACACACGCACACACGCATATCACTGAGCAACAAATCTTGCTTCTGTCTTTAAGTAGAAGATCTCAAGAAAATAATTTAACCTATTAACTTTGGTTTCATTTTCTATAATATTAAAATGTTAAATTAGAAGGTCAGTATCATTTATTTGTTTGCTTTTTAGAAATACCAAAGTTTCTGTCATTTAAAAAAATACAGGAATATCATAAAGAGTGAAGAGTTTCTGGAGAAAGAAATATTAAATGGAAATAAAAAATAACAAAATAAAAGAGCTTGAGAGATAAGGCCCAGTTTGAAATGACCGGACTGTGTGTCTCCTGAATTGTTTCATGTCACAAAAGGCTTTTGACGTTGAGTTAATATTCTGGCCCTACTTACACTTTTCTCCTCCTTAGATCACAGAGCTGGAGGAGGAATTAGTATAGCAGTCTTAGCTTAAAAAATGCTGGTGCCATCTGGTGAAGAATCATTCAGACCGAAGGCGTATAATCCTAGAAGTCAAAATAAATTTCAGCAGGGTTATTTCTAACTAGAATAATGGTCCTGTGACTTAGAGGCCCCTGGCTTTGAAGACCTCACAAACATATGTGGAAAATGAAGCTATAAAGAGCTATGAAAGGTGACAAAAGAAAAGGTGAGATAAGCACATCCTATAATTAAACATTTGCATCCAAGACCAAAGCATTCCTCTTTTTAAATCTTATTTTCAAAATTAGAGTATTTGCTTACAGATTTTCATATTTCAATACAATCTCAATAGTTTGTTTGTTTGTTTGTTTTGTTTTGTTTTTGGAGATGGAGTCTTACTCCGTCACCAAGGCTGGAGTGCAGTGGCGCAACCTCAGCTCACTGCAACCTCTGCCTCCTGGTTTCAAGCGATTCTTGTGCCTCTGCCTCCCAGTAAAATCACAATAGTTATTTAACTTTAGTGAGCGTTAGAATCATCTGGAAGGTTTGCTGAAACTCAGCTTGTTGCCCACCAACCCCAGGATTTCTGACGCAGAGGGTGTTGAAAAGGCCTGAGAAGGTGCATTCTAACAAGTTCCCAGGGCTGATGATGTTGTTGCTGTTCTAGGAACACATTTTGAGCAGCATTCGTCAAAAGTTTTATTCAAATAGAGTAATTTTTGAATCACATGTAGAAATATCACACCATCCTAAGCCAGCTAATTTATTTCCTATCATTCTGCTAGATTTAAGGGTTTTTTTTTTTAATGTACAGTAACCCAGTAGCATGTGTAAATTTCCAAATGTCTTAAAACACACTTTAAAAGGCTATCGTTGTATCATATTTTTAAAAATGTTGCGATGTTATAGCATTCATTCTCAAACATATAATACCGGTGATTGAGTACCACAGCCTGCACATTTGTATTCTCTGTGTCCTGGGGATTCAGACATGAATAAATGATCCATGTGTCTGCTTTGGCGGAACTCAGTGGATACTGACAGGTAAATGGGAGAACAGACCAGAAAGACACAAACTGCAGAGTGCTGTCTTGTAAAGAGGAACAAAGGACTGGGATTGTGCCAGGCTGGGGCAGTGGTGCTCTTCACGTAGAAGCCCTTATTCAAACAGAAGGCTTATTTGGCTGGCTCTTAAAAGTGAATAGGAATATTCTGGACTAAGAAAGGGAAAGGATCCCCCAAACAGATGGAAAAATATATACAACCCTATTTTGTGATTTAAAAATATGCTACCTCAACCGTCAATCTAATTTTGGAAATTAGATGTATATGTCTAAGATAATGTGCATTAGCAATATGCAGCTATTTATTTTATTAGCATTACATTTTAAAAGAGAATGAAACAGATCTGAAAGTGTGTGTCGGTATTAAATATCCTGGTAAAGGGCTCGGTCCACAATTGCTGAAAGATTCAAGTCAATAGCATGATTCTTTTAAAGGGAAATAAATCAGGGAAGGCTCCCTGGAGGAGGTGTCTTCGCCAGTTCTCACAGAACATTTGGGATTTTAGTGCAGGCTCTACAGGGAGGGCAGGGTGAGTATAGATAGTCCCCAATTTGCAAGATACCAACATGAGGGCCATGAACGTTTTTCTGATCCTGAACTATTTTCAGAGTATCTCTGCCAGTGTAATATACTAAAAAGAAAAAGGGATATTTTTCTGTCTATGCATTACAATAGTAGACTGCTTTGTATTGGATTTGGGGTGTTTAAAGGGCCAGCCTATCATAAATCCTTTGACATTTATATTTTCACATGATATAACATTTATGATTTTGGCAATGAAGAATGAGTTTCACTCCAACTGCTAATAGCTCCCGTTAGTCTTTTTTAACTTAAAAGAAGAAAAACTAACAAGTTTCTGTCTCTCACAAACCAAAACAATAGGCTCTTTCTAAAAAGCTGTCATCGAAAAAAAATAAACAAGAGAAATCCTTATTAATGGTAAAGGAAGATTTTTGTGTGTGTTCCAAACTATTTTTAAATGCCTTTCATCTTGAGGATCCTGTGACTGAGGGACTTGCTCTCCTTACTTTAATCAGTGAAGGAGAATGAGCTGGCCAGGGGGGCCTGGCTGGATGGAGGGTGGGACTCTGCTGCTGGGCAGGCCAGCCCGAGCCTGCTACATGCCAGTAAGTCAAGGTCGATATAATGATTTCTGAACAAAGAGATGAATGTCTTTGCCAATCCCCTTGGTGTTATCCAGACCACATCTTCCCTGCACTAATACGTAATTGTAAGTTTATTTTTTGCTAGTCTCTGTCTCTTCAAAGGAGGGCTGTATTTAGGCGAAAATAATTATTAAGATGGAATTCACATTTGACTGTTGTTTCACTTTGCTGCTCAAAGGGAATTTTACCACCGCCCCATCTGCTTTGAAGATGGCAATAAAGTCAGCAAGTTATACTCTCTTCCTGAATTAGTTCCTAATTAATTTTGTATTTTAGATTTACTACCTGTCTTCCCTTCTCAGTTTAAAGCCCTCCCCTTACATCTGCTTCTCGCACAGTCCACGAGCCAAGAAGGCAGAGATAGTGCCAACTATGAAAAGAAACAATAGCAATTAGGATGAAGTGGTGTTCGTGCCTTGAAGAAAGCTATGTGCTCAGCTGAAGGATAGTTAGGAAGCTCGCTTCATAGCCCTTATGTGAGGAAAAAGGATCTAGGGTGAGTGACTGTATTTCCAAGAGTTCAGCAGTCAGAGAACCTGCCTGCCAAACTGTTTAATCCTACTCTTATGTGTTCTTAGATTTAACAGGGTCAACTGGAATCGTTATTTGTTGGTGCATTTAAGGAGTACAAATGCATTTTATGTGAGCAAAGGGTTAACTGATTTGGGACTAGTGATGACATTTTTTGAGAAAGTGGGGAAATCTTAAGCATTTTTCCACCTGGTTTGGATATGTGCAAGACTGCCTTCCAAAAAAAAGAAAAAAGTAAAGGCGTTGTTCTGGCTCTAATGGCATCGTGAAACCAGGAAGGATGTGTTAGTCTTGGGAGACCCTGGGCCCTTCTGGCAATGACTCCTTTCACCTTCCCTCCCACCTCCTCATACCCTGTGAAAGAGACGGCACTCTATTCCAAGAGTGACAAGCTGGGAGTCAGGAGTCTTTTTTCTTTCTTTCTTTCCTTCCTTCCTTCCTTCCTTCCTTCCTTCCTTCCTTCCTTCCTTCCTTCCTTCCTTCCTCCCTCCCTCCCTTCCTCCCTCCCTTCCTTTCTTTTTTTGAGATGGAGTGTCACTCTGTTGCCCAGGCTGGAGTGCAGTGGCATGATCTTGGCTCACTGCAAGCTCCGCCTCCCGGGTTCAAGCTATTCTCCTGCCTCAGCCTCCCGAGTAGCTGGGATTACAGACGCCCGGCTAATTTTAGTATTTTTAGGAGAGACGGTGTTTCACCATGTTGGCCAAGCTGATCTCGAACTCCTGACTTCAGGTGATTCACCCGCCTCGGCCTCCCGAAGTACTGGGATTACAGGCGTGAGCCACTGCGCCTGGCCAGGAATAATTTTTAATGGCATCTCTGTGAGTGAGACCCACTTAGAAAACGGGGGCGCTTCATTACACTTCAGGTCTGACAATAACATTTGTCCCTACAGGGTTGTTTTGTTATAATGGTGAAGAGAAAACAGCTGCTACCCATCAGGCCCCCGGTGTGTACAGGATCTGCCCCTTCTCCCTCGGCCTGCGTGGCTTTACTCCAGGGACTCCAGTTTCCTCCCACATCCCAAAGAGGTGTCCTTTAGCCCTTTGAGCTGATGCGTCCTCAGGGCCCAGTGTGAGTGTGGGGGCGTGTGAATGAGTGTGAGTGTGACAGTGGGTGTGGGTGAGTGTGGGTGACCGGGAGGGAGTTTGGGTGAATGCAGGTGAGGGTGAATGTGGGTGAGTGTGGGTGAGCAGGAGGGAGTGTGGGTGAGTGGGTGAGTGAAGGTGATTGTGGGTGAGGGTGAGTGGGTGAGGGTGAGTGTGGGAGTGGGTGACTGTGAATGTGAGAGTGGGTGTGGGTGAATACAGGTGAGTGGGAGGAAGTGGGGGGTGAGAGTGTGAGGGTGTGAGGGTGAGTGTGGGTGACTGTAGGTGAGGGTGACTGGGTGTGAGTGAGGGTGAGTGTGGGTGAGATGAGGTGAGGGTAAGTGTGTGTGGGGGTGAGGGTGAATGCGGATGAATGTGAATGAGGGTGAGTGAGAGTGACTGGGTGAGTGTGGGTGTGTGTGAGGGTCAGTGAGGTTGAGTGAGGGTGTGTGAGGGTGAGTGTGGGTGAGGGTCACTGGGTGAGTGTAGGTGATTGTGAGTGTGGGTGTGAGTGTGGGTGAGGGTGTGAGTATGAGTGGGTGCAGGTGTGTGGGTGAGAGTGGGTGATGGTGAGGGTGAGTGTGAGGGTGTGTGAGTGTGAGGGTGAGTGTGGGTGTGGGTGAGGGTGAGGGTGTGGGTGAATGTGAGTGGGTGGGTGTGTGGGTGAGGGTGTATGTGGGTGAGGGTGAGTGAGCATCAGTGTGGGTGAGTGTGCTTGGGTGGGTGAGTGTGGGTGAGTGAGGGTGAGTGTGGGTGAGTGTGTAGGTGAGTGTGAGTGACTGAGAGTAAATGAGCAAGGGTGTGTGGGTCAGTGTGGGTGTGGGTATGTGTGAATGTGTGGGTGTGTGACTAAGGGTGAGTGTGGGTGAGGGTGAAAGTGAGTGTGTGAGTGAGGGTGAGGGTGTGTGGGTGTGTGTGGGTGATGGTGAGGGTGAGTGTGGGTGAGGGCGAGTGAGGGTGTGGGTGAATGTGATTGGGTGGGTGTGTGGGTGAGTGAGGGTGTGTGGGTGAGAGTGAGCATCGGTGTGGGTGTGATTGGGTGGGTGAGTGTGGGTGAGTGAGGGTGAATGAGGGTGAGTGTGGGTGAGTGAGGGTGAATGAGGGTGAGTGTGGGTAAGTGAGGGTGAATGAGGGTGAGTGTGGGTCAGTGTGGGTGCATGTGTGAGAGTGAATGAGTGAGGGTGTGGGTGCGTGTGTGTGGGTGAGTGTGAGTGAGAGTGAATGAGGGTGTTTGTGGGTGCGTGTGTGTGTGGGTGAGAGTGAGAGTACATGAGTGAGGGTGTTTGTGGGTGCTTGTGAGTGTGTGGGTGACTGTGAGAATGAATGAGTGAGGGTGTGGGTGAGTGTGAGTGTGTGGGTGAGAGTGAGAGTGCATGAGTGAGGGTGTTTGTGGGTGCGTGTGAGCGTGTGGGTTAGTGTGAGCGAGAATGAATGAGGGTGTTTTTTGGGTGCGTGTGAGTGTGTGGGTGAGTGTGAGTGAGAGTGAATGAGTGAGGGTGTTTATGGGTGAGTGTGGGTGTGAGTGGGTGGCTCCAGCCACCTGGGATCCTGGACTGGAATAAGTTGGTGAATAATTATCTTACTTGTTTTGATTTATCCTTCTTAAATGTATGTCCAGCTCACATTTATTTAAATGTTTATGTGAAAAATGTTTTGGTCTTTATTTAGAAGTTTGCTGATGTTTAGGAGACCAGAAATATGCCCTAGTAGCTAAAATCTTGTTCATATCAATTAGCCTATGGGAAAATTGCTCTCATTATACGTTGTTTTGCTTAAAGTCACAGTTTCCAAGAACCTATCAATGATGTTAAGTGAAGACTTACTGTAATTAGCTTAGCTGCCATGAGCTACCTAGGAAAACCTAATTTAATAAATATCAGCTGCTAAAACATTCTTATTGCCTGGTTTTCACTATTCATTAATTCAATATTTAATATTCATTAATTCATTTGAGAGATACATAGTGAGTTTCTAATCTGTGTCAGGTATGTGGCAGGTGCTATGTACACACTAATCAATAAAATCCACATGGCTCCTGTCCTCATGGGATCTATGGGCTAGTAGTACATGATCATTATGCGTAATAGACAATTAATATATTCAAAATAATGTAAGACAAAATGTGCAGTGTGACATGTCTCCTGAAGGAAGGTAGGAACAAGCTTTTGAATAAAAGCATTCCCCACACATAGTATACTTTTCTCATCTTTCTTGAGGCTTGAGGGTGGGATGAGGATAATTTAAATACAAACAGAATTTCTCAAATCTTCTCTAAATGGCGAAATCTGATTTTGGATTAGAAAGTCATACTTCTTTCTGCCGGCTGGGCGCGGTGGCTCACGTCTGTAATCCCAGCACTTTGGGAGGTTGAGGCGGGCAGATCACGAGGTCAAGAGATCGAGACCATGGTGGCGGGAGCCTGTAGTCCCAGCTACTCGGGAGGCTGAGGCAGGAGAATGGCGTGAACCCGGCGGACGGAGCTTGCAGTGAGCCGAGATCGCGCCACTGCACTCCAGCCTGGGCGACAGAGCGAGACTCCGTCTCAAAAAAAAAAAAAAAAAAAAAAAAAAGAAAGAAGAAAGTCATACTTCTTTCTGTGCTAGTTTGAAGAGCACATTCCCAGGAGGGGCACTCACCGCACACCCTTGCGACAGTTTCAGGACTGGAATCAGCCCTGCATCGCCTTCAACAAATATTTACCCGGTGCCTATAGACATCGGCCCGGGGGCTAGGAATAACAGACGTCAGGAAGATTTTCAATGTCATAGTTTGAAATATAAATGATCTCTAGCAGCAATTCATTTGGCTAGAAAACCCAAATTATTAAAATATTCCATTCTCAAAGCAGGCTGTTAGTAAATCATATTTTCCTCCAGCACTTGCTTCTATCCTTAAAAAATGGCCATGAACCATAGCAGTGGTTATGAATTCATTCATAATTTACTAGATAAAGGTCAGTTGCATTTTAAGACACATTAATTTAAATTATAACGTTAGTTGTAAATTGGTATATTTTCCCAAATAAATGATCAGTAATATTTTAAACACAAAATTTTACCCTAAAACCCTAACAAAAGGCGGATTTCAAAGACCTGCAAAACACTCACCTTATATAACCTTCTCACATACAGCATTTTAAATATTTGTGTTTAAATAGGACATACGCTTACAAACCTTCTTTTCACCCGTAAGAGAGTTAAAGATTTTGTGATATACTTGTTTGCTTAATTACGAGGAAAGCCGCAAATGTTTTAAATATAAATTTAACCTACTATGCTTTTCTTGGGTTTGGTGACCACAGTAACATTTTAGGAATTTAAAAATCCTTGGGCCATCAAAGTTTCACACACTGACTGAAGCCACAGTTTGGGACTCAGTATACTAAAGAGTAAGTTCTCATCACTTATGCATTTGAAATGTTAAAGACTTTATTTTGAATGCACTGAGGCATATTAAAAATAAAATGGAATTTTTTATGCTTTAGATATAGCCAAGGAGTTATGCTCAATGTCATTTTGAATTCTTCCCAAATCTGAGGAGGGAATCCCTCAGGTAACATCTGAAACATTTTGAGCACTTGTATTTCTAAAAGAGGTAGTTAAAATAAACAACCAAAAAAAAAAAAAAAGCTTTTAAGCAAAAATAAAAAAAAAGAATACAATGTTAGATATTCAACAAGGAAATCCAAGATGATGATTGTAAAATATGGCAATATTGGGTCACTTTTTATTTTTAAGGTGATGACACAAATTGTATATTTGTTGTGTGTGAAACAATTGAGATAAGTAAAAACAATTACTTTAAATATTATGATTTCTTACCCCACCTAGCAATGAAAAATAATTCAAATATACTATGAAAAGCTTTATGCAGCAGACATATTTTATTCTGTTCTAGACATCCGTTAACAAAAATATGTGTTGAACTCTGCTGACATTTTTGATGGGTCTTCGGCACTGAATTATTTCTCAACACACGGAGCTAAATATACACTACTTTTACTTTTGTTAAAAATATTGATTTAATGTTACGTTCCTGAAAATACATGACAGGAGCGATAGCAGAAGGGATGTGGCGGATGCAATATTTGCTCAGCAGAAAAGGCCTAAGTATTATTTTGCTGCTTCTGACAGCACTAAATGAAGATTTTTCAGATAAACAAACAAGCTACAGGGAAAGACATTTGAACAAAAACGTCACAATTCCCATCAGTGAGCATAACAATGAAATGAAAAAATTACATTCTCTCATGATGCGGCTGTATAAAATAAATCTTAATAACCCCAATTGATGTTTTAAAATACAGAGAAAAAATAGAGACGACTATACTTAGAGTGGTGCTAGGAGATTCCAAGTTCCAGCAGACATGTTCTATCTATATTTGGGGCCAAGGAAAGGAAGAGAAATGAATTTCCTCTCTCCGTTAACTGTAGGTGCTATGGATTCCTGGGCATGTATATCTGTTTCTATCTCCATAGCATCAACAAAGCTCACCCTTAAAGGATGAAGATGAAGCAGAAATCAAGTGCTCATCCGTTCCTATATGACCCTGCCAGGGGCTGGGCGGTGGTTCACGCCTGTAATCCCAGCACTTTGGGAGGCCGAGGCGGGTGGATCACAAGGTCAGGAGATCGAGACCATCCTGTCTAACACGGTGAAACCCCGTCTCTATTAAAAGTACAAAAAAATTAGCCGGGCGTGGTGGCGGGCGCCTGTAGTCGCAGCTACTCAGGAGGCTGAGGCAGGAGAATGGCGTGAACCGGGCGGCAGAGCTTGCAGTGAGCCGAGATTGCGCCACTGCACTCCAGCCTGGGCGACAGAGCGAGACTCAGTCTCAAAAAAAAAAAAAAAGAAAAGAAAAAAAAAAAAGACCCTGCCAGGTTCTTGTTCCTGCCTCTCTCCCCGACCTCACTTCTTACTGCTATGGTCTAACTGGCCTAGACCAATGTCGCCTTAATTCATTTTCTTCAAAACTGCTTTTTCCTGCCTTGGGATTTTCCCAATTGATTTTATTTGTACTTGAGCCGTACACTTAGATATCCCCTTGGATTCAGGCTTTGGTTGTCAGGTCTCTGGGAAAGCATTCTGATCTTGTCCTCTCTTGTGTAACACCAGCTCCTTAAGTTACTCTCTATTCTCACCATCACCCAGCCATCCACGTCACCCACCGCCATCTGAAATCATCTGCTGCTTGCTTTCCTGTGTGTTTCTTGGCTTTCTTGCCCTCATTAGCAGGTAAGCTCCATTAGAAATAGCATCTCATCTCCCTAATTTGACCACCATACTTACAATGTCTGCAATAGCATTGTGCCTGGCTTCAAGTAAGGAGCCAAGAGAGATTTTTACATGAATGAACAACTCATCAATTTCACTGGTTGATCCAAAGTAATATGTTATCAGGAGGGCTAAGGAGGGAAAAAGAGTAGCAGCCACCATCACTGCACACTTTTAGGCCCTGGTATTCCCCCATAAACAACTCTAGGAAAAGAAACGATTCTTTCCAGAGCATTGGGGAGTGCCTTCATCTCTTCCTACAGTTTTTACCCCTGCAACTGTGTATCTTGAAATGGGAATCTCAAAAGGTAGTGAGCAATTCTGGGGGTGAAAGTTCTAAATCTACAAAACCGCTCCAACTCTGTGGGCAGGAAACGATGGAGAACTGATCCAAGTCACAGCACCTCACTCTGGTCCCACTGTATTTCACTTTGATGGGAATCTGTGTCTGAGAGGCACTAAAAGTGGGTGTGCTGCAGACAGCTATTTCTGTGCATCGAGCAATAAAACAGTGGGGCTGGCAAATGTGGACAGAAGTAATGCAAAACATTTTGGTCTGAACAGCCTGTTTGAGATGCTAATGATTTTCCTTGTTACTTAGATGACTGTGGAGAAGTTTACAGCCATCCATCTCAAGTCAAAAACTACATTTACAGGGATCGATGACGCATAATAGACATGCTGCTTGGCACTGGATAAATTCTCATTCTCCAAAATCTACAGCCTAAAAAGTCATCACGGAACATTTAAAAGAATTTCCCAGAATGCCCGGCTGTGTCTCTCATACTATGTGAAGCATGTTCAGAGATGTACTGTGCTGAAGAAGTGCAATGCACATGTTTAAAAAAGCGTTTACATATTCATGCAAGTGAATGTTTTTAGTTATCTTACAAGGAAAATTGAAAGTATATGTTACTGTGTGAGTTTCATCTAAACATTTTACACAGATAGGCAAAATCCTTCTCTGAACCAGATCATGATAATTCTCAAGGTGTGAAGAGAAAAAAAAAACCTCCCCTTCTCCAACCTCTTTATCCTTTTAACCTACACCTCTCCTAATGCCCACATAAAAGCAGCTTTGC
Source organism: Pan troglodytes (assembly GCF_028858775.2). Classification (NCBI taxonomy): domain Eukaryota; kingdom Metazoa; phylum Chordata; class Mammalia; order Primates; family Hominidae; genus Pan; species Pan troglodytes. The sequence continues at coordinate 182,244,121 of NC_072401.2, forward strand.
TTTACAAAGTGAAAGGTGGCGACTATAGTTGAATTGAAGCAACAGCTGTGGAGTGAGGAGAACAATATGCTTTCTTTTCCAGCAGCATCACCATAGTGTACTCACAAAGGTACCCTGAGATAGCTGTTCCTCTCGCAGTAGTAGCAGGCTGGCTCTGAGGTAGAGGCAGAAAGTCCCCCTCCAAAGGTTGAATTCCCATGTGCACACCGAGGCTCCAAAGCACAACTCTAAATGATCTAAATCAAAGGTTCATACAAACTAGTTTATGGGCCTGTGTGTACATACATCATACATACCAAGGACAAGAATGTACATGGGAAGTTTTTGTTTTAGTTTTTGTAAAGACATATGTTGCCCAGGCTGGTCTCGAACTCCTGGGCTCAAGCCATCCTCCTGCCTTAGCTTCCCTAAGTGCTGGATTACAGGCATGAGCCACTGAGTCTAGCCAGAAGATTTTTTTATAAATTAAATAACTTTCTAAAAGCTCCTTTATTTGAAGATTATATACTTCTTAATGTTTTGTGTTGCAAAGTGTACCCTTTTATGACATTATGGTGTCAGCAAGTGGTTTAAGTTTGGTTTTTACATTTCTTAATTGCCTTTCTCACATACCACAAGTGGGCAATGCCCATTGGTCATTAAATGGTATTTTAGATCGTATTGATCCATCAAATTCCAAAATAGGGAGACTGCTGATTCACTTTTTAATCTTAGAATATCATTTCTTCTTTTTTGCTGAAAATTGTTTATTAAAGTATTAATGTTTTATATAGTTGGTTCAAAGTTTTTATGGAACTTAAAATCCTGAGTTGTTTCTCAATAATACAGATGTCTATAATATAGATGTTTGTAAAAACTATCACAGTTACAGATGCTTAACATAATTAGACTTCTCTTCTAAACTTCCATTTGTCAGATCAATGCTAACCTTTCACAGTTACCACAAAGTTTGGAATTCACAAATTCCTATTTCTCCAGTTTTTATTAGTATATTTTAAACTCAAAAGAGAAAGCCAAAACCCCCATCAAGAGCCTTAATCTAAATCAACATTGAGAAACAGAGCAATGGAAGAGCTCTTTTATTCATCAGAGAGGAAAAATAGAGAATATATTTACAATTTATTTTTCACTAAAGAAAATATACTTTGTATTTAGAAAAATGAATGATTAATTTTCAGGAGCTGATTTTGGAGAATGCTCAATAAGTGCCTTAATAACAGATATTCATACTGGGGCCCATCTCCTCTGTCAGGTATTAATCTTCATATTTCCAGCTGCTTTAACTGTAATTCAGCCTTTTTGGCTTCGATCTGAATGACGGTCACTGCTCTTTCATAGTTCTTTTCAGGACTATCATGGAAACTGTGGGCAATCCGTCTTGATATAGGATGCTTATAGTATTCCCAGTGTTCTGGGATATAGGCTTTTGGAATTTCTGCTAGTTCAGCTTCACCCATGCATCCATTCACCAAAGTTATGCAAGCTGCTGCTGGAATCCCAGTCAACAAAATGTGGAATTTCAATAAATTAAAACAAACAAACAAACAAACAAACAAAACCTATCATTGAATCCAGAAAGTTTGATAGTAAATAATCTTTTCCCATGATCGCCCTTTCGAAAGCCACAGGTGAGAAAGTCTTGAATCTGAGCAGAGTGCCAAGGTGGCATCAGACAGAGCTGCCACCGCAGTGACCAAAGACCTTTGCAACAAACTCATGGCCACCAAGGCTGCGATGGGCAAAAGGAAGAAGCAGGGAGGGCAATGGGGCTGAGAGAGACAATTTACCACTGAAAGCAAAGGCGGAAAGTGGCCCTGTTGAGTGAGGCGAATATCAGTTCATGATAAAAATATCTTTTACAGCTTCCTTCCCAATATCTGCTGATCACTTCACCTCACACCTTTTAAACAGAGAAACCCAAGCAGTCTATTTTCACTTCTCCAGCCTATAAGCTGCTTCTTGTGCATGGCTTACACACAGACCCATTGCTTTTCTTAAAGAGTGATCACACCACTTTTAATTTTATTAGATTTTATGATGCAGTTTCAGTTTCAACGGCCCGAGAGAATGGGACATTTTTGAAGTTCTGTTCTATGAATCATCCTAAATGCAATAAGAATGTAGTGCTTTGCTTAATGAGTTTGTTAGGCTTTGGTGTTTGGTCCCCAAATTCATCTCTTGGTAACTGTGGGGTCCTGGACAGCATAGGAGACTCACTGGTATCTCTAGCTCCAAGTCTAAAATGTGACGACCACAAGTCTCTACTTATCGTAACCTACCTCAGCCTTCCCAGTGCAACTTAGTTATCAATACACACAGGTCACCTGACACACTGATTGTCTTCTGGGTGAGGCAGAGATATCCACACACTAAGACTTTATACCTGATAACGTCAGATCACTGACATATTCTTCCATTTGAAGTTCAAATGTTTCACCGTGTGATTTTGGCCATGGGCTGTGTAAGGTGAATGTCTTGAGGACAAGGAACATATTTCCTCATTTGATATCCTCAGTCCTTGGCATAGGCCTGGTATGATTTTTGACTGAGGCAATGAATTCACAGAGAAATAATTGTAAATCCTTTACTAGTGTGTCCTGGCTCTCCAGTCAACTCTCAAGCTCCAAGTATCACTGTGGTTCTAGGGAGCTGAGTGTTTCAGGGTCAGAAGCACAGATTTATGAAAACAACCTGCTTACAATAATGTTACAACGAAGCCTGTAATATCTTTCCCATCTAAACACAGAACGCTTTTACAAGGAACTTTGAGTTCATGTTAATATAGCACCTCAAAGTAAGTACATCAGTCAAATGAAGTGGACTTTACCATTAAGACTATACTGAAACATTTATGCATAATTAAAATTTTCAATTAAGGAATCATTTAAGGTGATTCTTAGATGATTCAGTAGATCTGATTTGCATAGAGGAGATTTAAAATTACCCAAAGACACTGATTTGAAGGGAATTTGTACGTTGTGCTACGATCAAAATGACATAATTTCCAGTTTTAGTATTTTCCATTATCTATTGAAATGCCTCCTTTCTAAGAATGTCTATTTTTATATACTCTCCTGAAATGCTATCTTTTTTGGTAGGCACGCTATCAACAAATGCATTTTCAGAAAGCATAGCACTTTATGGGATTTAAATGAAGAAAGATAACACATTTATAAAAGCAATACCTAGTAGTTGAGACCCAAATTTTGTTTTTGAATGTTAAATATAATGACTCTACCAAGCAGATATTTGTCATTAATAACAACAGCTCATGGTTAAATGTGGCATAAATGTCAATAGGGATCATTGTAGAACTAAAAATAAGAAAGTAGACTTACTAGAATCCAAGTGGTTTTTTTTCACCCTCACACAGTGAAACAGTTAATCAGCACGTGAGTTGTAAAACAGAAAAGGAGAAAGGACAAACCATTTATTGTGTAATTTCCAAATGCTATGCTTAGTATTTGCACACAATAATTTTTATCTCTTAACCTTCAAGATGCTTCCAAATAGATAATTTTTATCAAGGGTAAATTGAAGTTCAGGGAGTTTAAATTACTTTCAGGCAGTAAGTGGCAGAACCAGTATTTGTTTGACACCACTTTTTATAATCTTTCCACTCATTTATGGTCTTCTGAGCAATTAATTGCCTCAATCTGAGAAATAAGAGAGTTCTGATTCAAGAGTAACCTTCCTTAAGCATGTAGAAAGGAGCAAAATGTTTTGTCAGCAGCAGCGAGAATAAATTGTAATCAACAATGATAACAAATGTGGAAGGGGAAACATTTGTGGGTAAAGTATATCAAAGGTCTAAAATGCTTCAACAGACTGTAGACTTGGAAAGGGCCAACAAATCTCATCACTTGCAGATCCTTGATGATTTTCAAGAGAGCAGTTTTGGTCCAGGGTTAAGCATGTACTAAATAATACAATAAGAAATTGGAAAAACTACTCCGTTTGAGGTCTTACTATATGCCAGACACTGCTAAAAGCTTGAAGCTTATGATATCTTGCCTCTGAATTATTAAAACCATTTTAGGGATGAAGAAACAAACTTAGAGAGGTAAGAAAAAAATACCCAAAGACACCCAGCTAGTAAGTGTCAAAGCTGAGATGAACCTACAACTGCCCTAAATATAATTGAAATATTTTCAACAGTATCACCTTTGCCTCTCTAAGGGGTCCTTGAATAGCCCTTGAATAGTAAGACACAAAAGATCTAAAAGAGAAGAGATCTAAATGATGGAAGAAGATATGCAGGTGGGAAGTAGAGGGAAGGAAGAAGAGAGGCACAAGTGAAGGAGATTCTGGAGAGAGGGGAAGGGTTGAGTCATTTTCTGAGAGTTCAGGAATGGAGCAGAGAATAGTTGACATTCAGCACAGAAAAAAAAAATGCTGCCCTTGGAGACAGACAAAAGAAAAACGTGTTTTTTTCAAAGACCCTCATCCTATCCTCCTTATTGCCCTGGGCAGTATTATTGCCCTGCCTTTCTGCCGCGACGCAGTCTCTGCCAGAAACAGTGCCCCACTCTGCCCAGCAAACATCAGGTTTTGACTGTACCTGCTATGTCTATGCATCCTGTCCCTGACTGCAGCAAAATGTTGGCTAACTTATAAAAACTGAATAAAATGCAAAAAGGGAATAATCATTAAATAAAAACTCTTTTTTTTCCCCTGTGGAGTCATGAATAAAAAAGAATTTTCTCACCTAACAGATGTGAGTCCTAATCTCATAATTGTTCAACTGGCAAATTCACTGAATTAGAGAAATGCACACCTTGACCTGAGCAAAGGGGATGGGGCACATGTCCTTTTGACACAATGCATCGTGTACGGTGATGCCAAGGGAAGGCTCTAGAGCAGAACATGGGCAAATGGATGGGACAAGGCTTTCTCTTGCAGAGATTCTGGGTCTCTTAGAATGGGATGACTCTGTAGACCAGTGCTTCTCAAAATTTAATTTGTATGTGAATCACCTGGAAATCTTGTAAAATGCAGATTCTGATTAAGTATGGGAGAAATGCCTGAGATCTTTCATATCTCACAAATTTATAGATGATGACAAAGGTGCTGATCCTCAGAAGATGATTTGATTTGCAAGGCTGTGGAGAACCTTGCTCTGTTGCAGTTACCTTAATTGCCCACTTTAGATGCCAATCCACTGGGAGCAGCCTGCAGTAGCTCATCATAGGCTGTATTTTCCTCCTCTGCCTCTTTCTTGGATGCAAGCCACTCATCCTGAGCCAATTCTACATGTCTCTTCTCAACCTCGTGTTCAGTGACATCACATTGGTAGCTTGAAAATGGCTCTTGTGGGAATATTTACACCATAGAAAGTAGCAAACACCACCCATCAAAACTTTTTTTTTTTTACTAGCCCACTCTCTATTGCTATGTTATGCCTATTGCATAATTAACTCAAACCATTTTAATTTAAATGGAGTCTTCTTCCAATGCATTTAATTTCTGCAACATGAAATTAATTTATGAGCATTTGCAGGATAAAAATCCAGGCTGCCAAGTAGGCTATATCCTCTAAGATGTCTGGGCTGAGGCATAAGCTGAGGGAAGTGCCATGCCCCGTGTGATATCACCTGGGTTATTCACAACATGGTGTCCCCAAGACTGCAGTGAATTTCTAGCCTCAAAGTGGAATTTCGAGCCTCATCTTGAAGAGGCCTAAGTGGGCCTCTGTTTCTTAATGCATGCAGTGAGGACACTTGCCACATTTAATTTATTATCCTCAAAAAGGCACATACATAGCCACAATATATATGCAGTTTCAATGAGAAAATGTAAAGTGAGTTAAAAATTTTACAAACACGTACATGGTTAGAATTCATTTAGCAAGTTGGGGAGAATTATGTGACCTGGATCAAGTGTTCTCATTAGCTTGGGGATAAGGATGGTGTAAATATGCATACAATGTAAGGTAAAATGAATATACATGTATGTTTTTTTTAACACAGAGAGTAAGAGAAAGAGAAAGGAAGAGAGAGAAAGGAAGAGGGAGAGGGAGGTGATCACTTTGTAGGTGAAAGAAGCCATGCGACAAAAACTTGCCGAAACTAACTTTAAAACCAAGTGGCATCGTAGTTGCTCTCAAGGGGCTAAGAGGCACGGCAATCACAGATGGAGTGCAAAGCAGCATAAATCCCTTGAGATCTTGCAGGACCTGCTTTGGAATAGAAAAATGAACTTCACTGAATTTTCCTTTCTCTCTCCCCCTTCTATCTGCTCTAATAAATGTGCTTAGGTGCAGTGAAATTATTCCAAGACAGGCAACAGAGGGTAGAGAGATGAAAAATGAAGAGAGCCATTGTTAATTAATAAATGGAAAATATACTCTGAGGATTGGCTTTGCATTTAAGATGCATATGGGGGAAAATCACAAGATTCCTAGTAAAATCTCAAAGTGTTAATGTCAGGCTTCTTTGGAAATTTATTTTGCTATCATAATTATTTTATTATTATTTACCTTATCAGAAAAGCAAAATAATATCCAATGACAGCACTATAAATAGGAGATTAAACAGAATTTTGAAGTCTTTACCAGCTAGCTAAACTATCTGAATGTATCCTAAGCTTACACACAACATTATTTCTATAAACAATAATTCATGAGGCTAATTTTGGTCTATAAGTTCCAATCGAGACAGATATGAGCATCAAGGAAAATGTCTTAACTGCCTAGCATAAATAACAAGTATTGCAGAATTGGGATTTGCTTTCAGAGCTTTGTTTACTTTAGCAATCACTATAGTGATATATATGATATTCAGAGCATTAGGAAAGGAAACAAACTGCAATAAAATGAAAAGTGGACCCAGTAAGAAGGCTTAGAAATGTTTAATCTGAGTTCTAACACCAACTTGTCATGAGACACATTGACAAGTCATTTAAATTACCTCTGCCACTGTCTCTTAACATATAAAATAAAGATATCTCTATTAAAAGGTCTCTAAGATTCTAAAATTATCTGATGCCCTCATTATTCTGATTTGAAAATGGAAAAAGCTTTCCCAACCAATGTGACATCACTGTGAAGTTAGCTGCAAAGCAGAGCAGTGCATCATCTAATCTTACTTTCCACCATCTCTGAGTCATGAAGAGTGTCTGGCAAAGTAGCATAGTATTGATATGAAGGACAAAACTGACAAGATGGGAACTGTAGTAAGTGGCTCACTGTAAAGCAAAGAATGGGAGAAATAATGGTCAATGATCTGATCAGGAACCCGTGTCACAAATGCAGCTCACTCTATGTTGAGAAAACCAACACCAGGTTGAAATTCACTGCATAAGCCCTGCTCAATGTCATTGTCTGAAACATCATGAATGTCCTTTGTCTAGGAAATTGAAAACATGTATTTACATGGTAATTATAGAGTAATAAAATAGACTAATCAACTACTAAGACTTGAATTAGAAGTATGGTTTTCAGTGGGGTGGGGGGTGAGGGGCACTAGTTTGCACCCTAGGGGACATTCTGCAACATCCGGAAGCATTTTTCATTGTCATGCAAGAAGGGTGGTACTGGTATCTGGTGTGTAGATGCCAGGGGTGCTCTCAAATATCCCACAATTCACAGGCTAGCCCTGCGCAACAGTTATCCTTCTCAAAATGTCAGTAGTGCCCAAGGTCAGGAGATCATGAATTAGGAGAACTTTCTCCAGAATCACCTGACCCAGAGTGCTCCTTCAAATGAGTGAACGTGTTAATTTCCTGACCCTTTAATTAACAGGAAATAGTATACTATTTGCCCTCCTGTAATATTGGCCGTAAGTTAAAAATGAAGTTAAATAGTGAGACTAGTCCAAATACAATTAACGGGGAAACACATTGCTTTGTTTCTACATTGCTACTATGTCTCCCAGGTCCTTTCCAGACACTCCGATGAACTGCCCACCTTAAGAATTACTGATTTAGAGGCATGGAAAGTAAGGACACCACATGCCATGCTGAGTGAAGTGCATTTGTCAGTCCATATATTATTCTTGTAACCTCCTTGTGTGTTTGCAGAACGCCTCTGCTAAGTGGAAAGGGTGCTGAAAGTAAATTGCGCAGTGATATTTGCTGATGGCATGAACCTTATAGCACAGGAGCAAATTTCCTTTCCAGAAAGGCTTGTTGTTCAGTGTTTGCAGACTCCAGGTTATTCACATTTTCCAGGAACACTGATAACAATGCATGGGTAATGAGATCAACATAAAACTTGAGTGGGAGAGAAATTCAGATGGCCCAATCTTCTAATAATTACCCCAGGTTTGTATCCAAGGCAACACTAAGATTTCTGACATTTAATCTCATATTATACAAGACAAAAAGGATTCTTCCATCCTAAAGTAGAAATTTAAAATAGTATATTTTTAGTTACACAAATATTGAGTTCCTTAGATTATCTAAATTCCATCACAAAATAAAACAAGACTCATAAATATGTCAATACAAACTCCAGGGATATAGACACGTCCAACAATATTTAAAGTAACATACAATTTTGTTCATGGTAATTTTAGTTTTAAAGAGTCCTTTGGAGTTTACTTAAAATAAAGAATAGATGTGAGGCCCAAAGAAAGGCATGTGGTTACGCCTGGTGCCATGATTACCTCTAATCTGTAAGGTGGAGGTTCTTGGAACAGCGGGTCCCAGCCCTGGCTGTGCAGTAGAATCAGCCAGGGAGTTTTTACAAAATACCCATGCCTCCAGCTCTAGCACCAAGATTCTGCTTTAATTGGTGTGCAGTGGAGCCCAGGCAGGGGTATTTTTTAAAAACCCTCTAGGTGATTATAATATACAGCTGGGGTTGAAAGCCACTGGCAAACAGAAACTTTTCTAACTAGAGTGTTTTACAGTATCATGAGGCTGTTAATGGAATGCAACTTTTTTTCCTCTCTATTAATGATCTTCTGCCAGCCATTCAGGAAGAAAAATGGTTTCTGCTTCGATACATGTCATGTGTATAGACCAGCTTTGAAAAAACATTATCTCTTAATTAGATTCTAACCTTTGGTCCTGCTGTTTCCCTACGCAAAAGGCAATGAATAAAGGGCAAGGGAGAAGGAAAAAGCTAAACATGCAAGGGTTAAAACCACATAAATCTTTACCTGTGGGTCAATATTTTGAGAAGTGGTCAACAACATTAGTGAAAGACTTACAAATAAAGATTGTTTGCAATAGTTGCTTATACTTTCTCTTCTAGAATGTGGTGTAAGTGTATTTTAAGCCACTTTAAGCCTTCTGTACAATGAGGAATTCATAATGGTTTTATGATCCAAGGGTGAAGTACATTTTAAATTCAAATATAGACAGAATGGAAAACTCCTGGTTTCTCTTATCATCAATACATTGTCAGTTAATATGGAAAACCCAGTGGTCAAAGTAATTGTAATAACAAACCTCCAGGGACTGCGTGAAGGACCCACAGTCTATATAATTTAAAAACATTGTGTGCTCGTGTGTCCCCACAGGGGCACATATGTATATGTGTAAGCACACACTTGATTTATGTCTCATCATTGCTTTATTCTATTATTTATATTACAAATATATTGGTTTACTGTTTATTAGCAAAATGCTTATTTTTACTTCTCTAATGAGAATAATTATTTTTGTTCTAAAGACAATAATATGGATGCAAAGGGCTCCACTTTAAAAGTGTCAGTGGTGTTTGTATGACAGGTAATGAGGCAATTTGGCAGAACATCAGAAACTAATTGAGCTCAGCTCACATCAATGAGGCTTGTTCAGCTGAGGCTGTGCTTCCTAAAAAGAACAGTGGAATTAAATGAGACAATGTGACATGTACAATTTTAATTGGAAGCTCTAATTTAAAATATTTAAAAGCATGTTTAAAACAATTTGTGAATCCATACAGATGCTTCCTTCCCCAACTAATTAAGAATATTCAGTGGGTCATATAATGTCTGGATGTCAAAAATATGAATTATTGAAGTCCCTGCACACATAAGTATACTTGCACCTTTAGGCAAGATCAAATTTAGTTTAACAGAGGGAAATGGGAAAGAAACAATCCTCGAGACTGCAGAAGGGTAGGTGATTTTTAATGTGATATTTTGAAAACCATTGCAAGAATCATTAAATTGCACACCTATTTTGCAAAACTGAAATTATATTTAAGCATATTTCAAAATAAGTAATCCAAGTAAAACTGGAAATGTAATTTGGAGGTATTGCAATACATTGCTATTTTGATTTGTTTAGGGTGCTATTGCTCCCCTTTTCATTTGTTGTTTGGTTCTGGGTCTACATAGTAAGACATGATTCTAAAGACAGCAATTTAATAACCCTGAAATCCTTACTATTTCTGATATTGCTTTAAATCTGTGACCATTGAGCATTTAGGAATTCTTTCTATGCTGACTTTTTAAAAAGAGAATTTAAGGAAAAAAGAAAAATAATAAATGTTCAATTTTCCTGCTAACATATTCATAATTCAGTAATAAACCACTCGTAAAAAAATAAACTTGTAAAATCTGATACCTGCTAACTCAAAGTGTAATCATGTAATCACAGCATATTAATGACTTAGAATGACACTAAAACAACCTTTCTAAAACTGTACCAGCATATCTACTAGTTATTCCGGCAGGCTTAAATGATTTCTTAAGAAAAATTTTACGAATTGAAATGTTTAGTCACATTTTATCATACAATAGTAAATGATATTAACAATGAATAGAGAACAAGATGTTTTTACCATTTTTTAATTTACCTTTTTAATACCATCATAGATTTTCAGCTGTTAACAAATGTAATAGAACAGGCTTATGTAACACTAAAAACAGAAGATGTCTTAGAAAAGAAGCAGTGCTTAATAAGTGAAAAAATATTTGGAAAATAGGTAAGAAAGTCAATTGCAATACAGGTAGCAGAATTGAGTTGAGGAGAAATGGTTGATATGGAAAAGGCAAAGATAAGAGGTCATTAGCTGGGGTCTGGAAAAGTGAATTAAGGAGACTACAAGATAATGGGAGAAAAATAGGACCTGAAAACTGACAAATTTTAAGTGAAACGTTTGTCTCAAAGCTAGTGTCTTGTCTCTTTGCTCTAAAAACTGCAACAATTTCTTACATTATTTTTACATTATATGTTATCCAGGGTCTTTAAACTATCTTGCAGAAATGCGGAATGAAGGCAAACCTGAGTAAAAATGCTGTCCTCAAAGAATAAGACTGAAATCTTATCAACTATATAGATAGACATACATGTATATATGTACATACACATATCACACACAATACACATGCCAGACAGACATCAGGCATGCACACCTACATTGGACACAGATACATACTGTATGCGTGCACCTGCATACATACATAACATACGTATGCATATGGAAGCATCAAATATGTCCAAACATCCTGAAGACAGGCATACTGGCTCCAGCTTTTCTACCTCATGTCCTGGTTCTAAACAGTAAAAGAAGTCACTCCACTGATTTAGTCTTTATTCTTTCTATAAATATAGAGGCTATGCTTAGGCACTGTATGTATCAGCAGACTTGAAAAGTAGCCCATTTTATTTCTCCACAAAATATAGCCTACTGTTCTCCCATCCTCAAAAGGAAATGACTAATCCCTACCAGGTTTTAGACTGTTTTTCCAGGTAAGTAGCATGAAAACAGGCAGCACTGTTACCTGCGTGGTTTTTATATTAGCACTGTGTTTTAGAATTAGCCCAGATCCAGGTAATTTTGAAAACAAGTCGACTGGAACTCAGAAAAAACTTCCCTTAACATAAAGTGCTTAATATTTCTTTAATAACTCAAATATTTTTCATATATTCATATAGTTCAAATATATTTCATATATTTCAAATATTCATATATTCATATATTTCAAATATATTTCATATATTTCTCATATATTCATATATTTTTCATATATTCATATATTATATACTCACATATTCAATCATTACATCTGTTAATCACCTGCACTATTGCCTGTAGTAAAAAAAACAAATTTAAAGGATAACTGTTTCCTTTTGTGAAGTAGCTTCCAGCCCTCTTTAATGTTTTATAAATAACTATTATTGCATATAACAGTACTCATTTTAAAATAAATTGTATCTAACCAGCATACTTCACTGTAAGGATTCAGAGGATGTAAATAAATGTTGGAAGCGAACCCCTAAATGTATGGACCACTTGCCTGTTATGGTTCCTTATGAGAAATTGCATATCGTTTTCTAAGACAACAAAATCACCTGTTTTACTACTATACAAATTCTCACCATCTGTGTGACTCTCAAACTGATAATACCCTTGTATATATGTATTTACGTAGTTGTTTTTGTGTAAATATATAACGTTTACTTTTACAGATATTATGAAACTTCGAAATACCAGCTGTCTGGTTTTTGTGGTTCAAAGTGATTCAAGAAATTGAAATCAAATGTGGTATGATGATTTCTTGGTAAATGCTGTTTCACTATCACATTCTGATATGTTTCAATATGTTCTTATCTGCAAAATGTGCTTTTAAAGTCAGATAAACATAATTCTTCTGTATGTTAAGGGGCTTGTGATTCAGGTATGGGGAAAGGGAAAAATGCCGTAATTGGAGGTTTCTCGCAAAACTGTTTGCTAGTGTAGTTCCACAGAGTCAACCGTATATTCTTGAGAGGAATCATGCAAACTGTATTATCATTCCCATAAAAATAATTATGTAATCCCTAAGTGTTTCATTTTTATGAAGTAGAAATACCTATGTTAAAATCTCTTAGGTTTTGACACTCCTCAAAGCATACTTTGTAGTTCTTCCCAGACTCAACACTACCAATTAAATCATAAACTCCCAAACATGACTTGTTTTTTAGTTTTTCTGAAGATGTATAGATAGACAATGCTTCAGATCTGTTTATTATATATTTATAAACACATATTTCTGAAAGCTTATTATTGAAAATCAATCATCAAATTTTTATGTAAAATATGTATTTTATAAAGTTAGGATACACAATTTTATGATGTGAGTTCATTTTCTTACAACCTATTATAATTCAGCCAGATATGCTGTTTCCTTACTTTTGCATTTAAACTACTAGTTTAATTTTTCTAAACTGAAGACAAATGTGCTATTTTAAATGAGCAAATGAAACTGTTAGCCTTCAGCCAAAAATTCTCAGGAGCCAATAGGAACCCAGATCAGCTAGCATTTACTCGTAGGATACACTGGTTAAAGCTGACCTGATTTAAAAATATAATGAAGATATTTTAACTACATCAGAACTATTTCATTACAAACTCAAAAACTTGTGGTGACTAGCTGCAGATTTATGACAGTATATAAATACAACCCCAACTTGGCAAATACTAACTTTTCCAGCAAAGTCATCAGTGTTAGAGACTATAAAGTGTTTCCAGTGAAAGATGATTTGTGTCAGCTAAAACTGTAGCCTGGAGCTACACTTGATATGTTATTACTTTAATCTAGTTATTGCAGCCTTGAAGTGTGTGTTAGCAAGTCCAGGGAAGAAATGTCAAAAGCTCAACCTAGCCTGATTATTAAACATTTCTCGGAATAGCCACACACACATACACACAAAGCTCATATATTCCTCATTTAGTTGTTTATTTTGCAATATATTGACTTTGTGAATTAATATTATCGAATATACAAGAATGTTTGGAATTGACCATAGTGTAATACAGACTTTCATAATTGAGCCTTTGAGATTTTATCCATACATATGCCAGTAAAGTGATAGTTATATAGATTAACTTTTTCAACCAAATACACCCAACACACTAAAATGAGAAGAAATATAACATTATTCTGATGGCCTGTGCTGTGTATTGCTAATTATAAAACTACTCTTCTTTACATAAATGTTGGTATATATATGTAGTTGCAGATAATTCTAAGAAAAATGTTGTTTTAAAATGCATCCATAACAAAATGGTGAAATATCATAGGTGACTATTAGAAATGATAGTCACTGATATTTCTCTATTTTGTTATGGATGCATTTTATAATAATATGAAATGATAGTCATATACTATCATATTTTAATAATAAAATATTATAAGGAAGTCTGGTATTTTTTAAAGTTTAGTATTATTTTAGCAACTAAATGTGAGTTTATCCTTGTTCTGCTGATAAAGGGAAAGAAATTCATAATGTTTAGATATTTCTGTCATAACTTAAGAATGCATTCATTTAAAAATTCATAAAGGATAGGGAAATCTTGTTTAATGTTTGAATTATAAATGGCTTAATATATTTCCTATTTGTGCTGTATTTTTGCTCAAGGTATTATTAAATGATTTTAAGTTTCACTTAATAAAAATTAATTATAATAGCTAAGTTATTTTAAACTAGTTGTATTCTTAACTCTGAAAAATAATTTGCTATTTTGAAAAACTCATCCAAATTAGAAAAGAATAAACCTAGTTTGCATATGCAAATATGTTATGTTAATATATTAATTTCATTATATTTCTGTACATATAGTATTTTATATTATAAAATAAACTGAACATTTTTCCTAAGAAACAAGTAATTAAATATATTATAAATTAATGTTCAAATAAAATTCAAATGTAAATGCATTGACTCTGATAAGCACTTTGTCAACTATACATAGTTATTATATCATGCTAAAGTTACAGTTAAGGTGATAATTGTCTCATTCTGAGATTTTAGTCTGATGGTTATTGTATTAATACACTAGTAAGCAAGAAGGCTTATGGAATCATAATTATACAAATATATTAACACAGAAAGTTTAATGTAAGATATTAAACATTTAACAAATAATGCTTATATATGAAAATTTAAACAATGAATAAAATTACATATAACTTAAGAACATGTAGAGTATTAATTATTACATGCATATCCTTGAGAAAATAAAATAGTATGTCTATTTGAAAAATCCCACATGGTACTTTTGAGCTGTGCTGTTATATTTAGCATGATAAGTAAATAACATTTTCATTTAAATGAAGAAACTTTGCAGCGATAAATATGTTTGGGAGCAATGGAATGACAGAATAGTCATGAACATCACTGCCTACACGATTCTTAGTTAATTTATTCTCACTCTTTCTATTATAGTCAATAACAAAAAAAATGTTTCAGCCTACCTATCAACTGCTTCATGAAGGGTTCGTTACATACTTGGCGTTCTGCTGTTCCATATTTTATTCGTAGCAAGGATTCTATGAGGTACTCTAACCTGAGGGGAGACACCTGGTGGGTTTAATTAGATTGCATCTGGCAGTAATTAGAAGCAAAGTGTAAAAGTTGAAGCATCTGTAATAGTTCAGGTGACTTCAATTTTTGCATTGAGACAATCCAGGAGAAAAGATTCCTGACCCTGGGAAGACAAAGAAGAACTCATAGAAAGATTTTGAGTACAGAGAGATCCAAACAATGAATTAAGAACTTTAAACAGTGTTTATCAACCAAAAGGGTTCTGCAGTGATTAAAGTCCATGGGAAGCAAGATTAACTCTACTAGCAAACATTTTGAGAATTCCTTTATAAGGTTGGATGCTTCCTGGGTAGATGGGGAGTTGGGAGGGGATGGTGCGCATCTGGGAAAAGACTATTTTTGAATTTTGTTTTCTTCAATGCTAGCTACTTAAATAAGCACAAAGAACAAGTCAGAATTTAGAGTGCCCCATCCACCTTAATCATATTAGATGTGCCATTGCTGAACTTTGTAGCGGCATCTGTTGACACAGAGCAGAAATTTAAATGTTCTATGCATACAACCTTTTGATATCAGAGTCTGCGTCATATATAAATTCTGTAATGATCTGGTGCAGTTCACAGCATTTGGGGGAAGTTCAGCGTAGATAAAATGTAGAGGTCTGGGGTTTGCTTTGTTTATATATATATATTTTTTGGTGTTTGTAGAGATGGGGGTCTCACTATGTTGTCCAGGCTGATCTCCAACTTCTGGCATCAAGTGATTCTCCCACCTCAGTCTCCCAAAGTGCTGGGATTACAGGTGTGAGGCACCTCACGTGGACCTTTAATTTTTAAAATATTCTTACTCATATCTTAAGCAATAATAAAATGTCTAAGTGGCTTTTTCCCCACATCATTCTTGCCTTTGCTAACTCTTGATTTACATTCTGATGTGAAATTGTTATTCCTATCAAATGGACCTGTTGAGATGGGCATGGTAATTTGGTTTCTTTGTTGTTACTATTACTTTATATTTGAGTAGGCATGTGTTAGATCCCTTTGAGTGAAAAGTTCTGATATACTAAATGAGAAAGCGTCATTATCATCATCAACATCTTTCTCTCTCTTTCTTTCTCTTATACACACACACACACACACAGAGAGAGAGAAGACTGCTTTGTACTATCTTGTTTACATATGAATTATTTCTAAAGCCAATAATGTTCAAATAAAATCACTTTTTCTACATATGTAGTTGGAATTTCCCTCCAACAACAACCTTTTATAGATGACTCAAATTTTACCAAATCAAATCCTTTAATGAAATATCCCATGTATGAATGTTCCTGTAGATCAGTCATATATAGTTCAAAAGATCACTCGATTTGTTTGCATTCTAGATTATTTCAGAAAACGTTGGAAGGAATTTTGTAGAATGAAAGTTAATGTAATAATCTGAGCATTTCCACGAATCCAAAACATGACACAAGTCAAAGTTCCCTAGATCAGCACCATCTAATTGGCGTTCTGCAATAATAGGAATATTCCCTAGCACTGTCCAGTATGGTATCCACTTGCCCTGTGTAGATGTTGGGCACTTGAAATGCAGCTAGTGTGACTAAAAAACTGTATTTGTGGTTTTATTTCATTTTGACTAATTAGAACTTAAATAGCTGCATGTGGCTAGTGGCTATCATATTGGCAAAGGACCTAATCCTTGACTTGAATATTACAAAGTAGACCCTGATGCAAGCACCTGGTGGTGCCCCAGAATCATAAAGGAAGTCAGAGTATCATGGGATCATTGTTTGTTTCATGCCTGTGTATCTTCTTTACTTTTTTCATTTTCATTCTAAGCCCCTGAAAACAGGAGCAAGGCCTCATCATTTTTTGTGCATTCAATAAATACTGTCTAAATTGAATTTTTTAAAGTTGGATGAAAAAGAGGATATTCAGAGGAAAATGTGTTGCTTGGATAATAAAGAGCATAGAGTGGAAAAAAATGACAGAAATGCAGAGTAATTCAGAACAATAAGAAGCAAGGTTTGCAAGGCCAGAGGTTTTTCGGAGTGGTTTCTTTTTATCACAAAGTGAGAGAATTTGCATCCTGCCATGCCCTTGTAACAGAAGAAAGCAGGAGGATTTGCACAGTGGAGAAGTCTGAGTTTGGGATCAGTGTCACGCATAGTGGCACACGGCAGCTGTGCCTGGAGAGCCAAGCAGAGGGTTTCTCAGAACCCAGCCCTGCCCCCGCCCGGCTCCTCGCCTGGGCTGGAGTGGGAGGTAGACACACTACCTGGAAAGGCCTGGCTTGCTCCGCGGGTTTTTGAAACTACGCCTGGTTGACACGCAAGGAAAGTCTGAACCCATTCTGGGTAATGTTTTGGAGAATAAAAAAAATATACTGTAATTTAGATCACTAGTAGCCTTTATTATTTTTATCATTATGGTTTTTATTTTGCTGGTTTTTACAAGCTACAAGCTAAGCTTTACAGATTTTTTTTTTTTTTTTTTTTTTTTTTTGAGACGGAGTCTCGCTCTGTCGCCCAGGCTGGAGTGCAGTGGCGCGATCTCGGCTCACTGCAAGCTCCGCCTCCCGGGTTCACGCCATTCTCCTGCCTCAGCCTCCCGAGTAGCTGGGACTACAGGTGCCCGCCACTACACCCGGCTAATTTTTTGTATATTTAGTAGAGACGGGGTTTCACCGTGTTAGCAAGGATGGTTTCCATCTCCTGACCTCGTGATCCACCTGCCTCGGCCTCCCAAAGTGCTGGGATTACAGGCGTGAGCCACCGGCGCCCGGCCCAGATTTTTTTAAAAGATTAAAAAATAAGGCCGGGCATGGTGGCTCACGCCAGTAATCCTAGCACTTTGGGAGGCAGAGGCGGGCGGATCACGAGGTCAGGAGATGGAAACCATCCTGGATAACACGGTGAAACCCCGTCTCTACTGAAAATACAAAAAATTAGCCGGGCGTGGTGGCGGGCACCTGTAATCCCAGCTACTCGGGAGGCTGAGGCAGGAGGATGGCGTGAATCCGGGAGGCGGAGCTTGCAGTGAGCGGAGATCACACCACTGCACTCCAGCCTGGGCGACAGAGCGAGACTCCGTCTCAAAAAAAAAAATTAATTAATTAATTAAAAAATAAAACTAAACCTCATATATTTTGAGCATGTATTACCTGCCAATCACTATGCTTAATGTTTGTAAAGGATTGGCTCCTGTCATCCACAAAAGAACCCAGTATGTGGGGACTCCTATGTCCCTCTTGTGATAAATGAGAGAACTGTAGCTGACAGGTTTTAAATAACTTGCCCACATCTACTCGGTGAAGAACCAGCGCCCAGGCTGTCTTGACTCCAGCAAGTGGGCACAACTACGATGCTATTCTGTTTCTCAAAGGAGGAGACTTGGCTTAGATTGCCATTTTACAGAGCAAAGTTGTGGTTTTCATTTGACTACATGTGGAGTCAGAGTCTGAATTTGAAAAATAAGCTAAAGGAACCTTTTTAAAAGCTATAATTTCTTTAAGAAATCTGTGCATTGGAACCCATGCTATATCACTTGGCTTGATCCTGTCACTCTTCTTTTGAAACAGCTTCATTTCAAATCACAGATCTGATGTGTCTACAGAATCCTCTGGGATGGCACACACATTCGAAACAGCAAGTTTGTCATTAAACTCTAGCTAACTGTCCTTAATTCTCAGATTTTGCTTGAAAAAATAGTACTGACCTTTATTGCTAAATTTGGAAAGAGTATTAAAATAAAGATTGACTTGTTTCATGAAAGGTATTTTAAATTAAAAAAATCTTAAAGCATAAATTAGGGATATCCTGCTTCTCCATTCAGTCACGCTATACCTAGCCCATCCGTCCATCACCTTAGAAAATAAAGTCCATTGGAAGAGTGGAAAGTACAATATCCCAGGTGGTGCGAGGGTTCAGCCATCACCAAATGCACATTCTGACTTTCCACTGTCAGAGAAGCTCATTACTTAATCAAACTGCACCAAAAGTTGCATTTTTATTTTATTTTTCTGATCAATCGCAAGCCTCCTACTTAAAAGTTGTGAAATAGCTTATCGAGTGGTATAATTATGCTCCTAAGAAATGGAAGATTCCTTTAGATCATCCTGTCCAGTTTTCTCATTTTGCACATACCAAAGAAGTGGAGACTCAAAGAGGTGAAGCAACAGAGCTCACAGGCAGGTGCCAGGATCAGGACTGGAACTGAGTCCTGAGCCTGGACTCTCACTTTGCGGGGCAAGGGTGTGGTCTCTGTCTCCCCCTGAAGCTTTTCCCAAGTGATTTCTCTCTTCTGTGGGGTACTATTTCCTTGAATGTGGTTAGGATTTTAAGAAAGGATTCCCAAGAATTCTAATTGTCTAAATTGTTTCTAAAATGTAAAATGTTAAAATCATTAAATTATAATATTTAAAGTTAAAATGTATTTTTATTTTTGGAAACTATTTTAAAGATTTTCTTGGCTGAACGCGGTGGCTCACGCCTGTAATCCCAGCACTTTGGGAGGCCAGGGCGGGTGGATCACCTGAGTTCAGGAGATCGAGACCAGCTTGGCTAACGTGATGAAACCCTGTCTCTACTAAAAATATAAAAAGTTAGTTGGGTGTGGTGGTGGGAATCTGTAATCCCAGCTACTTGGGAGGCTGAGGCAGGAGAATTGCTTGAACCCAGGAGGTGGAGGTTGCAGTGAGCCAAGATCGCACCACTGCACTCCAGCCTGGGCGACAGAGCAAGACTCCATCTCAAACAATAAAAAAAAAAAAAGATAAAAAATTAAAAAAAAAGATTTTCTTATAATGGAACTAATCATCATGTAGTGTTTTTCACAAAATTTTATTTGACAATGTGTGGCCTGATTCACTGATTTAAAAGCATTTTAAAAGTTTGGCCAATTTAATGACTGAAAAAATAATGATATTTATTTAAACATGTAAATTCTTTACACTTTTTGAAGTATTGCTTCATGCAGAGATTTTAAAGTGTTTCAGGTAATCTGCGTTTGGTTACCCCAATAAAAAATGAATTTATTGGAGTAAAAAAAAAGTTTTTTCTATCATTGTTAAATAATTAGAATATTACTCTTCCTCCAGAGTTTATCACAAGGAAATATATTGCAAACTATCAAAATAAGGTTGATAGCAGAGATCATTGCACATCAGTAAGATTTACTGCCCTTTCTTTCTTTCTTCTTTTTTTTTTTTTTTTTTTTTTTTTTGCGATGCAGTCTCGCTCTGTTGACCAGGCTAGAGTGCAGTGGCATAATCTCCGTTCACTGCAACCTCTGCCTGCCAAGTTCAAGTGATTCTCCTGCCTCAGACTGATGAGAAGCTGTATTACAGGCGAGCGTCACCACACCCAGCTAATTTTTGTATTTTTAGTAGAGACAGGGTTTCACCATGTTGGCCAAGCTGGTCTGAAACTCCTGACCTCAAGTGACCCACCCCCGCTCAGCCTCCCGAAGTGCTGGGATTATAGGCCTGAGCTACAACACCCTGCAGCTGCCATTTATTTTCTGTTTGGACAGCAATGTGACCTTCGCGGCGTGGAGTCTGTTTCCAACTGGCAGGACCACAGTGAAGATCCTTTGTGAATGATATAGGGGGTAAACAAGCGCACAAAAAGATGCTCACTTACTGGGACTTATTATTATTATTCCATCAATGTGGAAATTTCAACTGTAAAGAGTTTATATTTATTCATACTTCCTTTCTTGTATGGTCTTTTTACCTAAGTCAGAAAGATCAATCTGCCATCTCCAGAATTAAGAAAGAGGGAATGCAAAGTGAAAGCAAAAATCAACATCTGATTTTGTCCTCCATAAGTCTTATTGCCCATTTTGGAAACAATCTTTTTTGAAAGTCAGATTTTCCATTATAAGAGCTAGTCACTTAAGGTAGATATTTCAAAACATCTCTTTATACATTGAGGCCCAGAAACTGGTGGGATGAGACCTGGAGTATTATGATGTTATAGAACGGAGGGTTAGGCAACTGCCTACTTTACAGGAAACAACAATAAAAAAAAAAATATTTCCTGGGAAAAGGAAAAATCTAAATAGAAGAGAGTGAGATGTTTGATCCAGTCTATAACACTTCAGCTGAACCTCCAAGAGTGTAATACAAAGGCCTATAGCAGGGTAAGATGCAGGATCCACAGGGAAGGCAGGGGCACCTGCACTACTTGGCTTCCTTTGCTTTGGTTCTTGGGTATGAAGCAGAAGAAGGATTTTCAAATCCTTGAAAAACTGCTGATACCTTGTTGGTGTGTGTCCACTTGGTTTTAGGTAGGGGTAAAACATCCTTCAGGCAATTGGATGAGATTACATTTCATGTACACTTATTAACTGGCATTTAAAAAACAGGTTAAAATGTAAAAGGTTGTTCAGTCATCATGCACTGCGCTCTTGATGCAGTGGGGATAGCTCCACCTCTGGTTTAATTCGGGTATAATATTAACTTGGAGAAGAATCGTGATTGAGTACTATTTTGCCTCCTATAGCAGAGTCTGTGTTGTTACAGATAAATAGTGTGAAGAGATTATTTGATTTAATGATTTAGCCCATATGGATTTTCCAGCAGTCAGTATGTAAGATACAGGAGGACACTTTTCCTGCCCGCAAGGATCTTGCTGTCTGGTGAGGGAGAAAGATACATAAATGCACAATTGCAATACAAGTAATGTGAGTTATAATAGATATAAGTGTAAAATGCTGTAAGAGTAGAGAGAGGCAGCCGGGTGCCGTGGTTCATGCCTGTAATCCCAGCACTTTGGGAGGCCAAGGTGGGCAGATCATGAGGTCAAGAGGTAGAGACGAACCTGGCCAACGCGGTGAAACCCTGTCTCTACTAAAAATACAAAAATTAGCTGGACGTGGTAGTGCGCGTCTGTAGCCCCAGTTACTCGCTGAGGCAGGAGAATCGCTTGAACCCAGGAAGCGGAGGTTGCAGTGAGCCGAGATCGCACCACTGCACTCCAGCCTGGCGACAGAGGGAGACTCCGTCTCAGAAAAAAAAAAAAAAAAAAAAAAAAGAGTAGAGGCAATTACTTTCTCTGCCCAGGGAAGAGGAGAGCTATCCCAAGGGAAGTGACTTTTGAAATAAGGCTGGAAGGTGTAATGTGACTGTATCACAGACTCAGCAAATTTTGAGATGTGGCTTTGCTGTTTATTTAAGATCTACATTCAGGAAGAAATGAAGGGAGTGGAGCAGAATGAAGGGGTTGTTATACCTCAGCTCTTAAGACAGCAATTTTATAGTTTCTTTTAAACATGGGTGTATCACTCAAGAACTCCCCTTACCTTCAGTTTCCAAGAATCACTTTGGGATCCACAGGAAATTGAGGCTCTCAGACTCAGGAGTAAATGTATTTCAAAAGAATGATGACATATATTTGAGAAGTGATTCAAGAACACATGTGTAAATGGGGTAATAACACTAAAATGATAAAATATGGCCTTGTAAGAAGATTAAAATATACAATTTAAAATCAAGAGAGGACATAGAAAACAAAATAACATTTACATGAAAAGGAGATTCAGATATACAGAGTAGCAAAATATTACAGATTTTAGTTGTTGTTTTACGTTTGAGGTTTTATTTTTTACATTGTGAAAATATTGTTTTAATTATAGGGCAATGGATACCTTCAGCAAAGGTCAATACATTGCCCCTAAATTAAAAGTAAAGGAAAGGTTTACCAAAACAATGACAGCATGCCTGTAGACTTGACATTAGGGAAAAGCTTGAAATTACACGTGTCTAAATATAAGGTACACGTTTCCTTAACATTTGCAATAACGGAAACAGTACAGTGTCAATGATAACATTGCCATTTAGGTGTTCACTGAATGTTTATTAATGTCCATATTTATGTGACAATTAGGCTGACACATTTATACACACTGAAAGTATTAATCATTTTATTAAAATAAAGACAACTTTGTATTACATAATCACATAAAATCACCTTCTATGTATCATACAGCAGAACGTATATATGAAATCTCTAACCTGAAAAAATTATCAGTTGTCTCGCTCCAATATCAATTACAATAAAATTACAAAGTAATGCTTTTTCCCAAGGTGGGATGGAAAGAGGTGGACCAGGCAGGGATGCATGGGCAGCAGCTTTAAACGTTCTGTGAATGGTGCCTCTTGTACATAGCAATTGCTCAAAGGATAAAGGAAATTTGTGTTCAGCCAGGGTATGTGGTTAAAATTTGAATACAGTTATCTGCAAACTAATCTCTTCTGCCACAGTAGTAGAACTAAAGAAAAACTGGTACGTGAGGATGTGGGGCTATTTCTAAAAGGCCTGCAGAAATAATCTTGGTGGCTGGGCAGCTGAAAGTCCAAAGCTTCAGGGCTTCTGAGAGCTTTGCAGTCAGCCTGAGTTAGGTCATCTCTGTTCCTTGATAAATGAATAACTCTTCCATTGCCTGGGATACAATTAAAGTACTGGCAGAAAAACCTCAGACTTTACCTGGCTGAATGATCACATTCAAAATGGGATACGTTATATTTTTCGTTAGATCATTTCCATTTTCTAAACTTTTTTATTTTCCACCTATAAAAGCATTCAGGCTGGAAACTTCATCTTGAATACATCAGTTTCACCACTGTATCGAGAAAGATGCAGGTTTATATTTTTAAGACCCAGTTGAATTAATCGCTCAACTCTCGTTCAAATTTCCATCAGCACCTAGTCCAACACTGGCTCTCCAATGCAATAATGAAAATATCGGAGTGCTATGAAGACACCATCCCGCAGCCTTTTTAGTCTCCATATTGGATCTTCTGTCAAAATAGGAGATGTTGTTCAGCATATTGATGGTAAATTTGGTATAGGACCACAACAGAAATTGTCTGTTTGCCTCTTCGTGAGACGTTCCTGCCAATCACAGTTTAATTCAGCAGTACCTGTACAGTGTGTCGGCAGGGATTTTTAGAAGGTCAGAAGGCCAAGAACTACTAATTGATTATTCTGCTTACTGTAGCTAGTTCTGGATTTGCACTGTCAACAGAAAGCTGATAAAATCTTCTTGGGTTCTGAAGAACAATGCTCTCGGGCACCCAGCGGAATTTCATGCAATATCCAGGAGCTGGCCTGTTCAGCTGCAGCATGTAGTTAGATGGAGTTCTTATTTTCTTTTCTGTTATGCACACTGCAGTAGGGAGCCTCATAGAGCTTTATTTTTGTCAATCTTTTCTGAAGAAACTTTCTCAGGACTGCAAAAATATGAGTTATATTTTGACCAAAAACGAGGCAAGGTGTAATATAGAATCCAAGGAGAAATCTGACTTAGAAAATTCTGTGATTTTTTTCTTTAATGAAATCAGATGAGAGTCAGTGACTTTCAGACTTTAAGAAAAAAAAAGAAGTAATTCTTATTAGATTAACATTTAATTTTCATTAAACATACACCCTACAAATTGTTTTGTGTATTATTTTTATATATGATAGGATTTTCAACAAAGTTATTAAATAAACATTAGGCAGTGTTTTCCAAGAATACAATTCTGTGTCTGCCTTCTCGTGGAATTGGACTCTGACAAGGTAAAGGAAAATTCTACAAGACCTGGGAAACACATGCATTAGAGCTTATCTTTTAAGTTATCTGGGGTATGTACTTATTGGAAGTGCATATATATAGTATGACTGCATTTTATGCAGTGACTAAAACCTGGAGAAATTGTTTAGCTGTGTTACTTTATTGACATCATGTCAGTCAGTATCTAGGCTCATAGCAATTTTTACATGTGGAAGGGAAAGGACTTACTGATAAAGTCAGGCCTCCATCATTTTGAGAGTGGTGAAAACGGAGCTTTTACCGCGATGTGCCAAGGTCACATATGTAGTTTTCTGAGGATCTGGAACCAGATGCCAGGTGTCCAGGCTTCCTGTCTTTTCTCTATCAACTGTAACAGATGTTTCCTATCTTTAAAATTTTGGAATACTTATACAAAATTATATGTTCATCCAAATAAAAGTTCTTAAATTATGAACTTAACTTATCCTTGTTAAATACCCTACTGTCAGTTTCTGCCTGTCACTCAATCTGCCAAGATCTTCCTGAATCCTGACATTCTCATCCAGTGCATTAATTGTCTTGGTGCATAGAGACACTGAGCTGTTATATTTATCTTCGTCTTTCCTTTAGGCATAATTATTGTTACTTCCTAGATCCTGGTAATTACAATAACTGCAACAATGGGGATGAGTTGTTGTTTCCTCCCTTTCTCCTCTCTGAACTTTATCCTTATTCAGTAAACAATCTGCTTTGATGGCTGACTTAACCTCATCTCCCTTTTCACATAGATACATCAAGTTAGAATACTGTCTGAAAAACAGTTCTCTGTTTGAAGAGAATCAAGCAGGTTAGTATTGACCTTCAAGTGCTATTGGAATGAGATGTTGACCCAGAGTTGGAGTTTATCAGAAGTGTTATATAAAGTATAAAGGAAAACAAAAAAGACCACCTTTGAGTTTTATTTTATTTTATTGCTAAACAAGCTGTGTAGAAATACACAGAATTGCAGAATACATTATTATGTAATTTCGAATTTATGGCTTATAATGTGTGTAAATTATCTCAAGGTTTTAATGACCCCAAGTCAAAAAGAAAACATACTTTCAGAGAAATGTAATTCTAACGTGACCACATTCCACTGACAAAATGATCTCAGTAATGCACTCTAAATGAGTCTCTACCTCAGATGCATATGTAAAGTAAAAGCAGTCTGGGCATGGTGGCTCATGCCTGAAACCCCAGTGCTTTGGGAGGCCAAGGTGGGAGGATTCTTGAGGCCAGGAATTTGAGACCAAGCTGGGCAACATAGTGAGACCCCCATCTCCACAAATAATTTTAAAATTTAGCAGGGTGTGGTGGTGCATGCCTGTAGTCACAGCTACTTGAGAGTTTGAGGTGGGAGGATTGCTTGAGTTTAGGTCAAGAGCTGTGATCATGGCACTGCACTCCAGCCTGACAGCGTGAGACCTTGTCTAAAAAAAAAAAAAAAAAAGAAAAAAAAAAGAAAAAAAAAGGTAAAAGCATAAGTATTTGTCAGCAGGTAGAAGAAACATCTACCTATGCAGCTGGTTAATGCTTCAGTTAACAACCAGCAATTCAGAGTGATGGCAAATAGCTTCCTTGTCTACTGTAAGCTTATCTCTACTGGCAGTGGTTACCAGGAGTACTCTACTGGGAAGGACTCTGTGGTTGCACTTGAGTTCAAGGGAAGGTCACCACACTTGTTACTGATGACTTCAACAAACACAAGATAGTGACAAGATATGATATCTAATAGGTGTCTGGAACTCTACATAGCCAAATCTCAAGTCTTGCTTTTCTCTGATCTCACTCCAAACCTAAACTTGTCCCTTGCAACTTTCCCAGTCATCTTTAAGACAGTCCTATTGGCTCTTACTAAAAATAATATCCAGAATCCAAACACTTCTCATCACCTTGTGCTACCCTAGACTAAGCCATCATCATGTCTCACCAGGATTAACAACATTACCTTCTAACTAGTCTCCATCTTTCCCTGTTTCTTTATTCTAAAATCCACTTTCAATACAGCACCCAAACTGACCCCTATATAATGAGGAGACCCTGCCATTATTAGACCATGTCATTCCTGCAGTCAAGCACTCCTGGTGGCTCACGTGTCCATTAGAGTCAAAGTCAAAGTTCTTATGAAGGCAGGTGAGACCATGATTTTCCAGCCCCCATCCCTATCTTGGCTTTTCTTTCTTATTCTGCTTTAAACTCACTGGGTTTAAAGCCTTTGTGCCGATTATTTTCTTTGCCTGCCAAAGTCTTCTCTATTGTCTCTGTTGTGTTCATATAATTAAAGACCCCCACTTCCATCCCCTCATTGATCAAATGTCTTTTTGCCAACAATGTCATTCTTGACAATTTTATTTAAAATTACAGCTTTGCTCCCATTCTTCTTCGCCTGTGCTACTACTCTCTTAAATTGTGCTATTTTCCAAACACTTAATTTCTAACATTCTATGTAATTTATTATTTATTGTGCTTATTACATTTTGTCTCTTTCATCTAGACTGAGCCATGGAACAGTGTTTTCTACTGCATCCCACAGGTCCTAAGAGGTACCTGGCACATCCTAGGCATCCATCAACTATTTTGTTAAGAATGTCATCATTAGTAGAGACTCCAAAGAGAAGCCCCATATCTTCTCAGTGATTAAAGAGGTTATTAAACTTACAAAGCATGTTTTATATAATGATTCAAATAGAAAATAGCTAAAACATCCATGTCAGCCTTAGGAAAATTAGAGAAGGGTTAACTATATCCATGGTACCATCTACCCTACACCTTACCAGACTTGGCAGAGTTGGTAAATAATGGACTTTACACTTTTGAAAACTGTTACCCTATTTGAGCTCTTTCTTTCTCTGGAGGCACTGGGAGTGTTGTAGATTGAACACAGGGATGAAGTTAGATAAACTTATATTCAATTCCTTGCTCATCATTTACCAGTTATACCTCCTTCAGCAAGGAGATATAATTGGCCCTAGTGACTCCACCATGAATCTCTATGTTCTCATGTGGAAAATGGAATTGATCATGAATTCTTATATTATAATGAAGATGGAATGAGAAAAGAATTAAAGCACACATAGTACTGTGCTTGATTATAATAAATACTTAATAGATAACTATTATTTGTAAGAAATTAAGACACTTAGGTAAAATTCACAGTTTTAAAGGCATTTGATAACATGCTATCTCATCTGATCATCTTAATGTTGCTGTGAGTTAGAGTTTGCCTAAAACTGTGACTTTAATAGCCTTTGTGCCTCAAGTCAGTGACTTGAGGTAATTTAAAATATATTAAAAGCAGGGTCATTAAATATGTGGTAGCCTAAATAATACGTAATTAAACACACATAGGTTCTTAAACTATTGTATTATGAAAATAAACATATTAAAATGATTATTTTCTATACTGTTTTTTAAAGAATGGAAATCAACATATATTAAAAATATGAACCGTGGCCGAGTGCAGTGGCTCATGGCTGTAATCCCAACACTTTGGGAGGCCGAGGTGGGTGGATCACTTGAGGTCAGGAGTTTGAGACCAGCCTGGCCAACGTGACAAAATCCTGTCTCTACTAAAAATACAAAAATTAGCTAGGTGGGGTTACGTGTGCCTGTAATTCCAGCTACTTGGGAGGCAGAGGCAGGAGAACCGCTTAAACAGGGGAGGTGGAGGAGGCTGCAGTGAGCTGAGATGACACCACTGTTCCCCAGCCTGGGTGACAGAGTGAGACTCCATCTCAAAAAATAATATATGAATCCTAATAATTCCTTTATGAATTATTACAACTTCTCAAACTAGTGGTAAGGGAAGAGTTTCCTAAGCCCATCCATAGGTGAGAGGATTAAAGAGTACCAGTTGCAGGTGGGAGATGAATCAGACAGTCTGGAATCATCACATGTGGGCAGCCAGCACTGCTGTAATATTATTGACAAGTAGGTAAAGAAGTTCAATTCTGAGTTGAGTCTATATCATTAATTCAGCATGCAAGTTGCATGTCATTTCTCTCAAATGTGAAAGTTAAGTCTTATGGATTGGTTATTAGTGAAAAAGTGGCAAATGTGTCATTCTTTTTTTTAATGACCTCTTAGGATCACTATTTTATTTATTTATTTATTTATTTATTTATTTATTTATTTTAACCTGGATTCTCAATCTGTCACCCAGGCTAGAGTGCAGTGGCACGATCTCAGCTCACTGCAACCTCCGCCTCCTGAGTTCAAGCAATTCTCCTGCCTCAGCCTCCTGAGTAGCTGGAACTACAGGCACCCACCACTATGCCTGGCTAATTTTTGTATTTTTAGTAGAGACGGGGTTTCACTATGTTGGCCAGGCTGGTCTCAAACTCCTGACCTCAAGTGATCGACCCACCTCGGGCTCCCAAAGTGCTGGGATTACAGGCGTGAGCCACCATGCCTGGCTTAAATGTGTCGTTCTTTATAAGAGATGATAAGGCAAAGCTGTAGTCTTACCCATGTAGTCAAGCCCTTCTAACCCAAGGGGAATGCAGGAAATAAATATGCTCGGGCTGGGCCCTTTCTGTACAGCCAAGTCTATTGCTCTTCTTCTGGTCAAGTAATCCTATCGAAACCAAAGGTTGTTAGTATGGTATGGCATTTTAGTAAGACCTTACTGATCTTCATCACATTGCTTCTCAAAACGCATAATACTATTTTTATTTAAATTTCTTCTTATTCCTTTCTATCAGGAATAGTGACAAAATTAGGAATAAGAAAGGTCATAATGTGTATGCACCTTAATAAAAACAAAATAAGGAACTCTATTAATTATTATAAGGTTCAATTTTTGACGTATTAGATTTTTTTTCCATTGGTCAAATTGTAAAATTAGGATTCTCTGCTATTTTTGCTGATCTCTAGAACATATGTTGTAATTTTTAAAAACAGCCTTCATGAAAGAAGCTTAAGTATGTGCTAAAAATTTCTGTGTGACTGTTTTCGGGAGTCCATTTTGAAATATGCAAGAATATAAATGTTTCTACTTAATTATCATCAGAATATAAAACATCAAAGCTGTAGGTAAATCTTAGGGCTATATTTTGATGAGAATTTTATTATCAGTAGAGTATGTTTATAAACATAGTATTAACAGAGGAAAGGCAAGGAATCTATGTTTAATAATATGACAAATGACACAGGTAAAAATTATTTTGATATAATACGTACATTTCTCAAAGTTCTATCAAACATCATTTGTTTAGAAGGCTCACTTATGTGACTACTGGTTTCCTTCTGTATTAATAGAATAAAATTTTCCTACTTGAAATTACTTCATGTAAACCTAGAAAGGAAAGAATATTGTTCTTGAAAAATTGGACAAAGCGACAGTAGTTTGGCATTTTTAATGATGTGTATGAGACCATAAAAACTTTCATTAAGTTGATATTTTCTATTTTATTCTCTTAATCATTTGCTTTTTAATTAATTCATTCAACAACTATTTATGTAATGCCTGCCATATGCCAGGTATTGTTTTGGGCAATGAAGATACCACAAAACACAGGAAAAATAGCCGTGTTTTTGTGGAACTTTCATTCTAGTGAGTAACACAGACAATGAATAAGTGTAAGCCTATAAATAAGAAATAAAACATACTGAGTGCTTAGTAATACAAAGAAAAAGAAAGTTGGTTAAAGGGATAGGAAATGTTGGGAATACATTTTGGAGTCAGGAAAGTCCTCTCTGATAAATGTTATAAAGTATGTGAAAGGGATTGCTCTTAAAGAATCTGAAAGAAAGATCTTGAGAAGGAGGAAAGCCTTTTGGAGAAACTAAAAGACCTGCTGATTTCAGAAACTAAGGCACAAGGTGAGGTCAGGAAGCTACCCAGGGATCAGGACATACAGCACCTTCTAGGTCATGGTAAAGTTTTGAATTTTTTTTTTTTTTTCTTATTGGGATGAGAAGTCATTGGAAGATAAAAGGCATGGGAGTGATATAGCATGACTTTAGAAGAAGAGTTTTGCTGTTGCCTATTGAATAAGGAGACTGGTTAGAGACATGGGTTTTGAAACAGTGACATGAGGGAGAATATATTTCTTTAATTCGGGGAGAAGTTCACAATGTCTAGTGATGTGGTGGTGGTAGATGTGGCAATGGTTAGGAGAGGTCAGAAGGCCAAAATGCTTTTTGAGGGATTCAATATTGAGGGTAGAAAAAATACAAGACTGAAGCATGACCCCCAGTTTTTTAATGTGATCTGCTGGGTAGACAGGGGTAGAGAAGACAATGGGGCAGAGAAGACAGTGGGTACAGAAGCCTGGGGAATCAGGAGTGTTTTAGACTGGGTATGCTTTGGGTGCCCATTAAATACCTGAGTGGATAAATGAAGATATTATTCAAGACAGGCACTGTTGGAGATACAGGAAATCAATTTGGGACAAAGAGGCACTATAATATGTCTATAAATAGACTAATGTAGTTCTTTGCATTACATCTTAACAGGTATAATAATAGGTCTCTTACTAACTACTTTAAAACACTTTTTCCATTTGTGCTATTTTAGTACATATTTTATGATAAAATGTAGTGCCATTGATATGTATATTTTTCTTGTAAAGTAAAAATGTGTGATTATTAGTAAAGATAGATGGATAGATTCAGATAAATTGTTAATGAATTGTTGGTAGGACTGTCAGAAAATAGGAATTACTATGGGCAATGGGTTATATATAGAAGGCTTTTTATTTAATTCCTCTTTATTTATTTCCATGGGTATATCTGATTGTGTTCTCTTCTTTTCTTAGATCTTCAGTCATTTTTTTTTTTTTCTTACAGATTTTCTAAAATTTCTTCAGCAGTTAGCATTTCAGGGGAATTTGATATGGGCACCCTGCCCTCAGTTCATTAAAGCCAACATAGGAATGAAGATACAAAGTATTCTAGCGTAAGGAATAAATATTTTGAGTAAATGTTGCCAATGCATGTTAAATACATACGAATATATTTTGGAGTGTATTACCTCATTGTCAAAAATAGCCAGGTCAGAAATATTATCTGAAACTTGGAAACAGGCAAGAGATATTCCAGGGTGTTCTTTCTGAGCAGTGCTAGGCTTGAATGACTGTTGTCTGAGTTGTTTCACAACTCTGTAGAGGTGGAAGTTAAGGTGTAGATTTTTGTCCAGTAGAGATGCAGATAATTCTATCAAATGGAACAGGTTACTTCAAAGGTCACAGTTTATGGCCCTGTTGGACATTAACAAGCTTCATACGTAAATCGGAAAACCTATTCCAGTACTGCCTATAATTATTTCTTTGTCAAATGCTCTTTGGACCAGTTTTAACATCTTACTAGTTCCATCTGTAATCAAGTTGAGTAATACTATAATTTTATACTTTTTCTTCTAGTATCACATGAGAGTTATAATTTTCTCTTTTTTGGAAAATTGTATTTTAACTTTTATAGGTATAGAAAAATATTTGTACTGCCAAAATATTTTTAAACCTAACCTAATCATATATATATATATATTATATATATATATATATTTGCAAAGCATAGGATAACATAGACAACTCTGTATTTTGAGTAGTTATTTCAAATTATTCTTTACTATAGAAAACATTTAGTGTACTGATAGAATATTTAGTGCTAGAAGAGGCTAGAGAATTTCAAGATAATAGCTTCCACAGTGTACCAAAAAAAGTGTTTAAATTCCTATATTTCATTTTAAAGGTAAATATTGTACATATTTAAAATTGTACAAATATTTTATTTCCAAAATTACTTCAAAAACATGCATGAAAGAATACATGATGAAATATGTATGTGGCAAACTTTTGTAATTTTTATAAAGTGCGTAGAAAATGTTTTGTGAATGAGCGTAATTATTCACATACTTTTCCTTTCGGAATATATTTTCTATATCATATATGTTTAAAATAGTCTATGAAAAAAATAATTTTTCTTCATGATCGTCACCTTCTCATACGTGTTAGCAACGTTTGTACTGATCTATATTCTTATGGAAATTATTTTCGAACCTTGTCGTTTGTGAGCCCTTGAAATGCTCTAAGCCTCCATTTTCACCTGTGTGTGATGGGTTTAGAACAAATTTTGTTAGTTATTTAAGCTTTAAAAAATCAATGTAAATAATTTTCATCCTTAACATAAGAGAGATATAAATGTTTTGTTTTGGTTCGGTTTGGTTTGGTTTTGTTGTTTTGAGACGGAGTCTGGCTCTGTCGCCCAGGCTGGAGTGCAGTGGCGCGATCTCCGCTCACTGTAAGCTCCGCCTCCTGGGTTCACGCCATTCTCCTGCCTCAGCCTCCCGAGTAGCTGGGACTACAGGCGCCCGCCACCACGCCCAGCTAATTTTTTTTTTTTTTTTGGTATTTTTAGTAGAGACGGGGTTTCACCATGTTAGCCGGGACGGTCTCGATCTCCTGACTTCGTGATCCACCCTCCTTGGCCTCCCAAAGTTCTGGGATTACAGGCGTGAGCCACCGCGCCCGGCCATAAAATAAATAAATAAATAAATAAATAAAATAAAAAAAACAGAAGACATGAGAATAAGAGATGGTAGGATTGTAAATAGTTGAGCGTTTACACTCTAAATTCATGTGTAGCTGTGTTTAGATTCTGGCTCTGCCACTGCCTGGAAATGCTGCCCTTTGAAGCCTTGAGGAAACCAGGAAAAGTCGTTGGGTAGAGCGCTTGCTCCAGGACACCAACAGGATGAGGCTGCTAGAGGAATGGGGAATTGATGAAATTATCTCCTATTGCATATTAACTGTGTGATAATTAAGGGCTCCAGAAAGTGCATATCAACTATGTGATAATTAAGCATTTCAGGAAATGGAGAAAATGTCCTAGAAAGAGAAAGTTTGGAAGATCAAGGAATAGGTGTCTAATATGATGGTTTTATAGAAACTCTGTAACTATAAGAGGGACAAATGGGTATGGAAAAAGAATCCAAGATGTGCTGAAAGTAGTGTTAAGCACAAAAGATAATCTGAAATCTGTAGCATCATTGAAGAGTTCTTAGACAGAAAATCATATTGTTAAGAAGTATAACACATCTATATATTCATTCATAGAAAATGCATTTACTGAGAGTCAAGTACAGGCAAAGGCCTCTGTTAGACCTTGTCAAAAATAATGGAGTAGGAGAGCATAGTTCCTTTTCACAATGTTTCTACTTCCATTATTCATTGTTATTACAGTTAGCCTTTACTGAATACCTGCAATATGCCATGTATTCTACTACAAGGTACTTTGCATTATTTATCACATTTAATTTTATGGATGAGAAAATGAAGACTCAGAGAGGTTGGTAACTTGAATAAGCTATTGTAGCTTGTAAATGGCAGATCTATCTTATTCCAAAACCTAGCTCTTAACAGTATGTTATCTCTTCATCTAATGAGAGAAGGACTGTGTGTGTGTGTGCGCGCGCGCGTGCACACACATTTCTATGGGTATATAAAACTGTAATGCATCACGAAATATTCTAAGTTTGAAAGTTGTGTAAATAAATGTCTGAAAATTCATAAAAGAAAATTTGTGTTTAGGTAGAAGGACTAGTAAATATTACTTGGCAATTGGGATTTTTATCCAAACCTTGATAACATATAGGAATTCAATTTTCTGAGCCAAGAATAAGAGTAAGTCGAAGGAAAAAAAAATACATTTTTAGCGAAAAGATCTGTTTGGAAAATATCATGGAGCTCTGTTTGATTGTGAATGTGAGCATGTATTAAGTAAAAACAGAAAACAGGTTGGGACCCATCATGGAGAGTCGTTAATATATCCATGTTAGGGAAGCCAGAGGCAGAAGTAATGGGATTATGGAAGTATTATTATAGGAGGAGATGCAGTCAAAAGGCAAGGTGTATAAAGCAGGAGGCTCCTTCAAACCATGAATCAGAAGTAAAGCTAGAGGAAATTGTCAACTGGAGGAACAAAGGATAAATCTGAGGTTTCCAGTTTGGAGTATGGGAAAACAGTGATACAATTAGAATAAATGCGGACAGGACAAGGAAGAAATGCTCTGTGTCCTTATACAGCTTTGCTCTATTTCACCAGCTGTCATGTTCCATTGTTTTTGTCTGTTTATATGTTTACAAACTGTGAAAGAACAGAGGCTGTGTCCTGCCATCCTTGTGTTCTCCATGAGGAGCACTGTGGCTCGATCATACTGGACACATGAATTAAGGCTCACAAAGCCAGCCTGAGGCCAGGGCATTCAACCACCCAGAGGAAATTCTCATACATATTTGAGTGGAAGCTGAAATTCCGGACTGATTCTTGTATGGTAAACAGAACTGCAGTTGTACATTTGG
Source organism: Pan troglodytes (assembly GCF_028858775.2). NCBI lineage: Eukaryota > Metazoa > Chordata > Mammalia > Primates > Hominidae > Pan > Pan troglodytes. The sequence continues at coordinate 182,279,186 of NC_072401.2, forward strand.
GTGTCAACTGCATAGAGATAGAGGTAGTCAGTTCTGAAAATGGTAGATGAGTGGTAAGAAAAAGGAAGCAGGAAGAGAGAAGAGATAAAGGTGTAAAGCAGAAGCTTTAAGCAATACTGTCATTTATGGGGTAAGGTAAAAGTTAAGGGGGAAAATAATACCATAGCAGAATTAAAAGACGCTCTTCAATGGGAAGAGAACAAGTAGAGTGTCAGCTCACAGAAGCCGTCCTAGAAGAATTTCATGCTTCAGCTGTTAGAGTAGGAAGAACTTTAAAAACTTTAACTTTGTTAAACACAAGGTTATTGCTGACTATTGAAAGTCTTCAAAACATCAAAATGCAAAGGGTTAATGGGTAAGTGAGAGACTTTACTTAAGATAAAGAAACATACTTTATCTTGCTCTCAATGGTAAAACTCAGGCGCGTTAGAATGGTGGTTCCATGTATATGGTTGGTATGAAGATGAGAAATTACAGGGTTCAATGATAGGTTGATTTTCACCATATTCATTTGGTGGGGGAAACTGTTTCACCTCATCGATTTTTTAGTGCTAAACAAGTCATGTTCTCCTGTTCATTAGGGATTGCTTCATTGCTTTTCAATTCATTTTTTCATCAGTTTGCCACTTCTATGTGTTAGGGCTGTGCTTCATAGTGAGTGCAATTCCCAACTATTGATGGATGTGACATGCCCACTCTAAAATATGAAAGAGTACAAAATGCAGCATCATCATGGGAAACACAGATGCAAATTCATTGGAGTAGACTGAATGGTTGTTTAGTTTCACTGTATTTATCAAAGTTCTTGTAGAATCATTCTTACGTCAAGATAGGAAATAACAATAAATATTAAGGAAATAAAGATCTATGCTTCAAGCATTTATTTGTATACAATAAAAGAATAAGTACACATCCCTTAGCTGACTCTTAACAAGTTTTATTGGGCATGTATATTCTACTTTATTGCATAACCATAAAATAGCTCAAGGAAAAGTAAATGAGCTAATTCTGCACTATTTACTAAGGGAAACTTCTCATCAAATTTATTGGGAGTTTTGCCTGAGAAAATACTAAATAATCAGGTATTTTTTTCCCCTAGACTATTCACACAGCAGTACAGAAAGTAGTTTTTCAATGTTTAAGTGCTACTGTATTTCTGCATGAAAAGTCACCTCTTTCACAACTGCTATGTAACTTATGATGTGAATTATGGCTTCAACTTACTGCTATTAACTCCACTTGAAGGATCAGAGTGTTATGATCAACTAGCTTTTTTTATTATTATTATCCAGAGAATTGTAGTCAGTATGTGATTTTGGCAGAAATGTGCCATCAGAGACAAAATGGTATATCAAATGTACTCCTGGGGCAAAAATAGATTCCTTACTCTAAGAAGAAAGAACCTAAGAGAAACGTATGTGTCCTAACTTAAGTATGAGATTGTGGGGCTATAAAGAAACCTTTTGGTCAATGCCTGGGCCATACTTCAGTGAACTGGCAGGTGATGATTTGGGAAATAAACTTAATATAGAAAATAAGCCCTATGGGGAGACTATTAGCAATCAATAAAAGAAAATGAATTAAAATTAGCTTTCTGCTAAATGTTAGCAGAATGTTTATTTTCTAAAATCTTAATAGTTTAGAAAAATCATATTCTCATTATTTTCAAAGATGAAATTCACTAATTTGTTCCAGCACTTATAGTTATGGCTAACAATCAACCACAATATGTTGTAATCAGTGACCACCCTGAATAAACTTTTTATTTACCATCTGTACCCATGCAAGGGAGATCCCCATGGATAAAAACATAGATGAAAAATTCCATGTTTCACCACTCCTGAATTAAGGATGTAAAACAGTATTCTTTCTGACCTAGGAGCAGGGAATTAAGCTTCATATACAAAGTGCAGAAAGTTGTCAGATTTTAATGTTCATTATGCTAGAAATTAAACAGGGATTTTACTCAATATGTTAATATACCCACATACAGTATCTGAATTTGGGAGTGGTGGAATTCAGAAACTAGTTTTTCTGGTTATTAGTAGACACAAAGAAAAGTGTTTTTCCTAATCTCAACACAACACTTCTGACACCGGATATGTATGGGATTTTTCTCCCACTCACCAAGCAAGCAATTCCCCAGCAGACACCAGCTGGATATCCTCTAATTCAGTACAATTCTGGCATTTTCTACCTGGAGAAAGCATCAGATCCCATTGCTTCGGGGCTCAGTCCCACAAGACTTCTTCCCACTTCAAATTGCAAGCCCCAGGTTGTGATGTGTGAGTCTGACCAACAGGCTAGAAATCTGGATTCCCACAGTCTCCTCCTTGGGTTCAATTTATTTGCTAAAGTAGCTCACAGAATTCAGTTTACCCATTTATTAGGAAGGGTATTACAAAAGATACGGAAGAACAGCCAGGTGGAGGAGATGTGTAGGGCAAGGTACCTGGAAAGGCGTGTGGAGCTTCCATGCCCTCCCCAAGCACACCACTTTACAGAGACTCCCACCTGTTCAGTGATCTGGAAGCTCTGGACTCAGTCCTTTTGAGTTTTTATGGAAGCTTCATTATGTAGGCATGATTGATTAAATCATTGGCCGTTGATGATCAACTGAATTTTCAGTCCCTCTTGCCTCCTGAGAAATCTATGGATGGGGCGGAAAGCCCCAACCCTCTAATCGTGCCTTGTTCTTTCTGGTGAGCAGCCCCATCCTGAAGCTGTTTAAGAGTCCTCAACCACCAGTCATCTCATTTGCATACAAAAACCTCCTCTTAACACTCCCCAGATTCCTAGAGTTTTAGGAGCTGTGTGCTAGAAACCATGGCAGACACCAGATCTATATATATTTTTATTAATATTATATCACAGTATCACACTGTCAAATGATATGATGCTATTACTTGGATTATTCAAAAGATATTAACTGAAGTTGTGAACTTCTCCAAATTGTCCTTTCCGATTCCATGGGAAAAAAAAATACTCACCTTTCTTCCTTTATAGTTCTGTTTGATCAGATGGTTTGGAAAGTCATTACTGAAGCATGCGATTTACCAGGAGAAAAGACCAATGGCACCCTTTGAATGCAATTCAAACCAATCTTGTGTTGTATGCCTTCAGTATTTGTTCATGTGGACTAGATGTGGAAATGACTTTTGTGAAAACAAATTTCGAGATGCAGAATCTCCACTTTTATAAATTTGGGAAGATACCTGGGCAATTCTCCCTGTATGATATGGAAGGGAGTTGTATATGTGGCTGAGACACTGTGCTGGCATATTATGACAGTGTATTATTTCCTGTAAGCTCTGAATCCTGTGTAAGCATGAATACTCCTCCCACCGGACAGTCACTTCTATGAGGTTGCTTTGTTTCCTCCCTACCTAGTTTACTCACCAACCATTTATTAAAAACCTACAATGAGCTGGTGACTAACCTCAGTGATGAGAATTCTAACAACATTCAAACCAAGCCCTGCCATCCAGGACTCATAGTCCAGAAGGCAAATGCTTGTAAGAAAATAATTACAGAGAGCAGTGTTAAGAGGAGAGACATCAGCCTGGATCTCCAGAGCTGGGGATACTGGAGAGGGTTTTTCAGGAGAGGTAGTATTTGGCTGTTAAAGATGAAATGGTAATATATATAAAGACAGAGAAATGGAACATGGGAAAAATGAAACTATGGGAACAACACATAAAAATGCCCAAATAGGAAGCAAAGTTGGTCCTATTGAGAAAACTGTTGAACAATTGTGGTGGTGAAGATGGCTATGAGATGGAGCATAATTGAGAAGCAAGCAGGATCACAGAGCTTCTTCCATGACATGATTAGGTTTTGAAGGGCGTTCTTTCACACTGGAGACCCCAAGGGATTTTAAGCAAGAACATGGCATGAGCAGGTATGTTTTAGAAAGACTATTCAGGAAAGCCAGTCTCAGGCACAGCATGGATCAATAATGCTAACAATCAGTCAAGAATCAGCACAGAAAGAATCTGATCAAATTCCCATAGGCAGCCTTTTTTTTTTTTTTTTTTTTTTGTAGTCCGGAAGTATTTGACCACCTAGCCAAATAGGGGAGACTATGGAGAGAATATTGTGAGGAAGATGGGAGTTTTTCATACTATTTGCATTGATTTATTACTCTGTAATGTATTTTGTGTATTAATCACATTCCTGGTTTCTTACTTTCCTACTGAGTACTGTTTGCCTTGATTTAATTCTATTTTGGTTTATTTATCTACTTCTAGTTGTCTATAGTCTGTGTACTTTTTGTAAATTGCTGTATGAAAATATATTTTTTTCATCATCATAAAACAAAACAAAGCAAAATCCTAAGCATTCATTAACTTTGGTCCTTTGGTTCAAAACTAATTTATATAAGTCAAGGTCTTTATTTCCTCTCTAGAATATAATAGAATTTAAAAATGGAAAGAAAAATTATTCTAACCTTTTTGTTTTTTTTCAAATCATAACACGTATTCTGTTGAAACAGTGCATACATACAATAATTATCACTTTATATTTTAGACCCTCTTCTTCAGAAATATTAATGAAGATTTGTTCAAACAATTTTAGAAACAAATCACTAATCAAAATAACTACTTTTTCATGATTACTAAAATTTCTATCATATTATTTTTCATATTTCTATTTTCTTTCAAAAACACTATATACTCATTGAAAATAAAGTCTCATCTGCCCCTGAAAGATAAAACCAATGCACACTTTTCTGCCAATTCTATTTCCCTCATTTTACATTAATTATGCATATTTTGCGTGCTAAAATGGACACGGCTCTGATGAACCTGACTTTGCCCCTTTTTTTGCATAGTCCTTGATTTATTAGCATATTTTTGTTTGTATGTGTGTGGCAGGGAGAAGAATGGAAAGAGGTGCAAACGTGTATATAGTTCTCTGCCAGTGGCTAAAAAGCACACGACACTGAATGAAGTCAAGTAATTCTGTATCTTAAGCCCTGGAAACACCTTTGACCAACAGCAGCAGAGTTCTATAGAGGCAGGTAGACATCCTTCTGGAGTTGCCAAATAACACAGAACTTCCCCATACATCCCACTGTATTTGTTGAAAATAAAAATTACATTGCAAGAAATATAGTGTCCATGAGCAAGGCCAGTGAATTTTTTAATGAACAATATGAAATCTTAATGACATGATTGATTAAAATATTAACTATGAGTAGCCATGGCAATTGATTTCAAAGCAAAAAAGACATAGAAAAGTCACAGAATTTCCCTCCACGTTTTGTTTCTCATATTGGCAGACATTCAAATTCTGTAAAATATCTTAAACTCCATGTTTAAATTTTTGCAGTTTTCGTATTATACATAAAAAGACAAAATGCAATTTGGGTACAAAATTTCTATCATGCTGGTGCAAAATATGCCAGGAGGAACTTATAAACAATTTGTTATAATTCATTAAAAAGTTTATTTAGAATTTTAAAATTCTAAATAAAAAATCTTACTGAATCCAATGAAATTAAATCATGGGAATTATTTAATTATTCTGAATAAAATTTATTTAATGATTCTATTTAATTATTCTATTAAATGATTGTTAAATCACTGAAATAAATTATTTAACTAAATCATGGGACTGATCTAATCATTCTAAATAAAACATTATTAAATTATTTAAGTATTCTAAATAAAAAATCTTCTTGAATCTAATGAAATTCAATCATGGATATCTCATTTCTCCATTTGAATTTTAATATATGGTAGAATGTTCTCCATTACAGCATAAAATCTTTCATTTCACTTTGCAGTGGTCTTTTTGAAAATTTTTATTTTGAGAAAATTAACATCATAAATTATAAATATGAACAGCTATTTGTAGTAGTAAAAGCAAGGGCTTTAGAGTCATAAACGCATGGGTTTAAATCTTGATTTAATCTTTCTTACTGAGCCATCTTTGGTAACTGACTTAATGCCCTGAAGCTCATTTTCATCATCTGTGAAAAGAGATATCAACATCTAGTCTATAGGGTTGTTAGAAAGGTCAAATGATATAATGTCTATATAACGTTTAACTGTAGTAACACTCAGTAAATATCTGCTGTTATCACCATCATCATCATAGATTTGCTGAAAGGACTCTCCTCTAAGAATATCTTATTTATTTTAAGTTTAGGCATCTAATATTGAATCAGAGTAAGAAGAGGCAGCAATATTGAATAGTATAGGAATAATATCAAGACTTGCTCTGTAAATCACTGGAGTTATAAATCTTGCCTATGTACTTAGCTAAGCAAGGGCCAAGGCAATTTAGTCAGTTTAAAAATCTTGTCTGTTTTCTTATTTTTTTAAAAAAAAATTCACTATCATAACAGTCAATTCAATCATGCCTGTAGATAAAACATCATTTTCAGGGTAATATATTTTACTTGCTATTGGAACTGGGTCTTGACAATATAACTATGCCTGAATTGAGCTATTTTATTTCCCTTTAAATATTTTTTCCTACATAGATACATGCGTAGCAAGGTATATGTGGAGTATATATCCAAAACAAACAAACAAAACTAGGCTACTATTCAGACACTTAACGAAAACGAAATCTTTTTCTTTCTCTTTCCCACTGAATGTTCCCTCTGTTAAAGATAAATACATTAGTAAATAATAAATTTGAAAGTTTAGTAGAAAAGCATCATTCAATGGAAAATTTGGTGAACAACAAACAATTTGTGAATTTGAGTTTGCAAATAATTTGATGAACACAACTAGTTTTCACATTTAGAGAATAAAACTATTTGCAATTGCAGAACCTACCCATTTGTCTCTTCTTCAAGTATCATTTTTAGCTCTATACGACCTAAAGGAAAAACGGAGAAAGCTTAATAAAGTAGATGTGTGTGTGTGTGTGTGTGTGTGTGTGTGTGTGTGTGTATGTATGTAGTTTTTCAGATTAAATTTTGCCAATTAAGGAAGCAAACAAAATAAGAAAAATCCAACTTTTCTTTTTCATAGCCAAATCAGAAAGTAATATACCTTAAATTTGGGGAAGGGGTTATAAAGGGGTTCTAACTGGCAGGAACCATCTTTGTTAAGATATTTAGTCATGAAAAACCTGGCTTCCCACACAGTTCAGCCTTACCTCCCTCGCTCCACATCCCGTCATAACAAAGGGGCAATTAAAATTAGTGCAGAATCACCAGAGACCTTGCTAATAAGTCCTATACCCCGTCCACTGCAGGTGATTAAAACGACTTTACTGGGGAAAAGGCAAGCCCTTCTCCAATAAAGCAAAACAGAACTGAAGGAGGAAGGAAAAGGCCATGGAGACAGATGGCTGAGTTTGCAGTTCTGCTCTGTTATTGACTAGCTGGGTGAACACCATCTTTTCCCTTAGTTGTTATGCTTCTGTTTCCTTAACTGTGAAATGGGGTAAGAAGCGTAACTTTAACATGAAGCTGTTGTAGGGTTAAATGAGGTCATCACATGTAGGTGCTTAGAGCATTCCCTGGCACATAGTAAGTGCTCAATAAATGAGCTATTAGTGTGTGTACAAGGAGATCTCCTCTTGTGCTATCCCACTGAAGTCTCTCAAGCTCCAGAAGCTTCTCAAGGCTCTCAAGCCTCTCTTGGACACTCCTCAACCCAGGAAGGTCAAGAATTTCAGAGGGTATTCTACATGTAACTCCACAGTTGTGCATTGACTCCTCCATGGCTGGACGTAGAGAAAAGTGTGCTTGCTAGCTAGCTAGCTGTGTTTAAAATACAGGAATTAGGCTAGGCTGGGCACAGTGGCTCACGCCTGTAATCCCAGCACTTTGTGAGGTGGAGGCAGGAGGGTCATTTGAGCCTGGGAGTTCAAGACCAGCCTGGGCAATATGGCAAAACCCCGTCTCTACAAAAAATAAAAATTAAGAAAATAGCTGGGCATGGTGGCATGTGCCTGGAGTCCCAGCCACTTGGGAGGCTGAGGTGGGAGGGTCACTTGCACCCAGGGAGGTCAAGGCTGCAGTGAGTTGAGATCACATCACGTCACTGCACTCCAGCCTGGGCAAGAGAGTGAGACCCTTTCTCTAAAAACAACAACGACAACAACACACTAGAATTATATCAGTCTACTACTTCAAACAGCTATAGGATGAGCAAGTGCAGGTGTGTATTCTTAGAGTAGGGTTAGGGTTCTTTTTCACCTTCTGAAACTTTGCAAGTCAGTGTGTAGACATGGGGAAAACACGGAGTCGAAATGTTTGCTACAAGCTTTGTTGTACCTGCTCGTTTCGCCGTGCCTCTTCTCTCTTCTAGTGCATGAGTTTGTTAAATCTGATCTTCATGTACACGAGTACATGACACAGGAAACATCTTTTTTACTTTTCCAGTTGTGCCTTTATTTCATTTTCAAAAAGGCATTGTGTTACCCCGTCTTCTGAGGCTGAGGGTTGATAACTAACACCTTCAAATATTTTTAAAAGAATCCATTCTTGTTTTCAGCCACATTATTTGTAAAATAATGAAAGAAGGAAATTATGAAGTAGAGTTTTTCTAGGACACAATGAGTTGTCATTAAAATGGCACACACTTCAAGATAGGAATACGAAATCACTGAACAAAAACCCTGAGATTTAGGCATAAAAGATGTTTTTCAGCTGTTTTTGTACCTTTAGTGTTAATGATGGAACGTTTTTCATGTAACCATAACCCTTTTTTCAAAACTCAGTCCACCATTACAGAAAACAAGGACCAACTGCTTCAATAATCTTGGCAGATGCCAACAATCCCACTTCTAGATTATTTGCAAAGGCTTTCTAGCTTGAAGGAAGATAAGGTATCACTAGTTGCCTGCCCTCTATAGGAGACTTAGGTTATGGAAACCCTATATGGTAATCCCATGTGGTAGTCTGAAAAATGTAAAACATTTAGAGAGCCAGAGCGAGAGCAAGAGTGAGAGAAAGATAGAGAGAGACTCCATCTTGAATTAACATAGAGTTTACTAGTCATAAATTTGTAAGGAAATTACAAATGATTTATTGACTTTCATAATGAGGTTTCTAGGTTTCTTTCTTTGTTTCTTTTTTTAAGTTTACACTATCTTGTCCTCCAACTAGTTCACTTCCCTTAGGAATTCAAAAAATTAACTTTGCCCATCTGACATTTTATTTTGTTGTACTCTGAAAGGTTCGTTAAATAAATTGAAACCTCAAAACCAGTGACAAAATTTCGGAGGACTAATACTAGAGAGAGTAATTATGTGAGTGGCATTTAGACCTAAGCCTAAAAAGACAGTTTGAATTTTGCAAAGTGTTCCCAATTATATTTATGGAAGTTGGACAGATTTCCTCTATGTAATGGAAAGGCAGGGCTTAAAAACAAAATGATCACTTATTTGTGGGAGCTAAAAATAAAAAAAAACAAAAACCAATTAACCTCATGGAGATAGAGAATAGAATTATGGTAACCAGAGGCTGAGAAGGGTAGTCAGGGGGAAGGGAGGTGGGGATACTTAATGGGTACAAAATTATAGTTAGATAGAATGAATTGAAGCTAGTATTTGTTAGCACAATGAGGTAATGACAGTTAACAATGATTTACTTGTACATTTAAAAATAACTAAAAGAGTATAATTGGAATGTTTGTAATCCAAAGAAAGGATAAATGCCTGAAATGCTGGATATCCCCATTTACCCTGATGTGCTTATTAGACATTGTACACCTGTATAAAAATATCTCATGTATGCCATGAATAGATACACCTACTAGGTACCCACAAAACTAAAAACAAAACAAAATAAAAATAAAATGATCCATACATGGAATTTTATGCTTGGATAGTCTGACCATCAATAATAACGCATAGTTTACCTTTTAGGTCAACTTTCTGTAAATTATTCTTTAATTATAAGTTCACCAATGTTAACATTTCAAATGTTAGATTTCAGCTGCTAAATTCTCATGGCTAGATGAATTTAATATGTTTAAGTCATTGAAAGTCACATCAATTAAGGCTATAAGTAAAGAAAATATAAATATTTAAGGTGATGGATAACCCAATTACACTTAACTTGATTTATGTGAATGTATCAAATTATCACACAAACCCTAAAAATATGCACCAGCCATGATGTATCAATAAAAATAAATAAATAAAGGCTGTAAGCTCTACTCTCACCTCTGGAGCCAATGCAATGTGAATTCATCTGGTCTTTGACATGTCAACATAGCTGCGTTACTAACTCAGCAGTCAATTTGCACATTCAATTAGTGACAGAGGCTGAAGGTCAGAACTCCACCTCACTGTTTGCTGGCTGCCCACATGTGATGATGATGACTCATCTCCCCTCTGCAAAGGCCCTTCTTAATTAACCCTCTCCTCGGTAGAGCAGATTACAAAATGATTCCCTTCCCAATAGTTTCAGAAGTTCCAGTAGTTCTCGAAGTTATGCTGAAGGTTCACGTTCTTAACGTGTATCGATTTCCATTTGTTAAAAAGTGGTACAGAAAATAATCATTTCAATGTGCTTACCTCCAAAATAAAGTAGTTAAAGAGCCTGTGGGTGCTTATTTAGAAAATTAAGTACCATGTTGGTTACCACAGGTCTCATAACTCTGCTTTTGATTCTGTCACTTTGTTTATCGCTAAACAGAATTTTACTTGGTGTTGTGGTTTAGAAAGCTATTCAGTTACAAATAGGTTTCCTTCTAAGACTTATATTGTTTAATTTATGTGCATAATTCACTACTGAATAACAGTGGAAAGAAAAAGAACAAGTTGTTAAGAAATATAAACATGATAATTCTACAAAATTCTACAAATTTACCTCAAAATGAGTCTCCCTAAATTTGTAAGTTATGCCTATCAGATAGCACTTACTATGCAGCATATAAATCATATTTTAAAAAATAAAATAACAGGATGTTAAATTTAATCTCTTTCTGAAACCAATATTTCACTTTTTGGAGTTGTATTAAAAAAATCATGCTTCCCTTCCCCAACCCCCAAGACAGATATAAAAATAATTAGGCAATGTGCCTTATTTATTACATGAGAAAAAATTGAATTTTGTATTATATACAAAGATTAGGAATGGTATTGGATATTATTTAAAATAAAATGTATAATATAATTATATAGTAGACTAATCTGATATAATTTCAAATTTCTTGTCAGTTCTTTTTCTTCCACTTGGCAAAATTGGTGGGATAATTATTTTTAAATTCTAATGGGGCTATAGAAGAATAGGTATTACTGTAAAAGGAGTTCACAAATCTTAAAAAATGAGAAAAAAATAAAGATATGAAAAGAATCGAATGAGATCACCATTCAAATTGGAACTCAGTCACTTTAGTAGCCATGGCCATTAGATCTGTTAATACTTTAGTCAGTTCTCTGAACTGTCAAGTTAGAATGAGAACTCACTACCATAGAGTATCTCATTCACTGACATATGCAGGAGCACATAGCATAATAGAGGCCTTTGATGAAAGTCCACTGTGGATTTCATTCTGCCGCTTGGAAGCAATGCAGGAAGCAACCTAACCACAAGTGGGACCACATGGATCACTGCATGGATGCTGAGCAGGTCTCATTCTGGGTCCTCCTCAGACATGACTAACTCAGTTCAGTAGTAAATGGAATGCTCTCTGTTCCCTCAAAGCCTCCTATGAAGAAGCACGTTCCCTTTCTTGGCCAAACTGTCTCCTCCTTTTCCATAGATGCTGGATTTGGTACTTAAATTAATTTGGGGCTTGTAATGTTTCTATCAAACATGTCCTTTTTCCTTTGGCAAATGTTTTGTTTCACTCCAGTATTCAATGGCAGGTCTTTGCATTCCCTAGAAATTTTTTTAAGCTTCATTTTTTTTTTCATGTTTAAATTGAAGTCTTAACCCCTCCATGTTGGGTATTCTCAGCTCTGGTTTATCTCTGACGGAGAAATAATAAAGTGGTGAACACCTCCATTTGTTCATTTATTCATCAGGTATTTTCTCCACATACTGTGTGCATCACACCTGTGTTAAGCATTTCAGGGGATGATATAGGATAAACACACATTTAGAAGTTAAGATATAATACACAGCTAAAATATGGGAAATGTCACTAATTGGTCAAAAAAAACCTTATGAATTTACAGTCGGAACTATAACTGGTAACTGTAAAGGTCAAGAAAGACATTTTTATACTAGAGGGAATAAAACTGCATTTTAAAAAAATGATTATATCGTAAGAAGCCATGAGATGTGATAAGGGCATTGAGACAAGGGAAGTAGTATTTGCAGAAACTTGGGAAATAAAATAATCATATTCCTTCCCCAAATTGACATTGTATATGGAGGAGGAAATGAATTTAGAACATAGCTGGTCAAGGACTATGAGCAGCCTACTAAAGAGAAGGGACTTTATAGTGAATGTGAAGTCACTGCAAAGTTTTTAAATGAATAAAGGTGAAAGTATTTATTATCACTGCCGTTGGTGTAATGTGTAGCCTAAGCTGTCTACATTCAACTGTGAACTCCTTCAAGACTAGAACGCCGTTGCATGCATCTTTGCATTCCCTTCAATGTTGAATAAACATTTGCATAATGAATAAAAGATGCAACAATAGTAGTGCTTATTTGGATACATCTGCAGAGGAGAGAGAGACTAGGAGATGGCATATAAATCAAGAAGGCATCATAACTCACTATAAGGGACTATATATCAGAGGAGAATCCAGCTAGCCCTGAAAAGAAATGCTCACTTCTTAAGAATTTTTGTAGACGTTGATTGAAATAGCAATTTGTAGGAGTTAAGAATGTCTCCTTGGTAATTTAGGATGTCAAACTAAAAGGACTGGAGTATGATGAGAAGTCAGCTTTAAGAGATTCACAGGATTATCTAGCATTTTTTCATCATTATTTCTAACATTAACACAAACTATGTAAATGATTTTTTTTTTTTTTTGAGACCGAGTTTTGCTCTGCCGCCCAGGCTGGAGTGCAGTGGTGCATGATCTCAGCTCACTGCAACCTCTACCTCTGGGGTTTTAGCAATTGTCCTGCCTCAGCCTCCTGAGTAGCTGGGATTACAGGTGCCCGCCACCATGCTCAGCTAATTTTTGTATTTTTAGTAGAGTCGGGGTTTCACTATGTTGCCCACGCTAGTCTTGAACTCCTGACCTCAGGTGATCCGCCTGCCTTAGCCTTCCAAAATGTTGGGATTACAGGCGTGAGCCACCATGCCTGGCCAAACTATGTAAATGATTAATGGTTCAGAATTTATTTACTCTTTTAAAAAGATAAACATTAAGTAATGTGAATAAAGATATAGAATTTACTGAAGAAACTAAGATAAACGTCTGGGGACTGTGTTATTTTCCAATATAATTGTGTTGAACACCTACACAAAAAAGATGATCAGCACACACAACTATTTTGACTATGTACCTATATATATATATTTATATATGTATACACACACATTCATATATATGTATATGAAATAGTTCAAATTTTATCTATACTATTTTACTTGCCCTGGTTTCTTTCCTTCCCAAAGTTTTGCCATTGTAGACTTTAGAGCAGTAAATTTTAGGTAATGATTTGCAAATGCTCTTTCCCAATTCCCATGTTGGAAAAAGATGCATATACATATATGGGGCAAATATGTTATTTTCTTCAAATTGAAAACATAAGATTTTCCCATTGTCTATTGAGATTTAATGTCTTTGGATTGAATTCACACTTGCCTTCTGTGTTACAAAAGCATTTCCAAAGAGACTGGAAACAACTGTGAGTTTCCCATTGTCACACTGTCTCCTTAATAGTGATAGTTTAATATAAATGCTTCTCTAGCTTGACTAGGAACATTAGTCAAACCAAGTGAAAATGACATTTCCCTAAGTTGCTGAATCTGCCTCCTTCTCTGTTTACCTGTATTTACCTCCCAATTGTCTTGAAAATAAAATTAGAGTTACATGCACCACTTCATCTGGTGAAAAAAAAATAAACTTCATATTTTGCAACACTTAATAATTTTTTGTAATGCGACATTCAGATTCTCACTATTATGGTCATTTTTCTTTGGAAATATATTTTTCTTTGATCTTTTTTTTTTCCTGTTGCCAGTATTAACTTTGCAGATTAACAAAAAAGAAAAAGACTCTTTAGTTTGAAGTACTTGTAATTTGTTTACAGAACCCCAAGAAGCCTCATGTTCTAGAAGGGGTGTGACCCAGGTTCCCTCTGTCTCCAGGCGTTCTTCCAGGGATTTAAGGCCAGCATCTCCCCAGGTGGCGAAACACTCCTACATTGTAACGCACTCTCTCCTATCCCATGAAGATGCGTACATCCTGTATATGTAGCTCCAAGCTGTAGTATTCTAAATTAAAAAGCTTATTTTCCAGGTTAAAGAAACCCGTGGTTCAAAGGACATCTCATGGTTCAAAAGAACATAAATAATGGATTTTCAGTCTCTGCAGCACATAAGAGAATAGGATACTAAGTCTCGACCCTAAATGTTCAATGCCCTCAATACCTTTAGATTCATTGAATTGAAGTAAGTCCATTTCACAACACCTCTGGGGACAGCCAACATCAATTGTGCATGAGAAAATATGGATTTTAAAATAGCGAGGGGTTAAAACCAAAAACAGATTGTTTCCTAAAACCAAAGAAAATAATCTATGTAACATTATAAATATAATTACTATCTATAATATTATATATAATGATTTAATTTTAGGATGGGTCTCCTATTTCTTCACATGTGTTTCTTTCATTGTGGGGTACTCGGGACCAACCATGAATAATTCTCATGTCTTCCTCCGAGGCATGTGCCCAGATCCAGGCCTCACCTAACTAATTGCATCCTCAACTAACTGCATCCTGACCTGACTAACTGCTTGATTAGGCTAAACTAGTCATTCTATCTGAATTCTGCTAGGTGTCTGTCTTAGTCTGCTCAGGCTGCTATAAAAAATATCATAGACTATGTGACTTAAGCAAAAGACATTTATTTCTTACCATTCTGGAGGCTGGGAAGTCTAAGATCAAGGTGCTAGCTGGTTTGGTTCCTGATGAGGGCCCTCTTCCTGACTTGCAGATGGCAGTTTTATTGCTATGTCCTCTTATGGCAGAGAGAGAGAGAGAGAGAAATAGAGAGAGAGAGAAAGATCTCCTCTCTCTTCTTGTAAGGGCCCTAATCCCATCATAAGGGATTCACCTTCATGACCTAATTACCTCTCAATGGCTGTATCTCCAAACACCATCACACTGGGGATTAGGGCTTCAACATATAAAATCTGGGTGGGGTGGGGGCAGTACAATGTATTCCATAGTAGTATCAATTTATCTAGAATTCGTATAAGCCATGTAAGTAATTACTTAATGATACAGTGCTGCCGGGAACATTCTTTCATGATCACTTGTCCATTCTAACATCCATCCATTTAACTAATAAGATTAAAATTCTAACAGTAAATGAATTTACCGGTTGTTATCACCATCCGGTCTCATTTTCCATCAGATCTCATTGAATATTTGCCTTCAATGTCTTTTCACCAGAGTGATTAATGTGGGCAACCCACAGATTATATCAAAGGTGGGAGATGGGCATGTCCTAGAACCAACCATCGTTCTCATCTCAAAATAAATTCTGTGAAACAAAGGCTTTGGATTTTCATCCTCATTTTTAAAAAATCTTAAACTTGTATTTTTTTCATTCATTTGTTAATGGATTCAACAAATATATTTTAGGAATTACATTAGAAACTGTGTGGAGTGCTGAAGATAAAAAATGAGTAAGACAAAATGCCCTTGCCCTCAAGTGGGTGATCATCCATCAGGCAGGAAATTCATAGACAAAGTATTATAAAGCAATTGGCCTTTTATGTTCATATTTACAAGCATTTTCTACTAGAAATGTTTAAATCAGAATCTTTCATATTTGTTTACTTTTAACTTACCATATTTTGTGCTTTTTTTCTGAAGTTTTAAATCTTTTCTTTGTGTAACAATAAGTGGCCAAAAGAAAATAGCATTTTTGTATTATTAACAGGTGGTAGAACACCACGTATTCTATATTTCTGACCCTGGGGAAATAAAATTAACTCTAGTGTAGCGTGATAATATTTCCAACGATGTGTAAGGAAAATCGTTCTTGTATTAAATAACAGCAGGAGGGTATTAGACCTCAGTAAGAACTCTGGTTATTTGACTGTTATAGAAAGCCATAAGGAGCCGAAATAAAAAGACCACTCTTCTGTTGTAATATATCTGAGTCACTGACTTTGTGAATATAAGGAATACAACATGCAGAACAATTTGGCTGTCTCAGGAGCTAGGCTATCTCAGACATTTTAGAAGATCAGAAATGTTTTTACTTCAAAATCCCATGTTCTATGCTTCTCTAGGGGCACTGGAGTGTTTGTTTGTTTGTTTGTTTTTTAGAGATGGGGTCTCACTCTGTCTCCTAGGCTGGAGTGCAGTAGCGCAATCATGTCTCACTGCAGCCTCCAACTCCTGGACTCAAGCAGTCCTCTCACCTCAGTCTCCCAAAGTGATGGGACTATAGGCCTACACTAGCATGGCTGCCAATTTTTTTTTTTTTTTGAGAGATGAGGTCTCACTATGACCAGGCTGGTCTCAAACTCCTGGCCTCAAGCAGTCCTCACTCCTCAGCCTCCCAAAGTGCTGTAATTACAGGCATGAGCCACAAAACCCAGCCGGGGTATTTTTCTCCATCTTTTGCTACAGCATGAGCTGGAAAGACCAATATATTTGTCTGCTCTACACAAGGTGTGTGCTCTAACCTTCTTGTTGCTTTCTTGAAAGATCTATGCTGGCCTTCGTAGAAGATATATTGTTGGCATATCACAGACATTTGTTTTTTATCAATTTATTCACTTGGTAAAATAGTATTTTGTTACAGTGCTCCTGAAATAAATGACTAAATACATAAATACGAAAACAGGTGAAGTAGATGACTGTGAGGGTAGTGTGGATGTTAATGACAATACCAATACAAGAAAACAGCAGAGACGGTAATAAGAAAACTTAAAGTTGAAAGGTTAGGTAATTACATTTTCCAAGGTTGTGCAAATAGTAAAGAAATAAACAGGCCTCAAATTCTGGTCTCTCTGACCCCAAATAGGAAGAGCTAAGCCAGAGAGGGGGTGGCCATGTAAGAGATACGAGACCTGGGAATCAGGATACCTGAACAGATCAGGTTTGCCTTAGAACCTCCTGCCTCTTTATGTCGCCCCATGTTTACTCTCTGTAATGGCCTGTCTATATCACCTTATCCCACAACTAGGATTAAGAAAAGTATTCATGTTTGTAACACTAGGACCCCAGAATCACTTCTGATAATCCTTTAAAAATTGCAATATAGAATACATAGGTGAAAAATAAATGCAATGGAAAAAATACCTTGGTTCAAATGGCAGGATGATTTTTACACCTGCTCAGGCTTTCTGCAAAGCATTGGGACTCAAAGTAGGTGAACGCACACAATTATGAATATGCACGTATACACATATGTTTTTATATAATTTAGCTTCAGATTGATTGAATTGTTAAATATTTCAGTACATTTTGGGGAGAGTTTTACTTATGCTGAGGCAAACCATATGTTAATTTATTTGGATGGATTTGGAAAGATGTTTAAAATAAACTAACACAGTACATAATTATCTTCAAACCCCCATTGCCTGATGCAGTGCCTGGCAAATATTACAGCTTCAGTAAATGTTTGCTGAACTGAATTAAGGGTGCTAAACTGACATTTCTTCCTTTAGTTTACAAAATCTGAATCAAGAGCTCTTCACTATTTAAAATGTATGTCCTAATACTCCATTTCCATTGAGTAATTTACATTTAACTGCCAAACTAATTGATGCTGTGAAGTTGCCTAAGGATTAAGATTCTTTTGCGGGAGGATTATTTGTGTCGTATTTTTCATTCTATTTGTCTTTAAGAAACAAAGTGAGGGGGACTTTCAACAAATGGATGCCTTTCTATACCGACCGAGGATATGATCTAGAATGAATGTTTAATTTATTTTTAACCAGAGTCCTGTCAGCACATGGTATTTCCAACGAGCAACACATGATTTAAATTGTAGTTTACAGAGGTGTTCGGGTGTTCAGT
This sequence comes from Pan troglodytes, assembly GCF_028858775.2. Lineage (NCBI taxonomy): Eukaryota > Metazoa > Chordata > Mammalia > Primates > Hominidae > Pan > Pan troglodytes. The sequence continues at coordinate 182,297,283 of NC_072401.2, forward strand.
GATCCTTTAGCATTCTTTCCTTTTTTTTTTTTTTTTTTGTTTTTGTGAGACGAAGTCTCGCTCTGTCGCCCAGGCTGGAGTGCAGTGGCGCGATCTCGGCTCACTGCAAGCTCCGCCTCCCGGGTTCACGCCATTCTCCTGCCTCAGCCTCCCGAGTAGCTGGGACTACAGGTGCCCGCCACCACGCCCGGCTAATTTTTTGTATTTTTAGTAGAGACGGGGTTTCACCGTGTTAGCCAGGATGGTCTCGATCTCCTGACCTCGTGATCTGCCCCCCTCGGCCTCCCAAAGTGCTGGGATTACAGGCGTGAGCCACCACGCCCGGCCTTTAGCATTCTTCTATGAAATCAAATATCTTTTTCTTTGGACTCGTAGTTTGTAAGCACTGTTTCTGAAAACACTGTTAGGCTGACCTAATGTACAGTAGAGTTCTCTCTACTCTTCCTTTATGTAAGGGCTACTTATTGCAACTACAGCTAAAGTTTCAAAACCAATAATCGCCTGTGATTCTGAGAGACTTCCATCCCAATTGTCAGAGCAGGAGGCTGTCTGTGTGGTTGATGGCTGGCACTGCACAGCTCTGCTATGTCATATTTGAATGTGTGCTTTATAGCATGTCTGATGCCATCTCTGTTTACAGTCATCCCTTGGCTCATCCCAGAATGCTTGCTTAGGTATTATACTGTCCTCTCTAGTTCAAATACATCGACTGCAACACTCCTGTGTTGTAGCACATAATTCTTAAGGGCTGGAAGGGTGGATTTGTTATGAGCAGCATTGATCATTCTGGCTTGTCATTTGATGTTGAATTTGCTGTAGATATGATTCTGACTTCAAAAAAAAAAAAAAAGCATAAGCCACATAGAATGTCTCTGAAAAGTCCTGAATGTACATTTTTTGGCACAACAGACCTATGTTAGTTCCTCAGGTATGGAAATATAAAGATATTGTGAATATTATTCAACCTCAGAAGGAAGATTTGAATGTGAGTGAGTCCCTGGGAGAAAGAATCAGGCTTTTTATGTCTGAGTGGCTGGAGGGTTCTTTTAGGGAATCAGTTTAGTTTATTGTTTAGCTCATTGTGGTGCTTTCGATTACAGAATACCTTTCATTTTAGCCTCCAAGTAAGGATATCTAGGATCTTTCCAGCCTTTTAAGCTTCGTCCTTTCTGTCATCACAGAATCACAGAGATGGAATAACGTTTAGATTTATAATGTACAATTAAAGCAAAAATCTTATCATCCAGGATTTCAGTTTGGTCTAGGAAGTGTTGCCTAACACCGAACTATGGCCAGCTCACCAAATAGTAGGCAATATCTCTTGTTCTAGTTTTGTGATGTTTTATCAGCTGGCACCAAATTTTATTTCTATGATTGAGATTAAGTCAATGGAAATATCAGAATATTAAATGGCTTCTAAGAAAAAAGTTTTACATTGTCAGGTGTATAAGTAGTATATGAACTGTATGAGGAGATAAGAAACAAGAGAGCGAACAGTTATTTTGTCATCAATTATTATCATTAATTATTAGTCATTATCATTTTACTATAAGAATGCTGTATGTTGACATTAAAAGTGATATTCAGTGAAGTCAATGTTTTATTGATTGATAGAAAATACCTAATAATTAAAAATTCAAAGTAGTGCTTTAGTTTACATAGCTTGAGGGTGAAGGATGCACAGTCTTTAAAAGCAGATGGTTTACTTGATTCTTTTGTATACCAACTAGTTAAATTTCAGCTTGTACTAAAGAACTATAATTTGTTCACATTCTGAGTTATTTTGATATGATATAGTGTTCATAGTTTTGCATGTACAATCATAAAGTTTGATGTTTTAATTTTTCAGGCAAAATTAGTAATACATCAAACACGTTGTATTTGGAACAATAAAATGTGGCATTTATGACATTAAAATATATTGCCTTCCTAATTAAGAATACATCATACATGGTTCCTTAGAAAACAGTTTTTTTAGTTGTATTACAGTATGCTTTATCTGTAACTTGGTTTTCATTTTCAAAGAATAGAAGAATATTAATTTTTGTGTACAAAGAGAAAGAAAAGAGAATCAAATTGTACCTTTATGAAAATGTCTCCATAGGATATTTCAAGATAATACATGCAAATATGTTAAAAATAATAAAATATATGGCTGGATTAAGTCACACTAAATAGATTTACACTACCAACTTATTTTTAAAAGATCTATGAAATTAACTGTTTTATGCCCCAGAATCTATGAACATAAATCTTTGTTCAAAAAGTGTATCAGATAGCTAACGTAGACTTATCAGGATCCAAAAACTTATTTAGGGTCGTCTTACAAATCCCAAAGTCATGTGCCAGCAAATAGAGATTCTATTCTTGAGGTACATCAGGAGTTCTAGTCAAATAACAATAACGTAAAGATAAAAGTAAATTATTGTTAAAAATGTTTTTTTAACACTTAACAAAGATGATTGCTCTAGCAAAGATCTAAAAATAATAGTGACATAAGCAAGTTGCAAATTCATTTATTCTCTCCCATAGTATTCCAAGTTTAAGCAGTCTGGTGCTGCTAGGGTGTCTCTGTGGTATCAGGGACCCAGGCTGTCCTATCCTGTGGCTCAGTCATTCTCAACATGCAATTTTAATCTTGTAATTCTAAGATTGCTGCTCCAGTTATCATCCATCTATATTTCAGATAGCTTTAAAGATAGAATAGAAGTCATTCCACTTTCCTTTGAAGACAGAGTTTAGAAATCACAAATTCATTCTTCTGGGAGCTAGATTTTATGAAAATTTCAAAAAATAAAAATAAACAAATTACATATTTACTTCTGCTCATATATCCCTGACTGAGACTTAGTTATATTCCCATGCCTAATTGCAAGGGAGACTAAGAAATACAGTCTTTAGATGGTCAGCCAACTGCCCAGCTAAAATGCTGGGATTTCATTTTTAAAGAAGGAGAAGAATGGATATTGATGAGTCAATACGACTTTTTGCCATGTAAGTGAGACAATTATTAATAATTACTGTGATTTGTTGTAGTCTGTAGAATAACCTTGAAAAACACTCCTGGGTTGTCCTTCTGTGTCTTCTTAAATATCTATCTAGAGTGCTTTTCTTTAGTTCTGCTCTACCTGGCTAACTCCTGCCCAAACTTTAAAATTTCTCTAAGGTAATATTCCCCTAAGAAGCTTTCACTGATACCCAAGGATGGTTCAGGTAATTATCCACTGTACCTCCACGATACCTTGTGCATATTCATTTGGTGGCAGTTATAATAACGTATTTTAATCACTTCCTCCGTGTCTCTGTTTTTCTCTAATCTAAAAACCTTCAGGTAAGGACTGTTTTATTCTTTATATTCCTAGACTGAGATCTGGTATATCTTAGGTACACATATATTTTTAAATGATTAAATTGATGAATTAATAATTAGGGTTGCTTTTAGGCATTCCAGAATATTCAATGAAGTACAGGGAGATCCCAGGCATAGAAGTGCACCTGCCAATGGCTTTTAGTTCCAAGTCCAAATTCTAGTATTCTCTCATTGGTGAACATGTTTTGTTCTTGTCATTTGGTACAGGACATGCTATATATTCATCAGAAACATTCATGAAATAAAGTCAAAGGAAAACACTGTGTGCTTTCAGTGATGAGCAGAGATGTGCAGCTGTGCCAATTTTGCCCTGCATACCTCCATGAGATGTGATTCACTGGGACTGTAAATTCATACTGTGAGGGCTTGCACGAATATAGAGGCCCTAACCAAATAAATTCTTATAAATTGAACATAATTAGGTTTTAAAAAATACTGTGAGATATTAAATATAACATTCCAGAAACAAAGTATCTAAGATAATTAGTGTAATTTACAATGTTGCCTGGAAAATTTACTTAATGTGTTGTTTATTGTTTATGAGGAGGTATGTAGAGACAAGATGTAAAGATATATGAAAGAGAACACTTAATGCAACAATTCTTATTTACAAAAAAACTAGGTCTAAGTTGGTTTGTGAAAACACAAATTGATGCACAGGAGATAAAAATCTAATCACTGGCTCATGTGTTTAATCCCAGCACTTTGCGAGGCCGAGGTGGGAGGATCACCTGAGGTCAGGAGTTCGAGACCAGTCAGGAGTTTCACCAACATGATGAAACCCCGTCTCTACTAAAAATACAAAAATTAGCTGGGCATGGTGGCGGGCGCCTGTAATCCTGGCTACTTGGGTGGCTGAGGCGGGAGAATTGCTTGAACCTGGGAGGCAGAGGTTGCAGTGAGCCAAGATTGCCCCACTGCACTCCAGCCTGGGCAACAGAGCAAGAATATGTCTCGAAAAAAAAATCTAATTACATCCTTTATATATAAATAAATATATATATATATATAATTAATGGATTCCTGAAGAGTATTTTAATCACTTCATATTTTACTATTAACCCAATCTAGTTTTCTTTTTTTCTTCCCCTAGCTGTGGGTTGGGAAATTTTTATTAGCATTCAGATTGAATATACATATATAGATAAGAGATTATCATAGCCTGTTTGTAGTTGGCTAGGTTTAACATGATTATTTTGATACTGAAAATTATGTTTTTCAGTAAGTTCTTTTTAAAGGTTGTTAAATTAAAAGTATTTGTAATTCTCAAAATGACATCATCTTTTGCTCTATGTCAGTTTTTAAACAAATTATCTAATTGGTCATAACGTTGGCTTTACATTATTATAGACACCAAGTATAGTGCTTAGCAGATAGGTCCTCAATAAATGGCAACTTTTCTTTTCACGTGTTACATTTGTTAGATTAATGTATACCAAAATCCAGAGATTAGAGAAGTAAATCTAGAACAGATGTATCCTTAGAACTTCCTGCAATGACATGACAAAAATATTCCATAGTCCTATACTGTCTAATACACCAACCGCCATAACCTGCAGCTACTGAGTACTTAAATGTGACTTGTGCAAGCAAATAATTAAATTTTCAGCTTCACTTAACTGATTTAATTTTAACTGAGTTGCCACATGCGGCTAGTGGCTAGTATTGGACAATGCAAGTCAAAAAGATTATGTTAACACTGTCTTTACAAGTTATTCATTTGGATTTAGCACAGGAAGTCAACATTTCTCCTGCATTCTTAAAAGCATTAGTGAGTCCAAAAATTAATTTGAATTTGTGCTTGGAAGAAGATTATATGATTTAATTTTGTAATCTATGGTATTGTGTAAAAAGAAAAAATCACTCAGTGATTTTCTATTCAGTTTCAAAAGTTACTCTATAATTTCTGCTATTTAAAAATTTTAGTCATAATGGACATTATAAAATAAAAATGTTAGGGATGCATATTTTGAAAATTAATATATTATGCTGATAAACTCTGATTCAGACTAAAATTCATTATTTATCAAGCTCATACCACTATTCTGAAATCCCAGGTTTTTCAGTAGAAAGAGAAAACTTAGGAAAAGACTTCAGATAAGACTTCAAGGAAACAATCATGATACTGGTTTATAAAATACTGTAGTTAAATGGAACAACATACTTGTTAATGGGGAAAAATGTTCTTACAGTATCTCACCGCTTATAAACTAGATTCTAAGTGATTTTTCACTACAGAAATGTCTGATTTTAAATAAATAGTTAGAAACATCAGGCAGATTAGATTCAAATCTAAAGCATTAAATGATTAGCAGATTGCACCTGGCAACAAACTCAGGTACCTTATTGCTTTCTGTGTTAGAGGTACAGTCAGATGAAAAGCAAGTGAAGAAATGGGAAACTGTACATTAAGTGGCTGGCTCGCAAAAAAAAAAAAAAAAAAAAAAAAATAGCCATCTGCAATCAGTTACAGTTGACTGCAACAAAAAATAGTTTCCAGGGATCAAAGGAAATGAATGGCTGACCAGGGCAACCAGAATATCCCACAGTGTGTTAAATATTTATTGCAGAGCCACTTTGCCCCCAAAGAATCTGATTCCTGGCATATTTCCACTAAAATAGCTCATCAGTAATTAATTTGGTGTGCCATTTTGCCTAAAATTAGTAATTAATATTAGTCTATGGGCATTATATTGAACTGTTTCCACCAAAGAATTCAATCTCCCTCCCTTTAAAAACGTGATAAAACAGCCATTTTACATTTTGTTTAGAACTTGAGCCATATATTAAAAAGGAAGAAGGAAAGACACAAAAGCATTGCAATCTCCATGAAGGAGACACCAAAGTGATATTCTCAATTTAGTTGATGGTTTTCAAGGTCCTTGCATTTTTTCTCTTCCACTTCTTGATATTATGAGTACTATAATATGAATAGATCTTTCAGCCAGTCTCTGAGCTTTAATGAACTATTAAGGCATGTTCATGATATTTTCTTTTCAATGGTTCTCTCTCAAAGTTTAACAGGTTGTAAATGGAAACCCTGAAAAATGATGCATTTTTCAAGTGCCATTTTCCTGATCTTTTGAAATTAAACTTTTTTTTCTAAATGAGAACAATATTATCAGCAAAAAGAAAACTGCTGCATTAGGTGATCCTAATCACCCAATGTGAGAAATACCTCACCTTGTCCCATCTTTCCTGTGTTTTAGCAAAATCAATACATAAGTGCTATATATATATATATATATATATATATCTTTCAAAGACTTCAGTTTCAAGGAATACAATATTTTATTTAGTGAAGTTATCTGAAGTTAAATTACTGTTTTTCTAGAAAGCAAGCTCAACAAATTGTCCATTCACATCTTGTGACATTTCCTCTCCAGTTCATCTCTGGAGCCTACTTTTAGCAAAGGTTGATTTCAACCAAATTTATTTCTCTAGTTTGTCTTCACTTTCCCCCAAACCTAATTTGCGGGAATTCTTTTTTTCTTTTTACGTTGTTTAGTATTATTTTAGTTTTTGTTTTTTACCCTAAAGACATGAGATTAAGCACCAACCGAAGGTCAGTCCCCACATAGTTGTCACATCCCTTTACTCATTCTAAGAGGTTGCCCCAGGTCCCAGTCACCTTCTTGCAATCACTGGCTATTTCTAGTATCCATGTGCTTGCCCTATCCCTGCATTTCTCTGTTCTGAAATCATATTCAGGCAAAGAAAAGCTGGCTAGAAGGTAGAGAAATGTTAATAATACGACCACCTCTGCTTCTGATATTGTTGCTGCTTTGTGACAAGTATATGGCTTAGTATCTGAACCAGACACTGAACTAAGTACTTAGCATGTTTTTATCTCATCTAAGTCTCACAGTAACCTTATAGACGTGTTACTATTCCCATTTTTTAGTTGAGGAAACTGGGGCTCAATAAGGGAAAATCACTTGCTCAATTATATAGGAATTAAGCAAGGATTTGAAATCAAGTCTGCTTAATTCTATATATGTGTAAATGTTTATACACATTTGCATATGGTGTGCATACTAATAACCTTGTTAATCTTCATTCTGTGTATAATACAATGCTATTTTATTCCCTCAGAAATCCTCTAATAAAAAATCATATAATTTCACATTTGGTGGTGACATACCATTATTTTTGTCATATTCTCCGCAAAATGACAATAACAACACCTGTCTTCTTGCCCAGAAAATTCTTATGCGTTGTTTCCCAGCCAAACACTGGTCATTTCTCTCAAAGCCAGACTTAATTCAGTTGCTTAGGTCATCGGGCAGTGACACCCCTGCCAGCCCATTTCCTGACCTCTGTGCACAGCCCCATCTCTGCCACAATCCTGTACTTCTTCCTTCCCTTTGCCTTGCTTTCTCTGTCCCATAACTAGGCTGGTGTTTTGTTTTTTTGTTTCGTTTTGTTTTTGTTTTTTATCTTCTATCGTTTAGACCTGCACTCTCTGTTCCTTCCAAGGAGGTCAAATATTTTATGTTGATATATACTAATAACCTCAATATATTCGAAAATAGCAGGAGCTAAGTAAGTTGCTACCTAAAGTGTAAAGGGTTGGCAAGAAGAGGGTAAGAAGGCACCCCATTTCTCCCATTTAAAAAAGAGAGTTTTACCAAATACCACATATAAGTGGCAGCTAAACATCAGGTACACATGGATATAAAGATGGAAACAGTAGACACTGGGGACTCTAGAGGGGGATGCGAGGGAGAGTAGGAAGAGTTGCAAACCTACCTATTGGGTACTATGTTAACTATCTGTGTGACAGGATCCCTAGAAGCCCAAACCTCAGCATCATGCAATATACTCATGTAATCAAACTGGCACATGCACCCATGAATCCAAAATAATAACCAAAAAAAGGATCACGGTTCGGTATTGGTAAAACACTATTTGTGCATGTGCTACTAATAAATACATAATTACTTAGTACATTTATATAACATATCAAGTTAAAAATATATATTTGTATGTATGTGTATACACACATACATGCATTATGCGTGTTGTAAGCCATTACCAAAAAGAAATAATAAAAACATTAAATAAAATTTAAAAAACAAAAATTATAATTGTAAAACACATATATACGTAAATATGTTTTTTAAATGTCCACATATTTGTTAGTATTAAGTAATAATTAATTATAAGTGTTTTAGTGGTGATGTGTTTATATTTTTAAGAGCCTTTCATTTAGGAATGCATACTGCAAGTACTTTTTTGGAAAAGAGACAAGGATAGATATAAATGAAAGAAAACCAGATTGGCCACGGGTGATTATTATTCATGTTAGGTGATGGGTGCACAGAGTTCAGGGTTCATTACTATTCTTTCTACCTTTATAAATGTTTGAAATCTTTGATAATTTAAAAATCTCTTTAAAGAGAAGTGCATAGTGTGCTTCTTTTTGATTCAACTTTTCATGTAACAGAATCCTTTTTGAAACAAAGCCCCAGCTCATCCTCCCAGCCCTTTCAGATGAACACTTTCTACTGTATAGTGGAGGGGCCATGCACAGCGTTAGGAATTGTTGTCACTTCACTTGATGAAGGTCCAAAAGCCATTCTAGTAAAACCCCTGGGGATACTGTTGAGTGATTTCTAACATGTTAGAAGCCTGGAAATGTTGGCTACACCTCAAGCTCATTTATCTGTAAAGCTTTACTTCTGTGGTTTATCATTGTCATTTACTTCCTTTTACATTTGCTCCTAGAAAAATGATGTTGGTGGTGATAATATACTAATGGTTCCATGTAATCTAGAAACTTTGACTTAATAGTCACAACAGCTCTATGAGGCAGGTGCTATCATGATATCCGTTTTGCAGATGAAGAAACTGTAGTGTGGAGAAGTGCCTGGGGTTGGCCACACAGCCCACACGTAACAGAGCTGGGGTTTGAATCCGTGCGGTCACATAGTATTCAACCAAGTGACCCTCCAAGGTACTTTCTCAATAATAGAGGGTCAGGCAAAGGAAAATGGCTCACACTTGTAATCACAGCACTTTGGGAGGCTGAGGCAGGAGGATCACTTGAGTTTTGAGACCAGTCTGGGCAACATAGAGACCCGTGTGTGTGTGTGTGTGTGTGTGCGCGCGCGCGGGTGCATGTGTGTGTGTTTGTCTATAAGCCAGGCACTGTGGCCCACCTGTAGTACCAGCTACTCAGGAGGCTGAGATGGGAGGATCACTTGAGCCCAGGAGATGGAGTCTGTAGCGACCTATGTTCGTGCCACTGCACTAGCCTGGGTGACAGAGAGACAGTCTGTCTCTAAAATAAATAATAATAATAGGTTAACTTTCCAAACTATGTTTATGTTACCAAATTCCTCTTTAAACAACAAAGGAGAGTCAACACCTCACACTTGCTTTCCCTCCTCCGGAGCATCTGTCTTTTTTAAGTGGCTACCCCACCACGGGCCCTCCCTGAGACTCTGACTTTCCTGCAGTGTGAGATGCTCTTCACTGATCCTGCGGAGCCTCTGATCTCTGCCTTTTGCAGGAGGCAGGTGGGCAGAGCAAAATTCAAAGATGCAAGCACTGATCTTCCACACACCAGCTGACTCATTTGAATGGCTCGCTGCTCCTGGCTGGACCCACGTGTTTCTTGTTCCCGGATCAGACCAAGAGATCTGAGGCACTGCGGGAGGAGCCCGACAATGCAGGACCCCATGAGCCCTGCTTCTACTCTAAGAAGTTTCCACAGTTGCAGTACTATCCTCGATGGTCCTGGAACTTGCAAGGGCAGCTTTTAGAGCACTAACTTCTCATGCCTAACTCTACTGCAGCTGGCATGGAATCAGCATGACATGGGAAGTTAGTTTGGTTAATTTGTTAAACAGCTAGTAGCCTCCTTTAACTGGTAACTAGTTAAGGCACTAAGAACTTTTTACTTTTCAACATATTAATATGTGACATGCCTGATACCATTTCATGAGGTTGCAGGTTGAAATTAACCATGAACATTAGTGATGTATACTGGATAATAAGGTATGTACTGAGAAACAAATCCAAGTGGAGGTGTTTACAGTTTAGAATGCATATTGTGGGAAGTACATGTTGAATGACAACCATTTACCAAGTGAAACTTTTAGATATAAGACAAGATATAAAGAATTAAGGGATAGATTTCAATCAATCGACGATGACAGCTAAATGAAATCTTGCTTTGCATAACTGAAAAGCCAATTTTTGCTCTTTTGATTAAACATCATCAGGCCATTCATCCATTTTTTTCTTTCTCAGCACACTCAAGTGCCTAGTATCTAAAAGGAACTCTGCTGCTGTTTACATATTCCTCTCCCTGCAGGGTTTTATAGTAGAAAAGATGGAAATGATTATTATATATACAAGCAATAATATACGCGTATGATAAAATATTTTGGAACAATGTCTGTAAGAGTTAAGATGAAGATGACAGGTTGGGAATGTGGATCCACATTCACATTCAGCCAGTATGTTTTCTTTGCATTGCATAAAAGGAAAACATTATATCAATGATAAGGAAGGAACCGTTAACTTTCGGAAAGCTAGAATGAGTTAGTGTCCACAGAATTTTAAGACTATCAAGAATTAATCACACCATAGTTGTGATGAGTATATGTCCTTATCCTGGAAAGTTTGGAGTAGTACGTTTTATATTTTTCTATAATGGTTGTTTCTCCTGCTGTTCCCCTGGAGGTTAGAAGGGCTGGTGGAAAGCAAAATAAAGCCTTTCTTTTCTTTCATTTTTTTTTGACAATAGGATATGTGTTTGCCAAGCAACCACTGGAAATATATATATATATATCAGCTAGAAAATTTGCTACTTAACATCTGGTACAACTAACTCTCTCCCTTTCCCCTTCCTCCACACTGATTGACTAATTGTTTTGCCTTTATATAAAAGCCCATATGAGTCAGATTTTCCCCTGTGAATTTCATTTACTGGTAATGTCAAGTACAAATCCTTAGTAGACCACAGTGATGCTCTGTGTAAACCTCTTTAATCACCTAATTGTTTTGCCGGGAGAAACAGCTCTAGTAGGAAGAATAAAATTCCTTTAGTGATTACAAAAGCATCCTCTAGGCTTCTAGATTAAGAAACATCAGAAAAATAAAGACTCTAAACTCCTTCAGAGTACCAATTTATTATTGGATCTTAACCCCTTTATTTTATTGTTCTTGTTTTGCAAAAGAATCTTTATCTTCCTGAACTGTGTGTGATTAATTATCACATCATACGTTAAGATAGCACGTTTTTCCCCTGAGTAAGCTATATTTCAGAGTGGTTTTGTGATGTATAGATAAGCCTTTCTTGACATATGGAATGATTTAGAGACAGAGGCAGCAGAGCTGCTCGGGAAAAATGCTCTCCGTGGTGTAACGGTGAGCTTACCAAAATTTGTCAAGAGACAGAACTAAGGCTACCTTCAAATTCTATATTTCTTTGCCATTTTCAAGTTGTATTAGAAAAGATTTTATTTTTGCGGCCCTTGATGTAATTTTTCTGGATTTTAATACCTTAGGTACTTTGCTTAGACCTGAGTCATGAAGTGCTGTGCCAGTGAGGTAGAAATAAGCAGTATTTCAATGGCATAAAAATTGCCCAATGGTGGGTGCAAAAAAACGGCAGTGATTCTAGCTTTCTTTAACTTATTTATTAGTAATATAAAGACATAAATCAGATATATGAGGCTTTTCTAAGGATAGTTTAAATCAAGGACGGAGAAGATATGCCCAAGACCTAAAGTGGTTAGCATAATGAACTTGAAACCAACTTTTATTTTAGAGAAGGCAAAATGACAGAGCTGAGGGAAGTCATGTGAAATATAGTGGCTGTGAGACCTTGAATATGCCGATGCCACAAAAGAACTAGATGATGGTAAGTTACTATTACAGTAGTAAAAAGAGAGATGATGAGGATATGTTCTGACTCAGCAATTCTTGTCCCAGGCTTGTGGACCGTGTATCACTGGCAGAGATAAGTCTTGTCCAGGAGCCCTTGTGTGAACTCAGTGTTGTCCCTTCTCCAACAGGGCCCTCCCCTCCCCACAACCACCACCACTGAATGCAGCACAAGCTGTTCCTTTGGGGGCGCCCCCGCTGTGTCGGTCCCAGGCTTTTCCTGCCACCCCTTGTTGATTCATTGTTAAAAGGCTTTGGGAACGTATTAGACAAGGCAGCCAGTGGCTATTGAAGATGTACAACATTGAAATTCACTCGAAGTGTGGAGAGAAATGCCGGTCCCAATAGAACCTTTTGCTAACATCAGGGTACAGGTGGAGTGACTACTATTACTGACTCAAAACACCAGAGCAGAAAGGAAAAGGAAAGAGGGAGAGCTTGCCTGGGTAAGGATGATCAGAAAGAGGGTAAAGGCATTCAGAGAGCTGTGAAGACAAACAGAAGGCCTTGGAAGAAGCTACATTAACCTGCGATGTTCTGGAAATGCTCCACAGATTTCAGGATCAGTCCCTCTGGTGGGCATGATATTTCATTGTTTCCTTCTCGACAAACCAATTTCATATGAGAAAAATAAAATGCCTACTGGCTTCTGCAAATTTCTGGACATAAGCGTGAATCATTTGATCTAGAAATATATCCAGGTAAAAAACTTCACAATCTTTTTTTATGCTGATAACTTGAATAAAGTGTGGATAATTAGGAGTGTTGGCAGAATAAATACTTTAGGATTTTAAAAAAATTGTGCTTAGGCTCTCTTACTTATGGTACACCTTGAACAATAACAGATAGTGTTATATTCTCAGGGAAAAAATCCACATGGTCCTATATGGAAAAATAAATGGCAATACCACTTACATTCCTAGTATATCTGAATTTTAAAAACTGATTTCCATTCATAATGTACAAATCTATATTTACCTCCATGTTCTATGAAATATATCTATACTTGGATCTTGCTCAGATGTCTCCTAAAGAAGATGTTCTCAAGGCTAAGTTAAGTGGTGAGGATTTTCAACGCCCTATAAGCATTCAAAGTATTTAAAAAATATTTTTGATAATTTGAAGTCATCAGAAAATATTGTTCCTATTAATAACAAATGTAACTTTCTGGGTTTTGTTGTTGTATAAATGGATATAAAACAGTAAAAGCATTGATGGAGAACCAATACTTTAAACAATAGCCAACGGGTAATATTAGATAACTCTTTTTGTCTTAGTTAAAACACAATTGTTACAGGAAGGGGGTCCCAAACCAGAACCCAAGAGAAGGTTCTTGGATCTCACACAAGAAAGAATTCAGGGTGAGTCCATAGAGTAAATTGAAAGCAAGTTTATCAGGAAAGTAAAGGAATGAAAGAATGGCTAGTCCATAGACAGAGCAGCCCCGAGAGCTTCTGGTTGCCCATTTTTACAGTTATTTTTTGATGATATGCTAAACAAGGTGTGAGTTATTCATGCCTCCCCTTTTTAGACCATATAGGGTAACTTCCTGACATTACCATGGCATTTGTAAATGGTCATGGCACTGGTGGGAATACAGCAATGAGGACAACCAGAGGTCGCTCTCATTGCCATCTTGGTTTTGGTGGGTTTTGGCTGGCTTCTTTACTGCAACCTGTTTTATCAGCAAGGTCTTTATGACCTATCTTGTGCCAACCTCCTATCACATCCTGTGACTTAGAATGCCTTAACCATCTGGGAATGCAGCCCAGTAGGTCTCAGCATCATTTTACCCAGCCTCTATTCAAGATGTAATTGCTCTTGTTCGAATGCTTCTGACACAATCATGCTTAGCCCACCAATTCTCCAAGCCACCAAACTGACTTTCCTTTCCTAAGGTTCTTGTGTCCACCCAAATTTCCAAAGTACATGTCCAGTTCAAAGGGTCAGTCCTATTTTTCATCATTTAAAAAAGATGGACTGATGGTCCATCTTTTTGCTGAAAGCATTCCCTCTGGAGGTCTCCAACAGTCTCCTGATACCAAGGCAGTGAGCCTGGACTGCCAATCCTGCAGCACCCAGTGACACAGCTTTCATAGAAACACACTCAAGTCTACTTCCCTGGGGCACACCCAGAGTGACAAAGGCATCTCTAGAGGGGGTACATGATGTTTCCAGAAGTGGTTCTCTTCAGACACATTTTCTGTCTGGATGCTGAACCTTGGTCATTGGTCACTGGTCTGGGATATCTGAGATCCTTCTTTCTTTCTTTTTCTTTTTCTTTTTCTTTTTTTTTTGGATACTCTCACAAACTCTGCCTGTGTTTTACTAACGATTCACTTCTGTCAAGACCAATGGAAGAAACAAGGCTTAAGCATTTTGAATTCAAAGAGATAGGAGTTGGTTTATGAATGCTTTCCTCCCTGAAGACTGATGCCCAGGAAAATTTAGCTCCAGCCTCTTCTTTAAGACAAAAGCAAAGCTTCCAGAGAGCAAAGGATGTGCAACCACAAACACAACCTCATGTCTACACGGTTGGGCTCCTGGCGGGCTGGACCCAAAAGAAAAAAGAAAGAAGATTCTAATTGCTTCCAATTGCTTCACATCTACATAACTAAAGGAGACAGTCAGATGATTCTTCCATAAATGAAGGAAGTTTGCTTCAAAGTGACTTGCAGCATTGAAGAAGCAATGTTCTAAGCAAGGGGAAGAAGGGACCGGTGGTGACATTATGGAATTGTTTAGTTACTATTTATGAAGTGCTAACTCTGTGTTTTATACCTCTGTAGTTATTTCCACTCAATATTTCAACCAATCCAACATTATGAAATATTGAGAGAATACAGTATAAAATACAGTGTGTAAAATACAAATGAGAGTACTGAAATCAATCGTTAACTTCAATAACTTGTCCAAAGCCAAATCTGGGGTTCCAAAATCTACTATTATCTTTAGGGCATGCTTCATCCAGTACATGTTACATACATGTGATAATGCTTTCTAAGTATATATTTTATATATATATATGAGATTTTCATATATAAGATTTACCCCAGGGATACAGGTTCTTAACCCCATTTTACAGATGAGAAAACATAGACTTAGAAAGCTTGTTACTTACTTAAGATCAAAGACCTCAAAAAACCCAGACATTATCACTATCTCACCTGCATTCTAATTTCCTTCACCTGATTTTCTTACTAATAATTTTTGATTAACTAGCATGGGATTTATTATGCAATGTAGTAGCTAAAAACAAACAAACAAAAAACAACTCCATTAAACCATGTTTAACATGTACTGGATGAAGCATGCCCTAAAGATAATAGTTATATATTATCAGATATATATAATATATATATATATATATATAATTTATATATATATATATATATATATATATATATATATATATATATATATCTGAACATGATGAAACACCTTGACCAGTCTGTTTTTCCTGTAGGTCCATGAAGTAGGTGGCTGTGTCTGTCTTGTTTACAGTTTTATTGCAAATGCCTAGCATGCTGCCTGACACATTGCAAGTACTCAGTAAATATTTCATGAATAAACGATTGTTGAATAAATTAAGAGATATATAAAATCATTGCAATAGAGAAAAAAATGCTAACTTTTCAAGTTCATTACCCTGCCAGAAAGACTGCCATTGTGTCCTTGCTAATACTGAGCAGATCCTTTTGTAGAAAATTCAAATTTTGTTACAAAATGCAAATAAAGGTGAGAGCTACATAGTTATTGATGATTAAAATGAAACATAAAATTTGATGTTGAAACCTTTAGAGGAGTTCAAATGATTTTATAAAATGCAAGGAAATATTATAGAAGCAGCTAATGCCAAGTCGTACTAGGAATGAAACTCACAAGTCTCAGTCTACAGAAAACATGGTACATGTGCCACCATTTGGTGAGATTATGGAGTTGCAAATAATTATTGCTAATTTCACATCACACTATTATAGGGAAGTTCCTTGCATAATGTAATAATTTATATTATTTAAAATTGGAAATAATGTTTATGGTGTTTACAGCATGGCTAAAATTACGCGTAGAATTGTAAAATATAAATCCATGAGTTTAAAACGTTACAAGAGTCACATTTTCAGTTTGAAGACACTTAAGCAATTGTGAAATAAGTCGAAGGAAAGATTTTTGCTTACCTGACCACTAATAGTGGTTGTACATGTTCAATTTCTAACCAGTATAAACAGAGCCAAAGAGATTCAGAGCCGTGTGGCATCATTTATCTTCAAAGTTGACGGGACCCAAGAGGCTACACTGTTTTGATGTCTGAGGCTTGACCTTACACTAATGAGAACGGATTTTCTTATGTGGGTCCTAAATTGACTCTGACGTCAGTTCCCAAAGAGGAGCTCCAGAAATGAATTGAACAGAGAAAACATCCTAGGAATAAGTGTATTTTCTAATGAGGGGACGCCATTGGACAAGGAGCTCCAGGTTACCTCAAAATCAATTCTCTGAAGAGAGAGTCTCACTAGCGATCATTTTTGTGGTAAAATCCCCCAATTCTGCCTGACTCTCTCGTAAGGCTTTTCTTTTTTTCCTTTTCTTGTGTTTTTGTTGTTGTTGCTGGTGGTGATGATGGTGTTGGTTTTGGAGACAGTGTCTCGCTCTGTCACCCAGGCTGGAACGCAGTGGCGCGATCTCGGCTCACTGCAAGCTCCGCCTCCCGGGTTCAAGTGCTTCTCCTGCCTCAGCCTCCCGAGTAGCTGGGATTACAGGCACCTGCCGCCACGCCCAGCTAATTTATTTTGTATGTGTGTATTTTTGTGTTTGTTTTTTGTTTATTTTTAGGGGTTTCGCCATGTTGTCCAGGCTGGTCTCCAACCCCTGAGCTCAGGTGATCCACCTGCCTCCGCCTACCAAAGGCTTGGGGGGATTACAGGCGTGAGCCACCGCACCCGGCCTCCTGTAAGGCTTTTCTGGCTAGGCTTTCTCACTCCTACAGACGCGTTTAGTCCTCTCCGTGGAAGAGGACAGTGCCCCACGCAGACAGGCTCCCTGGGAAAGCTAAGCAGTACCAGCTATAGGCGACCACAAAGAAAAAGGTGTTTGGGGTAAAACTTTTAACTCTGCCTACCTATTGGCACTTTCTTCCATCTGATTATTCTGCCACTTGTTGATTTTGCCACTTGTTGATTCTGAGCAAGAGCAACTTTCGAAAATTATACGGTCTGATAAATATCAGGGTTTTTTTCCAATTTATTTTTGTTTCCTGATTATCTAATTCACACTTAAAAAAAAAAAAAAAAGGCCAAGTGGGTGATGGCTCACATCTGTAATACCAGCACTTCAGGAGGCTGAGGCAGGATAGACGAAAAAAAAAAAAAAAGTAATTAGCTGTGTGTGGTGGCATGTACTTGTCATCCCAGCTACTCAGGAGGCCAAGGCAGGAGGATTGCTTGAGGCCAGGAGTTTGAGACCAGCCTGGGCAACATAGGGAGACTGTCTCAAAAAAAAATTTTTTTTTAAATGAAATTAGCAGGAGTGGTGGTATGTGCCTGTAGTCCCAGCCTAGCTGATTAGGACTCCCAGGTGGGAGGATCCTGTGAGCCTGGTAGGTGGAGGCTGCAGGAGCCGTGATTGCGCCACTTCACTCCAGCCTGCACTTCAGCCTCAGCAACTACAGCCAGACCCTGTCTCAGGAAAAAGAAAAAAAAAAAAAAAAAAAGCTCTATGCTTAGCTTAGCATGCACAGAATAAAAAATATTAGAGCAGTACAGAAGTTCAGTTTTGATATATATGTTTTAAGGTAAAATTTATTTCTCTAACATACTTAGAGCTTACATGGGTAGTTGCTGAAAAATTCTGGGTTATGAGATATAATTCAATTCTCCTGAATAAATCAATTCAATGTGTTATATTGATGGAATAAAAAGTTGTATGTTAAGTAAGAAATATTAGAATTGTGCTGAACAGCAAATGAATTCTCTGGAATTGTATCCCATCTGTAGACAACCATTTGAATGTACTTCTAAGAACTATCATATAAAATGAGCATAGTCCCTATCTAACTATTTGACACGTATGAAAACAAATAACACCTCTGTGAATGAATAAACTTCTCCAATTTGGAGGCAAGATTCCTTAACTTTAGCTATAGAATTGAGAATCATATCATATATGCCATTAGTTAATAATAAAATGTAAAATATCATATAGTTCGGGAAGAATAATCTATCCTATTCTGAACAGAAGTCATACCTGTTCAGGCCATAGTGATAAGTGTTTGGTGAAGACAGACACTAAATCAAGTATTTTTAACTCAAGAATATCATATTTATTAAAAGAAATTTGTGGTATTACAGGCTTTATATGCAAGTAGTTTAATGAGTTCCGTTTGAACCTCATTGTTTCTGGAGAATATATAAAGCATATCTTAGTAGTTAAAGAACTTATGCAATTTCTGGAAATTAAAACAATAGTCTATGATTACTTCAAAAATCCAAAGTGATATATAGTTGAGTTTTTCTTGATTCAAATAACATAATATCATTTTGTTATTTATAACATTGATGTTGCTAAATAATCAGTAAGAATTCAAAAATTAAAATAATAGAGCTGTTTTGTTTCCACTTATGTGTGCTGTTTGCAAAAATGCAGCTACGTAGGGTGTTTTGTACCCAGGTTTGATGAGAACTTTGTCAACCATCTGCACTGTCTGATTCCATAAGAGTGACAATCTAAAGCCTCTGAAGATTTCACCTTTACGTAAAGGTTCTGCACAATTCTCTTGTTGGTAAATATTACATTTTAGCATGAAAATGCCCTGATATGCATTGGGTGAAATTTTTCTAGTTTCAAATGTTTGGTCAGTAATGGCATACTAAAGCAATGAAGAAAATGAAATTAGAAGGAAGAAAAAAAGAACTCCAGAAAATGAAATAGTAGAATAAAAGTTAAATAAAAATAAAATTAAGACTAGACTTTGAACTCCAAGCCATAGGAATTTTTATTAGAAAGAAGATTTCTATGTGGATTTTAACCCCATCAAATATGAATATAGTAAATATAAACACTATTTTAGAACCACTTTAGCAACTCTTTAACTTCTGATGTAAATGTGTATTTTAAATTATTTTAAAACTTTAAAATTATCAGTTAAACTGTGATTACCGCAAACACTTGATTATTTCAAGTAGTCAGGAAAAGGGTCCTGAACATATGTGTCAAATATATTATAAAATTGTTATATATCTAGGGCTCTCTGCAGATCTCAGAAACGTATGCATACTGTTTATCTTAAATTAGTTTACTTTTGCTTTCTTGCTTCAATATATATTAGTAGTACCAAACATTTTTTTGGCTGACTTTACTTATTTTGAAAGTAAGCACCTGGATTAATAAATCACCAAAAAGTATTCTTTGTGCATTCCCTGTTGTTTTCCTTATAAAGAAATTCAAAGAATTAGCAAAAATTGGTGTCATCATTTGTTTTAGAGTGGTTGGCTTTGAATGGTTACTTTTATTGTACAGCCTACCATAAATTCATGACGCATGAAAATTTATTAGCTAAATGTCGTAACGGTATGTTTATCATCAAAAGTCAATTGGGAATGGGGGTGGGATCTGGTGTAGATTTGAAGACTCTTTTAGCACCTAAGTGCTAAAAGCACTTTACACATTTTAAGTTATTTTTTCATAACTCATCCTCGTTTTTATAAGTGTGAGATAGGAATGGAAGAAAGGGTAGACCTGCACCATCTAGAGTTTATAAAGCTGAAAATGGACCTTCAAAAGTCGATGTACCAATACAGATTTGAATAGTTTCCAGGTGTTACCGTGCCAACAACGGCACCTGGATTTATTTTGTTCTCATCTTTTTTGGATTAAGTTTCAATGTTACAGCCACAAGGTGCTCAAAATTTTGATGTGTGCCTATCCACTGCCATTTGCTCCTTCAGAAACAAGTAACAGCCAGACAAACCCCAAATTACTTGATGACAGGCCCCTGAAACTACACTTCTGTTTTATTTACCCTTATCATTTTCCAAGGAGAAAATCACAGAGCCCGTAGAGCTGGCCATGATGTAAGGTTGCACTGACAGTCCAAACGTGGCTTGCTTTATCCCCTCAATTCTCTCCTTGTTTCTTCTATGCACCCAATATATTAAAATATTCAACTGTGGGACTTATTCCCATTCATATTTGGACAGAGAAAAGAGAGCAACTCAGGCCACAAATACATTGCCAATAGTGTCCTTTCTCCATTTTTTCTGTGGCTGGCTCACAGGTTCATCCAAGAGCAAACACTTTTTGTCTTCTCATCTTACACTGTGCCATAAACCACGCTGGAATTGTTAACAGCTAATGATATCACTGGATTATTGTATTTGGCCAACTATCCTGTATTACTGTGATGATAACATTGACTCTATGGCCAAACATCACAAGAAGGGGTAAAGAAAGGATTATTTTATATTATAAAGGATTATATTATATATTATTTCCTAATATGTCCCAACTTTTTTTGAGATTATTAGTAACAATCTTTAGATTATGTAACCATGGTCACGATTTTATATGTGAGTGAGGATTTAAGAAAACTATTGGAATAATTCCAACCTAAAGCACAATTTCATATGTATTCAGGTATTCTAAAATGGTTAGAAAACTGATGCCACATAGAAGAACACATATTATGGCTTACGTCATCCAGAGTTCAACTTTTAAAACTCTCATGAGGTTTTCTCTTAAGTTAAGCATGTATGAGTCAAATGAAGTATAAAATATAAGTTATAATTTTCAAAAACAAATAGAATCTTAGACATGTTTAACTGGAATGTCTAGTAAATTATTGTAAAAATATATTTTTTGTTTGAATTCCCTCAACAATTTCATGTCCCTTTTAGAGTGACATACACATATCAAATTCATCTTTTTTTAAGCATGTAACCAGAGCAGTTATTTGCCTACATTCTTTCCTGAATATCTTCTTCATTTCACTGGCAATATGTGATAATTGGGTTTTAAAAAATCTGAATTAATTGTGAAGGAAGAAAAGGACAAATCCCGATCGGTGATCTTTCTATGACTTATTTAAATTCCATTTCAACGTAAAAATTGTATTGAAAGTTAATCAAACGTGATCAATTAGCATTACATGTAAAGAACACCAATAAATACCTGCACATCTCATAGGCTTAACAAGATTGAGACTTTGTTTTGTATGGATTTGAAATAAAAACTATTTGTAAGGCATATGGACACAATTTTGTTTTCTACTTGACACTGAAGATTCTTTCAGCATTTTAGTGCTTTGAAGTATTTTTTTTTTTCAGGGCTATATCTTGGCTGGCACAGAATCAAAGTTATTTGGAAAGAATAAAGAGCATACATCAAATATCAGAAAATCTCATCTGCCACAATGTGTAGTGGAGCTTTTCATATTTGTTTTCTGGTCAAGATATACTGCATATTGTTTAGACTTCATTCTGATAAGTGCAGACACATGATTAGAGCAAATTTGCCTTTAATCAGCCATGGGTATTTTGTTACATCTTAGAGTATTCAGTCATCCTGTTGAGTTTGTACATTTTATTATTTTGGAAAGCTTAGAAAATGGAACTGCGTGAAAAAGAAAGCCAGAGCTCTGTTGTTTGACAGTTTCACATCATCATTATCATTTATTATTCATTGTTTCTGTATGTAAATTGTAAGAATCATTGACTTTCCATTAAAAAAAAACCTTCATTCATTTGGAAGCTAAATTTTAGTAAAATCAAACAGGATGTTCTTAGCTTATTTTTTGTTTAATATTATCTATATAATTCCACATATTCATTGCAATGTTATCTTCATTTATTTCTATAAAGTGTCTTGAATAGCAAGTACTAATTAATGATGTATTGAGCTTTTTCTCAACTTTTTAATTGTAGGTATGCGCCAAATGATTAATCATTTGATACACCAATATTGAGTATTGCTTTTAATTTTACACTATATAAAGATTTTTTTCTCCATTTTAAAATAAATTTTTTTTGCAAACTGTAGCCCTCCTAAAGGTTTGCGACATTGAGAAGAAAGATCTTGGATTAAGTCATAATGATTACTAAGGGAAAGAATATTACCTTAAAATCCGTGAGTGACAAATGTCCAAATCGCTACTGCGAAGGTGTTTGAAGGTTGAAGACTCCTATTGAGAAAGCCACTATAGAAAGTGTGCAGAAAATTATTTTCTCACCTTTAATTTTATTATATAAATTGAATACTGCCTCTACTGATCAAGTAATAAAGTTATTTTCATTTGCTATGCAAAGTCCTTTTCAAACAAATTATGGGGACTGATAGAGGAGATAGGCATTCTTCATTGAATCAAATAAAGAATGAAGCACCTAGACTGATTCATGAACTCAAGAGAAATTTAATTTAGTTGAGGCAAATAGCAGTTTATGATGAAAAGTGGAAAGAGGCAGTGTTCTTGTGGAATTGTTTCTTTTGACAGTTTGCATTAAGCCTTTGTATGTCATAAAAATGACAAGACAAATAATTTCTGAAAAAAAAATATCAAGCAATGGAAAGTTACTTTCTTGGGGTAAAGGTATAAAATAAATACATGTTCCTTTCTTCTCCCAAAGGGGTAACTGTTCCTCCATTTTAATACCTCTCTTAGTACAGCATATGACTGTTTCTCCAAATTATTATTAAGTTAAATAAATTGTTTTGAAAAGAAATCATTGTAGAGTACAATTGCTATTTTAATTGGCAGCTAAATTAATTTTAATATTATATGAATTAGTAAAGATGGGCTTAATTAGAACCATTTAAATAATTTCATTTTACTTGGGCCTTAAGTGTTATTTAATATAAATTGATGACTGCTATTTAAATGTTAGAGGACTGTGCGGTGTTTGAAGGAGTTCCACTCATAAGTGAAATCTGTTGATACTTTTTCCATATGCCTGGGCATATTTTTCATTTTCCAAAAAGTGTTGAAGTAGAAATCAAACATCATATTAGCATTTGTAAGGTACTATGGCTTTTTTAAAAAGTTATGCCTTTGTTTAAGAGAAGGTAAGTATAGGCCAGGAGCAGTGGCTCCTGCCTGTAATCCCAACATTTTGGGAGGCTGAGGCAGGTGGATCACCTGAGGTCAGGAGTTCAAGACCAGCCTGGCCAACATGGTGAAACCCCATTTCTACTAAAAATACAAAAATTAGCTGGGTAAGGTTGCAGATGCCTGGAATCCCAGCCCCTCAGGAGGCTAAGGCAGGAAGAATTGCTTAAACCCAGGAGGCAGAGGTTGCAGTGAGTTGGGATCGCACCACTGTACTCCAGCATGGGAGACAGAGCAAGACTCTGTCTCAAAAAATATATATATATAACTTTCATAGTTTCAGCAACTTCCCCATTAATAAAATGGAGATAATAAGGTAGAAGAGTATGTGAAAACACATTATAAACTACAAAATATTTTAAATTATTGGTAGGTATATTGAAATTATTCTGAATTTTAAGTATTATCTAGAGTATTTGTTATTAGTACCCAAACACTTGATTTTCAAAAAGTTTTTTCTTCAGTAAGCATGGTATACAATGCAGATACAAGAAGGAAGAATAGAGGGAAGAATGTGGATCAACAGGTGATACATATCAATCAAACAGTCTGGAACAGTTTCCAAGTCAACATTCAGTGTACCTTTCAAGATTTAAGAAGTAAGAAAAGCCCAGAATTTTGCTACTTATATTCTGTACATGAGTCAATGACAGCCCCTTTTGTCATCATGATAGAAACATTGGGTTTGCCTATTAGGTATGCATTTTTCCTTTTTCTCAAGAGTTGCTTTCTTGTCATTCGCCATTCAAGTTATGCTATAAGAATTCACAAATAATTCAAAATTCAGTCAGGAATGATGCATAATTTCTCAGATCAAGAAATAGAGGGCTTAGACTTTTTAAGCAGAAAAATTATGAATAAAATGTATTAAAATTCCAGATATTTGAATATTTTATTAAAATTATATTACCACTTATACCAGCAATTCATTGAGTACAAATGATTAGTCTGGTTTATTCTTGGCCTGCAACCCTTTCATTTTATATATATATACATATATATACACATATATGTGTATATATATACACATATATGTGTATATATATATACGTATGTGTATATACATATATGTATACACGTATATATGCATATATATACACATATGAAAGTATATATATACTTTCAGAGTATATATATATGCATATATATGTATAATTTTACAGTATATATGCATATATATACTTTCAGAGTAAATATATATGCATATATATTCAGAGTAAACAGACAAAATAATTTTTGAGGTCAAGTGTTTTTTATAACTAATATTGTTTAAATACCAATAGTGATAAATAATTAACAAAATTGTCCTTGTTTGGTAAGATGTTTCACAAAAAAAGGTGCTTGCCTAACTTGTGTGGCTTCTCTTTTTAGAATTAAAATGATCAATGCTTCCTAAAGAAACAAAAATCACAGACTGATATTGAGATTTGTCAACTATTTTAGAATGATGATGAAAATAAGCTGTAAGCAATCTGTGAAATCAAATGAAGGAAAATATTCAAATGAGAACTCTGTTGTTGCCCAAGCTACACCAAACAGCTTAGAACAGCTGTTAATGAGTTGGTCAGAAGACGGGCGCTTTCCCCTTGAATATCGGTTTCCATTTCCTATCACAGTGCCTGGCTCTCCCTCTTTGTCTGTTTTTCTCTCAGGAGTCGATAGTGTATGTATCTCGTTGAGCCCTGTAATCTGTCTCTCTCCCATGTGTCAGCAGCCCTCAGTAGAAAACAAATTCCTGACTTTGGGCTCAGAGTAAATCATAGAAACGAATTTCTGCATGTCCAAATGGGATTTTGACACCAACTGTATCACCACAAAATTGAGACATACGCAATGTCACTGGGCCGTTGAGTATAGCAAATTCCAGGCACAGTTTTGAAGTGCATAGAAGTTCCCCTTCAGAGACATGTTCCTTTGTTTGAAAGTCGCCTCTTTCCGGCACTGAAGTAATCTTCTTGTCCTGGGTCCTTTCTATCGCATAGGAGAGTAAAATCATAAGTTAATTACTATGGAGTAGCAGATAATATAGGCCTCTGGAACAAATTTTTGAAATGAAATGAATGAAAACAGCCTAAAGAAAAAGCTTCCTTAATACAAAGGCTGTGGAATTTCTAATGTAAAATAGAATTATTTTAACTTCGGTTTTGGTTTAATGTGGAAAGTAAAATTTTCTCCACACATCCTAAGTTACGGTTTATAGACCACAGTGACTTCTTCTCTTCCTCCTGCTCCTTGTCCCATGCCTCCTTCTTTTCCTTCTGTCGGTATCTGCTCACATGACCATCTCTGTAACTTATTCTCTGAAACTACTAACGGAGCAATAGAGCTTGACCGTGGATTTAATTTGAATGTAAGTACATAATTAGGTATCTTATCTAAAGAAGTAAAAAGCACGGTTTTGACTTCATATAGCTGGTTGGTTTGAAACCAACATTTAGTAAACTCCTTCTGTCTCCTTTTGTATTTGAAAAAATATGTTTCAGAAGTAATTTTAAAACAAGACCTCAAAAAATACAGCATCTTATGTGTGTATGTTTTAAAACATCGCTTTTTTTAGGCCACTTGAGTTCAATTGAAGATGTTTATATATGTATTTTTAATTTGGGCTTATCTGTTCAGATTAACATAAAAACTATATCAATTGGTTTTTGGGCAAAGTAATCTACTTTAATTATAGATAATTGGTGTAGAAAATACAAGCAACAAACAAAGGAACATACCAAAAACACTGGTACCAAAAGCTAAGCATTGTGAACACCTTCAAAGATGTATATTTATGTATTGATCTATGCAAAAAGTGGGCTAATACTTATACATGCCATTTTAAGCCTGTGTCCGCTTAATGGTTTATTGTTAATAGTATTACCATGAGTCATTAAATGACAGACTACATAAAATGATTAAAATTCAGTTCCAAAAGTTTATACTGCTCAGTATATTATTTTTCTGTTCCTCTCAACTGAAATGAAATGATGCAACCTGTTTCTTGCTATGAGATACCTCCCCTGACATTGGCAGAAACACTTTTTAAATTTTTTTTTTTGAGACAGAGTCTCACTCTGTCTCCCAGTCTGTAGTCCAGTGGCACGATCTCGGCTCGCTGCAACCTCTGCCTCCCAGGCTGAAGTGATTCTCCTGCCTCAGCCTCCTGAGTAGCTGGGACTACAGGCGTGTGCCACCATGCCCGGCTAATTTTTGTATTTTTAGTAGAGATGGGGTTTCGCCATGTTGGCCAGGCTGGTCTTGAGCTATGGACCTCAAGTGATCTGCCCGCCTTGGCCTCCCAAAGGGCTGGGATTATAGACATGAGCCACTGCACTCAGGCGGGAATAACATTTACATGCTCCAGGTGAGAAAGACAGCACCAATTCACGTCCATTGATGACAAGTCCTAGTGTGATGCCCCCACACGTGAAAATGATATGTTTTCATGTTTTTATTATACTCACGAAGGGTTATCAGTATGTGGCAATGCCATGTGACAAGGTTGTATGCTCGTATGGGAGCACAGTCCAGCTGCACTCTAAACAAATAGGCAGGAGTCAGCAAGTGATCATAATGAAGCCATGGGTTCTATGTCTGGACTTCCTGGGATAGGATCCCGCCTCTACTGTTTAGTAACTGGTTTTCCTTGTACTAGTTATTTAAACTCTCTGTGCTTAGTTTGCTCATCTATAAAATGAGGATGATGATAGCACTTCCCTCATAGATTTTTGTGGGAGCGAAGCAAATTTATCCCTATGCAGTCACAAATACAGACACCCTAGGCCCCGACAGGAAGGACTTTAGGACAGTGCCTGATGCCTAACAGCTTGAGAGGTGAGTTAGCTAATTTTAGTCATTGGTCAATCACCACAAGTATTGTTTTTGGCCACTCTCTGTGCTCATAACAAAGCAAATGTGTAGTTGATTTTTTTAAAAAAGAAACTTGGTTAGGCAGTATGAATGCATTCATTTACTCACAGTAATCCTTAGAATAAAAAAAAAAGCATCCCTATAACTCCATTCTTGGGTCACAGATAATGACTTGAGAGCATGGATCCTGTATTAAAGCTAGCTTAAGACTGGTCACCATCGTTGATGACTGCAAATGAATGCAAGTCTGAGTACACTCATTTTGGTTCTGGACAGAAGGAGGAGTGCTTCCATCTGTTCTTAGAAATGTTGAAGCCAAGTGAGTATTACTGATGGAACGCCCCGCTAGCCTTGTAATAGGAATGGGGGGAGGATTACACAACTGACTGAGACATGTTCCCTCATCTTGACAAGTTGACATTGTAATGAGGTCACATTACAACACATGCAAAACCAAGCACAGTATATGATATTAAAACCTCATCTACTAGTTGAGGAAGAGAAAACCAAAGACCACATGTTCTCACTTATAAGTGGGGGCTAAAGGATGGGAACACATGGACTCATAGATGGGAACAACACACACTGGGGCCTATCAGTGGGTGGAGGGTGGGAAGAGGGGGAGGCTCAGGAAAAATTACTAAGTGATACTAGGCTTAATACCTGGATGATGAAATAACGTATTCAACAAACGCCATGTTACAAGTTTACCTATGTAACAAACCTGCTCCTCCTGCACATGTACACCTAAACTTCAAATAAAAGTTACTGTTTATAAAAACAAAAACAAAACTCACCTGCTAGTTGAGGCTCCATCAATGTACATTTAGTCTTCTGGTGAGAAGAAGCTTCATGAAGGAGGCAGGACTTGACATTTTCCTTGAAAGTGTGGAAGATTTGGAGAAAGAAGAGAAGGGTTATAAACAACCCCAGGGTAAGGGGAGAATATTAAGAAGAGAAACAAGACTGAACTATGCAGCAGAGAAGCCTGGGGAGGAAAGCCAGGAGTTTGCAGAAAGGATATGCAATGAGAAACAAACTGCACAGCCGGAGGGTGCCATCCCCACCAGACTCCATCCCTTCAGATACCAACTCAAGTTCGAGGGTCTCAGGACCATCTTCATACCAGCTGGTACGAAGTCAGGCGTTCCCCCACTGACACCTTCACATTTGCTAATTTGTTAGAAAGACTCACAGAACTCACCAGAAGCTATTAGAGTTGACCCTCAGTATCCATGGAGGATTGGTTCCAGGACGCCTGAAGACACCAAAATCCACTCATACTCAAGTCCCCACAGTGCTCCCGCAGAACTTGCACATACAAAAAGTCAGCCCTCTGTATCTGTGGGTTTCTTATCCTGGGATTACTGTATTCTTCATCTGCACTGGGTTATGGATGCAGAACCTGTTGGATAGGAAGGGCCGAGCATTTGTTGAAAAAAACCCTCATGTAAATGGACTCGCAATAGAAATCCCTGTTGCTCAAATATATGCACAGTCAGGTTTATTACAGAAAAATGATACAAATTAGAACCAGCTGAAGACAAGGCTGAATAGGGCAGTCTAGGAGGGATGCACACTCTAGGAGGAAGGGCTTCCAGTCATCCTCGCCATGGAGCTATGGGCAGTTACCTCTTCTGACCATGACCCTTTGGGGACCCCCACCCAAGCCACTGGTGTCCACTTTTCCTTCTAGCTATATCACATACTGCTCACATGACTGACCTTTGGTTTCCAGCCCTTCCTGGAAGTTGGAGCCAATACTTAATCTCCAGTTACTCTGGAGGTTGGAGCTGATTTGGTGTGTCCCAAAGCCCCCATCATAAATCACATTTTTAGACTGTCCTATAGCAAAGCTTCCAAGCAAAGAGACACTCGTCCCAGGCAGGACATTGTAGTGACCTAGAGATCACCTCCTAGGAGCTGAGGACAAAGGCCAGACCACTCTCTGTGTGAGATTAATCCTTTATTGCACAGAAGAGCATAGCAGTTTAAAATGAAAGCTGTTGGTGCTGCAGAAACACTGTAATTTATTGAAACTGAAACAAGCATAATAGATACAATCTTTTAGAAAGTTGATTCTGTTGTTAGCATGTGGAGTGGAAAAAAGAAGGTGGAATCTTCTGCAATAACATACATGTGTTTAATGCAGTAAGGACCCAAATAGGGAAAATGTAACAAATCTATAATGTGTTAAGTCTGCTTCCCATTGTGGCTGCAGCACCTAGCACAATGCCAGGCAAGTGAACAATAAGCATATTGGCCACAAAGCATGTTGCTTGAATTTTCAACAAATTAGACTTCACTTTTTTTTTCCACCTTTTTTTTTTTTTTTCTGAGATAAAGTCTCGCTCTGTCACTCAGGCTGGAGAGCAGTAGTATGACCTTAGCTCACTGCAACCTCTGCCTCCCAAGTTCAAGAAATTCTCCTACCTCAGCCTCCCAAGTAGCTGGGATTACAGACATGCACTACCATGCCCAGCTAATATTTGTATTTTTAGTAGAGACAGGGTTTCCCCGTGTTGGCTAGGCTGGTCTCAAACTCCTGACCTCAAGTGATCCTCCTTCCTCAGCCTCCCAGAGTGCTAGGATAACAGACGTGAGCTGCTGTGCCTGGCTTGTGACTTCACTTTTTGATTGAGCTCTATGAGTATAGTGGCTTCACGGGAAGATTTTAAGAAGGTTTGGAAGTGAAGTTTTACAGACAGCATGGGACATTGTTTTAGATACAATGAATTTAAGATAGTGAGCAATTTACTTGGAAATGTTCTGCAATCAGATGGGATTAAAGAATTCAAATATAGTTAAAAGATTAATGATAGATGTGTATTACTTGAATTACAATTATATAGCTACAGTATTGGAAATCTTGGGTGCAAATGGTTCTTCAATGACTGGGAGCATTGAAATAAGAATTAAAGAAGTTCAAGTGTAAGCAACAATTCATTTGTTTTTTTTTTAAACAAGTACTTAGATGTTTTTCAATCTCATGGCGAAGTCCTTATCTCCCCTGTATATCATAAGCTTCATAGTTATTTGCAAACACAAAAGCATGTGTACAAACTATACACACACAGACCCCCTTCCCATTGATGTGTTGTCTATTGTAGATAGAGAGGACTGAGCTCTGGAGTAAGAGAATGGAAATTAAAATTTCATTATATCTATGTAGGAGAGATTGCAGTTGTTTCATCTAATCTCCTTTCCATTGCCGCCTTTCAGAGGAGTGGCTGCATAACCGTCTGTGAAACGAGACAGGGACGAAGATCTCCCATGTAGTTCTGGGCAAGCTTTGGTTTTTCTCAGCTCCTTTTTCTGCCTCCTCCACCACCTTCATCCTGGAATGCAGCCATTCCATAGCCATGAGGACAAGAAAGAATTTCTGAGACTTTGGAGCTGACATCGTGGAATGGGTAAATGAACCAGCACTAGCTCCTGCCTAATTTTGGACTACTCCTTATGTAAACAACAAATCTCTGTGCATTCCAAACATTTTATTTGGGTTTACTCCCATAGCCATGAATGACATTTATAATCTCGCCAACTCAGATTCCTCATTAGGAAAATGTAGATTATCTTAATAACACCTAACTACTACTGAGGCAGTAAGGAGTGAATTATGTTTATGAAAACTGCTTTGCAAATTGTAAAATGCTGTACAAATGTTAGTTGTTATTGCTCATAAAATCCTGTGTGCCCTTTCTCCACATCCAATTATAAAGCTTGATGAAAATGGTTGAAGTGGTGAATACGTTTCCAGAAAGAGAAAGGAACAGTTCTTAATGAATTATTAACAGCAATTATCTTCTGTGACCATGCTTTATAGGCTTACATCTGCCTGCTGTGGTGCTATGTTCTTGGGTTCAGTCCAAGAGCACCTAGGAAGAATTTATATACATAAATGTTTTTCCCACGTTTATATGTTCTGTCACAGAATTGCTACTGTCATTTCTGTGGGAGGAGGACAGTGTGTAGATTATGTGATGAAACTGGGTGTTCTTAAAGGCAGTATGCAAAAGGTGAAATCACGACTTTGGGGTTGTTTTTTGTTTCTTTTTGAAAATGAGAAAGGTTGCCACACCGCAAATTCATACACTTATCTTCTCCAAGCCAAATAAGAACACGAATATCTACATTGAAGTTTATTTAAGGCAAACAAACTATAATAATAAGATGGCAAAGGGCGTAGTTCATTTGCTAGCCTGAGGCCATTATTTAATAATCCAGGGTTCATCCGCAGATATCAGGCATTGCGGAGAAAATGTTAGGTGTTCACTTTCCTCACGATAAATGTGTGCAACTGGGGCTACAGTTTGGAATCTTTCATTTAATTATCATGGAATTTCAAGTGCACATTGAGCGATTCCTGGTGAGCCTCCGTATACCAGCCTTATGTCCCCATATGATAAACTCCAAGCAAGCACTCAGACAGTTAGTGGCTGATTGAATTCTGTATTGTGCAGGGCCTTAAAATCTGAAAGGCACTCCTTACCGTCCCCAGACCTTGGATGGATTCTAGGTTCCTTTCAAGGAGGTAGAGGTAGGCCTCCAGCAAAGTTGTGCTTTATAATCTGCTGCTGGCCAGGTGCAGTGGCTCATGCCTGTGATCCTAGCACTCTGGGAGGCCGAGGCAGGCAGATCACTTGAGACCAGAGTTCGAGACCAGCCTGGGCAACCTGGTCATTATATATTTTGGTGAAACCCCGTTTCTACAAAATATACAAAACTTAGCTGGGCCTGTAGTCCCAGATATTCGGGCTTGAACCGAGGAGGTTGAGGCTCAGTGAGGCATGATCATGCCATTGCATTCCAGCCTGGGCCACAGAGCAAGATCCTGTCTCAAGAAAACAACAAATAAAATAAATATAACCTACACTAATCAACCTCAGGAGTTGTGGAACAGGGCGGAGACAGGGATGAGGTGAGTGAGATGCAAAATATAAGGGGGCATTTTTCTGTCTGAGGCACGTTCTTCATTTGCCTTACCCTTGTTTTAGCCCTGCTGGGAAAGAGAACTTTCATCTCTCACCAGAGAAAAATGCAAATCCTCTATATTCCTTTACTGTATGGCTGAATGTTCATCAATAGAATGAGCTTCCTTAGTGTTAAAGAAATGGCCAGTGGGCTTCTTTCTTTCTCACCTGGCTTCGTGTAGCCTCAGTCCTCCTTCCTGGATCTTACTCTAGAGTATCTGGGTGTGATGTGGAGTATAGCAGTACAGTGTGAGTATCATAAACTCTAGATACCCTCCCCGCCGAGTTCCTCCTGCTCATTACAGCCTTGTGCCAGCTTTTAAAACATCCTTCCAAGTATCTTCGCCCACTTTCTAACAAATGATGAATGATGGGCCCACACCTACCTTGCTGATTCTTCCTTTATTAAGCCTATATTCATTAAACACCTACTCATGTACTCATTCGTTGCCACCTTATTTAGTTCCTCTTTTGTGCCAAGCACTTTTCATGGAACCACGGATACAGAATTAAATAAGCTGTCATTAAAATTACCTTCATTGTGGTGATAGACAAAATCAGGAAATAAACAAATATTAAGTACTAGGAAGAAATGTGAAACAGAGTAAGGAAATAAAGTAATGGGGTGAGAGGGTTTCTTTTATATCAGTCACTTCATCTCTTTTCTCAATGTCAATATATTCTTGATATTTAAACAGAATTCCTGACACCATTGTGAAGTCTCAAATTATGACTGGAATACAGATGATGGTTTTGGTATTGACTGGATTTGCTCAGTAGCTTAGTGACCTTCTCCAACATATGGGAATCAGATAACCCTGATTCATAGTTCTATTATAAGCTTGCTATGCATCATGTCATTAATCCCCTCAACAACAATTCACATTGCAAAATAATATTATTTTGGACATTGGAGGTAATCCGCCAACAGTGAAAACTGCCAGGGTTGACTTTCTGTCATGTATTGTAATATTGTCTTCTAGTATCAATGTTTTCATGTATTGTCAGTTATTGCAATATTGTGAATATCGTCATACATTGTCAATATCCCAAATGACTTGATGCAAGTCATCCCACCAATGCCCCTAAGCTTTACGCTTCAATGCTTGGTATTTCAGCGGCTTGTTTTCTCTTATGAGGAAGTGGACAAGAGATAACCATCACTTTAAAATGTTTGATTGTAGCAATATTACATATTTTGTTATTAATAATCTTACACCTATTTAAGAACCATTTATTAAGCACCTTCTCTGGACCAGAAAATATCAGTGTGAGGGATATGGGAGTCCAGAACACAGACTCAGGCTCTTTTTTTTTTTTTTTTTTTTTTTTTTTTTTTTTTTTTTGAGATAGAGCTTTGCTCTGTTGCCAGGCTGGAGTGCAGTGGTGCTATCTTGGCTCACTGTAACCTCCGCCTTCCGGGTTCAAGCAATTCTCCTGCCTCAGCCTCTGAGTAGCTGGAATTTCAGGTGCACTCCACCACGCTCTACTAATTTTTGTGTTTTTAGTAGAGACGTGGTTTCTCCATGTTGGCCAGGCTGGTCTCCATCTCTTGACCTCAGGTGATCTGCCCACCTCGGCCTCCCAAAGTGCTGGGATTACAGGCATGAGTCACCGTGCCCGGCCTCGGGCTCTTTTTTTAAGAAGCCTGTAAGGAATGAGAGAATATAGATCTGAACAATTACGAACATTATGAAGACAGTGAAGAAATATAGCATATGGCATTTTCTGCATGACTGCAGGAACGGTCTAGTTGTTTGGATAAGGGCAAACGTCTCTAGGGCAAGGGATGTTTAACTTCACTCAGGAAGCGATTGAAAAGAACTCAGTGTTTGAGGACAGGAAATGAGAAGGAGCAGCGAGAACTGAATCCATGACTTGGGAAGTGGGATGTTTCAGGAAATGAAAGTAAGAGCAGTGTGCTTGGAGTGTTGAAATGGGAGTAGAAAATTGACGTAGATGTTGCTGGGCAGGTAAGCCGGAGCCACACGAGACAAGGTCAGGCAAACTCTAGGACAGACAGAGTTTTTTTCTAAGGGACAAAGGGAAGTGATCTTGGGGGTAAAAAGGGAATGAGATTTGTGTTTTAAATATATCCTTCTGACTATAAAGATTAGATTAGAGATGTTTCAAGATAATCGGTTATGAGGCTGGTATAAGAGTCAACGCAAGGCCTCATACAGATGGAGTAGAACCATTGGTATTTGGCACTGGGCCACGTGGACAGAGTCCAGAGATATCAAGATGGTATAATTAGCAAGATTTGGTAATTGATCGGACGAGGGTCAGGAAAGAATGTGTAAGGATGAAGCCCAGATTCCTGAGCAATGAACATAGAGGATGACCTTTACCAAGAATGCTGCTGGTGTACCTAGTTGACAGGGAATTTTCTCCATGCAAGGTTGGATTGTTAGCGTTTTCTACACAAACCTGGACATTGGTGCTGGTTTCTTAATTTTGGTAATCTTTTCAGGAGTATTCAGAAAGTATTTTCAAATCTGAGCAATTACTTAGAGATTTCTCATGCGGGGAATCCATTGGTTCAGAAATTGCAGCCTACAATTTGAGTGACCTCACAGGAACAATACCATTCTTGGATTCAACCAGAAGTTCTAGAAAATCTAATACAAGATACATACAGTTCAGGAGTATCCGATTTTTTGGTTTCCCTGAGCCACATTGGAAGAAGGATTGTCTTGAGCCACACATAAAATACACTAACACTAATGAGAGCTGATAAACTTTTAAAAATCACAAGAAAATTCTCATAATTTTTTAAAAAGTTTACGAATTTGCATTGGGCTGCATTCAAAGCCAACCTGGGCCATCTGTGGCCCAAAGCCGCGGATTAGACAAGCTTTATATCATGTTTTAAGTATGATGTAGTGTTTGTCAAATTGTATCCCATAGTCTTTAGTTCTCTGCTTCCTGAATTTTCAGTAAATATCAGACTGCGGTATCATCGAAAGTCTGGAAACCCTTCTAATTTACCTTCCCTCTTATTCCTTTATGGATCTATCCTTGTTTAAAGGTGAATCCCTCTGGCATAAACACCAAATATATTCCTCTATCCCCACGAGCCATTTCCCACTTCCTGGTTCTGTGTATTTGACTCTTTTTTTTTTTGAGATGGAGTCTTGCTCTGTCGCCCAGGCTGGAGTGCAGTGGCATGATGTTGGCTCACTGCAAACTCCGCCTCCCAGGTTCAAGTGATTCTCCTGCCTCAGGCTCCTGAGTAGCTGGGATTACAGGTGCGCCACCACATCCAGCTAATTTTTGTAATTTTAGTAGAGGCGGGGTTTCACCATGTTGGCCAGGCTGGTCTCGAACGCCTGACCTCAGGTGATCCGCCTGCCTTGGCCTCCCAAAGTGCTGGGATTACAGGTGTGAGCCACTGCACCCAGCCTATTTGACTTTCGATGCTTAAATTTTAAGTATTTTTTCCATTACTTAATGAATCATATTTTGCTTTCACAAAAAGAAAGATGTTGATGATGTTTCTCTTATTCTAATACTGAGGATCTTAAAAAAAAATGCTAAGCCCACAGAAACACCACTAGCTTTTCTTTGCTCTTACTTCTTGCTCATGTACCTGAATTCCATGTATAAATTGCCCCTTTTTTGTTTCACTTTTATGTCTTGTTATATAGTGTGATTATATTCCTCAAATGTATTATCTGACTTATGCATATAAAGCAATGATATGGTGATATAATGACCGTATCTATGATATAATGATATACATTATAAGCAGAAGTCATAAATATTAGCATGTCATTGCTTAAATTATGCAATAGTTAGTGCTAATGATAAAAAATTTGCATTAGCCAGTATTTGGTTCAAAAGGTATATACTTGTTCTCATCAACAAAGCATATTGGTTCTCAACTGCAGGCCACCCTCATGCATAAAGAGCACCTGCTCACCCTCCACACTGAAAACATTGGCATAGCCTGACCATTTCCCCTTCAGTGCATTCTCTTTTTAGGGTCCATTAATTGTCTTCTAAGAATAGGATCACTTTTATAAGGTCTAAAGTCAAAAGGCCTGTCTTCTACATATTTGATCCACTCTTTCCTCAATCCCGCTCTGTACTCGTGTGTTCTATTCTCCGTTCGGAAGTCTCTCATCATGAGTTCATATTTTTAAAAATGTTCCTGTAGTATAGATTAGATGAGTCCCTCAAATCCTCACCTAACACTTTCTTGCAGTATTGATCTGACTAATTTCTGACACTAGAGAATTAAGAAATTGTTTCAGAAATGTTACATCTTGGCTTTCTTTTGCAAGTTCATAATCAATCCAGACAAAGCATTTCTCCCAGACTGTGATGCCAAGGAGTAGAGCTAGACACATTGAATTTCTGTAGAAATGTTATGATAAATGCTCCTCCTGCCTCCGTGTCCTCATTTTAAAAATAGTTATGTAATAGACTCTAAGGCCACTCTCAACACTAATATATATTTTCATGATTTAATTTAATTTACATATATTAAAAGAAAATAGGAAATGCATTTATTGTGCCATCTCCACAGATATGTTAAAACTTTCTTAACATGATTTCTCATCTCCAAAATTTTAGTTTGTTTTTTTCATCCTTAAAAAACACATGTGACCAAATGCTATATAAATACCTTTCACTGCTCATGTCAAAAGTTTCTTGGCAGTCATTTCTTGTAACAGTTTAGAATACTGTGTTTGGAGGACCTGTTCAGAAGGATTTATGGTTTAACGGACTATAATAATAACATAGTATACATCATACAATATCTATAAAAGAAGTAATATCTGAGACCAATTAATGCTAGCGTTACACTATAAAATGTGGTTTTATCATAATCACAGCCTATTAAAGTACATCATCCAAATCTCATTTCCAAATTGTTTCATGTCACAAGAAATAAATTTATTATGCAGAAGTGTTATTTTATGTGCTCATGTTCATTAGATTCCATTTCATTGGTAGATAGAGTCATGGGTTATTGGTTTGATGGTTTATTTTTAAATAAAATGTATTTTTTCAAAAAAGGGAATATTTTTAAATTTTTCATATTTTTTCTAGACATCCACTGACAATTTTAAAAAGTTCTATCAATGATCTATATTAATAATACATGGCCTAAATATTTCAATGGAAGAAAACAGATCAAAATACTAGTCTCTTTTTAGCTATGGAAAATTTAAAGATGTGTTTAAATGAACAAAGTAACTAAACCCTCAATCCAGTGCCAACAAGGCATTCTGACAACAATGTCCCCCACAGCCAAGAGTCACATCGTGAGAAAACAGCCAGCAAATATAACCTGATCCCCCGACCCTTGTCACTGCTTTGTGATCAGATCTTACTAAGCAGTGAAAGAAACAATGCTATTATTACTTCTCATGAAGTGTCTTCTTTTTATTTCTCTTGTAATTTATCTTCAATTGAACTGATATTGATTTCGTGGGGGAAAATTGCATAATCTCCAAGGAGATTTCTAAAGGCTAATCTTAGTTTGTGCTTTATTTTTTTCCATAGGTTTATTCTTGCCAGTGATTTATCTACCTAATAACATTATAGATAAAACCTGATCTTTCCATTTATTTCTTCAAGAGCTGTTCATGTTTGAGCACGCTTTGTCCTTAATTGCCTGGGGATTTTTCGATAGCCCTGTCTTTAGTGGTCTGAAACAAGTTGCAATATAAGTAATTAAGGCACTGCGCAACAGAATCTACAAATTGCTGTTTAGCTTCCGTGTGTGATATTTAACTAATTGTTCATTGCTGTGCAAACCTCTAACTTCATAGATGTCATGAATTTTAAGTGAATAAACATTGCTTTTCTATTTATTAAAATAGTGTAGTGTAATAGTGAATACTAAAGCTTCCAGGTACTTTAAAATACCATCTTCCACTGTCTGCTGTGCAGTTTGATTTCAGACTGTTGAGGTTATCAATCATTCCTTAGAAAACTGTAAAATACACTTGACTTCTACAGAGAGGCTATAGGATGCAGTGAAAATTGAGTTGCCAGGGACTAAGAGAATTGGACTCTAGATCATCTCTGCCTAGCGGTGCTCCCTTTTCTTCTGTGGTTTTGCTACCTCACCAGAAAAATTAGGTATTGCATTAAATGACTGTAAATGGACTTTCCAACAGAGTGTCTTTCTGGGGGGCTAAAGAGATTTTATGTGGAGTGCAATCAATCAATGTCTGGAAACAAAAATGAGAGCTAAAATATGTACTATGCTACCTAGGAGAAATTTCATGCAAAGTTTTAGATTAGATGTTTCTTTCCCCCTTAAATATAGACACATCAGTAATCTCTTCCTGAGCTTGAATGTTATATTCTTGGCTAATCTGGCAACCGGCGGTGAAGGGAATAATTTTGTTTGCTGTAGAAGAAAGAAAGGCTATTGTGTCCACTGAAAACATATTCAGGAAGTGGGATGCATGACCGCGTTTTTCCTAAGTTCACATGAGGCGTTGTGAACTTTGTTTGTGCCTGCTATTTATTTTGTATGGTCGTTATTTCTCTTGATATTTTGTTTGCAGCTTTTTCCCCTCTACGGTTTGATGCCTGCGATAATAACAATGTCCCTGCAAAACAAATCCACAATGAGTAAATAGCAATGGTTCTTTTAACCCTCTCTCAAAGAAGAATTTAATCCCTTGCCAGGCATTTTCTGTTTCCCTTGGCCTTTAAAATGACCTTAATTTGCAGACATAATCTGGCATCGTTGTCGCCTGTAACAGAGATGTCAATATTAGAAGTTTGAATCCTGGAATGATCACAAGTGGGATTATTTAATTCCTAAGAAGGCTGGCAGTTGAGGGCAAGAAAGATGCGTTTGAACAATCTCCAAGGGTTTTTTGTTTTTGTCTTTGGTTTCCAACTAGAAAAGGAAAACAGAGATTCAAATCCTAAGCAGACTTTTCAAAAGACAGACTTCTTCCAAGCAGTAAGAAAATACTATTTCTATTCAAAGACACTTGAAGCTTGTTTTCCTTCATACCTGCCTGGGGTGCTGAGTTTGCAGAGCCTTTCTGCAGACACCTGAGGTTTTTATCAATGAGAATCATGAAGCTTTGGAGAAATAATATACAATAAAAGAGCAATAACTGCTCTTATTAGGCTCTTTCAAGCCATCTGGTGTGATTTTTTTTTTTTTTTTTTTTGCACTTTCACGGACAAAAAAATTTGTTGATAAAATTGCCACTGAATTGTAAGTCATGCATCCTTATTGGAAGGCTGATTCTTTGCACCACTAGGTGGCAGTGTAGTCACGTACTTGTGGTTATTCATCTGCCAGCTCCTAAATAACAGGGCTTCCGGCTTCAGTGTTAGGTTTCCAAGCCTCTCGTGCATCCTAATATCCATGTCTCCTTTATTCAAAGGACAAGCATATCTGTACTTAAGTGATTTACTCTGTACATCAAGCTCTGTGAGATTTCCACTTATGTTTGCTTTTATTTTCAAAGAAAACACTTTAATACATTTTCAACAAAATATTACAAGTACCATGCTGATCTTCAACTAATTATTTTTTTATTTAAAATGCTTGGTATGAAAATGTTTTTATGAGCACATGAAAAATAGAAAGCTTGAGAGATGTAGTTTAAAAAATATTATTCTAAACTCACAAAAGTAAAGCTTTGATCTGTCTCTTGAATTATTTAAAAAAGAATAAATGAGCATATATAATTCAAATCTTGGAGTACTATCAAGGGCATCACTATGGGAATTATCTAATGTATTTATTTAAAATATTTTCTACAGTAGACTTTCTAGAAATAATGATGCTTAGAAGAGGGCACTTTTAGTGTTATAATTTTAGTTTGGAATAATTTATGCAAATAATATAGTGTTCTCTAGAAATATCCTAGTTTCTTAAGGAATGATGTAGTCTCTTGGATTCTTACATAGAGAAGCTTGTGGTATCTTGTTTCGTATATTTTTGGCAAACTGCCACATTCCGGGATGTCTTTATCACCTTGTTTGACACACAAAGTGCAGTATCTGCAATGTGGACAAAAAAAAAAAAAAAAAATCAATAAAATTATTTCCTGCTTCTCATCACTTTCTTTGTTCTAAAAGAAAAGAAAATCCAAGCCCTAGTAGATAAACATTATCTGACTAAACTCTTTTGCCTATATCGTATCTAAACTTTCTTCTGTATTTGGCTGCCTATGCAGTCTTACTCTAATATTTTCTAGAGAAACTGGTGTTACCAAAATGCCAGGGGTTTGATCTAGGTCTCCTTGCTTGCCACAAAGAAAGCCAATCACTAAGACAAGGAAGATTGCCAGGGAAGAAGACTTTATTCAGGTGCTGCAGCCAAAGAGACAGGAGATAAGTCTCCAATCTGTCTCCTCAACCAACTAAAGTTGGGGGGTTTATATATCAGGGAAGGAATGTAGCTACCTGCAGGGAAAAAATCAATGAGGCAGGAGTAAGGAAGTAATCAAGGTGGATGAGGGGTCCGGCATCTCATTTTCTGGATGTAGTCATCTGGTGAGTTTCAGTCTCTTGCCTGAAAGTTTGTTTTAAGACAGGTAGGGCCAATTTCTACGTTATTAAAAAACGCGTAATGTTGGATGAAAAGAGGCATCGCAAATTCCCCTAGGGAGTTTTTTTTCTATTTGGTCATCCAGGGCACAGGGCTTCATCCATGCTCACAGTGCCCCCTAGTGACAGAACAGAAAGAACTCAAGTGTACTCTGAAATCTAATGCTCAGTGGCTAATACACATTATGACCTATGCTAATCTTTTTCATTTCATTACTTTGGGGATGGATCCTATCAAAACATATTTGATATTTCTATGAACTCTACGTCTCTATGAATCAATAAGCTTCTTCCTTAAACTCATGCATCAATCATTATCAGACATGTTAGGGAGGCAGAGACAACGTGGAAGTGGCAAGAGTCTCTGACACACAGCCCACGTTTCACTATTTACAACCACACTGGCTCCAGCTAACATCCGTCAGGAGGCTGAACACCAGCACTATGACTCTTATGCTTTTTGTGATGTTCTTACCAGGTGTGTAAGGCATGTGATAAGATAATGTATAAACCAGAATGTATAATTTCATCCGTAGAGAATAGTTTAGGTCGCGGGGAAGGGGAATTCTGGCATGCGACATAGAGGCACACATAGATTTTCCTTCATCTCTCTCTATTTCATTACTCTAGTCATTTGAATGTAATGCCCAAACCATTGACTTTTCAATATTTAAGTCCCCCAAATTGAATGACATGACCACCCTCTCACTTGTCACATTTTGGCTTTTTCTAAGGACTTTCATTATTTATCTACATTGATTGGATGACCTTTGCCATCTATTTGCTAGCCTTTAGAAGATTTAAGTCTTCCATAAGCATAATCTGGCCGCATTCTTCCCCAAATTAATTAGTATTATTGCTCTCCTGTCATATATTCATGAATTGTGCTTTCTTTTCTTTTGCACCTGCTCTGACTCATTTCAAGTCTGTGTTATCCTAATGAAATACAAAGATTGACTTTTACTGTGCAATCTAATGAAAAATGTACTAATTTTATGGAACTAAAATTTAATAAATTTCTATCAAGGTAGAATGCGTGCTTTTATAATGTTGAAAATATTGTAAATATCAATTACTATATATAAAAGAATACATAGCAACATTTTTGAAGACAATAATGCAATGTAAAGTTGAATGAAATGGAAGTAATTTTCTATATATTTTCCTGGCTCTGAAATAAGAAACATTATAGTATAGCTTTGAATGGCCTTGATTTTCTCTGTTGGCTGCAGGGTTTTGCAGCACTAAAGTTATATTTTGAAGTACCTCAAATTTTCCAGACTCTGCAAGAAAGAAAAATAAAGGTATATTCGTTGTGCCACAAAATAAGTACAGTTAGAATATTGAAAGAATGCTTAATACAATCCTTTTATGTAGGCAATTGGGAATTGAGGGTGCAATAAGTCTAAAGAGATTTGTAAGGATATTCGGAGGAAGTACTGATATCTGAATTATCAAATAGTTTTCCAAAAGTTACAAAATGAATGACTTCCTGCCATGCTCAGGTATGGAGGCTCATTCACAGTAATTGTGGGGCTTGGCTTTGAAGTTCATTGTACCAACAGATATCTCAGGACCATGTCTCCAACCTCAAGATGGTACCAGATTCCAGTAAAGTGAAAACAGCACATCACTTTCAATAAGGTTGTTATTTTATTTTTAATGTAATGATTACAGCCAATTTTAACTTATAAATAATGACGTATCTTCTTTTTTAGAATCACAAAATCAAAATAATTATTTGGTCCTTTTGCACATGATACTGTTAACACATTGCCACCAGTCCACCAGCTTAGAAGTTACAGGCAACATTAACTGTAGCCCCAGTGAGCAAGGCATTATATCAAAAGCATGATAACCTGCTACTTAAAGTGTGATGTGCACATTTTGCTGAGTTCTAACTTATCATATCATATACTGCCAAATACTAGGTAAAATTCCTGCTCCTAGACATAAAATTTTGTCTTAAGGAGAGTTTAGCCCATCAAGCTCCCTGAAAGTATTTGTTTTCCTGCTAAACGCTTTCCCTCTTTTTTATTATTATTATTTTTTTTGAGACGGAGTCTCACTCTTTTGCCAGGCTGGAGTGCAGTGGCGCAATCTTGGCTCACTGCAACCTCCGCCTCCTGGGTTCAAGCAATGCTCTGCCTCAGCCTCCCAAGTAGCTGGGATTACAGGTGTGGGCCGCCATGCCCAGGTAATTTTTGTATTTAGTAGAAACGAAGTTTCACCATGTTGGCCAAGCTGGTCTTGAGCTGCTGACCTCATGACCCACCCGCCTTGGCCTCCCAAAGTGCTGGGATTACAGGTGTGGGCCGCCATGCCCAGGTAATTTTTGTGTTTAGTAGAAACGAAGTTTCACCATGTTGGCCAAGCTGGTCTTGAACTGCTGACCTCATGACCCACCCACCTTGGCCTCCCAAAGTGCTGGGATTACAGGTGTGAGACACCGCACTTTGCCTCTTTAAGAATGGTCTGTTGAGGAATTAATACTGCCGAAGCAGGATTGGAATTTTAAGATATTTATTTATTAACTTAATTTGTGGCTAGGAATTTGGGACATGGGATGGAGACATTTTGATAGGACGTGAAGGGGAGTAAAGTCACAAAGGAATGAAACGGTGAATGTGGGGGTTTATTTAGGTGAGAGAACACTCCACAGGGTGGGAGCAGACCACAGCGAGCGGCTCAGGGCCCCGGTTACAAAGTTTTCTGGAGTGCCTGTACCCTATCGAGGCCCCTACTGGCTACCCCTTGTGTGGATAAAGGACTTGGCCCATGGCCAATTAGAGGTCGGATTGGATTGCTGTCCTCTGCGGATGAAGGGATGGTCCGCGCTTGGCCTGCATCAATGCAAAGCAAGCTCCCCTTTCATCTGAGATGTCGTGGGGTGGGGTGCGGGGTTGTAGGGAGAGTAGCCTCTGACCCTTTGTTACTCCAGCGTGGAGAGATGGGGTTTTCCCTTTTGATCCAGCCCTAGGAAGGCAGCGCAGATTGGCCTTAGGTTCCTACCTCCAGACCCGGGAGTTTTCCCTTTGATTTAGCTTCAGGAAATCAGCACTTACTGGCCTGGGGTTCCCTGCCCCCAGTCCCTGGTGTCTTTCTTTTGATCCAGCTTTAGGAAATTAGCTCGAATTGGCTTTAGCTTCTCTTCAGACCCTATTCTCCTGCCTCACTAGGACCGAGTGACCCAGATAGAGCAGAACCAAATGGGAGCTTGAGGGAGGAGGCTTTAGGCAGGGCACTCAGAGGTGGGCATTATTGACGATGGTGGAGGGACTGAAACTCACTTAGGACAATCTTCAACTACTTTACACAGTACCATTGGCCAGAATAAGAATGAAATCACTATGTGACAGTTTCCAGGTCTAGGAACCCCCCGAAATAGATCCCATAGGTGGAAAACCCAAAAGGTATTCATTGCTGCCTCAGCTCCTGCATCGCCTCCAGAGACTTCTGTTTTTAGTATGACCTTGTTGGTCTCCTCTCAATGTCTCTATTCTTGGTCTGGAATTACCCAATTTACCTTAATTTAGTCTTACTTATGGTTGTTTTCAAAGAAGGAAAACAAGAAGATCGTGTCATTGGTATGTTCAGAGATGCAATTGTGTTAGCAGTTTTACAGAAAATGCAGCTGAAAGTCAGCAAGTTTACTAAGTGACTCACCAACACCCCCTGGCTAGAACCGAGATTCCTTGTGTTCCTCCGCTCAACTGTTTCCAGAGCATGAAGTGGCCTCTTAATAGAGGACTATGTCTTTTTTATAATTCATCAAGCTGG
The DNA here is from genome assembly GCF_028858775.2 of Pan troglodytes. Lineage (NCBI taxonomy): Eukaryota > Metazoa > Chordata > Mammalia > Primates > Hominidae > Pan > Pan troglodytes. The sequence continues at coordinate 182,341,804 of NC_072401.2, forward strand.
ATTAACTGTGCCAAGAACTCACTGAAGCTCAGAATGTTACAGCATTTTATTCACTACACTGCTTGAGTGTGACCCTAGTGAATTCAAGGTTAATTGCTAGAATGACAGAGCATATATTGTAGGCACTGGTGAAAGACACCTGTGAATGTTTGCTACCTTCTTTATGTGATATTAATTTACTCATCAAATACTATCTACAATTCAGCAAGCAATGATGATACTGAGAAGTGCCTTGTTGTATGTGTATAGAGAGGGGGAAAGGAGGGATTAGTAATTCATCATCTCCATTAGCCCTATCCAAGATTTCCAAAAAACATAAAGTCGAGGTAAAAGTAAATAAAAGCCAAGAATCAGGACCACTATGATAGCGTCTAATTGTGGATCTTCAACCTGGAAACAAAATGTAACTGAACTTTTGTGCAGTTATATTTTCAGTTTTCTAAACTTCTGCTGGAATTTTCATGTTATTTGATTGCATAATGAGTATTGTTTAGGGTCAAGTTTAGTTGGTGACTTTGTGCCATCTTCTTGTTAGCTTTTCTAATTACATTTGGTCCAAATAATTCAGATCATTCTACTACCTATTCTTCTCACAACTTCTTTGCTAAGTAGGTGAATACAATAGTGTACCAACAATGAGAAGGTACTGTTTATTATGTATAGAAATAAATCAACACCTAAAAAACAAATTTTAAAATTTCTAGAGAAATGACACTTTTTGAAAGGCTTGGAAAGCATGAAAAAACATGTTTCTTCTTAAAATAAAGTTTGAATTTTAATGGGTCATTAGCAGATTAATGGATCATTCTTGTTCTGATGTAAACCTTCAATTTAAGATTCTAAAATTTTTAGGGCTGGGGCAGTGGTTCAAGCTTGTAATACCAGCATTTTGGGAGGCTGGCTAGATGCCAGGAGTACAAGCCCAGTCTGGATAACATAGCAAGACTCTGGCTCTACAAAAAAGAGAAACACCAAAAAATTAGCTGAGCATGGTGGCACATGCCTGTAATCCTAGTTACTTGGAGGCTGAGGTTGGAGGATCACTTGAGCCCAGGAGTTGGAGGTTACAGTAAGCTATGATGGTGCAACTGCACTCCAGATTGGGCAACAGAGCAAGACTCTGTCTCAATAAATAAATAAATAAATTTTTAATATGCTGGCCTGATTTGGCTTGTGTTTCTGGATAGTACAGAGACTCTTCCTTGCTTAGAATCTCTGGGTGGCTTTCTGGAGTCCATGAAGTAGAAGTCAAGAAATGAGAAGAAGTCCGCAGCTGCTTTAAGTGGTCAAAGGGCACAGAAGTTATCCTAGAACTCAATTCTTCTCACCCCACTTCCAATGACTCTGAACTGTGTGTTTGGGAATTTGGTAGCCATGTTTCTGCAATCTCAATCTCACCTTCTGTCACCAGGCTGGAGTGCAGTGGCATGATCTCGGCTCACTGCAACCTCCGCCTCCTGGGTTCAAGCCATTCTCTTGCCTCAGGTTCCCAAGTAGCTGGAATTACAGGCATGTGCCACCACACCCAGCTAATTTTTGTATTTTTAGTAGAGACAGTGTTTTACCATGTTGGCTAGGATGGTCTTCATCTCCTGACCTCATGATCAGCCCGCCTCAGCCTCCCAAAGTGCTGGGATTACGGGCACGAACCACCATGCCCAGGCTGCAGTCTCACCTTCTAATATAGCATATTAACTTGGATCAAAGTAGGTGTGGCAATTTGTTCATGTGGCCATCATGGTTTCCACTCTATAGCTAAAGAGATGTTGAATCAGTTCCCCCAAATATCTTAGGTATTTCTGGTCATGTCCTAAGACTGTATTGAATTTTATGTATTAGTAATGTTTATATGGCTTGGAAGATTTAATATGCATCATTATCCCATTCAGTGCAATGAATATTTTCTCTGGTGTAGGTATATGGCCTATGTAGCAAATATGCAAAATAGATAAAATATATAGTGCATTAAACTATGCTGTATTGCTCTATTCAGTATTCCTTAGTGAATAGAAAGAGTCCAGCCACTTCCCAAAGCATCTGGTCAATTAATAGAATTTTCAGTTTGGAGAAAACTAGTTCTATGAAATTTATATCTAACGCACTTGCCTTGTCAATAACTTAAATATTATATTTTTCCACAAGAAATAGTATTTCTTCACCCCTGCCCATGGCCTCCCTGATGTACATATAGTTAGCCTAGGATGTGGATTTCAAGGGTGACAAAATGTCATTTACATAATAGATGTTACTCTCATACTCAGTTTCAAGGAGTTCTTATCAATAATTTAGAAAGAATTAATAATATATTTATAACACATGCTAGAAGTAGGATAAAATTATTTATAAATGTTTAATAAATGTTTGATAGTGCTTTTGCCATCCATGTTATAAATGATAGATAGGTGACTATAGATACCTTGTTAAACATTTATGTCCCTTGGTTACGGTTATTCTATAATGGCTTGACAAAAGTTATTAAAAGAGTGAATTAACATCATACATACATTCTATAAATGAAATGTGGTAAAATATGTAAGATTTAAAGTAGTTTGTAGGAATGGTTGGGTTATTACAGCTAATGCTATTTACTCATTGGTAGCAATTTACTGTGCATAATAACACTAAGAGGCAGTTTCTCCTCATCCTGAATTTCAAATTAGTAGTTGCCAAATTTTGATTGGTTATGTCCTGTGATATTACTATTTTAATATTTTAGGGAAATTACTTTTAAATCATTCACACTTAAATAGTAACCCCCAACTGTGCTTTTTTTTTTTTTGAGATGGGATCTCTGTTGCCCAGGCTGGAGTACTGTGGTACATAGCTGGGACCTCAGGCATGCCAACTGCACTTTTATATAAGGGGAAGTGATGGTTGTTGCAGAGGACTACAGATCCCTATACAGGTTTTTAATTCAGCATCCTCACCCAATCCATTGAACTCGTTTTGAAGAAAAGTGTGGAGTGGTGAGAGAGAGAAGGGTACTCTTACATATTAGGTGGATCATCTCTGGGCAACCGTTCAGATCCCAGATATGTCATCCAGTTCTGTCTCACATTCCAGAAAAAAGAGGAGGTATATTATTGCCCTCGTTTATAGAATGGGTGTACCCACTCCCCCCCGAAAAAATCCACATTATTTATACAGTATGTGTGTATAACACTTTCTAAAACTCATCCAGTGTTTGTGTTTAAACCATCCAATATCCTTATCTCAATTCATATCTGATTAAGCTACACTCTTGCTTAACTTTTCTCAGTTAAACAGTGAATCAACGGTTGCCCTCAGAATGATGCTTGGGCTAATTTGCTTTTTAATATAGCTAGGGTGCCATGATTCTAGATAAGAAGTTTCAATCTAGGCACCAAACATATATCACATATTAGATATCAAGATGTATGAGATAGATAATAATGCAGATTTACCTGGAGAGGGATGTAGCTGTCATGTGAGTTCTACCGTCTCAACAAAGGAGGAGGAGTGGGGTTGCCACCCCCTCAGTTCAAGTCCACTGAGAGGGGCTGTAGAGGGAACCACTCTGAGGACTTGACATGTCCACTCATCTTATCTAAAGATGAGAAGCTATGGCTATTGGCCTAATGCAGAGGGTGGAGGGAGGGGGAGGTGCTGCCTCTATCATCCTGTCAAAGGTATGTGAGTTCTGGAGACAATTGTGAAGCATCAGTAGAAATGTTGATCTTGCTCAAGGGCTATCCTGCCAAGGGCAAGTGGCTCCAATAAAAAGAGGGCGTAGAGGAAGCAGGAACAGCCAAATAGGAGCAGTGAGGGAAGAAGTCTTATTATTATTATTTTTTAACAGCTTTAAGTAGCTGCAGGTGCTGACTTACCGTCCATCCTGTAGAATCAGGATCCAGGCGCCTGGAAATACTGATTAAGTCCTGCATGGGGAGGCACCATGGGGAATTATTAATGAAGACTTTCCTGCCCACAGTGCTGTGCTGATTTAACGCAATTCAAATGACACACACAAGCCCAGCCTCAACACACCTGTGTCTATTAGATTAATAAAAACAATTCAAAAGGATGAGTAGCTATATGAAAATATAACTAAGTATAGAGAGTGGCAATGATATGAAACACACGATGATACTAGAGTGAATTTGAACGACTGGAACCAGTAAAGACAGAGTAAGCGCCTCCATGGAGCAGGAGAAGCAGGTGAAAGATGGTGATGGAGGAGGCGAAGGAAGATTTGGCATGAAAAAGTAGGATATTCAGGAAAAAACATACTATTTTCAGTACACAGTACTGTCCTGCAAAGTAGGTTTGTTTTACTGAAGCAAAAGCTAAGAGATAACAAATAAGTATTACAATTTAAGAAATTCAAGACAACACTACAAACTGTAAAAGATCCTGTCCTCTGAATTCACATCTCATGTATTATCTATTTGTTTCCTACATCCCAAGAACTGCCTTTCCTCATTACTGTTATTTAACTTTTTGTCACCTTAATTAAATCAAAAGCTTTTGAAAAGTACAAACTGCCTGCTACGTTTTGCCTGATCTTAAAGCACCAAGCACTGGGCTGGGTACCCAGCAGGCATTCAGTAATTATTTGTGAATTTCAGGATTAGTCACAACATCATGCAAAGACGGTCACTTTTGCTTCTTTACTTAGCTATATTGGAGGCAGTTGCAGTAATGTATTCAGGCAGGTCAGGCCAAGACTCTGGCCAACCATGAAAATGGAAATTAAGGGATGACTTGAAAAATATGGAGAAAAGCATCAGTAGAATTTAGTAACAGACTGAATAGAATATGACAGAAACTCAGGTGCCATTTTGGAAAATGCCAAAAGCATCATTGAGGGCAAAAATCACCTAAGCAGGTGCCTTTATGCAATCAGGCATTGCCATGAAAGATCTAGTTATCACAGGAGGCTTTTTCTCTGTCTCCTTCCTGGCTTGCAAATACTGTCAAGCTACATTAGCACCAAAAGCAGTTAGATTGCAATGACCTTTACTAATCCACCACATTTATGTTTGGACTTTTCTCGCAATAAATGTAACATTACAATTATTAATGTCAGCATTTTCTTTGGAAACAGTGGTGAACTCATTAAGAACACTGCCAGGTGTTGCCAACCCCAGGTGTGAACCTAGTGGTTAGTGAGATGTAAATAACTCTTTATGGAAAATTTGCAGTCTAACGAATTAGCAGTCTCACACAAAGCCAAACTAGTTTCCTGTGTTTAGCTTCATTACACCACTAGCTGTTTTCCTGTAGGTCAAAGAAAAAAGTAGCAGATGCCCCTCCTTTTAGAATATAAATCAGATTAGCATCTACCTCATTGCTCGCTGTTTCCAAAGATAGCTGTCAGCCTTGCCATAAAGATGGTAAAAGATCCACACTGAAGGGCATGCATGTCAGGGATCCTGGAACTATTTTGCTTCTTTTCTTGGAGATGCATGCCTGTTAGTGGTGATGTGTCTTGCTCCGCTATGAGGATGTTTGTCATACCCACTGCAGAGTCCATATTACTTGCTATTTAAGGTAGTGGCATCTGCTGGGGGGGGTGGGGAGAGATGAACAATAGTCAGATCCTTGTTCAACAGCTGCTCAGTGGCCAGCAGCTGTTTTGAGATTCCTTTCCTGGTTCAGATGCTGTTTTCCACTTCTCTTCTTATAATCTCTGAAACAAATGTCAACATGATTACCATATGAAAAAAGTAAGCATTTTGGGATCTTAAAGTCCAGATGAGCAAATCTGGGAGGCTACTTGTGACTGCTTCTTGTTATGACTTGATAGTCTTTAAACGCATGCAGACAGTCGAAGGGTTTATGTATTCCCACGGATGTCATAATCACACTAACGACAAAGAAAATGTCTTCGTGTGCGATGACAGCTGTACTAAATTTGTGGCACTCAAGAAACATATTTGATTAATGTAGTTTACACTTGGTAACTTTTAAAGCAGCCATTTTTACCTTTTTTCTTTAGCCTAGATTTTTTGCTAGTTTGTTTTTTTTTTTTGGCACTAAACTGCATATTTTTACTTACTCGATGCCCCTTTAACTAATGTAGGTATTAACTGTGATGATTTCAATGAAATAGGGTTGCACTGTGGAAGTCAGCCACCTCAAAATAAGGGCTTGAACAAGTTACATAACCTCTCGGGAAAAATAGGGGTAATAATTTCAACCTCATAAGGTTGTGGTGAGTAATGAATGAGATTTTATGTAATGATCAATTTATACTAAGTAGACTGTGTGTTCATAAATGCTGGTGTCCTACTGTGTCAGTAAATTAGCATCCAATGTAATACAGTGTAGATTTCAGGTCTTCAGTAAATACACATTGATTTAAGATAGATTATGTTGCTGTTGTTGTTTATTTGTTTTTATCCATCATCTCAAATGTCTTCCTTGCCCAATATTCTCACCTCCACCAACAATACTCACAGACAGCACTCTCTTTTAGGAAGAGGGACAAGAGACTGACTCTGAAACACACATGAGTGCCCTGTTGCCATAACATCAGGATGGATCTAGGGCCCTGTAGAACTGTAGGACAAGGCAGAATGAAGGGAAACCAGAACGCCAGGTTCTACCCAATAGATTCAAGGATGCATTTGTTCGATGTGCATATCATGTATCCTTAGGGTGTGCTCAGCATTGTGTTAAATGTTATATATAAAAAGGAAGATATTTCCCTAATCCCAAGGAATATATGGTTGTCTTAGTCCATTTTCTGTGGCTTATAACAGATAACCTGAAATTGGGTGTTATAGAAAGAAAGGAAATTTATTTTTTACAGTTATGGAGGCTAAGAAGTCCAAGGTCAACGGGCCACATCTGGTGAGCCCTTTTTAATGGTGGAGACTCTACAAAGTCCTGAAGTGGCTCAGGATGTTGCAGGGTGGAGGGGGCTGAGCATGTCAGCTCAGGTCTCTTTCCTCCTCTTAAAAAAGCCACCAGTCCCACTCCCATGATACTTCATTAATTTATTAACCCACTGATCCATTAATCCACAAATAGGTTAACCCATTCTTGAGGGCAGAGCCCCAATGACTCACTCACCTCTTAAACACTCCACGCCTCAATACTGCCATGTTGGGGATTAAGTTTCAACATGAGTTTTGGAGGGGACAGATATTCAAACCATAGCAACTATGTAATGTAGGAATAAGAAACATTGTGTGGTGTCATGAAAAGCGTCCTGCATGAGGAGTGAGAGAACCTGGATTTCAATCTTGGCCCAACATTTCTAGATAGATTGTGAAGTTAGGGAATGTCTCTGTTTTTTAAGATTCAGTCCCCTCATCTGTGTAACGTGAACATAATAATAATAACAGCCCCTTTAACTTTATGATATTGCAAATACCAATTTAGTAAATATAGGAGGAGATTCTCTGTAAACTAAGCAAGCATTTCGACTAGATTCAGCCACACAAAGGCAGAGACTATGTTTTTTGTTTTATCACTTTATACTCATGTCTCAGGCCAGTGCAATTAGTAAACCTTCAACAAACATTCACTGAATGAATCGTTAAATGAAAGAGCTAGAATCATTGGACACATAGTTATGGAGTTAAACTTATTGCGCGGATAGATCATTTATAGTATTCTGTCCTACAGACATAAACGGAAATTCAGCGAAAAATGAAAAATTGCAGGTTTAAGTGAGTCTTGGAAAAACTCACTGAGTCATCCTAAGCTGGTTCTGGAAAAAAGTACTGTAATTTTTTTAAGTGTATAAAATTGCTGAATAAAGTTTCTTATGTGCCATTGTTCATTCATTTAATCCTCATAACAACTAGCTAAGAGAGGTGCTGTGATTAGACCATTGCATATAAAAGTAAATAAAGGCATAGGAAGGCTAAACACCTTGCCTTCTGTAATGTGGCTAGGTGGCTATAGCCATATGGTACCATCTTTATTTATAACAATGTGCCACTCTGCCTGTCTGTACCTGATAGATTGTTGTACTTCATGGCATGTGGGGTAGAGGCAAAGTAGCATGAGGAATACAAATAATATAATAATTTTAAAAACATTGTCAAAGAAAGCAAGGAAAATGGTAGTGTCATTGAGAGAAAACAGTAATTGGGATTTAATTTAGTGAGTAAACTTTTCAACACAAAATAGAAGCTCTTCATATTCTACTTCCAGTCTAGTTTTGTACCTTCATCTTGAACCCCTCTTCCATATACCCATGATTTATCCATAACTGTGTTGTTTTCTAAGCTATATTAGCTGTCACCTTCTTTTCTCCATGCTTACTGTTGCTTCTGCAACCCACCCCCAACCCATCTCCACCCTCACACACCTTCCCCCAGACATATCTTAAATGCCACTTCTTCTGTGAAGGTCTGTCTCCCACACAATTGGGCGATTTTTTTTCCATGTTTCTGTAGTACTTTTTGAGAACTCTACTTTGTCGATCATCCCATGTTGCCTAACAACCACAGTTGTCTTTGAAATCTTTATATTGTTGAAAAAATAGTTAACCTTGACAAAAGAGAGGGTGCAATCTTTACCTTAGAGGACGAAGGTGTTCTGTCTCCCGATTCGACTTTTGAGACTTTCTACAATAATGGAGATTGAAAAATCTTAGAGAATATTTAGTTACTCCATTTAGTTACTCCACTATTTAGTTACTCCATTTTATGTCATCTCCAGTTACATTTATTTATTTATTTGTTTGTTTGTTTGTTTGTTTATGAGACGGCGTCTTGCTCTATTGCCCAGGCTGGAGTGCAGTTGCATGATCTCCTCTTATTGCAACCTCCAACTCCCAGATTCAAGCAATTCTTCTGCCTTAGCCTCCCAAGTAGCTGGGATTACAGGAACCTGCCACCATGCCTGACTAATTTTTGTATTTTTGGTAGAGACAGAGTTTCACTATGTTGGCCAGGCTAGTCTCAAACTCCTGACCTCAAACGATCTGCCCACCTTGGCCTCCCAAAGTGCTGGGATTACAGGTGTGAGCCACCATGCTCAGCCAAGTTACATTTATAAAGAAGGAAATTTAGGCTCTGAGGAAAAAAAGAAGTTGAGTTCTCAAGTTTACAGAATCTGTTAGTTATAGGGCTGCTCCTAGATGGATACACTGAATGAAATATTTTTGCAATAAAATGATAGTATTTGTTGATCACTTGCAGTGTAATGAGCAGAAGCTGAGCACTTCACATAGAAAACTCATATTTAATATTGTTTTTGCTAAAAGTACCTGAAGAAAACAAATAACTTGTCAAAAATCATATAGTAAGAAAAGCATGGAACCAAGATTCAAACTTAGCCTAGTCCCCAAACTGAAGCTTGTTATTCCTTCTCTATAGGGCTCCTGACTCTACTTCCTTTACAATAACTGGGAAAAGGGAAATATTCTTAGTGTGAAATTCTAATCAGTATCAGCATGCAGAAAAGGATCTGTGTTGAACTCATCTGATTGGTTCTTGGGGCGGAGGGAACAGAGTAAAGCTGGTGATAGGGGAAAGGAAGCCCTAAAGCAGAAAGCAAGAGAGGGCAAGAAAACAAGTTCACAAATGGAGGGAGAATGTGGGCAGGAGAAAATAGATGGATCCTTCCCATCCTGCTCTGCCAAACTCTGGAAATACTACTAGAGTAGAAATATGATTTCCATTATGTGCAGCCAACAGAGAGGAACATATGAGTGGTTTGTGAGTAGTCTATGAATACTTGTTTTTAGCGTTTGACTCACATCACCTTAAGAGAGAAGCTAAAGATACGTATTGTTTGCAACAAATATTCAGATTGCATTATCTGTACTTTAAGCATCACAAGCAAAATACGTCTGTATTTAGGGCCTATCTTACCCTAGTCTAATAAATAAGGATCACTGGAGGCAATACAGTTAGATGAAGAGTTTAGCAATATCTCAAGCCTTTGCTTTTCTAATCCCTGGGTGGAAAAGTCATTGATAAATTCAGAAGCTTTTTGTTGTTTTTCTCAGATCAAAGGTAACATTGAACCATAGCCGTATTGTACTTGGTAATTGAAGAGCTAGGGAATGGAGGCAGAAAATCAGTTTGGATACCATGGCAGTTTATTCACGGTACAGCCGCAGGTTAATCTGTGAGACTAAGATGCAAGTATTTAATCAAGAGAGCGTGGACGTTTCTCTTCACATGAATATGTAGCAACACAGGGGAATTTATGCCTGAAAGGGCAATTTAGTGAAATTCCATACTTCCCTTGCCATAAAAGACAGAGACCATTTCTGAATTACCTTCTCGGGGTGACACCTGTGCTTTTGAGGTTTATGTTCCTCACACAAACTTGTATATAAGTGACAGCAATGGTCTTGCATAAATCAATTAGTTTAAAGCTATTTTTCTTTAAACTATTTTAAAAATGCCCTCATACATCTTTCCCTTCCCTATTTAGTAGAAAGGAACAGTACAGTCAGAAAAAAAAAAAAAAAATAGTCCTGTTAGTTCAAGTAGCAGGGTCAGCAAATACCAGGTCATAATGGATTTTTTTAAACATCTTTAGGATGCTACCCATTGCTCACCCTTTGCTTCAGTAGTGGAGAAATATGGCAATTATTAGCCAAACAGACAGGGTCCCAGGGCTCTAAATGCAGAGAGACTATAATTTTCCAAGCATTAGAGCCCATATCCTGTTGTCCTCAGTACTTCGAGGTCACCAGCACTTTACTCCCGTATTTACATTTCATTCTTTGCTACAAGGGAACCTGAGACCTTTAATGGATTCCCTCATATGCCCATTTAGTATTTTGCTGTGTCCCTTCCTTGCCTCTCCCAGGGTCCACCCAGGGGAATTAGAAGTATCTGCCTGAGAGTAATGGGTAGCGGGGGCACCGGATGAAGACTGATTTGGATTCAGTGAAAAAGAATTGGGGTTTTAGTGATGGCATTCGTATTTATCCTCTAGTCAAAAGCTGCAAAGATTGAGGGAAAGTTATTTAAGGAGGTGATGCATTTTATGTTTATTATTAAAGAAGCTTTTATTGCACTTCTATTTATAATGGTTGTTTGCCAGATGAAGCAAGTTTAATTATATAAATCATTTAAAAATAATCATAAAAGGCAGTATATATCAAAATGAGCAATTTGGTTAGGTTTCATTTATTTGCAAGATAATCCTATTAAAATAGCAATTTATATAATCTTTAAACATTCTTGCAATATAATAATTACTCTACCATCTATCCAATTAATATTGTAAATTATTTTATTTGAAATAAGATGGAACATTAACAAGAAACAAGTAAATAATGCCTCATCTGCCAAACTGTTATTTAACATTTTTAAAGCAAATTGTGTAAGACTTCCAAGAGCCTTCTTCTACTATGTGAATAAGCTCATATCTAAAAGTAAGATGTTTGCTCAAAATGTTGTCTTTGTTTCCCTCAGTCCCTGGGATATTCTTTATGGCATAATTGCTGCAGTGAATATTTTTTCATAAACAGTATATGATGTATTCTATAGCGTAGAGATGGAATTTGTGTTTAAATATGCACAAAGATAGACTAGTATGTAATGTTTCTTTCCAATTTGTTCTTCTTCAGCACAGCAGGACACTAATAATAGGGCAGGGAAAGGATACAATGACTTCTCAAGGTAGCTTGGAACTCTTGTTTTCTACTTACTGTAATCTGAAGTGTCAAGTCAACTGAAACACACAGGAGTCATTTTGAAATGAACAGAACAAGTCCATTCCAAGCATTCATATATTTGAAAATTTTAATGTAGAACAGTAAGACAATTTATATTTTGTCTTTTGGAAAATCCTTACTATACTTGAGTTTGTTTTTCTATCGATGGTGTTTAGTATAGCAATTGAGTCCTTGGGGCTTGCTCCAACCTTCTTTTTTACCTTTTTTTTTTTTTTTTTTAAAGATGGGGGTCTCAGTATATTGCCTAGGCTGGTTTGAAAATCCTGGGCTCAAGGGATCCTCCCAACTCAGCCTTCTGGTATTACAGAAGCGATTACACCACACACCTGGTCCAATTATTATTATTTTAAGATGAGTCCATTGTATGACCTAGGACAAGAGAAGAAATTTTCTTACTACATTCATTCATTTATTACAGCAGGGACAGTACTGAAGACACAATGGCCTCCTGGATCATACATTCCAGTGAAGGGGGATGGAAAATAAATACATATATGAATATTTAAGTAAGATCATTATGAGTTGACATTGGTGCCTTCAAGGAAATAAACTTGATGCTATTAGAGAGAATCAAAAGGCTGAGTCTATTTTAGGCTGTGTGTTTCAGGAAGGTATCAGTTGGGAACATACAAGTGCAGAGAAATCCAAAACGTATGATAATATCTGAGGAGTTTGCTGCAAGATTGTTGTGAGGTCATAGCTGTAGAAGGGCATTACAAAATCAAAAATGAAATAAAAATGTACAATGTTGTGAATAAATAAGAGAGAGTAGAAGGAGGGTGTTTCCTCCCCATTGCTTGGAGGATTGCCCCATGCATATAACCAACGCTAGTCTACTGCTAGGATAGGAAAGGGGATGGAACAGGATTCAGCAAGTGACTTTAAACCCAACAACTTTGTTCGGTAATGTAATTTTGCACTGTATGATACCACCTAAGGCCAGGCTCTGTTATTCTAGTTTATGAAATCATTTGGTTTAATGTTCCTTTTTAATATACTAAAATCCGTTATAATATACACACATGCAATTTTTCATATTCCTGAATTTTATTGTAGGGTTATTTAAGTTTTTAAAGATTTAATAAACACTAATATAGAAAGCCAAGCAGAAGCACAAAAACATTTTTCTCTAACAGCAGGACCCATTTAATTTAATCTTGGAAAACATGATTTATCCGTTAAGAGGGATACTATTAGAAAAAAATGAAAAATATTGTTCATGGCCATATATCATTGTAAAATAGCATATTCCAGTATTTTAAAACACTAAATGTGATCCAAATCAAAGTCAGCTTTTTCCCTTTCATTGACAATATGGAGCATATGTTGGGATTATGAGCCATAATTAAGCAGTAAGAGACAACAGGGTGTGTGTGCCGTGTTGGGAATGTGCCATGTGCTGGGTGTGTAAGATATGAGGCCAGGAACAGAGATGCCCACAGCCACCATGGTGGTGGCAAAATTCCAACCCAACATACAAGCATATGCCTTGCAGCATGCTTTCACCATATTAACATGCCCTTGTTATGAACACTCTACTTTATACTCTTTTACTTACTATGCATTATAGTATGAGAACATTTCAAATCTTTCTCCTTTTGGCCAAATCAGAAAAATGCAAATTCCACATTGGGGACTTTTCTTTTCCCAGATGTTTTCAAGGGTTTGCTTTACATTATTTCCTATAGTTTAAAGGTATGCTTCCATCTGGAATGTAGCTTCTCTATTAAATGCCAGAGTGGGCAACTGGAAACAGAGGTGATTTAAACCCAACAGCGAAACGCTAACTCAGAGTTAAACCTTGAACACTCCAGCGCAATAGAAAGCTGAAGTCATTTGTTTGGCTTCTCCAATTTCAGGAAATAGACTGGACCCTCTGAAGTTCTTAAATAAGACAAAAATAAATCTTATTCCAAGGAACTCTTGAGCTTTTAAAAATGGTGCGTAACGTCAGACAACACAATAAATTTCAAATTTACTATTTTCTTATTACATATAAAAATACATTTTGAGAAATAGATGAAAATGATTTGCCTTTTACTTTAATTAACCTGGGTTTGAGTCAGAAAATGGCATAAGCAAATTATTTGTCTTCCAACTAACTTCTTTAAAGATGCACTGTTGCAATCCTAAAACTTTGGGAGGCCGAGGCTGGTGGATCACTTGAGGTCAGGAGCTCGATATCAGCCTGGCCGACATGGTGAAACCCCGTCTCTACTAAAAAATGCAAAAATTAGCCAGGTGTGGCAGTGCATGCCTGTAATCCCAGCTACTCTGGAGGCTGAGGCAGGAGAATTACTTGAACCTGAGAGGCAGAGGTTGCAGTGAGCCGAGACTGTACCACTGCACTCTAGCCTGGGCAACAGAGTGAGAAACCATCACAATAAAAAAAAAAAAAAAAAAGTGCACTGTTGCAAGGGAGGCCTTGAGGAAGAGATTTTTTTGAGGTGAGAAAGCAAAGAAACATCCCTTAGTTGCAAGGCACTATTACTCTGACGGAGTAGACTTGTGCCTTTCCAATACTTAAATTCTGACCAAGAAAGACAGTAGGTCAAATAGAGTACACACACTTTGTAATAACACTAGATCTAGCCTGGGTTACAGAATCCTTTTATTAGGTATTTTCATTATATTGGGAAAGCCCAATTAAATAAAACAATATTTGTGGTCATATAAAGTCATAAAAATGTCAATACCTATTGAAATAGAATGAATAATAGTATTGATATGACCTAGCCTGAGAAAAATGAAAGAATTATAATCTTCTTGTAAAATGTGTTGAATTTGGGAAATCTGTTATAAAAAGACAGAGATAGAGACAAGAAATAAAGGGCAATATCAAGCTATATTCCAGATCTATATTCCAGTATTGAATTTTCCAGAATATTTTCACTGTTTTTGTAATAAAGTTCTTAAAATGCTTCTATAATTAAAAATTTGAAGGCTTAATTTGAATTTAAAAATATAATGCTTGTAACCTACTTACAACATACAAAATTTTCACAGATATAAAATAAGTAAGGAACAATTTTATTTTCATTTTTATTTTATTTATTTATTTATTTTTGAGACGGAGTCTCCATCTGTCACCCAGGCTGGAGTACAGTGGTGTGATCTCAGCTCACTGCAAGCTCTGCCTCCTGGGTTCCTGCCATTCTCCTGCCTCAGCCTCCTGAGTAGCTGGGACTACAGGTGGCCACCACCACGCCCGGCTAATTTTTTTTGTATTTTTGGTAGAGACGGGGTTTCACCGTTTTAGCCTGGATGGTCTCGATCTCCTGACCTCGTGATCCACTCGCCTCGGCCTCCCAAAGTGCTGGGATTACAGGCGTGAGCCACCGTGCCCGGCCGCAGGGAACAATTTATATCAGGAAGTTTAACATTTGGATAAAGAAGTTGGATTAGAAAACTTATAGGAGATTGTAATACAAGAAGGCAGTAGGTGAGATGTCATAATAAACAAAGACAGGAATTCAAAGGAGGCAAATACCATGCCCTGTCAGAAAAGTGAGGAGGGGCTCTTTGGAGAGGGTAAAATTTAAGGTGATATTTCAAATGTGGATGGGCTTAAGGAAGTAGAGAAGAATAAATTTGGGCAGAGCGATCAGAAAACATTTGGTGGGGAAAGGAGTGGCCCTCGCGGGGGTGGGGGCTTACCAGATCCAGGTTGCCCTGGAAGTGGGTGCCAGGAAGGTTGGAAGAGTAGAGAAGAAAGGGGTCTTGTCATCCTTGCTTCTGATCACCTAATTTTCAAACAGAAAATCTAGTGCCCCTAGAGTTGGTGGGTGGTTCAAATATACAATTAGAATGAGTCTAACCCTGAATTTGCCGATTTCACAGGCCACTGCTATTTTTCGTGCTGTGAACTGATTTGAAAAGTCGATTACCGAAGTATGCTCTTCTAGCAGCGGTGGAAAGCCTAGAAGGGTCCTGCCGGAGCGGGGATGATAGAGCCACTTAAGGAAGATTCTTCCAAAAGTGGTGCCTAGGAAGGACTGAGCACTTCTGTCAGGTTATGTCCAAAAAACAATTATATTCATGGAGATAGAAACATAGCGGATGAGTAAAGAAGTATTTTGGGGTACACTTTTACGTGGAACATGAAGTAGTGGAAAGAAATTCCTAGACCCAAGGAATGAATAGTACAGTTCAAAAGATAATCTTAATGTTTTCCCTGCTTGGAGAAAACCTCCCCACACATCTGTACTTTGTCTCCTTCTCTCTCAAATGTAGATCACAGGCTTGAGAAAAATTAAATATGCATCAAAAGACATAAATCAATCACCAGAGAGAAATGAGGAAATAGAGAAATAAGAAGGTATTTTTACTCTTAGCTATCCTTACTTGTGATTTTAAACTAAAACAAAATAAAAACTAGTCATTAGTAGAGGGAGTAAAATAGTTAACACTGATGAATACTTGTAAAGCCAAATGAAAGTCCAGATCATCAGAATTTGACCTTGAAGAAAATTAATTCACTACTTCTGGCATATGAGGAGATCATCAGCTTCCTGGAAAGGGTTCTTTTGGAGAAATCCAGCTTCTGACTGTAGCAGCCACATCACAGTTGTCTTAAATAACAGGGCAGATGGATAAAGATGCACCATAGAAATTCTTCTTTGGGTTAGAGCCTACATTGCCAGGTTCCTTTCCTTCTCTCACGTGGCCCTGGGTGCTGGTTACCCTGTTCCTCACCTCCCAGAGAATGGCTTCAGCCAGCGCAACAGCAGTGCACACGACCAGTATGCAGAACTCACTTTGCTTTTTTGCTGGTACTGAGGGTGCCACTGAAGGGGATTCCTGGATGGAGACTCCACAGGAGGAGATACAGATCGTTTATGGGAAGGGAGGGACAAGAAACTGAGCAAATAATTAAGGAAAGATACGGAGGTGAAAGTAAGTTCCTGTGAATACGCTGAAAGAAAGGAGAGATCAGTTTTTGCAAGAGTTACTGGTAGCAGACAAGTAAGAAGCAGGTCTGTAGTCATTGAAATGTCGTTCCTGTACCACATTTGCTTTTATTCCACTACTGCAGATTGGGAAATAAAATTTCCCCTGGAAAACAAGGGGAAATTGCATGTTCTTTACTCAGCATAATTGAGGCTGAAAATTTCAACACTGCTTAGATGGAAAATGCCACAGAAAACAAAATGCTGGTCTAGATCAAGTACCAGATGTGAAGCATTTACTAAGCAAAATATACCTTTCAAATATACTTACTTAAAAATATAAACAGTGCGATAGAAACAGTTCATAACATTTCTTTATTTTTTAACATTATTTCTGATTTTTCTAAGTTTTGCACAGGCATTTGGAGCCTATTACTTACACTCTTACATGTGAATTTATTTGAAGACAATTTAAAGTTATGTATTTTAGAGCTGTCAGGATTTAGGAATATTTCTGTGATGCGTAGGGCGTTCCATATAATTCTTTGTTAACACTAGACCTCAAGTTGCACAAAGTCAACTGGAGGAAAACTTAAGAGAAGACCTGGCTTAGACAGTGAGAAAGGTGTTCAAATAACATAGTAATGATGGTAATAGCCAATGTGTATTAGTGGTTACCAGGTACCTGGCATTCTACTGATGCTTTTCACGCATCATTCAACTGTGCCTAGCCTCGTATTTAAGGTTGCATTTTTATCTGCTAAATCTGGCCACGCTCCTCTTATTAACAATAAGAAACGTGAAGTTAAAGATCTCTCCCAAAGTCATAGAGCTGTTAAGAAGTAGTTGGAATTTGGAACCAACATCTTTTGTACTTCAGAGCCTATCTTTTAAATGCTACACTATAATTTAGCAGGCTCTAATGAAACAATGCAAAAGTTCAATTTGCAGAAAGACTTAATGACAAAAATGATGGGCAGAATTTGTCTCATTGACAATGACAGTTGAATACTTTAAGAATGAAGAAAAATGTAGTTTAGTTTTCTTTGAATTTAGATTTGACATATTTATTGTTTCTTTGTAGAAGGATGAGTTTCGCTTCAACTTGATTTGAATAGACACTGAATAAGCACAGCTGCTTTATTTTAACTTTGACACAGACAGGAATGCATGGAAAGTTTCATATGGGAATGAGTAGAAACTCGTTTGAGAGAAACTGAGCAATAGGACTAGAGTTCTACTATTATGGAAAAAAATAACATCCTTACTATAAGCCACACTAGATTGAACACTATATATATAAATATATATATATATTTATTTATATATATATTTATATATATTTATTTATATATATATATATATATATATATATATATATATATATATATATTAGGCTCCTGCCCTTGCACAGAAACTAGGAGATAGGGATGCAATCTTCCTTAAATACATTTCAAAAAGATGATTCCCTGGTAGCTGAGAAAGGTATTCCTGGATCCTAAACCTGGAATAAGGCTCACCTAGCTAGAAAGGATTTCCATATATTTTAACAAGACAGAAAACAAATTTACAATTACATGTTTTCCTAAGTGAATGTTCTATAAAAAGATGAAGGCAGAGGTTAGGAGGTAGTCTCTTCTCTTATTTTCAACAGGATGACTTATTTTTAATATATATTTGCACTTATTTTAATATATGTTTGCTCTTATCCTTACCAAATATGGAAGGTTTCTGGAATTGTTGACTGAGATATTATAAATACTGTAAGATGTCTTTGCTATTATTGTATTATTATCATCATTACCATTGAATATAATGATTGTATAATCAGAGGTGTGTGTGTGTGTGTGTGTGTGTGTGTGTGTGTAAAATAAGCCAGAGAAGATATGAGTATTGGGCAATGAAGATGTTAGAACAGTCAACAGGCCTGGGAGTAATTGTTGGATATCTGAATGGAGACAAGTACATTACAGATGGCAGGATAAAATTTTCAAACATGGATGAGAACATTAATATAATCCATGAAGCTGGAAGTTTAGGTTCAGAGAATATAAATAAATCAGCATGACCTCAGGAAAAGGCTGTGTTTGGGGATAGTGAGAATGATAAGACATTTTGCTGGGACAGAATTATGGAAACTTTTTAGTGAGAAATACAGATTCAATGAAATAGGAAAGTATGGAGTGGAGTCCTGTGCTGAATGTGGTTTGTTTAATATGCTAAGTCTCACAGTGGGGTGCTTGTAAAATGAGCCTCAGGAAGGCAAGATTATCAACCAGTATATGTTAAGCAATGTGGGAGCTTAATAAGGCCCTGGTGCATGCGGTAGCCGAGGAAATGGAATGGAAGAAAAGAACACATTCAATGTCAGGACAGAGGAACAGAAGGAGTCAGAGTGACAGAAAAATGTTGCACCTCAAAGAAAGCCCTAGAGTTAATGGCTTTAGAGAAAATAATACATAACAAAGAGGAGCATGAGGATACTGCCTCTTCTTCTGTTCAAAAAGCTGGGCTGAGGATAGAAACAGAAGAATTGGACAAAAACTACCAAAAAAGAGCAAAAATAGTTCTCAAAAGACTTTCCTTTCAAGTTGGATTATTGCATTAATTGATTGATTGGAACAGATACTAGATTTATACAATATAAATATACATCCATAAATCCATGAATTAAAGTCTTTCTCATTGATTTCCATGGGGCAATTAGCCAAAGGTCTTTCATTTGCTCACAGGCAGCTCTATCCCCTTCTCTAAAACTGTCATGTAAGAAGGTAGCTGCAATTCTTAAAGTGAAGAGGAGAGGAAGAGCTCACTCGTGACTTATGAAACCATTTGGTTTGTTCACACCGTGGGTCTGCATCACTTCCCAGACAAGGATTGCGGTTTTTAGTAGTTGCTTTACCGCAGGGCCAAGCACTTGGTCTGGTGTTGGTTCTCCATAAAGGTTTGTTGAAGTGAAGTGTACTATTATAATTATGTAAGCAGCATGCTGACTTATGAGAATTATTGCTCAGGAGGGAGTTCTCGGGATCAAGGGTGGTTTGGTGGAGATTCCCAAGCGACACTAAGGGTAAAATGAGTCTATAATGGGTGAGAGCTATATGGTTATTTATTTTTCTCTAAAAGAGTTTGGCAGAAAGAGAGTAGAGTCAAAGAAAGCTGAGAGTAGAACTAATACAAAATTGGATTTGTATGGAATGCTCAGTATAATGTCAAAGGAAGGAAGAAGTTAGTTTTGAAAATCTAGAATACAGCCCACACCCCATTCAACTCTCTGTTTGCAATTTAAGGGAATTTCTCCAGTCACTCTTCCCAGCAATAATTGTAGGTACCTCATTAAGCTGCCTCTAAATTGTATTGTATGAATATTTTATAAGGCAATTTCGTTCATCTAATCATCATATTGAGACTGATTAAAGAGGAGGGAAGGAATGGTTTATTTCTGATATCTGCACTATTTGTTGTTGTTGTTTAAAGGCACCTTCCTCTACAGAATTGGATTTTATTATCCTAAAGCCATACATACTGTATTCAAAATTCTCTATTTGAAGTGGCCAATTCAGTACTGATTTCTAACAATGAAGTTTTAGAGAACATTTCTCTTTTGATGTTGTCAAAATTTTTCTTTCCATCACAGGAAAAAAGAAAAAGTCATGACTAGTCAAAGTGTGTAGGCTTTGGCAAACGATCATCCTATGCAGAAAAGTTGAAACTCTTTAAATTTTTAGAAGGATCTGTCCTCCTTGCAAGGAAGAGTAAGAGTCTCCAAGAATAATAAATATGGTCAATATGTAAGGCACATTTATTTTCCAATTTTTAATAACCATGTTCACCCTTTAGTTATTTTCCTTTATTTAGCGATAGTAATGTAATTTGACATCTAAGAATTTTTTTAATAAACAAAGCAAAAATAATTCAAGACAAAGACAGAGGCACCAGCTATTTTCTGGAAGTACTGAGATGAATACCATAAGAAAGGAGAAAAAGAGGGTGAGACTTTTTTTTTCAAAAACATCATCTTTTAAATCCAGCACAAAGTAAAATTCCTCCAATAACAAATTACTGATTTAGTATAATATTATCAATAAGCACCTGAAACTTTCCTGAAAGGGAAATATTTTTAAAATTTATTAAGTAAGAGGCATTTTTGGGTGATGTGTTATGATTTGTAAAACAAAGAAAGCAATGGTTCCATTTACTGAATTGGCTAGAACTTATCTGGATTATGTTACTTTTCTGGATCAATTTGTTCAAAGAGATGTTCAGAATTAAAACATGTGCAGTGGGGAATGAACAGAATGGTGAGAGATTTAAATCTATCCAGGCTATCATAATGTTTAGCAAGGAGAAGAGTCAGCTTTGGAAAACACCCAATAAGTAATGTAAGCTATGTGACTGGTTATCACTTAAGAAAATACTATTTCAATAGAGCCCAGAATACAGAACAGCATTTGTGTGTTACAGGTAGACAAATTTAGGAAAAACATACGGAAGAATAAATTTAATAATTTTAACTATATAAAAAACTGTAGTATGTACACTCAGGAAATAGTGAGTTCTCCATCACCCTCAGCAGTCGGTAGACAAAAGATATTTTCCATAGAACCCTTATAATACTTGAAAGGAGATTGTATGTGTAAAGTTTTAACTCCTTTTTAACTAAATATAAATAATATTACTTTTAATGAATACATTACAAATAATTTTGAACATACATTTGATTATAGGATACTATTATAAATAAGTTTTGAAAATTCATTCAAATATATTATGTATGTGTATTATATGCTAAGTGTATATGTATTTTTTAAATATATAACCATTTTTGGTTTGCTCAATTATCCTTTGAGGCCATTACTCAATGTGTGCTAAAACTTGCTCTTCTCACCAGTAAGTACTTTTAAGCTCAATTTGCCTGACTTTCTATATCCTTAGCCTGCGAAGATACACCCTGGGACAATTCATTTATATTATCTTGTGTATCTAACAAATTATAAAATAAAAATCAAATTAATATGGTCGACATCTCTTGAGGAATATCTGAAACTGTAGTTTTATTTGTTGTAGATCTGATTTGGGGGTTAGATATCTCATATTTCTAGGATGTTTCGCCATGAAACAAGCAGTCCAGAGATATTTTGCTATGTAGTGTAGCATTGCTATGTTATTTGCTTATGTATAAATTCAGAAGAATGAAAGTAAAATAAAATAATACAAAAAAAGCAAAAGGAGCTACATTGCATTCAAGTCACTTTGTAGTTAAATGGTTCCTTGAAATATAAGCCAAAGAACCTACCTGAATTTCCACCCAGTAGATGTAGGAAACCTGGTTTCTATAATCTTCCTGGCTATGGAATTTAAAGAACTTAAAAAAAAAACTGATTTCAGAAACCCATGAGCCTACCATTAAAATATCCTTCCCTATAAAATGATTTTACTCATCACAGATGTGTATTTTATAGTAGGTGGGATGCTCTGTCAGGTGTTTATAATTACAGAGATATTACCTGCCACCAAAATATTTACAAATTTGATTTTATAGTTAATGGTATGGAGAGGGAGCTTGTTTTGAGGGAACAGATAACAAGTCTTATGTTAGGCATATTTGAAATTTAAAGCAATGGCAAAATATACAGGTTTAGGAGTCCTGAACATTGAGGAGAAGTTAAGTTCTAGAGTTCCTATTTAAGGATCATTCAGGTAGAAGTAGACTGTGATGCAAGAGAAAAACATGTTCAAGAAAGGTATTGGGGCTGCCCTTTCTAAAGCAGATAGGATATATAATAGTCTGCTCTCATGCTGCTATAAGGAACTGCCTGAGAGTGAGTAATTTATAAAGAAAAGAGGTTTAATTGACTCAGAGTTCCACAGGGCTGGAGAGTCCTCAGGAAACTTACAATCATGGTAGAAGGGAAAGGAAACAGATCCCTCTTCACATGGCAGCAGAAAGGAGAATAATGAAAGCTGAGTGAAGGGGGAAGCCCCTTGAAAAACCATCAGAACTTGTGAGAACTTACGCACTATGGTGAAAATATCATGGGGGAAAATGCCCCCATGATTCACTTACTTCCCACCAGATACCTCCTACCACACATGGGGATTATAGGAACTACAATTCAGTATGAGATTTGAGTGGGGACATAGCCAAACAGTATCATTTTACCCCTGACCCCTCCCAAATCTCATGTACTCACATTTCCAAACACAATCATTCCTTTCCAACAGCCCCCCAGATTGTTAGCTCATTCCAGCATTAACCCAAAAGTCTAAGTCCAAAGTTTCATCTGAGACAAGGCAAGTCCTTTCCACCTATGAGCCTGTAAAATCAAAAGCAAGTTAGTTACTTCCTAGATGCAGTGGAGGTTCAGGCATTGGGTAAATACACCCATTCCAAATGGGAGAAATTGACCAAAACAAAGAGGATACAGGCTCCCTTCAAGTCTGAAATCCAGTGAGACAGTAAGTAAATCTTAAAGCTCTGAAATAATCTCCTTTGCTTCCATTTCTCATTCTAGGTCATATTGATGCAAGAGGTAGCTCCCATGGCCTTGGGTAGCTCTTCTTCTGTGGCTTTGCAGGGTACAGCTGCCCTTCTGGCTGCCTTTACAGGCTGGCATTGAGTGCCTGCTGCTTTACCAGGCACATGCTACAAGCTGTAGGTGGATCTACCATTATAGGGTCTGGAATACCATGGCCATCTTCTCATAGCTCCACTAGGCAGTGCCCCAATGGGGACTCTGGGTGGGGGCTCTGACCCCACATTTCCCTTTTGCACTGCCCTAGCAGAGGTTCTCCATGAGGTATCCACCCCAACAGCAAACTTCTGCCTGGACATCCAGGTGTTTCCATATATTCTCCAAAATCTAGGTAGATGTTCCCAAACCTCAATTCTTGACTTCTGTGCACCCACAGGCTCAACACCATGTGGAAGCTGCTAAGGCTTGGGGATTGCACCCTATGGGGCCATGGCCTGAGCTGTACTTTAGCCCCTTTAAGCCACAGCTGGAGCAGCTAGGACACAGGGCACTAAGTCCCTAGGCTGCACACAGCAGCAGGGGCCTAGGCCTGGCCCACAAAACCATTTTTTTCTCCTAGGCTTCTGGGCCTGTGATGGGAGGGGCTTCCATGAAGATCTCTGACATGCCCTGGAGACATTTGCTTCATTGTCTTGGTGATTAACATTTGGCTTCTTGTTGCTTATGCAAATTTCTGCAGCGGGCTTGAATTTCTTTCCAGGAAAGGGGTTTTCTTTTCTACTGCATCATCAGGCTGCAAAGTTTTCAAACTTTTATGCTCTGCTTCCTCTTGAATGCTTTGCCACTTAGAAATTTCTTCTGCCAGATACCCTAAATCATCTCTCTCAAGTTCAAAATTCCACAGATCTCTGGGCAGAGGCAAAATGTGTCTTTGCCTAGCAAGAGTGACCTTTACTCCAGTTCTCAACAAATTCCCCATCTCCATCAGAGACCACCTCAGCCTGGACTTCATTGTCTATATCACTATTAGTATTTTGGTCAAAGCCAATTCAACAAGTCTTTAGGAAATTCCAAACATTCCCGCAATTTTTCTGTCTTCTTCTGAGCCCTCCAAACTGTTGCAACCTCTACCTGTTACCCAGTTCCAAAGTCACTTCCACGTTTTTGGGTACCTATATAGCAGCACCCCACTCTTTGTGGTACCAACTTACTGTATTAGTCCGTTATCATGCTGCTATAAAGAACTACCTGAGACTGGATAATTTGTAAAGAAAAGAGATGTAATTGACTCACAGTTCTGCAGTGCTGGGGAGGCCTCAGGAAACTTTCAATCATGGCAGAAGGAGAAGCAAACATGTCCTTCTTCACATGGCAGCAGGAAGGAGAAGAATGCGAGCCAAGTGAAGGGGGAAGCCCATTAGAAAACCATCAGATCTTGTGAGAACTTACTCATCATCACGAGAATAGGATGGGCGAAACTGCCCCCATGATTCAATTACCATCCATTGGCTCCTTCCTACCACATGTGGGGATTTGGGAACTATAACTCAATATGAGATTTGTGTGGGGACACAGCCAAACCGTATCAGGATGCTTGAGGTAGTCAGGGGAGGAAATGAGAATGAATCTCTGGACTGCGGAGAGTCTCCTGCTAAAATATTAAATCTCTAAAGCAAGTCTAAAAGCTGCCAATCTATTGAAAAATAATCCATGCTACCCTTCACCTTGGCTGTACTGGTAATGCTGTGGCCCACATTAATCTACTGATGAACCTTTAAAATTCTATCCAGGAATCCTCTTTAGATTACAAATCATCCTACAGTGGATAGGGCAGGGTCAATAGAAAGGTTCAATCCCTTCATTTTCAGAGGGCATTTGGTTTTGGAAAGGTAACTCTCAAAGGCATATACCTCAAGGAAAGCATCACCTCACCCATGCTAAGAAAACCCCACTGTTAAAACTCTAGTAGAAAACCCAAGAAAACACCTTTACTCAGGTATTAAGTGAGTTGGCTGCTTATTAGTGTGACATGCTATGTTTAAGTACCTACTAAGCTGTTAAGTAAATGTTACACTTGTCACTTATATGATTTGACATTTCTCAATACAAAGAGAAAAATGACAGCCAATATATCTAGAGTTTTAAAAAGTAATGATACATTCTGAGTATATGAGGCTAAGCAACGAAAAAGATACAATTACATGTTTATGTAAATACTGAGAAACATATTAAGCTAAAATTATATGATAAAAACAAACCTTAGAAACCTGATTGATAGCCATATGTAGCAGATCATACAGTAACTTTTGCACTTGTGTGAGTTTCAGTAGAAACATCCTGCTTTTGTCTTATTTACTTTATTGTATCTGCACCCTTTTGGCAAAGAACACAAGAAAACAGGATTTTACATATAGTAAAAACCCATGTTTTTGTAGATCACTTTATTCCAGATTTATCCATGGGTCTAATGCCATTCCCCCATAAAGTAAAATTTGCAAACCATAATACAAAAACTATCTGTATTATCTTTATCTTTTATTCACTTTATTTTCCTAGTCCACAATTTGCCTATTAGATTATGATCAAATTTAGCATCTCAACATTAATGAAAATCAATAGCAGGAACTCAGATAGACAGAATTTAAATTGGTGCCTAGAGAAATCCCTCAATGCCCTCCTCTTTCTACAGAAGAAGCCAGAGTTGTGGCTCCAGAGAGTTTCCACCATTTACTGGCCAATTTTGAATGAGGTAATTCTAGCCATAAATCTTAGTAGGGAAACACTATTGTTGAACACTATAGGTGTTCCATTAATTGAGAGGAACATTGGGTCAGAGATAATACTCTGCTTACCCAAGGGCCTTCTTGCTCTCCTGTGTTTGGGTGCACTCAGTTATAAAAAATAAAAAATAAAAACCTGCACTGATTTAACTCTGGCCATTGCAACTGGGATTTCCAAATGCTAAGTGCTAATGCATGATTTAAAAGTATGCTATTTCCTCATTCCTTTTGGGTTGCAAAGCTTTTGTCTCTAAGTTAGAAACATCAAGGTCACTTGAAGGTCAGACAGAATAAACCACATGATGTAAACATCTGTGGTTGGGTTATGCTACATGAACAATTCTGTGGTCTCTTAAATTGGACTTGTAGGTTTGAAATCTGTTCATTTAGAGACTAAAAACAGAAAGTTATTTGAGTTGATTTTAGTTGATCCAATATCTTCTGAAAGATTAAAATATTACAGCTTAGATAGAATCAATAATGAAGATAAAGGGAAATTTTAAAGTCTGTAGTCATTTTAGTCATGGCTAAATCCTATAAACCCCAATAATTTATATAAAATTTTGGAAGTTAATCTCGTAGTAACAATTTGAGTTGACTAGTTATATAGTTAAAATACATCACATCAAATTATCTCAAAATGTTTACAACTCCGATACAGATTTTTTTTTTCAGACAGCATATAATTTTCTTTATGGAAACTCATTATTCGATGGTACACAAATAAAAAATTATGAAGAACAAGAATGCCACTCTGAGTTCCAAATCGAACGATCTCTTTTTTTCTATGATAGGTTAGTCAATGATAAATGAGATGAAAGATACTTGGAGCTTCCCTTGATATGTAATTCTTCTTGAATTGCATCATTCCGGGATGTTAATGTGTTTTTCCTGTCACATTATGAGATATAATACAGCTCTGGAAAGACTGGCAGTAAAGAAACATTGAGGACTAGAAATTAATTTCCTCGGTGGTTCCTGAAAAATTTCATTAGCCTGGAGGGTTAATTTTACAGTTTTAGTGCAATCATTATTTATCATCTCTTGGTTTATGGGAAAGAATTAGAGTTATTAGCTATTAAATTATCCATGAAAATTTGACACTCCTTTAGACCAAACAAACCCTAGGGCTTGCTGATTTTCCCAGTGTGAAACATCTGTGGCTTCAGCTAGAAAGAACTTAACATTGTCTAATTAGATTTCTAAGATTTATAAGGTTCAAATACTTCATTATTAGAAACTGGAAAATTAGCGCAAAAAGTTAAATTCTCCTTATTCAAGTTTATTTAAAACATCCTTAAATATAAGTGCATTTTAAAAAATCAAGAGTGTTGGTTTGTAATTTAGTCAAGCCAAGCATGAAGTGCCTAGATATCTATGATCACTTTTAGATATCTGGTATAAATTGGTACACAACTTTCCTTGGAAAATATTGGAAATAATTTGATATTGATTAGATAGTACTGGAGAAATTGTAAACGTATCACTTTTCCCAAACCATTGAATTAAAGGTACATGTACTTGCTAAAGGTATTTATTAGTCTCTGATTCTTGGTTATCTGAGGAATACAAGACAAACAATATCAACTTAAGAAGTATTATTAGTTTTACAAACTTCCTGCACCTGTTCCTTCTGTGTGTTTTTACTATGAAAAATGTTCAAAAGAAATTAAGTTCTAGACTAGGGGATTAGTAAAGATATTGCAGTCTCCATTTTATTTTTGTGATATTCTCCCAAGGAAACCAACAGGCTTGTTTCTTAGACCTTTCCATGTAGGAGACAGTGAAATTCAAATGCCTTTTTTTTTTTTTTTTTTTTTTTTGCAACAGAGAGAACAAGTTTGGATGTAAATATCTGGGATGTCCACTCTTCTTTCAGGCTGCTAAACAAGGTAGCAAAGTTTTTTCTGCCAACTGAGCTGCCGCTTACCATCTTAACCCTACATTTTTAGGAATTCATCTCATCCAAGTTGGCTACAGGGGTTATGTTGACAACAGAACCCTGCTGCCACTATATATGAGAGCTCTCCAAGTAACTAGAACCCTACACAGCCAAATAGAACTTGCAGCTTTCACCTCAGGGGTAGGACATGTTTTTCTTCCTACCTCGAAAAAAGACATTGCATTGTACGCTGATGGATTTCAAGAACTTAGGCTTAATTGGTTCATTCAACATACAGATTGCCTCAGTTATTTAAAAAAATATGAAAATAAATTCAAGTAAGTGATTTAAGCAGATAATAAATGTCACATATATGATAGATTTAGATAATTTTAACATCTAAACATTTAAGGTGGTCATACACAAAAAAAGGAAGATCATTTGTCCTTGATATTGATGTTTTTTCAAATGCCAACTAGAATTCTTTTCCATTCTGGTTTGCAATAATTTTATTTTAGTTGAGAATAATGAATATAAAAATACATCAAATATTAGAGAGACTGTTAAACTTCAGCATAATACACAACAGTTGGTCAAAGTATTTCAAAAACTCCCTTTTGCATATAATATGGATATAGTGAAATTATGGATATCAGGAGAAGCCTTAACGTCTATAAGAAGAGAAATCCCCTCTTTTATCAAGTGGAAGAAATAAGAAAAGTGGAAAATTGCCCAACAAACAAATGATCATTAAACCACGGGGAATAGAAAAGAAGATATGATCATTGATCACTATCCTGTGGGAAATTCCAGTCGAGGGGGCTGATAGAATCAAACAAACTACACTAAAAAATAAATGCTAAAGGGAGGCAAAGACAATAGCTGCAACGGGATTTTTTTAAGTGAGAATAATCAATGTGAGTTTCTATAAAGAATAAATTCATGGAGAAAGGGAGGACCTAAAACGTGTGTGAGACTTCATGCACTAGAAAGCCAGGTACGGTCTCCCCAGGCAAGGTAAGCAGGGAAGGGAAGAAGACAGATTCAAACATGAGAAGCCCTAAGGATTACGGTGGTAGGTCAGCGTAGCTGGAGTGAAGGGCTCACTTCTGCACTTCCCACACTCCCTCCCCAACTGTTAGTATGTAGATTTAGTAGATGCAGGAGGCAGATGGGGCAGATGAGGAGGGTGCCCGGAAAATCTCTGGCTCACCCCACAAATGCTACACCAGATGCTTTTGTGTAGATGAGGGAAACTGCCCGGGATCTTGTCTGTGCATGCCCACAATGGACTGGGGGCTTGCCTGTGCACTGGGAGAATGGGGTGGAGCCACAGGGAAATTCATGCCTCGTGCAGTGGGGAGGAGCCTGGCCTCTTCAGCTTGTGTGGATGGCGGCTTGGTAATCAATCTGTTAAGTGGGGGCCTGTTAGCAGGACCCCTCCCGCTTTGCTGAGAGTTTTTTTTTTTTTTCCTTTTTTCCTTTTCACCCAATAAATTTTGCTCTAGGCACTCTTCAACATGTCCACATGCCTAATCGTCCCTGATAGTGTGACAAGAACCCCGTTTTAGGTGAAATAAGGAGCAAAGATTCTGCAACAGGTTCATTACTTTACACGTTTGTGAAGATTAAATCCCAACTATCTGTATTAGACTGCTCAGGCTACCATAACAGAATAACATAGATTAGATGACTGTAGATGACTGGAAGAAGACAAGTTTATTTTCTCACAGTTCTGGAGACTGCAAGTCCAAGATTAAGGTGCCGGTAAGGTCGGTGAGGCCTCATTTCCTGGCTTGCAGACAGCTGCCTTCTCATTGTGACCTCACATGGCCTTTCCTCTGTGTGTACACATCTCTGGTGTCTCTCCTTTTCGTGTATAGACTCCAATTCTGTTTGATTAGGGACCTGACCTTATGACCTTATTTAACCTTAACTACCTCCTTAAAGGCTCTATCTCCAAATACGGTCACATTGCAGGTTAGAAGTTCAACATAAATTTCGCAGGGAATACACAATTCAGCCCACACAACTCTATCTGCAACTTTACCTTCAGTTTCCCAAGATTGGCCTAGGCTATCATCTCAGAAGGAGAATATCCTCACAACCTTACTTACTATTTGAACGCTCCCACCTGTTTCCCATACTCACAGTGAGGCCTAGAACAGTAAATCTGAAAAAAAGGAGCAGCTAATTTGCTCAAAAAAAAAAATTAATTAAAGGAGATGTCTTTGGGAATGAGGCTTTCAAAAGAAAAAAGATGGTGAAAATAAAACAACTCCCCGGTAAAAACTGAAATAGTGATCACTGGAGTTAGATTTTTTAAATACATGTCGGCTAATTTTAATGTATCACTTTGGGTTAGTGTTTCTAATAAGAGAACCTACCATGAGTAAAAGCTGTAACCTGATTTTCTTTCTCCTTTTTGCTTTTGACTGTTCATTTTCTATTTTATCCCATTCCAAAAAAATAGAGTAGTGCACATCCCTTTAAAAAGCCTCAACAATGGAAGAAAAGATATATTTATTGATGTCTTTTGAAAATGTACTGCCCCTTTAATTTGAGCAGCAACCAGATATGATAATTTATATTCTCCAACATGAGGAGGACTATTCATAACCTTGTATAAGTGAAATAAAGCTCTATTTTGACCTGTAAATTTTCAGTCAAGCTTTCCTTCAATAGTCCTAAAAAGCCATAAAATGACTTTTGAAAAAAAATTATAGATAATGAATTTTAGGCTTAACCGAAGAAATCTATAATAGAAAAATAGTTCTCCAAAACTCTGAGTATAACAGGAAGTATAATACAATCCTAGATACTAAAATCAATTTTCACATGCACAACTGGAAAGGTTGTATCCGTTTCAAATATGATGTGAAAGAAAGGAATCTGTCATACAATTGTCTTATTCTTTAAAAGACATGAACTTTTTTAAGATTCAAAATATGCTGAAATTAATCGAGACTATTCTTTGGATTTGAAACTAACTCCTAATCATACAATAGGGGCACTTATTTCTTTGTCATCTGGAATTGATGAGGCTGTTAGATGCTAATTTCAGGGTGTCACTAGCAACCATTTTGGGAGTAAAGATTGATTTGAATAACAGTGGGTTTTCCTTGCGGTAAAGTAGAAATACAATTAGAGGAGGAAGCTCATAATTTATCTCAGCTTTATGTAAAAATATTATCAAAAAGGATAAGAGCAACTAACAAATGCTAAAATGTGCCAAGAATTTTAAATCTTCTGTCTGGTTTAAACAAGAATCTGTATCAAATTTTCTTTATGTTAGTTAGTCTTAAAAATATTGGTAAAAACACTGGTATAGATAGATTTAGATTTAGATATTACATCTAGAATTAGGTTAAACAAGATCTGGTAACGTATGTTACTGCGTTACTTGAGCTTGCAAGTAGTTGGAATTTATATCATTGAAAAGATGTCATGATTTTCCAGAAGCATCAATAATAGCTATTTTTCAGAATGAAAACTCATTTTTATGAACTTAGAAAAATTTCATGAAAGTATTTCATTGGCTTGTAATATGATTCTAGAAGTTGCTATTAGGACATCTGGATAGATTATGAAATTTCTGTTTAGTAGGCTCCAATTCAGGGCATAATATTTAGCAACAGAATCTGTAATTTATGCTTTATACTGCAAACTTCTGTGGTTTAATTAAATTTGAGTATTTAAGTGTTATAATAATTATTTATCTAGAATTTCTTTCTAAATCACAATCTGATGTAGGATATTTTCTTGACCTGTTAACAGGACTTGCAACAGTGGTGCCTCATTTACTCGGCCCACCCTGCTCAATCCCTCGCGGCCTCGAGGGAGCGTGTGAGCAAACAAGTGTGGGAACTGGAGCGAGCAGGTACGGGAGCCAGCTGGTGGCCCAACAGGAGCAAACTCCATTCACTTGGTCCACTGGGCTCCACCCTTCACAGTGGGGAGCACACAAGTGAAGGAGTATAGAAACCAGTTGCCCACTTCATCACTGGTGGGAGCAAACTTCAAGAAGATCCGACAACCATGTTACAATGCTCTCTTAGCTCTGCCATCTGCAGACAGCAGTGACCTATCAGCTCAGTGCACCCCTTGACCCTTACCTCATTGTGTGGAGTGGCTGCCCACCGCATCGAGGGAAAAGGGCGGTGTGACAGCCTTTTTGGGTACCTGCATGTGGTGCATCCCAAATTCTTGTCCAGTGCCCAAGAGGAATGAGGTCACATGAATGAATTGAGGGATGGTGAATGTGGAGAATTTTATTGGGTGGTGAAAGTGGCTCTTAGAGGACTTGACTTCAGGGGAGAGCCCCCTCTCTGCTTTTCTCTTCTGGCCTCATCCAGCCACCGTCTCAAAGTTGCCTCTTCACGATATCCAGCCACTTCTTCCCAGTCTCCAGCCACTTCTGTCTGCCAGCTAAGTCTGGGGCCTTAATGAGCAAAAGATGTGGGTCAGGTGGGTGGTAGGTAGTTTTGGAAAAGGCGACATTAGATTGGTAAAAAGACATTCTTCAGAAAGAACCAATTGAGGGAGAGCACGCCCACAGGAATGGGAGTTCTCACTTTGGGCTGTGACTTTCAGACTTTTAAGGTTAAAAGTAGGGTTTCCTCAGGGACACACCCCTGTCTACAAAGAATTTCTCTGCCTGCTGTCACTATCAAATCCATATATTAACAGTTTCAAGTAGTGTTTTTGAGTAGTTTACCTATGAGCAATTTTTGCCCAATGATTCACTTTATCTTTTTAATAACAGAATTTCTATAACCCCAGAATGTGGATTCTTATCGACATTTTATATAATGTGTTAGGGAAGAAAAACATTTCTCTACTCTCATGTTCACTAATTGAGGTCTGTGATTTAACTGACAAGAGAAAGATTAACAGAGGAAAAGTCATAGAAATTTCTTTAATATTTGTAATGTTATGTGCATGGGGGCATCACAAAAAGTGAGGTAAAAAACCTGTAGAAGCTGTTAGCTACATCTATCATTTTAACATAGGTTGATAAATTGTGGGAGGTGAGTAGATAAAGGTAAAGGGGTTGTGGCTTCTAAGATAAATAAATTGTGGGGAGGTGACTGGGAAATATACTGGGAAACTGGTGTTATATAAGGGTTATTTAGTAAAATTTGTTTAAAAATATTTTTTGTTTAAAACAAATTTAAAATTTTTTTAAACAAATTTAAATTTTAGTAAAATTTGTTTTGCAGACTCAATGCTGTCTTTATCTCCAGTGATGAAGGTTATTATTTTCTTCCTGGTAGGGGAGAAAGAGGATATTGTCAAAAAAATGTATGCCCTGCTTTTAGGTAGATAGGGAAATAGCTGCGAGCTCTTCCTGTGTTTCTTTTTCTCAGTTTCTTTCAGTTTGAAATAATCCTGTCAAAGTAGCATATTGTGGGGTGTCATATTTTGATTCCCTTCAGAAGCATTCTATTTAGTTGAGTGAATCAATCAATAACAAACAAGTTTGTTTGCTTGGTAATGTAAGCATCTATTGACTTTCACATTTGTGTAACCTAAACAACGAAGTACTTTTTTACGTATGAAAGTTCTTTAATTTAGGAAATGCTAATGTTCGATTTGTTTATAGTTTTTACATCTCTATCTCATTTATTATGTTTTATTTTTAATTTAGTGTAGATATACTAAATATTGACTGTTGTAATAAAAAATACTTATAAGATTGACTGGACTGCAGGCATAGGTATCAGAATCCCTAACCTTAGGTGATTCACTTAAAGTATCTGAGAATCAGTTTTCTCATCTATAAAATAGAGAGAATTTTTTTATAATGCTTGTTATATTTACAACAATAACAAATGCTTTCCTTTGTATTTAGGAATCCTTTCAGTCTAATATTTGGCTTTTATGGAATAAACCAATATTTTAGTGTCTTTTTACCATTAATGAAACTCAGTACATTATATTTGGTTTAAATTGTCATATGCTATCCATCCACATCCACATGCATGTAATATAAATCGATAGAATATATATTTTTCATATTTTCCATGAGACTAAAATATTATTTCTCTCTGATATACTAACATGGGGAAGTTTGTGTCTGTACAATCATATTTCTAAGTTAAATGTTTTGATTGTTTGTAACTTTCATACTAATTATCACCTGGACTGAGTACCACTAACATGCTGAACTTTGCTCTGAAAATATTAAAGTGTGTGTGTGTGTGTGTGTGTGTGTGTGTGTGTGTGTTTAATACTGGAGACAACTGGCAATGAATCATAAGAAAAGAATCCCAAGTCAAGTTAAAGTAAAACATGTAAACTACAATAGAATATTTGAACTAATGTAAGCCTTATCTTTACTCTTTTTATCCTATTTGAAGTAGGAGAGTAGGAATATATTTGTATTATGCAAATTAACAGCAAGTTTGTCTAATTTTTTTCTAGATACTCATAGAGATATAACATAGCCTGCTATGAAGCAGGTCACTCTTTTAAAATGAGCACATTCATCTTGTATTTTTCTTGCCTCTAAATGCATGACAGCTAATAGATAAAAACAAAGTGCTTTTAAAGGATGGAAATTATTTTATGTTTACAAAATATGCTTGGGTAACAATGCATTTCAAATATTCACCATTTTGAATTTGTTTGGTGCTAGCACCAAGCTGAATGATTTAATGTACTTTCCGTGTGAATCTTACATACATTTTCATTAATGTATATATGTTGCCATTGCTTTAAGAAGAAATTAATTCACATTGAATGGGTTCATTTTTATTTCATAAATTATACTCCATACAATCTGGCCACTAAATATTTCATTTTTAGCTATTAAAGAATTAAAATCATTTAGTTGGTTATTCATACCTTTTATTTGCTTTCCTACATATATTATGGGTCAAATAGAAGAGCCATCTGTGATCTCAATACCCTTTCTCACACTACTATTCCTACTTTTTCTGTAAACAACAACAGCATAAATACTTTATATTTATTCTCTGCCCACTGATTTAAACTTTTAACTTTAAAAAATTAGCTCCAGCCTCTATTATACTGACCATGGCTTGTCTTGGATTTCTGGCCTGAGGGTGCAAAGAGAGCAAAGAATTTGACACACCAAGCACAGTTTGTATTTAACTCTAGTATGAAAGTTAAAAGACAACAGTCTTAAAAACAATTATATCTACAATAATTTGGTAATGGATTAACCATATAAGAAGTAAAGTGTGACATCAACAGCAAAAATGTGGAAGTAATTGTGTAGAGATTTTGTATGTAATTGAAGATAAATTGTTATTACCTTAAAATAAACTTTTAAATGAGACAGGTTTTGTAAGACATGTATACCACAAAGAGAAAACCTCTGGTAGTTATAGAAAAGATGAAGAAACCAGGAGTCTAAGCATACCACTACAAAAAATGAAATCACAAAGGAACAGAAAGGAAGAAAGGAAAAAAAACTTTCCATACATTCAGAACACAATTAACAAAATCGTGATGTCAAGTCCTTACCTATCAATAATTTCTTTAAATGTAAATGAATGAAATTCTCTAATCAAAAGACATACAGCAGATGCACAGATTTTAAACCTCCCTACTCTGCCAATATAAGCATTTAAAGCATTTAAATGCATTAGCTATGTCTCATAAATTTAATATTAAATGTTTTATTATTCAGTTTGATATTTTGGACATTTCTAATTTGATTCATGTATTATTTAGATGTGTGATGCTTAAATTTTATACAATTAGATTTTCCTGCATTTTTTTCAATTTTTGGTTTCTAGCTTAATTTGTTCTCTGTGGTCCTAGAGCCTATTGTGATTATTATCAACTTTAAATTTGTTAAGGCTTTCCTTGATATCCAAGCATCTGGTCAATTTTTGTAAATGTTCTAGGTCTAGTTGTAATAAATATGAATTTCGTTCTTGTTGGGCGAAGCATTCAACTTGTCTCAGTTGGATTGTTCATTAATTGTGTTTTCAAATTTTTATTATTATTGCTGTTTTATATCTGCTCATTCTGTCATTTATTGCTAGAAGTATGTTACAATCTAACACTCTGGGAATTTATCCATGTCTCCTTTTATTGTTGCCAATAAATTTTTGTTAAGTGTTTTTAATCTACATTATCAGGTATATAAATGTTTATAGTTAGGTATATTCTTTGTGTATTGACACTTTTATTCATTATGAAAAAAGTCTTTCTTTACCTTTAGTAAAGCTTCTTGCCCTAAAAGTATTTTTTTCTGATATTAGTGTAGCTATAGCAGCTTTATTTTGATTAGTACTTTATGGTAATCTCTTCCCATCCCATTACTTTCAACCTTCCATGTCTTTATCTCATATTTAAAGTAAATGACTTGTGTTCAGGATTTAGCTCTCACTGTTATTTTAATCTGATAGTCTTAGTCTTTCCTCTGACATATGTTATTTGCAATTAATTCAATTTAATTACTTTGATGTAGTTTTATCTTTATCTGTGATCTTGCTATGTGCAGTGTATTAGGCCTCCCTTTTTATGTTCATTTTTTGCTTCTTGACTTCTTTTAGCAAAATTAAGCATTTATCTATTACTTTATTATTTTCCTTTTAACTTAGTTATATTTCCTTCCTATGCTTTTAGTGGTTCCTTAGAGGTTACAACATGCATCATTGACTTAATACAGTTTAATTTTCAAAAACTTTTTGTCCCAGCTACTAGAGAGGCTGAGGTGGGTGGATTGCCGGAGTTCAGGAGACAGATACTGTTGTGAACTGAGATCACCCGACTGCATCCTATCCTGGGTGACAGAGCGAGACCCTGTCCCAAACAACAACAACAGCAAAAACCTCTTATTACTATCCCATGTTGCTTGAAACTTAGAAACTTTAAACTTTGTTAATCCTTTTTATAACTTTGCATTATTATTTTCATGCATTTTGCTTCTACAAATCATTTACGTCTTATAACACATACAATTGCTTTGTACAGTTAAGATCCTTCAATGTTCATTTACTTATATACTACTATGTTTATTTACTTATATATACTAGTGTTCTTGTTCTTTTTGTTTGTTTCCAGGTTTCCATCTAGGATTACTTTTTTTTCTATCTAAAGAAGACTTTTTGGGTTCTCTTTTAATATAAGCCAGCTGGAAATGAATTTTTTTGTTATTGCCTTGTTTAGAACCAATCAATTTTGTTTCATCTTCAGGTTTTAAGAGTATTTCAACTTGGTATAGAACATTAGTTGACAATGACTTTCTTTCATCGTCTTGAGAATGATATCTCATTGTTTTGTGGCTTCCATAATTTTATTCAGAAATCAGCTGCCAGTCTTATTGTTGTTCCTTTGACGGCAATGTATCTTTTTTTTCTGGCTGCTTTTACAATTTCCTTTTCCTCCTCTTGGCTATCAGCAAATTCTCTGTGTGGGGTCTGTGTGTGTGCATGCTTTTCATATCTGGGTCTTGTCGTGGTTATGGGCCTACATATCCATGTCCTTTCATTAGTGTTAGAAAATTCCTATTCAATATGTCTTTCAATATTTACTTCTGCCCCATTACCTCCTCTCCTTCAGTAAACTTAATTTTAGGAATGTTAGATATTTTGAGTTTTTTTCTATAGGTCTCTTACACAGTGTTCTGTGTCTTAATTCTTCTCCAATCTTGTGTACTTTAGTTTGTGTATTTTCTGTTTATTTTTCCTGAGATTACCACTTCTTTTTTTCATTCTGTCTAGTTTGAGACAGACCTCATCCAACAAATTCTTTATATCACATATTGTATTTCTCAGTTCTAGAATGTCCATTGAATTCCTTTTTCAGATTAGGGTTTTCTGTTGAAATTCTTTGTCCTTCATTCTATTTTAACAATATTGCATTCTGTTTTCTGTTGTTTTAAATATATCACCAAGATTTGATTGAGAGTCTGATGAAAAGCATTTTCCTTTCTTTGAAAATTGTGGCAGATATAGCTCTTCCTTTAAGGTGTTCCAGGCTTTCTTATCATCTCCTCATTTTATAGAAATCCCCTAACTCTCATATGCTTGAAGAGGAAGCAGTCATTATAGTTGATGTAGGCCCCTTTCTCTCTTTCTGGTCAGGTTTTTTTTTTTTTTTTTTTTTTTTTTTTTTTTTTTTTTTTTTTGCTAAACACCACAAGACAACAGAATATTTTTTTTCTGCATTTAGAAGTTTCAGCCTAGCTAGTTTCCTATAGAGGACACAGGCCATGGAGTTGAGTTTCCTCAAGTTTTCACTTTGTGCCATCAGTCCTGTTTTACTACTAAAAGCTTCTCTAATTTCTCTTTATGCGAGGTTTCTTCTGAATAGCCAAATTAAGCCTGTACCCAAACTTGGCATATGTCCTCAAGAGGACAACAGATACAGAAAAATTTTATCTCACTAAAGAAATATTCCCTCCCTGGAATTTTCATTTGTATAATGTTCATTGCTTTCCCAAACCTCTAATGCAAATCAAAATATGTCATTTATCCATCCAGCTTTTTGAAAAAGTGTCATTATTCTTCAATTTCCTAATATTTTGTACTAGAACTGCATTAAGTTATTTAAATATATATGCTTAATGTTGTGACGAAAATTAGAGTGAAATGTGTTGCTGTGTTCAAATTAAATATTGCATTTTCATTGGTTAAACTTAATAAATGTAATGTAGGACAGATATTCTTGCATGAATATTTCTATAGTTGTTTCATAATTTAAGAACAATCCAAGAAGTTTGGGTCTCACATGTACAGAGAAAAATCTTTGCAGTCTGTGATAGGCAGCCTCTAAGATGGCACCTAATGATTGTCACACCTTGATATTCGCACTCCATTATCCTTTCCTTTTGAATGTGGACTGGATTTAGTGACTTGCTTTTAGTGAATGTAATGTGGCAGACAAGACGGAGTATTACTTTCAAGAATAAGTTACAAAAGGACTCATGCATTTATCCTATGCATCTCCTGTTGCTTTCTTGCTTGCTGGCTGGCAAAGCAAGCTGTCATGTTGTGAGAAGCCCTGTGGATAATCCCTTGTGGCAAGGAGGTAATGCCTATGGCCAACAGCCAGTAAGGACTGGGCCTTGCCAACAACCACATAAGTGAGCTTGAAAGTGAATTGTCTCCATTCAAGCCTTGAGATGACTGCAGCCCGGGCCAGCAACTTGATTGCAGCGTTTTGAGAGACCCTACACCAGACACACCTGGCTAATTTCTACTTAGACTTTTTACTCCACAAAAACTAAGAGATAATAAATCTTTGTTACTTTAAACTGCTGAGTATTGTTTACTTTGCGGTACGTAAGCAGTATAGACAGACTTTTACATAAATCCTGATTCCAATGCTTATCCATTGTGCATTATGATTAAGTTATAGCACAATCTCAGTTTCCTCATCTCTATAAAAAGTGAAAGGAGGCAGAGGCCAGCAGATCACTTGAGGTCAGGGGTGCAAGACCAGCCTGGCCAACATGGTGAAACCCCGTCTCTACTAAAAATACAAAAATTAGCCAGGCGTGGTGGCTCATGCCTGTAATCCCAGCTACTTGGGAGGCTGAGGCAGGGGAATTGCTTGAATCCAGGAGGCGGAGGTTGCAGTGAGCTGAGATCATGCCACTGTACTTCAGCCTGGCCGACAGAGTGAGACTCCATCTCAATTAAAAAAAAAAAAAAAGTGATGATGTCTACCCTAATAGCAAAGTAAGACCCAAAGAAGGGAAAATCTCTTAGAAAAGAAAGCTAATTTATATTCAAGATATTTTGCAAAGGAGTTTCAACTTTAGAATGCTTGCTTGCCAATTAAAAAAAATCTGACATGTACTTAAAGGGGAAAAAATTACAAAATTGCCAAGGTTACAATTAGCCTATAGTGGAAAACAGTATTTTTTTTTTTTTTTATGCATTGCAAAATCATCAGGTATCTTCCAAAACCAGAAAAGCAAAAGTCAGTCAGGGATCAGGTTTTTTTGTTTTTTGTTTGTTTGTTTGTTTGTTTTTTAACCAGTGACTCAGTCAGGTGCAGGAGAGTACTCAGCTCAAACAGTTGTCATTTATTTCAGTGATGCAAAGTAAAGATACTGATCTTTTGTTTTTCTCATTGTTCATCTCAGGATACAACATAAGCATGCATGTGTGTGTGCATGTGAGTGTTTCTTTTTCTGTTTGATTTGTAGTGTGTGATTTGCTCTCTGTACAGGAAGGCATGTTGCTTTTTTTCCACATCTGTGGGTTTAAATGAGATAAAATATCTAAGCAAGTTTTCCTTCCTTCTGCAATATGAGAATCTTTTTCTGTAAAAAGAAACTTTTCTGTAAATTTTATGAATTTATTCTGTAAAACACATCTGTAAAATTGTCAAATGTCCTGTATTCAGTATTGAAAAACAACCTTTCTTACCCCTAATTTAAGAATGTTGGGCCGGGCACAGTGGCTCAAGTCTGTAATACCAGCACTTTGGGAGGCTGAGGCAGGTGGATCAACTGAGGTCAGAAGTTTGACACCAGCCTGGCCAACATGGGGAAACCCTGTCTTTACTAAAAATACAAAAATTAACCGGGCATGGTGGGGGACGGGGGGCGTGTAATCCCAGCTACTCAGGAGGCTGAAGCATGAGAATCGCTTGAACCCTGGAGGCAGAGGTTGCAGTGAGCTGAGATCACACCACTCCACTCCAGTGCGGGGGATAGAGTGAGACTCTGTCTCCAAATAAATAAATACATAAATAAGGATGTCTTCACCCTTTTCAAACATCCTTCTAATCTCTCAAATTTATTTTATTACAACCACTACTTTCATTAACTTCTCTGTAGCCCTAGTCTTCATTGCACTCTGTCTGTCATTCCTCAAAATTGTTTATGCTAACCTTGAAAATACCGCTTCCCTCTATTTTCTATAATTGTAATTAAAATTTTCCTGTTAGTTTTCAACATTATTCCTTATTGCTTGATCTTTAATAATTTTAAAGACATTTTCTTTTGTCTTCAATGTATCTATATATTTGGCAAATTAAAGATGGAAAGGCTCTATTTGTCATTCTGCTGAAAGAGACAGTAAACCTTGGTGAGAAATTGAATGCCTTAAAGGTGGCTGCTGACGGGGGAATGAGAGTATATTACAAAGAATCTTAGACATTTAGAGGAAATGCTAGAGTCAATGATATATACTGAGCTACATTGAAAGGGCTGGATTACTCATGCCTAGAAAATCCATAAAAACAAATTTAGGAAAGAGGACCAAGGAAAACTGAAGAATGTGCTGTTTAAAATTGTAGGTTCCATTCAGAGGAGCATGGCGAGAGATTCTCTATTTCTAGAGCACAGTTGGGCTAGTCAGGGAAATTCTGAACACAGAAACTAAGGAATCAACTGTGTATTGGAGTTTAGGCAACTCCAGAGAATTCTGCCTAAAGCTAAATAGTTAGGGTTGAAACCCTGAGAGAGAAAATCCCTCGAAGGGACTCAGTGAATAATGAATAGATAGTTCCCCTGAAGGTGGAAGCAAGTAATAACTGGCAGAAAAGGACCCGCAGGCTTGATGCATGCTCAGGGAGAAAACGGTAAATGGAAGAGAATGAAACTGATTGGTCCTAGAATAAACAGGATACACGTTTGAAAATGTGCCAGTGTGTAATATTTTATCCATGGTGTAGCTTCCTTAAATGCAGTTTTCTAGCATCAACATTTCAAACTTAGTTCTGTACACCTACTTGCTGCTTCCTACTGAGGTTCAAGAATATCCACTACCCCATACCCCAGTGGCTGCTTCAATGTGCGTGACACTGGGAAATATGGACATTTACAAGGATGCCTCTTCTGTTGCTGAATAATTCAAATTATTTTTTAAAATTCTTCATTCTTTCCAGCCCCTATTTGCTTTTTGATGATGATTATTAATACCTGTTAGCCTTAGTTCTACCTTATAAGCCAACACAAAATTTTTATGATGGCCTTCCAAATGTGTGGGTCTATCCTATACAGCTATTCCCTTTATCAGTGAAAATATCTCAGGTTTCATTAACTATTTATGTGACATGGTTTTGGGGATCCTCATCATTTTAATTGCCTTTCTCCTGGAAGTCTTCAGCTGTCAGTTTAAAAAAAATATTTCAGATGGATTTTTAAGGTATTTCACCTTGCATATGAAAGATATTTTATCATCTGATTGAATGGACAAGAAATGCGTATGGGAAAAGGAAACAAGGGCACGAATCTGAACTGAGCTAAGTAAAATATGAATATTCGACTTAGATTTGTGACTAAGAAACCATACTTCTGTTAATTGCAACTAAGGCTACATTTAACTTTTGTTGATGCTTATTTATTTTTGTATTCATCTTAAAGCAGTTTTTGTGTTACTGTTGGCTCAGTCTGTGTGTTCAAATGCATTTAGATCTTTTCCACAAGAGCCACTACAATCTGGGGCCTCCAAATTGATTTTTTACCTAAATTTAAACTTTAGTAATTACCCCGTTTCAATTCCACTTTG
Source organism: Pan troglodytes (assembly GCF_028858775.2). Lineage (NCBI taxonomy): Eukaryota > Metazoa > Chordata > Mammalia > Primates > Hominidae > Pan > Pan troglodytes. Next base: position 182,383,907 of record NC_072401.2, read on the forward strand.
TTAGTTTTAGTCTAGCATGCTAGGGAAATAATTTTGAATCTTGATTATTTATGTGATTTTTAGATTTGTAAAACAAATTTGCTGTGTGTTCTAAGTCATCAGTTTTAAAATGTTGCCGGCCATAATCTTATGTTATGTCATTAGAAGTATTTCTATAAGAGGACATCAATCCACTAATCATAATTTGAGTTTAATTGTTTAGTGAGTTGTGAATTTTACATAATTGCACCATCGCCTAATATAGAGCTTCACATTTTATCTATCTGATTATAATTAGATGCTCTGTCAAAGTCTCAGCTGAAATCTAGATTATCTGTGGCATTCCCTTGATAAACCAACCAATCAATCAATTGTATCCTTACAATAATTGATGTTATTTGTGGAGCTCTTATTGGATCCTTGTGGATACCATTTTTATTTCACATATACCAACTATTTGTTTTTCAGCTGTTTTCCCACTGTTCTATAGTTTCTTAAATATTTCTTCAAATTTTTGTGTGTGTAAACAAGGAAAAGATATAATAATATATACAGAAATTTTATTTACCCATTTACAATCTTTTGCTTCCTCTGATAACCATTATTCTGTAAATATTTCTAGTTGCACCTGTGAGATCACAACATTTGCCTTTTATACATTTAGGGGGTTAGTTCATGGAAGCCTAAAATCTCGAGTACATTTGAAAATATCAGCCCCAGGGTTTGCATCTCTGAACCTATTTTGGCCATTTACTACCTCTCTTTATTGCAAGAGCTATTCCTATTGCTAGGACAAAAGAGAGAGAGAGAGAGAAACAGACATGAAATAGATTGTTCTTTACACAAACTATCTTGAACAATTCTGTTTTCTGCCTATGGATATGAAGGATCTTGCTAGAGAAGAAGAAAGAGGAAAATATATAATTTGTAGGCTTTTAGGTTTTAGGGAGAATCGTTTGCTCTAGGTAGCTAAAGAAATAAGATTCAGCAGGAGTACCCTTTGTTTTGAGCTTCAGACATTTCTTCCTGCTTTTCTCTAAGCAATGTCTCTTCTCTACTTCAAAAGTTTAATTATAGCTAAACCAGTGGCATTTTCCTAAAATACAATCTTCTGGAAATCATAACTTCAGCAATCTTTCTAGAATTCATGAATATAAACGTATAGTGAATTTTGTGTTTATCAGGTAAACAACTTTTTCTTTCACTCGCTTTAACATCTTACTCCATGATACAAAGATTATTTATGCACCAATAAATAAGATTTCATTAAAGAATTGCAAAAGGAAGGAGAATATTGAACCCAGAAATTTTGCTAAATCCAAAACATCAAATTGTAGTTATCTTCAATGGGAAGAGGAAAAGGGAATCTATGTTTAGACTTTTGTTTTCCTCTGGATAATATATTAGAACCTCACTATTGGTTAACATACCTTAGGGAAGAGCCAAGTGTGAAGCAGTTCGAAATACAATAGTACAGTTTCCATTTATTATTTTCCTGCTGTGATTAGATAATTAGTAAGGTACTTTGTGTTTAGGTGAATTTTCATTAGAAAAGCAGTAGAATTAAATTGAATTGGCAAAAGTGCCATTTATTTCTTCTCTTCTTTAATGTGTTGATTTCTTCATGCCAGTTTCCAACGATGAGCTCAGCGTGTGTTCTCACATAATTTAATCTTTATTCCTTATAATTAAATCTAAACATACATTGAAATCAAAGCTGCTTAGCTATTTAAGTATATATCTAACAATTACAAATGAGCATGATCTATTTTAATAAAACTAAAAAGGATACCCATTTCCGTTCATGAATACAGTGTGTACTAATAAGTGAGCAACCCCTTCAGAAGAAATGGGCTCAAATTTGCCCTTCATGCAGGGTAACATTTGGCTTCTGTGGCACAAACATGCTATTTCATTGAAATTAATTATGCCAATCGAAAGGTATTTAGTAAATACTCCTTATTTATTATTATTCTACGCAAAATGGAAGATGGAAAATAAGTTGTTTCTTTATTTGAATTCCTGTGAAACAACTGTAGTTGAGTTGGGGAGATATCCATAAGAAGCAAAATAAAGAAAGTCACCAGAAGGTAACTATAGAATAAGAAGCGCTGCAAATGGAATACTAGTGTGTTTGATAAGTGAAGATATGGATGGGATTTTGAGGGGAGAAACTAGTATACCAGATTTGGAGGAGAATCAAGAACAACATTCAGGAACAGGAGGAAGCACAGAGAAGAAGACAGAATCAACCTGATATGGTTTGGCTGTGTCCCCACCCAAATTTCATCTTGAATTGTAGCTCCTGTATTTCCCACATATGGAGGAACCTGGTGCGAGATAACTGAATCATGGGTGTGGCTTCCGCCATACTGTTCTTAGGGAAGTGAGTAAATCCCATAAAACCTGATGGTTTTATAAGGGTTTTTTTTTTTTTTCTCTTGGTTCTCACTCTCTCTTGCCTGCCACCATGTAAGACATGCCTTTTGCCTTCCACCATGATTGTGAGGCCTCCCTGCCACATGGAACTGTGAGTCAAATAAACCTCTTTCTTTTTTAATTACTCAGTCTCGCATGTGTCTTTATGAGCAGCATGAGAACAGACTAATACACAGCCCAGAGTTTTGACCTGGGACACCAAGGTAAAATTGGTTACATTACTTACATTTTTATGCTATGGTCAAATTGCATTATTTTTCAAATGATCTGCATTTCAATAATGTTATTTTCAGTTAGATTTTGTGTTTGAACATAGTATGGTCTAGGTAAAGTGAAGGAACACACTGTTTTGTTTGATTTAGTGTTTCTCCACTTTTTAAAATTACCCCTGCTTTGACACACTAACAAAGCAAAAGTATGTGAAGACACCAGACTGTGAGTGGAGTGCATTCCAAAGGGACAGGACAAACATTTATTTTTGATATTTTTATTGTTACAAGAAATTGAAAATCATAGTAATGTAATTTATACATATTTTGAAATTTATACATCCACATTTCCTGGTATTCTGATATTCCAAATAGCACAAGTATCACGATCAGAAAATATTTATACAATTTCAAACTATTTATATTAAAATCCTCTATTACAACACTAGAGTAGAATCTCAACATTATTCACTTTCATAAATCCCCAGACCACCCAATTGTTCAAAACATCTAAATTACCCTTAAAATATAGTAACAGAAATTCTAAAATGTAAGTGAACCATTTATTGTCTTAAAAGGTTCTAACTATTCATCTTGAAAATTAGAATATTTTACACCAAAATAAATTGTATTAAACATTTTAGTACATTCTTACTATTGTGACATGAACCATAAACTTAGGTTTTCAGCATTTTTTTTTTCATACTGCTTCAAGAGAGACATGGAATAAATAATGATTATGTGAAAATGATAAAGGTACTGTTGATTCATTCATTGGCCCAATTTGTACTGGCCACCCACTCAAGTAGGAGGCACTAGGATTCGGTCCAAGCTCATCCATCATACCACACACCTTTGAAGTTGCTTGTGACACTCATGTTAAATCTACTAATGGAAAGAATAAATATATTCACAATTAAAAATGGTTGTGTTCTTCCAAAGAGGCAGATAATTTAAAATAATCAGTTCAAAATTAATTTTATAAGAAACAAATGAATACAGGGTTTATAGTCTAGGAGGTTAAAATAGCATCTGTCTCATTCTTCTTTTTATGCTGAATTAGTACAAATAGTAGGCAGATGGCTGGTGGAAATAAAGACTGATACTTTACCAACAAAGTCTAGCTGGGCCGTGGAAGACAACTGACAACCATTTGCCTGAGTAGTCTTCATATTTTCCTTGTTTGTCATTGGACACAATAGGTAGCCCAGTATTTTATTTGAAGAGATGGATTATGGAGGCAGAATGCCTATGCACAAATCTCAGTCTCTCTGGTGAGAACTTTGCCTAATTTTTCTGTACCTCACTTTACTCAGTTGTAAAATGAGGATAATGATACAACCTCCACTTCTTCTTTAAGGATTGTTTTTAGGATTAAATGAAGTGATCTCTGTAAAGCACTTTGAAAAATACTGGATGCTAAATAAACATTAGCCATTTTTCTGACTGCTTTCAATGAAGTGAAGTGCAGATGCTGGGCCAAGCTCACTAATCATGTAACTACACCTCTCCACTCTGACTCCAGTGAAAGTGGGCTTTTCATTTCTCTTTGCCATCAACTTCTGTTATCCAGACATCAATGTATCTAAATTGTTTCAAGATTAAAAAGAAAAAAAGAATAAACAGAAAAGCTACTGGAGACATGGTTGCTCTAAAATATCTCCACTGGCAAATGTGACATAAATGCCAGTGGAGTAGATGATTTTGTATCATCTACTGAGCTGAGTTGACAGCCTACATCCTTTCTCCCTGTACCTTAGTGGAACACCCTTAGTGGAATGCCTGCCACAGTAGCAAAATGCTTTGTCTCTAAGTCTAAGCATCAATTAATGAACCAATACCTTAAGTAGAGAGGTAGAAGAGGCAAAGTAAAGATATCTGCTGCCATGAGGTACTAGGAGTGAGCAATGATTGTTCACTGATACAACTGGTCCGTGGTGCCTTGGATGTTTTCAGCCAGATGTTGGGTTTTACATATTCATATGGATCCTTTTTTTATTCTCATAGCTTGCTACTTATTATTTCACGTTGGAAAATTTGTGTCACCAGGAAGACTTGGTGGGACCAGAGTGCAAGGTGATGGAGGATGGTGTGCAGATAATGGAGTGAGATGATTTTATAGAAGTAGTCAAGTACCCAGACAAATAGAGTAGACTAGGAATAGATTTCTCTATTTCTCTTAAGCTATGGAGAAATTTAAACAGGAAATCCATATAATATAATTCAAAATGAGAAGGAAGGAAGAGATTAAATTATAATCTTTACAAAAAAGCCTGAGATTGTGAGGAAAATAGAGGGGTTCAATATAATAAAGGATTTCTTATCTTCTGTCTTGGTGAAGAAAGACAGGATGTCCTTGCTAGTTGGGCTGAGTGATCATGAGAATCAAATTAAGGAATGATTATAAGGGGTGGTTTGATCTCAACTTTATCAAAGATGAGGTTGTCAAGTGTGAGAGATAAAAGTTCCTCAGGCACACTGAGCACACTAGTTCAGAAGCATTTCATAGATATTAGCATTTTTATTTATAAAAACTTTGAGGGCAAGGTTGGTGTTAGTATGAGATAAAAATAGGACATTTATTCAGTGGTAGAAAGAAATTTAGCATAAACTAATATTGCAGCAAAGGGAAGTGAGTTTCAGGATGGCCGGCTTGCTTTATGTGCTGGGAACTTTCAGGATGTTCTTATTAAACTACTTCCTATTGCATCAGGACTGCAAAGTTCAACATGCATTTATAGTTAAGTTCAACGCTGTCACTATGTGTTAGGAAATTTGCAAACCAAGGTATGTACTTGCAAGAGAAATCTAGTTCTTGCACTTTGCTGTCTCATTAAGGTAATATGGTGCAAGGGGCCAACTCACAATTAAAACTGTATTTTTTATTAGACTGAGCTGCGGACTGTGACTTTTGGTATTCTATCATGTGTCACAGGAGGCACTGCATCATAAAGGTCATTCCAATAACACTGTGAACTAAACAAATGAGTCGAATCTCTACTAAGGTTAGTGCTGTTTAAAGCTGGAAGGCTTTATTTGTCTTAGAGGAATAGAAGAGAGTAAAATAACATCGTCATGAAGTGTTAGAGCTAGTAGGAACCTGGGTCAATCAAGTCCAATCCTCTTGTATCACAGATTTTTAAAAATGGAGGCTCAAAGAGAGTAATGACCAATTTAAGATAGTAAAGATACTTAGTAGCAGAATTGGTTTTGTAACCCATGCTTTCCAGCTGTCCATTCTGAGCTCTTACCATGAAGCCAAGGTGCTTCTGATGTGAAAAGTGAAAGTTTAAGACATGCAGAATTGATATCGCCTATTCCAGTTTGTGTGAGTTAAAAAACTAAATTAGTAGGTCGTGTGGCGAATAATTTCATGACAATGGTGTCAACAGCACATTCAAAAGGAATTTGATGGTCGGCTAGATGCAGGTCCATATGCTTTGAGTATTTGAAGATATTTTGGTCCTTGAATCCACAGAAAATGCTTAAATGATATAGTTGTTGACTTCCTTTGTTTACTGCGTGATAAGGAAAGGGATTCCTTTACACCAACACCTATAAGGTGCCATTCGGAAATCCTACACAGAAAAAATGATGCATATGGTGAAGGAGTTACAAATCATGTGCTACAGCCCTTCGAAGGAGGAAGAGATTATGTCCACTTGGAGGTGTGGGGAAGGCTTGTAGAAAAAGTGTCATTTATTCTTGTCATAAAAGAGGCAAAGGTTTGGGAGATGGCAGATGAGGTTGACAGGAAATTTTGGGAAGAAGGAGTAACATGATTTAACACTTGGAAGAGGAAACTCAGTGGTTGGAAATAGTAAAGAATCAGGTTTGGCTATGATTAGGAAGATTTGGAATTAATTCTACTACACCTTAGTGTCTGTGCCACCTTAAGATAGAGAACTTGTCTCTTCCTCAATAGCAACAGCTTACATTTGCTAGCACTCCCTGTGTGCACTGCTACACACATGATCTCATTCTACTCTTACAACAACCCTTTGCAATATATACTGCTGCTATGTCCATTTATAGACAATTAAACTAAAGTTACACTTGATCAAGGTGACACAGGTAGAATGCGGTAGGGCTAGGTTTCCAACCCAGCTCAATATCACTGCAAAACCCATACCTTCATCCCTTTTAATATTCATCTTCTCCCTGTAATGTAAGTAGTTGTCTTGCAGCTATGTGTATGAGGTTGGGAGAAAAGTTAACACACAACAACCCAGAAACCAAGAGATAGCATTCTAGATGTTTTTAAAAAGGGAACATAAGGGGAAATCTCAGGGCGCAGAATCAGACTACCCAGGTTTGTAGTTCAGCTTTGCTTCACTGCTTTGATTTTTGAGGACAGTCTTACACAGCCTCTTAAGGGCATTGGAAAGTCCAGGTCTTTGGGCACAGTGTGGTTTACCTCCTTCTGTCTCTTGGGCTTATGCATCAGTCCTGTCTGTCCACCTGAGAGATACCTGACCTGTTGGAGTCAGAGGCTCTTCAGTCAAATATCTTACTACCCTACTGCTGACTGAGCCTCAACTTTTCCCAAGGGTGTTCAGAGCTCAGGAAGGACAAATATCTATATGGTTGGACAGTAGCCTCAGTGGTGGGGCTGCTCTGCCACCTCACTTTTTCAGAGCCAGCCTTTTCATTCACATCTGTGTCCCCTGCATGGCACATGGGGACGAAGGACAGGGCCTCAGGAAAGCCTCCCTTTGTCTGACCATGTTGTGGCCTACCTTTCTGTTGACATTGACATGGGAGGAGCAACTCTGAGAGGTCCAAAGTAAGGCTGTGGGGTCAGCAGGAGGGTCATCCAGAGGCTTCTGTTTCTAGGATTTTTCCAACTACCTTGTTTCACTCTGTGTTGTGTCTGATGACTTGGCTGGCTGTCTGGCTGTCTCTGTCGCACCCTATTTTCCCACTTTTCTTTTCCTACAGTCCTTCTGGCCAGAAAAGGATAGGCTTTTCTATACTTTAATATCTTTTAACAATCACAGGGTAGACCCAGAGGTTAGGTGCTTTGGCTTTGGCCCTTGATATACTAAACAGGGATGGGGAGCACACGTACCATCTCCTTTGTATCAGAAACTGAATATTACTCCATTCTTTCTCTTTACTATCCTTCTAGGACATTTTCTAAGTTTAGATGAATGCATGCCATGATCAACTAGAGCTTTGTGTCTGAACTTTAAAATGTATTTTCACATTTCCAAAATAGGTAACTTGTTATCATTATTAATGTCATTATATTATCTGATACATGAAGTCACCCTCCCTACCAGCACCACCTGCCTTTAACGTCATATAGTAAGAATTAGTGGTACATTCATGTATGTATCCATTTGGCAAATATTAAACAAATATCTGCTAAGAGCCAAGTTCTTGGCTTCAGTGTGGTATGCAGTGATAAAAATGACAACGTCCCTGTCCTTAGGGAATTTACCTTCTGGAAGGGGAAGATAAGCATAATAATACTAACTAACTCTAGTAGTGTTAATAATAAACAATGGGCTGGGTATGGTGGCTTATGCCTGTAATCCCAACACTTTGGGAGGCTGAGGGGGGCGGATCACCTGAGGTCAGGATTTCGCGACCAGCCTGGCCAATAAGGCAAAACCCCATTTCTATTAAAAATGCAAAAAAAAAAAAAAAAAAGCCATGCATGATGGCACATGCCTGTAATCCCAATTACTCAGGAAGCTGAGGCAGGAGAATCACTTGAGCCTGGAAGGCAGAGGTTGCAGCAAGCTGAGATTAAGCCACTGCACTCCAGCCTCAGTGACAGAGCGAGACTCCGTCTCAAATAATAATAATAAGTAATAAAGAAGGAGGCTTAAGATCATGAAAAATGCTGTGAGGGCCATATAGGGACAGCATGGTAAAATGAAATGGTTTTGTTAGGGATGAGGCTACTGAATTATCTATGTATATCTTCTGCATCTTCAATGGCTATGAAGCATAACATTTGCACAAAGTTAGCTGGTTTCAAATTCGCGGCTAATACCTTTGACAGTGGTAAACTCCATATGACACACCTTTCACTATATTATATTTACTTACCATGTACATATATTTGTGTGTGTCTGTGTGTGTCTTAATTAGTGATGAATATAAATAAATGTGTAGATAAATAAATTGATAAATTAGTCCAGACTAAATATCCATATGCTCATGTACATATAGGTATGTTAGTAAGTTACACTATGGTTATTTTATTTTTCTCCCAATAAAATGGAGAACTTTCTGAACATTAAGGTTTAGGTCTTCTTGTCTTCTATTTGTTATTTTTCTCTCTGTTGATCCACAGTAACCCCACTTTTTTTTCAGTGTTCTGATACAGCAGGTCCTCAATAACATCGTTTCATTCAACATGCTTTTGTCATAACTTTTATGAGAAAAACAATTGCTTCTATCCAGGCCCCTGTCTGTGTGCGGTCTGCATGCTCTCCCCATATCTGCATGGGTTTTCTCCAGGGCCTCCAAGTTCCTCTCATGCACCAAAGCTGAGCCCATTAGATGAATGCGTGTCTCCATGGCCCCGGTGTGAGTAAGCGTGAGTGTGAACGAGGGTGAATGTGAGTGTGGGTGAGTGTGGGTGAATGTGAGTGAATATGGGTGAGTGTGGGTGAGTGTGGGTGAATGTGAGTGAGAGTGAATGTGAACGAGGGTGAATGTGAGTGACTGTGGGTGAGTGTGAGTGTGTGAACGAGGGTGAATGTGAGTGAGTGTGGGTGAATGTGAGTGTGGGTGAGTGTGGGTGAATGTGAGTGTAGGTGAGTGTGGGTGAATGTGAGTGAGTGTGGGTGAGTGGGTGTGTGTAAGTTACCCTATGATAAGAGGGCCTCCTGGCCAATGGGGGTCCTGCCTGTTGTCCTGAGCTGCTGTGCTGGGCTCCAGCCACCAACAACACTGAGCTGGAATAAGCAGATAAATACTTAAATGACTTGTTTTAATTAATCCTTCTTAAATGTATGTATAGCTCATATGTATTTCATGTTTAATATTATATATGCTTTGATCTTTTGTAGAACTTTGGTGATGTTTTGTGATCAGAAATATACCGTAGGAAATTATGCTCTTGTTTATATCAATTTGCCTATGGGAAAAGTGGTCCCATATATCATTACATGTCATATAATTGGTCATCGTACGCCATTTTACTTAAAATCACAGTTTCCAAGAACCTATCCATGATGTTAAGTGAGGACTTCTGGAGTGTCATAGAAGCAGAGATCATCACATTCCCACCACTGGGTATATATTCAAAAGACAGCAATCATTATGCTGAAGAGAGACCGTCACTGTCATGCTCACTGCGGCATTATTCACAATAGCCATGGTATGGAACCAACCTAAGTGTCCACAATGGAATATTATTCAGCCTTAAAAAAGAAGGAAAGCCTGATATTTGTGATGACATGGATGAGCCTAGAAAACATTATGTTAACTAAAATAGGTCAGACTTGGAAAGACAAATACCATGTAATCTTACTAATATGTGGAATCTAAAAGAGTGGTATTCATAGAAACAGAGAGTAAGATGATAGTTACCAGAGGCTAGGGAATGAGGGGACTGGAGAGATTTTCATCACAGGACACAAAATTTTAGTTAGACAAAAGAAATAAATTTAAGAGATGTATTGTACATTACAGTGACTATAGTTAATAACAACATACTGTATTCTTGAAAATTTCTAAGAAAGGGGATTATAAGAGTTCTCACCAGAAAAAAATAATGTGTGATAAGTAACATGTAGGTTAAATAACTTGACTTACCCATTTCTTAATGTATACATGTATAAAAACATCACATTGCACACCATAAATATATATACATTTTTGTTTGTCATTAAGAAAGATAACCCAATACATAAAAAGAAATAGAGTTCAGAATCAATGTTCTCATCTGCAACTCCTCTGAAACAATTAAACAGAGAAGTGGAAATTTTATACTGCACAAATTCAAGAATTTATTTCCTCTTTATAAAAAGTGGAACGTGAATGTGAATTAACAGTGTAGTTGTGAACAGTGCTTGAGGGTTATTGCCTGTAAGATAAATGAATAGACATTTTAAAGTCGGCTGGATTTGTAAAATGGAACGGTTTAATTGTGTTTCCCATAATGTTATTTTCTTATAAAGGATTTGCACATTTTCTCAGCATGTTGAAAATCACCCAAGAAGTCTTGAAGAACACCCACAAGCAGACCCTGGAGTAGGATCCTTACAATCCCTTTGGCTATTATATGTATTTTTTTAAAAAAGGAAGAAACAGCAGTTCATGACAGAAATGTGGATATAATGATTTACGAAGTTATAATTCTAGGCATGTGGTGTTGTGTTATTGATTCAGGGATGTTAGTGATTAGAGGCAGCAGACATCGGTAGTGTTTCTGACTGTTGTGTTTAGTGGCCACATATGATCAATGCCTTTTTGAGGTTCAAGCTTTTGATGACGTTGAAATGACTATGGAATTATTAGGGGGTATTTAAGAAAACCTTGCTTTCACTTTCTAAAAAGTTTTTATTTCTAAAAAATGTAGGTTTTTAAATTTTACTATATGTAGAAAAAAATGCTAAACATACTGTGTTAAACACGAGGTTCTAAAATGTTATGTCAGTATTTATTGGGTCCCTAAATCAGCTGGCAATTGAACTAATATCTTTATAATTTCAGAAAAGATAGAAAATACTCATAAAGAAGTCCCTAGTAAACAATGTCATTTGGCTTGCTTAGAGTGATAATTTCAATAAGTTAATGGAAATGAAGCCAATTCAATGGGATATTTTCACCTTTTTAAATGGATGTCATGCAAGGAATAGCAAACCAGCTGCTCCATAATTTCACTATTTGCTCAGAATGTATTAACAGATCTTTTGTTTTTAGGTGAGCAGTCTGCCCAATTACAGTTTTGAGATATCACAGAATGGGATATTTATACCCATTACATAGGTCAGCTTTATTTAAATATTTATAGTTTTTAGGCAGGGTGTGGCTCTGTTGCCACAGCTGGAATGAAGTGGCACAATCACGGCTCACTGCAGCCTTGACCTCCAGGGCTCAAAGAATCCTCCCACCTCAGCCTCCTTAGGAGCTGAGACCACAGGCATGCACCACCCTACCTGGCTATTTTTTTTTTTTTACTTTTGTATAGATGGGGTTTCACTATGTTGCCCAGGCTGGTCTCAAACTCCTGGGCTCAAGAGATCCTCCTGCCTTGGCTTCCCAAAGTGTTGGGATTACAGGTGTGAGCCATTGCACCTAGCCTTGGTCAGGTTTATAATGTCCCAAGTTCAAAGACCTTATAAATGCTGGCACTAGGATTTTTCACCCAAGGGGCCTAACCCTAAAAAGGTGGAGACTTAAAAGGGGAATATATTTCTTCACTCCTAGAAAAATGATGTTTTGCTTATATCTTTGATAACAACTATGAAAATTTAGAATAAATTATGCTATTCTAAGAGGTTAAAAATGTTTTGCTGGCACTTGGGCAACAGCCCATGCTGTTTACTGTTACTGTGTCTGCCTCTATAAGAAAACTTCAACATACATAAAGTATAATATTTTAGAATTTTTTTTTCTGAAAATCGTCTACTATATAATAAATAATCTTGTAGTCATTTCTGAATATGGCGTACTATGTCATTCATATGCACATTCATTCAACAATATTCACTGGGTGTCTAGTTTTTGCCAAGGGCTTTTGGGCTCTGAGGATGCATCAAAGAAATATGGAGTTTGTACTTTTGTTCTGTAATATTTTACCATATTTATATGCAATTAATTGTAAGTTTACAGAGTATGTTATATTTTATAAAAGTAAGTCCTTTCACAAATCCAAATGACTTTTATAATCATGATGTTTTCAGACAGTAGTTAAGTTCCCCAAAACATTTTTAACCTCTTAGAACAACATAATTTATTCTAAATTTTAATAGTTATCAAAGATACAAATAAAACATTATTTTTCTAGGAGTGAAAAAATATATTCCCCTCTTATGTCTGAACTTTTTAGGGTTAAGCCCTTTGACAGGTCACTCCTCTTACTAGAAAATTAGAGGTGGACGACAAGGTTTTCTCTAAGGCCTTTTTCTACTCTATACGTAGACGGTGGCTTCAGGGCCAGGAAGCTGGGCATAAATGAGAAGTGGAAACTAGTTGAGGGAAAAGAAGAAAGGGGCTTAGAAGTGAATGTTTCCTCCCTTTTCTTAACTCATAAACTTCCATCAGGCTATCTTTCCCTCAGCTAGCATACTGCAACTTTCTCTCCAATCCCCTTTCATTCATGTGCATCAAATGCCATTATGTGGCAGAGATCTTAGCTCTTAAAGTATTCTCAGTGCTATTTGTGATAAGGGGCAGGGAGGACAGATATGCAATCAAACAACTTCTGTAGTACAGTTCAAGTACTATATCGTGCTATATACAGATGGATGCATCAACTAATGCTGTTCTTGGGGTGAAGAGGAGAGATAGAGTGGATGAGGCAATCCAATAACTTTCCATAAAGGAAAGGGCATTCAAGTTGGGCTTTGAAATAATATTTAGAATTCCATCAAGAGGTAATGTGAAGAGGTGCATTCCAAGCAGAGCAAACGATCAGTTGTGGATATTAGAAAGGCAACAAAAGGCATGTATGGAAAATGATGAAAACCTCATGTGAAGATAATATGTATGGTGGGCCGTAGAGATGGGGGACAACAGGAGGCTGTATTCCGTTTCATAGTCCATATCAGAAGTTTGCATTTACACATTTATTCCACAGTCAGAACACTTTGTTTTGGTAATTTTTTTTCAGAATTTTTTAAAAGCTGGCAGCAATAGAAAAAAGTCAGATGTCAGATTATACAGAAAATTAAAATTTCAAGAATTGCTGCAGTTTTTGTAAATATCTGTAATATTCATGAGACCACCTATGGAGGCTGGCCCTGATCATTCTTCAGGAGTCTCTCCTATTCTCTAGTGAGGTTCCAAAATCCTTTTTTTCTCCTCTACCTGACATCTCAGCTCTTATCTGTCCCAAATTCCTCCAAGCATCTGACATTACTCTTTTGTAGTTCCTGATATTCCTCTAACTGAGTCCTGAGGGGAGCCTCCCTGATAGTTGTTGGAGGTGGATTATTTCATTCCTACCAATCTTTACAGTTCTGTACCCAGTAGGACACCTGTCCCGGATTATTGGGTATTTGACTGAATGGGACCTTCCCATTGACTATGGATTAGGGTATTTGTCTGAATGGGATCTTCCCATTGACTATGGATTAGGGTATTTGACTGAATGGGACCTTCCCATTGACTATGGTTTATGGTATTTGTCTGAATAGGACCTTCCCATTGACTTTGGATTATGGTATTTGTCTGAATGGGACCTTCCCATTGACTATGGATTAGGGTATTTGACTGAATGGGACCTTCCTATTGACTATGGATTAGGGTATTTGACTGAATGGGACCTTCCTATTGACTATGGATTATGGTATTTGACTGAATGGGATCTTCCCATTGACTATGGAAAGTTTAAATAAATCATCTCTATGTTATTTCCCAGCATATACTCATGAAGTGTGGTTGTTATGTTTTTGTTTTCATAACTGATATATATACAAAAAATCAACTCAATCAGTGTAACACAATTAATACCTCTTACTCTCAGAACACTCTCGAAGGATTGTTTTTGTGCTAATATTATGACTTTGAATTTGTTAAAAATAGAGCCAGCTACAAGTTTAGTATGGTCTTCCTTTTAATGTGTCATGTAGCATGTAACATTCGGAGGAGAAATTTCAAATCTGTTTTCTTAGGGTAAGTTTTGCATCTGTTCATTACATCATTACCTTTAAAGTGTACTTTTTATACTTAAGGAAAAGATGGTCTTGAAGAAAAGAACTGAATAAAACTAATAACTTGGAGCACATTGGGTATGTTTTGCTCATAGTAATCACATAATTATCCTAAGTAAAATTTTTTAATGACGTCATCCATACGAAAGTGTGATTCTCTCAAAAGTAAGATTTTGGAAGTTTTATGCCATTCTTTATTTTATTTTATTTATTTATTTATTTATTTTTTTGAGATGGAGTCTCACTCCATTGCCCAGGCTGCAATGCAATGGCGTGATCTTGGCTCACTGCAACCTCCGCCTCTCAGGTTCAACCAATTCTCCTGCCTCAGCCTCCCGAGTAGCTGGGATTACAGGCACGCACCATCACGCCCAGCTAATTTTTGTATTTTTAGTAGAGAGAGGGTTTCGCCATGTTGGCCAGGCTGGTCTTGAACTCCTGACCTCAAGTGATCCGCCCACCTTGGCCTCCCAAAGTGCTGGGATTACAGGTGTGAGCTACTGCGCCCCGCCTATGCCATTCTTATATTGAGTAATGAAGCTTTACCACATGATCTCTGCCTCTTAAATCCTGGAATAATTTCAAAAGGAAAAACAAAGCCTAATGATATTTAGAGTAGCATGGGACTAGAGGACACCTATTCCAAGAACACTGTTAGATGTGTGCTGTCTCACTAGTGGGAATATATATTTTTCCAATATCAGTATGTGGATTTCACCATCTCCTCCTAATAAAATAACTGCTCTAATTTCGTAAGTAGCAGCAGGAGGGACTGATGTTGTCAAATGCTTTTCTTCTTTCTAACACTTGTGGTATACAGTATTGCCATTTAAAGCATTATCTTCAATCATCTCAAAATTCCTTGCACCTTGTGTAAATTATTGTTAGGATTTACTGCACATAAGAGACAAATCAAAAAACAATAGTGGCAACTTAAACACACCTGAGCTTTATTTCCCATGCAAATAGCCCATGCTGTTTTGTCAGCTCCAGGAATAAATCAGTCCCCATGCTTCTTGTTTTTTTTCTGTTCCATTGTTCCTGGACTGCTGGTACTCCAGCCATGGTGCCTGCACTCCAGACAGCAGGAAACAGAAGAGGTTAATGGAGAAAGAGACCTTCCTTTACCTGTTCGATCTACTTTAAAGAGCTGTCTATGAAATCTTTCTCTAAAATATTCACTTCTATGGGATTGGTCAGAACATAGCCATATCTACCTTCAGGGATGCTGGAAAATGTTAATGTTTTGCTGGGCACATTGCTGTCCCCCAATAATATAGAAGTACTATTAGTTCTAAAGAAGACAATAATGGATTCTTAGGTTGGTCACTAGCCATATATCTCTATAATTTAATCCTCACTTTATACTCTGAAGATAGGAGGGTACCTAAATTTAACATCAAATTTAACTTTCCTAAATTGATTATCATTGGCATAGAGAAAGCTATTGATTTTTGAACATTTAGATCGCACCTATCACATTATAGAATATACATTTGTTCAGAGAGTTTTTCAGTTAGTTTGTCTGGATATTATAAGAGGAAGTGTTATCATGTATAATTCTAAGACTTAAATAGTTTTTTTTTTTCTTTATACCATTGAACTAAGTAGAACTTCCAATACGGTACTAAAAATACTAAACATCTATGTCTTGTTCCATTTATAATGTCCACTGTTAAGACCATAGTTCAGGTAAATTTCTTACCAAGTTATAGGCATATCCTTATATTTCTAGCCTGCTAAGCATTTCTTAAAAATCAATTATTAATGGCTATTAAATTTCATCAAATTACTTTTTTGTCATCCATTAAGGAGATTTTGTGTTTTCTCTTTTAATATATAATACTAAATTATAATAAATCTCTTAATAATACATAATTCTTTTATTTATTGGATAAAGTCTGCTAGCTCATGATGGATCGTTCACTTAATGTTTGGCTAAATTGTATTTATTAATGTTTTATTCATTTATTTTGCACCAAAATGAGTGTAATCTATACCGTTTTTATCTTCTGGTATTCTAGTAATTTGTTAGCAGAATTTTGGTTGTGAAGTTTCTATATTTTTAAGTACTCTGTAATAGTTTGAATATAAGAATTATACTATTACATATATATTTTTAATCAGACACTTGGTGCTAATTGAATGGAATTGTTTGTTTTTTATTCTTTGACTTTTTAGTATATTTAGATAATCTACCATTTTAAATACGGTTTAAGCAATTTGTGTGTTTTCTAGATCTAGTTCCAATCAATTGAAAATTACTTTGATTTTCAAGAGTATAAATAATTTTTTTCTTTTATAATGTTTTAAATGATTTCCTAGTATGTTTGTTATATAGACCTTTTATTATTACTGGTGATTTATATTTTAATGACTTATTTTCATCATTTGTTGAACAAGCAAGGTATACTTTATAGATTATTTCAAAGAATGTGTCTCATTGATGAAGTTTCTTTTTTGTCTTAACATGTTAATTTCCATTTTTATTTTTAATCAGTTGTTCTCTTCTATATTTTATTGTTGATCTTTCATTTATTTTAAAGAAGACTTAAGTCATTTTATGCTTTACATTTCTTTTATACCTACATATACCTTAAGTTAAATGTTATTCTATGTGTACCAGTGTGGATGCATTCTGTGTGTAGTGTTTCCCATATTGCTCATTTAAAAATACATCGTCATTTTAGAGCTTATTTCTTGACTATCCAAATGTCAAAAAAGGAGGAATTTATTGTCTTTAAAACTTGTTTGCCCCAAGCATTAGATTTTATTTTTTATTCTTTTGTTTCTAATTTCTACCTTCATTGCATTTAGATCAGAGAATAGAGCCTTTATCATGTTGTCTTTAGGGAATTTTTGAGATTTTATTTCTAGTGTGATATATTTGCTTATTATAAATGTCCGTCTATTATTATATATAATATATTTTATTTTTCTCTGTAGGGCAGAATTTTCTCTCCCTATACACATAGCTATAAAATCATATTGTTTTTATTCACATCCTCTGTGTCCTATTATTTGTCTATTTGATCTAACATTTCTACCATGATTGGCATTTGGTACATCACTCCTCATATGTTACTCAGTTCTCTCTTTACATATGTCGACGTCATGCTCTTGTTTGATATATAAATGCCAACAGTTGTTATATGTCCTTGGAAACTGTACTGTACAATATAAATAGAAAAAAAAAAACATCTCCTTTCCTGTTCAATTTTCAGTTTTCATACTACTGCATTAAGCTCTTTCTTATAAGTAACCATGAATTAAATGCCATATTATCTTATGATATTGTTCAATTAAAATTCAGGCAGTATATATGCAGTATGTTTAACTTAGAATTTCCTGTCAGCATTATTTATGCTTTTAAGTGTAATTTAAAAAGCAACTGTTATGTATGATGTAGGATTTATATTTCAAGTATCAGTGGTGATTTTTAAATTTAAGCTTCATGCATAAACAGGTTAAGGGAGATTACATTGAAGAAAATACATATAAAACTCACTCAAGTGATAGCCTTCTCAAATATTAGGTCTGTGCTTGTTTTGATGCATGTCCAGTACTTAAATCCAATATCCAACTTTTGTCTCTTCATTTCAGTATATTAAAAAATATAATACAGGAAAGGCGCTGGGTTTTAACTAAACTGTTAAAATTACTTTCTGAGAATTCAGTTATTTGTTCCTGGAAAATTCAGACGGAGTGGTAATGCATTAATATGAGTAATGAAAATTCAGTTAAGGTGTTATTTGTTGTCTGTTCTAAACATATAGGCTTAATTTAGCATCCAGATACTCTCTTTTGGGGGAAGTAAAGCAAAGGAAGAGTAGATTTATTCAGAGAATGTAATTAGTAGCACTTGCTGATGCACCTTAAGTGAGAACCTGATTATTTGCCCCAAATTTGTACTTAATATATACTTTAGTGGGGCTTAGAATTTTGATACACTTAAAATCCTGCAATTTTTATATTTTAATCATCAAAAATAAATACTACTAATTTCACTAGGTAGTGTGTTCTGCTAAGATATTTACAGTTGTGCTTTCATTATCATTTAAAACACATTTTAAATCAGCAAGTAATATGTCTAAAGGCTGTCTCTGTGCAACACTTAAGCTATCTATACTGTCAGTTTCTTCACTCATGAAATGTGAGAACAAGAGCGAATTCCTCATAGGGTACTTAAAATGATGCTTTTTGAGGTGTTTAGCTTTATTTTGATTTTCATTGTTTTTACCTTTTCTTTTTGTTACATCTTGAGGGCTTAGAATGGTATTTAGATTAGTCAGTGCTTTATAAAAGTAACATACCATCATCAGTTAGCACCATTGGTGAGAATGAAAATAAAGCAATTGAAAAAAAATTTTTAGACTACTTTTATTTTCCAGATGTGTCATATTTATGGAAAATGTCTCTATTTATACTATTAATATTATAAATAATCATGTCATTATTAAAATTATAATGCTTGTTATTATAATTATCATCATCACCATGTGCCAGATGCTGGGCAAGAAAGCAAGTGAAAGAAAAAGCATAGGATTTGGTATGAACTTTTTAAAATCAGCAAATACTTATATCTAGGACTTATTATGTGCCAAGGATGTTCTAAGCATATTACAAATTCATTGCATCTTTAACACAAGGCTCTTAGGTGAATGCTCTTATTATCAAGCTTATTTTTGAGAGGAGAAAACTGAAGTACGAAGAGAGTTGGTAACTTGCCCAAGGTCACGCAGCTTGAACTGGCAGAGCGAAGATTCAAACTTGGGCACTTCTGCTCCAGAGGGCATTTCCTTAAGCTCTAGACGAGGCTGCCTCTGAAGGCTTTGTCTCCTACTAGTTAGGTGGCTTTGACCAGGTTGACTCATCTCTTTTTGTCTATGTCATAATCCATAAATGAAGAAATGTAAGCAAAGAATAAAAACAGCCGGGAGCTATGGCTCATGCCTGTAATCACAGCACTTTGGGAGGCCAAGGTGGGTGGACCACTTGAGGTCAGGAGTTCGAGACCAGCCTGGCTAATGTGGTGAAACCCCATTTCTACTAAAAACACAAAAAAATAGCTAGACGTGGTGGTGGACACCTGTAATCCCAGCTATTCGGGAGGCTGAGGCAGGAGAATTGCTTGAACCCAGGAGGCGGAGGTTGCGGTGAGCCGAGATTGCACCACTACACTCCAGCCTGGGTGACATAGCAAGACTCTGTCTCAAAAAAACAAACAAACAAAAAAACCAAATGAATAAGAACAACTGTGGTGGATGGTAGTTTTGATGACTACATAAAACAGTTATCAAACATTTAGCCCTGTATCTAGATATGTTAGGCACCAAAAAGTTTACAAAAATGTTATTTCAGTAAATTTCAAATATTAGCAATCTACAAGTCAATATTTTTGTTCATGTTATAAAGGACAAAGAATTAGTGAGAAGCTATTTCTATAACTACCTGCTATGGTTTTTAAAATAGTTACTTCGGGCTGGGCATGGTGGCTCACACCTATAATCTCAGCAATTTGGGAGGCCAAGGCTGGTGGATCGCTTAAGCTCAGGAGTTCCAGACCAGCAAGGGCAACATGGCAAAACCCTGTCTCTACCCAAAATACAAAAAGTTAGCCAGGTGTGGTAGCATGTGTTTGTAGCCCCGCCTAATTGGAAGGAAGTGGTAGGGGATCACTTGAGCATGGGAGGTTGAGGCTGCAGTGAGCTGAAATTGTGCCACTGCACTCCAACCTGGGTGACACAGGGAGACCCTGTCTCAATAAATAAATAAATAAAGTCACTTTGTATCTATCTACAGGCTCAATTTCTTCATTTTAAAACTGTAGTTCCAGAGAAATATACCAAAACCCAAACATCAAAACCAAACCATTGACCCACAATAGTGGACACCATTGAGAATATCAAACAGAAAGACAATTACTACTTATAAGATGCTCGTAAATCTGTAGGAAACAGACCTTCCCACAACTAAATGCAAATTACTTAAAACATATTGAGGCAAGATGTTGACAGAAGTTAAGAGAAGGAAAAGATTAACATTGTATTGGTTGAGATGCTCTTGGTTTCACGTAAGAAAAACCTATAAATTATAGTTTAAACAAAATCAGCTAGATTTAAAAAAGGGTAAAGGCCTTTCTCCCACACCCAACCAACAGAAATAAAATCAGGCTTCTTGAAAAATTAAATCCTACATTAAAAGCCATCAAAACTCAAGACTGCCTCTTCCTCAGTTTCTCAGTGTATTCCTTGCTGTGTCCCTCTTCTTTCTCCCAGTGCTCCCTTTCTCTGCAGAATGACTTCCCCTGCCATTCCTGTATAAAGCTGCTGAGGGAACAGCTTTTGAATGTTTGTGTGCCCAGGTGCAGCCACCAGCAGAAGGGTTTAATAGTTGCAACTCTAGAGAGCATCCAAGGAAGGAGAGGATACAACTTTCACCCAATAGCAGTTAGATGCCTGTTCATCTCTAACCTATTCCAGGTGTTTGGGATAGATCAGTGAACAAAGGGATCTGCCTTTAAGGACTGCACTTTCTTAAGGGAAGAGGGCCACAGGAAATAAGCCACTAGAAGCAATAAATATGTTAACTGAGAATTTTGTTACAAGTGCTATGGAGACTATAAAAAGAAAACAAGAATAAGGGAGACTGAGGGAGGGATAGAGGAGAGGTTCAGTATTAACTGTGGAGGGTAAGGTAGGCCTCATGAAGAAGGTGACATTTGAGAAAAGACTTATGGGTGTAAGAGTTAGCTAAACGCATATCTGGGGTAATATGTCTATGATCTAGGAGGTAGTGGTTGCAGAGTAGCTTATTTTAGACTGGACATACCATGTACATTATAAACGTAGGTTTGGGTTTACCATGCAATACAATAATAAAGGCAGGCAAGTTTGGAGAATGTCTTGGAAGCAGAAAGATGTCTGGCTAGTATTTGCTGTATGAGAACTGAAGTAGTTGAAATAAAGCTGGAAAGTAGTTTGGGCTTAATTGTAGGGGGCTTAAATGCCATGCCAAGGACTCAAATTCTTCCAAAAGGAGAGAAATCTGCTAATGTATCATCCCATGGTTCTATCTGAAAAGATTAATTTAAGAAAATACTTTGGGGATAGCAGAGACTCTTTTCTCTGTTTCTTATATAAATATTGATCAGCATGTCTTCAATAAATTTATATGTCTTTAGGGTGACCAATTAAAAAGAACACACACTGAAGCCATTTTGACTTTTAACTCTATCAATCAGTAACTGTGAGGTCATAGACAAATTATATAAACTTATTGAGAGTTCATTACTTTAGATTTAAAATTTAGGTAGTTATATTTACCTTTATGGACTGCTAAACTGTATCAATGAGGTAAGGCATGTAAACTAGTTGAAATAGACACTCTTTAAGTTTGCTACCTTGTCCTTTTCGTTTACAATCTAGATATATTTTATACCAATTTTATTTTCTCCAGTGTGTATTCTGGACTCAGCGTGGCGAAGAGTCTATCAATAAAAAAATTTTAAATAAAGTGTAAAAAGCATATTTAAGTAGAAAATATTTTGTATGGGAAGAAGTTCATGCCCTCAGAGACAAATTCATCAATGTATCAATACAAATAAATAAAACAAAGAACTTGGCATATTGGTTTAACAGCCAATGATAAACAAACTGGTAGACAAATCAATAACTCAAAATAATTTCTGTTTATACTATCTTGCATTTTTTCCTAGGCAACATAACATACACAGTTATTTTCATTAAAATTACTTTAGCTTTAAGGATCCCAGGTTTTCCTCCCCAAAAAATCAAAGCACTAATTATGAATTCAATATCATTAGTACATTTAAATGCAAAATGATGAGGCTATAAGTTTTCATAGTATGCTCAAAATGTTTTTTTAAAATACATTTTTAGCACAATACCTTCAAGTCTAGTATATAAGGGAGAGATAAGGGAAACCACAAAAGAATGATAAAAAGCTTTAACGAATGTATCATTCCATCTCTCTTTTTAAAATTTACATATGGTAGTGATATGGTTTGGCCGTGTCCCCACCCAAATCTCATCTTGAACTCCCACATTTTGTGGAAGGGACCCAGTGGGAGGTAATTGAATCATGGGGGCAGGTCTTTCCTGTGCTGTTCTCATGTTAGTGAATAAGTTTCATGAGATCTGATGGCTTTGTAGGGCAGAATGTCCCTGCACAAGCTCTCTCTCTCTTTTTGCATGCTGCCATCCATGTAAGATGTGAATTGCTCCTCCTTGCCTTTCACCATGATTGTGAGGTTTCCCAGCCACATGAAACTGTAAGTCCATTAAAACCTCTTTTTCTTCCCAGTCTCAGGTATGTCTTTATCAGTGGTGTGAAAATGGACTAATGTAGGCATCAAATTTGTTTTATGTGACTTTAGAACTTACCATCATATCAAGTCCATTCATATTTTCCCAAATTAGATTTGGTAAGATAAACTCCTCCACTGACATATTTCTTAACATTATGGGGTTTTCTGAGCTTAATTTTTGCTTCCGGTCATCTGTAGGATTGCTTAGGGCATTCACTGGCAGTCTGGGAGTACTTAGCTTTGTACATGGAGGGATTGTGAGGACAGAGAGTCACTGGCCTCCCTTCCAGCCTGCATGTACTATTCCATCCCACCATGAAAACAACAACAAACGAATTCCCAATCCTTCCCTCCTCTATCAAATGAGTTCCATTGTTACAGAGTCTTCTTTGTGTCTTAAATAATTTTCTATTAATAAGGAAACTTAGTAAACTGGAAATAATTCTAGGTGGTATCACACCTTTATTAACAGCTATCAAATCATATTTGGAATGATTAAATTTGAACCACAATAGCAGACCTGAAAATTAGCCTCTTTGGAAATATGATGTGCAATATGAATATTTGTATATACAGGAGGTCATTATGATGGTCAGGTTTGAGGAAGTTTTAAGGAGAAGAGGACTCCTGAAAGGAGAAAGAAAGAGTGACCAAAAAACTTTACCACTAGACCTAGGACTCAGAGTGAAAATGTTGATGTAACAGAAACATGATTATGATTTATTCCAGATTTCAGAATTGTTGGATGACAAGTTTATCATATGGCAAAGAATAAGTATACCCTTGATTTTGATATTTAAATAAAAGGCATCTGATAATACCATCTCCAGAGAATAAAGTTTTATAAATTTAAAATCCACCCCTGCCTCCCAGACTGTAGTCGCTGAGTTTTACTCCAAGTATTTTCTTAAAAATAAAAGTAAGTGAACTTGTTTTCTTCTCCCGGTTTTGCTGAGAACACAAAGATTTCAATTTACTTTGATGCCAATTATGCCAGGCAATAAAAGACACAATTTTTTCATGGTAAAATGTCTTCCAGGAAGCTACAGAACTGTGTATAATAAAAATACTTAGGTGAAGAGAATACCTGTTGAATTGATGTGCTTTTGAATATTTCTTTTTAAATTTTATGAGCTGTCTCCTGTTCTATCCTTTTCTTGATCTCAGAGAAATGAAGAGGGCTTTAAAAGTGGAAAATATACATCTTTCTCTGTATGTTGCTTTTAACAAACTATGTGATAGTATATGTCACCCAGGATTTGAAAAATGAAGTGACTACATCCTCTCTGGCAGAAGAATATCTTTTAAGCTTAGTAATGTAGAGCATAGTATTGGATATAATATATACTACCTTTCACTTTCCCTTAGACTATCAAATAAACTTACAGCTAGTAGAGAGGACCACATTAGATCATCTACTTTTCAGGTAAGCTGGTGTATTCTAAAGCTTTTTGTATGGTATGCTTATTCTCTTCATAATAAGGCATAACACGTATCTCTTGACATGTTTGCAATCCCAGTGAATAAATGAGCAAATATATTTATGATTCTCATGATGAAAGACATCTGGTGGTATTATCATAGTCTTAATATATATAGGCTACTACTATTAGGGCCTAGAATTCTTCCCATATGGACTGCCAATATGTTCCTAATTGCAAGTAATGGCAATAGTAAAAGTTCTAATTGGTTAAATGCATTCTATATTTTTTTCTGCTATGTATAATCTTTCATAGGATTATCATTTTCTGGAATTCTGTCTTCCTTAACTGTCTATAACCCACTGCTCTTTCTTACTGTCAGTTGACGGAACCTTCTGGTATGAGACAGGTCATCTTCTTCCTCCCCCCATAGAGAAGATAAGAACTAGGCAGCTTATAAACCGCTATAGAACTGTAGGTCAAATCTGGCCAGTAGGACCTAAAGATAGAAGATAGACAAGAAGAGCCAGAGAGCAGGGTGGAGAATGAGAGATGGTGCATGGGGAAATTGGTAAGGATGGAAACACACTGTGGAGGTATCCAGGTAAAGAAGGAAGCAGTGAAAGCTAGTATGTTTTGGATTGTTTTTATGTTTCGTGTTACAAACCTGCTTAACATGAACTTGTGGGCAAGAATAGGGGTTCTAACTTCCATTTTGTTAGTCACCCCGGTATTTTTCATGGTCAAGCCCTTGAGGGGCTATTTCCTTGGTCATGGTTGAGGCACAGGAATCCTTGGTGAGGTTGAGAATCTCTGGTCCATTTAACCAGCCACATTGTGGCTCCAGATTCTCTGAAGTCTCTCTGGTCCCCAAAGACAGTACTGCTGGGTGTCTTTGTCCCGCAAGAGGGACACCAACCTCTCATCCTCTATTTCTTTTTCCATTTTTCCTTTTTCGGCCTACAAGAACTTCCTCTTGTTGCTTTCACAGACCCTTAGAACAACCTTCAGAGAGTAGACTGCAGGAAAACAAAAACAAGTGAGCAAAGAGTCTTTCAGAAAACTTTCACTTTGGGGTTCAATAAACAGACCTCTTCTGAAGAGGGGTGCTTAAAGACAGCTTGTGACAAGTGTGGGTGTGAGAAGACAAAACTCAGTGACAAATAAAACAGTATATGTACTAATAAATTATTCTGAGAGTTCTCAGCACATCCTCCCGCAGATCCTTATAACTTTTTCATGAAATTTCTGCACTAAGCAGAATAATGCAGTCTAGTAACAGAGCTTGACCATCATTACACTTCAGAATGTGTGTACTGTCTAGCGCTTATGGGATCCCACAGCTGTCCCAAGTTGCATCCTTTTGCTATTAAATATCATCCAATTGTGCTTTTAAGCTATGCTAAGCTGCTCCCATAATGGTGTTTTTGTCTTTCCTGGGAGATAAGAAATTGCTGCTAAAACAACCTAGAATTTCCTGGCATTTGTTTCTTTACTTGTTTCTTTTCATGATGAGACAAGCTTCTTCTATGTTATTTTATAAATAATTGTTTTTAAAATTACCAGGGTATAGTGGCTTAAGCCTGTAATCCCAGCACTTTGAGAGCCTGAGGTGGGAGAATGGCTTGAGGCCAGGAGTTTGAGACCAGCCTGGACAGCAGAGTGAGATCCCATCTCTACAGAAATAAAAGGACATAAAGCTAAAAGAAAATTCCGAAATTGCATTATTTTATTTTATTTATTTTGCTGCCCAGGCTGGAGTGCAATGGCACAATCTTGGCTCACTGCAACCTCCGCCTCCCAGGTTCAAGCGATTCTCCTACCTCAGCCTCCTGAGTAGCTTGGATTACAGGCAGCCCCTACCATGCCCAGCTAATTTTTGTATTTTTAGTAGAGACAAGGTTTCACTATGTTGGTCAGGTTGGTCTTGAACTCCTGGCCTCAGGTGATCTGCCCACCTTGGCCTCCCAAAGTGCTGGGATTACAGGCCTTTGCCACCACACCTGGCCCTGAAATTGCATTAATTTAATCTAAGCATGTGTAGATATGTGATGGCCATATTTTTTATGCTTATATAATCACATGCAATTTTTATATGGATATGGATGAGTGTGGTGTGTGTGTGTGTATATATATCTATATATATATAGATATAGATATATACACAATAAGTCCTTTCATAAAGTTACCTGCATTCCTAAAAATAACTATGCTATGCACAATCAAGCAATAAAAACCACAGAGCTCATGAAAAAAAAAGATCATGGGACAAAGCATTCAACATTTTCATCAGTGACATATTTTTTAAAAAGACAGGAACCTAATAAAAACAGTAGCAGAGCTTTACACATAAAAAATGATTGAAAAATCCACAAGTACTGCAATAAAAATGTGGCACTTAACCTTTAAAAAATTACCACATTTTTCAGGTCTTTTGTGTCAGTGGGTGTTGAATGAGCTGCAGCTTCTGAGTTACTGTGAAGTAGTGGAAAGAGGGTTCTCTGAATCTGGAAGTTTGTATCATCAAGTGTGGATGGGTGTAGATCATAGTCCCAGGCACCAAACATAACACTCAAGTGATCTTTTACAGCCTTAAATCCTGGTGTAGATTTTTGTGTCTTTGAAATATAGACCCTCTGAGCACATGGTTATAATAGATATTTTATTTGATCAACATTGAATATTTGACCCAATGTACAGTCTTCTTCTTTAATTAACTTTGGTATTAGTGTGGACATTTTATTTTAGGCTTTCTCTGCACCTGCAGCTTTGCTCAACAGCTGAAGGCTTTGCAAATTTTAGAGAGGTTTGAAACCACTAAACCAACCACTACAAGCACTAACAGTTCTCACTTTTGCAGGATTCAGCTTTGTCTCTTTAAGATCTTCACAGGTAGATAGTTGCTCACTCTGCTAGGCATTATGAACCAGGATAATGAAATACATTTGAGATATTGAATGAGTTTTTTTTTAAAATACATATAGAAAAGTTCTTAAATAAGCAGGAAACAGAAGATAATCTTGTAGGAGAAAACATACAGTGAACTGAGGTGGCCGGTAAGTGTTTGTGGCGTGTGCATGCAGGCGTTATGTGTATTCCTACCGTCTGGTTCAGCTGGGAGCGGTTTTCTGCTTTCACCTGGTGTTTCTAATAAAGAAGTCTCACATAAGCTCACTGAAAATTCGCATTATGCTCCAAATGTTCCCAAATATATCCATCACATAGGGACAAATTTGTGTTTCAGAACAAGTGCTGAAGCTGAAATGTGGTAAATGTGTGTCGTATACAAATACACCATACACATTTTATATAATTTGTGTATGTATGTGTGACAATTTTACTGTTTTGTTATTTCCTTTCCCCTGCAGATAGACAAAAAAAAAAAAAAAAAAAAAAAAAACCCAACACCCTGTCATATTTTTTTTTTTTGGTAGTACAAAAATCCTGCAAAAAAGCATGTGCACAGAGATTTGCGTTCTTTTATTTATTTATTTAAAAGAGAGCAGTAGAGTGACACCTTTTGGCTACAAGAATATCTCTACGTCTCTATCCATCTATCATCTACCTCTATCTATCTATCTGTCTTTCTGTCTGTCTATCTATCTATCTATCTATCTATCTATCTATCTATCTATCTATCTATCTAGGACCAGGTATTGCTCTGTTGCCCAGGCTAGAGGGCAGTGGCACGATCACAGTTCACTGCAGCTTTGAGCTTCTGGGCTCAAACCACCATCCTCCCATTTCAACTCCTGAGTAGCAAGGACTGTAGGTGTATCCCACTATGACCAGCTAATTTTGTAATTTTTTTGTAGAAACAGAGTCTTGCCTATGTTGCCCAGGCTAGCCTCAAACCCCTGGCCCCAAGCAATCCTCCTGTGTCAGCCTCCCAACATGCTTAGATTACAAGCATGAGCCACTGTGCCTGGCCAAGAACATCTATATTTTTAATGTAAATCAATATTGCCACATCACTTTTCTAAACGGCTAGAACAAATCATTTTTATGCCAACAATATTTAAGAATATTATCTCTTGAATCTTCACCAATAGTAGATGTTATCATTTTAAAATATCCTTTGAAATCTAATAGGTCATTGATATATCATTATTATGTTAATTTGCACTTACCTGAACAATAGAGAGGATGAAAATATTTTTGGACATCTTAGCCGCCACCTGTATTGGCTTCGTTATGATTTCAGTATTCTATCTTGTGTTCATTTATCTGTTGAGTTGTTTCTTTGTGTTATTAATTTATAAGTGTCATTGTATATTATATAATTAATCTTTTGTTAGTCATGTACCTTACAAATATTTCTCCAGTTTATAACTATAAACTGGTTTTGTTGATTTTTTTACAAATATGTTAATGTTTATGTAGTCAACTATGTATCTTTTCTTATTCTGATTCACTTGCTTTTTTATTTAATTTCTTTTTCATACGTATTCTTCAGGTCAAGTATGTGGCTGTCATAGTCATCCCTGCTATCTGCAAATGTTTGCATGTCATTCTATCACCTGGACAGGTAGACGATGTCCTTCTTGATATAGTCTTTTCTTTCAATAGTTTATAGACATAATTCCCCCATTTTCTAGTGTCCAAAGATGTAGTAAACGTTCATTATTAGGTGATTTACTTTTCTTTTGTAAGTTACTTCTTTTTTTCTGACAGAAAGGTTACAATTGTATATGTTTCTATTTTGATCAATTGATTGATTGGTACTTGGAATCTGGTAGGTAACTTTTCTTATCAGCCTTACCTAGAACTAAGTCAGCCCTGTCTGCTTAAGTATTTATTTAGCTCAGGCACGTTAGATACTCATTGTAGCCTCAATTTCATCAATTACTTCTTCTCTTCTTGAAATGTATATTATTTAAATAGTAACCTCCTCAATCTTCCAATTCACTTCCAATCTTGTACTTCCACTGCCCCAGACAATATCTGAAAAGCCCTGAATTCTTTTGTTTGTTTGTTTTGGGAAATGGTCTCACTCTATTGCCCAGGTTGGAGTGCACTGGCGCTGTCTTGTCTCACCACAGCCTCGACCTCCTGAGGTGATCAGGTGATCCTCCCACCTCAGCCTCCCCAGTAGTTGGGACTACAGTTGTTCGCCACAACATCCAGCTAATTCTTTGTAATTTTGTTGAGACAGGGTTTTGCCATGATACCCAGGATGGTCTCGAACTCCTGGGCTCAAGTAATTCACTGCCTCTGCCTCCCAAAACGATAGTATTACAAGTGTGAGCCACTGCACCTGACCCTGAATTATTTTAATGCAGGTAGGTATTTGAAAGCCTAGGAATGAGGGCTAGTTATTTCATTGTTTCTGACATGTCATTGCTTCCAGGCCTACTCGGTGAACAAAGCATGAAAATGGTGTGTGTGTGTGTGTGTGTGTGTGCGTGTGTGTGAGATGGGTCTAAAAATGTATCTCCCTAGTGACTTCACGCAAGGACTGTGTGAGTTCTCTCAGCTGCTGGGAGTACACTTAGCAGCAAACATGAGCTCCCAGGCCCTACAGGGTCTATATTTTTAATTTAAATCAATAAAATATTCTTAGCTTCACAGACCTGTCTCACCCAAGTCCATATTCTTCACGAACAAACACACATCTAATGACTGCCCATCTCGGGATAAGAAGACCTGACGTTTGAGCCCACTGCAGGGTAAGTCTGAAAGGTCATATGTGCTTCAAAGCACCCCTTAAAGTTGGCCAAGTCTTGAGAATAAATTACTTTTCCCTTTGCCCACCCCCACCCCCGCCTTCTATAGGTGTTCATCCCTTATGAATATCTTGCATATCAAACTCTGGCTTAGTGTCTGCTTCCAGAGAACCTTTATATATTTGCACATATACAAGTATATCTATAATATAGATATCTCAATATAATATATAATATATTAAAATGTATTCATGTTAGTATATTTAGTAATATATACATTTATAAGATATATTAAATTTATGTAAGATATTATAATGAATATAATATATTATAATATGTATGTTTTATATATATTTATGGAATATATACTTATTTTTATTTTTATATTTATCTTTCTATGAACTTGAAAACCATGACTTACAAGATATCTACCCTTCCATACTTTTAGCTTCTTTCACAGACATAAAATGCCTGTCTCTATCCTTGGTATAGTCACTTATTTGATCAATATCCTTATATGCAATCAGTCTGCTAGCCTCATAGCCATCCTCCTTCCAGATGTGCAGACATTCACTTCCCCCTACCCATGCTCCAGCTTCAGCCCACCCTATGCAGTGACTTGGGCTTCAACAAACTGGAAAAGGGCTGTGCACCATTGAGAATGCTGTGCTTACCACATTGGAGCTCTGACGCTCTGTGCTGTACTGCCCCTGCTATCCCCAAACCCATATGGTCGCCAAGTCAAATCCACGGCACTCAGACAGCCTTTGTTGAGGAGCCCTCCCACACAAACACCCACATCATCCTGCCTGGACTTTGCAACCCACTCTGGGCCACAGTAGCTCCTTTCTTCTAATTCTAATGCAGCTTTAGGAAGGGAAGAGGAAGAAGAATAGTATAATTTTTGAGATTCATTCATTTTGTGTTTGTTTGGAGACTGAGGTCAATGTTTAATTTCTTGAAGATGGATATCTAGTTGTTTCTGAATCGACGGATAATGATTTTGAGATTCATTCATGTTGTTGCATGTATCAATAGTCCATCCCTTTTATTTACTGTGCAGTACCCCATTGTATGGTTACATCATGATTTATTTGTTTTCCTATTGATAGACACTTAGTTTTCAGTTTTTAGCTATTATGGATAAAGCTACTCTGGACATTCATGGGCACATTTTTTAATGGACATAGGTTTTCATTTTGTTGTGTAAATATCTAGGAATAGAATTTCATTGTAAGAAGCTACCAAATCAATTATCAAAATGTTTTTACCATTGTACACTCTAACCACCAATGTACAAGGGTTCCATTTGCTCCATAACCTTTCTACCATTTTGGGTTTTCAATCTCAGCCATCGTAGTGGGAAAGTAGTGACTTGTGCTTTTAATTTACATTTCTCTAGTGACAAATGAGGTAAGAAATGTTTCCATTTTATTGTAAAAGTTCTTTAGATTTTCTCTATACAAATCATTTATCAGATAGAGAGAAAGAAAATATTTTATCCTACTTATTAATTATATATTCATGTTCTTAAATAATCTATTGATAAGCATAAGTTTTCATGTTGATAGAATCTAGTTTATTAATTGCTTTTATTCAATGTTAAGTGCTTTCTGATTTCTGTATAAGAAATATTTGATTACCCTGATATTTTAAAGATACTCTTTTTTCAGGAAGCTTTACAATTTTGGCTTTTGCATTTATGTCTATAATCTATCTGAATTAATTTTTGTGTTTGTTTGGAGGCCGAGGTCGATGTTTAATTTCTTGAAGTTGGACATCTAGTTGTTTCTGAATCAATGGATAAAAATAATTCTATGTCTTCCACTGAGTAACATTGAAAACATTTTTGAAATTCAATTGGGAAATAAATATTTTTGAGAATTTTTTAGATATTTTATTTTTGTTAATTTTTAATTTAATTCCATATGCACAGAAAACATGTGACATCAATACTTTGAAATGTGTTAATGACCCAGCATATTTGTGAAGCCCCATTACATAGGAAAATAATGTACTCTATATTTGTTGAGTATAGAGTTCTATAAATACCAACTAGGTTTACTTGGTTGACAGTGTTGTTCATTATTATGAATCTTTTTTTTCTACCGGTTTTATTGGTTGCTGAAAGAATGGTGCTACAATCTCTAACTATATTATGAATGAGTTTATTTTTCCCTTTTTTACTGCCAGTTTTTACTTCATGTATTTTGAAGATCTGTTATCAGGTGCATACACATTTATGATCTTTTTACCACTTTAACTGGCACATTTTATTTCTGGTATTACTTCTTGTTTTGATGTCTATCTTTACTGATATTAAATTGGCCACTCTAGTTTGCATTGAGTGAGCATTGCATGCTATTTGAAAAATCATTTTTTTGATTTTGACTTAATTTTTACTTGATATTTGAAGTGCATCAGAGGACTAGGTGCAATGGCTCACACCTGTAATCCCAGCACTTTCGGTGGCCAAGGTGGGTGGATCACTTGAGCCCAGGAGTTCAAGACCAACCTGAGCAACTTAGGGAAACCCTTTCTCTACAAAAAACATACACACACACACACATAAACACACACACACAAATTAGCTGGGCCTAGTGGTACATGCCTATAGTCTCAGCTACATGAGAGGCTGAGGTGGGAGGATCGCCTAAGCCCGGGAGGTCAAGGCTGCAGTGAGCCGTGATTGCACCACTGCACTCTAGTCCGGGCAACAGAGTAAGGCCCCGTCTCAAATAATATAATAATAATAATAGTGTGCATCTGTTGAGAAAGTAGTTTGGTCCTACTTTTTATCCAGTTTGGTGTTCTCTACCTTTTATTTGAAATGCTTAGTCCTTTTACTTGTGTTATGATTGATAGGGTTGGATTTGAATCTCCCACCATGTTGTTATTTGTTTTCTACTTCATCATAACACAGTACAGTCACACATCACTTAATGACTAGGATACCGTCTGAGATATGCATTCTAGGTGATTTCGTTTTTGTGCAAACATCATAAAGTGTGCTCACACAAACCTGGACAGAACAGCCCACTACACATCTGGACTCTATGGTACAGCCCGTTGCTTCTGGGCTACACACCTGTACAGCATCATACTGTAGTGAATACTGGGGGCACCTGTAACACAATGATAATTTTTTTATCTAAACATATAAAAGGTACAGTAGAAATACATTATTATAATCTCATGAGCTCATCATCTTATGTATGGTCAGTCATTGAAATGTTGTGTGATGTATGACTGTGTTTAGTAATATTATTATGTGAACATATGATTTATCAAAAATATTACATCCACAACAAATTGTAAGCTATGTTTTGAGATTTCCATAAATATTTCAGAGATTATGTATTATCATGAAAGAGCCGCCCAGTAAATGAAGAGAAGATAGCTCTGTTCTAGTCCTATGCCCTCAGATGATACATAGCCTGCTTTTAAAAATATCTACCATTAACTATATTATAGTTTTACATATGAGACTATAATCCCAGTCCTTATCTTTATTTTTTTCCAGAAGATTCTTTCAGCTGTCTGTTCATGTATTGAGATGGTGTAATTTATTTTCCAGAACATAAATCTATTTCTAATACTGTATGAACTTTCTGATTGTCCTTATGTATTAGCATCTAGCAACCAGTCATCAAAGTCTGGAGGTCCTCTCCTGGGAGAAGAATAAAAATATAGTCTCTTCTTTATAAGATGAGATCATTATTGGTGTAAAGCAGAGTGGATTTCAAGATATCATACTATTCAATTAGACAATCAGGAATTCAAGCTTAAAAATTCTTCCTTATAAAAGCAGGACATAGAACGAAGTGACACATAGATCATGTCACTGATTTCTATGTATCAGCATATCAGCATCTTCTACTTCAAATGTCTTTTTATTAAATATATAAGGGTTTCAGTTTCACGTATTTCTTTTTCTTTAAGCACAAAGCAATGTCTGAAGGATGGCCTATAGATTAAAATTGTTGGGCTTGTCTAAAAGAATATTCTCTGAATGCGTGTGTGTGTGTGTGTGTGTGTGTGTGTGTGTGTGTGTATCATACATTTGTGTGATACCAAAGTTCTGTCCTGCTGAGAACTATCTAAAGAAACACCATCATGAAATGTCAGAAAGGCCATTATGCTTTTAAAGAAATGACAGCCTAAACCCATCAGCTACAGGGGAAGGAGGAAAAAGAAAAGAGTGAATATATGAGAAATGATAAATGAATCAGACATAGATGATGTAGTTGCCTTATCTAGATTGTTTCTCCTTCAATTCATTCTACCATTGTTTAATAAAATTTTCTAGAGTGGCAGTACAAGCAATACCAGTGATACCACTATGCTGATAGATCAATTGTAGTATAAGACTATTATAGCAATTTTGTGGAGAATTAGTTTTTTTCTCATATATTGAAGAACTTATTGATGAATGGAAAATTTCAGAATTGTGAATGTGCATTTTTAAAACAAATTTGATCTTCAGAAGAAAAGGAGAAAATGAACATTTTACTTAGTTTATACATTTTTAAGTATTTTATCCAGAAATGGCTATTACCACATTTTCCTGCTTGATTTATGGGAATCTACAATTAATATCACGTTACTAGTTCAGATATGCCACATCTTAAGGATAATTCTTTAGTGAATGGAGCCAGTGAGTCTCACACAATAAAGTAATATGTTGCTGTAAACCCTCTAACATTTGGCCTTGAATTTTGCTATTAGTCATTCTCTATTTTATTGGATCTTTGTAGGCCTGAAGTGCATATAAAATGCTGCAGAGTATTAAATCTTGATTTTACATAACTGACATTAATGTATAACTTTCATTTTTTAATCATCAACAGATGCAGCAAAATATAACTTTCATTTCTGAATAACCCATGTAGTTAACCTTAGCAGGGATGGCAAGGCAACAGTATACACTGTCAGACTTTAGATAACTCGATTTAACATCAGCAATTCTGCTAAGTCCATGCACTTTACATAATATTTCCAACACATAATTAATTCTCTAACAGAAAAAAAGTTATTAGCTTTTAGTATGTCTCCAGGCCATGTTTTTCCTACATACCCAATTTATTCATCTTAGAAGTATATAAAAGGAAGCCCTTGACAGCTATTTCTTGCTTAGGTTGAGGCAGCAGTATACTGTTAGTATACTACATGGATCTCAAAATTTTACTAGATTCCACAGAATGGCTGAAGTGAATACAGATTTTAAGTGTCAAATCATACATAGCAAACATACTATTGTCTTTGGGATTTATACGTTGTTGAGAATCAGATAAATGATCAATGGCAATATTTTTTCTTCTTTGAAAGATCCCCAAAAACCAGATTTTAATTTATTTCTGTTTGGCTTCGAGTTTACTATTTTAAATGCTATTTGCATCCTCCAAAGACTAAAGCATAGGAAGCAGTGTCTTGTCTCAGCATTTTAACCAATGCTTGAAAAAGGCAAAAGCTCAGAAAGAGCTCAAAAAGAAAAACAGGAGATGATGTGAAGTCATAACTTCATCTTTCATTTGAACAATGTATAATATATATGTAAATTTGAAGCGTTTTTAAACTGGCATTTATGGTTAAATATATTTCTTTTTAAATACCATCTGAGATGGATAATAAGCCATCTCTAATAAGGCTGCTTATTGTAGAAACAGAAGTGATGCAGACACACTGCTCAAAGTTCACCTGTGCAGTTATTTCTTTGCTTTCAACATTAGCATTCAGAAGCACCAACTTGCCACTTCTTAGTCATCAACAGAGGCAAAGAGCACACAAAAGACATTATTCTTGACAGGGGGTCTTTTTTGTAGGACTCCTTTATTTCTTAGTGAGATATTTTACTTTCACCCCTACCGCATCTACATTATTGAATACAGGAAATCGAAAATCACTCTACTTATGTTGGGTTTTGCAACCAAAAAGGGCAATCACGCATTACGCATTTAAAGAAATGGCAAAAAGGGCAACCACGCCCAAACACACACAAACTCACTGAGAAAAAGGCAGTGTGACTCACTGAAACTTTGGCCTTCATGCTCAGATATTGTTTCAATGTGAATTTAAATCGTGTTAACCTTGGTTTATCCACAGTATAATATTTCCGGTGAAGAAGGATTCTAATTATTTAGTGAGTATTTTTAAATAGTATTTAAAATAATATCAAAAACCGTCAAGTCGAATGACTCACATGGAGAAGAACACCAAACTCCACAGAATTCTGCACACCTGACACATGAACAACAACGGAAAAAGCAGAACTTAAAGCATGTAATATATTCATTATTTCTAAGGTATAATTCACTATTATTTCTAAAAACCAAAGCATTGCTAGTGGTACATAATGGAATTTGAATAAGAGATCCAAAGACACTCTCCTTCTGTCAGAAATAGCACCCACCTGACTCTTTTAAAGCACTGAATATGTTCAGTTGCGTTTAATTCTATTTATAAGAAAATAAGACTCTTCCTAATTTATTTTTCTCAACAATCCAGTAATAGAAAGGAATTATCACTGCCATTTTAAAAATAAAGAAACTGAGTTCAGCTGGAGGTTAAAAGTGTTTTGCAAGACCAGACAATGCTGACAAATGGCAAACACAACACAGAAAATGCATCTTGTGCCTCTCGGCACATTGCCCTTCCTGTCATTTCCCCATGCAAGGGCTCACTCTTCTGATGCTGTCTCTAAGAGTTCAGGAACACTGAAACAAAGTTATCAAAGACTACATATTTCACAAATAGCTTCTAATAAGTTGCTTAGGGAGTGAAAGTAGACATTAGGTGAATAACTGAGAATACAATTTATTTATAATTTATTTATACTTTGCTTTTTTCTGAAACGAATTATCTTAAGATATCATCTGGAAATATTGAGCCAACTTTAGAGGGCAATTAAGATATAACTTCTGAGTAAATAATGTATTTTTACACCAGGTTTTCTCTCTATTCACTGAGGAAATATCTGCAGATAAAGATAAATTCAGAATGAAAGATTAGGTTAGATTTAGTCATTTGGATCAATGTAGAACCTATTATGGTCTAAGTATTATATTGATTATAATTTCTATCAATTTAATTCATTCCACTTGGCTCTGAAATCTCCTCTGGAGATTCCAAAAGGAATTAGAACTCAGATTACTGCTTCTTTTGATACATCTAACGGCACAGACCTTAATAATTTAAAAACTTTAATGACTGGTGTTTTTGACAAGTTTAAAAAGCTATAGCTCCTCTGTGTGTGTAAAATCCGTTAATTCAGTGATTCTCAATCTATGGACCCGGTACCGGCAATGTCAGCCACATGTCAGGTCTTGTTAGAAATGCTAATTGTTGGCCTCATCCCAGATCTATGGAATCAGAAACTCTGGTCGGGGGCTCAGCAGTCGGGGTTTTCACAAGCCCTCCAGCTGATTGTGACACTGGCCAGTGTCTAAGAATCACTCCAATAAAGGAAGCATCATGTAGGCAGAGCATTCTTTAATCTTTATGAGAAGAATTGAGAGATAAGCATATTCTTCTTGACTGTTAAACACTGAACATTGGTAGAAATCAGGAGAATGGAATTTTGTTTGTTTACCACATCCATTTTTATAACTATACAATAACCAGTTGATAAAAATAGATGCTTTTGTGTTTCTGCCAATGCTGCCTTTTTAGCTTGGAAAAGCCTATTTTTGTATTTTATTTTATTTTTCCATTTAAGAATTTTTTTGAGATAGGGTCTTACTCTGTCATCCAGGCTGGAGTGCAGTGGCATGATCACAGCTCACTGAAGCCACAACCTCCCAGGCTCAAGCGGTCTTCTCACCTCAGCCTCCCAAGTAGCTGGTACCACAGACATGTACCATCACGCATGCCTAGTTGAAAAAATATATATATATATAGAGAGAGAGAGACGGGGTCTCCCTATGTTGCCCAGGCTCGGAAAGTCATTTTTAAAGAGCTGATTAAATCAGCCTTATGGTCCTTGTCTCAAGGTACCTGCTGTCTGTCCCTTTCTGCCGTGGTCCACATTCATACGTTTTTTAAAGAACCATGTTTCTTGAATTTGAAGAAAAAAGATTATTCGTAAGATTTTTCTAGGAGAACCTAATTTTGTCTTTTTAATATCATTTTGTAACTTTTCCAAATTTCAAAAAATAAATATAAGAATAGTGTGTTGTATATGTTTCATACAAACATTTTCTGCTTTATCTGTTGAATGTAAACATTTCTGTTTAAAATGTAGGTTTCAAAGAAACTTTTTTTAGAGTTTATGACAATAGGAAAAGATTTAATATGTTTAAACATTTTCATTAATGACATATTAATCCATACCTATGTGAGGATGCAAGTTATAATTACCTGAGCCAGTTTTTGTAGTCTGCTATAGATTTTATGCATATAATATAGGCATTGTGGTTTTAAAGATGCATACCTAAGTACAAGGCTACATTTTAGAGAATAATAGTTGTCAACTCAGATATTTAAAATATGTATATAACATAAAGGTAGTTTAAAGTGCTAGTTGACTTTTTACAAAGATAACTGTTTTTGTTGTTCATTTCGAAAACACTGAAATGGTGGAGAAAACCCGTGGACATCTATAAGCCTGCCCACCAGACATTTTGTCTGTAAAGATGAAATGGGAAGTGCACTTAAAAGTTTCCTTTGGTACTTTCAAAGACAGCAGAGGATTTTACTTTGCATATAGCATATCTTTGCTTCCCATGTGCTTCAAAGGATTAAACACCAAAGTCTCCATTAAAGGCAGCTATTTTCTCTGATTTTGATATTGGCCTGATATTTTTGATAGATATTCTGATCAGGGCAACATCAGGAACAACAGATATAAATAAAGGAACTTTCTGCTGTCCCTCCACACAGTTTTAAAAATGTATACATTTGTTTATCTTGTATTACAGAAAGAGTCAGTATAGGAAATATATCTTAAGGAATATTTTTTTCCTTGATTCTCCTTGTTCCCCCTACTCTGACACTTTCTCATTTGAAAAAAATAGATTATAATGGCTAAATCTAAAAATGATATCTTCCTCTACAAAACAAAAAGTTAAAATCTGACTGGCATTCTCAATAGAGGTGAATAAATGGGACGGGAAACAAGTTTATGTTATTAGGTTGTGCCTTTTTAAATTTCAAAGTGGTTGTGGATTTTACTCTCTAATGTGTGAAGTGGAGGTGAATAGATACCGACTACTGGCCATGAGCTTTGGCGATACTGCTTGGAGTGGGTTGGAGGGGGACGGTAGGCAAATTAAAGGGATGCAAGTGGATTCAGGAAAATGAGAAATCTATACCCTTAGCTGGGATTTCTTTTCCAAATATAGTCACCCCTTGGTATCTGCAAGGGATTTGTCCCAGGCCCCCTGCAGACACCAAAATCCACACATAGTCCAGTCCCACAGTCAGCCCTGCAGAACCCAGTATCGGAAAAGTCAGCCCTTTGTATCCGCGAGCTTATCATCCCACTAATAGATTTTCAGTCTTTTTTGATTACAGATGCAGAACTTGAGGATAGGGAGGGCCACTATTTGTTAAATAAAATGAGTGAATAAGTGGCCTGGGCAGTGCAAGCCTGTGTTGTTCAAGAGTCAACTGTATGTTAAAAAATAATACTCCCGTCCTTGATTGTAACTTAAGATACCTCCCTTAAATCAGAAGACTCTCCGTGTAACAGGTTATTGAATTGTGCAAAATATGAGGGGTCATTCTCCCCAGAATTTTCTAATCAACAAATTTCAAACATTTGATGTCCACCTTTATATCACTTATAATTTCCTTTCAGAAGTTTTAACAGATTCATTTTTTAATTTAGATTATGATTAAATATTTTATATATGAGATTTATAAATTTTTGAGCTGAATTACATATTAAAGAGGAAGAAAAGGTATTTTCTATCTCCCCTCCTACCAGATGGTTAAGAATGGAAACAAAAGTTAGTGAAGATTGAGTAAATATAACAGTCAACTCAAATGAACCAACCCCTTCCCATTCCAAACATACAATAAATTATAAACACAAGTACATGCATACACACACACACATTCAATAGGAATAAAAGTTAATATCATGATGTTATTTTTTAAAAAGTAGAGACTCAACAAAGAGAGGCATATATACGAAATCCCAATGATTTGGGGAGTTTCACTCTTTGTATATAATCCTTGATGGTTAGGGAGTTTAATTTTAATATGCCTGAAGGAACACAAGGTCTCAGAACTGCTGAATGTGATTCTCTGGAAATGAGAACCCTTCCAAACAGCCAAAAGCCTCAAAGAACTGATTCATTTATAAAACAGGGATGACAAAAGTTCTGATGTTCAACTTGGGGAAGCAGCCCACAACTGTACAATCAGGTCCCAACATGAGTGTGGGCTAAATTCACATTGCCACTTGTTTTAGGACCTCAGGCCAAGATTATGAGGAAAACTTGCATGAAAATAATAAAACCATCAGAGACCTGGTGGTAGAAAAATTTAATAATTCTTTTTGAATGTACTGTAAACAAAAGTCAATGATTTACTAAACCAGACAACACTGGAAAAACTTCATATAATGGGATAATACTTTGAAAAAGATTATAAAAATCTTTAAGATGTTTAAAAATGTAAACTAAACTGTAAAACAAGAATAATGTATGAAAAAATGTACAATCAAATTATAAAAAGAAGCTAAACAAATTCTAGAAAAGAAAATAAAAGCATTGAAAAAAATCATATTAGATGAATTAAACAGCAAAGTCGACATAGCTGAAGAGAGAATCAGTGCATTGAAGAAAAATCTGTAGAAATCAAGTTCAATAATTCATTGAAATAAATGGATGGAGAATACAAAGAGGAAGCAGCTAAAATAGAATATAGAATGAGAAGGTCCAGCATACATTCATGAGAATTTCCAAAGAACAAAATTCAGAGAATAAGGGAATAATATTTTCCCATAGGTATGCCAAATTATTTCATAGAATTAGAATTCTCAGATAAAAATGGCTCCTTGACTCCTAAGCAAGGTAAGGAAAAAGCAATCTATACCTAAACATACCATAAAAATAGAAGATCCTCGATGAAAAAGAGAAAGTTATTAATCTGTAAGACAAAACATGAGTAACTTCCTAAAAGGAATAGAAAGTAGTCTGACAACATACTTTTCATTATCCAAAATAAAGCACTGAAGGCAATGGAATGAAAGGGTATCTTGAAACTACTGATGAAAAATAAGGATCAACCTAAAGTACTATATATAAATAAGTAATTATTTCAAGAGTGAGGACAAAATAAAATAATTTCTAATAAAACTAAGAGAGTTTTCTGGTTGTCGAGACTGTCTGTATAATGGTCCTGTCATTTCTTCTCTTTCTGTTTACCTGGGCCATTTCCCCATCAAGAGATGGAGTCCATTCTTCCACCCCTTTGAATCTGGACTGCCCTGTGACTGCTTGCCTAATAGAATATGGTAGAAGGGGCTCAGTGATAGTTCTGAACGTATAATTTAGAAAGATTTTCAGCTTTTGGCTTTTTTTTTTTTAACTTGTAGGTTCACGGGTACATGAGCAGGTTTGTTATATAGGTAAGTTGTGTGTCACAGGGATTTGGGGTACTGATGATTTAATTACCCAGATGATAAGCACTTGATAGGTCATTTTTTGATCTTCAGCCTCCTCCCACCCCCTACCCTCAAGTAGGCCCTGATGTCAGTTGTTCTGTTCTTCGTACCCATGTGTACTCAATGATTAGCTTCTACTTATAAGTGAGATCATGCAGTATTTGGTTTTCTGTTTCTGCATTAGTTTGCTAAGGATAATGGCCTCTGGCTCCATCCATGTAGCTGCAAAGGACATATCTCATTCTTTTCTATGGCTGCATAGTATTCAATGGTGTATATATGTATGTATATGTGTGTGTGTGTGTGTGTGTATATAATATATGTGTGTCTATATAATAAAAATGTTATATATATGTGTGTGTATATATATATGTGTGTATATATATATATATATATAACATTTTCATTATCTAGTCTACTGTTGATGGGCATTTAGGTCGATTCCATGTTTTTTCTATCATAAATAGTGCCATAATTAACACACACATGCAAGTGTCTTTATAGTAGAAAGATATATATTACTTTGGGTATGTACCCAGTAATGAGATTGCTGGGTTGAATGGTAATTCTGTTTTAATTTCTTTGGGAAATCACCAACCTGGTTTCCACAGTGGCTGAACTAATTTAAATTCCCAACAACAGTGTATAAGCATTTCCTTTTCACCACAACCTCGCCAGCATCTGTTATTTTTTTCTTTTTAGTAACAGCCATTCTGACTGGTGTGAGATGGCATCCCGTTGTGTTTTGGATTTGTATTTCTCTAATGATTAGTGGTGATGAGCATTTTTTATATATTTGTTGGTTGCATGTATTTATTCTTTTGAAAAGTGTCTTTTCATTTCCTTTGCCCACTTTTTAATGTTTTTTTTTTCTTGTAAATCTGTTTATTTTAGATTCTGGATATTAGACCTTTGTCAGATGCATAGTTTGCAAATATTTTGCTTGATTCCATAGGATGCTTTGTTGATAGTTTCTTTTGCTTTGCAGAAGCTCTTCAGTTTAATTAGGTCCCATTTGTCAATTTTGTTTTTGTTGCAATTGCTTTTGGCACCTTTCTCATGAATTCTTTGCCAGGGCCTATGTCCATAATGGTATTTCCTAAGTTATCTTCCAGGGTTTTTATAGCTTTAGGTTTTACATTTGAGGCTTGAATCTATCTTGAGTTGATTTTTGTACATGGCATAAGGAGTGGGTCCAGTTTCCATTTTCTTCATATGGCTGGCCAGTTATCCCAGCACCATTTATTGATTAGGGAGTCCTTTTGCCCTTTCTTGTTTTTTTTGACTTTGTTTTGACTCATTTTTTAAGGCCCCAAGTCACAATGTACAAAGCCTGACCATCAAGCTGGAAAGGGCAAATGAACAAACCTTGGAAATAGAAGGGGCCAGCTTAGCTTAGACTTCATGTTGTACCTGGCAAAGTGCCAGCCTTGTGAGTAAAGCTATCTTGGAACTTTCAAGAAAGGTCAGCTTCAAGCTGGATAGTACCAAGTGATTCATTCAGTCAATACCGTACAGAACAGCAGAATCAGCTAGACAACCTCTGCCAGAAATTCT
Source organism: Pan troglodytes (assembly GCF_028858775.2). Lineage (NCBI taxonomy): Eukaryota > Metazoa > Chordata > Mammalia > Primates > Hominidae > Pan > Pan troglodytes. The sequence continues at coordinate 182,426,961 of NC_072401.2, forward strand.
TAGCCATAATATATGAGACAGAATGGAATGGTAGTTGTTTTGGTCACTAAGTTTTGGGATAGTTTGTCACAGCAATAGATAGCCATATATTAGTTTTGATACAGGCTGAAAGAAATAGTAAAGGATATACTTCAATAAGAAGGAAATTGATGCTAGGAGGCAGAAATGACTTGAAGATGGACTAACAGCAAAAACTTGTATAAACATGTTTTTAGCCTAAATAAGCATTGTTTGTTAACAAAAACAAATTTAAAAAAACTTGGATAAGTAAAAAACAAATGGAAATAAAATAATAGCAATATATCAAAATTGAAAAGCTAAGAGAAAAGACTTAAAAGTTTCAAAGGCTTTGAAAAAAAATCAGAGGATATTAGAAGTAATAATTAAATTTAAACATTAAGTTAATAATTGTATACAGAATATGTTTAACAAAATTACTATCTAAGATTTATAAACAAATAGGGGAGAAGAAGAAATTAAAAAATTTTCTTAACTTAGTAAACAGGAATTCAGAAAGAAGCATGAACCTTTTACAATAAGGCAAAAACAAAGTAACGTGGTAGAAAAAAGTCTAAATACATCAGAAATCACAATAAATATAAATAGACTAAACTTGTTCATTGAAAGATATTCATTTGAGTGGAGGTTGCAGTGAACCAAGATCACACCACTGTATTCCAGCCTGGGTTACAGAGTAAGACCCTGTCAAAAAAAAATGAAGAAACATATTTGTATTAGTCTGTTTTCATGCTGCTCAAAGAGACATACCCAAGACTGGGCAATATACAAAAGAAAGAAGTTTAATGGACTTACAGTTCCACATGGATGGGGAGGATTCACAATCATGGCGGAAGGCAAGAAAGAGTAAGTCATGTATTACCTGGATGGCAGCAGGTAAACAAACTGTTTGTGCAGGGAAACTCCCCCTTATAATACCATCAGATCTTGGGAGATTTATTCGCTATCACAAGAACAGCACAGGAAAGACCTGCCCCCATAATTCAATCACCTCCCACTGGGCTCCTCCCACAACACGTGGAAATTGTGGGAGTTACAATTCAAGATGAGATTTGGGTGGGGACACAGCCAAATCATATTATCTCACCTCTGGCCCCTCGCAAATCCCATGTCCTCACATTTCAAAACCAATCATGCCTTCCCAACAGTCCCACAAAGTCTTAACTCATTTCAGCATTAACTCAAAAGTCCATAGTCCAATGTCTCTTCTGAGACAAGGCAAGTCCCTTCCACCTGTGAGCCTGTAAAATCAAAAGCAAGTTAGTTATTTCCTAGATACAATTGGGGTACAGGCATTGGGTAAATACAGCTATTCCATATGAGAGAAACTGGCCAAAGCAAAGGGGCTACAGGCCCCATGGAAGTCCAAAATCCAGCAGGGCAGTCAAATCTTAAACCTCCAAAATGATCTCCTTTGAGTCCATGTCTCGCATCCAGATCATTCTGATCCAAGAGGTGGGTTCCCATGATCTTGGCCAGCTCTGCCCCTGTGGCTTTGCAGGCTACAGCCTCCCTCCAGCTGCTTTCATGGGCTGGTTTTGAGTGTCTGTGGCTTTACACACAGTGCAAAAAGCTGTCAGTGGATCTACCACACTGGAGTCTGGAGGATGGTGGCCCTCTTTTCACAGCTCCAGTAGGTGGTACCCCAGTAGGGACTCTGTGTGGGGGTTCCAACCCCACATTTCCCTTCCACACTGCCCTAGCAGAGGTTCTCCATGGGATCCCCACCACTGGAGCAAACTTCTGCCTGGACATCCAGGAGTTTCCATACATCCTCTGAAATCTAGGTGGAGATTCCTAAACCTCAGTTCTTGGCTTCTGTGTACCTACAGACTCAACACCACATGGAAGTTGCCAAGGCTTGGGGCTTACACCCTCTGAAGCTACAGCCTGAGCTGTACCTTGGCTCTTTTTAGTCAAAGCTGGAGTGGCTGGGATGCAGGACACCAAGACCCTAGACTACACACAGCACAGGGACTCTAGTCATGACCCATGAAACCACTTTTTCCTCCTAGACCTCTGGGTTTGTGATGGGAGAGGCTGCCATGAAGACCTCTGACATGCCCTGGAGACATTTTCTTCATTGTTTTGGGGATTAACATTTGGCTCCTCATTACCAGTGCAAATTTCTGCAGCCATCTTTAATTTCTTCTCAGAAAATGGGATTCATTTTTTTTTTCTTTTTTTGAGATGGAGTCTCACTCTGTCACCCAGGCTGGAATGCAGTGGCACAATGTAGGCTCACTGCAACCTCCTCCTCCTGGGTTCAAGCAATTTTCCTACCTCAGTCTTCTGAGTAGCTGGGATTACAGGTGCACACCACCCCACCCGGCTAATATTTTGTATTTTAGTAGAGACCAGCTTTCACTGTGTTTCCCAGGCTGGTCTCAAACTCCTGAGCTCAGGCAATCTGCCTGCCTTGGCTTCCCAAAGGGGATTTCTTTTCTATGGCGCTGTCAGGCTCAAATTTTCCAAACTTTTATGCTCTGCTTCTCTTGTAAAACTGAATGCCTTTTGAATGCATTGCTGCTTAGAAATTTCTTCCACCAGATAATCATCTCACTCAAATTAAAGTGTCACAGATCTCTAGGGCAGGGGCAAAATGCCACTAGTCTTTCTGCTAAAACATAACAGGAGTCACGTTTCCTCCAGTTCCAAACAAGTTCCTCATCTCTATCTGAGATCACTTCAGCCTGGACCTTATTGTTTATATCACTATCAGCATTTTTGTTAAAGCTATTCAACAAGTCTCTAGGAAGTTCCAAACTTTTTCACATTTTCTTATCTTCTTCTGAGCCCTCCACACTGTTCCAACCTCTGCCTGTAACTCAGTTCCAAAGTTGCTTCCATATTTTCAGGTATCTTTTCAGCAATGCCCCACTCTATTGCTACCAATTTACTGTATTAGCCCGTTTTCATGTTGCTGATAAAGACATATCTGAGACTAGGCAATTTAGTAAAGAAAGAGGTTTAATGGACTTATAGTTCCATATGGCTGGGGAGGACTCTCAATCATGGCAGAAGGCAAGGAGGAGCAAGTCACATCTTACATGGATGGTGGTGGCAAAGAGAGAGCTTGTGCAGGGAAACTCCCGTTTTTAAAACCATCAGATCTCATGAGACTTATTCACTATCACAAGAACAGCACAGGAAAGACCTGCCCACATGATTCAGTTCTCTCCCACCGAGTCCCTCCCAGAACATGTGGGAATTATGAGAGCTACAAGATGAGATTTGGGTGAGGACGTAGAGCCAAACCATGTCAATATTCATTTGAAAATGAAAATTCAGTCAAATCCAGTTTACAAAAGTCACTCCTAAAAACATATATCACTCAAAGTCTGTAAGTAAGAAAATGCCAAAAATTTACTAAAGAAATCTGGTTCAGTTATTTTAATATTTAACACATTTTATTTAAGGCAAAAAACATTAGGGAAAATAAGTCTCTACTTAATAAAAATAGTGATTCAAAAATTATGACAATCATTAACATGCATACATTTAATATCATATGTATGTTCATTTATTTAAAGGAAAATTGGACAGGTTTGCAAAGTGAAATTTAAAAATCTATAATCACGATGGGAAATTTTACCCTATCTCTTTCAGAAACTGATGCATCAAAGAGATAAAGGAAAGGATAACAACAGAAGTTTTAAATAATACAATGAGCTAGCTTATTCTAAATAACATTACCCAACCTCTCACTCACACTCCCAGAAGTAAGTAAATATACTCATTTCAATCACATATGGATTAAAAGAAAACTAAGCACATGCTAGGCCATAGGAAAATGATCATCTATAAACCATGTTCTCATATTACAATCCAATAGAATTAGAAATCATTAAAAAACTATCAAAAGAAACATACACTGGGGAATTCAAAAGCATGCTTTTCAATATTAAAGTATTAAAGAAAAAATTCATAATGGAAATATTTAAATACTTGTGAATGAAAGACTATTATGATATGTGTGGAAATATATTACATATTGCTATAGCAAAACAAAGCCAGGTTGAGAGCTAGGGCATTGAACTCAAAAAGGTAGGTATAAAACACTGAAACATACTCAATAAAGTAAAAGAAAGCAAAAAAAATAGAGCAGAAATTAATGGAATAGTTATAAAAATATGATGCCTTGAAAATAAGAAAAAGATAGAAACTTCCTAGCAAATCTGGTCAAGAGCTGGTGGGGAAGTAAAATAAAAAGCTCAAACAAACAATGTGAGGAATGGAAATGCAGCAATTAATTAGAAATTAAATAAAAATACCAAAAACCATGTTATGGTGATAAAGTTGAGTCTTTGTTGAAATGTTCTGTATTTTAGAAAAAAAAAATACATTGCCAAAAAAGATTTATAAATAGCAGAAACCCGAATAGAACAATAGTTGTTAAATTAATTGAATCTGTGTTGAAAATAGCTGCTCTCATGTCTTCAAAAATAGCACTGGCTCCAAACAGCTTTACAAGCAAGTTCTACCTAACATACACTTTAAAAATCTGGTACCAAGAATAAAGAAAGAAGACCTCGAATTAGAATAATTGCTATACTACCATCACCACTACTGCCTTCCCCCATTAAACACACATACAATACAAGCACACATACACACATACACACACACACAAAAGATCAAATAATAAGAGTATTAAGAAGAAGAAAAACTATAGTGGGCAAAGTTAGAATATTGGAAATCTATTGTCAGTAGAAATGTGAAGATACACCTTCAATTTTGTAGAATAAATCCAAGAGAGTGTTTTCCCCCCAATAATTTTATTTTATTGTTTAATATTTTGTGGGTGTATAGTAGGTGTATATATTAATGGGGTACATGAGTTGTTTTGATACAGACATGCAATACAAAATAAGCACATAGTGGAGAATGGGGTATCCATCCCCTCAAGCATTTATCCTTTGAGTTACAAACAATCCAATGACACTCTGTAAGTTATTTTAAAATGTACAACTATTATTGACTGTAGCCCCCCTCAAGAGAGAGTTTTTAAACATATATACCAGATTGATTTTACTTCAATATGTGCAGTTTTCATAAATAATATCATTTGGAAGTAAGTGTTGAGACTCTTACCCTCAATAATTAGAATATGGTTTCTTTTTACTATCTGCAAACATTACTGAAATAGACAGGAAAGGAGGCTTAAACAAATGCTATAATTGATTTTTTTAAGTAAATAGTTTTTAACAGGGGAAGTTTCTATGGGAGAAAAATGGAAAGAAATAATCAGAAGTCTGTAAAAAACCTCAGTTATGAAACTGTATCATGTAAGAAAGGCTGGTGAATGAGAGGATTTTTAGGAAACATCGTAGAAATCTGACTTACATCATCAGAGCACATGCTGTACACTGTAATACAATACATTTGTATTGTATACAAATGTACAAATGAAGCATTTGGGGAAAAATGCTTATGTTTTCCCCAAACTCTAGTGGTGCATAGTCCATAGTTGGAGTTCTAATTCCCAATGTGATAGCATTGAAGGTGTGGTCTTTGGGAGGTTATAAGGGTGGTGGAGTCCTCATAAATTGTATTAGTGCTCTCATAAGAAAAAACACTCGGGGCCAGACGAAGTGGCTCACGCCTGTGGTCCTGACTCTTTGGGAGGCCGAGGCAGGTGGATCACTTGAGGTCAGGAGTTCGAGATCAGCCTGAGCAACGTGATGAAATCCCATCTCTACTAAATACAAAAATTAGCTGGGTGTCGTGGCATGTGCCTGTAACTCCAGGTACTCAGGAGGCTGAGGCACAAGAATAGCTTGAATCCAGGAGGCAGAGGCTGCAGTGAGCTGAGCCAAGATCATGCTACTGCACTCCGACCTGGGCGACAGAGTGAGACTCTGTCTCAAAAAAATAAATAAATAAATAAATAAATAAATAAATAAATAAATAAATAAATGAAAAAGGAGAAGGAGAAGGAGAAGAAGACAAGGAAGAGGAAGAAGAAGAAGAAGAAGAAGAAGAAGCACTCGGAGATGCTCTCTCTCTCCACCATGTAAGGAGATACAACAAGAAGGTGGCTGTCTGCAAATGAGATAGGAGGCTCTCGCCAGTTACTGAATCTGCAAGCACCTTGATCCCGAACTTCCCAGCAGCCAGAACTGTGAGAAATAAATCGTTATTGTTTAAGCCACAGAGTCTGTGGTATTTTGTTATAGTGATGTGTGATATTGTGTAATACGTGTTTGGTCTTCACTCCCGTTTCCTGGCATACAACACCTAAGATCTTTGGAATCTTCAAAGTGATGGTTTTTGTGTGCTAATGAGTGGACTGTGGCTGGCAGCCCCTAGGTAGCTTCAGGATGGAGCTGGTCACCCCAAAGACAAAGACAAAGGCAGGATTAGAGGGCTGGGGCTTTCAGCCTCATCCTCAACCTCCGGGTAGCAGAAAGGGGTTGAGGATTAAGTTGATCACCAGCGGGCAATGATTTAATCAGTCATAAAGAACCATGTAAAACACAAAAGGACTGGATTTCAAGAGCTTCCAGATAGCTGAATATGTGGAGGCTGATAAGAAGGTGAAGAAGAACACATCCACGTATCAGAAGGGTGGTGAAGCCTAACTTCACAGGGACAGAAGCTCCTGTGCTCCAGACCACTCCAGTCCTAGCCCTCTGTATCTTTTCATCTGGCTGTTTAGGTATATCCTTCAAAATAACCTTTGCATTACACCAGCAAATGTAGTGTTTCCCCGAGTTCTGTGAGCAGCCCTAGCAAGATTAATTGCACCCAAAGAAGGGGTTGTGGAGACCCCAACTGGAAGCCAGTGGGTCAGAAGTTCCCAAGGTCTGCACTTGCGGCTGGTGGGAAGGAGGGGGCAGTCTTGGAGACTGAGCCCTCAACTGGTGGGATCTGAAGCTGTCTCCAGGTAGATATCATGAGAATTGAATTGAAATGAATTGGAGGATGCCCAGCTGGTGTCTGCTGTTTGGGGTGTGGGGAAAACCCCTCATATATTTGGTCACAAAGTCTTCTGTGTTGATTGCTGTGGTGTGAGAGCAGAGGAAAATGTTGAAGATGTTCCACTATCACACAGCTCAAGCTAAGGCAGTGTACCTTTCACTACACAGGGGATGAGAGAGGTCTAGAGATTCCCACTGTCTTCCTTCTACTGAAGTGTAACAAGAACAAAGCAAAACAGAAACACATTTAAACTACTAAGAACTCCTTATTATAACATTAAATATATTTGAAAGGAAAATTACAGGAATGGATAGTACCTCAAGAGTTAATATATTTGCATAATTCATTTTTGCTTAAAAATGTAAAATTCATGCTGATAGGTTTTGAAAGAAAATGGATATTCATAGTAATCATTCTCAATTTACATATAATAATGTAACTGCTGAAATGGAACATCTGAGCACATTTGCATATGTTGATAAAAAATTATGAAGTTCTAATAAAACTTATTCTAAATTAAATACAAAAAAAAAAAGAAACCCAAGTAGCAAAATCTATACAGTGGGCTGTCCTGAAACATTCCAGGAAATGAACTGCAGTTCCATATATCTTCTATTTAATATGTACTTCCGTTTATCTTTTTTCTTACCTTAAATTTCAGAAATGTGTGGCTTTTTTCTTTTAGAACGAATTCTCGTCATTAATACATGACAGTTATTTTAAGCGGTTTATAGATGTTAATTGAATATTGTAAGTGATATGCTATCGTGTTCCCCATTTAACAGATAAGAAAACTGAAACACAAAGAAGTTAGGTCACTTGCTTAAAATCACACAGCTAATAAGCATCAATATGATATTGACTAAGTGGTCTTACACCTTACCACATTTATAACAGTAATGCGTAATAAGGAAAATGGTTAAACATTCTAAATTAAACTTCATGTTCTAGTACTAAATGCAGATGTTAAAGAAAACCTTCTGTATTGTCTTAGGTAGATTCACAGATAGAATCAACATGCAGTCTTTTAAATGGTATGAAATTCACCTGCTAGATTGGAAAGAGAATAGTGACTTGTTTTCTCAAACAGTTTAGCTATCTTAATTATGAAAGTCTCAAGATTAAAGCTCATATCTTATCTTTTAATCCTATGATTCCAGCATTAATATTGGAGTGGTGCATAGTCCATAATTGGTTTATTTATTCATTCATTAGTCATGTTATCTTTATTTTTACATTTAGACATTTTATTCACATTTAATAATTCATTACTTATTAATTCATCATTCAAAATAATTGCTTCACACATTCATTTATGTATGAACCAAATATTCATTGAGCTCCTATTATTTCTTAAAACTGGGAATATAGCAATGAACAAAACATAGGGCTTACATTCTAGTGTAAGCTAGATGTGTATATAATGTATGTAATTTAATGTTAATGTAAGCTAGTGTAATGTCTATGTATTATAAACAATACATAGTAAATAAAATTAGGGTCAATTCTCATTATTTATGGTTGTTAAGTGCTACAAAGTTGCTGCAAACACTAAATTAGCAACTATTGAACTATTGCTCCTAAGGTAAATACAGGTTTAATTTCCTGTGAGCCTCTAGTTACATTTTTGTCAACCTCTCAATATAAATCTTGTTTATATATGTTTCTGTTTAAAGACACCATATTTAATATATATTGTTGACTTATTAACATTGAACCCATGGCTAACAGCACTGTAACTCATCCCTGAACAAACTTAACACATAGATTTTCTCCTCAAGGGAGGTCACAGCCTTCCGGGGCTTAGGATCACTAGATAGCATGTCAGCACTATGTTTGCGGGCCATTCTAAACAGCAAAATCACCAAAAAAGATTCCCAAATGTGAAAAACATGGCGCTGTCAAGACCACAAAAAGGACCCTTGGGAGCCGAGACAAAAAGGCCGAGCATCGCCTCGTTCAGCCTCAGCTGGGAATGTGCCTGTTGAGTGACACAAATTTTTGCCACTCTGCACACATCTGTGAAGGACTGCAAAAGCACCACAAGTATTGATTTGGGGGTTACAAATAAAATCTAGCAAGTAGGCAAACTTGGTAATATGGAATCTGTGAATAATAAGGATCAACAGTGTATTTGTCAGATAAGTGCTGTGTGGAAACTAAGGTGAGGTAAGGAAGGAGGCTGGAGCAGGGCTTTCTGAAATGGTGGTTTTTGAGCACAAGCATGAAACAGGTGGAAATGTCATGCAGATACCAGAGGGAAATGCATTCCAGACAGAAAGAGCAATGGCCGTGATACCTGGCAAGTTTGAAGTGCCTGAGAAACTGTAGCTAGTGTGGTTGGAGTGGGATAAATGAGGGCACAGACTAAGCACATAAGGTTGGAGACTTAGTCAAGAACCAAACATTTGTAAATTTGTAAGCAGTGGTGAGGACTTTAATTCTGATTGAAATGGGAAGTCACTAGAGAGTCTAGGACATGCGTGTAAAAGAATCTGACCTGACTTGATTTTTATAGTACTTTCATTATACTTTTTTTTTTTGAGACAGGATCATGCACTTTTGCCCATGCTGAAGTGTCATGGTGTGACCATGGGCCATCATAACCTCAAACTCTGGGGCTCCTCTGAGTCCCCAACTCAGCTGCCCGAGTAGCTGGGATTACAGGCTCCAGCTACTATAAATTATTCACCTGGCTAATTGTTTTTGTTGCATTTCTTTGCGAGATGGGATCTCACTCTGTTGCCCAGGCTGAGCTTGAATTCTTGGCCTCGAGTAATCCTCCCTTTTTGGTCTCCCAAAGTGCTAGGATCACAGGCCACCATGCCCATCCCTTATAATACCCTTTCCAACTGCTGGATTGAGCATAGACGGTTGGAGATCCTATTCTTGTAGAGGAAGTGGAACAAGAAGCTGTAGGTATCCACTGGGGTGAACCAAACAAAAGGTGGTGGTGGCCTACATCAGGATTGTAGTGGTGAAGGAGGGACAACATGGAGGATACAGAATGTATTTTTGTAGAATAACTAAAAAGATTCTCTGGGCCAGGTGCAGTGCCTGATGCCTATAATTCCAACTACTGGATAGGCTGAGGCAGGAGGATCTCCTGAGCCCAGGAATTCCATGAACTATGACTGTGCCACTGCACCTTCTGATTGTATTTTCTGGCTGAGATATGAGTGAAAGAGAGAACTTAATTATGAATCCAGTTGTTTGACCTGAACAACTGGAAGGGTGGAATTTCCATTTATTGAGGCAGGAAAGACTAGAGAAGTTGCTGGGGGGTTCGGGGAGGTAGGCAGGAGGAGTTGAGTTTTGGACATGGCACAGAAATTATTAGACACCCCAAGATCTCAATTAGTCACTGAGATATGCTAGTTAGGAATTCAGGGCAAAAAAAATTACTGTGAATATGTATTGAGTTAATGAATGTATTCATTATTGAACAAACCCATTGCATAACTTTCATCTAAGTCATTGCTTAATATATGGCAAATATTTTAGTACCTATTCACATGCTGCAGAGAGCTACAGAGTGGAAAAGGCACCAGCTTCTCATCAGACAAACTGAGTTTGAATTCTGCTTCTTCCACTTAGTTATCAAAAATCTGGGGGAAATTTGGGGGAAATTAGTATGTCAGAATCTGTTCTCCCCTATGTAAAGGGTAAAATAATACTTCCTTAATTGGATTTATTGAGGAATTAATTAAATAGTATATAAGTAAGAATCTACATAGAATAGACACTCAATACATATAAGTTCCCTTCCACCATGCCTTATAATTTCAGATAAAAGTCTGAAATGAATGATTTTTTTATCACTTCAAAAATAAATACCTGGACCAATGGCTACAAATATGACTTCAGACAATAATATTTGATTAATGGACAGAAAATAGATTGTAATAAATATATTATTGCAATATTTTATTAGCTAAGAAGGGCAAATCATAAAACTTATACCAATACTCTCTCTTGCACCCATTAAGGGAACATGACTTTCTTTTATACTTTGCCCCAACTTCACTTCAAAGTCCTTCCTAACAAATTTTTTTGAGTCAACTACCAAGAATCAATGAGATTTGTATAAGAGATAAAAATCTATCAGGAAATAGGGGTTACTCAACAGCACAAAGTAGAGCAATTATTTGTATTAATAGTTAAAAATTAAAAATCAAAATATATTGACACAAAGTTTAAGAAGTTCTCATATGTAAATTTTACATATTACAGCTTTGCATATTCAAGCGTTAAACTCTTATTTATATAGCCATACCTTTTCAGTTCTCTGAATGCTCAATTCTTAGGATCCTGATACTATGTAAATAGGGTATATTTTATTTATAATAACATTTAAAATTCATATACCTGGATGAGTGAGCTACAACATCTTATTCAGAATTTTAAACTTTAAATTCTAGAATATTCAGGCTAGCAAAGATCATAAAGAAGTAACATTATTGATTAATAAGAGGAAAACAAAGTATAATTGAATACAGACTATGTATAATTTATTATGCTAAATATTTTACCTATAAATTCCTACTAACCTCTAATTATAAATATTTCAAAGACAAGAGAATTGAAGCTTAAATGTAGTTAAGTTTATAAAATTCAGAAGCATTTGATCTGGGTTTTAAACACATTCGTTTGTTACTCCAAAGCTTATACTCTTTATTCTGTGTTATACTTCTCGAGAGAACTGTATCGTAATAAAACAGTTAGCTGTTTGACCTTGGTCTGGTCACTTTAGTAATTAATTCTATGCCTAAAGTTTCTTATCTATAACCCTAATAAAATGGAATAGATGTTTATGATCAAGATTAGCTGTCAGTTTATAGAACTTTTGTTAGAAATGTTTATCTACTGATAGGTGAAATTGAGCTTCAATTTTTTTAGACATAAACATGATAATAATAGTAATAAGAAGAATAATTAACATTTATTGCATGTTTCCTGTGAGTCGGGCACAATGAGAGCAGTTCTCATGTGGATACAAGTGTGGAAGAAAGTGAATGGAAATAAAAGATAAAAGAAATAGGGCATCAAGTCACAGGAAAAGAGTCCAGAATTGAGACATTTTTGAAAATTTCTTGAAGATGCCACAAAACAACACCAATTATAGAATTAGTATGCTCATACTAATAATGTCTTATTTCTTTGAGTGCATTGACTTTCTCATTTAAGAGACAGGTGTCCTGTTGCAGTATGAAGTTTGCCATTTTAAAATAGATGTTAGTGAGAAAATAGAATTCCTTTTACATAACTTCACATTGCAGTCAAATTTCCGAAAGCAAATCTCTTAGGTGAAAAGAAAAATATATTTGTCAATTAAATATCTCTTTTCTTCCCCAATTATCTGTATTTAATACTGATATTTCTCTTATAATATTCTGCATTTCCACTTTTTGGACCATATCAATTGGTAGTCCTTGCCCTTCTCGATCTGCTTTTGTCTCCCAATATAAAGTTAATCACATGAATATAACCGCTTGTTTATATGACAGTTTTCTTTAATGGGATTTTAGCTCTCACCAGGTGGGAACTGTGAGGTAGCAATTGTTTAATCCTCAGTAAAGAGTGCAGTAACAGGCATAAAAATAACCCATGATTATAGAGAGGAAAAGAGAAAGAAAGGAAGGAAGTCAGTAATAGACCTCCAGATAGTCATAATAGTCACACTGTTGTCAATTCAAATGGCTGTACAATCCCAACACGTGATGCAGTTTTCATCATGAACCATGTAAACTACTAGTTTCTCTTCAATTTCTTAAACAACATGATCAAGGCCAGTTAAACCAGAGAGTTTCACACAGGCAAGTGATCTGTGGCAGGGACTGAACTTGTCTCTAAATGAGTATAAGGTTTGTATTTGTATATAAGTGAGTAACGATGCATAAGACATGGCATAATGTTAACGTTTCACATACTCTGAGGAGATGTTTCTCTGAAAACGTGATTAGAATGCTTGCTTCATTTGTTCAGAATGCATGCATATTTCAGCTTGTTGGGATTCACTAATGGTTTACTGGATATGCAAGAGCCTTCCTCTCTTTTCAACTTCATTAACAGAAAGGAAAGAAAGGGCCATATTTTCTCTGTAGGCATTTAAATATATATAACTTGATTATTAATTCAATCAAATTATGAGTGATGCCTATTATCTTTATAAATAGATATAAAAAGCATATAGATATGAAAGAAGCATTGATGTGGAAAATACTACAATAACAAATCTTATAAGAAAGAATTTTAGAAATAACTTGCCAGAAGGGTAATAACCTCAATTAAATTTTATGTGAAATAATAATTGGTGATTTTAATAAAGAAACACTATTGCAAATTGCATATTTGATAATATAATATTTTGGTATTTTTAAACTTCCCTCTGGCTTGCATTCATATTAAATAAAAATCTTGGAGATAATCAAGTAAGATTTATAATTGAAAGTGGCTTTGCTTTCAACATACTCAAGTAGCTTTTAAATAGTTTTAAATTCGAAAGGATGGAGACAAGAATATTGAAGATCTTCCTGTAGATATTTTTTCTATCAATGAGAGAAAATTATTCTGCCATAAAACTGTATTATAAATATGAAATTACATATGTCTAAGGAAGACAAATTAAAAACCATGGTACAAGGAGACGTTTCAGTGAGATAAACATGTTTGGTGTGAATCATCTGGAAAATATGAAATTGAAGTAACACTTTTCCTGTATGAATGTAATCTATTTCCACATATATACGGCCTTCCTTAGGCTGATACATTTTTTGAACAAATGTATACTTCACATAAAATACTCATAGACAATGTTGAGTTTGGATAACTTTGCAATTCAACTTGGAAAGGTTTTTATTACTATCATTACAAACAAAACATTTTCCTGTAAGACAATGCTGAAATATATATATATACTACATAGCTGCCATGCATACTTAAATGTTACATTTAAATTAAATTTAGAAAAAGCAAAACCTGCATTATGTTTATTTTCTTCAGGACTTGTATAGACTTTTCTGTTGCATAACGTGATTTTTATCCAGGTTCAGAATGAAGCCTGCCCCATGGGGAAGGGTTTGCATCAGCTTTTTTTGTTATTTACCTGGCATCGTTGTTCTCAGTTAGTGTTCAGTATTATTAACAACAATAATAATTAGGTGAGCTTGTAGTGAAATGAACAACCATCAGTAGCAGGCATGTTTAAGGGGATGCACGAGACATATGAATAAACAGATTTAGAATCACTGAAAATTGGCTGGGTGGTGGCTTATGCCTGTAATTCCAGCCCCTTTGGAGGTTGAGGTGGGAGAAACATTTGAGGCCAGGAGTTCAAGACCAGCCTAGGCAACATGGCGAGAACTCTTCTCTATAAAAAACAAAACAACAGAAAAAATGTTCATACTGCTGATATATAAAATATTTTATATCGTTAGTATATACTACCTACTGTATTTAAATTGTATGCTACTCTGCTATTTTTTTGCATCAGATTATATTTTCTTTGCATGATTGACATTTTACCAACTATAATTTGAGGAGAAATATGACAATATTCCTGGCTATCATAAATTCTCTTTATTACTAAATAGGATTTCCAAGCATTTAGTATGTCAGTATTAACCATTGAAATGGGATAAGTCCCAAGCATACCTATAGGACACTCACTATCCTGGTGGTTCTCTTCTGGACATGCTCGAATTTCTCAAATTTTTTCTTAAAGCGTGGCACCTGAAGCAACCATAATATTCTAGATACACTCTGACAAATGCAAAAATTGGTGTCAAACCTCTTTTTTTGATATCCTGAATATGATAAAGCTATTAATCCTGCTTGAGGCTCTGTGAACTTACTTAATAATCATATCTTGCTACTGGTATATGGGATTTGAGGTGATTTTCTAGGAGTTTTAGTGCAATCTCCAGGGAATTTAGTAATCAACCTCACTGCTGAATGCATCGATCAGAGTTACCATGGCTGTAACCACGGGAAGCCACCAGCAGAGCTCCAGTGTCAGAAGGTCAGTTAAGAACAACTCAAAATTCTCTCCAGGGAATTTTCTAGGACATGCACTGCTTAGTTGCAGTAACATTAATAGAAATATCAGAAAACCACGCCATTACATACAATTCTGCTAAAGAAAAGCTCTGGACTCAGAGATGCTGCTGTAATAAGTTAGATAGCATGTAGGCAATCTAGCAATTTGTAATTTGTCATCATGTAGAACTTTTAAATCCATTTTCTAAATATGTTGATACTAGCAAATCATGCACTATTTTATTTCCAGGACATAATATCTTTGATTATAAAAAGAGAGGCATCAAATATAAATCAGAAGATTGTTATTGTTGTTGTTTTAATGTGACTTATTCAGTTATAAATAAACTTAAACTTATCTGATGGAGAGGAGCTAAAATGACTGCAGACACTTACAGCACTGGAATGGGTTCTTTATGAAACAGTAGTGATCTAGAGTTACCCTCACTGCTCCCTAGTGCCTACACGCACACGCACACACATGCTTTACCAGATCCCATGCACTGGGGCAGCTAGAATATTCTAGCACTTTTCAAGATGAATTAGACCAGATGTTCTCAACTAAGGGCTATTTTGTTCTCCAGGGAATATTGGCAATGCCTAAAGGCATTACTGGTTGATCAAAACTGGGAGGATACTTGCCTCCAGCAGGTAGAGACCTGGGCTACTGCTAAACATTCTACGACGTACAGGAAGGTCTTCCACAATAAAACATTCTCTGGTCCAAAATATCAACAGTGCTGAGGTTGAGAAACTCTTCAGGAGACCCCCCAGTCTCCAGGCTGAGCCCTACGTTGTGCTGGCTGACACTGGAGTAGCTTCAGAGGGCACCGGCTGACTGTGGCGCCTTTACATGAGATCTGGGTTGTAAGCCAGGCTCTGTTGTTTTAGTAGCGATGGATTCCTTGAATGAATACCTCATTAACAAGGCATATTTTTGTCCGAATTATTCTCTTCTTTGGGTGGTTTACTGTTACTTCATTGTGTTATTTCTGCCTCACAATTCCTGCCAAGATTCTGCAATTCAGCCTAAAACTTTCATCTGACTGGTACAATAACTCCGTCTTCTTCTCTCTGCCTCCTGTACCCCCTCACATACCACTGCCCTAGAGCTTCACATTTATACCTGTGAAAATAACCTGTACAAAGAACAAGCCTTGTCATGTCACTCACTTGTTGGTAAACTTTGAATGGCCACCTGTTGTCACTGTGATAAAAAGCTAGCCGTGTCCTCTAGCATAACAGCAAACCCTGTGTAACCTGACCCTGCTTGCTTCCCCAGACTAATCTCTTGTTCCTTTGGTCCCACATTTTTCACTCTATCAATTTCCTGGAGTTCTCAGCACCAGCCATGGTGTCTCTCTTCTCAGTGTCTTATTTCAGCCTGCATCTGTGTTTACAGGGTTACCCTCACCCTCCTCAACTCTCTAACTCCCACTTGCTTCATTTACCACTTCCTCGAGGAAACCTTCTGTCACCTTCCCAGGTGGGTTACTCCTGTCATATTCCCTGTATATTTCTCTTTGCACTTCCCAGGTGGTTTGGAAAGCAGTCATTTGTGTTTGTCTCTGGATTCCATTAAGTTGTGAGCAAAGCCTTATTCATTTTTGTGTTCCCTAACTGCCTACGTGAGGGCCCAGAAGATAGTTGTCTATTAATTTACATACAGTTTGGAATAAATGAATAAATAAATGAGCACCTGCATGAGTCATTTCACTGTTGCTAGTATATTAAATTGATTTAAATGGAATAATGTGTGCTAATTTATTTGCAGAGTAATTTTAGTTATTTATAGATATAATTCTATATAATAATCAATTCAAAGAAGGTCAGTAAGTTTTTTTTTTTCTCTTTTCTAATCTATTTGTTTAGAGGTTCAGATTACTAAGGATCCAAAGATGTATAAATGATGAAAGATATAATCTATTTCTAAGTTCAGATATCCTGAGAATTTCAAGTCTACCTCCCTGGTCTAAGACATAGCTGAGTCTCAAGGAAATAAACAATAATATTGAGAATATCAGCTAATACTGAGCAACTACCATAAATCAGGTACTAGGCTAAGGATATGTAATTTTCTAATTTAACCTATGAAGTGAGACTGTAATTATTTCCCATATACATGAGGAAACTGAGGCACAGAGACACTAAACAACTACCCTGAGTTGTCTCAATAGTATGTGAGGAAGCAGGCATAGGTTCCAGAGCTTCAGCTTTTGACCAGTATTTTCTGGTGCACCTACATACTGGCAAATTATTGCCTAAAATTCTAATTTTAAACCCAAAGATAATTTCTAGCTAATTATTCCTTAGCAATGATAAGATGAGTCATTGTGCATAAAGCACATAGTAAGTGCACAATGAAGGTATTTATTAGAATTATTATTAAGTTTTGAGATAACATAATTGTTCTGTATTAGTTTTCCACTGTAAATGAAGGAAGGTCAGCTTCCCCTCTCTACCTTCAAGCCTTTGAATAAGGATGAAATATGAGTGAGCATTTGAAAAGTGTTGTGCAATCAACAGATATAGACTATCTTCCTCGAGCAATCGTGTTAATATGGTGCATGATCGTATCTAAAATGATAAATGTTGTATTTATCATTTGTCTAAGTGAGAATCAGAAATGGATTATTTTAAGGCTGGGAAAGCATGTGTGCATAGGCCAGAGAAAGTGCTTGGTTATGACATTCAATGGTTTATACAGAAGATATGGTGGGTAGAATGTGGCCATTCTAAAGGGCAGACCTGGTAGATAGATCTACTTTCCAAGATGTGTGGCCTATACTCAGATTGCTAGGGTGGCGATGATGGAGGGTCCACTTTGAAAAAAAGGAAAATTTGAAAACTTCATTGTTTTCCCCCATTGTCCACTGGAAAGGCATTTAATTACCTTATGGAGAAAATCATCTTTAGTTTTAGTCACCACAACACTTCTTTTCCTGAATTAAGTAAACTCTTCTTTTAAAATTTCAGATACCTGGCCTGCCACAGTGGTTCATGTCTGTAGTCTCAGCACTTTGGGAGGCCAAGATGAGAGGGTTGCTTGAAGCCAGGAATTCAAACTAGCCTGGGCATTTCCACAATAATTTTTTAAAATAAAATATAAAAACTTCAGATACTTTTCCTAAATTGGAGATGCAGAAAAAAGTTATAAACATTATGTAATGGGCTGTCGTACCACATTATAAAGAACCCACACTTTAGAACCTCATATTTACCTTAAGCAATTGCTTGCCACGGTCACTGCAGGGAGAAGTAAGAAAATGGCCAGATAATCCATTTGGAGGCAGGATTTTGCAGGCTGACTTAAGAGGACATATACATTTAAGAGTACTTCGCAGTTAACTATGCATCTGCAAACCAAAAATGTATCTGAGACAGGTCTCAATTAATGTAGAAGTTTATTTTGCCAACATTAAATACACGCACCAGGGAGACAGGTCTGCGCTTTTCTCCAAAGATGATTTTGGGGCTTCAAAATTTAAAGGTTAAAGGGCAGATATTGGGGAAAGAGGAATAATTTTTCAAAAGGTGTGGGTAGATGGGAGACAAATGGTTGCAATCTTTTGAGTCTTTCATCAGCCTTTCACCAATACACCATTTACATATGAGAGAGGGGTAGAGGAATAGTCACTTATGCCTTTGTCTAGCTCGGGAATCTGCATTTTTACGTAAAATAATGTAAACAGTAGGGCAAAGCATGCAATCAGACATGCATTTGTCTCAGCTGAGCCAAGGGATGACTTTGAGTTCTGCCCTTTGTCCTGCACCTGTGAAAATAAGCCGTCAATTTATCTTGCCAGGGTGAAATTCAACAGAATAAAATGGGAGGCAGGTTTTCCTGATGCAGTTCCCAGCTTGACTTTTCCCTTTGGCTTAATGATTTTGGGGTCCCAAGATTTATTTTCCTTTCACAGAGCCATCAAGACTTGTTGAAAATAGATAAGCAGTCACACTTGTAGGGCCAGCACCACAGATCCTTAGCAGAACTCTACTGAAGTTCTACAGGAGGGTTTCTGCCAGAGAGCTCCCCTGGAATTGCAGTTCCTAATCTTCTTTTAGCAATAGAGCCATTACTCTCTCTTTAATCCTAAGCCAAAAGAACAAAGCTGGAGGCATCACACTACCTGACTTCAAACTATACTACAAGGCTACAGTAACCAAAACAGCATGGTACTGGTACCAAAACAGAAATATAGATCAATGGAACAGAACAGAGCCCTCAGAAATAACGCCGCTTACCTACAACTATCTGATCTTTGACAAACCTGAGAAAAACAAGCGATGGGGAAAGGATTCCCTATTTAATAAATGGTGCTGGGAAAACTGGCTAGCCATATGTAGAAAGCTGAAACTGGATCCCTTCCTTACACCTTATACAAAAATCAATTCAAGATGGATTAAAGATTTAAACGTTAGACCTAAAACCATAAAAACCCTAGAAGAAAACCTAGGCATTACCATTCAGGACATAGGCGTGGGCAAGGACTTCATGTCCAAAACACCAAAAGCAATGGCAACAAAAGCCAAAATTGACAAATGGGATCTAATTAAACTAAAGAGCTTCTGCACAGCAAAAGAAACTACCATCAGAGTCAATAGGCAACCTACAACATGGGAGAAAATTTTCGCAACCTACTCATCTGACAAAGGGCTAATACCCAGAATCTACAGTGAACTCAAACAAATTTACAAGAAAAAAAACAAACAACCCCATCAAAAAGTGGGCGAAGGACATGAACAGGCACTTCTCAAAAGAAGACATTTATGCAGCCAAAAGACACATGAAAAAATGCTCATCATCACTGGCCATCAGAGAAATGCAAATCAAAACCACTATGAGATATCATCTCACACCAGTTAGAATGGCAATCATTCAAAAGTCAGGAAACAACAGGTGCTGGAGAGCATGTGGAGAAATAGGAACACTTTTACACTGTTGGTGGGACTGTAAACTAGTTCAACCATTGTGGAAGTCAGTGTGGCGATTCCTCAGGGATCTAGAACTAGAAATACCATTTGACCCAGCCATCCCATTACTGGGTATATACCCAAATGACTATAAATCATGCTGCTATAAAGACACATGCACACGTATGTTTATTGCGGCATTATTCACAATAGCAAAGACTTGGAACCAACCCAAATGTCCAACAATGATAGACTGGATTAAGAAAATGTGGCACATATACACCATGGAATACTATGCAGCCATAAAAAATGATGAGTTCATATCCTTTGTAGGGACATGGATGAAATTGGAAACCATCATTCTCAGTAAACTATCGCAAGAACAAAAAACCAAACACCGCATATTCTCACTCATAGGTGGGAATTGAACAATGAGATCACATCGACACAGGAAGGGGAATATCATACTCTGGGGACTGTGGTGGGGAGGGGGGAGGGGGGAGGGGTAGCATTGGGAGATATACCTAATGCTAGATGACGAGTTAGTGGGTGCAGCGCACCAGCATGGCACATGTATACATATGTAACTAACCTGCACAATGTGCACATGTACCCTAAAACTTAAAGTATAATAAAAAAAAAAAATGGCAATTGTTGTTGACCCTAATGACTATCTAAATGACAACAAAGTGGTTCAGTAAAGCCAACCTCTTTTTACCTAGAGAAAGAGACTTTGTGGAATTGATTGAGCAGAGCGCTTTGCAGCTCCGTTAGGCAGTGGTCTCCTTAACAGCTGCAGGCTTAACTTCCTAGGGTCGGTACCAGGCTCTGAGTGAGACACCCACTGTAAAGATCACATCACTGCTGCCCTAGATTAGTAGCAAGACTTGCCATTATTTCCCTTTTTCACTTTGATTTTCAGTTTGACTCATAATATTCTGATGCCTCTTTTGAATACTTGAATATAAAACTTAATATATATTGACTCAGTTGAAGAAAGGCCACTTGGTTTCATGATTAGAATTTTTGTGAAACATTAATGTGCTTATCTAAGGGTGAAGAAGAGTTTCTCTAATCATTGCCTTTTTTGTTTAACAAAATAAAATTGTATGGAAATACCTATGCAACAACAAGTAAATTCACTTTTACTAAGCATGGACTCAAAAATGACTTATAGTGAGAAACATCTTAGCATGTTGAACATGTTTGATTTTTTAAAAATCATAAATGTGGCCAGGCACAGTGACTCACACTTGTTATCCCAGCACTTTGGGAGGCTGAGGTGGGAGGTTTGCTTGCTCCCAGGAGTTTTGCAATATAGCGAGACCCCCATCAATACAAAAAATACAAAAATTAGCTGGGCATTGTGACGCATGCGTGTGGTCCCAGCTACGGGAGAGGCTGAGGTGAGAGAATCTCTTGAGCCAGGGAGGTCAAGGTTGTAGTGAGCTGAGATCGCACCACCATACTGAGCAACAGAGTGAGACCCTGTATCAAAAAACAAAACAAAACAAAACAAAAATTATGAATGCATTTTATAACTCATATAATTATAAACTCAGGTCAACATAGTATTGATTTTAATTTGAAGCTAAAGTATGATAATTATTTTCTTTCCAAGGTTAAATGTGAAAAGTTGAGGCCAGGCACACCTGAGCTTGAATGTCACCTGGCCTGTAACCAGCTTAAACAAATGACTTAAACTTTCTTAGCCTCAATTTTGTCATCTATAAAATGGCGCTAATGTTATCTGCCTGCTGAGATGCAAGATTGAGTAAAATGATAAATAAAAGTGCTTAATTTAATCTTTGGCAAAGGGTAGGGTCTAAAATGTCACAGATATTAAAATTATTAGAATATTCTCTTTTTTTCCAGCCCTGAATAGACACCTCATAATATGACACCCCTGAGGCTTATCGATGGCTTTAAAAACAGCTTGATATAAAAAAATCTCTCTTACAATTTGTTCTTAACTTTCTAGCTGTTCACAGCTTCCCTTATCTCAGTCACAGCAAGGCTATCTCTTTCTCTGATGCCTTTTGCAGCTAGTAAACTCTGCCACCTCTCTCTCTTTCCTTTGCTGCTGTCTTTCAATTTAGCCACAGCAGAAGGACAAATCTGTTACATTTCTCGTTTTCTCCCCTGAATATAGGATATCACCAAGTTTAGAGAGTACAATAAAAAGGGATCAGTCTCCTTGGGAGAAGGATTGCAATTGGAGAAATCTCAACACTTGACCATCTTTACTTGCTTGTGGTGTGTTTGTTTTAACATAGCTTTCTATGAATGCTCACGCCAAGCATTCATTATTTTACATACACATTTAATAACATCCTCACTTAATCTTCTTCATTTGAAATATATACAAATCTCGATTTGTACTGGGTATCGTTAAATGTATTTTAGTATGAAAACTCTCAAACAGTCACATGCATAGAGAATAATGAACGCTACGTAGACCCAATCGTCATTACCATGTTGTCATATGTGCTTGTTATGTGCTCCTTCCCCTACCTCTTTTTTTTTTTGCGAATGCATTTTACAGCAAGTCCTCGACATTTTGTCAGTTCACTCCTTCACATTCAGTGTAAATCTCTAAAACATATTTTTTGTGCATAACTACACTTAACTAATTTTTTTTTTGAGCCAAGGTCTCATTTTGTTGCCCAGGCTGGAGTGCAGTGGCCCAATCACACCTCACTGTAGCCTTGACCTCTGGGGCTCGACCTCTGGGGTTCAAGCAATCCTCCCACCTCAGCCTCCCAGGTAGCTGGGACCACAGATGTGTGCCACCATGTTCAGCATTTTTTTTTTTTTTTTGTAGAGACTGGGTCTCACTATATTGCCCAGGCTGGTTTCAAACTCCAGGGCTCAAGCAATCCTCCTGCTCTGGCCTCCCAAAGTGCTGAGACTACAGGCATGAGCCACTGCACCCAGCCACACAACAAAATTTACAGTATATCCTTCATAGTTTCTAATATACAGTTAACATACAATTTTCTCAATTGTCCTTGAAGGAGTGAATGGAAAACTTCTCTTTCATCATCTGAAGCTTTTTTGGAAAAATCAGTGGACAAAAGGCAGAATAATAGGAGAAAAATCATACAAGTCTGTTAATGTGCATGCAAGTCTTATAATACCTAAGAAAGCAAAGGCACGGCCAGATGGTAGACACTGTTATACCATCTTGAGGTTACAGAAAGACTAGGGGCTTGGATCTTGGCAAAACAGGTTATGGGAGGGAGAGAAGAGGAGGCCTGCTCTGCAAAGGCGGTCTTGTCATGTAGATAAAACCTCGCAGGTAGCACCCCTCAGAGAGAACAGATGGGATTTTTTTTTTTCCAGACCATAGAGATTCCAGATTCCTAGTTAATCTTTCCTGGATCAGAACAAGAGAGGATTTCTGAGAAAGACTGGCTACATCAGATTTTCCGTACAGATGTAAATCTCTCTCTAAAAGGCAGATTTTCAGCTATTCTTATGTTTCCAGTCCTTCTGAATAGCCATCTTGAAATATGTAAAAGTATATTTTGGGGTGAAATATTTTGGTTTCATTTATTCTGAAAACATCTTTTTACAGTTGGTCTGTTTTGCATCATAATCCCAGTAAGGCCCAAACATTGCATTTGGTTTTGTGTTTCTTCATTAAATCCTTTGTCTGGAGAAGTCCTTCTCTCTCTCTTCTTTGTCTCATGACATTGACTTGTTGAAGAAACCAGGTCAGTTATTCTGTAAACTTTCACAGGTGTTTTAGTTTGCTTTTGTTTCCTGGCAGGGTTATTTAACTCGTTTCTCACTCTGGTTATTTCTCATATACTGGAAAACAGCTCTGTAGTCTAGGTTGAATTTAGGCTCACATTTTTGTCAAGAATGCCTTCCGTTTTGAAAACTTAAGAGTGTCTGAAGCAGGGATGATATCTGTCATCTCAGAATCAAATTTATGAATTCTAACCAGTAATAATTAAATGTGTTTATTTAATATGACACATCACATGTCCATGTAGCAATATGATTTTTAGAATTACAAGTAATGAAGGAAGTATATGTGTATACATATAAATATTTCTCCTTTCCATCTTTGGAGGAATGAATTAGCTCTTAATTTTATCCATGTCTATTATTTGAGGGAAAAGAAAAAGATCAAAAAGTTTCCTCTCTCATATGATGTATTCATTCATTTATTCACTTATGGAACATCATGCATTGAGACTTTACTTTGGATCAAGAACTGTGCTAAGTGCCAAAGATAAAAAGACAAATGAGACTTGATCCTTAGCCGCAAGAAATTACAATCATGTGATAATGAAGCTGATTGGTATAAAACTTGTTTCCCAGAGACCAAGAGCAGTAGGATTATATACCTACCTTTGTCCATAAAACAATGTTAAAAAAAGCACACGTTTTCAGGGCATATGTTATCAGGACCTCCTGAGGCTATGTCATGGGAAAAAAATGTACATAGATATCATCTAAGAAAACATAAGACAGACATGTATGGTTCAAAATAATCTAAAGTACAAACTTTATTTTATATTTGCATACCAATGACCTAAAACAGTTGACTCAACATAAGAATTTCACATCAATTATGGAAAGTAGCATCAAAAAGAAAGAAAATTTTGTTCTCAATTAATTTTTAATTGACTAGTTTAAAATAAGCCAAGTACATTGAAAAATATACAGCATTTTGTAACTTCCAATTGCTAACATAATCTAAAATATAATACAATGTATGTTAAATGTCATAACCTGTGTGAAATGCAAACTACACTGTATTGTAGTTTGCAGGAATATACCTTAACCATTTACAATAAGAACAAACTTCCTAAAAGAGTTTGAAGTGTAGACCCTTTCAAGAATACATGCAATTTTTTTTTTCCTTTCTGAGACAGGCTGTCGCTTTGTCACACGGGCTGGGCATACTGTCAGCTCACTGCAGCCTCGATTTGCAGGACACAAGCAATTCTCCTACATTTGCCTTCTAAACAGCTGGGACTACAGGACTGCACTGCCATGCCCATCTAATTTTTTTTGTAGGGACAGGGTTTTGCCATGGGTTCAAGCGATCCGCCTGCCATGGCCTCCCAGAGTGCTGAGATTATGGGCATGAGCCACTGCTCTTGGCCATACATGCAATTTCAAAAGGATAAATATTGTAGGATATTCAGGTGCTTATGTGTTTATCAGGAAGTAAGAGGTGTCTTAATTTTCCTGGACCATGGGGATCATGTAGGAAAGTCCTGAATAATGATATTGGATCAAGTTGGTGCAAAAGTAACTGCAGTTTTTGTCATTAAAAATGATGACAAGAACTGCAGTTACTTTTGCACCAACCTAATAATTGTCATTTGAGGACGTTTTACGGAGGCCTATACATGGTCTAGGAAAATAAACAGTATAGGACCATTAAAGATTGCCAAATACGAAGGTAGTAAGTTTGTATCAACAATTTTGGTGTGGTTATCCAGAGGCAGTTCAAAATAATTTTTTTTTATACTTTAAGTTCTAGGGTACATGTACACAATGTAAAGTTTTGATACATAGGTATACTTGTGCCATGTTGGTTTGCTGCACCCATTAACTCGTCATTTACATTAGGTATTTCTCCTAATGCTATCTCTCCCCCCTCCCCCCACCCCATGACAGGCCCCAGTGTGTGATGTTCCCTTCCCTGTGTCCAAGTGTTCTCATTGTTCAATTCCCACCTATGAGTGAGAACATGCGGTGTTTGATTTTCTGTCCTTGAAATAGTTTGCTCAGAATAATGGTTTCCTGCTTCATCCTTGTCCCTACAAAGAACATGAACTCATCCTTTTTTATGGCTGCATAGTATTCCATGGTGTATATGTGCCACATTTTCTGAATCCAGTCTATTATTGATGGACATTTGGGTTGGTTCCAAGTCTTTGCTATTGTGAATAGTGGTACAATAAACATATGTGTGCATGTGTCTTTATAGTAGCGTGATTTATAATCCTTTGAGTATATACCCAGTAATGAGATGGCTGGGTCAAATGGTATTTCTAGTTCTAAATCCTTGAGGAATTGCCACACTGTCTTCCACAATGGTTGAACTAGTTTACACTCCCACCAACAGTGTAAAAGTGTTCCTATTTCTCCACATGCTCTCCAGCACCTGTTGTTTCCTGACTTTTTAATGATCACCATTCTAATTGGCATGAGACGGTATCTCATTGTGGTTTTGATTTGCATTTCTCTGATGGCCAGTGATGATGAGCATTTTTTCATGTGTCTTTTGGCTGCATAAGTGTCTTCTTTTGAGAAGTGTCTGTTCATATCCTTTGCCTACTTTTTGATGGGATTGTTTGATTTTTTCTCGTAAATTTGTTCAAGTTCTTTGAAGGTTCTGGATATTAGCCCTTTGTCAGATGGGTAGATTGCAAAATTTTTCTCCCATTCTGTAGGTTGCCTGTTCACTCTGATGGTAGTTTCTTTTGCTGTGCAGAAGCTCTTTAGTTTAATTAGATCCCATTTGTCAATTTTGACTTTTGTTGCCATTGCTTTTGGTGTTTTAGTCATGAAGTCCTTGCCCATGCCTATGTCCTGAATGGTATTGCCTAGGTTTTCTTCTAGGGTTTTTATAGTTTTAGGTCTAACATTTAAGTCTTTAATCCATCTTGAATTAATTTTTGTATAAGGTGTAAGAAAGGGATCCAGGTTCAGCTTTCTACATATGGCTAGCCAGTTTTCCAAGCACCATTTATTAAATAGGGAATCCTTTCCCCATTTCTTGTTTTTGTCAGGTTTGTCAAAGATCAGATAGTTGTAGATGTGTGGTGTTATTTCTGAGGGCTCTGTTCTGTTCCATTGGTCTATTCTCTGTTTTGGTACCAGTACCATGCTGTTTTGGTTACTGTAGCCTTATAGTATAGTTTGAAGTCAGGTAGCATCATGCAGAAGCAATACAAAATAATTTAAGGGAGAGACCAGGACCCTTATTAGCAGGTGATTACAGTGGATGGCATAACTGCTGATAGCCTCTTCCAGTTATTCAGTGCAGGATTTGCAGACTCATGCTTGTAGGGTTCCAGTGGCTCACAGGCAGCACCTGCTAATGTCTCATGATCTGCAGTTTCAGGATACCTGTTAGCACCAGTCCTCTGAACAGCCATGCCCTGAACCTATGATTTTTTGCATTTAGTGTCTATATCCATTGTCACTATATATAATCATCAGCTGACTTGCTGTATAATTCTACCATCAAGGAAGGAAGTATTAGCTGAAATATAGCCCATAGTCTACCCACCTAAACATTGACCTCAGGCACAGGGGCGTGGCCATCTTTTAGAATGGAGAGGTTTTGTGAATTCATGCAGTTGCTATAGGGGCTAGCTGAGTCACTGCCTGTATTCCAAGGCTGCTCCTTGATCATTCATTCAGTACTGGTGTCTTCTTTAATGTTATGTGTTTGTTAACAGTATATTGACTAACATCTTGAGGGCTAAATATTAACAAACAAGTAAAAAACATGCCTGCTGCTTTGCTGCAATCCGTGGGATGCCAATTTTTACCCTATTTAAAGGATTTCAAACCTACAGAATGTTGTCCGAGCACAGAAATCATGAGAGTTGTGGAGAAGCTGCTTAGAAGGCAAATATGAGTCCATTTTGAAATATGTTGATAAAAGCAACTGGTGGAAAATGCAGACACACCACTGGGAATGTATTCAGCTCTCTGAGTAGAAGCTAAAACCCAAAGAAACATAAGTGTCATAGTATGGAGATTATAGTTGTAACTGTACATAAGACAATAAAAACAAAACAGAAATGTATACAGTGAAGAATATGTATTGTAGAACATTTGGTTGTTTACTAATACATAGTTCAGGAAAAGTAGAAATACTAGAAATTGGCTAGAGAAAATACCAATCAAAATCATGATTTCCAGTCAGGCTATTCAGTGTTCATCACTGTTTTCACACATCTTGATTTACCTTTCCTCTACTGTAATTGTAGTAACTAAAAGCTACAGGGCATTGAAGAAGAATAGAAAATCATAATAACAAGCTATTGCATTTCTGCACATTTTTAAATCTACACACTGAAAATCTTATTTAGCTGTGGACCCAAATATATTTTTTAATCCGACCTTTGGCTCAAACTCAAATTGTTTGAAATAAACGTTTATCAGAAATGAAAGTTGTCTTCATGATACTCCTTCTTTTCTCAATTTTTTTCTCTTGAGCTAAAATATACGACGAAACCTAAAACTTACCATCTTAATCATTTTAAAGTGTACGGTTCCTTGACATAGAATACATTCATAATGTTATGTATCCTTCCCTCCTATCCATCTCCACAACTCTTTTCATCTTGTGAAGCTGAAACTCTGTAGTCATTAAACAATAACTCACCATTCCCCTCTCCCCTCATCCCCAGCAACTTCCCTTCTACTTTCTGTCTCTATAGATTTTGACTACTTCAAGTATTTCATATAAGTGGAATCACGTAAGATTTGTCTTTTAGTGAGTGATTTATTTCATTTAACATAATGTCTTCAAGGTTCATCCATGTCGTAGCATATGTAAGAAGTTCCTTCCTTTTTAAGGCTAAATAACATTTTCTTATATGTTTATAATACATTTTGCTCATCCATTTATTAATCAATGGACATTTGGATTGCCTCTGCATTTCTGCTATTGTAAGCAGTGCTGCTATGAACATGGGGGTACAAATTTCTATTCAACATCATGATATCAATTCTTTTGGCTGCATGGTTGGATCATAAGGTAAATCTACTTTTAATTTTTTGAGGAACCTCCACATTGTTTTCCATAGAGGCTATACCGTTTTCCATTCCTACTAGCAGGGCACACATGTTTCAATTTCTTCAGGTCATTGGCAACAGTTGATATTTTCTGTTTCATTGTTAGTAGGCATCTTAATAGATATGAGGTCGTATCTCAATGTAGCTTTTGTTTGCATTTCCATGTGAATGTTTAGTATCTTTTCGTGTGTGTGTGTGTGTGTGTGTGTGTGTGTGTGTGTGTGTGTGTGTTTTGAGAGGTAACCTTGCTCTATTGCCCAGGCTGGAGAGTATTGGCACAATCTGGCTCACTGCAACCTCCACCTCCTGGTTCAAGTGATCCTCCCACCTCAGCCTCTCAAGTAGCTGAGACTAAAGGCATGCACCACACCCAGCTAATTTTTGTATTTTTTTTAGTAGAGACAGGGTTTCACCATGTTCTCCAGGCTAGTCTCAAACTCCTGACCTTGGGTGATCCACCCACCTCAGCCTTCCAAAGTGCTGGGATTACAGGCATGAGCCACTGCACTTGGCCCTTTTCATGGATATTTGTATATCTTGTTTAAAGACATGCATACTCAAGTTCTTTGCCCATTTTTGAATTGAATTGATTATTTTTTCATTACTGAGCTTTAGAAGTTCTCTATATATACTGAATATTAATCCCTTATCAGTTGCAAATATTTTCTCCCATTCTGTGGGTTGCCTTTTTACTCTGTTGATACTGTCTTTTGATGCACAATTTTTAAAAATTTTTATAAAGTCCAGTTTGTCTATTTTTATCTTGTTGCCTATGCCTTTTATGCCATATCCAAGAAAATAATCCAATGTTGTGAAGCTTCTGTCCCATGTTATCTTCTAAAGATTTTATAGTTTTAGGTGTGAACTTTAGGTTTTTAATTCATTGTGAGTTATTATTATTTTTTTTGCATGTAGATATCTAATTTTCCGAGAATCATTTGTTGAAAAGGTTATTCTTTCCCCATTGGATCCTTTTGGCACTCTTTTAAAAAAATCATTTGACCATGTATGCAAGGGTTTATTTCTGGGCCCTCTATTCTATTCCACTGGTCTATATGTATGTCTTTATGACAGTACCACACTGTTTTAACCACTGTAGCTTAGTAGTAAGTTTTAAAATCTGGGAATGTGAGTCCTCTATCTTCATTTCACATGAATTATAAGGTTTTTTTTTTTTTTAGCTTCTGCAAGGAGGATTGTTGGGATTTTGATAGGTATTACCCTGAATCTGAAGATCAGTTTCGGTAGTGTTGATGTCTTAACAGTTTTGTCTTCCAATCTATGAACATAGAATGCATTCCTATTTATTTATGTCTTCTTAAATTATTAGTTTTCATTGCACAAGTCTTTAGCTTGCCTGATTAATTCCTTAGTTTTTTTTTTTGTTTGTTTTAAAGCTATTGTTAATGAAACTGTTTTTATGATTTCTTTTTCAGATTGTTCATTGGAGTATATAGAAATGCAAGACTTTTTTCTTCACATTGACCCAATTGTATCCTGCTACTTTGCAGAATTTATATATTAGCTCTAGCATGTTTTTGGGGGGTCTCTGTCTGTGAAATCTTTAGAATTTTCTGTATATAAAATCATATAATTTGCAAACAGAGATAATTTACCTTTTCCTTTCCAATTTAGATACCTTTTTTTCCTTGCCTGATTGCTCTGGCTAAACCTCCCACTACTATGTTGAATAGAACTAGCAAAAGTGGGCATTCCTGTTTTGTTACTGATCTTAGAGGAAACGTTTTCAGTCTTTCAGCATTGAGTATGTTTACTGTGAGTTTTCATATATGACTTTTATTTTGTTAAGGTCATTTTCTTCTATTTCTAGATTATTGAGTTTTTTATTATAAAAGAATGTTAAATTTTGGCAAATGGGTTTTCTTTATCAAATGAAATAATCACGTTTTATCCTTCTTCCTGTTAATATGCTTGGTATATTAAATGGATTATTGTATATTGAGCCATTCTTGCATTTCAGAAATAAATTTCACTTAATCATAGTGTATAATTCTTTTATTTTGCTGTAAAATTTTGTTTACTAGTATTTTGTTGAGGATTTTTGCATCAATGCTTTTAAAGGATATTGGTCTATAGTTTGATTTTCTTGTAGTATCTCTGTCCAGCTCTGGGATCAAAGTAGTGCTGATCTCATAGAATGAGTTACAAAGTGTTCCCTCCACTTTAATTTTTTTGAAAACTTTGAGCAGTATTAGTATTAGTTCTTCTTTAAATGTTTGGTAGAATTGGTAGAATTCACCCATAATTCCATCAGGCTCAAGATCTTTCTTTGTAGGATATTTTTTATTTGTAATTTAATCTATTTACTAGCGATAGTTCCATAAATTTTCTATCGCTTCATGATTTAGTGTTGGTAGGTTCTGTGTTTCTAGAAATTTTTCAATTTTATCTAGATTCTCCAATTTGTTGGAATACAATTGTTTGTAGTACTGTCATAATACTTTTATTTCTGTAAAATTATTAATAATGTTACCAATTTTATTCCAATTTTAGTAATTTGAGTCTTCTTTCTTTTTTTCTTAGTCCACCTAGCTAAAGGCTTTTCAATTTTACTTATCTTTTAAAATAATCAAATTTCATTTCATTGATTTTTCTCTATTTTCTATCTGCTATTCTATTTATCTTTGCTCTAATGTCTATTTTTTTCTCCCTTCTGCTAGTTTTTGATTAAGTTTGTTTGTGTTTTTCTAGTGCCTTAAGTTGTAAACTCAGGTTGTTGATTTAGGATTTTCTTGCTTTTTAATGTAAGCATTTATAGCTATAAATTTATCAATTACCACTGTTTTCTATGTGTCACATAAGTTTCGGTATGTTGTATTTTCATTTTCCTTTATATCTAAGTGTTTCTATTTTCCCTTGTAATATCTTCTATAAGACCATGTTGATTAATTGCAACAAATTTTTGGATTTTCCCATATTACTTTTGTTATTGATTTCTAATGTCATCATTGTGCTTGGAGAAGAGACTTCAGATCAT
The DNA here is from genome assembly GCF_028858775.2 of Pan troglodytes. Classification (NCBI taxonomy): domain Eukaryota; kingdom Metazoa; phylum Chordata; class Mammalia; order Primates; family Hominidae; genus Pan; species Pan troglodytes. The sequence continues at coordinate 182,458,639 of NC_072401.2, forward strand.
ATCTATCTCTTTTTTAATCTATTGAGGCTTAATTTGTGACCCACCACATGGTCTATCCTGGAAACTGTTTTATGTGCGCTTGAGAAGAATATGTATGATGTTGTTGAGTAGAGTGTTCTATATATGTCTGTTAGATCTAGTTAGTTTATCATGTTTAACTTCTCTATTTTCTTACTTATCCTCCGTCTGGTTGTATCTCCATTATTGAGAATAGGGTACTGAAGTCATCAACCATTACTGTACAACTAGCTATTTCTCCCTTTAATTTTATCAGCTTTTGATTCATATATTTGATTGTCTGTCATTAGGTACATAAATGTTTATAATTATTACATCTTGCTGTATTGAATTTTTTATTAATATATAATGCTTTTTTTTCTCTTTTAAACTTTTCAAAAGTCTATTTTGTCTGATATTAGCATAGCTACTCCTGCTCTATTTGGATTACTATTTGTATGGAATATCTTTTTCCATCTTTTCACTTTTAATCAATTTGTGTTGTTGGATCTAAAAGTAGTCCTTGTATGTAGCATATGGTTGGATGATGTATTTTTATCAGTTTTGCTAATCATTGTCTTTTGATTGGAAATTTTATTCCACTTACATTTAAAGTAATTAATGATAAAGAGGAACTTACTTTGTTCTCTTATTATTTGTTTTCCATAATACCTTATAACTTTTTATTTCTCATTTCCTGCATTATTATCTTCTTTTGGTTTTGGTTTTTGTATTGAAATGTTTACATTTATTTCTTATTTTCTTTTGTATATATTCTATAGCTTTCTTCTTTGTAGTTATCATGGAGATTACACTTAACATCCTAAAGTTATAACATTCTAATTTGTGTTTATACCAGCTTAACTTCAATAACATACAAAAACTTTTCTCCTTTACAGCTTCATCCCCACAGCTTTCAGTTGTTTATATCAGAGAATTACATATTTATACATTGTGTGCCCATAAACACACACTAAGAATTCTTTGAAATGCACTACTTTAAAAAATTATTTGGAGTTGATTATGTGGAGGTATATACCAAAGTAATACTAGCTTTTGGACTAATAATTCTTCTAATGTATTAGTCTCTGAAATCATATAGGAAAAAAAGTAGAGTTACAAACTTTTGTTACAATCATACTAAGTTTTACAAATGCCCACATATTTCATATTTCCCTTTATTGAAATCTATTTCTCTCCCTATGACTTCAAGTTACTGCCTGGTATCCTATCATTTCACGGAAGTCCCTTGAACATTTTTTACAGGGCAAGTCTAGTCCCTTGGGCTTTGCTTATCTGGAAATGTCTTAATTTCTTTCTCACTTTTGAAGGATAGTTTTGCTAGAGGTAGGATTTGGGGTAAGCAGGGTTTTGTTTTGTTTTTCTTTTAGCACTTTGAATAGATCAGCCCACTGCCTCTGGCCTCCAAAATTTCTGGTGAGAAATCTGCAAGTAATCTGATCCTTGTCTATTATGAGTTGGTTCTCTCTTTCTGCTTTCAAATTCTGTCTTTTTCTTTCAAAAGTTTGATTATAATGTATCTTCGTATCCCTTTGAGTTTAATTTAGCTGGAGTTCATTGATTTTCTTGCATGTTAATATTCATGTCTTTCACAAAATTTGAAATCTGATTGTCATTAGATACATATATGCTTATAATTGTTGTATCTTCTTCAGCCATTATTTCTTCACATATTCTCTATGCCCCTTTCTCTTCCTTTTCTCCTTCTGAGACACCTATAATGCATATGTTCATCTGTTTCTTGATGTCCCAGGGGTCCTTTAGTCCCTATTCATTTTTCTTCAACCTTTTTCTCTCTGTTTCCCAGATTTATTAATGTCCGTTTTCTTATCTTCAACTCTACTGATTCTTCTGCCTCCTCAAATCTGCATATAATCCCTCTAGTGAATTTTTAAATTTTAGTTAAATTTAGTTATTATTTCAACTCCAGAATTTTTTGTTTCTTTTTAGGGTTTTTATCTCCTTATCAATATTTTCATTTTGTTTATACATCATTTTCTTGACATTCTCCACATCTTCCTTTAGTTCTTTATACATCTTTAAGACAGTTGTTTTAAATGTTTGTCTCATATAGCTGCCATCAGGTTTTTTTCAGGGGTAGTCTTTGTTAATTTACTTTTTTTCCTTTGAATAGGCCATACTTTTCTGTTTCGTTGTATGCCTTCTCATTTTTTTGTTGGAAACTGTACATTTGAATCTAATAATATGAAGTAAGTACAGAGAGATGTGACACTTTTCTCACCCATCATAAAGGTTATGGCTGACACTCTTAAAACACAGATTAACAGGATAAAAGCATAACAAATTTATTTGATCAAAGTTGTATGTGATACAGAAGAGTTAGGAAATGAAGATTCAAAGACCTATGGAAAACTGCCTATTTTTATACTTATATTCACTGAAGAACGGGCAGCCATGTAGAAATGTGATTGGACAAAAGGGTATAAAATGACGGTAATAGACCGAAGGGGGAACCTCAGTGAGTCTTGTCTAGATTCTTCTTGGCCTCTCTGTATGGTTTTTTTTTGTTTTGTTTTGTTTTTTTGTGTTTTTTTTTTTTTTTTTTAGCTATGGGGAAGAAACTTTCTAGAATGAAGGTCTTCATGGGAGAAGGGAGAAAAAGAGAGTACCCTTTCTAGGTTTTATGGCTTGTTTGGGAAAGAGTAGTTCTAATTTCTTTTTCTTTTTTCCTTTTTTTTTTTTTTTTTTTTGAGAAGGAGTTTTACTCTTGTTGCCCAGGCTGGAGTGCAATGGCATGATCTTGGCTCACTGCAACCTCCACCTCCTGGGTTCACGCGATTCTCCTGCCTCAGCCTCCCAAGTTGCTGGGATTACAGGTGCCTGCCACCACACCCAGCTAATTTTTTTTATTTTTAGTAGAGACAGAGTTTCGCCATGTTGGCCAGGCTGGTCTCGAACTGCTGACCTCGTGATCCGCCTGCTTCAGCCTCCCAAAGTGCTGGGATTACAGGTGTGAGCCAATGCGCCTGGCAAGAGTAGTACTAATTTTTACAACACACCTTGGGATAAAGAAATTCTAATTTCTATGAGTTGCTTCAGGGGAGAAAGAAAGGAGACAGGAAGGCAGGAGAAGGTCAGAGAGATCTTGCTTCTGAGGCCCTCCCACTGTCCTTCAGCTTAAAGCGCTCAGCACACCCAACTGGCATACTTTGAAATAACATGTTTTGAGCCCCGAAAGTGATAACTCTGGAAAGCATAGTCTCCCTCTTCCTCACGGTTTGTTGTTTGTTTTGTTTTTGTTATTTGTTTGTTTTGTTGTTGTTGTTGCAGGCTATCTCTGTGCCTAGAGTTAGCCTGTGGTGTAAAGTTAAGGTTTTCCTAGCTCTTTTCTGATCCTTTCCCTGGGCACAGGTAGTCGCTTTCTTATTTTCCCCATATATACTGTCGTTTTTTTGAATCTCCTAAGTCTTTAATATCTGACTCCCAAAAGGGGAAAAAGAGAAAAATGACAGGGATTTGAGAGAGGGTGCAGGCCCTTTAAACCCTCTGGAAGTCATTTCAACTGGAGAGGGCGGAGCAGTGGATTGCATTAATGGGAAGGGGCAACAATGGCTGCTTGCCTTTTGTCTGCACCTCTGTGATCTGAAGCAACAGTCAGTGCTCAGAGCACAGATCCCTGATATTTGGAGAAGAGGGCCCTCTTTACCTCCTCTGGCTCCTGCAAGCTGTTTTCAGGGTTTCAGAAACAGGTGCACATCAGGTTTGCCAGGTAGTGAGGGGTGGGGGATGAGTAGCTGCTACTCTGCTAGAAGCTGAAATCGATGGAAATTAACCATACTTCACTGTCCAAGCCTTCCCCTGGAACTTGCAAGCCTTCAGTACACTCCAGAGTTCCAAAATAGTTAGAGATTCCACCGACGCAATAGTTGTCTAGGTCGGGAGACAGATTCTCGGAGCTTCCTACTCTGCCATCCTCCCAGAATCCTCCAATAATTCCTTTAGTTTTTTCAAGATAAGCATTTCAAATTTTTTGCAAGATTAATTTTATCAAAATTATATTTATTATACTTCAAGGATTGAAACCTTGAAATATATTTTCATGAAATGGGAATATAACTAAAATAATTTAAATAGAGACTCCAAGGAAAATGTGAGATTCTTGTTGCATATTGTTCTAAGATCTTTTTAAATTGTCCAAACCAACCAACCAACCAGAGAAAAGGACGTAAAGGCAAAAATGAATAACCATTTCCCCTCATTTTCTGCTTTTGAGTACTAGTAAAGGAAAAGAGTGTTGTAGATTAATGGAAATGTTTACTTCAAGAAATAGCCACTTTTTCCTTGCTTCTCTTTATGTCACTATTTTATCAACTAGGGTGTGGAAAAAGTTTTTATTGACATTGTTTCTAAAGAACATCAGGATTTCTAAAAACAGATGCACAAACAAACCAAAAACAAATGTGTATTTGTATATTTAAGTTACTTTTGATTAATGGATTTGAGAGAAAGGCCAACACCACCAAAGTGTAAATCAGTTTAAACCATACAGAATGCACACTTACTAGGACTTACAGTATTATTTGTTATCACTATGTGTTACGGGAGGCAGGGAGGTAACATTGCTAAAAAGGGAATTTTACTTAACTATTTACATGTTGCTGAGATACCCTAATATTTTTTAGAATATTTCTTAGCTAGATTATCAGTTTTTAAGGGCGCAGTGTTACATATTTATCATAGTGTTTTGCAATTCAGGAGGATGAATAGGGTTCAACACAAGAACTGCAAGCCAGTTATGGAAACTAGTGTCAAGACAGGCATTAGAAAAGTTTAAGTAGGCCGGCGTGGTGCTTCACGCCTGTAATCCCAGCACTTTGGGAGGCTGAGGCAGGAGGATCATGAGGTCAGGGGATCGAGACCATCCTGGCCAGCATGGTGAAACCCCGTCTCTACTAAAAATACAAAAATTAGCCGGGTATGGTGGCGCGCACCTATGGTCCCAGCTACTCAGGAGACTGAGGCAGGAGAATGGCTTGAACCCAGGAAGCGGAGGTTGCAGTGAGCCGAGATGGTGCCACTGCACTCCAGCCTGGCAACGGAGTGATACTCCATCTCAAAAAAAAAAAAAAAGTTTAAGTAGTAAAACATATCATTCAGTTTATAGAGTTTTGATAGATGTGATAATACTGAAAGTGGATCTTGAAAGATAAGGAAAAATTGACGTTCATTTTATTCACTTAGAAAAATTTTCTGAACCCCTTTTAAGTATCAAATGTTGTTTGACTTACTAAAGATACCATTGTCAGTCAAACAGGCATAGTCCCAGTCCTCAAACAGCTTAATTCATGAGCGAGAAATAGAAAATGAACAAGTAATATACAGTATAATGTTAGGTATTGACAAGTGCTGTGAAGAAAACACTACCCACTACTCGCTTTAAGAAGTTATGGACAGGAACGGTATTTTAGAAAAGGGTGATTGGGGGCGGGGCATGGCGGCTTACGCCTGTATTCCCAGCACTTTGGGAGGCCGAGGCAGGCAGATCACGAGCTCAGGAGTTTGAGACTAGCCTGGCTAACAGAGTGAAACCCCATCTCTACTAAAAATACAAAAATTAGCTGGGCACGCGCCTGTAGTCCCAGGTACTCAGGAGGCTGAGGCAGGAGAATCATTTGAACCTGGGAGGTGGAGGTTGCAGTGAGCTGAGACTGCACCACTGGACTTCAGCCTTGGCGACAGACTGAGACTCCGTCTTAAAAAAAAAGAAGAAGAAAAGGGTGATTGGGAAGCCTCTCTGAGGAGGTAATACAGGAAGAGAAGAAGAAAATCTATCAACAGAGGATGAGTATTCCAGGTAGGGAGAAATGCAAGGGGAAAGGCCAAAAACAAGAATATGCTTGGCATGTTGGAAAAACATCAAGAAAGTTGCAAACTACAGTACAGTGTGTTGTAAAGGAGAAAAAGTATTATCTTTTTTTCACTCATCACAAAGTCCATGGCCGAGACTCCTATCACAAAAGATTAACAAAAGAAAGGCATAACAAGTTGATTTAATAGAAGTTTTACACGACATGTGTTCAAAGTAAAACTTTAGCCGAATTAAATTTAAAAGAGTAATGAATGAGTCATGAATCAAACAACCTCCTGAGCCAGAGTAGGCTCAGACTCCAGTGCATTCACATATTGGAAGAAGATTTATGAACAAAAAAAGAAAGTGATCTCCATGAAATGGAAGTGTGAGGTACAGAAACAGCCAGACTGGCTACAGCTCAGTATTGTCTTATTTAAACATGGTTTGAACAATTGGCCACGTTTGATTGGCCAAAACTCAGTGATTGGCACAACAGTAGGTTACAGCCCATTTACACCTCTATTTAGGTTGTAGTTCACAATATACAGAGAAACCTTTAGGCTGAACTTAAAATACATAAGGAGGCAGCTTTAGGCTAAACTTTGTTTACCACATGGGAGCCTTCAGAAACTGAGACCCAGAGAAACGGGGAGATCCGTGTGTTTTCACAGACAGTTATACATAAGCATGATTGGAGGACAAAGGGGTATGACCTAACCATAATCAACTGGGGGAAAGTTAGCAAGGCCTATTTGTTCAGTTTCTTCTTGGTGTCATTATGTTCATTCCTTCCTTCCAGGTTTGGTGTAGGACACCTGTCACATGAGGTTCTTTGGAGAAGAAGGTCAGAGAATGAACCTCCTAGGTTTTTGTTTTGTTTTGTTTTGTTTTTTGAGATGGAGTCTCACTCTGTCACTCAGGCTGGAGTGCAGTGGCATGATCTCGGCTCACTGCAAGCTCCCCCTCCTGAGTTCAAATGATTCTCCTGCCTCAGCCTCCCATGTAGCTGGGACTACAGGTGCGTGCCACCACGCCTCGCTAATTTTTTGTATTTTTTAGTAGAGACGGGGTTTCACCATGTTAGCCAGGGTGGTCTTGATCTCCTGACCTTGTGATCCACCTGCCTCGGCCTCCCAAATGCTGGGATTACAGGCGTGAGCCGCTGCGCCCGGACCCCTCCTAGGTTTTATGGTCTGCTTCAGGGAAGAAGGGGGAGAGGGAAGGTCAGACAGAGTTTACTGCTTGTGCTGTTTTCTTCATTTCCAAGGTGTCATATTTTGGGTTAGCATTTCTTACACCCCGTCAGAGTAAAGGAGAAAATGGTAGGAAATGCAGCCAAGGCCACAGCCTGGTGCCGAATCCTGTAGCGCCTTGTCAGAAAAAAATTAGTGTTGAAGGGTGTTTCACACAGAAAGGTCAAGGTATAGAAAGACACATACGCCAGAATATGAATGGTATGTTCAGAACCTTTTAAGCAATTCACTGTGACTTTGTTGCATTTCACAAATGGGAAGTATTAAGAAATAACAAAATGAGGATATGCAGGAGTTGGGGCGACTTGAGTCTTCTTTCATTAAGCAGATTAGGACTGCCAGAGCAATTGGAGTAGAGGCTGGTGTGTCTCCTTTGTGTGTTGGTAGGATCGCCATCAGCAGAGTGAGAACCAGTCGAGGTGAGTGAGACTGCAGGCTAGGAAACCAGTGAGGACGGTATGTGGCCAAAAAGCAAATGATCAGAACTGCAACAGAAAGGTGACATTAAACAGTGTTAAAAGGTATAAACTTCTCATTAACTAAACCACATGGTAAGGTCCTGAAGGGCAAAAAACATAAATCCTGTAGGATCATTGCCTCACAAATAAAATACACTCAATAGATGCTTTTGTAGCAATTATTTGCTTTAACTTGAAATTTGGATATATCAAAATGAAGATAGGAAAACCCTTATATAATTAGGAAAAATGTAAGTTTCTGATTGTATATATACATTGATAGACAAAGAAGATATTTTAAAACCTTAACAAAGAATGCACTGGTCAAAAATTCTGCCAAAATTAGTTCAAATTGATGGTAAATAAATATAATATTTTTTTTTCATCTTGGAGCAGAAGAATTCTGACACTTAGCAGTCGGTGTTGTTCACCATACTAAATACAGTTTTGGTTACTTGCATCAACCATTTTGATAGTAAAAAGACCGGAAGAAGATCTGCTGGTTATTATAATTCATCAAAGAATTCCACATAACTTGATGACTTTATACAAGTCCTTTCCATCCCCTTAGGCAGAGTAAAAACCATTTGGAAACATTTCATGGAAGAGTAACACAAACAATTAAGGTGTAATATGGCTAAATGACAGTTGAAAAACACTTAAAAGTCTTAATTGAAATGAGAACACTTCTAGGACTGGCTTGAGGTGGTAGAATTACTTAGATTAATGTGAGTAAAATAAGAGATAATGGCATGAAATTGAGTAAATCATGCTGACCCTAGAGTTTGTGGATCATCAAACATGCAAATGGCAGTTTTAAAATCACCTTTTCCTTGGAGCGTTTAAGTATAAATATACATTACTGACATTTTAGGGGGAAATTTTCTTTAGAATATAAAATAATGGGCACGTTCACATGTTTAAAATTGTTCTGTCCAGTATGTAGTGCAGAAATGCAGAAATGTTCGTGCTATTAAAAGGAGCTGGGTGGTGAGCCAGACTCTACCATCTGGGGGTAGAGTTTACGCCACTGCATGAAACTAAATTTGAATACTAGACCAGCAAACAAGTTAATGTCCCAGTGCCCAGCTCTACACATGTGGCAACTGGGCTTCTGGCCTCTTCACTCCAACCACAGTAGAATTTCTGAGTTTTCTGTTCTAACTCCCCAAACATTTGCCAGTTACAGGCACCTCATCTATGTAACAGAGATGTCAATTTCTTTTATTTCTCTCATTCTTAATATGAATAAATCAATAAAACCAGACTTTTGAGGAGAGCATGGGGAATGAAAGAAAGAATAAAGGCAATGATTAACCACAAAAAATGACTCCAGAGGAAAAAGTAATAACAAAAAGAGCAGAAGAGACCTTTAAAGGTTATATATATATTTCTGTAAAGAGAAGTGGAGGATAATGCAGGTTTGGGATATATATGAATGAAAGGTCTGGGATTTTACCCTGCTTGTTTTGACTAGTCTGCCATATTTTTGTGAATGCTGGGCAGAGATATGAGACCTCTGGGTCAGAGACAGAGTACTGTTTACTACTCACAACAATAGTTCTGGACAGAGTATTAGCACTCTTTTACCAGTTCATTAAGCACCAATCTCCAGAGGTTGAGGCAAAGAGAGCTAAGTGACACGTGCACATACAGTGAGTGACATTAAAGGAAAAGCTTTAATCTTCAGAGATCTTTATAACGGTAGGAAAGCCTGCCTGATAGTTACATCTGAGTGAGTCAACACTTTCTTTGTTATACTGAACAGTGAACAAAATTGTCCTTCTTCCTAGAGGGAGGAGCTTTATCTTCCAAAGTATTTTTCTATACAAAATTCTTTGAAAAGGTAATGTGGACTAAAGGAAGTCCATGCCTCTACTCACAAGAGGCAGAAATGGAGGCTTTTGAAAATTGTCTCTAAATATGTGTAACCTGTCTCTAAGTATATGTAACCTAAGAGAAATGTGAAAAGTTATTATATGGAAAAGACTAAAAAATGCATGCTATGTAAGGTAGACAATCAGAAAAGAAAAAAAATAGAACTTAAAAGTGCAATCTATTAACTTTAAAAAATTGTAGAAATGGTGGAAAATAAAATTTAGGGGACTTTCAAAAACAGAGTAATTTTTTGAAAAAGAAAGATGAGGTAAATATGAAACTATAAGAAATATTGAGAATCAAATCATAAATCAAACATTCAACTAGTACAAATTCATGAAACTACAGAGATAACAGAAGTACAAAAGTTATCAAAAAAAAAATACAAGAAAACATCTCCAGAGTTTAAGAAAGATGTATGTCTTCCAATTCTCCTGCCAAAGAGAGAGAGTAAAACTTCCCAGCTGAAATGCATAATAGTGCAATTTCAGATTATTAAGAGGTGTGCAGAAGTAAGAATGTCCAAAAATTTCAGGAAGAGGAAATCTATTCAAACAGTCATGGGCCAAATTTGAAATATATCAGATTGAATTAAAACAGGAAGTCACTGTGCTTCAAGAAATTTAATTTAATGAATATCAAACAGAATGAATGGTAATCTGAAAGGTAATAGTAAGATGATGTTTCTTATTCCAACAAGAAAGAAGAATTTCATACTTTTGAAAACTAATAAATACAGAGAAGTGAGGGGAATCCATTAGAACCTTCTCCTTGAAATGGCAGAGAGTTTATGACTGTCTTACTGCAGAGAAGGACATGTTCCCTCAGCCATTGATTTGCCTTTATAGTGAACAATATTCACATAGTCAAAATGACATAGATCATGCTTTATGATTTTTAATATTTTAAATCAATTTATAAACAAATAATGAGACCATAATGGTACAGAATAGTGCCGGTGTTATCAACTGTAACAGTGGCTCACACAAGTAGGAAGGAGCAGTGGAAGGAAAACAGAGGAGCACTCATCTCTTCATCTTTCAAAGTCTAGTCTTGACTACATAAGACAAAATTTCAAGTGTATTATTAAAAGCCTGACAGTAAACAAACACTGAAGGAATTGAAGCAAGATAAAAATGAGTGGGCAGGAAAGGAGAATAGGAAATCAGTTAATTCTTACCTATTACGGCAGAAACACAATATAAAATGATTAGTATTAATGAATCAAGAAAGTACCTAGAGATATGGAAGTAACTACCAGAAGAACTAAAAGGAAAAATAGTTAAAAGTGGTTGCCTCTGGGAAGCAGCACTGGGGATAGGTAAGGAAGCAGCAGGGACCAGTCTTTCTCATTATACTTCTGTACTACTATTATTAAAATGCCTATGTGTAACAATATATTAACAGGGTACAATTATTCTTTCTGTTTAAATTTTTTTAAGAGACAGGGAATCTTAATTATAGCATTTCCCTTATGGTATTGGAATGAGGTCATGCCTTAAAAATCAGATTCATAAAAGCTTAGAATTGTTTTTAACTCTGTATTTGTATTTTAATTTGAATATCATTTTACTGATTTTTTGGGGGGGGCAATCATTTGATATATTTCAGACTATATGTATGCTTTGTAATATGAAATCTGTATGCCCTCAGTAGTCAAATACATTTTTTTAGATAGTAATGGTAATTTAGAATTTAATTTCTTAAAATGAGCTTTTGGTTCACTTCCTTTTCTCTAACAGTAAGTAGTAAGATGGTATTACATAATCTAATAGCGGACATAATGTTATAAGTATTTACTGAGGAAAAGAAAGTATGATTTTATACTTCTGCATTTCTTTCCAAGAATGTATATATATATATTTTTTGGAAGCTTTTATTTCTGCCTACTAGTTCCAGCAACTTTTATAATGGAGATGTTCAGACTAATCCAAAGGGCAATTTACACTTAACCTTTTTTAAAGGAATTCCCTAAGCAGGATGTCTCAGCAGCTCATTTACAATTCTTACTACAGACAACAGGCTACAGCTTGTCTCCAAAATTGGCTTTATGAGTTGTAACCGCAGGAGTAGACAGTAAAGGTTTTGCATTCGCTGCATCTTGGCAAAGGGATTATACCTCAAGCAGCTTTCCCTGGAGTCCAGTCAAATAGAATCAGGGGTGAGGAAATTACTGACCTTTTTCTACTGAGCTGCCATGAACCTCATGCAAAGAAGCCCTTTGCTGAGGAAGGGCAAGAAATCACTTGAGTGTCTTTTCCTGATCTATAAAGTAGTCTCTCTCTGTCTCTGTGGATATTTCTTGCACACCCTTTCTCCCTTGGTCCTATATGTGTATATATGATGCGGGAGTTTTGACAGAGCATGTTAGGGGACAACATCAAGTCAGGGTATTTCTTAAATGTCTGGTCTGACTGATAAAAATATTGTGATATTATCCTATAACTACCCCCAATAGACATTTCTACAGCAGCACCTAATCCTCATGTAGGAACAATGTTGGCTGTTTCTCAAAGGGATTGCCACTTGGACTCAAGATGAACTAGAGAAAGCAAATGAATCTGTGAAATCTTGAGGTAATTACAGGGACAAAATAAACATTGAATGGTATAAGGGATAAATGCAGCTGGGCATAGTCCTCGGAACCCACAGCAAAGCAAATGTTAAATAAAACATGATACTTTGAGGCATTAGGCCACTAATTGCTATGGATGATTAATGGGGAATTTTTTCAGAGTCAACATTAAAAATTGATCTTAATTTTTAGCATATTTAGGAATACAAAGATGAAATCTAGATCTTTTTGTATCAGGGAAATATTTTGAGAAATGTTTTTACTTATTATGTGTAACCTCTTAAAAATCTCTAAACTGTGAACTTTTCATATTCCAAAATTTCATAGTAAGAATACTCAGGTCAGACCCTAAGCTCAAATGTCATATAGATATTTCACATTCTTCTTTTTTGAAGAAAAATTTCCTAGTGATCCTAATATTTATGTGTATGCATTATTATGTATTATATCTCCTACATAAAACCTAACTATCTCTATATAAATGTTTCAGACTTCATACCTGGTTTAAACTGTTAAGAGGTTATTCTCAATTACTTTATTTCTCAAGTCCTAGGAAATTTGAAAGAGGAAAAGTGTTTTCAAATGATAATACCATAGAAAAAGCTATTGCTTGAGATTGTATATCAGAGTCACTGACTCAATAGTAGGTAGTCACTAAACATATTGTTTTCAAATATATTTTAAATTAGTAAGAATTTTCCTTTCAATGCCCAGTATAGCTAAGATGGTGATTTGTGCAGGTTAAGATGTATTCCTTGAGCTAGGTAGCGTGAATATTAATCTTTTCAAGGCATCGGCATTGTTTCAAGAATAATATAGAGAATGGAAATAAAAATTTTACAGAAAAACACATTGATTATATGATCTCTCTTATAGATAAACTAAGGCTTAGAGAAAAATTTTTTAAGTCATATGCTCTCTTGTGCCTATTAAAATTACATCATTTTTGTGGCATAATGGGACTAATCTGCGGTACTACTTCCTGTTTCCTTTATGGGGCCTTCTCTCATCCATTCAAAGTGTCTTGAGTTACTCAACTGTTTTTCCTTCTTTTGTCATAGGGGAGTGTGTGTGTACTTGTGCATGTATGAAACAAAGTCTTACTTGATTAAAGTTTCTTTCATGGTGACCCAAATTTCATATATGAACTGTTTCAAATGTCTACATTTTAATGCCACACAACAGATGCTTTTGAGTGTTTCACATTGACACATTCAAACTGCTTTGGGTCTTTGCCATTTAATGCATAATGTTGTGGGGCTTTCACGTCTTGGGGAACTTGACAGTCACAAATCCCTCACCTGTAGGGCAAGAGATTTGGGTGGGGAAAGAGAGAGACCTTTCTTTTTTCTGGAAGCTCTGTTCCAGGTACCTAGTCAATCCAACAGCTGGTTTAAATAAATGATTGCAGGCTGCCTAAAAACCATGCAGAGTTGGGAGAGAGAAGGTGTCTGGCCCAACCCCTATTCACTTCGGTAGGAATGGCACCAGGTTCAGGGGGCAGAAAAAGAGACCCACAGCCAACAAAGGAGAAAGGGGTTTTATTAGGAGGAAACTCATAAACAAGGCAGTCTAGTGGCAGCAGACTAAGCAGGAGAACTGCCCACTTGTTTTAAAAGAAAAGAAAAAAAAAAATCCAGTTATATAGTATTTTCACTTAGCACCCTCCCCTTAACAACCTCCACCTGACAACCTTCCTTTAACCCCCAAACAAAAGGCCTCCATCTCTATGCAGCACACGTTCCATGGGACGGGCCAGGGCTCAGATGTTCCTCGTAGAGAAGGAGCGTTGTTTCACTGATTCTCTGGCTTGGCCACACCTGGATTCCTTAGTGCAGAACTCTGAACACACATTCAGGTGTGTCTGCCACATACGGTCACTGGCAGAGTGTGCTTAGTTACGACTCAGGTGTGCCTGCCATACAGCAGGTGCTTCAATCCTGTTCTCTATTTCCAATTCTCCACTGAAGACAGGTGAAAGTTCTTCTCTGTCTGTGCCCCCCTGAAGAGGGTGTTAACCTTCACCTGTGAAAGTTGGTGACTGTGTAATAGTTTCTGCCCCTTACATTTTATAAGGATATTAACTTTTATATATTAGACATTTATATATTGGATTTTCAGAGCACTGTCCAGAGGGCATTAGGAAAGTAGAGAAGTGCTTATACAGCGGTTCTTAAATTTGTGCATGGGTGAAATATATAACACATTATCAATTACTTTTTAGTCCCTTAAATCATCTTTTGGGTAACCTCAGTTAGCAACTGATAGCCCCCATGTAGGAAGAGATTCAAGGGACCAGTCACATATATTATTTTGACTTTCTTAGAACAGTGCTCTGCTTGATATGGTTAGGTTTGCATCCCCACCAAAATCTCATCTTGAATTGTAATCCCTATAATCCTCACGTGTCAAGGTGAAACCAGAGTTCCCTGTCCCCCCATCACAGGACGTGAGACAGGGGTGTGGCTCTCTGTTCAGCCGCCGTGAGCTCAAACTCCTTACAGGATGGGGAGCACACAAACTGTCAGGTGTAGGAGCCAGGGCAAATGCTTTGGGATCTGGCCCCCCACTCAGTGGTAACGGGGATGGGTGTCTCCAACTCCCAAAGCCTAAGTGGGAGTGATACTTTGCGCTCTTTCAGCTTTGCCATCCACAGACAGCTCTTAAGTGTTAACCAGCTCAATGGACCCTCTGCCTTTCCTCAAGGGCAGAGGGCCAGTGTGAGAACCTTCTGTCCTGAGCTCTTGTCCAGTGTCGTGGAATGATAGGGTCACACAGAGACTTGAAGGACAAATGCGGCTTTTACTGAATGGTGGAGGTGGCTCTCAGCAGGATGAATGGGTAACTAGAAGGGGAATGGAGGAGGAAGATGACCTTCCCCTGGAGTTTGGTCATCCGGCGGCTGAACTCCTCTCTGACCTCCCTTAGTCAAATTCTTCTTGGCATTCAGACACTCTTTGTCTTCTTTCTCTGCCCTGCCATTCGTCTGCTTGTCTCCTTGTCTTCTCATCTGCTTCTAAAGTCTGAGGTTCAGGGTTTATATAGGTATAGCATAGGGGGCGTAGCAGGCCATAAGACAGCTTTTTGGGTGAGAAAACAGGAAATCCTATCCTCATTTAGGGCTGTGGGTATCCAGGCTTGAGGGTGAGGCCTTTGCCAGGGAACCACCCTCTTCTACCCAGTATTTTCCTATCTCCTGTCTATCAAAGGTAGATACCAGGTGGAGATAATTGAATCAAGATGCAGTTCCCCCATGCTGTTCTCGTGATAGTGAGTGAGTTCTCATGAGATCTGATAGTTTTATAAGGGGCTCTTCCCACTTCGCACCGCCCTTCCTTTCCTGCCGTCTTCTGAAGAAAGTGCTTGCTTCCTCTTCACCTACCACCATGATTGTAAGTTTCCTGAGGCTTCTCTATCCATGCTGAACCGTGAGTCAGTTAAACCTCTTTCCTTTATAAATCACCCAGTCCCGGCTAGTTCTTTATAGCAGTATGAAAATGGACTAATACTCTGCAAATGGCATGAGTAGCCTCATTTTACTGTTACCAGTCCCCACCCCCTACCCTGCCAAAAATTCACACTCGGACTAGCATAACAGATTTTCACTCATTTCTTATGAAGGTACTGCCAAAGTCAATAGTGGCCAAAGTCTCCAGGAATCCTTGCACCAGGCATCTTTTTGTTTTAAAAATAACATGATTAAAACCCCAGTTCCTGGTTTTTAGAAAGTGATGATACATCCTTCGGCTTACCCAGGGAGATACTATATCCCTTTAGGGATATGAGAATATACCAATCTATTCTTGCTATGTATCTATGTGTCAGATACCAACAGCGGGAGGTTCTTTTGGAAATAGAAAAGAAAAAGCCGGGCTCAGTGACCCAGCACTTTGGGAGGCCGAGGTGGGCTATCACGAGGTCAGGAGATCGAGACCACCCTGGCGAACACGGTGAAACCCCGTCTCTACTGAAAAATAGAAAAAAAAATTAGCCAGGCGTGGTGGCGGGTGCCTGTAGTCCCAGCTACTCGGGAGGCTGAGGCAGGAGAATTGTGTGAACCCGGGAGGCGAAGCTTGCAGTGAGCCGAGATCGCGCCACTGCACTCCCGCCTGGGTGACAGAGTGAGACTCCGTCTCAGAAATAGAAAAAATATACTTAGTAAGATAATAACGCTGCATTGCATAATTGATGCCCGGGAGGAAAGCTTCCTGAGATGAGGGAGGAGAAGTTAGCTGAAACAGGCCCCTCAGAAACTTGCCCCATGGGATTTAACTATGCCACAAAGAGCTACTTCGGAACCCATTACTGCATCCTTTTCCCCTCCCTAGGAGACACATTCCATAAACAAATAGCCCTTCTCACAGAAAACTCTTGAAACCCCTTTAAGTAATGCTCACGTGTGTTCTTACTTCTGATCAATTAAATTCGAACACTACACTATTTTCTGCCTTCTCATGAAGCTAAACCATCTATGTCTTCTTGTGCCAAAAAACTATAAGAAATAATGCCAGATGTAATGAATTTACTAAATTTATTAAAACATTCCATTTTACATGGGGCAAAAACTCATATTCATTTTCTATAATATTTGGGGCCAAAAAGGATGGCATGATTCAGTCCCTCACGACTGGGCAGTTGTCCAGGTGTGAGCATTGCTGAAGCCGTTTTAAAAATTCTTTTCAATTCAATTTTAATGGAACAAACTGCCAGAGACGTGCCAGGAAAATTGTTCCTTAACATTTGCCTGCAGGATCCTGACCCCTAATGTCTTAACCAGGCTGATAACTTCTGGGCAGCAGAATAAGCCGGTATTCATGAACTCTCTCAGCAGATTCACTGCTGGAGGGGAGGGCACAGTGATGTCGTCTGAGAACTGCCTCTGGTGAATGCCATTAGCTTGTGAATTATTCCAAGTACATTCAGAGAAACTAATGACACCTTTGTTAGCTAACGTGTTTCACCTGCAAAAGTAACAGTTGCATTCTCAATAGATTTGGTCAGACAGGGAAAAACAAGCTGTTGCTTTCTCTAATTTCTGTATGCTATTTATACAATTTGGTTAGCATTCTCCTGGAAAATGCTTCTAAGACAGGGTAAGTTAGCAGATTTCAGTTGCTTGCTTTTTGTGTGCCCTCGCTGAGCTGTAGAAAGCTCATGCACTGGTTCCCTTCCTGGTAAAGGAAATACACCTTTATAAAATGAAGAGTAAGGGAGCGGGATGCTTTTGTTATTGACATAAAACTTGTCACACGGTTGACTAGTTTGTGTGATGATAAAAGACTTCAGTGATTTTTCCCTTCAAGGCATTTTAGCTTATTGTACTTCGGGCTGCAGGTATGGTAATAGGAGTCATCCACATTTGCGTCTAAAGCTTTCACCTGTTTAAAAGTCTCAGCTTTTTGTCTCCTTTCCCTAATTTCATGTTGAGCACTTCAGTTAAATTACTCCTATAAGAAGCTATGTCAAGATTTTAAAAAACTGAATTCAGGCAATCTACTAACAACCTAGCCATGTCCTGGCCTTTTTGCCATGTTTTTCATAGGATAACTCAGGGATTTCTACTGCAACCGACTTTCTGAGAATCTCTTGGGTAGTTTATTTTTGAGCAAGGAGGTGAAAGGATAGTGTGCTTCAGAATGCCATGAGTGGACCTTATTCTGCTCTCTTTGAATTGTGTTGCTATTACGTGTTACAAACTTAATTAAACTTCTTAAAATCAGCCCTCTTTCCCCTCAGTAGTCTGAGTACGGTCCTCTTTTTCTGAGGGATCACTCCAACACAATGCAACATTAGCTTCTTGTTTCTTGAAATGTGTCCCGTACCATAACTACTCCTTGTCGTGGGGATAAAATGACTCCATCTGTTTTACCAGCCCTTCCTGAGACTTTCTAATTTAAATGATTGACTTCTAGTTCCTGAATTGTCTACAAAGGAGTGAGGAGTACCTTGGGATGTGTCCCTTTTCACCTCTTTTACTCTCAGTCATAATTATCTGAGGTCCACAGTGGGTTTAGTTGCTTTGCAGACATGCATCAAGTACCAAGCAGGAATTGGAAGATTTTGTACAGCTCTTCTATTTATATGTTGCTCTAATACAAAGGAACTTGCTCAACTTTTCTGCTCCTTTCTCTGGAGAAGATGAAAACTGGAGGGGGTTGATTATTTTCTACCCTAGGTTTGGGTTAAGGAAGATGAGGCATTTCTCATTTCTAGCCATAGGTATAGATTTTCAACCTGTCATTTTCTCCTGTCAGCCAAGCACACACAGGATGTGCAGTCAGCAGTGGGAGGTGACGGGGATTCTGGGAATAAGAGCAATCTGCCTCATCTGGTCTTGAGTAGTGGAAGCACCATGCTGTCTCATTAAAAGGTCTCCTCTCCTTCAGGTTTCTTCCAAGAGTGTGGGGCCAGATTGGCTGTATTAGCATTGCTCTTCCGGTTGTGGTTCCTGTAAACAGATCTTAACTTGACGTACGTGTGCACTGTTTCACTGATAGTTGTCATTTCCAGAGTGGTTGCAGCTGCTCCCAATGCTGCCACAAAATACCTTTTAACAAAGAATACTGCTGCTTCCCTGCTGTAAGCAAGCATGGATGGATATGTGATTCATCAGCTGTACTCTGACGCTGTAGAAATACAGAGCAAAAGTGAATGCTGCTTCTCCTTGATTCCATTATGGGATGCTGCACCAACTCACAGCTGGAAACAAATTAAAGTAGTTTTTCTGATAACACAATGAAAGTGGTTTCCAAGTAAAGATCCTATTCAAATTATTCAGGATGTTTTCCCTTCTAGGAGTATGTGTCTTTATTTGCTAAATTAGATTGGTTTGCATTTAAATGTTAATAACAAAGTGAGTTCTTGTGTTATGCAAGCTTGGCCAAAATGATGTTTTTGGGTGTTTATATGTGTACACCAACTGGCAGTTCATGCTTCAGTCTTTCAAGTTACAGGAGCATTTAAAAATCATAATGATAATCCATTCATTTTTAATCCTTACTATCCTTTATTTAAAAAGTTTTAACTTAGTCTCTTTTTTCATGCCTCTGTATGCATTTCTTTTCTCAAATACTGTTTTCCTTTTCTCTTGTATGTCAAATTTCTGACTTTGAAATTATCTTTGATTCTTTTACCACATATGCTTGAAATACAATCATGGAAGGCAAACACTTCTTATTCCCAAGAGAACTAAAGGCCTTTCCATCTGATATATATTTCTGGGGTCTGTCATCTTCTCTCTTTAAATTAGAATGAAACTCTAAAATCAGCCCCAAGGTAAGAGCAATATTGCCTTTTTTTATATTGGCTTAAACATTTTACTGGCATTTGGCAACACAAAACATACACAATAAACTTCATAAGTCCTTTAGATCTATCATACATTTCCCCCTTTTGCTAATGGTTTTAATTTTTGCTCTTCCAAAAAAAAATGGCTTGCATAAGAGAATGGAGAAACTATCGAGAAAGGAGTTTGCCTCTTTCCTTTCCCTCAGTAAAATTAACATTAAAAGTGAACCTGCTGAAAAGGTTAGACACGCGTTGAGGTATCTGTTATAGTTCCCTGCCCCCCCTGGCCGCCACCTCCATATATGCATATGTCCCTCATGGACTTGGACTTGAATGCTGAGAGTCAACCTGGTTTATCATTGTCAGCTGTTTCTTACTGGATGTGTATGGATGTTGAATGTTGACAGCATTCAACCCTAAATTATGCGAGTCTGGTATATTAAATATTTTGAGTTAAAGGCTCTTGAGAAACAGCAGCTGGAAGAAGAGCACTCTGACTTTCCTTCAATTTCTTAAAAGATGAAATTCCCACGTGAAAGATGTCCTTCCTACGGGAGGAGAGTGTCATTCTCATCAAGAATGGGATGAGACCAAGGAAAGTCTTTACAAACAAACATTTGTAACACAAACCCTTACCTTTCTAGCCACTTCTAACCTAGCTAGCTACCCTAGCCCAAGCTGCGTAGCTTTAATCACATTTTCATAATTTACCATATTTTGTCTAATGCAGTATAGGAATGTTCAACTCACAGGATGTCTTTGGGTGATTTTCTTATGAAGGCTCCCACACCAGGTAAAAGTGGTGTTAAATAAATTTGTAAGTTATTCCCCTGTTACTTTCTGACGTCAATTTAATTTTCAGACCCAGTTACGTGTGTGTGTAGGGTGGGGGGGAGTCTTTAAGAGAGTAGAGGTAAAATTTTTCCTCTCCTACGTGATACATATGACAAGCACACAGTAGGTGTTTTAACTGATTCAAAGACACAGATACTGAGCTCTTATATTTCAGGAATCTTGCCAGTGTTGATGATTTGCTGAAGGTTGTGGGCTTCCCATGTACCCTTTAACTCATTTCTGTAGTTCTCAGAACAACTTTGTTCCCCCATTCCATCTGTACCCCTTAGGGATGCAATTTTAAAAACAGTAATATTGTTCAAGAGGTGGACATGTAAGGTATAAGTGATCATAGATTTTGCTTTCAAATATCTCATACTTAAATATTCATTTTCTAAGAATGGCACAAAGGGATACGTGCATTGATATTGCTATCATTTCTAAGTTTAAAAGCATTTATTGGTTTTTGATTAAGGTATCATATGTAGACTGAAATTTTTATCTTTTATATGGATTTTACTTTTCAAATTGGGTGTAGTTCATTAAGCTGTTAATAACCATATGTTATATGACATCTAGTACACTAGGGGAATGATCAGTAACCAGGTCTGGAGTTTGCATCTCATTCCTCGGCTCCAGATCCAAACAGGGCTGTGTCTAAAACTCACATGATGGTTGTTCAGTGACCCAATGAAACGAGTTATGGAAAACATCATTTCTGTTCAGAGGAGTTGTGTGTATAATCCATGATGTGAATGATTACACGTAGTATCCTTGCTGGCAGTGGCAGATAGGAGGCCAGCAGTTAATTGCCCATGGAGATTTAACTACCCATATATCCAAAGGTACTCCTTGTAGGGCAAATATGAAATGCAATTGTGGAAAACACTAGGAACTTTTGTCATCATTGCCTCTCTGCCTATTGTAGAAGTAGATGCATTTTATGAATCCCAGCTTCATGGTTTACAGTGTTTTTTTTTTCTTTTCTCACAATGTTGTGAAAATGTGTTTACAAGATCGTGACTAACAATTTATTTACATTAAGTGATAATGTGCTTGCACTTCACCTATTATATCTATAAATGGAGAGGTGGCTGAAAGATACAGCTAATCTCTTCATTACAAGTAGTTATAATGTCTATTATTCATAGGCTACTTAACATGCACTTGGTACTGTTTACTTTGTAAGTGTCTTTTAAGTATAGTTTTAACTATTTAATATAGCTTAAGTATCTCACAATTTTATATGGTGGGTATTACTAATATATAGGAGAAAACCATGACAGCTAGAATCAATAAAAATCTCATCAGGTCTGTAAAAGTAAGTTGAATCTAACAAGGTAAGTTTTAAAGTGGATAAAAGCGATGGTGCTGCATATAAAGCCCCACAGCCAGCTTTTTAAAAAATAGCTGCAACAGTACAGGATTATGAATTGACTAACTTGTGTCCTAAATTTCCTGGTTCTCACCTACATTTTCAGTAGACAGCAGTCAGATTTCTCCTCCGCTGTCTTACTAAGCACTCTTGGTGTTGAGACTGCCGCAGCATAGGAGTCAAAGTTCCTGCCCTGAAAGATCTCGCATCCTAATAGGAGGAGACAGATATTAAACTTGTATGCAAATATGTAAAACAACTTCAGATAGTGGCAAACGCCATGCATAAAGTATAGTTGGGCAATGTACTGGATTGGCTGGGGTAACGGGAATTGGCTGCTTCATCGTGGATGGTAGGAGAAGGCATCTCTGAAAGGTACCATTTGAATTGAGACCTGAATGATAAGATTTGAGGAAAATGTGAGAAAGGTAGTATTAGAAATAGAGAAGTGCAACAGCTTTGACATAGGTAAAAGCCTAGGTGTTTACAGAAAGGAAGAAAACGTGTCTGGAAAATACTGAGCAAAGGAAGGAATGAAAAAGATGCTACCAAAGAAATCGAGTCCAACTCAGGCACCAACAGAAGCAATGTTTGAATACGTTCTGTGCATGTGGTCATTATGTGGGCTCTTATTCCTTCTATCACAACTGGCCCATGTAAAACAGCACAAGTGTGGGAGTGAGGAGCCTTTAGGGTTGGCTACTGCCAACAGCGTTGTGCTGCTGGAAGCGTCATTTACCATTTTGGGCTTGCAACTGTAACATAAAAAATGCTTTCCCAGGCTCATTTAAAAAAAAAAAAAAAAAAAAACCTTCTACTTTGTACATTTCCAAGACCATCACAAAGTTTTAGGAGAGATTTGGGGACTAGAAGATCTTTCAATGTTATTCCCCCTTGCATGACACGATGGCATAACTTCATTTTATGCGCCTTTCAGAGGGAAGGATGAGTCCTAGACTGGTTGATGGCCTTTCATTCATCAAAGGAACTGATACTGATAGACAAAGGAACACTAAGTAGCCAATAACCTTTTCAAAAGATAATACATTTATTTATGTTTAATTTTTTCCCCCACACTGTAGATTTTTATGTTTTCAAAGGTTAATTTAGTACTTATCTCCCTCTTGCCCACACACTGTTTAGTGGTTTTCCTCCAAAGAAGTAACCTCTGAGCCAAGTTTTAAAATGGTCTCAAACGTGCCTAATTATCTCAAAATAAAAGCA
Organism: Pan troglodytes; assembly: GCF_028858775.2. NCBI lineage: Eukaryota > Metazoa > Chordata > Mammalia > Primates > Hominidae > Pan > Pan troglodytes. The sequence goes on from NC_072401.2 coordinate 182,481,353, forward strand.
ATTTAACCCATGTAACTATCTGAAAGAAAATATAATTCATTTAAAAGTTTATTGCAGCAAACCATAAAATTAAACAAAAATGACAATTGGAGGTAGAATTCTCAATAGATTCAGAATTTTATTGCCAATTTATTGCCATGAAGATAAACTGATGTGTATTTACAAATTGCTGAGCAAAATGTAGTTATTAAAATATCAGAATTTTATTTATCTTAATACTTCTATGTTACTAATCACCAATTAGTGTAGTGAAGTAATTTGCAAATTTTTTTGCAGAGCAATTGATTGGCTTTTCTAGACAGACACTTATTTTGAAGTTGTTCAACGTTATGTCCTTTGTCATGAGTCTCCATTCTGCCATGTTTCTTAGGATATTAACGTAACAATGTCAAATGGGATTGAAGCTGAGAAAAATTACCTGAGGGCATTTTTGTTTTGTACTTAAATTTTATTTTGTCACTTATTCTTATTAGCAATCATTAAGCAATTTAATAATTATAAGCTCCATTAACATTTTAATGAGTCTAGTGGCCATTGCTAAGTGTAATTAAATTAGTTTTATTGTATGATATTTTGAAGCTGTGATTAAATTAAGTTTTACTGTGCTTAGAAGAATAAACCTATAGAGATTGCTATTCACCAAACATCTTATTAACTTATAAGATACTGATAAAATAGACATTAATGGAGACAGGAGAAAAATATAATTCCCTATTGAGTCTATTCACGAGATAAAACTTTAATCATTCAGTTTGGAATCAATCTAATAATGGCGGCGTAATTTTATTTAAAAGAGTTTTTCAGGTGGAGTTAGAGAAAAGGGAAGAAAGGCTGGATTCCTCTAATAATGTTCTCCTCCTCCCCTAGTTCTTGCAGGTATAACCCACAGAGATGAGACTAGAGGAAGACTGACAACCTAGTGATCTGGGAGCAGATACGTGTAAACTGATGTTAAATGTTTTGGCACCAAATAAAATCTCCTTTATTAACTTAGAAACTTATTTTAGAAACGAAAAAGTCATGGTTTAAGAAATGCTTACATAAACACAAATTAAGCGTACTAAAATGAAAGTCAATGGTAATTTTCATGCGTTGGTATTTTTGGTGGTTGTGGTATTTTTTTTTTTTACTGTAAACCAGTTTGAAACCTCTGTCTTTCTTGCTATCACTTAAAGTTCCTCCTTAGAAGCTATTTGATTATACATAAATTGGAAGATAATCGTACATTACATATTCCTTGTGCCAGTCTCTGGTCTTGAATGAATTTGGAAATTTGAATCTTTATTGCTACTGCTGTTACATGATAAATTCTGAAATGCTCTCAAGAGTAAAATGAGATAGTCTTATTTTCTGATGAATTGCCTTATATAGAATGCAATTAAGCATTTTACAGGATAGTAATTTGTATAGCATGTACAGCACATGTTTACTTATGGGAATTATGTGGTTTTGCTGTAATTATTAGATTCTATTGATTGTATTCCATTATGTTAATGTTTCTAAAATAAGCATATCAAGCAATTTTATGTCACATAATATTTCAGAAGCCTTGGGGATATTAAACATTTTTTGAATGGCATGGAAACATTTTATCATTAAATTTATTCCTTTACACTTTATTCCTTTTTATGATAAAGTTTTGTGGATATAAAGTATGAATTCTAAGAATAAGGATCAAGGTATTAAGAAATACTATTATCCCATTACCATCATACATTTTTTATATATATATATATCAGTGATGAAAAATGAAAAATTAACCTCTAACATTCAATGTTGAATCATTTTTAAATCTGTTCTGACACATTTTTAGAAAGTCTTAACCATAGCTCAAATAAATTTATGAATAACCAATACGTATCCCTACATTTTTCTTTATATGTCTAGAGTAAAACAAAACAAAACTTATTGTCACGTTAAGATCATGAACGAGAGACTTCTATTGATATCCTTTCTACTAAAACTTTTAAATTTCCCATTGGAGAATTCAGTAATGATGTTCCACATGAGAGGGGAGTTTACCTTGGCTCTTACCATCACTAGGACACTCACTTCAGTCATTTGTCATTATCTTTTTTTTTTTTTTTTTTGAGATGGAGTCTCACTCTGTCACCCAGGTTGGAGTGCAGTGGCACAATCTTGGCTCACTGCAACCTCCACGTCCTGGGTTCAAGCAATTCTCCTGCCTCAGCCTCCCAAGTAGCTGGGATTATAGGCACCTGCCACCACGCCTGGCTAATTTTTGTATTTTTAGTAGAGACAGGGTTTCACCATGTTGGCCAGGCTGGTCTTGAACTCCTGACCAGGTGATCTGCCCGCCTCAGCCTCCCAAAGTGCTGGGATTACAGGCGTGAGCCACCGCACCCAGCCCTTGTCATTATCTTTATTCTCTCTCTGGATAATCTTAGTCATTTCAATTGCTTTGAAACGTTCTTGGGGAAAAAAATTAATGAACTCTACACTGAGTTGACCACTTCTACATCTGTCCACTTGACTGCTTTACTTGGGTATCTCTTGGACATTTCAAAGCTAACTTGCTTTCATTCTTTCTTCTCTTGTAAGGAACCTGAACCATCTGGGAAGCAGTTTCTCAAACCAGAAATCTTGGTGTCATACTGATTCCTTCCAAAAAAAAAATAATAAACAAAATGTAAAGTTTCTTTTCTTCCTTCTTTATATTATAAGCTCCAAGAGGGCAGAAACTTCATCTCCAAGCTTACCACTGAATCCTCTGTGCCCTCCACAGTGTCCGGTAAACAGTATGAATTCCTTATTCTACCTTTGCATGTTCGTAAGACTAGCTGATTTTCATTGTGAAGGTCTCGATTTTCAGACAGGCATTCCCTGATAATCCTATTTAAAATAGCCTTACCTCCATAAACGATGTAACCTTGCACAGTGCAGTTTGAATTTCATCACATCCAGGTCACACTCCCAAATTGTTTCCTATCTGTTTTCTCCACTAGAATAGATACTGCATGAGGTCAGGGACCGTATTCATTTTGATCATCCTGGTATCCTTGGAATCCACCTGTGCTTGACAAATAGTTTGTATGTAAGAAATACTGTTAGATGAATGACTATCAGCAGAGGCTTTCAATATGTTTTTAAAATTTTTATTTAATGTATAAAGCATTTCAACTGATGTGATGTGTTTCCTATGGTAAATTTATTTTCTTCCCTACAAAAAATATTGATGACTTTTGCATGTTGTTTAAAGCAAGTTTCTAGATCTCATCTTTTGATGCACAGTCTTAAAATTCTCATTTTTAAATCCTGAGAGCTCACATTTTAGAAGAGTAACAATTGATAGTTTATGTTGAATGTGTCCTATTATGTGGCAAATATTAACTTTTCGTCTTCAAAAAATACTCTCTAGTATACAAAATTATCTTTAATAAGGAATAAGGAGGGTAAAGGCACAGTTCATTATATAAGTTTTCTAGGTTGATCCTGCCAGAAATTGGCAGACCCAGTACTGAAACCCAGGTAGAGGCTTCAGAGCCAGTGTTCTTATTTACTAATTATCCTACCTGAAAGACTACTGACCTAATAAGACAAGTTACATTTAAAAATATATATACACTATTTGATTTTATGATGCTATGGTCTTGTAAAACATCTAATGTACTTTGGTTAAAGTACGTTATTTCATTATTCATTGAATTCCCTTTCAATAAAATATACACTTTTAATGTAATATCTATAGAATGTCTTAAAGTGGTCAGGGAGCAAGAATTTTAAGTATTATGATCAAGGATGTACCTGTGACATTCTCTGTCATGTTTGTTTTCCCTTGAATTGGGACAGTTTATTTTTCTATAAATCAGCCAAGGTCAAGTCCAGTAGTAAAATTTCTACATGGCTATTTGTTGATTTATATTTAAGTTGACTTAGTTATTATTTCGTGGTTGGAAGAGATGAAAATGAAAGCTTTGCCAAGAAACCCCAGCAGCCTGTGCTGAGGCTTCTCTGGAGCACCTTCTCTGCATCACTCATAGCTTTGTTCCTTGGCATTTGTACTTGGTCAGGCTGCAGCGCTTGAGGTTAATGCCCAGCGGACAGGTCCGAATGTACATTGGATCCCATCATAATAAGCATGTTTACTTATGAGACACGGAACAGATGAAAGTTCCACCCTGCCTTTGCCCAAGAGCCTTTGGGAAGATGGAAAAGGATGAATCAGTCCCTTGTTTGCAAAAAGTGTGACATTAATCATCCAACATCGTGAACCGCTAGACAGGTGTCATTTGTTTTTTAAAGTTATGCTATGTTGTTTATGGAGCTGCATAAATCTTCCAGTTCTTTTAAAATAGTCTCCACAGGTACAACAAATGGGAAGTGAATCTGTCATTCTTGAAAATGTTAGAGATCAGCAAGTGCAGAGTTACTGTAGAGCTGACCTTCCTCCTTCATTACTGGCTGCCAGAACTATAAGCGGAGAAAAGATTGAGGACGTAAAGACAATAGAGTGAACTTCAGATCATGTCTGGAAAGGGTCACACTCATAAACCACAGCATGTATGTAGGAATTTTTTTTTTAAGCCGTGTGTTCAAGAGGACCAGATAGTGCAGTTTTTCTGACCCATTGTGTAAAAGTATACATTGGGATGTCACATTCTGAGTAATTTGTTATACAATAGTGCTTTAGTGGTGGAGAAAAACACCCTTCATAAATGAGAATAAAATACGTTCCAGAGAAGAAAGGCTGACTCAGTTGATCATTATTAGTTTTAATCACCCTGCGATTTCAGGAATGTTCTCAAATAGCCTTGGTTCAAGTCCAGGGCACAGAATTATCATTTGGGCAGCACGTGATCCAAATGTCATGAGGACAGGACTTTGACCATTTGTATATCATAATATTAAGTGTGAAGATGTCTGGTTAGTAGGAAGAGAAATTGAGGATGGAGCTCTGAAACATAATAACCTTAAAGAATATCTAAATTAGACTGGCATGGTGAGAGGCAGGCAGTGGGGCCTGTTAGTGTGTATTTGCACAGAATTCTGGATAGACCTAATTCATTTTATTGCTGAATACATGAGTGAAAACTAGAGCTCAATTATCTGATTACAAGATGAAAACAACCACATCTGTATTTCCATAAAGAATAAGAGCCTGGCAATTCATTCTTTACAATATAGTTATCGGTGGCAGCTAAGGTCATCTTCTCTGGAAAAAAAAAAAATCTGATATTTTTCTTTCAAGTTCTGTCATGTACATTTCCAGCTCTATTAATCATACTGCAATGGGTATTTTAGGATGATGTAAATTTTATGATAGCTTATCTTATATTTGGATTTGCAGTCCAAGGACTTGTCCTGAGTCATTTTTGACTCTTGGTTTATCTGCTAACTTGCTTGTGGCCGCAAGTTACAGAAACTCGGATGTCAACTGACTCAAGCAACAGGGGATTTACCTCACACTTAACAGGAAACCTAAAGATAGAGCTTTAGAACTCTCTCATTCATCCACCAAGGGAATGCTATGTTGCTTCCTTCTCTCACCCTGCACCCCCACCACACACATACCCTCTGTTTGGGTTTAATTCAATCTAGTATCAAGATGGTGGGAGCAGATACGAATCTCAATTCCAAACACTTGATCACTTAGGAAAAAGAAAAAACATATCTTGTTTATCTCTCCTGGAGGGAAAGACAATATTCCCAGAGGCTTACCCCAGAAGACAACCCTTGCTACACCACTGGCTAAAATTCCATCACATGCCCTTCTTACACAAGTGACTTGGCAAGAGGCATTATATTAATCTTATAAAAATCAGGAGCTACACTGGGGTAAGAGCTCAAGTTAGTTTACTCAGATGCATTTGTCTCTGTGGGGAAAGAAATATGAGGTTCTGTTTGGAAGGATGAAAAAGGGATTGGATGGAAGGTAGACAGACCATAGTATCCATTATATAAATTTAATTTTATTCGCTCACGTTATTATGTATATTATGTCTATACAAATAGATAATGTAATCAATTACATTTGCAATGCATTGCCAGACTTTTTGGGGGGCAGCTGACTTACCATACTGATGATATATGTTTATGTTACTATTACAATAAATTTCTTTATTGTAGACTGCATTAAATAAGCCTATTTGAAAGCAGTAGGTGTCAGAATATAGCAGTCTGGGATTAAATATAGGTAGGGCTTATCCACAATGAAATCTTTTTATATGGATAGTAACAAACTGATGTTAACATGTAAAAGCTATAAAGATGGATATGTAAGCATGCTTATGTACAACCAACTACCTCTCTTGCATTGTTCTGGGAGTAAATACTATGGCCCATTACTATACAGAGTGCAATGTACTTGAGAATTTACATGCCGGTCACACCAAGACTCTCCGCCTTCAAACACAACTTGACTATTTCACCCCACCATGTGTGTAGGGATTCCTGGAAATGCACTACTGTCTCAAGGGAGAGCAGTTTATCCTGGTTTTGTCCATGTTATGCTAATCACAGCAAAGGAACACTGGCTTCTGACCAGAAGTACATCTTGGTCAGAAAGCTCTGGCTGTGAAATCTGGGGAATGTATCAGCCTGGGACAGCCAAGGAAGCTGGGTAGCAGCATCTGGACACAATGCACATGCTTCAGAGAGCTGGGGGATGCCTTCTGTAGGTGTGCATAGTGGAGGCAGCTCCTTGTCAAGCTCACCAGCCCTCTGCTCTTCCACTTCTCTCACACAATTCTTCATGGAGAGCCAGATGGCCCTAGGGTGGTGGAAGTGGAGGAGAGAAGATGTCCCTGTGTTAGTCTCTTCGCAGGTGCCTGGTGGAGATGTCCGGACTAATGTCACTAATAGTGAAAAGACTCAGAGCCTGAGTAACACCTCTGCAGTTCCGAAATGGAAGGAAAGAACAGCTCAAATGGAAATCTGTTCAGAAATTAAATGTGCATCATACGGCTAAGAATGAAGGTTCTAGGGGGACTAAACTTCTCCCTTTCACACTCTGTTGAGAAGATTGGTTCCTGCAAAGGACTAAGTTCCTAGTTTGTTCGTGTGCATGGACACTTTCCAGGGAACATGATAACATCCGTACCTACCTTAGCCACCTCTTGGGCTTAAAATTACACTCACACCTGTAATCTCAGCTACATGTGAGGCTGAGGTGGGAGGATCTCTTGGCTCATGAGTGTAAGGCCTCAGTGAGCTATGATCACACCCGTGTACTTCACCTGGGCAAGACAATGAGACCCCATCTGTGGAGAAAAACAAGACTGTAATCCCTTATTCCTATCTGTAAATTCCTTTCATCTGTCCTCCTTTCCTTCCTTTGTTATTTTTAGCATTAACATCACTTATTAGGCAAAGGAAGAAATAAGTACAACATTCATTTAACTAAGACTGCTGCTTCTAGAAACAAACAAAAAAGATTATCTAAGAAACCTCCTTCTACAAAACCACAGAAATGTTGGATAGACTGTAACAAAATTGTTTTAATGGCATAGCTGAGTTTCAAGAAAAGGAAACTCCCAGACCCCCAAATGACAAGGAAGCCAAAAAGCAGAAGTGAGAAAATGCTGAACTATGGCTGCCCTGAGGGGCATATGCCAGTCTCCTTAACTAAGAGGCATAGTTTTAAGGACTATAGGGAAAACATACAAGCTTTGGAGCATTTCCAGGTATAGAGGCGGCACTGAGAATTCCAAATGTACATCTGTGACCCTTGAAATGTATACTCTCAAAAGACTATATTTGAAAATAATCTGCCAGTCTGTGAAAGGAAATGGCAAAGAAAATGTGTCTGCCTGGACTCTAATTAGGGGGAAAAAATGCCTCTTCCATTTTGCACAAAAATATCCTGAACATTCACTGTTTTCAAATGGGTTTAGAGTTTGAATTTCTCACGTTAATGTCCAGGAAACCCTAAGCTGAGAAATGAATTTAAGTGGTCCCAGGTTAGAAGTGCTGGAAGAAGCAGATGCAAATGCTGCTGGAGGCCTGTGCACTCGATTTAACTTGTACTAGGTATCCACAGTAAAGATGGGCCCCAAATATGAAATTAAAAAATACAAAGTAAAGCTAGTCACCACATGTAAGATTCAGCAGAAACAACCAATCAACCAACCAACCAAAATTATACTTAGAATCCCCCAATAATAGATTTATTTGTGTGAAATACAAAATATGTCTTAATAATTAAAGAAGTAAAATTGAAATTAAATACAGGAGAAAAGGGCAAGTTATAATTTAAAAAAAAAATCATCCTAAGCTGCACGTGGTGGTGCATGCATATCATCCCAGCTACTCGGGAGGCTGAGGTGGGAGGATGGATTGAGTCAAGAAGTTGGAGTTACACCTGGGCAAAATAGCAAGATCCTGTCTGTAGGTAAATAAATGAACATAAATTTAAAGCATTATTCCAAAACACCAGAGTGTTAAAAATAAGCTAAAATGAAAGATCTGTCAGACATACAACCTAAATTAGTATTCCATATGTATTTCTAAAAAATCAATGAGAAGACAATAAGATAGCAAAACATACAAACAGGAATTTCACTAAGCCTCAAGTGGCCAATATGCTTAGGAAAAGGTATTCATCCTCATTAGCCATCAGGGTAATCAAGTTGAAATCACAACATTTTATACCAATGATGTTGGCTATAAACAAAAAGTGAAACTGAATTTTTTTTTTTTTTTTACAAGAATGCAGAACAGCAGGCGCTTATTCTGGCATTACTGGGAAAGTTGCAAATGTGTTTATCCTGTGACCTAGCTCTCTCTGGGCTAGATATACACGTATGGAAGATGTGTACGGAAATGTTCACAGAAGTCATAATGTGTAATTACAAAAAAACTGGAAATAATACAAATGTTTATTGACAGAATTGAAAAATAAATTTTGGAATATTTATATAGTAATGCACTATACACCAGGAAAGACGAATGACCTACCGTTCAATCTCAAAAAAAATGTTGAGTAAAAGTAGCAACTTCAAAATAAATGGATACACCATTATTTCTTTTATGTAAAATGCAAAAATGTAAATTAAAATATTAATCAGAGATAAATCCACATATATTAAAACAATGAAGACAAGAGAATGATGTACAAACAATTCATAGCAGAGCTACCTCTGTAGGGGAGAAAAGAGAATGGGGGCTAGGGAGGACAGTCATAAGGCTTCAAAATACTGATAATTTTCTGTTTCTTAAGATGCCTGGACGTGAACATGGATTTTTCATTCATGTATTTCTCTTTAAAGCATACGTTAATTATATATATATTCCTTTACATAAAAGGTAGTATATAGGTCAGGTGCAGTGGCTCGTGCCTGTAATCCAAGCATTTTGGGAGGCTGAGGCAGGCAGATCACTTGAGGTCAGGAGTTCGAGACCAGCCTGACCAACATGGTGAAACCCCATCTCTACTAAAACACACAAAATTAGCCAGGCGTGGTGGTGGGCTCTGTAATCCCACCTACTCAGGAGGCTAAGGCAGGAGAATCCCTTAAACCTGGGAGGCGGAGGTTGTAGTGAGCTGAGATCGTGCCATTGCACTCCAGCCTGGGCAACAAGAGCGAAACTGTCTCATAAAAATAAAGAAAAAGATAGTATATAAAAATAAAAAGTAATACAATATAAAAGTAAAGAGCCATTGAAAACATAGTAAAAATACCAAGCTGAATTGAAAAGAAATCACATGGAATTTCTAAATATAAAAAATTAAGTAACTATAATTAAAACAATTTTAGTTATTTTAGCCACTTGTGTCAGGAATCTGGAAAAACTTTATTTTTATCAAATAATAAAACCCTGGAAATTTAAGTCCCTTTGCTTAACCATAGAATAAAATTAGTTATTTCCATAAATTTGTCTATCTTGATGAGCTAGGCAATTCTAAGCTTTTTTAAAAAATTTTATTTATTTTTAGGCTGTTTCATAGATGGTAAATCAGTTTTTTTTTTTCCTTTTTAGGCTATTTCATAGATGATAGTGGCACTTTTATTCTGACTGACTGTAGATATTGGCTAAGGCAACATTTTGAGACAATTTTACAAAGTCAAATTCTTTTTTTTTTTTTTTTTAAAGAGACGGAGTCTTGCTCTGTCACCCAGGCTGGAGTGCGGTGGTGCGATCTTGGCTCACTGCAAGCTTTGCCTCCTGGGTTCACCCGCCATTCTCCTGCCTCAGCCTCCCGAGTAGCTGGTACTACAGGTTCCCGCCACTGTGCCCGGCTAATTTTTGTATTTTTAGTATGGATGGGGTTTCACCGTGTTAGCCAGGATGGTCTCAATCTCCTGACCTCGTGACCCGCCCGCCTCAGCCTCCCAAAGTGCTGGGATTACAGGCGTGAGCCACCGCACCTGGCCGTTAAATTCTTTTTCTAATTGAAAAATCATAGCTGTATACATTTATGGGGTACAGTGTTACGATGTGTATAATATGCTATGATTAAATAAAGCAAATTAACATATCCATCAATTCACCTATTTTTTTATGGTGAGACATTTTAAATTTACTCTTAGTTATTTTGAAATATGCAATACACTATTATTGACTACAATCACCCTGGTGCGCAGTGAATCTCAAAACTGATTCCAAAATCTATTCCTCCTGTCGGAAATTTTGTGCCCTTTGATCAGCAACTCTTCACTTTTACCATCCCAACTCCCCCAGCCTCTGGTAACCATTGTTCTACTCTGTGCTTCTGTATCAAGTTTTTATTATGATAGTTCATAAGCAAAGAAACTTTTTACTGTAATACTTAAGGGAAGTTGTGCTAGAGTGGACTGAAACTTTCGTGTGGTTGCAACCTTAGATAAGTGATTTGATACTCATGCTGGTCTCTTTTCTCTTCTCTATGCTCCCTTGCATGTGAAGTCAAATCATTCTGTGCCTGCCCTTATGTGCTTCCATGGAGATGGGGAAGCCTGCAGGATGGATCTGAGCGAGACATACGGTTGTGATTCAGATTTCACAGTCTCCCTCACAGTCTTCACATTCAGATGAAAATGCACATTCAAAGGAGCTATTTTATTGCATACAGTTTGCAGTGTCAATGGAAATTTGATAGAAGAATGAAGTCTAACAGCAAGCGTATTATAGTTTATGGGATTATGAGTTGATTTTCATCACATGAATAGAATAGAGAGACATAAACAGATTTCTATTATGCTTTGCTAGAAATTTCATGTTAAATTTTTCCCTGTGAAGACATAGGTACACATAACTACTTAGGTATTTAAAGTTTCCAATAAGAAGAGGAAACAGCAATTTTATTTAAAATTAATTTAGAAAAATCTATGTGAAAGAAATATTTTTATAATTGCATATATTCATATAAATGTGGAATAGGATTTGCATTAGATTTATTTATAATATTTGCTTGTATGGAAGTGATTTTGTGTATAAGTTTTAAAATAATTACAGATATACAATCCTCACAATGAAGTATTTCATGTGTCCCAAACCCAGTCAAGGAGAGATTTAATAATGCAATTATCCTTAGATTCTTTATGTGAAAATCAACAATCCTCACTTATACTAGTCCCAAGAATGTAAGTTGATATTTTCTACTGCTATATTTAAAATACAAACAAAAATAGCATTAAACTCTTTTAGAAAGCTATTAATAATAGGCCTGGGATTAGCTTTCCTGAGATCAGATGTGAAGCTGTTAGATGGTTTTCTGGCATACATTTCAAACAGAAATAAATAGTCTGTATAGCTTGAGAAATTTAGGAAGGGAAACCCAGAACATGAGAGGCATTGGGAGATAATGTTTATTAGCTGAGTGACTATTTCTTATGATTGTTGAAAATAATTGTATCCATATTACTCTTTGTTTAAAGGTGGTTACAATTCAGATGACTGGATGGATTTTACCCAATATGACTGTGGTTTTAAAATGATTTCAGTCTTTCTCACATCTTCTTACAAATATGGTGAGGGCATATATGTTTTTGCAAAACCCCGTGCATAAGGAAAAGTAGCGAATGGCACAGCTTAAGGCAGATATGCAGGATATATAACGGACAAAGGACACTCTAGAAGGAAAAACTGTTCTCCTACTCACATCACTTCTGACACCAAATGGAGCAATTTTCCAGCAATTAAAGTGTGGGACACCAACTGGTGTCCTGAGTTAGCAGGAAACTGCCCTACCGCCAGGTGAAGGGCTCAGTCCCACAAGACTGCCTACACTTTAGACATCAGTTGTGAGTCTGGAGTGCTTGTGGTACCTACACTTCTGTTTATCTTGGCTGTAAATGTGAGATTCCTACAATCCCTCCCCAGTTTCATGAGTTTGCTCAAAGGGATCAGAGAACTTGGGGAAACACTTAGGTTGACCAGTTTAGTACAAAGGATTAAAAGGATACAGATGAACAGCCCGATAAGAGGCACATAAAATGAAGTATGGGGAAAGGGTGCAGAGCTTCCATACCCTTTCTGGGCCTGCCACCCTCCCGGACCACCCCTCCCACAGTACCCTGAAGCACAAGCAAATGGACCTGTTGGTGGCAATGGAAGCAAGTTTGTCCTCTCCCGTTCTAAGTGCGCCATAGCCCATTAGGGTCATTGTTCTCTCAGATCCTGAGGCATATTTCCATTCCCAGAGCCTGGCAAGGCCCTACAGTACCAAAGCAGGGAGAAAATAAAACACTTTTCTATATACTTTGCCTGAAAATTCTTCCTTAGAGAATTCCATTGAACAAAGGAAGGAAATCCTTCCACTGTGTGGAAAGTGCTTCCTGGCTCAGATCTTTTCATCAGACACCTCCCCGTGGCTATTTCTTTAGATACTCATTCAGAAACTACAGATTGAAATAATGCCAAACAAACAGGCACAGAAGTGGCTAGGGCTTGCTTCACTCCAAAATGTGAATTTGGTCATAGAAGCAAAACCTGGAAGAACCAAGAGTGTTAGGCTCCTTGAAGAATGTTGGGTTTCATGTACCTTCTCTGGCAAGGGAAGAATGGCTGACTTCAGCTTATTCACAATAAATTCCACTTGGTTGTCTAACCAGGGAGCAGGAAAAAGATTTCTCTCTAATCCAGCAAAAACCAGATACGTGATTGGTTTAGAGCCACTCCCGAAAAATGATTGATGGAAACTGGCTATTTGGTCATCCACATGGATGGACTGCCTTCTAGGTTAATGTTCGAAAAGAGGATTCTGACAGTCACAGGAGGGTTGTAAGGAGGGAAGCTAAATAAAATCTGCCAAAACTATTTATGGATGAACAATATTCTTGGTGTCAACTGAAGAATCATGAGGTTCATAAATTCGGAAAGGAGAGCTTTATTTGTCATAAAAGGTCATAGCCCATAGGCTGACCATCTTGCAGGCTAGGATGTATAGCCTCTGGTCAGAAGCTGACAGCAAGCACTTCCAGGGAGCAGTAAAGCATACAGGAATTTATGGCGAACGGGTTGGCTAAGTCTACATATTCAACAGGAATATGTAGTTAAAGGAGGAGCTATGAATATTCATGGAGGGGAGGCTCATGCATGTGTAATAGAGTAGGCTAACATGTATAACATGCGTCCCATGTTCACTTTGGGGTGGAGACTTAACATTTAAGTGCATTATAGTTAGGCCCTATGCATCAAAAGGTGAAGCAGGGACACGAACGTCCTCTGTGCACAACCTCTGTAGTCTGGCCAGAACTGCTCCATGGTCAGTGGTCTCTTATCAGGATGGAATGCTGGTCAATTGCTGTGTGAAAACGACCAAAAGGAGAAGCAGCATCAGGCAGTTGGTTGATGTCAGCAGTGGAGTGTGTCTTTCAAAAAGACTAGTTTCGGTTAGACCCTTAGGGAAGAAAGCCTGTTGACAGCAAGGGAGAGATGTGTCTGACCTATTCCATCATTGCCTGGATGTTTTTGAGGTTTCCCTGGGGTCCTTTTGACCAAGAGCGATTCTGTTCAGTCCATTTAGGATTTTATTTTTCTCTCTCAACTGGCCACAACTTTCCCTATTCAAGGTGAGAACACACAGATAAAGAAACTACAAAAGATTCTGCACATAAAGAGGACACAGAGCACAGGATAGTATAGCAAAAGAATGTTTTATGAAGACGATTTGTTGAGGAATGTATCTAAAATGAAGGAGCATCAGCAATTTCTGTTTAACACTTTTTTTTGAAAAATCAAAGCATTACATTCAAATATGAGTAAATACTACAGTACAGAAAAACTTAGGGAAAGCAACGCAACCATGTTCCTCCTTTCCTGTCCCTATCCCACTTCCCAGAGGCAAATTCTAGCAAGTTTTTCTGTCCTTCCGTATTTGTGTGTTTCTGACTTCAATTTCAGACAATTATCTATTTATTCTTATTTATAAAAGAGGAGGACTCAGTCCCTCCTCATTACTTGCCTCCCAACGTTTGAAATACGATATGGTTTGGATCTGTGTCCCTGCCCACATCTCATATCGAATTGTCGCCCCCACTGTTGGAAGTGGGGCCTAGTAGGAGGTGACTGAAGCATAGGGGTGGTTTCTCATGGTTTAACACCATCCCCCTTGGTGCTATGTTGGCGGTAGTTCTCCTGAGATCTGGTTGTTTAAAAGTGTGCAGTACCTCCCCGCTCCCTCTCTCTTCCTTCTGTTCTACCTCCCCTTTCACTGTCCACCATGATTGTAGGTTTCTTTCTTTCTCTTTTTTTTTTTTTTTTTTTTTTTTTTTTGGAGACAGAGTCTTGCTCTGTGGCCCAGGCTGGAGTGCAGTGGTGTGATCTCGGCTCACTGCAGCCTCCACTTCCCGGGTTCAAGCAATTCTCAAGCCTCAGCCTACCTAGTGGCTGGGATTACAGATGTGCACCACCACATCTGGCTAATTTTTGTATTTTTTTTTTTAGTAGAGATGGGGTTTCACCATGTAGTTTTCTTGAGGCCTCCCCAGAAGCCCAGCAGATACTTTCTGGATAGCCTACAAAATCATGTACCAATTAAACTTCTTTTCTTTATAAATTAGCCAGTCTTATGTGTTTCTTTATAGCAATGTAAGAACAGAATAATACGATATATTGTTACTAAGATATTGAAAACATTCACTTCTTTGCCATATGCTTTTAACAGTATCTCTTGATAATCCTATTAGTGCCCTCGCTTTTCCTTTATCATTTTCTTTTAACGTCTTATTTTCTGTTACTTATATGCTGTCAGGATTATTTAATGTATGCCTAGCCACACAGTACATGTTTTGCATTCTGTCTATGCATATTTTTGTGTGTATACATTTATGTAAATATGTGTACATAGCCTCTAAACCAATAATTTACACTATCAAAAGTATGTTAATATTATTTCATATCAGGACAAGAAGTATACTAAGATTTTCTTTCTTTCTGTTCTAATATTGTGTCATCTTTTAATTTTTTTGAGACAGTTTCATTCTTGTTGCTCAGGCTGGAGTGCAATGGTGCGGTCTTTGCTCACTGCAACCTCTGCCTCCTGGGTTCAACTGATTCTCCTGCCTCAGCCTCCCATGTAGCTGGGATTACAGGCACCCGCCAACATGCCTGGCTAATTTTTGAATATTTAGTAGAGATGGGGTTTCACCACGTCGGCCAGGCTGGTCTCGAACTCCTGACCTCAGGTGATCCGCCCACCTCGGCCTCCCAAAGTGCTGGGATTACAGGTGTGAGCTACCATGCCCGGCCTGTGTCTTCTTTTATACATCAGTGCTTTAGGTTCAATTTTGTTTGCTTTGCATCTGGACTTTGTATCTGGACTATAATATCCTTGTACCATTTTTCCCCCTTAAACTTTCTAATTGCAAGTAAAGAAAATATGCAGAAACACCAAATTCAGATAGAGATTTCTGCTATAAAGAGAATAAAGCATGGTTAGAAGAAAATCAGTGACTGTTGGAGGGGCTCCTTCAGATTGAGCCATCAAGGAAGGTGTCGTTATAAAGATGGCATACTGGTTGAGACATGACAGATAAGAAGGCACCCATGGTAAGATCTGGGATGTTAAAGAATAAATTATCCATGGCACTTGTTTGTAAGGCAGACTTGACTCAAGGGTGTCCGTGGTGATAGGTAGAGGGAACACTGCAACAGGGTCTTGAACAAGGGAGAAAGCCTGGATTCAACTGGGGATCCAACAAGAACAAATGAGGGTTTGAACCAAGGAGCAGGGTGGGGTCAGTGCATGGAAAATTCCTAAGAAGAAACATCAAAGATAAGGGGTTTCTGGCTAAAGAGACTTGACATGACAGACTTACTGCTGAAGGCAGGCCAGGGTGATGAGCTATCTAGGGTGGTCAGATATAAAATATACGGAATTTTCACTTGGAAGCATTCTTTTTCAAACCAAATTCTACAACAGCAGGGAGAATTGAGAGAGAAGCTGAAGGTCAGGCCTACTCAGAAAGGACTCCGGGAGATTTCTAAAGGACTGTTCAAGGGAGAGTTTTTGTCAGGGGGAAGAATCTTCCAAGTTGAGGAAGCAGTAATATAGGTCCAGTATGGGAGGTAAAAGAAAAAAAATTAAAATGCCATACATTTTGGCTTGGGTAGTTGGGCCAGGACATTTATAGATATGAGAAAGACTTGGGAAAAGTAGATTGGGGTGTGTTTGGGAGAATATTGAGAAACTTGAAAATTGAAATAAATGTAGATACAATGTAGGCATCAGATATGTAAGTCTGTGTTTTGGAAGAGGGGGTCAAAAGTGCAAACACACAGTTGAGAGTCATCATCAGTGTGTAGATGTTACTTGGTGCCATGGACTGGATGTGATAATTTTGGGGAAAGGTATAGAAAAAGAAGTGAAGAGACAGGTGTCTAGTACCAAGCCCAGGGAGCTCCAGTATTTGGAGATACAGCAGAGAAAAATGACTCTACCGATAATATCACCAAGAAGCAGTCAGAATTTTTGAGGATTTAAAAAGTCCTGCTTAGTTGATGAAGTATCTTTCCAAATATCTTTCTTTTTAATATCAATTTATTTATGTTGGTCTTTTTCCTGGTGCTTGTTGCCCACATGTCTAGCAGTTTTGGTTGTGTTCTCGTACTTAAGACAGAAGAACCAGATAGCGGGTGTAGGTTCCCTCTAATTCTCTAAAAACAGGTCTGTTGTATACTTGAGGGCAAGATGGGGCACATAAAGCTGTGAAATAATAATAATATATTTTGGGATTCAGAATAATTCTCTTTTATTCCAGTTATGCTTCTCTGATTATGAGACTGTTTAAATATTTAGGTTGCACTTTCACAAATTATATGAAGTTGAAATATCTACATAGCTTCAAATAGAGCATGTAGTGATAGGGAAATAAGAACTTAATTTTGTCTATTGTCTATAAACATTCTGATCAAAATAACTAATTTAGAAAAAGCCACAAATAGAGAAAAACAGTAAACAAAACATCATAGTCGCAGCTGATTTCATTTGCTGATATTTTTACACTATTACTGATAAAGATGCAATTTAAATGACTAGGATTTTGCTTTGATTCTGAAAGTAAGGTAAAAAACACAAATGGGAAAAAAGCAAGTAGAGAGAATTGACTTACTGCTGTCGACTTGCTCTATTTTCTTATCAATAGATTGTCATGGAAAAATTTATATGTATTTAAAGCAGCAGAGTGATGGAATGTACAACAGAGGTTTTCAAAACAGTCAATTTGAATGTATTCCATTAGTGCTATTCTTAATAGAAACATACATTACAATGTTGATCTTGCTCAGTGTTGTTATTTTGGCATCTTAAAATTTGTTTTGTCAAAGCCTGCTATTTCACTTAAAAAAAAAAAATCTTTTTGCAAGACTAACTTCAAAATAAAGCCATGTCCTTAGGTATCAAAATTACAAACTCAGATGCCTGATAGATTTCAAGGTTAGTCTTTATTAACAAGGTTCATTTTCAAAATGAGAGCCTCAAACAATAATCTCAGCAAACTTGTTTCCAGCCTAATGATTGTGCTAATCCAGGCTGAGCAGATGAGAAATAAAGAAGCTTGTCTCCCTATAAACTCACGTTTATAACTCTAATTTCCAAGTTCATTGTTCTGTTGATTTTTTATTTTTGGTTTCAAGCCCTATTGTTAAAAACAAAAAAACTTGACACCATAGCACTTATGATAACCACACATAAAGGCTTTCTTGGTGGGATATCTGAGTGTTTGAAATATTTATATAACGACTCACTATTATAATTTAGATCACCTAGCAAAATCAGTGGTATTCTTCCAAGTCTTTGACCCTTGAATAATCAATTACTTATGATCCTCTTATTTTGGCATTGTCTATTTGATTAGTCTGAAAAACACCATGTCAAAGATAGGAGATAGGCAGCCCACAGGCCATGTTTGACTACGCAAATGTTTCTGTGAGCCCATAAAACTCCTTTTGAAATTTTGATCCAACATTACATAACAATCCAGATTTCTGTCGTCTTTTTAAAAACTGGAAAGAAGTGGCGATTCATGGCAAAACATCTTTAGAAGCGGAGTATTGGCAATGTACTCTTACTCTCCCATCCAATACAGTCTCCAAAATTCTTAAAATATTTACCTCTGCTACCAACCTGTTCTCTCTAGGCATGTAAATTTGCCGTTTTTATCATTGGTTCTTGTGTTTTGGAGATTTAAGAAGGAAAAACACAATTATTATCAGTCCCTCCTGGACAGATAATACATGATGGTGAGACAAGGATAAGACAATGGGGAAAATATTCCCCTCTAGAAAAGGAAAGAAGAGGAGGACACAGCAGTCGCCGGGCAAGGCAATGACGAAATTTTTCTGGGTGGTCACAGAGAGGTTCTCTCGACCTGGTGGTGGGAAAAGTCCCTTGATTGGTTCGTGATGCAGAATTCTGGGGCAATTTGCTTGTGTATTGTTCTGTTTTGCCACTGAGACTTTCCTCGTTGTTTTTTATTGTATTCTCCAAAGGCAGGAATCTGTTTAGCACATGTTCTCTTCCCAGGTTTACAGTTTTCACAGTCTTTCTTCTTCTTGCAAGAAGGCCTGAGGATGTGATTAAAATTCAGAGTCAAAGGCTGTTTGAGCCTGGATTTGTGGTTTCTTCGGTCATGTGATTACCTTAGTAACCTAATAGACTTCTCTATTTGCTTCCAGTAATTTTTATGTACCAGCAACCAAACCCAAAGTTCTTTGTCAGGCATAATTCTCATGACTGATTTCTCTTTTGGCCTCTCTCTCCCTCCCTCTCCCTCCCTCTCCCTCCCGCTCCCTCCCTCCCGCTCCCTCCCTCCCGCTCCCTCCCTCCCGCTCCCTCCCTCCCGCTCCCTCCCTCTCTCCCTCTCTCTCCCTCTCTCTCCCTCTCTCTCCCTCTCTCTCCCTCTCTCTCCCTCTCTCTCCCTCTCTCTCCCTCTCTCTCTCCCTCTCTTTCCACCCCGCACCCCCACTACCTCATTTAGCAGCCAACCTGAGGCCATTGGACGTAATGGACTTGGTAGGAGTCCGTACATTTAATCCTATTTGTGACCCTGTCGGGGTCTTAATGGGCTTTGTTTTTCAAAGCCTCTTTAGTCCTTACCTTTTACTGTTTGAAGTCTAGAACAATTGGCTTTTCAAAATCTTATAGCTCCCATATTTCTAGACTGTCTGAAGTCCTTTACCTTCCTGCTTAGAATCTGCCTTAACTCATCCTTTTCTTATAATACTTTGCTAAAAACTGAAAGAAATGCCAACACATACCGTGACTCTAACTTCTTCCATTAGTTCCATCCAGAGGTATGGTTATTCTGCCTTCCAGGTTACCATAGACCACTCTGTAACATGGTTCTACATCTTTCCAACCTCCTGTTTTTGTTTCTTGCCAGGACAATACCAGGTACTTTTACTTTACCATAGTACTTTGAAGGTATCAATTTCTATATTGCTTAAGGTATTACTAGCTTCTGGAAAAGATAATTTCCAAAATCGCAGTGGCTTAACAAAACTATAAGTATATTTTCCCTTTACATTGAATCCAAAATAGCTGCTGCTGGTCATAGGAGGACTCTCCTCACATGGTGATTCGGGAATCCAGGCTCTTCCCATCCTGTGTCCCAGTCATATTCGGCATTTGACTTTGAAGGTCTCCAAGCTTGTGTCAAGCAGGCAGTGAGGAATAACACAGAAGGTTTTATTGTTGTTGTTGTTTTGTTTTTCTTTTCTTTCTTTTTTTTTTTTTTTGTTTTTTAAAGAGACAGGGTCTCACTCTGTCACCCAGGCTGGAGTGCAGTGGCCTGATCACAGCTCACTGTAGTCTCTCCTGGGCTTAAAATCCTCCTGCCTCATCCTCCCAAACTACAAGCATGTGCCACCAAACCTGACTACTTTTTAAAAAAAATTTAGTATCGATGGAATCTCACTGTGTTGCCCATCCTGGTGTTGAACTCCTGACCTCAAGCAATCCTCCCACGGGCCACTATGCCTGGCTGGAAGATGTTTTTTTTTTAACAGGTCAGGTATGTACAAGGTGTACATTACTTCTACTTACAACCTATTACTGCACCTTACTGCAAAGGAGAAAAGAAAATATGATTTAGGCTTGATTTCCGGGAAGGAGATATAACAGCTTTGGTGATTCATTAGCAATCTCTGCCACGGACCCTGTGTCTCAGTTCATTTGTGCTGCTATATACCTGCATAATTTATAAATAATAACAATTTATTTCTCATGGTTCTGGAGGCTGGGAAGTCCAAGATCGAGATACTAGCAGACACAGTATCTGGTGAGCTTGCTCTCTGCTTCCAGGATGACATCTTGTTTTATCCTCATAAGGGAGAAAGGCAGAAAGAGCAAAAGGCACTAGGATGCTCTAGTCAACCTCTTTTATGAGAGCACTAATCCATTCATGAGGGTGGAGCCCTTAGGACCTAATGAGCTCTCAAAAGGCCTCACTTTTTAATACTATTATCTTGAGTATTAGGTTCCAACATAAGAATTTTGGAGGGCCATATACATTCAGACCATAGCATAGTGTATTCCCAAGTACTGAAATCACTACACTAGGGGAAAATAGTGACTGTATGATTTCAATATTATTGACTGAATTTCCTCACATTTATATTGATCCCAATGAGTATTTAACTCTATATATGTTGCAGTTATATATTCAAGTGGCTAGTTTCTATTAACTTGCTGGCTTTGATTGTAGATATGATAGCAAGGTCTCTATGTTTCAATAGGTTCTCTATTGTTAACCTCTGATTATAAGGAGTATGAAGGCATCCTTTCAAGGGGAACAGTAAAAGTAAATGAAGTTATTTTGGTTTAATCATGTGCAAGTCCCTATCTTTAATCTGTGGGATAGGCTCCAAGGCCTATAGCTGTGGAAACATCTGAGTGAATTGACAAGTTGGATTCAAAATGTACTATGAATTTATATAAAATTTGTAAATATAATGTTTTAAAAAGTAGAGACATTTTAGTACCTTGAAGACATAAGGCTGCTATCTATCTTTTTTAGGCTTTTGTAGTTTTTGTTTTAGAACAAAGGCTCAGATTTCTTTTTCTTTCTTTTTTTTTTTTTTTGTTTTGAGATGGAGTCTCACTCTGTCACCAGGCTGGAGTGCAATGGCACGATCTTGGCTCACTGCAAACTCCGCCTTTGGGGTTCAAGCAATTCTCCTGCCTCAGCCTCCCAAGTAGCTGGGAGTATAGGTGCCTGCCACCACGCCTGGCTAATTTTTGTATTTTTAGTAGAGACGGGGTTTCACCATGTAGGCCAGAGTGGTCTGGATCACTTGACCTCATGATCTGCCCACCTCGGCCTCCCGAAGTGCTGGGGTTACAGGCATAATCTTAAATCTTAAAAGTTTAAAATGTCTTCTATTTTTAAATGACTTTCATAACTTCAATGCACTATTTCATTAGGACAGTGATTTGCAAATGTTATATTTGATTTAAAGTGGTCTTTGTGGTTTTTACTTTTTCTAAGTATTTAAATTTTCTGGTAAAGAAGGGAGGCTTTGTAAGGCCTAGAAACGTGTCTTTATTTTTATTAAGTAGATGGGTTCAAGACAAAATAAGGAGGAAAAGATGGAAGGAAGGAGATAAATGGTACTACCTTGGACTAAAAATAACATTTGGTGGGTGCAGTTGGCCCATGCCTATAATCCCAGCACTTTGGGAATCAAGGCGGAAGGATAACTTGAAGCAAGGAGTTCAATACCAGCCTGGGCAACAAAGTGAAAATCCCTCTCTATAAAAAAAAAGAAGAAGAAGCAGCAGCAGCAAGGCATGGTGGTGTGCACCTGTAGTCCCAGCTACTTGAGGGGCTGAGACCTGAGAATTGCTTGAGCTCAGGAGTTGGAGGATGCAGTGAACCATGATTACGCCACTACACTCCAGCCTGGGTGAAAGAGTGAGACCCTGTCTCTAAACAACAATAATAATAATAATATGCTTTATAAAAAGGAAGGAAAGAAGAGCTGAAAAGAAGCATCTCGGGTGTACTTTCTCTTTCTCCACCACTTTTCTTGTGAGCATAGTCCACAGTTAGTAGAAAACTCACATGCAATAGACATGTGGGATGCTGAGTGGTCTTGTCACCCAACTTCGCCATTTTCACAAGATGCTGCATGTCTCGTTCAAGGCTACACATATTCTTAGTTTGAACCAAATTGCATATTTAATAAGAAATGTTAAATCATTTTTTTTAAGCCAGGGCCAAAAGGACTTGGAAATATTTAGAAACAGTATATTTTGTATTTGTACATAAAATTCCTACACCTGCCTATAAGCACTCTGTAACTATTTTTCCCTTACTGAAGAATTTAGCTTTTGCTGGAATTTCAAAAGCTACGTAATTATCTGCACACAGTGTCTTGTATCTTGGAACAAATGTTGCATGAGCTGAGATCTGCCACTGCTGAGGACTGGGCACTGAAGTTCAGCCACAGTCCAACACGTGAGGTGACTCCTAGGTCAGAAGGAAGCAGAAGGGACAAGGCTGCATGTGCAGGTCCCAAGGATCTCCCTGTGAGGTGACAATCTGGGTGATATAACAAGCAATGGTGACATAAAGGGTCACAGGGATGCACGACACAGTGTGAACCACTCTCTTTCTCTGCTATGTGGAAAAGCTCTCACTTTCACTTTCCCAAGAAAAGAGGGAATTGTCACATCCTTCTTTCCAAGTTGATGTTTCTCTAATTCTTTGCCCCATCCTGTTGTATGTTTTGTGTATCTTATCCCCAAAACTATTCCCACAGCAGCATGTTTAGCTAGTGACTGAGCCCAGTGGGGACAATAATGTATCAGCTGCTTTATTAGAAGAAGGAAGAGTGGGGGGCTGGCAACCAGTTTCCATTTGGGAGGACTCTGTCATGGTGAGCAGACAGGACGATGACTCAGCAGTTATATATTTTTTTTCAGGTTCTGTATCCTGAAATTGTCTGAACATGCAGTAACACATAGATGAGGGCTTACTGACAGATGCGGAGCTTGCATGTACAGTTTCTTTTCTTCCCAGAACTTGTCTAAACATTGGAGTCATTTGTTGCCTTGGGCCTCACTGCCTGAAGCATCTCTCTTCCCTCTGAGTTCCTGACTCCAGCTCCATCTGGCTGCAGAGCAATCTCAGGTCTGTGTCCTTAGGTGTTCGATTCCAGCCGAGACCTGGCAGAACTTCCTGCCTTCCAGAACCAGCTATGTCAAATACACATCACGATTATTTTACTGAAGGGGCTTCAGCCACCTCCGCACATTGCTCAGGTTGAGTAAAAAATAGAGACCATTAACTGCGTGTGTACCTTATTACAGAATTAACATTTAATTCTTATGCAGTGTGTGATAAAGTGTATTTCACCTCCAGAATATCCCATATACAATCTTAATTTTAATAGAAAGAATATGCTCTGCTATGTGACGCTTAAGATACTGGGACACACAGTAATATACAACTGATATATGCTGATGTGGCAGGTGTGTTAAGTAATTCAGATATTTTTACAGCAAAATTAAAGCAAATTAATGAAGATTAGTATCTGAGCTTTGCCAATCCTCTTGTATAAATAAAATAAACATGAGGAATATTTACCTTAAATGGAACCTTGAATTTATCACTTGTATCACTTGCAGAAATGAGAATTTGTTAAAATAAATACAGGGCCTATGTCAATGGTAAAAAAATTAAAAGTTTACATTTCTACTTGTAAGAGCATAATTCCTTTCAAGAATAAATAAGTAGCACATTGTATCTGGACAACTAGGTGGCACTGGTGTATTATCCTTTCAATCCCAGAAAAGCAAATTCAAATATCATCTTATATATTCCAGCTCAGTGGTCAAACATGCATGTGATCCTCAGCTGCACGTTTCAGTGGTAATTTGGAAGAGACTCATGAGTGAATATTGGAAGTGCTGTCACTCTGCAGGGAACACTAACTACTCTCTAGCTTCCCATTGGCATGTTGCAGATACAGATCTTGAATTCAGAATCTTACTTTTAAAATTTCTAGAAAATCTGGTATTCTTCTGAAGGTAGGAAGCATTTTGAATTAAAAATGTCTTTGGAAATGTGGATCCTTACAGATACCAGAATATTTAAGAGAGATTATTCAAAGCAATTTTGTTACCATCAGAGGTTTTAAAAATGAAATTTCATAGGACACAGCCAAAGAGACGCTTGTAAGTAATTAGATCCTACATAAAGACAGTATTTAGATTTCAAATGTTATTATGTAATTTTGCAAGTCTACATCAGGTACTTGTGTCATTCTGATGGTTTTAGGTGCTGTTTAAGTACTTTGCATATATTAACTCAATTATTCCCACAACAGCCTTTGAAGTATTGGATGAAGTTACTGGGAAACGGAGAGAAGCGGTAACTTGCCCAGTGCCAAGCAGCTACAAGTTCTGGGACAGAGCTTCAAATACAAGAGAATTTTCTGTCTTGGTCACTATTCTTTCCACATTGCCTCTAAAACAGCCTGCATAAACACTTCTTTAAACAATTTTAATGTGACACAGATGCTTACAGTGCAAAATTAAAATAAACAACAGATAAATTAGAATTGGACATTTGTCTGATAGCAACATGAGAGCTATAAAATCAATAACTTTCTGTAACAGAAATAATATAGAATTTAAACTTTACTTGCATATAATCTAGATAGAAAAAATTTGCATATAAGAAAAAGAGTGTGAGACACATCAGGAAATGTATCAAGATACTGTTGAACTGGCTCATTTAAAACCTGAATACCCAGGGGACATCACCAATATTGTCCTGAGATAATGATGCAGAAATGCATTTCCTTGAATATATGCTTATCTTTATTTTCATCAGTAGGATCCATGAGAAATAATGAAAAGGAATCTTTTCTTAAAAGATAAGTACAGGTGTCTTCGAAGCAGTTCAACATGCCATGGGCAAACCTTTACTGAGTACTTAAATAAAGCAGAGATTATGCCATGGAAAGCATGAGAACTGAAAAGAATATGGCTGTCTTAGTTTTCTACTGCTGCATAACATATTACCATATTTAGCAGCTTAGAACTGCACCCATTTATTAGCTCACAGTTCTACAGATGAGAAGTCCAGAAGTCCTGGACCCTCTGCTTAGGGTCTCACATAGCCACACTCAGGGGTTGGGCTAGCCTGAGTTCTTACCTGGGAATCTGGAGAAGAGTCAGTCAATTCAGTTGCCGGAAGAATTCAGTTATGTGTAGCTGTAGGATTGAGGTCCCTGTTTCTTTGCTGGCTATTGACCAGGAGCTGTTGTCAGCTTCTGGAGGCCACCTATATTCCCAGGCTTGTGGGCCTTCCATTTTCAAAGCCAGCAATGGCACGTCAAATCCTTCCTATGCTTTGAATCTTCCTGACTTCCCATCATGCCGCTGTCATCACCTTTTAAAGGATGTGTGTGCTTAAGTGAGGCACATGCCAGTTAATCATGGTATTTGAAGGCAACCTGATTTGGGACTTTAATTACAACAACAGAACCTCTGCAGTGCGTAGATGAGTGTTTGAGTTACCAGAAGATAGGAATATTAGGGAGTCATCTTTGGAATTCTGACCCACATCATCAATGGCTACACCATCAAGAGGCACATTTTGTTCATCTTATGATTCCTTGTCAGTGGACACACTTTTCCTAATGTCAAGGTGACTATTGACATGGATAATAAACTTGGAGATTAAGCCAGAATATAGTAATAACCACCATGAATTAAGTACATTGAATATACTTAGTGTCTTAAACACATTTTCTCCTTTGATCCTCACACAACACTTCAAGTATAAAGCTGAGCTTCATAGACTTTCTGCAACTTGCTAACATCAGACAGCCAGTAAATGAGGGAGCCAAACTTCAAGAAAAGAACTGTATGAACACAGTGTCTGTGCTTTTTGCAGCACAGCATGAAGGAAAAAGGATCTGAGAGTCTTGTCCTTGAGAAGAAAGTTACACTTCAAGCAGAAAGATTAAATAAAATTTGTTATGCAACATCAATATGATTAATGATTCATTACAGATAGTATAAAATGTTTTATATGTATGTACCTGTTATTCCATGTTCATTTTTATCACACTAATTAAGAAAGTTTTATATATAATGTGTATATGTGTATGTTTTATATATAAAGTATACAATGGAAATTAAGATTAATTCAAAGATGATAGAAGCAGCTATAGAATAATTATTGAGATGGGATTTTATCAGGAATGGGGAAGCCTGAAGGGAATCTAAAACATTTGCTTGCAGATATGGTGACCTTAAATTTGTTTGTTCTACCTTCAAACACCAGTTTGAAGGGCACCATTTTAAATTGGGGTGTCATACTTAGAGCCCATTTTTAAAGAAAGCAGCACCTCAGAGGGTTAATTTCTAATAAACTTTTGAAACAACTCATCTCATACTGATGGATAAAACTCTGTCCTGTCAAATGTATGAACTACAGAACCATGAATCTCCTATCAAAAGAAGTTTTTAGACTTGTGCTAATGCATTTAATCTTACCACTCATGATGTGGTTCTCAAAAGTGATGATGGTGAGAAGATCCTAAAAGGGGTGGAACTTAGGAAATCCAGTTGGGAATTTAGGTTCTAGGATAAAATAAGAATATTCATTGTCTCAGTTTATTTGTGCTGCTGTAACAAACTACCTTAGACTGGGTAATGTATAAAGAACAGAAATGTATTTCTCACGATTCTGGAGGCTGGGAAGTTGAAGACCAAGGTACCAGCAGAATTGGTGTGTGGTGAAGCCTTGCTCTCTGCTTCACAGGTGGCCCCTGCTACTGAGTCCTCACATGGTGGAGGGGGTGAATGCTGTGTCCTCACATGGGGGAAGGACGGAAGGGCAAAAGGGACAAAATTGCTTCATCAAGCCCTTTTATAAGGATGTTAATCCCTCATGGAGATATAAGAGCCCTCATGGCTACTAATCATCTCTCTAAGGCCTTACTTAACACCATCACCTTGGGGGTTATGTTCCAACATATGAATTTTGGAGGAACACATGCATCCAAACTATAGCACTGGTCATGACGACCGCCACTACTAATAGTATCATGTATTAAATATTCATGTCGGCTAGTCAACTGAGTTAGAAAATATTTCTAGACCACTATGTAAAAAATGATACTATCCCTATTTTAGAGATGAGGAAATGTGAGATCAAGAAACCCTCACTTTCTCAAGCTCTCATAGCAACTAATTGACAAAGCTGGAATTCGAGCTTAGCAGGGTAATTGTGTTTTTCAAAAGTGTTGTTCTTTCTCCTATGTCATTGGGCCTCTCCATAATTTAGCTTTGTCCAGAACTATCTGACATCCTGAAAGTGCTCTTGGTTTATGTGTGACTCACGTAGGACATACACAAGGTCTTGCCTTTTTTTTCTACTGCCATTACTTTTAAATGAGGCCAGCCAAATGCCCTGTATGGCCACCTAGTGGGCCATGTGTCAGTGACATCTGAGAGCAGGGTTAATACTTGATGGTGGAAAATAACTTTTGTGCATGTGGAATTAAGTAATCAAACTGGTGATCTTGTCCTTATGAATACAATACTCCTCCCTATATGATTAAATAGTCCAAAGTGATTGAAAACTATTTGTCATACTTTAGTAGTAGACAAAGAGTGGTAGAATGATTTTTTTTGTTCTTAACGATTCCAAAACCACATATGAGATATGAAGAAAACAGATTCAGAAAATTCTGAGTAAGGTAAGGAGTAAGATTCTTAGACGTGAGAAACTGGCAACCCAGATCTCCCAGGTGAGTAAGACAAACAAATATCAGTGTAGGACAAGCAAAGTAAAAGAAATATATCTATGGGTTAGAAACAATCTAAGAAAATTAACTATAAATTATTGCAGAGGAACTAATTGTTATGTGGCTTAATAAACTTAGGATATAATAGTCTCAGTTGGTAAAGAAATCTTTATATACTTATTTTCTAAGTTTTCTTGCCACCAGCCATAAGAAGTAATAAAGAAAATAACTAAATGTGGTGTAAAATCCTTAAAGCGTTAAGGAGGAGAACATTAAAAAGAAGCTACAGTGAAGTGCTGATTAACAAAGCAATCCTGTTTGGTGCTTGTTTTCCACCATCATCTACATACCATGGCCTCTGGGAACGTTTTGATAATTCAGTAAGCTCTTTGAAGATGAATTTTGGTAAGTGAAGTAACTTCAAGAGGAGTATCTTGAGGAGATCTGGAGGCTCAGGGGAAAGTAGGTCTCTGTTAGGTTGCTTGCTTCCGGTAGCAGGGGAGTAAGAGGCATCATTCATTTGACAGGGCAGTAGGAGAGGGTGTCTAGGAAGTAGTGAGAGAGACCATCACTATTGCAAGTATCATTGTCCTCTGTGCTTTGTCCATCCTGTAAAAAATTTTACTGTTTAATGGATTTTTTTTATATATTCAGTAATTTAAGTATTGCATATTTTAAAGTCAGTAGACTTCACTTTGTTAGGTTTACAGAAAAATTGAACAGAATATAGATAATTCTCTCTCTCTCTTCCCCATCAGTTTCCTCTGTTATTAATATCGCACATTGGCATGGTACATTCTTCTACAACTGATGCACCAATGTAATAAATTATTACCAATGGAAATTTATAGTGTACATTAGGCTTCACCCTTTGTGTTGTGTAGTTCCACGGGTTTTGCCAAATGCATAATGTCATACAACTGCTGTTACCGTATCACACAGAATAGTTTCAATCTCCTAAAAATGCCCTCTACTCCACCTATTCATCCTCTCCTCATACTCCCCTCAATCCTGGTAACCACTGATCTTTTTACCCTTTATAGTCTTGTGTTTTCCAGAGTGTCACAGAGTTGGAACCATAGAGTGTAGTATTTTCAGAGTGAATTCTTTCACATTAGCAATATGCGGTGATGGTTTCTCCATGATTTTTTATGGCTCGATGGGTCATTTCTTTTGACCGTTGAATAATATGTCTGAATTATTGTCTAGATGTGCCATGATTTATTTATTCATTCACCTATTGACAGACATCCTGGTTTCTTCCCATTTGGGGCAACTATGCATAAATCTACTATAAACATTTATATGCAGGTTTTTGTGTAGATTATAAGTGTTCAGCTCAGTGAAGTAAATACCTAGGAGCAAAGATTGCTGGATCATGGGATAAGATTATGTTTAGCTTTGTAGACTAAAGCTTTCTTCCAAAGTGGCTGTATCATTTTGCATTGCCATTAGCGATGAATGAGAATTCCTGTTGCTCCATCATGGATCATTTTAAACAATGACAAATGAGAGCTGATTTTGCATACTGGAAGCTTTAATCTGCTTATAGGCATGGGCAGAGAAGAAATATCTTCAGTAATAGTCATAATTTTATACTATGGTAGCACTATGTCATGTCTAAAAATTATAACAATAACAGATTATTTACTTTTCTTTGACCAGAGGCCTTATTTTAGAATAAGCTAATGAATAAGAATAATATTATTAAAATATTTAATGATTACACACATTTAAAAAGCTGAAATACATTAGTTTATATAAAACATCTCGTTTCACAACTATACAAGGCATTGTAGGTAATGTTCTACAAATATGAGTACTACATAGACTCTCAATTTGAGTGTCATATCCTGGTGACAAAGAAGATGGACTTTGGAAATGTACAATATGGACAAATTACATAGCCGAACTTCAATTATATTATCTGTAAACTGATTATAATAGTACACTCTGATTAAGCATGGACAAAGCCCAGAAATCAGGAAAGCATAGGGTATATTTGGTGGAGGATGAGAAGTCTGTTTTGTATTATTCTTATAGGACAATACTGTGGAGGGTCCTTAATGTCACTCTAAAGAGTTTGGACTTGATTTGGTGTATGGAAATCCACTGAAGAGTTTTTTTAAAGGTTGCTCACAGAAGGTGGCCTATTCAGACTTGTACTTTAAGATTGAGAGTAGAGTTAAAAATTTTTGAAAGAATTAATGTATCTTGACAACTCTTCACAGGTGCACTATTGCCATTCTGTTACTCTTTTCTGTGAATTAGAAAGAGAGCTCCTTTCCTCCAGATCTTATCATCATTTTCTGGATAATTTTCTAGTCTATCCAAGATCTTACCATCATGTCGTTTGATAACTGTGCTGTGGCTGACACCCCTCAGCATTGCTCAGTGCAAAACAGTGCAATTGTACGCACAGGAGTCTTCTTAACATCCTGTTGTTTCCTCCATAGTTCAATAAAACAGGGCCTAGCAAGGTTCTTCTTTTAGTTTCTTTTTTGAGCTATTTATTTTTTACTCCTTTTGTTTAAATATACCTAATACAGCCATACCCAAAATCTTTACCTCTGCTTCTAATATTTTCCCCTTTTTGGAGCTTAATTCAGCATACTGGACTTCCCTATTTTGATATTCTAATGCTTTTCAAAACTAACTTACCCAGCTTTGAACTCATTATCTTCCAGCCTCCAAGCAGCTCTTCCTGATTACTCTCTCTCTCTGTTTACAGCAACACCTTTGTTTTAGCCACTCAGCCTGCAGGCCAAAGAGTTATGTTTGATTCCTCTTTTCTTCCTGTTCCCAGTATCACTGTTTATGTTTGTGCAGGTTGTGCACTGCCAAATCTAAGGAGCACCATTACATCATAAGCATTGTGAACTTATATAACAATTAGGACAATTTTCCATCACGTCTTTTTGTGCAGAGCACTGTTTGTCCCTGGCATAAAGGCCTTTCATGGGTTAGTGACAGTCTTGTAAGGAGGTAGTGAGCAAATTCTTAAAAAGTGGAAGCAGCAAGTATAAATATAAAGTCATGCCTCAAATATTTGTTGGTTTAGCAGTCACAGCAATAGAGAAGACTGTGACATCTAAGAGTGGTAAGACTCTTTTATGATTGGAGCATTTATTCAGGCAGAGACAAGAAAGTAATTAAACATGTAGAGATCTGAGACGGAGACAAAAAATGATAACAGTGTGATTTGATTGTATAGGCATTGATCATGTTTTATATTAGAGCAGAAAACACTGTGATAAGATATATTGAATGCAGTCCTGACTTTCTGCTTAGCCATTTCCTCTAAAATATTCTGACAAATATTCTCAAGGACAAAAGTGTTCTTAGAGCCTGGGGATTATGGGTCATTGAGATAGTCATAGTCCCTCCTCCCAGTTTTGCTCCACTATGAATTTTGTAGAAAGTTTGCCAGAGGACAAATGCGGGAGACGTTATCTTTCCTACTACAGTGTTTGATATCAAAATTGTAAATGATGGGAGTTGAATGACAGCTATCACCATATCAGCACACAGGGCGGATGGCACTGAAAAGAACATCACCAGTGCTCCAGAGACACAAAATGTTTCCCTGCATACATCATTAGTTTTCCTCCATGGTGTTAGGGGGGAGTTTTAAGCTGATTTAGTTCTTTGAGTGGTAGGTAGTGGCAGTTGCTGTAGCCTGGCATGAAGTGCAGATTGTTCCACATTGCGGAAACAGACATCATCATTATAATGAGTCTGAAAAGGCCTGTTCATCAGTATGTCAGCCAGTAGGATTACGTGACAAAGGGGTGAGAATATCGCCTGAAGGTGACTAGGCCCTCGAAGTCTCAAACATGTTAAAAATAGTAGTTATGATTTGCATAAACCAACAATCTTTGCTATTCCTCTATGTTTAGGCCTCTACCAAGATAATTCTTATCTATTTGCTTATTACTTTATACTTGCTAAAGCAGTCAAAAGCAGCCTCATCTTTGGTTTTAGGAAAGTACCATGTGGACAGGGCAAGTTGTATTATCCTGATTTTATGGAAGAGGCAACTGACATCCAGTGAGATAAAATTGTGGAAACGTCATTATTAACTGAGAACTGAACAGATACTCTGCCCCCATCCCTAGGCTCCTTCATCTATGAGACAATGCCTCTTTAAAGGTAACTCTTTAAGTTATCTTTGAGATAAGTGGGGAGCATCTCCCACCACTGGGTCTGAAGATCAGTGTCATGACCACATGAATTTACTCTGTTAACCATCAAGCTGCCGGTGTAGTGGATTCTGAGGTGATAAACTTGCTTCCACATCACGCTCCTACTTTGCTGTCGCTGCACTCAGCTCTTGGATTTCCGCACAAAAAATTATTACCCAAGAGCTGTAGATACAGAGATTTTACATTATTAAACCCAACACTTTGCAATATATGAAGAAAAACCTTCTTTAACCAAACCTATATGAACAACTTTAGTTCAAATCAGTCTTTTGGGTTTCCATCTTCCTCTGGGAATGTGAGAGCTAGTAGGAGAAGTTTACTGTTCTTACAGAGGAGTACGCTGGAATCACACTTTAAAACCTCCTTATAGATACAACCGTAGAAGTAAATTGCCTACAACAGAAGTCCTTTCATTCTTCTGTAATGGAATTTCTTTGAGTGGAAACCAAGGTGCCCTCTCCCCTTCCCACATTTTCTCCAGGAATTCTCTTACTGTGAACTGTTTTTCTCGTGAGTTTCTCTGTATATGTCTAATCTGACATAAAATATGCATACCATAAAAGTTTTCAATTAACTTCTAATCTGAATTAACCAGACTCTGGTAGACATTTAATAAAAGGCAATTGCATAAAAGTTTAATGTATTCATGTTTTTATTGGGATTTAGGTTAGATCTATATTTGTAAATGGGATCAGACACGACCAATCTATTTTGTGATTTCATGAAACATTGTTTATTATGAGTTTCTCCAAATACACTCTGGTTCTGTTTATTTTTATGTATATGTAGATAATCTACAGTGCATAATAAGGACAAATCTTTTTCTTTGAGCTAATATTGCTGCAACCATGTCCTGGGTGTTTTAAAAACAAAAGTTTTCATTTGCCAGTCACCTTATTTGATATAAATTAGCAATAATTCCTTTGTTGCTGATTTGTTTTACAGTTCCAAAGGAAACTAAACAGAGATTTACTTCCCGTCTCTTTTATGTAGTGTCTCAATAATTTTTGAAAATAAAGGGATAGTTAGCTATGATATAGTATTGGTATAAACCAGATTGAGAGAGAAAGACATACAATTGATAGGTACGGGCAGAATATATACTAAGGCATCCTTAATCTTCAGCTCACGAATCCGTAATTCATTATCTGATGGAAATACATCTACGCTATTGATTTCCATAAGATGAAGACTTTTGGTTTCTCTAATCACGTCCATTAGTTTCCTCTAGACAGATTAATAATCGTTCACAATTGCTAATGGCAATTGTAGGCATTTAATTTTGCCTCTACCCTTGTGAAGTTGCTACTTGGCAGCATATTTGTGCAGTAGTAGATAAAGAATAATCCTAAGGCAATAAAACAGTCTCCATTTGTTATAGTACTTTGTTCACAAAAGCATCGTTATAAGCACTTCAGAGTACAAAACTGTCCACGTACTTTTTATAAAATTAGAAATTTATTTTAGACTTTAAGACAATTTCATTACCTAAGGGACCAAAAACTGATTTTTAAAACTGACGTTACCCAAAGAAGATGAGCTTCTTTATTTTCTTTTGACTGGTAAATCTGAACAATGCAAATCTAAGCAATGAATCTTTTCAAGAGAATTGCAGTTATTTTTAAGTCCATATGTAGAATGTTTATACATTTATACAATAGATTTTATGTTTTATTGTCTCATTTCTTATGATTTAGAGTGGTTTTTGAGTCTGATATGTGTTAATTCTTTAAGAACATCTTAAAATGTTGCTCTACGATTATTTTAAATTAAGTAGATGTACCCTCAGTTCTATTCAATGGCATTCAGTTGCTGAAGAATTGATCAATTATTTTAGAGAAGTTTCTACTGTGGCACAGACCTCAGATTTCTATGGAAGATGTAAAAGTCCTCAATGTTCAGAGTAAAAGTATTGATTGCAAAATGACTTTCAACTCCAAACAAGCTTTGATTTAAATGATAATATCTTCCAATTGCTAAAACTAGATTCAACATTTGATGTACCTAAGCATAAATCATTCTTCCATCCTATAAATATTGCCTAAAATTAAGGAACTTATTAGGTAATATAATCATAATAAGAATTAACGTATATCAACATACCCATTGCCATAGTTTCTAAACACACCTAGCCTTAACTGCAATGTGGTCAGTGTGGTATTAAATAAGTCTCTTTTTTAGTTCTATATACATTTTAGAAGTTTTTTAATAGACTTATACCCCCTTTATAGCTTATTCAAGTGTTGCCGTTTCCCTTCCAACAGTAGCTTTATTTGAATTTTCGTGGGAATAAAAGGTTAAATTAAGGATGTGTGGTTAAATTTCTCATTTTTTCTCATGATGTGGTGTTAGATGCATTAGAGTATCTAAGAATGAATTTGGAAGCACTTAATTGGAATTATTATTTTGCTTTACAGTATTTATTTCTAAGTCTTTAATATCAAAATAAGTAACAAATAAGATTTATGTAAATATCCAAATAGAAAAGAACACGGAAATTCATTTTGTGCAATATTGTTGTACTTGGTATGATTCTTTTTTTATCGAAAATGTCTTTGTGTGAACAACATAAAATGGAAGATTTAGTATAACATTTGCCTTATATTTATTTCCACTGTTTAATGCTAATGGCTATGCACTATGTGCTTTTCATATTCTTTAGCAGGGACAAATTGTTTAGATTTATTTCTCTATTGAGAACTTTAAAGCCACAATATTCCTATTGTAAAGAGTTTATCTTTTGTCGTCCTACAGAATAGATGTTTAACAGTTAATTCCTCTTTCTCTTGTTTTTGTTAGTGGTTTCAGTAATGATACATCGTTTACCTAACTTTGAAGGACAAATGACACAGCTGATCTTGAAACTTACGTACCAGATAATACGTACTGTCATCTTACAGCAAGTTTTGTGGGTTTTAACATTGGAGAGCCTGATTATTTCTGTTCTTGATTCAAGTTTGTTGCTTGGCCTTAGTGACGGTACTAGTCAGGGTTCTCTAGAGAAACAGAATCAATACAATGTTAGAATATGTATGTGTGTGTGTGTGTGTGTGTGTGTACACACATACACAGAGAAAAGAGATTGAGAGAGATTTAAGTTATTGGCTCACAGGATTGTGGAGGTTTGGCAAGTTCAAAATCTGATGTGGTAGGCTGACAGGCTGGAGACCCAGGGAAGAGTTGCAGTTTAAATCCAAAGACAGTGTGCTGGAAACACACCTTCTTGCTTAGGGAAGTTCAGTCTTTATTAATGCCTGTAAGTGACTGGGTGAGGGTCACTCACATTATGGAGAGCAATCTTCTTTACTCAAAATCCACCAATCTAAAGGTTGATCTCATCAAGAAACACCTTAACAGAAACACCCAAAATCGTTTTTGACCAAATATCTCGGCACCATGACCCAGGTACATCGACACATAAAATTGTGTTGCTGACATCATGGCGCCCTGTCCTGTGCCTGCGTCTCTTCAGTAGCACTCGTACATTCTACTTATAGGACTGCTGCCCTCTTCTGCTTTCTCAGAGGTCTGCAGGGTTTTCTTCCCCGCCTTGAAGTACTAAAGCTATTACTACTAATAATCACTACCATCATGGATAATTATTATAATTGTTTCCCTTTATCCACTGAAACCTCAGTTTCAGCCACAGTACGGTACAATAAGGTATTTTGACAGAGAGAGAGAGAGGAGAAATGAGATACCACATTACTGAAGTATGTGATAATTGTTCCATTTTATTGTTAATCTATTACTGGGATTAATTTCTAAATTAAACTTTCTCATAGTGTGTATGCATAGGAAAAGGTATAGAATATATAGGGGTGGGTACTATCCATGGTTTCAAGCATCCACTGGGGGTCCTGGAATGTATCCCACCAGGAAAAACGCTGTACAATTACTATTGCTACTACTACTCATAGGAACAAATTCCCAAACACCTTCTATATGGTTGGCGGTGAAACATGAGTTATACTCAAAATTTTTATCTCTAAAACTCAAAGCAAAACAGGAAAGTAGTTATAAATATATTGTAGATGAGGGACCTGAGAGTCATTAGGATTAAGGGGCTTGTCCAAGGCCCGACATTTATGGAGTGGGCAAACCAGATCAGATCCCATGAATCTGTATCTTCTTGATGCCACAGCTTTAATTAAAGGCATCATTAGGTTGCACATTGTAGAGCAGTCAGCTACAGTTAGCCGTTATGACTTCACAGTGACAAGAGGGGATTTAAATCGAAGCCAAAGCCATTAAGTAAGATATATGAACAAGTTTTGCCACAAAAAGCCCCTTCATCAAAGATTATTATGATAGTTTATGTAATATTTCTCTGAGATTTTTTAAACGGAGAGCCCTTTATTTTGGATAATTCTCAGACTGAGTCTGGCTAGAAAGAGGGAAATTGAATACATCAATAATGTTCTTTCCCCTCTCTGTCACTTCCGTCTTGCCTTTCATGAATTGATTAGGGGTGATGTTGGAGAGACTCAGATTTGAATTGCTTGATAAAGAAGATCAAGATCCTCACTGAGGAATTTGGATTTGGTTTCATTAGGAATAGATATGCTATAGATTCAA
Organism: Pan troglodytes; assembly: GCF_028858775.2. Taxonomy (NCBI): domain Eukaryota; kingdom Metazoa; phylum Chordata; class Mammalia; order Primates; family Hominidae; genus Pan; species Pan troglodytes. The sequence continues at coordinate 182,518,288 of NC_072401.2, forward strand.
GGGAATGATCGTTTTAGAGCCAAATGGACCAGGCATCTTCTATTATGCCCTAACGGTACTACCTCCTAATTCTGAGACAATCTTTTAGTACCTCCTACATTATGATCCACTCAGATGTCCCAATGATGTTTAATGTCACCATGTTGTATCCAAGTAGTGTTTCTTTATTATAGTAAATATTCCATTAGACCCAGAAATGTTATCCTTCTCTAATAGTTCTACTAATTTTGAGAACTGATATTATCTTTTTGAGATCACAATTTAGAGCATCGTTAACAATACGGCAGTCTCTGTTGACAGTGATACTCAGGGAACAGAACTCACAGAACTTCCTCCCTGCAGTCAGAACAATCCCATTGGAGGCGTAAGTGGCTCCACCCATGAATTTTGGAGCCCTGTAGGCTGAGCTACTTGAAGCGTAGAATACAGAGGCATTAGATGCTGACACACATAGAGTTTTCCATTTTGATAGAATCTTGTCTTTCTTTTTAAAATTGGTTCTGTTCCAACTTCACAGGCTCTTTAAAAAATTTTTTAATTTTTACTTTTTGTGAGTACATAGGTAAATATCTTTATGGGTTACATGAGATATTTTGATACAGGCATACAATGTGTAATAATCACATCAGGATAAATGGAGTATGCATCACCTAAACATTTATCATTTCTTTATGTTATAAGCATTCCAATTATACCTTTTTAATTATTTTTAAATGGAAAATTAAATTATTTTTGACTATAGTCACCCTGCTGTGCTAGAAAATACTAGGTCTTATTCATTCTTTCTATTTTTTTTTTTTCTCCACAGGATTTTTGAGAGGTTACAAATACTTCTATGTCTTCAACAGGGAAATTCACATTTTCCTGAATTGTATACAGCATTGACTTTTTAATTTTGAACTTCTTAGAATTGGGAGAATTATTCACTTCATTTTGGTATGATCATGGTAACTCATTTTGTTACATCACAATCAGAGTGAGTGTAGCTTTCTTGAAAAGTACTCTTACTTGTAAATGTTGCTTGGCTATCACTTTTGTTATTTTTTTTTTCTTAAATAGGCCTAAATGCCACAAAATTACAAAATTAACCTTCATTAATTTTTTTAAAACATTTATAAAAATTATACCATCTCGGGATTTCCTTAGAATGTACTTTTCATGTCATTGGGGAAATTTGATAAAAACACAATTTCAGGCCTGGAAAATATTTTGGGGGACCGGACTCCAGTTCCTAATAGTTGCTGGTGGGTTCACTACAATTTTAAGTTGGCACGCTACTTAACATTTTAAGACTCACTTTTGTACCCAGCACTCTGTCTAGCACATATTTGACACCCAACACCTAGCATGTAGTGAATGCCCAATAGTTATTTCTATTATTTCTAAAATTATATATTATTTCCTGTAGGCAACTCTATCTCTGAGAGTTATAGAGTCAGAAGTACAGGCCATGTGCAGTGGCTCACATCTGTAATCCCAGCACTTTGGGAGGCCGAGGCAGGTGAATCGCCTGAGGCCAGGAGTTCAAGACCAGCCTGGCCAATGTGGTGAAACACCATCTCTACTAACAATACAAAAATTAGCCGGGCGTGGTGGTGTGCCCCTGTAATTCCAGCTACTTGGGGGACTGAGGCAGGAGAATCGCTTGAACACAGGAGTTGGAGGTTGCAGTGAGCCAAGATTGTGCCACTGCACTCCAGCCTGGGCGACAGAGCGAGGCTCCATCTCAAAAAAAAAAGTATAAAACTGTGACTCTGCAGGAGCTTACTGTCCTATAAAGGAGATAAGCCTTGACAGCCAAATTATAATTTGACTCTCATTGATATTTTCAAAGTACAGAATCATTTAGTCCAACTTCCTCAATTTAGGAGTGATGTGTTTCAGTTCCGGGAAGTGCGATTAGATATGATTATGGTCCGAGAAATGAATCTTGTTCTATGCCATTCAGCTAAAGAGCAGTGCATGTAATCCAGGCTGTACTACTTTGTGTATTGGCGCCGGCTCTTAGGTTAAGTTTTTAATGGAACATTTTCATGATTTTAAAAATGTATTAGTAAAAGTACTAATGGTATTTGTCAAAATGCAGACTCTGTGACAGTATCTGTTCTAAGTGATTTATTTCTATTTTCTCATATAATCCTCAGGGCAATCATATGAGTAGGAAAAGTGTAATTCCTGATTAAAGTGATGAGGACACAAGGTTATAGAGAGCATCTTTCCTACCTTTGTAAATCCAAACCTGAATCTTCTTCTAGAATCCATGGGATTAGTGTCTGACCATCCTACCTCCCTCATTAATAATGATGATTGTCATCAGATAGCGTCGGTCATTGACATTTCATTTCTTTTAGTTCTAGACATTCTAAAATTACCTCATTAATATAGTGTCATTGACAAGTATTGAATATTTTGGATGTTTTTGATTAAAAGACTGACAGATCACTTTTCTTTTTTTCATAACTTAGAAGAAAATTGTTTTATTTCTTGACATTAATTTATATTTGTATATTTTACTTACTACCTCAAGTTATGTACCCTTATATAGATATCATTGTGAATATTTTGATATCATCAGAATAGAAATTATTACTTTAAATCTTCAATACTTTAAAAATTATATTTCTTTTTTAAATGGAAAATAATCTCATTATTTAACAATGTACTACTGATTAATATAAATTACCACATTTCTTCAAGTTTCATTTTTTAATAGACCATATATATAGTCTATCTATATTTAGAGACAGGGTCTTGCTCTGTCACCCAGGCTGGAGTGCAGTGGTGCAATCACAGCTCACTGTAACTTTGTACTTCTGGGCTCAAGCCATCCTCCTGCCTCAGCCTCTTAAGTAGTTAGGACTACAGGCATGTGCCACCAGGCCCAGCTAATTTTAAATTTTTTTTGTAGAGATGGGGTCTGCGTTTCCCAGCTGGTCTCAAACTTCCAGATTCAAGTGATTCTCCTGCCTCAGCCTCCCAAAGTGCTGGGATTTCAGGCATGAGCCACTGTGCCCACTGTGTCCTATATTTTTAGTAGTTTTAGGTTCACAGAAAAATTGAATGGAAGAAACGGAGATTTTCCGTATACCGCTGCCTTCACACATGCAGAGCCTCCCCGATTATCAACATTGCCCACCAGAGTAATAGATTTGTTGCAATGCACCTACAATAGTACATCATTGTCACCCAAAGTCTTTTCATTAGCCTTCACTCTTGGTGTTATATATTCTATGGGTCTGAACAAAGATATAATGCCATGTGTCCACCATTATAGTGTCATACTGAGTAGATTCACAGCCCTAAAAATCCCATCTTCCACCTATTCACCCGTCTCTCCCTGCAACTTTTGGCAATCACTGATTATTTCACTGTCTTGTCAGAATGTCATGTGGTTGGAATCACACACTGTGTAGACTTTCCAGATGAGTTTCTTTCACTTATTAATAAATACTTAAAGCTCCTTCATGTCTTTTCACGGTTTCATAGAGCATTTTTAACAAAAGTTCTTAGTAGTATTCCAGTGGCTGCGGAAGTACCATGTCCATTTACGCATTTACCTACTGAAGGGCATCTTAATGGCCTCCCAGTTTCGGCAATTATGAATAAGTCCGCTATAAACCTCAGTGTACATGTATGAACATAAGTTTTCAGCTCCTTTGGGAAGGGGAGTATCACTGCTGGGTTGTATGGTAAAGATTTATTTGGTTTTGTTAGAAACTAGTCTCCTATCTTTCAAAGTGGCTGATCCATTTTGCATTCCACCAGCACTGAGAGTTCTTGTTGCTGCACGTGCTTCCCAGCATTTGGTGTTGTCGGTGTTCCAGATTTTGGCCATTCCAGTAGGTGTGTAGTGGTATCTTGTTGTTTTATTGTTATTGTTGTTTCAGTTTGCATTTCCCTGATAACATACGATGTTGAGCATCTTTTCATATGCTTATTTGCCATCTCTATATCTTCTTTGGTGAGGAGTCTTTTAAGGTCTTTGGCCCATTTTTTAATCAAGTTTCTTTTGTCTTACTGTTGTGTATTACTAATTATTTGCATATTTTGGATAACTCCTGTATTAGATATATCTTTGGCAAATATCATCTCCCAGCCTGTGGCTTGTCTTTTTAATCTCTTGACAGTGTCTTCTGGAGAGCCTACATTTTTACCTTTAGTGAAATGCAGTTTACCAATTCTTTCAATCCTAGATTTTGCCTTTGTTATTTATCTAAAAAGTCATCACCAAACCTAAGGTCATCTAGATTTTCTCCTATGTTATTTTCTATAGTTTTTCATTTTACACTGAAGTCTGAATTCCATTTTTAGTCAGTTTTTGTGAAGAATGTGAGTTCTATTTCTAGATACTTTTTTTTTTGCATGTGGATGTTCAGTTGTTACAGCACCATTTATTTAAAAGACTATTTTCGCTCCATTGTATTGCCTTTGCTTCTTTGTCAAAGATCAGTTGAATATATTTCCGTGGATCTATTTCTAGGATCTCTGTTCTGTTCCATTTATCTATTTGTCTACTACTTCACCAATACCACACTGTCTTGATTACTGTAGCTTTATAGTAAGTCTTAAAGGAAGGTAGTGTTAGTGCTCCAACTTTGTTCCTCTCTTTTAATATTATGTTAAACTTTTATTTTTTAATGACCAATCTCTACATTTATTTCATTAGAGAAAGGCAGCTTTTATAGTACTATGAAACATATATTCCAAAGTTCATATTGCTTTCCATTGAAGTATAATTTTCTTGAATTTGAATAGTCAACATTAGATATACATTCTCATTTTTCATATTGTAAAAATCCATATAATTTCCTACTTTGACATTATTAAAATAAAAAACATTAAAAAGCAAACATCTACCTAAAAAAAATTGAACTACCCTATGATCTAGAGGTCTCACTACTGAGTATATATCCAAAAGAAATGTAACAGTACTTAAAGAGATATCTGCATTCTCATGTTTATTGCAACATTCAAAATAGCCAAGAAATGGAATCAACTTGTGTCTATCAACAGATGAGTGGATAAAGAAAATGTGGTGTATATACACAGTGGAATACTATTCAGCCATAAAAAGCATGGCGTCCTGTCATTTTCAACAATATAGATGAACCTGGAAGACATTATATTAAGTGAAATACACCATATGCAGAAACTCAAATATCACACAATCTCACTCATATGTGGAAACTAAAAAGTTAATCTCTTGGAAGTAGAGAATAGAAGAGTGGTTACCAGAGCCCGGGGAGGGCAACAGAGGGGGTAATGAGGAGAGATTGGTCAACAGGTAAAAAGTTACAATTAGATGGGAGGAACAATTTCTGATGTCCTATTGAACACTAGGGTGACTAGTTAACAACAATGCACTGAATATTTTAAAATACCTAGGGGAGAGGATTTTTAATGTTCTTACTACAAAGAAATGATACATGTTTTAGTTGATGTTTATCCTGATTTGACCATTACACAAAGTATACATGTATACAGGTGTTGACCCTAATTTGGTCACTGTACAATGTATACATGTATAGAAACATCACATTGTACCCCATAAGTATGTGCAATTGTGTCAATTAAAAAATATACTTATAAAATTATATTAATGTAAAAGTGACCCTTCTTTTATAGAGATTAAAAATAATTTTTTTTTGAGAAGTTTCGCTCTTGTTGCCCAGGCTGGAGCGCAATGGCACTGTCTTGGGTCACTGCTACCTCTGCCTCCTGGGTTCAAGCAATTCTCCTGCCTCAGCCTTCTGAGTAGCTGGAATTATAGGTGCCCAGAACCATGCCTGGCTAATTTTTTTGTATTTTTAGTAGAGACGGGGTTTCACTATGTTGACCAGGCTGGCCTCAAACTCCTGACCTTCACGTCATTCACCTTGCTTAGCTTCCCAAGTGCTGGGATTACCATCCCTGGCCATTAAAAAATAACTTTAGTGACCAAATGTAATTATTCCTTATTGATTCCAATGAATCAGTAAAAACTTTATGCCATTTTCAGGACTTAATTTTTAAAACATTTTAAAAATGATTATTTTAATTTTAACTTTATGGAGAAGTAGAGGAAAAATATACTTATTTATACCTTAAATGGGGATACTGATTTCTGTCTTGTGTGTAGGAAATATTATAGATTTCTTGTTTTGTGTATTTCAAATGTTGTTATAATACCAAATTTGAAATAATAATAAACATGGTTGATTATCTTCAGATGCACTACAAGTAGCTCTACCTTTAATGTAACGTATTTTTCAAACTTCAAAACTAATTAATGTGTATCCAATTAAAACAATCTAAAGGTAAAAGTATCCTTTATTTAAAACAAACGAACTTGCTAGTGTTTTCTTGGTGTCTTTGCACTTCTTTGTGGCTTGACACTTGCCCATAAGACTTACGATGAAAATTTAAAGAGAACTGGGCATCTCACCCAGATTTGCATCCAAGTTCCTCAAGGTTGAATACGGCTACTCTCAGATGACCCCTCTTAAATTATAAGACTATTGTGACAAATATTGTTTGATCATGCTTTGGATACCATTTATAAAATATATGTAATATGAACCTCTGAGTTTGTAAATTCAGGATTCTCCTTAAATACTAATTACCATTTTCCAATGCTTATTTAGAGTTGAAATGTGTTACCTAAGAATTGATATTGTACAAAAAACAGCAATCAGAAAAGTAACAAGATAAAACATAAAGACATTTATTAGACCTGAACAATTTTTTTTTTTTTTTTTTTTTTTTTTTTTTTTTTTTTGAGACAGAGTCTCGCTCTGTCGCCCAGGCTGGAGTGCAGTGGTGCGATCTCAGCTCACTGCAAGCTCCGCCTCCCGGGTTCACACCATTCTCCTGCCTCAGCCTCCCGAGTAGCTGGGGCTACAGGCGCCCGACACCATGCCCGGCTAATTTTTTTGTATTTTTTATTAGAGACGGGGTTTCACCATGTTAGCCAGGATGGTCTCGATCTCCTGACCTCGTGATCTACCAGCCTCGGCCTCCCAAAGTGCTGGGATTACAGGCATGAGCCACCACGCACAGCCTACAAATTTTTATAGAAGAAAAAAAACCTATTCTATTGTTAAATATATTGGATAGATTTGATCCCTACACTCTCAGTTGAGGTAACTGCATTCTGTTCATGCCCGCTTTCTGTGTGTGTTGGATAAGGAGCACACCCTGTTTATTTTTTGTGTTTTAGCAGCTGAGCACAGGGGAGGCATTTGATGAATGTAGGAATTAGGAAAGAAGGTAAGAAGAAAGAGTGGAAGAGCCAAGAAAAGGAGTAAAGAGAACATGATGTTAGCTAAACAAGAAATATCACTTTTTTTCTTTTGAGATGAAGGCTCACTCTGTCACCCAGGCTGGAGTGCAGTGGCGAGATCTCAGCTCACCACAACCTCCGCCTCCCGATTCTCCTTCCTCAGCCTCCCGAGTAGCTGGGATTACAGGCATGCGCCACCACGCCCAGCTAATTTTTGTATTTTTAGCAGAACAGGGTTTCTCCATGTTGGTCAGGCTGGTCTCGTACTTCTGGCCTCAGGTGATCCGCCACCTTTGCCTCCCAAAATGCTGGGATTATGGGCATAAACCACCACGCCCGGCCAATACCACACATTCTTATCGAAATGCTATTATTTTACGTGTACTGTTTTCAGCAGGAGAGAGGCCCTATTCTCTGAGATTTCTTATTAATGATGCTAAGGCCAAAACGATGTAGTTTGGGATTAGGAGAAGGAACTGATAAAATGAAAAAATAGATTACATGTCCCCAAAACAAGCAGGAAATATTATTAGTGTGAAAGATTTGTAAGAATTCAACTAAAGAAACCCAGAAAGGGATGATAAAATAACTTAGTAGGTTATGGAAAATGTTAAAAGGATGATAAATGACAGCCTAGGATAACAAAGTAATATGTTAATGGGGAAAAAATGTTGAGAAGTGATTCTGAACTAAAGGAGCATGGAGCACTTGAAGCTATGGATTCTCTGCGGTAGCTAGCAGCTATGTCTCTCATCTGGCGAGGCCTTTCTTTGTGGCTTGCCCTTTCAAAGTGCCACCTAGGCACCCCACTGCAAAACAGAGTGGTGGCACTGGGGTTCCCCTTTTTCCATCTACTGGGGAGAGTCAATGGATTACCTCTTCTGAGCATCTCATATCATGCCCTTCCCATAGCCTAAGGCCACCACTCCTTACAGATGTATTTTGCTCTCTTTGTCCTATGATCCACATTAACTGAACTGTAGGAAAATATGGCTTGTGTTCTCTCCTCCTCCTTGAGAGTTACCAAAACCAGGGCATTCCAACCACAACACTATTGGCATTTCGGACTGGATCATGTTTTGGGCATGGAGGGTAAGGCTGTCTTGTGTATTATAGAATCTTTGGCAGCCTCTCTGGCCCCTGTCCACTGGATGTGATTAGTACACCCCTGGTGTTGATGCTGAAAAATGTGACCAGACACTGCCAAAGTTTCCCTGGGGTAAAAATTACCCCTGGTTGAGAACAACTGTCCTAGATAAAGATTATGCTTATTTTCTCTCCTCATCCAATACCATGCTTTGATTTATTTTACAATGTATTTGCTGGGCTTGCCCTGATTCATTCTCTCACTTGAACCACAGGAAAGAATTCCAGGGTAGTTTAGTTCTTCATTGTGGAACCAACCAGTCCCAAAGGGGGTTGAACAAATTACTTTGGCCTCATCAGCATAAAAATATTTCATAGGATTTTTAACTCTCATTGCACACCACAGAAAAGGATTAATAATCCAATAGTTAAACACAGAACATGTCAAAATGTAATGACATAGTAGTAAAAATATAGTTGAAAATTATAGAAGATATGTTGTTTTTCACTGAAATCATATGGGAAAATATTGGTTAAAAACATGAAGAATTTTTTTTTGGCTTTGTTCTATCAACCACATAGTTATTTCCAGCAAACCTTGCCTTTGAAAATGACTATACAAAGAACATTGTCAAAATCTGGAAGTTTTTTTCTGTTTCCCATAATGGGATATTGTAGAAAATGAACATTAGGGATTACATTCCTAATCCACTCCCCAGTCAATGGTGCAACATGGGACTGCGTAATGTACGCACTTTCATGCAGTCTATTTTAAGCACCCAAGTTTGATGATAAAGAAGTTAATGTGGTTTCCAGTAGTGCCTAACATACCCTCAGGGAGTAGCTCACGCTGGGAGAACCTGGCTCATTATGGATTATTTTGTAGCATCAGTCATGCTATGAGATGACAAGGCTTTATAAGACAAATATTGTGGATCAATCTTCAGAGGCTAGCACTACATGCAGCCAAAAATCCTCATTGGCAGAACAAAACTGAAAGCCCTTAATGAATTCTGTTACCGTGGCAGCATACTGTCAAATTATGCACTAATAGCAAAAGAGCTAGAAAACCACACCAAGAAACCAGCATGCCTTTTGGCAAGCCAGAAATCAGGATCTGGTGCTGAACTTCCAAACATTCTAAAGAAGAGAATTAACATTAGAGTAAGCCAAAATCTTGTGCATACTCTCCAGGTATTTGGGTGTGAATCCTAGAGTAGCTATTTGAATGTTTTTTTTTTCTTTTTTCGTTTCTTTTTTTCTTCCAAATGTAATTAGATGTTAGTGGATTTAACAATAAAAGACATGCCAAAAGGATAATGACTGTCCTTGGGACCAGAGTCATATTTTAAGGAAAAGAGTTCTACTTTAAGCATCAATTCCCATGCTATATTAACCTCTGTAGTTTATGAAAATTATTCCAGGATGTGGAAGAATTTTAAGGCAATTCACATACAGGAAGGGTGACCAGATGTCCTCGATTTTTTAGGAACAAGCCTGTATTTTAAAATTTTTTCCATTGGAATATAACCGTATTAAAATCATTCTCAAACTGAATCATGTTGTAAATCACCTAACATATCACAAAATCAGGTTTAAATATCTACACACACACACACACAAAGCATCTGGAAGAATGAAGATATACAAGTTGTCTGTAAAGTTTCATTTATCTATAGTATGTTTCTCTTAAGCATCTGTTTCAGGGTTGTGTTTCCCAACCAGTTTCCTAAAGTTTTGGAATACACTTTGCAAATTTTGCCTAAAACCCAGCTCTTTCCTTTATTTTTCCTCAAGTTCTCTACATTGCTTCTTCTCTTGTATTTCCCCTTTTATTCCCCAGCAAACTTACAGCTTCTCATATTTCTTCTCCCTGTGTTTTGAAATGAAAAAGTATGGAAATGCAGAAGTGGATTTCAGACTTTGCTCCCTGAAAACCTCAAGGTTTCATCAAGGTGGCTTCTGAAACCACAGGTTGGGAGGGAATATGTAGAGAGGAAAGGGCAGGGCCCTAGGGCCTCCATTCCAACTTCCATGACAGCGATTTTCAAATAATACATCATTTAATGAAATATTTTTATAACTTCAAATAGCTCAACAATAATAGCTCAACACAATGTTATCAAGTAGAGTGTGCCTCTGTAGGGTATTTGACCAAAGGAAAAGCAGTCCTTTAGTGAAAAATAGAAGTATAGAGAATGTTGAAGAACTTCACTGTAGGGGGTGTTTTATTTCATGATTACTCTTCCTTTAACCACCCTGAGTACAATCTAAATCTAAAAATCAGGAACTACCTATTTCCTCCCATTTAATAGTAGCTTCTACTCTCCGAATACCTCTAGCAAGATGGAACACCTTATACTGCCTTAACAGCAGCAAAGCACGGGTGGTACTAGAGTATTTCCATGGAGTAGGAAGATATTTTTAATTACAAAAATACTAAAGATGTAATTATATAGTGAAGCTAAGAATCTAAAATTTATCTGAAATGATATCTCTAGTGTCCCAAAGAAAGACTATATATCTCAGGAATTTCTATAGCTAGAAATAGTTTTTATGGAGAGAAATAAGGTGTCTTTTAAGATATTTTAACTTGATATAGCTTCATTTTCACTTAAAAGTTATACTTTTTATGTATTAGATAAAAATTTAATTATAAAATTAAAAAATATTATAACAATAGATTTTAAAGAGTTGTCCTACATTAATAAAAATGAAGTTTGGGACTCATAGGAAATGTTGTCAAAATGCTAACATTTTGGTAAAGAGCAGAAGTCAATGATTATTAATTTTTATTCAAGTCCTTTAAGTTTAATCTCAAAATAATGACCATTTAATAGCTTTTTGAATAAGAGGCTTCATGATAAAGAAACCAACTAAGTTACTATTTACCTTGGGATCTCTTTCTTGAGCAAATAACTCTTAAACTCTAAAATTTGGTATTGTTTTGCCTGTAACATGAAAGACTACTTCTTAAATTTATTATAGAAATTTTAAAACATTTTATTTTCTTTTAAAAATATTGATTTCTTCAAATCCAAGTTGCGTGATTTAAAAATTAGCATAGTAGATAAATGTATAAAATATTTTAGGTTACACTACATCAGCAGATTTTTGTTGTTGTTGAGACAGAGTCTCACTTTGTTGCTTAGGCTGGAGTGCAGTGGCATGGTCTTGGCTCTTTGCCACCAAGGTTCAAACCATTATCATTGCTCAGCCTCCAGAGTAGCTGGGATTACAACTGCACACAACCATGTCCGGCTAATTCTTGTGTTTTTAGTAGAGACAGGATTTCGCCTCCTGGCCTCAAGTGATCTTTGTGCCACCGAAAGTGTTGCAGTTATAGGCGTTAGTCACTGCGTCCTGCCAATGCTGTCAGATTTTGATTACCGTACCCCACCCCCAAAAAAAGAAGACTGTTAAACAAAATAACATGGTTCCAATTCTGAATTAAATACTTCCTTTTCTATTGTATAAAGTAGAATATATTTTGGCCTGATGTACCTTTTAAAACTGTTTGAAACAGATTACTGGAAAAAGATTTCAATCGCTGCCTTGTGCTCTTAACATTAGCTGGGAGAGGAACAGAAATTAAAATGAATAGAGATAAAATGAAAATGCACAATTACGATGAAATAATATTTGTCCAAATCAAGTCTTAATATAATTAGAGCATGTTTTAGATATTTTCATACAAATAAATACATCTCTTAAGAGTAAACATTTGTTTTATTAAAGCATAGTTTCAGATGATTTTATTTGTGATTTTAGATGTCTAAAGCAAGCCATGTTGTTGCTTTCTGCATTTGGTACATTACAACCATAAAAAGTCAAATTAGCATTTAGGAAATAATTCAAGAAAAAGATTCCTCAATAATATTTGCCCCATTGAGCTGGGTAATTCTTGTAAATTGGTCTTTTGGCCTGAGTGATTTAGATAATTACTTAAGTTCTCTATTTCAGGTTGAATATTCAGATACTACTCAACATCAAACACATGACAAATGATTTATTTTTTCTTCAGAAAATTGATCAAATATTGAGTGAAATAATGTACTTGACCTGTATATTGCAGCATATATTTTCTAATTCTTCAAAAACAGTAAAAATAGTGTCTCTAATTTGATTAGATCTAATTAGATTTTGATTAGTTATTTTTTTTCTCTTGCTTATTTTCAAGTTTGATGAATTAAGAAAGATTTGTTGAAGCAAAGACAATTTTGGATAAACATTAAATCATAAATCTCTAATGAGAATGAAACTAAAACTTCTTTATCCCCTCAATATAAACCAATGATCAGGTTATTTATAAACATTATTGGGGAAAAATGCATTCTTTTTTCCAAATAAGATATTTTTGTTTTTCTGTAATTTAAATTTTCTTCTTTTTCTCAGTAGTATTTAGTAATTTTAATTTCTGATGTACATTGAGAAATAATTTTCACTGCCTTTTATAGTTTTTAATTTATGAAAATAAACTAAAACCACAATAATACAGTTTTAATACTTATTTATGAACATAAAAGAATCTTATTAGCTATTGTAATTTAGACTTTTTTGTATTTTAAATTAACCTATTCATGTTTTTGTGACTTTTTAACAGGCAGTAACTTCAAGGTGTTGTGGTGGATGCAGATTTTTGCTGCAAGGAAATAACAGTAAGTGTTTCTATATATGCAATAACTTTTTAAAAACTACAACCTCTCAATATTTGGAAATTCACTATTGCTTAAATGCATGAAAAAACTTAATATGATTACTTAAATTTTATAATTTTGATAAAATTTATTTACTGTAGTGGTATTTCTCATAGAATTCTAATAGATTAAAAGAAGGTCATTTTAATAATGAAGAAATAGAAACCCATGGCCAATACTTTCCATTTTGTTCATTTTATGTGAGTTTTGCTATGTAAATTTCACTTGTACATTTACATGGATTTTCTCTTTGAATAGCTGACTTACACAGATTCCCAGTTTTCTGTGGGGAACTATTTGATAACTGATTTTCAAATTTTGGATTGGAAACACTTATTTTGCATAACAGCTTCTTTAATTTGAGCCACTCGAATCTTTAATATTTCTGCATGTTAAATAGTTTTCATGCAAATACAAGTCAATAACTCATATTAATTTCACGAAAAGTGAGAAAGGGGCTTCTGTCTCCCAATTAAACTGATGTGATAAAGTGAGGTGGAACAGCTTCTCGGTTTCTCTAAAATGTAATTTTCATAATCGTTTAAATTTATGTTTATTTCAAATGTAAAACATGGGTAACTTTTGTTTTACCTGCCATCTGAGGTTATCTTTGTCACTTCCTTTTCATTAATGTAATTACTTGGGAATTATCTCTATTCCAAATTGAATAGGGAAATATGCTGCAGGCTCTTTGCTCATTTAGGAATTACAGCAATTTAAGATATGAGGTTTCAAATGGAAAATCTCTTTGAAAGGAGAAGATGTGATTCGTTTGCACAGGTATCTGTTTCACTGAAATTTTTAGAGAGAAAAAAATGTGTTCAACATACTGAGTTCTTGATCTTTAAAATAGTTCAGATTTCTGTTATCTTGTCTACTTGGATTGCTGGTGAGTGTTCAGTCTGGCTCTGCCCTGGCTTCTGTTCCCTACTAATACCATTTCCTGACTGGCTTCTTGATTCAACAATTAAACTCTGGTAATATTCGTGCCCAGTGATCTGTACCTTTACATGGCATCCTGGGCCATTACAATATCTTTCATGATTACAATAAATTAAATTTTGTTTTTTGTAGAATAGATAACGATGATTATGCTTACAAAATACCTACATGGCTCATTCAGAGATGTGCTGTATTACAAAAGAAATGACTTTCTATTTTGGGGATTATAACTTTGCTATTTGATTAATATAGCTGGAAATAAGGGTTTTGGTAATAAAGTATTTTAATTTTTAGAGAGAATTAGCTGTATAAGAGCCTAAACAGAATATAAAATTATTGGCAAAATAAATAACTCAAACTACTTCTCTTACTGTGGGCAGGGAAGATAAGAAAGGGCAGAGAAAATACCCTCATAAACAAGAAGTATGAAGAAATTCATCTCTTTTGTTTAAGGCTTAATTGCCTTTTAATTGTCTCATCTCCTCATTCCATTTCTTTTATTATTATTATTATACCTTAAGCCCTGGGATACATGTACAGAACGTGCAGGTTTGTTACACAGGTATACATGTGCCATGGTGGTTTGCCGCACTCATCAACCCATCATCTACATTAGGTATTTCTCCTAATGCTATCCTTCCCATTGCCCCCCAACCCCCAACAGCCCCAGTGTGTGATGTTTCCCTCCCTGTGCCCATATGTTCTCGTTATTCAACTCCCACTTATGAGTGAGAACATGTGGTGTTTGGTTTTATGTTCCTGTGTTAGTTTGCTGAGAATGATGGTTTCCAGCTTCATCCATGTCCCTACAAAGGACATGAATGAACTCATTGTTTTTCATGGCTGCATAGTATTCCATGGTGTATATGTGCCACATTTTCTTTATTCAGTCTAACATTGATGGACGTTTGAGTTGGTTTCAAGTATTTGCTATTGTGAACAGTGCTGTAATAAACATACATGTGCATGTGTCTTCATAGTAGAATGATTTATAATCCTTTGGGTATATAGCCAGTAATGGGATTGCTGGGTCAAATGGTATTTCTAGTTCTAGATCCTTGAGGAATTGCCATACTGTCTTCCACAATGGTTGAACTAATTTACACTCCCACCAACAGTGTAAAAGCATTCCTATTTCTCCACATACTCTCTAGCATCTGTTGTTTCCTGACTTTTTAATGATCGCCATTCTAAGTGGAGTATGATGATATCTCATTGTGGTTTTGATTTGCATTTCTCTAATGATTAGTGACAATGAGCTTTTTTTAATATGTTTGTTGGCCGCATAAATGTCTTCTTTTGAAAAGTGTCTGTTCATATCCTTCACCCACTTTTTGATGGGGTTGTTTTATTCTTGTAAATTTGTTTAAGTTCCTTGTAGATTCTCGATATTAGCCCTTTGTCCAGATGGATAGATTGCAAAAATTATCTCCCATTCTGTAGGTTGCCTGTTCACTCTGATGATAGTTTCTTTTGCCGTGCAGAAGCTCTTTAGTTTAATTAGATCCCATTTGTCAATTTTGGCTTTTGTTGCAATTGCATTTGTGTTCTAGTCATGAATCTTTGCCCATGCTTATGTCCTGAATGGTATTGCCTAGGTTTTCTTCTAGGGTTTTTATGATTTTAGGTCTTAGGTTTAAATCTTTAATCCATCTTGAGTGAACTTTTGCATAAGGTGTAAGGAAGGGGTCTAGTTTCACTTTCTTGCATATATCTAGCCAGTTTTCCCAACATCATTTATTAAATAGGGAATACTTTCCCCATTGCTTGTTTTTGTCAGGTTTGTCAAGGATCAGATTGTTGTAGATGTGTGGTGTTATTTCTGCGGCCTTTGTTTTGTTCCATTGGTCTATCTGTTTTGGTACCAGTACCATGCTGTTTTGGTTACTGTAGCCTTATAGTATAGTTTGAAGTCAGGTAGTGTGAAGCCTCCAGCTTTGTTCTTTTTGCTTAGGATTGTCTTGGCTATACGAGCTGTTTTTTGGTTCCACGTGAAATTTAAAGTAGTTTTTTCTAATTCTGTAAAGAAAGTTAATGGTAGCTTGATGGGAATAGCATTGAGTCTGCAAATTACTTTGGGCAGTATGGTCATTTTCACAATATTGATTCTTCCTATTCATGAGCATGGAATGTTTTTCTATTTGTGTTCTGTCTTATTTCCTTGAGCAGTGGTTTGTAGTTCTCTTTGAAGAGTTACTTCACATTGCTTGTAACTTGTATTCGTAGGTATTTTATTCTCTTTGTAGCAATTGTGAATGGGAGTTTGCTCATGATTTGGCTCTCTATTATTGGTGTACAGGAACGCTTGTGATTTTTGCATATTGATTTTGTATTCTGAGACTTTGCTGAAGTTGCTTATCAGCTTAAGGAGTGACTGGGCTGAGATGATGGTGTTTTCTAAATATACAATCATGTCATCTGAAGAGATAACTTGACTTCCTCTTTGAATATTCTTTATTTCTTTCTCTTGCCTGATTCCCCTGGCCAGAACTTCAAATACAATGTTGGATAGGAGTGGTGAGAGTGGGCATCCTTGTCTTGTGCCAGATTTTAAAGGAAATGCTTCCAGCGTTTGCCCATTCAGTATGATATTGGCTGTGGGTTTGTCATAAATAGCTCTTATTATTTTGAGATATGTTCCATCAGTACCTAGTTTATTGAGTGTTTTTAGCATGAAGGGGTGTTGAATTTTATTGAAGGCCTTTTCTGCATCTATTGAGATAATCATCTGGTTTTTGTCATTGGTTCTGTTTATGTGATGGATTATGTTTATTGATTTGCATATGTTTAACCAGCCTTGCATCCCAGGAATGAGGCCAACTTGATCGTGGTGGATAAACTTTTTGACGTGCTGCTGGATTCGGTTTGCCAGTATTTTATTGAGGACTTTTGCATCGATGTTCATCAGGGATATTGGCCTGAAATTTTCTTTTTTTGTTGTGTCTCTGCCAGGTTTTGGAATCAGGATGATGCTGGCCTCATAAAATTAGTTAGGGAGGAGTCACTGTTTTTCTATTGTTTAGAATAGTTTTAGAAGGAATGGTACCAGCTCCTCCTTGTACCTCTGGTAGAATCTGGCTGTGAATCCATCTGGTCCTGGGCATTTTTGGCTGGTAGGCTATTAATTACTGCCTCAATTTCAGAACTTGTTACTGGTCTATTGAGGGATTCGGCTTCTTCCTGGTTTAGCCTTAGGAGGGTGTATGTGTCCAGAAATTTATCCATTTCTTCTAGATTTTCTAGTTTATTTGTGTAGAGGGGTTTATAGTATTCTCTGATGTTAGTTTGTATTTCTGTGGGAATAGTGGTGATCTCCCCTTTATCATTTTTTATTGTGTCTATTTGATTCTTCTCTCTTATTAGTCTGGCTAGCAGTCTATCTATTTTGTTAATCTTTTCAAAAAAACAGCTCCTGGATTCCTTGACTATTTGAAGGGTTTTTCGTGTCTCTGTCTCCTTCAGTTCTGCTCTGATCTTAATTATTTGTCTTCTCCTTTTTGAATTTGTTTGCTTTTGCTTCTCTAGTTCTTTTAATTGTGATGTTAGGGTGTTGAATTTTTATCTTTCCTGCTTTCTCCTGTGGGCATTTAGTGCTATAAATTTCCCTCTAAACACTGCTTTCGCTGTGTCCCAGAGATTCTGGTACGTTGTGTCTTTGTTCTCATTGGTTTCAAGGAACTTTGTCATTTCTGCCTTAATTTCATTACTTACCCAGTAGTCATTCAGGAGCAGGTTGTTCAGTTTCCATACAATTGTGCAGTTTTGAGTGAGTTTCTTAATCTTGAGTTCTAATTTGATTGCACTGTGGTGTGAGAGACTGTTATGATTTCCATTCTTATGCATTTGCTGAGCAGTGTTTTACTTCCAATTATGTGGGTCAATTTTAGAATAAGTGTGATGAGGTGCTGAAAAGAATGTATATTCTGTTGATTTCAGGTGCAGAGTTCTGTAGATGTCTATTAGGTCTGCTTGGTCCAGAGCTCAGTTCAAGTCTTGAATATCCTTGTTAATTTTCTGTCTCGTTGATCTGTCTAATATTGACAGTGGGGTGTTAAAGTCTCTCACTATTATTGTGTGGGAGTCTAAGTCTGTTTGTAGGTCTCTAAGAACTTGCTTTATGAATCTGGGTGCTCCTGTATTGGGTGCATATATATAGGATAGTTAGCTCTTCTTGTTGCATTGATCCCTTTATTATTATGTAGTGCCCTTCTTTGTCTTTTTTGATCTTTGTTGGTTTAAAGTCTGTTTTATCATAGACTAGGATTGCAACTTCTGTGTTTTTTTTTTTTGTTTTTTTTTTTTTTTGCTTTCCATTTGCTTGGTAAATATTCCCCCTTGCCTTTATTTTGAGTCTATGTGTGTCTTTGCATGTGAGATGGGTCTCCTGAATACAGCACACCGATCCTTTGGAGGAGAAGGGGCATTCTGGTTGTTGGAATTTTCAGCCTTTTTATGCTGATTTTTCCTCATCTTCATGGATTTATCTACTTTTGGTCTTTGCTATTGGTGACCTTTGGATGGAGTTTTTGCATGGTCATCCTTTTTGTTGACGTTGATGCTATTGCTTTCTGTTTGTTAGTTTTCCTTCTAACAGTCAGGCCCCTCTTCTGCAGGTCTGCTGGAGTTTGCTGGGGGGCCACTCCAGACCCTCTTTGCCTGGGTATCACCAGCAGAGGCTGCAGAACAGCAAAGATTGCTGCCTGCTCCTTCTTCTGGAAGCTTCGTCCCAGAGGGACACCCACCAGATGCCAGCTCGAGCTCTCCTGTAAAAGGTGTCTGTCGACCCCTGCTGGGAGGTGTCTCCCCATCAGGAGGTGCAGGGGTCAGGGACCCACTTGAAGAGGCTGTCTGTCCCTTAGCAGAGCTCAAGCACTGTGCAGGAGATCTCCTGAGCTCTTCATAGCCAGCAGGCAGGAATGTTTAAGTCTGCTGAATCTGGGCCCACAGCCAACCCTTCCCCCAGGTACTCTGTCCCAGGGAGATGGGAGTTTTATCTCTCAGCCATTGACTGGGGTTGCTGCCTTTCTTTCTGAGATTCCCTGCCCAGAGAAGAGGAATCTAGAGAGACAGTCTGGCTACAGCGGCTTTGTAGTACTGTGGTTGGCTCCGCCCAGTCTGAACTTCCAGGGGCTTTGTTTACACTGTGAGGGTTAAAGACCACCTACCCAAGCCTCAGTAATGAGGACGCCCCTCCCCACCACCAAACCCGAGCGTCCCAGGGCGACTTCAGACTGCTGTGCTGCCAGCGAGAATTTCAAGCCAGTGGATCTTAGCTTGCTGGGCTCCATGAGGGTGGGATCTGCTGAGCTAAACCACTTGGCTCTCTGGCTTCAGCCCCCTTTCCAGGGGAGTGAATGCTTCTGTCTCACTAGAGTTCCAGGTGCCACTGGAGTATGAAAAAAACACTCCTGCAGCTAGCGTGGCGTCTGCGCAAACGTCCGCCCAGCTTTGTGCTTGAAACCCAGGGCCCTGGTGGTGTAGGCACCAGAGGGAATCTCCTGGGATGCAGGTTGTGAAGACCACGGAAAAAGTGTAGTATCTGGGCCAGAGTGCACTGTTCCTCATGGCACAGTCCCTCACGGCTTCCCTTGCCTAGGGGAGGCAGTTCCCCAACCCCTGCACTTCCCAGAGGAGGCAACACCCCACCCTGCTTCTGCTTGCCCTCCGTGGGCTGCACCCACTGTCTAACCAGTCCCAGTGAGATGAGTCAGGTAACTCAGTTGGAAATGCAGAAATCACCTGCCTTCTGCTTTGGTCTTGCTGGGAGCTGCAGACCAGAGCTGTTCCTATTTGGCCATCTTGCCTGGGAACCCTCTCCTCATTCACAGAAATTCACTGCTGTAGAACTAAGTGCCGATCACCAGCAAGGATGCGTATTTTATAACATTGTAACTGGTTTAGTTCATTCTTCCAAGAAAATGTTTCTGGCATGTTTATATCTTCACATCATGTTTACATGCTTTCCAGGAACAATCGAATATAAATACATGTATGTATTTGCATATACACATGTGCACATACACGTATATATAAGCAAAATCATGTTGTTTTAGGACCCCCAAATAGGACGCTTTGAATACACAAAGAATTTTATTTATCTCTGTAGTATTCTAATTTTCTTTTTATGTCTAAATCCTCTGTCTCAGTTTGTTTTAATTATGTCATTTACTCATGGATTTAACAACTCTTGAGTGGATAGGTAGATGGTCTCATGCACCAGAAATGTAGGAGGGAATATTAAGTTCCTGTTCCCTAGTTGCCCGCAGGCTGCTGGTGGGAACATAAACATTTAACAATTTCAGTTCATTGTGGTAGAAGTCTGAATATAGTGAGTAGGAAGTAGAGAGGTGGGAAACCATGTCATCCTTGAGGGCTAAAGCAACATTTTCTGGAGAAGGCATTTCTTGAACCACAGAAGATGTATATAACTGAAATAATGGTGGTGGCGGCGGCGGCGGTGGTGGTGGTAGTGGTAGTGCTGTTTGTGTTTGTGTCAAAGTGGAGGCAAGGAGTGAAGGGTGAGGACTGGGAGGAAGAGGCTGTAGCAATATGGCTATATAGAAAAGGAAGGCTATGTATCTAGTACGTAGCAAGATCAAGATTACAGGAAAGCATTACATGCTCAAGGAGCATAGAATAAATGTTGCAGAGCGGCAGGAAATGAGAGAATTAGAGCAGAAAATTACCTGTGCTGAGGAGTTCGCATTTTATTTAATTTTTTCTCCAGAAAACAAAAGGCAGTCCTAGTGGATTTTACAACAGTTAGGAACATTGAAATTGCATTCAGGAAATACCAACTGAGCAGCAGTTTTGAAGAAGGATCAAGGAAGGTGGCGAGGAAGCAGCAGAAATGGAGATAGGAAAGCCAGTTAGGAAACTGTAGTAGTTGTTCCAAGAAATAAGTGATGATGGACTGATCAAAGGGAGTGATGTGGGGGTAGAGTAGAAAGATGAGAAAAACTGTAGCTTTGAACTGTGTAGACTGGGATATTTATTTCATTTATCTGTCCTGTTTGAAGTAGCAAACCTACAGTTCAATTACTGATTGGGAATCCACTGAAAATGGGAATGGGTTGAGGGAGAAGAGGGGCTAATTTTAAACTTAATAATTGCAAGAGCAGAAAGATATATTAATAATTGAATTTAGGGTCCTGAACGCTTTCTCTCGTTCCCTAGAGGTACTAGGAGTGATTGTGAAGCCCGGTTTAGAACCCAGGCAGAACCAGCTGGCTATCATGACTATGACCATTTGTCCCATCTCCCATATACTGTCCCACATGGTCATCACTAGCCTCATGTGACTATTAAAATTAATTTAAATTAAACAAATTTGCAAAGTCTTTACTTGCACTTGTCACATTTCAAATTCTCAAATGTCACATCTCAAATTCTCAATAGGCTACCTGATCGGTTGGCACAGATGTCACGACAGATCAGACCAGACAACACAATTCTAGATTGTTAGAGCACTCATGAAAGAATACAGTTTTGAATCACAAAATTAAACACACAGCTAAGTATATTTTTACATATATATCTTTCTAACACTTTTAGAAGTAGAGAAACTTAATGATCATATTTTCATTCCAGAGTCGGGTCTGGTAAATAACACCTGAATCTTAAATGAGAAAAATTTAACTCCTTGAGTTCATAATTCAAATATTTTTCTTTTTCCTCAGTATGAGGCATAACTAAAAGCTACCCTGGCTCCTATAATTGACAAAAATCCCATGTAACAAATCAAAGGGGCCTCTGTAGGACAAGACAGTTTTTTTCAAAGTATCTTATTTTCTTAATGTTTTTTTCAGAATCACAATTTCTGTTTTTAAATTCACTATTAAAATTCATTGATGCCGGCTGGGCGCGGTGGCTCATGCCTGTAATCCCAGCACTTTGGGAGGCCGAGGCAGGCAGATCACGAGGTCAGGAGATCGAGACCATCCTGGCTAACACGGTGAAACCCTGTCTCTACTAAAAATACAAAAAAAGAATTAGCCATGCGTGGTGGTGGGTGCTTGTAGTCCCAGCTACTCGGGAGGCTGAGGCAGGAGAATGGCGTGAATCCAGGAGGCGGAGCTTGCAGTGAGCCGAGATGGCGCCACTGCACTCCAGCCTGGGTGACAGAGCGAGACTCCGTCTCAAAAAAAAAAAAAAAAAAAAACCTCATTGATGCCAGCTCTCAGCAAAAGATAACACTTGAAATGACAGAATCTTATTACAGTGCAATTTCTAGTGCTCAGTGTGTAAAATATTGTTCACCACCCCTGACCCCTTAAAATATATGAGGCCACGGAAATCTAAAATGTCAATCTTTAATAACAGAGGTGCCAAATGATGGAATCTTTTATTTCTAAGGCAAATATACTTTGATCTTATAGGGAAAAATAAAGCTGCTTGCTATTTTAATTGCACACAACCTGAGTTCATTAAATGTTGTCTGTAGGTTAAGGGATGTTTTGCACCTGGTAGCATGCTCATTATAAACAGATTATTTGATGTTCCTTTACCCTTATTTGAAAATGAGATATTTAGGGGGAAGATCAGCTGGAAATAATGTAATGAAGGAAGGAGTGATAGCTAGGGTTAATTGATAACTCCATTCCTAGCCTATTCTTCACAGAACCCTCTCCATGATATCGTTTACTGGCTATAAGCTTTTTGCATTTGCATATTTGTCTAACACTATACATTTTATATGTATCACATCATCTTTCAGACCAAACAATTGTACATTGTACTCTTTTTTCATTTTTATATATATTTTTTGAGACAGAGTCTCACTCTGTCGCCCAGGCCAGAGTGCACTGGTGGGATCTCGGCTCACTGCAACCTCCGCCTTCCAGGTTCAAGCGATTCTCATGCCTCAGCCTCCCAAGTAACTAGGATTACAGGCATGTGTCACTGCGCCTGGCTAATTTTTGTAGTTTTAGCAGAGACAGGGCTTTACCATGTTGACCAGGCTGGTCTTGAACTGACCTCAAGTGATCCACCTGCCTCGGCCTCCCAAACATTGTACTCTCTCTTGTAATTGAAGAGAAGTTTACTAGTGCTTTTGTCTAATTCAATCCCAAAATTTTGAATTTTAATTCTCCTGTGTCAGAAATAGTTTCATGATTGTTCTCCTTGTTGATATATTCCTCTTCTTCCTATGCAAATTATTTTCATCATATCATTTTTTTCTTTTTTTTTTCTCAAAATCCTTCAGATGGCACATTCAACTTGCAGAATAAAGTTTTGCCCTTAGCCTAGCATGCAAAGCCCTTCTACCCTGTCCCAGTCTACAGCGATGTACACCTAGTCACTTCATAGATGCTTTACTACTGTTCTTCTAGTTATCTTCAACTTGGTAAGGACACTCACTCCTATGACTGCCTCCTCTCAGCCTTTCTTCTTTTTCTCTATTCCAAGCCCTTCAGCCTTCAAATCACGTTTTCAGGGAGCCCTAGTCTCTAATAGTCCAATTTCACCCAATATTCCTCACTTTTCATGGAGTTTATTAATTTGATACATCTAAATACTCCCTTGTGACCATTCTTGAAATGAAATTTAATTAATGATAAAGACTTATGTAAGTCTATTTGTCATGTCCCCCTTAGCTTGCTTGAGGGCAGTTGCCACGTAATAAACTTGTGAGATTGTATTGGCAAGGGTGCACTGTAAGTATTTGTTGATTGAGAATTCAAAGAACAGATAATTTAACTTGTGTGCCTGGCCAGTTCACTGATCCATACTGACCTTAGATGCAAAATAGACAGAATTAATGAAATATTGTTGTCCTTTTTATTGTGCTTAAGAATGCAGGGACAAGGGATTTTTGTCTTCGAATCTCCAAAGAGCTCTAAGATCCATAAATATTCATACTCTTTGTCGAAAGACCAGTCTGTTTCTAAACTAACATTTATGTGTTCATGCAGTTACTTTTGAAAAGAATGTGGATTTGTATTTACCTGGCTATAAATATTAAATCATCTGAAATAACTAGTTCTGTGTTAATTTAAAATGAAAATTTTATTCTGAGAGAATAAAAACAACATATTTTATTGTTTTAATCCCGTTTTTCAATAAAAAATGAGAGACTTTGCACCCAATGGAGACTTCACTTCAGTGACTTCAAAGCTAATGGCGGTACCCTTCAGAAGATCAACTTTTATGTTGAAAAATAACCACCACAAGGCAAAATATTTGTATTTGTAGGGATCCATTCCTTTGGATTAAAACAAGCAAAACAACACAAAGAGATAGATGAATCTAGATAATCAGAAAGATAGATGTCACCCTTCTTTCTCCTTTCCTGCTCTCACTATCCCAACACTCCTTCTGAATTATGCTTTGGTGCAAAAATCATTGTCCTATATGTATTTGTAAGAAATAGTTCTGTCACAGGATCCTAAAGGTATCACTTTGCCAGCTTGAAACCTCTGTGACCAGCAGCCCCTCAACTTGAGTTTTGCTCACACCCACTGGGCTCGTTTTACCTACTTGGTTCGACAGGCTGCGCTTGGCTTGTGCTACCAGCCTAGATCCTACAACCGCCAAGGATGAGCAAGGTGCGGAGTGGCAAAGGGGTGTGTGAGTGAGCAAACGTGGGGTCTAGCCACTGCCCACAGCCAGGCACTGACAGAGGTGCCGGCTCTGTATGAGGCTGCGGCTGTACCAGATGTACCACAAGTGGCCTCTGCTGTGGGCACCAGCATCTGGACAAGGAGAATGCAGTGGCACCCAAATGTCAGAGACACCAGGAACTGCAGAGCCCCAAAGAGAGTGTTACAGCATGTCACAGCCTTGGCTCAGGGAGCCCTAAGGTCTGGGCTCTCAGAAGGGGCACAGTTCTTCTCTCCTTCTTGTCACCTGCAGAGTGGCAAGGGGGTGGCGGGGGTGGGTGGGGTTGTTGCCAGGGGGTGTGGTTCAGCCCATTTGTGTTACAGCTCTTTCACTCCCAACACGCTGCTCTAGCCTGGGGCTCCTGGGCTGGCCAGCCCCACCACTGCTTCCCGTTATATGGGGCAGCTGCCTGGCAATGGTGGAAGGTGGGAGGGCTATAGTGTTAAAGCATCTCTGGCTCAGGAAATCCTGCGGTCTTGGCCCCCACAAGGATCACCACTCTTCTCTCCCACAGTCCAGGAGCGTGCTACCACCCACAGCTTGGTGAGCCAGCCAGGAACATGTTACAGCTCTTTTCAGCCCTGCTGTTTAATGGGTCCTGAGTTCTTGTCCCACATCCAGGAAGAATGAGGTTACATGGACAACTGGAGGGTGAGCAAGGCAGAGAGGAGCTTTATTGAGTGACAGAACAGCTCTCAGGAGACCCTAATTGGGAAGCTACTGTTTACAGGCAGGTCATCCCAACGAGTGTCTTGAGTCTGGCTGAGTCAGGGGTTTTTATAGGCTTAGAATGGAGAAAGTGCATCCTGATTGGTCCATGGATGGCCATTGGGTGGACCTGGAAAAGCACCACCTGATTGGCTGAAAGGCATCAATGAGGTTCTCACTTCCGGTATGAACTCTACCTTGAACTGGCAGCTTGGCCCTCAGGCTTCAGGTCATGCCTGGCTCGAAGGTGGGGTTTCACTGGGGACCCGCTCTTTCCTGCCTGGGAACCTGTCTACCTCCCACCACGATCAAGATGCCGTCCGTGGCACCCACTGAGGCTGTCCCTGCTGAGGAGCACCCACAGGCCTACGCAGAGCTGGCCTCAGTCCCCTGGCCTCCCTCCAATGCTCATTGGTGCCCACAGCCTAGAGGGGGCTGAGGCGGCAGGAGGCTGGTATGTCCGCACCACTGCAAGCATGCACACACCTAGCTGGGTCGTGACAGTGCCCAGGTTCGGCCACAACTTTGCTCCATGTTGGAGCAGGTGCCCAGAGTGGGGAGAGGCCAGGGAGTGGGAGCAGGCACTTCCGAACCTGCTGAAACAGGGGACTTCCCTGGTCCCCCAGTTAAGTATGCACAGGGCACAGGGATGCCCAGGTCTGAAGCTACAACTGGGCTGCTTAGGAGCATGGGCTCCCACCCCATCAACTCTGTAGGACACAGGGCTCCCACTGGGATCCCAGCCCACACCACCTCCGTGGAGCGCGCAGCCCCAGCCGCGCCTCTCACACTGTAGCTGGCATCCTTGCAACGGTTGCTCCAGACGGGCTGCCACTGCCATTAGCTCAATAAAATGGAATTCAGTATTTATTATGCAGATACTAGTTATGAAAAGAGGATTGGAGTCAGACATACCAGGCTTTAAATTTGGTCTCTGCTAATTTCTAGTCATGCAAACTTGGAAAAGTTAGGTAAGCATTTTGAGCCTCATATCACTTTCTTAGTAACAGTAATTACTTATCTTATACGGGGTTATAAAGATCAAAATAAGGTTGTATGAACCAGTTACTTAGGAACAGGTTAGTGTACAGCATGTCCTAAATAAAATGTCCATGCAGACATAACTGCAGTTGTTGCGGACATTGTTCACCTAGGAAAAGCTATGGAAGGAACTACTCTTGAGTCTCATTCCCAGGGTAGGGGTTCAAGTCCAGACCAGCCAGTCTAATGTTAATTTGGTTAATACCCTGTCTCCAGCAGCTTTCTGTAATTTTGTTTTCTCTTGGCTCCTATGAAAACACTGAGCCAAATTTTAACTCCCTCAAAGCAATAGTAGAAAGCTTTGGGGCATATAATTTTAGTTACTAAACCTGTCTTTTTCTTATTATTTAAAAATCCTATTTTATATATTGTTTACTTATATTTATATGTCAGATATTTATATTGTACATTTTCTAATTTTATACTTAATTTTGCTGAAAATTTTTACTGTTTTATAAGTGTCTAGGTTTTGGGTAAGAGATAAATAATTTATCTCTTACCTAGGTGTATAGAATATTGATTTTAAAAGTAGGCATTATTCTTTGTAAGTTTTATATATATATATATATATATATATAAAACAGTGAGGTTTGTGACAATTTGAGAAAACTCACAGGCAAATAACAGGAATATCAGAAAAATATCAAAAATTAAGAAATATCTTGAAACTAAGAAAAAGGTATGTTATAAATCCATAAAATATATGTAGACACTAGTCTATTTTATCATTTACTACATAAAATATACACATATCAATTATAGAAAGCTAAAATTTATCAAAACTTACGCACACAAACATAGACCATACATGATGTCATTGCAGTCAATGTAAGGCTTCTGTCAATGGTAGGCTATTAGTAGGTAAGTTTTTAAGGAGTCAAAAGCTGGATGCAAATTTCCAACTGTGCAAAGAGGTCAGAGCCCCTAACAGCTGAATTATTCAAGGGTCAACCATAGCTGGAAATGTGGATTACAAAGTACCTTCTTCAATGCGATGGACCACTGAGGGCTCATATTTATTCTTAGATTAGCTGTCTTGATATGTCCTTGTATGCTAAGAACCTATAGAATTCCAAATCTGCAAATAGATACATACAAACCTTCTGAAGTATTTTATTCGCCCAATTCAAGAAACATATTCTTCATTAAAATTTCCACACCTTTAGTCTGTTTTGTGTTCTTTTATAATGTAAATGATGAATTTATTGATAATGCCTAGCAGAGTGTGAAATTTCTATTGTGAATAATATAGTCTAAGCATAATCAAAACTGTAATAGGGAAAATGCTGTCCTTCTAGTTGCTAGGGTACTGGCTGGGAGTATAATAAGCACAGATGATAATGATATAATTTTATGCCAGTCAGCTGATAAGTGATGCCAACTTACTGTAATAATCATTTTGTAATATATTAATATAGCCATCAATAACCTAAAGCTTTGTAAAACTTTAATTTCTAGATCTAAGAAGAAAATGTGTATACTTTATATTGACCATATTTCTAGATATGAGAATAAGTCAATAATATTGATGCAATTGTATGTTTTCCTATTTTCCATTAGAATGTTTCTAACATACTGCATGAAAATTAAGGATTCATAATTTCATTATATTTTCAGTATATTTAGAAAACTTAAGTATGATTAACGAAATAAAGACCTAAGAATTCCAAACATCATTTTAAAGTCTTGATTTATTAATTTTGTTTGCCCTGTTAGAATTCTTCACAAGGCATTCTTATGTTAAATAAATTATTGGGGTATTGTAATTTAAATTATAAATTTAGTTTAAAAAGAAAAACACATAAAGGCATTTGGCCAAGAATAATCTTGTTATTGTTGCTGAGAAAGTCTAATTTATTTAAGGTCACAAAATCAAAGTTTTTACGACCAGTCTCTTTTCTTTCCAGTAAGCAAATAACAATTTGACTCCTTTTTGGGGAAGGAATACTGGAGAACTTGTCTCAGTAAGTCTTTCCTATTGCTATTTTTAAAATAAAAGCTATAGCATTATCTTTGTTTTCACTAGCTCCTACATTAAAATCCATAAGTCATTGTACGTTGAGTAACAGTACTTAAAAAAAAATTCAAATCAGCATATTTCAAGTATTAGATTTTAGGCAAGAATTACTACTTTTTTTCCCCATAAGTTATTGGGGTACAGGTGGTATTTGGTTACATAAGTAAGTTCTTTAGTGGTGATTTGTGAGATTTTGGTGCACCCATCACCCGAGCAGTATACACTGCACCATATTTGTAGTCTTTTATCCCTCGGCCCCTCCCAGTCTTCCCCCCAAGTCCCCAAAGTCCATTGTATCATTCTTATGCCTTTGCATCCACATAGCTCAGCTCCCACATGTCCATGAGAACATACGATGTTTGGTTTTCTGTTCCTGAGTTACTTCACTTAGAATAATAGTCTCCAGTCTCACCCAGGTCACTGCAAATGCTGTTAGTTCATTCCTTTTTATGGTATTCCATCATATACCAGTTTTTTATCCACTCGTTGATTGAAGGGCTACATTAGGGTTGGTTCCATGATTTTGCAATTATGAATTGTGCTTCCACAGACATGTGTGTGCAAGTATCTTTTTCAAATAATGACTTCTTTTCCTCTGGGTAGATACCCAGTAGTGGGATTGATGGATCAAATGGTAGTTCTACTTTTAGTTCTTTAAAGAACCTCCACACTGTTTTCCATAGTGGCTGTGCTAGTTTACATCCCCACCAGCCGTGAAGAATGGTTCTCTGTTTGCCGCATCCACACCAACATCTGCTGTTTTTTGATTTTTTTATTATGGCCATTCTTGCAGGAGTATGGTGGTATTGCATTGTGGTTTCAATTCACATTTCCCTGATTGTTAGTGATGTTGAGCATTTTTTCACATGTTTATTAGCCACTTGTATATCTTCTTTTGAGAATTGTTCATGCCCTTAGCACACTTTTTGATGGGGTTGTTTGTTTTCTTTCTTGCTGATTTGTTTGAGTTCGTTGTAGATTGTGGATATTAGTCCTTTGTCAAATGTATATATGGTGGAGATTTTCCCCCACTCTGTGGGTTGTCTGTTTACTCTGCTGACTGTTCTTTTGCCGTGCAAAAGCTCTTTAGTTTCATTAGGTCCCAGCTATTTATCTTTGTTTTTATTGTGTTTACCTTTGGGTTCTTGGTCATGAAATCCTTGCCTAAGCCAATGTCTAGAAGAATTTTTGTAGTTTCAGGTCTTAGGTTTAAGGCCTTGATCCAGCTTGAGTTTATTTTTTTGCATAAGGTGAGAGATGAGGATCCAGTTTCATTCCCCTACATGTGGCTAGCCAATTATCCCAGCACTATTTGTTGAAAAGGGTGCCCTTTCCCCACTTTATGTTTTTGTTTGCATTGTTGAAGATCAGTTGGCTGTAAGTATTTGGGTTTATTTCTGGGTTCTCTATTCTGTTCCATTGGCCTATGTGCCTATTTTTATACCTGTACCATGCTGTTTTGGTGATTATGGTCTTAAAGTATAGTGTGATGCCTCCAGATTTGTTATTTTTGCTTAGTCTTGCTTTGGATATGCAGGCTCTTTTTTGGTTCCGTATGAATTTTAGAATTGTTTTTTCTAAACTTGTGAAGAATGATGGTGGTATTTTGATAGGGATCGCACTGAATTTGTAGACTACTTTTGGCAGTATGGTCATTTTCAAAATATTGATTCTACCCATCCATGAGCATGGGATGGGTTTCCATTTGTTTGTATCATCCATGATTTCTTTCAGCAATGTTTTTTTAGTTTTCCTTCTAGAGGTCTTTCGACTCCTTGGTTAGGTATATTCCCAAGTATTTTATTTTTTGCAACCATTGTAAAAGGGGTGGAGTTGTCAATTTGATTCTCTGCTTGGTCGCTCTTGGTGTATAGAAGAACTACTGATTTGTGTACATTAATCTTGTATCTGGAAACTTCGCTGAATTCTTTTATCAGTTCTAGGAGCTTTATGGAGGAGTCCTTAGGGTTTTCAAGGTAAACAATCATATCATCAGCAAACAGTGACAGTCTGACTTTCTCTTTACCGATTTGCATGCCCTTTATTTCTTTCTCTTGTCTGATTGCTCTGACTAGGGCTTCCAGTAGTATGTTGAAGAGGAGTGGTGGGAGTGGACATCCTTGTGTTGTTCCAGTTCTCAGAGGGAATGCTTTCAACTTTTCCCCATTCAGTATTATGTTGGCTGTGGGTTTGTCATAGGTGGCTTTTACTACATTAAGGTATGTCCCTTGTATGCCAATTTTGCTGAGAGTTTTACTCATAAAGGGAGGCTGGATTTTGTTGAATACTTTTTCTGCATGTATTGAGATGATCATGTGATTTTTGTTTTTAATTCTGTTTATGTGGTGTACCACATTTATTGACTTGTGTATGTTAAACCATCCCTGGTGTAAAACCCAATTAATCATGGTGGATTATCTTTTTGATATGTTATTGGATTCGGTTAGCTAGTATTTTGTTAAGGATTTTAGCCTCTATATTCATCAAGGATATCAGTCTGTGGTTTTATTTTGGTTATGTCCTTTCTTCGTTTTGGTATTAGAGTGATGCTGGCTTCATAGAATGAATTAGGGAGGGTTCCTTCTTTCTCTATCTTGTGGAATAGTGTCAGAAGGATTGGTACCAATTCTCTGAATGTCTGGAATTCTGCTGTGAATCTGTCTGGTCCTGGACTTTTTTTTGTTGGTAATTTTTAAATTACCATTTCAATCTCACTGCTTGTTATTGTTCTGTTCAGGGTATCTAATTCTTCCTGATTTAAGCTATGAGGGTTGTATTTTTTCAGGAATGGATCCATCTCTTCTAGGTTTCTAGTTTATGTTCATAAAGGTGTTCATAGCAGCCTTAAATGATCTTTCGTATTTCGGTGGTGTCAGTTGTAATATCTGCTGTTTTGTTTCTTAATGAGGTTATTTGGATTTTCTCTCTTCTTTTCTTGGTTAATCTTGGTAATGGTCTATCAATTTTATTTATCTTTTCAGAGAACCAGCTTTTTGTTTAATTTATCTTTTGTACTTTTGCTGTTTCAATTTCATTTAGTTCTGCTCTGATCTTGGTTATTTCCTTTCTTCTGCTGGATTTGGGTTTGGTTTGTCCTTGTTTCTCTACTTCCTTGAGATGTGACCGTAGAGTGTCAGTTTGTGCTCTTTCAGTTTTTGGTAGGCCTTTAGGGCTATGAACTCTCCTCTTAGTACCACCTTTGCTGTTTCCCAGAGGTTTTGATAGGTTGTGTCATTATTGTAAAGTTCGAAGAATTTTTTAGTTTCCATCTTGATTTTGTTTTTGACTCATTTCTCATTTGGGAGCAGGTTATTTAATTTCCATGTATTTGCATGGTTTTGAAGGTTCCTTTTGGAGTTGATTTCCAGTTTTATTCCACTATGGTCTGAGAGAGTGCTTGATATAACTTCAATTTTCTTAAATGTATTGAGGCTCATTTTGTGGCCTATCAGATGGTCTATCTTGGAGAAAGTTCCGTGCACTGTTGAATAGAATGTGTATTCTGCAGCTGTCAGATGAAATGTTTTGTATATATTTGTTAAGTCTATTTGTTTCAAGATATAGTTTAAATGCATTCTTTGTTGACTTTCTGTCTTGATGACCTGTCTAGTGCTGTCAGTGCAGTATTGAAGTCCCCCACTATTATTGTGTTGCTGTCTATCTGATTTCTTAGGTCTATTAGTAATTGTTTTACAAATTTGAAAGCGCCAGTGTTGGGTGCATATATGTTTAGGATTGTGATATTTTCCTGTTGGACAAGGCCTTTTATCATTTTATAATGTCCCTCTTTGTCTCTTTTAACTGCTATTGCTTTAAAGTTTGTTTTGTCTGATATAAGAATAGCTATTCCTGCATACTTTCGGTGTCCATTTGCATGAAATGCCTTTTTCTACCCCTTTACTTTAAGTTCGTGTGAGTCCTTATGTGTTAGATGAGTCTCCTTAAGGCAGTAGATAGTTGGTTAGTGAGTTCTTATCCATACTGCAGTTCTGTATCTTTTAAGTGGAGCATTTAGGCCATTCACATTCAATGTTAGTATTGAAATGTGAGGTACTATTGCGTTCATCATGCTCTTTGTTGCCTGTGTATTTAGTTTTTTTGTTTTTGTTTTTGCCTTTTAACTTACATTTTTGTTTTATAGGTCCTGTGTGATTTATGCTTTAAAGAGTTTCAGTTTTGATGTGTTTCCAGGATTTGTTTCAAGATTTAGTACACAAGAACTCCTTTTAGCAGTTCTTGTAGTGGTGGCTTGGTAATGGCAAATTCTCTCCATGTTTGTTTGTCTGAAAAAGACTGTATTTCCTTCACACATCATGCTTAGTTTCACTGGATACAAAATTCTTGGCTGGTAATTGTTTTATTTGAGGAGGCTGAAGATAGGGCCCCAATCCCTTCTAGATTACAAGGCTTCTGCTGAGAAATATGCTGTTAATCTGATAGGTTTTCCTTTGTAGGTTACCTGGTGCTTCTGCCTCACAGTTCTTAATATTCTTTCCTTCATCTTAACTTTGGATAACCTGATGACAGTGTGCCTAGGCGAAGATCTTCTTGTGATGAATTACCCAGGTGTCGTTTGTGCTTCTTGTATTTGGATGTCCAGGTCTCTAGCAAGGCTAGAGAAGTTCTCCTCGATTATTTCCCCAAATATGTTTTCCAAGCTTTTAGAATTATCTTCTTCCTCAGGAACACCAATTATTCTTAAGTTTGGTTGTTTAACATAATCCCAGACTTCTTGCTGGCCTTGTTCATGTTTCCTTAATTTTTCTTTGTCTTTGTTGAATTGGACTAATTCAAAGACCTTTTCTTCAAGCTCTGAATTTCTTTCTTCTACTTGTTAAATTCTATTGCTGAAACTTTCCAGAGAATTTTGAATTTCTAAAAGTGTGTCCAAAGTTTCCTGAATTTTTGATTTTTTTTTTTCTTTAAACTATCTAATTCCTTGAATATTTCTCCCTTCAGGCTTCTTGTATAAGTTTTTTGGATTTCATTGTATTGGGCTTTCTGCTCCCAGATTAGCTTAATAACTAATCTCCTGAATTCTTTTTCCGGTAAATCAGGGATTTCTTCTTGGTTTGGGTCTATTGCTCATGAACTAGTGTGAATTTTGAGGGGTGTTGAAGAGCCTTGTTGTGTCATATTACCACGGTTGGTCTTCTGGTTCCTTCTCATTTGGGTAGGCTCTGTCAGAGGGAAGGTCTGGGGCTGAAGGCTGTTGTTCAGATTCTTTTGTCCCACGGGTGTTCCCTTGATGTAGGAGTAGTATCTCCCCATTTTTCTATGGATGTGGCTTCCCGTGCCACATCCATAGTGATTGTTGTCTGTCTTCTTCGTCTAGCCACCTAGCAAGTCTACCCGGCTATGGTCTGGTACTAGGGGTTGTCTGCAGAGTCCTGTGATGTGAACCGTCTATGGGTTTCTCAGCCATGGACGGAGGCCTGTTCAGTGGAGGTGGCAGAGGAGTGCAATGGACTCCGTGAGGGTTCTTAGCTTTGGTGGTTTAATGCTCCATTTTTCTGCTGGTTGGTGTTCTGTCAGGAGGTGGCACTTTCCAGAAAGCATCAGTTGTGGTAGTGAGGGGAGGAACCGGAAGTGGGCAGGGCCCCAGAACTTCCAAGATTATATGCCCTTTGTCTTCCACTACCAGGGTGTGTAGGGAAGGTCCAGGAGGTTGGAGCAGGGATAAGCATGTCTGAGCTCAGACTCTCCTTGGGCAGGTCTTGCTGGGGTTGCTGTGGAGAATGGGGGTGAGATTCCCAGGTCTGTGGCTGCCTCTGCTAAGTCATGCAGGTTGTCAGGAAAGTGGGGGAAAGCTGACAGTCACAGGCCTCACCCAGCTCCTATGCAAACTGAAGGGCCTGCTCACTCCCACTGTGCCGCCTTCAACAGCCCTGAGTCTGTTTCCAGGCAGAGGGCAAAACGGGCTTGAAAACCTGCCCCAGACTACCCACCTCCCAGCTGCAGAAGAAAAGGACTTGGTTCTTCCCTGGCCTGAGGAGCCTGCACGCCAGATTTGTGCCCTCCCCTGAGTTCTGACCAGGAGCCTTCTCACCCCATTCAAATTGTTACAAAGTTCACTTAGAGATTTCCGTCTCCCTGTGGAGTTTTACCCCCTGCTTCTCTCCCATTGGATCCCTGGGGTGCCAGGCAGGAATGGGCTGCCTGGGGACCAAGCAAGCTCCCAGGGCCTTTCTGCTGCTTCCTCTACCCCTGTATTTCACTCAGCTCTCCAAGGTAAAGTCGGAAACTTCTTCCGCAAACAGACCTTCAGTTTTCCCAGTGGGGGTGTGTGTTTGGGAAAGGAAGGTCTACGATTCCCACTTCCACTGTTGGGGCACTTACAGCATTTGGGGGATCTCCCAGGTCCTGCAGTAGCAGTTCACTTCTTTCAGAGGGTCCGTCGATCTCAGAATTGCTAGTTTGTTCTTGCAGCCGATCTGGAGCTAAAATTCATGATGTGAGTCTCTGCACACTGTTCTGTCTAGAGCTACAATCTAGTCCTGCCTCCCATCCACCGTGATGATCCCAATTCCCCAAGAATTACTACGTCTAAGGCAGGATGTTGTACTGGCAGAACAATGCCTAACCACAACGTAGGTACCATCTTCTCAGCCTACATAGAATCCTGTCATTATCTGCAATTGCCCCATCACCCAAAATAGCCAGCTCCCCAGTCATGCTTCTTGACTACATCATGATTTCCTTGTTGTCAACAATTTCAACTTGTCAACCATGTAAGTATGTCTGGTTTTTGTTGCTACTGTTTTATTTTTAACCTCATTAGACGTTCATTTGGTGGATTCTTCTCTTAATATTTTCTTCCATTTAATCAGCGGTGTCCTTTCCTTATATCCCTTCTTTGAGAAATTAGATTTAACTTCCCAGGATTTCAAAGGAAACTCCTAATTCCTAAACTTGCACACACACAAATACAGTTTGGCTGTCCCCTTCAAGTCTCATATTGAAATGTAATCCCCAGTGTTGGAGGTGGAACCTGGTGGGAGGTGATTGGATCATGGGGGTGGTTTTCTCATGAATGGTTTAGCGCTATCCCCTTGGTGCTGTCTTTCCAACAGCGAATGACTTCTTGTGAGATCTGGTTGTTTGAAAGTGTGTTACCTTCCCCTCTTCTCCCCTGCTCCTGCTCTTGCCGTGCAATGCAACTGCTCCCTCTTCACGTTCCACCATGAGTAAAAGCTCCCTGAGGCCTCACCAGCAGCCAAGCAGCTGCAGGGGCCAAGTTTGCATGACCTGCAGAACTATGAGCCAATAAAACCTCTATTCTTTATAAATTACCCAGTCAGGTATTTCTTTATAGCAATGCAAGAATAGCCTAATACACACACACACACACACACACACACACACACACACACACACACACACCTCTGCTTTTTTAATTCCCTTCAGGTCATGGCTAGATCCTGCAAATATGTGTTAATTAAATACTCTTCATACTCACAAGAGACTGCTAGTCTAATTATCCTCTTTCTCTTGATGTTCAGCTTCTCCTTCTCTAGTCTGTTCTTCCCACTAGATTTTAAAACAAACAGTTTTAAAACAGTTCAACACAGTAAAGAATAGCAACATAAATCTTTGTTCAACTACTCCTCATGTTCCTATTACTTCCAGCTATGTTCATGTTGCTTTCTTCTGCTGAAGAGTAGATTCTGTTTTGACCCTAAAGGTTGATAAAATTCAGCATGATGTAATAAAAATATAAAATTACATGAAATAGAAATAATAGAAGCACTGTACTGTCATAGATATTTTTATAAATAAAGTTATTTTTCTCTATTTAACCTTATTTTATTTTGCTTACATATATTAGGTGTCTTTTGAATTGATGAAAGAAATGTATCTAGTTGTGTGACTAATCTCTGAGGCTGTTTCTTCACCAGTAAAAATAAGAGTTTGCCTTTGGTACATGCAAGTTCTATTATACAAAGATGGTAAAATTTAAATCATAAGTTTTCCTAGATCAGGCAAAATACATTTATGTTTTGACACTTTACTATGTGCGTATTTTTCAAAGATGATAGGAGCTCTCTTCAATGATATATGTTTCTGGAAGGCACTGAAAAAGTTAAATTATAATTAATTCACCCTCAACTATTTTCTCACAAACAAAAGAGTCAGGCTTAGTGAATTAAAGTATAGAAGCAATCTGGGTTTATTATATGGTTATTGGGCTGTATAATGCCGTTTTTAAAAATTGCATTTGAAGCAGCATTTTATGCACAAATTTGTTGAATATAATATTACTTATTTCAACGTATACATATCAAGATGATAACCTTAGTTGTTGTATTTCAAAATTGGAAAAATTGGGATTTATTTTTAAATTAGGCATTTCACTAGTGTCTAATTTTTAAATGATAGTGGAATAAACTGCTAGGGGGTAATTCTTGACACTGTTATTCTAATTATAAGTATACTGAGAATGATAATGTAACAAAGAGTAACAGATCAGGGTTACCATAGATAAATATGTGCTTGTAAGAGAAATGTTGAGTTTAAAAGGAAGCATGAAAAAAGTCTGATAGTGATTCACAACTTTGGAGTAAAATTGTAAAGTCTTTCACTAGTCATGAACTGTAGTTTTGCCAAGAGTCCATCAGCACGCACTGTCAGAGAAAAGCTGGAGAAAGCCATAATCAATCTGATTTTGTATCAACCAAAAAAAGATGACAGATCTGAAATAGCTTTCCTTATACAGGGCTTAAGATACAAATACATGAATGCATCACTTTAGTGATAATAAAAGCTGACTTTGTGACCTTGAGTAATCTTTCAAGGATATTTCCATGGAAGGCTAGGAAATTGCAACCTTATGTAGAATGGGTTAAATTTGTCAGATATCTTTTATTCAATTTTAGAGAATGAATTCAGTTATGCTATTTGCATTTGTATTTAAATTTTTACATGAGAATGAGTTCCTGGCATTGGAAAGTCATATATCGTATGTTAGATTTAGCCATCTCCTCTATCAGCTTGACCTTCTGCTATTCTGTGTATTTACTGGCTGGACGTTCACCTGTTCCTCTTGGTGTAGTAAAGCTATAAATAGGAAGAAGAAGCAGAAAGGTTATCCGATCAAAATGCAGAATATGGATAAAGGTCAAGGTGGTAGGGCATGCAATTCTAATTCCCAATATATATTAGACAATAAAAATCTTACATCTCATTCTTGTGGCAAAAATTGTAATAATGGAATTGAAATACTGTGCAAATTATTTTTCATACAGGATTGTCGAGTTGAAATGAAGTAATAGTATTTGTCCATTTTCATTAAACTTTTAGAATTATATTCTAATGCTTATGAAAAAGATGCCATATGTACAAAATAGAAAAACAACAAATATGTATTTGAAAGTTCCATATTTTTACACATTTTCTTTTTATTCATCATTGAATTTATAATTTGAATTATATAGAAAAAATAAAGTATATGTGAGGTAAATCATAGAGACCAGGAAATCCAAAGTTTGAAAGAAACTAAACTATGGCAAAAATTGTTAAGGTAATAAGTTAATTTTTCCTTCTATTTAAGTTATAATATTTATAGATATTTTGCATGCATCTCAATACCTTGATTCTCTGATAACGTTATATGACCAAAAAAAAAAAAAACAGAAAACAAAAGACTTCACAGACATGATTAAGTTGAAGAACGTGAGATATGGAGAGCATTCTTGATAAGTGCAATCATATTATCCTAATAAAAGCAAAATGGAGATTTTACAAATAAACATACAGAGGAGAAGGCAATGTGATCATAGAGGCAGACATCAGAATGATGTGGCCATAAGCCAGGGAATGCCAGCAACCACCAGAATCTGGAAGGGGCAAGAAGTGGAATCTTTCTATATCCTCTGGAAGGAGCATGGCCCTGACACCATGCAGATATTGCCCCAATAAAAGTAAATTTCCTACTTCTGGCCTCCAGAACTAGAAGGGAATAAATATACATTATCTTAAGTCACCAAGTTTATGGCAATTTGTTACAGCAGCCATAGGAAACAAATGAAGGGGACATTTTTGGGAAAAGAGCAGAGTGCTTGGCATATTTTTGCTGATCAGTATTTCTTATAATTACATAAAGAGGGGGTTTTATAGGTAGAATCACAACAAGTCTCACCATAGTGGAAATTATAGCACATAAATGTGGTGTTGGCACCTTAAACCTAGCTTACTTCAAAATAGTTCATCTTCTGACATTTCAGTTAATGAAAATCACAAAATTAGGCACTTTTATGGTTGGTACATCTTCTGTTTAATCCCCGGTAATAGTGCAAACACATCAATTAAAACTCAAACATTTCAGCTCATCCTAATGTGTATTAAGGTATTGGATATGCTATCCAT
This sequence comes from Pan troglodytes, assembly GCF_028858775.2. NCBI lineage: Eukaryota > Metazoa > Chordata > Mammalia > Primates > Hominidae > Pan > Pan troglodytes. The sequence goes on from NC_072401.2 coordinate 182,557,007, forward strand.
TACCTCATAGTACAGTGGCCTGAGCCTCACTCTTCATAGTACAGAGGAATGAGAACTGAATGGGGAAATGAAGAGCCTGGAAATGCATCCTGGCTGGCTGATAGATTCCACCTCCATGCGTTTTATTTTTCCAAGTGTTTAAAGGAAGGCAGAAGTGCTATGTCACAAATCTCTTCCAGTGATCCAGGATATTTATTCTAAAGAAGAAGAGAAATGGAAACATCAAAATGTAGATAGGGTGAAGGAGGGATAAGTCTGGTAGCATCCCTTGGTGAGGAAAATGAATGATGTGATACCCTGGGCATCTGGAAGAGGAAAGTTTAGAGCAGTAATTCTGGAGGATAAGGATGAGGTAGCATAGAAAGGTGGCCACAATATAATTTCACAATATTTTGAAAACATGCCCTATCACTCTCTCTGCCCATATGCCCTAGATGTTGATGTTAGTTATAGCCTGTAGGAGCTATAAATGTAGGAGATTTCTGAGTCTGGCTAGAAAAGAGAAGAGAGCCACAGACTGAGCCCTGAGGAACCCTAACTTTTGGGAATGGAGTGATGAGGACCAGAGAAGCAGGAAGAAAACTAGGAAAGTGTGGTTTCCTGGATGTCCAGTCAAAACAATGTTTCAAGGAGGAAAGAGGCATCAACTATCCAAAGTTGATAGGTCAAGTAAGATGAAGACTGAAAACAAACTCTTGCTTTTATTAGAGTGGAGGCCCCTGGTAATCCTCATAGGAAGCAATTTCAGCAGAGTTATCTGGTGCATTACATTATAATGAAATAAATCTTTTCCAAGGTATTTGTAGGAACTAGTTCTATGAGTTCAATAGGTACTCTATGAAATTTGATGGAATTTCACGATTGTCTTAAGTTGCAGATACATCTCTTTCCCAAGGAACTTTTGCTCCTAAGTCAACACAAGAGTTAGAGGGGGGGAAATAACAGACAATCAGACTAAACAACTTTTCTAAGGAGCATTCTCATAAAGGGAAGAGGAGAAATGAGGCAGTGGCTGGGAGAAAAAGTTGGATCAAGAAAAAAATATTTTAAAATATATGGGAGTAATAACAATAAGTTTATATGGTAATAAGAATCATTTGGTAAAAAGAAAAAATAACTATAGACACTGAAGAGATGGTGGAGAAAGAATTGCTGGAGCAAGTCATTGAGAAAGAGAAAAGGGATGGGATCAGAAGCACAGCTGTGGGGAGCTGGCCAGTGGTGGAGAGTGCAGGGACTCTTTGGATATTACAGTCACCAAGAGTTATGGAAGGAGTGGTGTCAGAGGGAGTTGAGGTGATCCTGGAAGCTTAATGAATAAGTTAGAATGACCCAAACGTAGATGGGTAATACCAACCAAGAAAGTAGAGGTGCGATTTTCTAGTGACTTAAGATTCAAAGCTGGCTTTTTTTCAGAATTATTTGTAAATATCAAATAAGCAAGGAAGATGTATGCCTGGGTCACTTAGAATCCAAGTAATACAAGGAATATGGGGTCCGTGGGGAGCTCATAGCACAGGGGAGAGCAAGACAATGAAGTGAAGGATCAGAGAAGAGGTGAAGTTCAGGGTATTTTGCAGATAATTTTGAATTCCAGGGGGCTCACTGGAGGAGCTTCTAGAGTTGCAGAGAGGTGGGAGATGAGGTCTACCAAAGAGAATCACAGTAGATGACCCGGACTTTGGGTGCTGACAGACCTAATGAGCAGTAGGAGGTGTGATGCAATTACTTGTTTGCTTCCAAGGTAGTTTATGATGCCAAGGCTGTGAGTGATACTGAGGGGAGGAGAGTTACAGGACTTACAAAAAGGAGATGGCATTCTGGGGATCCAACTTGATTATTGCTGGAGAGGTAGAGGCCTCTGCAGAGGCCATCTTGCTGTGAAGTCACAGGACTCCTAAGATCCCTATTATCTCCAGCCTATGCAGGAGGTTAGCAAAAGCTTTAAATGCCTAGAATCGAAGTGCCTACTTGTCTTGTCTCTACTTACAAAAGAAGGGGGAGTACCTTATCCGAGTGTACATAATTAAAATCATAGAAAAAGAGTGTTTAAATACAAGGTCATTGAGATGAATGCCTTACTGGTCATATATCAGAAGCCTGAAATTACTAAAGACAATCATGACAACTCTCGATTCATAGAATGGATGTGATTTTCAAAAGTGGTGTAGTGTCTTCATCCTAGCTGAGCAGGGCTATAGCTAAACCAGGCCAGGCAGCTGCATTATCATGTGTAGTAACCATGAATTATCTTTCTTATGACTAAGAACATTTAAGAATTGACTAGCCATGCAGCCTTGACAGAAGTGGGAGATACAGTTGCACTTACACGTTTACATCGAATCTGGTTACCAAGTGCTGAAATCATGCTGTCACAACCTACCACTCAAGTAAGAATTATGATAAGGGACAAACTTAGTATATTCTTTTGTAATGCATGACTTGAATTGAGAAAATTGTCCTAAAAAATAAATGCTATCTCTACTCTTCTACTCTTCCACTTAGGAGGATTCTGCCATTTATGAGAGATCAGCCATATTAACTTTTTTCTTTGGCACTTCACAAACTCTCTCTCCTACCTGCCCCCAACCCCCCACACACCCCCCCCACAGTAGCAGCAGAGAACACAAGGAGTGGTTAGACTAGCACTACGTGCCAACACTCTACTTCAGCCCTTATGCTTCTCTAACACCAACCTGAGTAGATAAGCATGATGATTTCTCCACAGTCAATATATGGGCAGTCCTATGCAGAGTGAAATAGACTCACCATATCATTTTAAAATGTTTTGTTCAGGTACAAACACCAAAATCAGAGACTCTCTTCAAGTATCTTGTCAGGTGATAAGGCAAACAGCAATTTAGGATGAGGAAGTTTACCAAAGGAAACTTTCCGTGGTGAGAGTGAGTCACCTGAGTTAGGGAGTACCCGAGGGGATATCACTGAATCAGATCCCTGAAGCTTGGTGGTCCTTAGTCACTATGACATGATAGCTAATGCAGGAGACAGACTTGAATAGCTAACGAGATTACCAGCAATGCTTTTCAGATTAAATTGTCATGAAAACATATAGAATGTTAACCGAACATTACATATTGATATGTATTTTAAAAAATAAGGGCTTGCAAAGTAGCAGGGTACATCTCATTGTATTTCATTTAGTAGAAACCACTGAATTGTTTTTACCAAACTATTGAGAGACTGACTACTAACATGCTTCTAATTTTTACTAGGGCTCTAATATTTGAATTTACAGTAATTTGCACAGTTTCTGTCTAATTAGTCATGTAGACGAAGGAAGAAGTGAAAAGCAAATTGGCAAAACAATTATGGATTATAAATTCTCTACTGTGAGAACTGAATAATAAAGTAACTAAGAAGAACAAATAATGGGAAGTCTTCCCCCATATCAGTAGTTGAAAAGCCAAATAATATTGAACAGCAGTAAGTGGTGATTAGTGCCTCTGTTAAGTCCACAAGATATTGATGATCTATAAATATAAATTGTAAAAGCAGTCCTGATAAGGGAAAGGTGGAGTTTTATTGGACAGTTCAGTGCCCTTCCCCCAAATATTAGGAAGGAGACCAAGAAAGGGGAGGAGACAAAATCCTGATATTGCTTGTTGTAAAATAATGATCATGAAAATAATTAAAAATGCATTAAAAATTAAAAAAGTCATAGTGATGTCATGTCTTGAAGATATAGAGAAAGTACCACATGGATAATAAATATGCAAATGGGGTTTCAGAATGTGCATCTGACTATGAATATATTTTTAATATTTTCCTATTTTAATATAAAAGGCAATATTTAAGCACTACCATTATATTGTCACATAAATGCTGCAAATCATTTTTTTAACTAAGCAGGGTATAAATATATAAGCAAGCAGATATTTGATATATTTATAGTGTTGCAATCAGGAGATTTATGTAACAGTTTGCCAGTAATGTGCTTATCCACACTCTTACTTGATCCCAAATGAAAACAATATTTTTATACACCGGCTCCCTCTTTCTTATATTTTCTTTTCTGTGCCATTGATAAGATAAAAGTGAAAAATAAAGTTTATTTCTTAAAAAATACTTTGAAAGAGTTCCAAATCTTACAGTTTTTAATTAATCCATTGTATCTGTAATTTTGTGTGAAGAATTTGATTAAATAAAACATTTTAAAGATATGTCTATGGAGAAACAACTCATAAAAATACAAAAGAGGGAATGAGTTATTTCCTAAGCACATAGTATATTTTGAAAGTGTTGGCCTGAGATTAAATTTAACATACAATTTGGAATTGAAGGAGTAAAGAGAACATGAGTATTCTGTAGATCTGAGGCAGAGACGAGTGAATAAGTAAAGAGAAAAGAATCTGTTTTGTGAAGTTACCATGCTTAAAGAAGGTCAAAACCGGTTCAGGTTCTTATTCAATTCAAATAAATTCATGTTTTTTGTTTTGTTTTGTTTTGTTTTGAGACGGAGTCTCGCTCTGTCACCCAGGCTGGAGTGCAGTGGCGCCATCTCGGCTCACTGCAACCTCCGCATCCTGGGTTCAAGCGATTCTCCTGCCTCAGCCTCCAGATTAGCTGGGATTACAGGCGTGTGCCACCATGCCTGGCTATTTTTTGTATTTTTAGTAGAGACGAGGTTTTGCCATGTTGGCCAGGCTGGTCTTGGACTCCTGACCTCAGGTGATCTAACCATCTCAGCCTCCCAAAGTGCTGGGATAATAGGCGTGAGCCACCTTGTCCGGCCAAGTTCATGCGTGTTCTGTTGGAGACATTTCTCACCCTGTGGGGACTTGCAATCAAAGAGACAAAGCAGAGATTATATTGGGGAATCTAATATAAAACTGCTAATAAGAAAGGAGGCTCAGCATCTATTGCTAGTGATTTACATGATGCTTGAGGAGAGGAAATCTAAGGAAAAGGAATGTTCAGGCAGAAAGAGCTTCAGGTAGTCAAGAACCTCTTGACACTTGAGTGGAAAAAATCTGTTCTATATTTCTCTGAATCTGTGAACTTCGTTGAACTTTTAAAATTTAGAACTACACACGTTCTTTAATGATTTCTCAGCACCATAGTTTCTAATGCCAAAGCAATGTGGCAGAAATTGAGACAAGTAATAACTTTTGCTGCTGTTACACTAATGACTCTCTTTTCCAAGTATTATCAGGTAGGCAGGTAACTCAACTACAAAAAAACCACGAAATCCATTTTGCAGTTACTGAAGTCCAAGTACAAGGACTCACTCACTGCTTCCCATCTTTGCTTTCTGTCCCTGGGGCAGCATTTGCTTATTTGAAAATAGTACCTGGTGTTATTATCTGTTAGAAATGAAGGGTTGAAACAATCTGAAGGGGGGGCTACAGCTTGCTGGAAAAATCTTAATAATCACAAAACAAATCCACCAAATAAGACATCTGATTTTTGTTACCAAATCACTTATAAGACATGTATTATTTGAGTTGATGAGCTTTCAAAAGACATTTGAAAGAAAGAACTAGAACTTGTGGTTTTCAAATACATAATATCAAGACAATGACTTAAACTTATCTCTAGGGAATTTTACCCTCAATTTATAGCATAAGCAAGGAATATACAGATTACTTGTCAATATTTCTTTTTTTAAATTATACTTTAAGTTCTAGGGTACCTGTGCACAACGTGCAGGTTTGATACATAGGTATACATGTGCCATGTTGGTTTGCTGCACCCATCAACTCGTCATTTACATTAGGTATTTCTCCTAATGCTATCCCTCCCCCAGGCAAAGAGAAGCCTAAATGAGAACAAAAATGGAACTGGCAGTACAATAAAAATGAGAAAGTAAGTATGGGCTCTATTGCGGATCACTGCAATTTATAGCCATTAAAGTCACTCATCTTGATAGCCTTTTTAAATATCAAGAACAAATTGTTAAAGAACTGTTACTATACTTTTGCCTACTTAGATAATCAGTTCCTTATTATTATGCTATAACATACCATCTTGGATTTGAATGAGTATCTGACTTTGTGGTTTGTGCAAGTAGTAATGACGCAGGTTCCAAGGGTTAATTCTTGAATGGTCTTGCATATTCACAGGTTTGTGTGGTCCAGAATCAAAATGCAGTCTTGGTGAAAGTGAGCTTCACTGTAACTTGGGCAACTAGTATAAATTAATATAGATGAAGTCTGCAGTGGAAGTGGAGTTGAATGATTAATATGTCCACTTTTGACTGACAATGGATGAGCCTGGATATCTGTATATAACCCAAGCTCAACATTTGAGCATTGCATCTTCTTGTTAAATGTAACTTCAGATATATCAAGCCTAACCTTTCTTACAGGGCTATTATTCCTCTTTATCAATAGTTATATGCATTGGTTCAACATAAAACATCTCTATGAGAGTAAAAGACAGAATCAGAAACCATATGATTCATTCAATTATATGTGTTCATGGCTACAGGTTTCCAATAAACCTTGTTTTTAGTTTATACTTCAATGTCTAATATGAGGTAGGCATTGTTATTACTTCCACTGCCCAGAAAACATACCTTTCTGAGACTCCACAACCAGAACAGAAAAGACCCTCTATATAAGGATTGTCTTCTTATTTAGAAGCATTGTTATTCTTTTTTCCTATGACACCCCTGATTTTCTTTTGAAAATAGCCCTCTAACTTTTGTTATTTAATAAAAAAAAATCCAACTTATGCACGGGGCAACAAAACCCAAATGAATATAGGAAATGTCTTTAACACATTTATTCATTCATTCTTTCCTCATTTACAAGATATATATTGATGGTTTACTATGTGCTAGACATGCTACCATTTGCTGGCAATTAAAGAAATTGAATAAACCACAAATAACTTTCAAAGATAATCAACTTCTTTTGAGGTATAAATAAAATATTTTAAATTAAGCAAACATTTTAAACTTTAGATTAAACCTCATTGAGCATGGAGTAACATACATGTCAGTTTCAGGCTGATAAGAGGCAGAGGCATTTGGAAAAACAGCAAATTAGCATTTGTTTAACCACCATTTTTGGCACCTACTTTATTTTGGTCAAGGTGCAAAAAGTTAAGACTAACAAAATAAGCTAGAAACAAAATTGACTTGAGGAATTTTCATCATTCTTAAATTTGGCATCCCTGGAAGCTATTTGAAGTGGAAAATAGGTTATCAGTATCCCCAAGTGCTATTCTGTAAAATTTTTATGTGTCACATAATAAGTGTGAAAATATTATTAAATATGTTCTAACTGAACAATATGGTTCTACCCTCAATTATTGGCTAACCTTTCTCTATTCACAAGTTTCTGGAAATACAGTACTTGTGAATAGAAAATTATTTTACAAATACAGCATTTTATGTAAAAAGACATTTTTTCCAATGCTCTTTCTGATTCCTCCTGGCAGAAACCTTCAGTTAAATATTGTTGTGTTGGTGGTCTTTAACACAAATTTTTTACATGTGAATTCTTGCCTTTTTGCAACACTCACTCACTGAGTCAAGCAGCTGTTTTAAGAAAGCTTTAGCTTTAGCTTTTTAGCCATCCCTACAGGTAGAGGGTGAGGAACCAACTAGAAGAACCAACTAAGAGAACCAACCAAGGAGTGTGTGTATGTATGGGGAGGTCAGCATGCAGGGCAGCTTCCCAGAGACTTGTTATAATTGAACTGCTTGTAATTAGCCCACCTTCGTGCTTTCTGCACATGTGATTTTACTTATTTCTAATACTGGCTATAGGATGCATACAATAATATCAATCTCCATGACTTTGATCGTTTCGTTTTGCTCTGCCTTTTCAGTTCTGGCTTTAGACCTGCAGGTATTACCTGGATTAATTCAGATCTTAATTTGAAGTTCAATTCTTAGGCACCTTGGCATTTTCTTTATCAGTGCTCATCTTATAAAATTAGAAAACTCTTTAGAATGAAAGTTCTGGCATCTGAACCAGAAAGACACAAAGAACACACTTCACATGCACATTATAAAACAACACAGTTTACATAGGGTTGCTAGGTATTGGAAAAAAAATATGCACACACACACACACACACACACACACACACACACTACATGGAACATATACTAAAAATTTAGTAATTATATCTAGTTCAAACTTAACTGAGCAGCCAGTACTTTATCTGGCAATCCTAAGCATAGATGTAAATGAAGTAGAAAATTATCATAACTAGGCCATGCACTAATTCTCCTGACCACACACACAACTACCAAAAGGGAAGTTACTAATTCAATATATGACTTTATTTTTGTATATTGAATTACAGCATGAAGTTAACTACCTTAAATTTCTTCCAATAACAGAAATGAGGCCAGGGCTTATTCCCAGGAAGCTTTCCATAGAAAAAATCATATCACCTGCCATGTTTTAAGTAAATAATATTTGGCCCAAATTTTGAAAACTTTCATCCCGTTATTAGACAAATAGCTGTTAGAGAATAAACTGGAATGGTAGACTGAGGAGAGAAGTATAGCAAATTTTAATTTTTTTCTTTCATCCTTCATTTTCTAATTTCTCTACTTTTGAAAGTACCTTAAGATCTAAGTACTTAGTCAACATAGTTGAGACCCTGTCTCTACAAAAGAAAATGTTTAAAAAATAAAAAAAAATTAGCTAGGCATGGTGGCAGGTGCCTGTAGTCCCAGCTACTCTAGAGACTGAAGTGGGAGGATCACTTGGGCCCAGGAGTTTGAGGCTGCAGTGAGCTATGATTGTGCCACTGCACTCCAGCCTGGGTGACAGTGAGAGCTTGTCTGAAACAAACAACCTCTAAGTACTTAAGAAATTTAAAAATCTAATGAAAAAAATTAAAAATAAGTTTCATGCTAAGAGTTACGTGTGTGTGTGTGTGTGTGTGTGTATCTATATCTATATATCTATATCCATATCTATCTATCTATCTATCTATCTATCTATCTATCTATCTATAGTTCTAGTAGCAATGAAAAGTTGAGTGAACTATTCCTATCCTTTAACTCCTTTATAAACTAAATGTGGCCAGACATGGTGGCCCACGCCTGTAATCCTAGCATTTTGGGTGGCTGAGGTGGGAGGATCCCTCGAACTAAGGAGTTACAGACAAGTCTGGATAACAGAGGAAGACCCTGTCTCTACAAAAATTTAAAAAACTTAGCTGGGGTGATGGTACACACATGTGCTCCTAGCTACTCAAGAGGCTGAGGCTGGAGGATCACTTGAGCCCAGATGGTCAAAGCTGCACTGAGCCATGATCACACCAGTGTGCCCCAGGCTGGGCAGCAGAGCCAGACCCTGTCTGGAAAAAAAAAAAAAGGAAGTTAAATGTGTGTCTTAACTGTGTGTTATTGGCCAAGATGCTCATCTTTTTTATTCATCAGTTTCTTTAAAGTAGGGATAGTAATACTATCTAACCCAAAGGGTTGTTTCAAGCATTAAATGAGTTAGTATAAAACACCTGACTCATAATAAGTGCCATGTAAGTGTTAATAGTAGTTATTATTACTATTATAAATTATTAATACTCTGGAGTGCAGTGGCACAATCTCGGCTCACTGCAACCTCCACCTCCCAGGTTCAAGCAATTCTCCCGCCTCAGCCTCCTGAGTAGTAGCTGAAGTTACAGGCATGGGCCACCATGCCCGGCTAATTTTTGTGTTTTTAGTAGAGTTGGCATTTCACTGTGTTGTCCAGGCTGGTCTCGAACTCCTGACCTTAGGTGATCTGCCTCCCAAAGTGCTGGGATTACAGGTTTGAGCCACTGTGCCTGGCCGAAAATATAATTTTATGCTTATTTATTGTTTTTATTTTTGTTTCTCAACCATTTAGCTATAGATTGCCAAATTTAAGAAGATACTAAAATACCAAAAGTTGCTGCTTGATCTTTCTGGAAACAAATCCAGGGAGAAGTTGAGGTGATGGGAAAGCAGAGCCCCAGAGAGAGTGCTGAGAATAACAACTGTGATTTCAAGGTCTCCCTTAAAGGAATCTTAGCAAGTTCCACAAAGAAATCTTTAGCTACCAGTGGTAACTTCTATTTCTGATAAACTTGAAATACAAAGAGCAAACTGTCTTAGTCATCTCAGGCTGCTGTAACAAGGCAACATAGACTGGGTGGCTTACACAACACGGATATTCATTTCCTACAGTTCTGGAGGCTGGGAAGTCCAAGATCGAGGTGTCTGCAGATTCTGTTCTTAGTGATGACCTTCTTCCTGCCTTCCAGCAGCAAGTTAATTGCTATATTCTCACATGGCAGAGAGAGGAAGCTCTGCTGTCTTCCTTTTCTTACAAAGGCACTAATTCCATCATAGGGGCTCCACCCTCGATGTAATCTAAACCTAATTACCTTCCAAAGGCTTCACATCTGAATACCTTCACTTTGGGGGTTAAGGCTTCAAGATCTAAACTTGGGGGGTGGGGGAATAATCATTCATTCCTTAACACAAACCAATATCATCTTGGCTGAGTATATTCATACTGAACATGCCTGTCCATACAGCATTTGACTGTGAACATAATTCTCCAAGAGAACACAGGATGTCAAAGAGCCCCTTCCCTTTCATAAAACCTGTGCCTTGTTTCCTCATAAGTCTTAGCCTCAAGTGTTTTGCTTCTTTTTCTACCTGCCTCCCACTACCCCCATTTATTTTCTTTTCAAAACTAAATGTGTCAAGGAAGAATGATCTTTAAAAAGTGATTGAGGGCCGGGCACAGTGGCTCATGCCTGTAATCCCAGCACTTTGGGAGGCAGAGGCAGGTGGATCACGAGGTCAGAAGATCAAGACCATCCTGGCCAACATGGTGAAACCCCATCTCTACTAAAATACAAAAATTAGCCAGGACTGGCTGCTGCCATGTGAAGAAAGACATGTTTGCTTCCCCTTCTGCTATGATTAGCCTTTGACCATGACTTCCCGATGCCTAGAATTCTTCTATCCTTGTCTTGCCTGTGGAAATACTGTTCATTCATCTGGCCACTACAGGTGGTGCATGCCTGTAGTCCCAGCTACTCAGGAGGCTGAGGCAGAAGAATCGCTTGAACTGGGAGGTGGAAGTTGCAGTGAGCCAAGATTGCACCACTGCACTCCAGTCTGGCAAGACAGTGAGACTTCGTCTCAAAACAAACAAACAAACAAAAAGTGATTGGGAGCAGTAGTTGTACATTAGAACCGGAGCTGGTCCTCCATAGCCTTCCTTTGTATTAGCACATCAATATTGCCTTAAAAAGACAGCATATGGCAGAGAGGGAAATGACTCACAATTCATGTACAGCCCAGCTCTGTGTGTGTGATTTGTCTCCATATGGGATTAAAAATAAATTCCTGGTCAAATTTAAACTTTATAGAAAAATATATCTGTGTCCTAGATGCATACAATGTCTATTTTTTGAACATGTCCATATATATTTTTCTTGGCAGGAAAAGAATTTGAAGACTAAGTTAATGAGATAGGAGGAATGACTTTAATTTAAATTGAAAATAAAAATTTGTTAAGATTATTAGGTTACTCACATTGAAGGCACTAACAAAATGTAATTTATATATTAAATAAATTCACGCCAAAACAAAAATACTTGTCACCCTTTAATAATTGCCTTAAGTAATATCATTATAGAATACAAAGACCAATTTCAAATAGGTGATACACTTTATTAATAATGATAATTTTAACATATTAAAATATGTATATTTCATTTTAAATGGAAAGATTATTATTTCTAAATAGTATTTTTGTGAGTGATCTCTATAAAAGAATCTATAAGAGGTTCAGAATGTATTTTCATAGCATTACCTAATTGAACCATAGATTTGAAATGCATTTATGTTTAGTGAATTTTAATATATGATGGAATAAAAAATGCTAAATTATTTTTGGAGAGAATTGCTTTTTTCTGGTTTAATATATTATGTTTATGGAAACTATCTTTTAAAGTAAAATATTGAAAAACTAAAAGAGTATTGCATTAGGTGTAAATATTTAGCTACAATGTAATTAGATTAAATTTTCCCCTTCATTAAGCAGATGGACAAATCTGATGTACATTTTCATTTCAAAAGCTTATTATAGGGAAAACACATAAATATAATTATAAGCATTCTCATTCATTTGTTTGATTTCCTGCCATTCTGCATATATATCCAGTTGCACATCTATGCAGGACATGATCTTGAACCAACTTTCTGCTTTAGGGACTATGGATCATCATTATATTTGGAAGGCTTTCAGTCACTTACAGGCAAATATCCCTAAAAGTAACATTGATGGTTAGTCACCCAAATATTTGAAAACAAAGGCAGGTAATGCAGTGAGCAACTATATAGGAATGCTTTTGAAATTACTGATTAAGATTTGTAGTTTATCATCATGCATCACTTTTTAAATACCTACTGTGGGCTTATACGTAGACCTGGGCTACACCCAATTTAGTAGATAATAAGGAAGATGTTATATTTTAACTAAAGTCTACCAAATATGTTGGTTTCAAAGATGAACACCTAATTGCTCTTGGAAAGTGTTGTTTACTTGAGAGCAGAAAATATGCCTTTTACTTTGGCCTCAACATTACTTAACAAAATGTCAAGGCATAGGATGGGTGATTAATAAATGCTATTTGAAAGAAAAATGCCAAAGACTTAAACAAGCAGCATTGTATTCCCAAACACTACTATTCAGCTTATTCTGTTTGAGTGTGACTTCAAATAATCCATGCGTCATTAATCTAAGGACCCCTTTCTTCCCCAATAACATTTCTTTTAGTTAAAATACTTTCAACAATTAATAATTAATAAGCAAAATGAATATGGTCACTGCCTTCAAAAAACATACTCTGGTCACATAAATAAGTACTCAAACAAGTATAGAATTACAAAATGTTGTAAGTTCTTTAAAGGGAAATAAGTTCTGTATAAGGGTATAACCATACATATGTCGTGGTAATGCTTATGTAAAAATTTCAAAAGCAACCCACAAAGATAACATCTATTATTCATAGATCCTACATGGACAAGAGAAAAAAAAAACATGCCTGATAATGATGGATCACAATGTTTGGGTAGGTCTGCTTCTGGGGAAGAAGGAAAGAGACAGGAAGACATAGTGTGAACATATCTGTATTTGAAAATTTATATTAAAAAGACAAGCAGATATCACAAACTGTTGGGTTCTGTTAAAGCTCAGGAGTAAGTGTCTATTGAATTATTTAGTGAATGTTTGCAGCGTTTTGTAAAATGCAAGTTCTCTTTTAATAAAAATGTTATTTGGACTGAAATCTGAAGGATGGGTAAAGAGGACTTAGGTGAAGGAGAGCTGATGGAGTCCCTCAAGAAAGAGCCTTACAGGAGAAGTAAGCTCTTGGAAATAAGACACAACTTACATATATTTAGAAGTATACATACATTATATCTATACATATATATATATATGTACACAAACATGTTTATATATGTATATACTATTATACACATTTTTATGAACTTCTCAGCTTAAATTATCAAAGAAGTGCTCCCTAAAGTGTTTACTGCCACAATAAATCTATATCATTAATTATATGCGATCTAAATTGTTAATCATTTTAAGAGCTTTGATTTAATAAGAACAAACATGATATGAAGAAATGCCTTCTCTACACTTTTACAAAATGAAGTATGAAAATCAAAGCACTACCCCAGTTGTTGTTCTTTGTAATTTATCATCTCTTCACTTCGATAGAGTTTTCTTTTATAATTTTCCACTCAGATGTGGAATTAATTACCTGTAGTTGCCATTGCGGTAAAATGTTCATGGTTAGACAGTGAACTCTGAATTAATTGCTCTCAATCAACCTTTTCCTCTTTACTCAGAACATCAGGAATATAGGATTTGTCATTGTATAAAGTACAAGTTTCCACAGTCAGAATCATTAAAAACAATTTCTGGTAATTTACCTGTAACGGAGAATAGACCATATCTACAACATGGTTAGGGAATGGGCTTTAAATTGTATCTAAGACTAAATTCTCAGTCTTATATTGTATAATTTTATCTTAAAGACATTATTAATTACCAAATAGTAAGTAACCTATAAATGTCATCCAGATTCAAATTGTTTCTATAATGCAAATAACTTTATTAAAGTTGTTGTAAACTTTAATGCACATGTTTTAAAAGATAATTAATCTGTTACCAACACACTGTTAATGATTTGTGAACAAAAGACCAGCACTTTCTTGCCCTATTAACTTCTAATTAGTTAATTAGTTAAGTGTAATTACAGATCTGAGCCCTCCTCATCTGGCTGGTCACCTGAGATTCCAAATAAAACTCCTAAAATATACACTTTTAAACCCAATATCTGACTTAAAATGTATAAGAAAAATAAATACGTAGTGCTTGGAAAAATAAACACTTTGTATGGTATTTTAGAGTAGTTTTTTTCAAGGACACCATTGTATAAGTGGATAGAAAGATGACTAAGGGGAGAGATGGGACTCAACATTTGGATGCCCCTGTCTTATCCTTACCATGCTGTTTTCCTGCATCTTGTAAATGCAGTACTTGATTAGCGGCAAGCTCTGCTATTTATCCCATGAACTGGGGGGCCGACCACTCACCTCTTCAAGCCCTATTTTCACATCTGTTGTATAGGGACCGTCCCCGTCTCATTGGTTGTTAAGAGTCAATGAGAAGATATGTGTAAATCAGCTAGTTTATTCCAATGGCTCACAGGTGGTAGGTGTTCCATAGGCATTATTTCACTTCTCCTTTCCTCCTTCCCATTCTGTAATTGAAGAAATGTTTACCATAGATTTCCCTTCAATATTCTATTGCTGTAGTTTCGATCTTATGAAGTTAATGGAAATAATGTCTTAGTCCTTTTGTGCTGCTATAATCAAATATCTGAGATTGTGTAATTCGTAAGAGCAGAGAGTTATCTTCTCACAGTTCTCAGAGGTGGGAAGTTCAAGATCAAGTCACATACAGGTTTGGTATCTTGGATTGCTATGTTCTCACATGGCAGGAGCCAGAAGGAAAAGCAAGCTGAATGCTGTGTGAAGCCTCTTTTATGAGGGCCTTATTGATGAGGGAAGAGCCCTCACAGCCTAACCTCCTAAAGTTCCCACCTCTTAATTAATTTTGGAGGGGACACATCCAAACCATAGTATTTGGGAAGAATGTACCCTATCATCCATGTGACTTACATTAAAAATATAAAATTATGGTAACATCAAGATATTCTGGGAAAAAAGTGTTTGCATACTACAATATTTGTTGCATATCGGCTGAATGAAATGTTTCTCTGCTTTCAATCCACTAGTTTCTAATGTGTCTACGTCGATGGTAAGGGAGCCAATGAACCAGTGTATTAGTGCTGTTGGGATTAGTTCTTCATTTCTTCAGTCCAGAATAATGACCAAGACAAATAGTACTCTGAAGGAAACATAAGAAGACACAGATGGACTAAATATTATGGTATAATCATATGTTATATAGTTATGTCATGACAAATTACCTTAGTGGATTTGGTAGTAGCATTAAAAATATCACCATGGAGCTTGACACAAAGCAAGCATTAAAGATACAATCATTTTTTCTTTGAGACAGAGTATCACTCTGTTGCCCAGGCTAGAATGCAGTGGTTCCATCTCTGCTCACTGCAACCTTGGCCTCCCAGGTTCAAGTGATTCTTCTGCCTCAGCCTCCCAAGTAGCTGGGACTACATGTTTGTGTCACCATGCCCAGCTATTTTTGTTGTTGCTGTATTTTGAGTAGAGATGGGATTTCACTATATTGGCTGGTCTGGTCTTGAACTCCTGACCTCAAGCGATCTGCCTGCCTCAGCCTCCCAAAGTGCTGGGATTACAGGCGTGAGCCACCACACCCAGCCCAAAGATATAATCATTTTTATTACAAAAAGTTGAACATTCTAAGAAGGAATGCAGAAGCTTTATGGATAAAGCAGGTGAGATGGTAAGTGGATTATCCAGAGAAGAATGAGGAATAAAAAATAAGGAAGTTCTGAAGACCAATGTCCTGGAGAGGTTCCCTAATGTTTTCTTGTAGTAATTTCATAGTTTGAGTTCTTAGATTTAAGTCTTTAATCCATTTTGATGTGAATTTTGTATATGGCAAGAGAAAGGGGTCTAGATTTATTCTTCCTGACATGGATATCCAGTTTTTCCAGCACCATTTATTGAAGAGGCTGTCTTTTCCCTAGTGTATGTTCTTACCACCTTTGTCAAAAATGAGTTCACTGTAGGTGGGTGGATTTGTTTCTGGGTTCTCTGTCTTATTCCATTGACCTATGTGTCTGTTTTTTATGCCAGTACCATGCCATTTTGGTTCCTACATCTCTGTAGTACAATTTGAAGTCAGGTAATGTGATTCCTCCAGTTTTGTTCTTTTTGTTCAGGAAAGCTTTGGTTATTCTGTCTTTTGCGGTTCTATATAAATTTTAGGATTTTTTTTTCAGTGAAGAATGTCATTGATATTTTGATACGGATCACATCGAATCTATAGATTGCTTTGGGTAGTATGGACATTTTAACAATATTGATTCTTCCAATCATTAACATGGAATATCTTTCCATTTTTTTGGTATCTTCAATTTCTTTCATCAGCATTTTATAGTCTTCATTATAGAGATCTTTCGCTTCTTTAGTTAATTCCTTGGTATTTAATTTTATATTTGGCTATTTAAATGGGATTTTTTTGTTTCTCTTTTAGATTAACTGTTGGCATATAGAAATGCTATTGATTTTTGTATGTTGATTTTGAATCCTGCAAATTTACTGCATTTGTTTATTAGTTCTAATAGTTTTTTTTGTGACGTCTTCAGGATTTTTGAAATATAAAATTATACCATCTGAAAAAAAGGATAATTGGACTTATTCTTTTCCAATTTGGATGCACTTTGTTTTTTTCTTTTGTTTCATTGCTCTAGCTAGAACTTTCAGTACTATGTTGAATAATATTGGTGAAAGCAGGCAGCCTTGCTGTGTTCCAGATCTCAGAGGAAAGACTTTCAATTTTTCCCCATTCTGTATGGTACTAGCTGTGGGTCTATCACATACGGCTTTTATTGTGTTGAGGTATGTTCCTTCTATACCCAGTTTTTTGAGTTTTTTAAATCATGAAGTTATATTAAACTTTAAAAAATGCTTTTTCAGCAGCAATTGGATTAATAATATGGTTTTTAGTTTTCAGTCTGTTGATATGATGTATCACCTTGATTGATTCGCATGTGTTGAAACATCCTTGCATGCCTGGAATAAATTTTACTTGGTCATGATGAATGATCTTTTTAACGTATTGCTGAGTTTGGTATTCTGGTATTTTGTTGAGGATTTTTGCATCAATATTTATCAGAGATATTGGCCTGTAGTTTTTGTCTCAGGGTAAAACTAATCTCATAGAATGAGTTTGGAAGTATTGCCTCCTTGTCTATTTTTCAGAATAGTTTGAGTAGGATTGGTATTAGTTCTTTAAATATTTGTTAGAATTCAGCATGGAAGCCATTATATCCCAGGCTTTTCTTTACTGGGACAATTTTTTACTATGGCTTCAATCTTGTTACTTGTTTTCCGTCAGTTAAGTTTTTGATTTCTTCGTGGTTAGATCTTTGTAGGTTATATTTGTCAAGGAATTTATCCATTTTTTCTATATTTTCCAATTTATTGCCATATAGCTGTCCATAGTAGCCACTAATGGTCTTTTGAATCTCTGTGATGTCAGTTGTCATGTCTCCTGTTTCATCCCTGATTTTATTTGGGTTGTCTCTCTTTTTTTCTTAGTCTAGCTAAAGGTGTGTCAATTCTGTTTATCATTTCAGAACACCAACTTTTCATTATTTCATTGACCTCTTGTATTTTCTTCATTTCAAATTTATTTATTTTCATGTACTTTTGGTTTCAGTTTGCTCTTTTGTAGTTCTTTAAGATGCATTATTAGTTTATTTAAAGTTCTTCATCTTTTTTTAATTTTGATACTTAAAACTATAATTTTTTCTCTTAGTACTGCTTTTATCTCATAGGTTTTGGTATGTTGTATTTTCATTATCATTTGTTTCAAGAAAATTTTCAATTTCCTTCTTAATTTCTTCATTGGCCCACTTGTCATTCAGGAGCATATTGTTTAGTTTCTATAGTTTCCAAAATTCCTCTTGTTATTGACTTGTAGTTTTATTCCACTGTGGTTAAAGAAGATCCTTGATATTATATCAAATATTTTTGAATATTTTAAGACTCATTTTGTGACCTGATAAATGATCTATTTTTAAGAATGATCCATGTGCTGAGGAAAAGAATGTATATTCTTTAGCGGTTGGATGGTTGGATAAAATGTTCTGTAATTATCAATTAGATCCATTTGTTCCATAGTGCAGATTAAGTCTGGTGTTTTTTTTCTTTATTTTCTCTCTGGGAGATCTGTCCAGTGCTGAAAGTGGGATGTTGAAGTCTCCAGCTATTATTGTATTAAAGTATATCTCTCTCCTTAGCTCTAATAATATTTGCTTTATTTTTCTGGGTGCTTCAGTGTTGGGTGCATATATATTTACAATTGTTATATTCTATTACTGAATTGACCACTTTATCATTATATTATGACCTTCTTTGTCTCTTCTTCCAGTTTTTGTTTTGAAATCTATATTGTCTGATATAAATATAGCTACTCCTGCTCTTTTTTTTTTTTGGTTTCCATTAACAAGGAATATCTTTTTCTGTCCCTTTATTTTCAGTCTATGTGTGCTTTTATAGGTGAAGTGTGTTTCTTGTAGGCAACAGATGATTGTGTCTTATTTTTCAACAATTCATCCACTCTGCGTCTTTATTTATTTTTTTTCGAGATGGAGAGTCTTGCTCTGTTGCCCAGGCTGGAGTGCAATGGCATGATCTTGGCTCACTGCATCCTCCACCTCCCAGGTTCCAGCGATTCTCGTGCCTCAGCTTCCCGAGTAGCTGGGATTACAGGCATGTGCCACAACAGCTAGCTAATATTTGTATTTTTAGTAGAGACAGAGCTTTGCCATGTTGGCTAGTCTGGTCTTGAACTCCTGACCTCAGGTAATCCATCCGTCTCCGGCTCTCAAAGTGCTAGGATTACAGGCGTGAGTCCCCTCACCCAGCCACTCTGTGTCTCTTGGTTGGAGAGTTTAGTCTATTTGTTATTTTTGATAAATAGGGACTTACTCCTGCCATTTTGTTGTTTTCTGATTTTTTGCACTCTTCTCTTCCTTCTTGTGTACCTTTTAGTGAAAGTAATTTTCTCTGGTGGTATGCCTTTAATTTCTTGCTTTTTACTTTTTGTGTATCCATTGTATGTTGTTTTGATTTGATGTTACCATGAGGCTTTCAAATACTATTTTATAACCCGTTATTTTAAACTGATGACAACTTAACACTAATTGGATATACAAACAACCAAACATGCAAAAAGAACACTAAAAAAAAAAAAAACCTCTATACTTCATCCCCCTGCTTTTTATGTTTTTGTTTTTCCTCTTTATGTCTTTTTGTACTGTCTACATCTTGAAAAGATGTTGTGGTTATTATTTTTTATTGGTTCATCATTTAGTCTTTCTACTCATGGCAAGAGTAGTTTACACAGCACCATTATGGTGTTGTTATACTATTCTGTATTTTTCTGTGTGCTTTCTATCACCAGTTAGCATTATACCTTCAGATCAATTCTTTTTGCTCATTAACATCCTTTTCTTTCAGATTGAAAAGCTCCCTTTAGCATTTTTGTAGGACAGGTCTGGTGTTAATGGAATCCCTCAGATTTTGTTTGTCTGAGAAGATCTTTATTTCTCTTTTATGCTTGAAGGATATTTTCAGTGAATATATATTCTAGTTAAAAGTTCGTGGGATTTTTTCCCCCTTCAGCACTTTAAATATGTCATATCATTCTCTGTTGGTCTGTAAGTTTCCCACTGAAAAGTCTGCTACCAGACTTGTTGGAGCGCCATTTTATGTTATTTGTTTCTTTTCTCTTGCTGATTTTAGAATTCTTTCTTTGTCCTTCTCTTTTGGGAGTTTGATTATTAAATGCCTTGAGGTAGTCTTCTTTGGGTTAAATCTGGTTGGTGTTCTATAACATTATTGTGCTTGAATGCTGATATCTTTCTTTGGATTTGGGAAGTTCTCTGATGTGTCTTTGAATAAACTGTCTATCCCTATCTCTCTCGCTACCTCTTCTTTAATGCCAGCAACTTTTAGATTTGCCCTTTTGAGGCGATTTTCTAAATCTTGTAGGTGTGTTTCACTGCTTTTATTCTTCTTTCTTTTGTCTCTTCTGACTGTATATTTTTAAATAGCCTGTCTTCAAGCTTGCTAATTCAACTATTTGATCGATTCTGCTATTAGAGACTCTGATACATTCCTCAGCATATCAATTGCATTTTTCAACTCTGTAATTTTGGTTGATTCTTTCTAATCACTTCAATCTCTTTGTTAAATTTATCTGATAGAATGCTGAATTCTTTCTCTGTATTATGTTGAATTTCTTTGAGTTTCCTCAAAACAACTATTTTGAATTCTCTGTCTGAAAAATCATGTATCTCTGTTTTCTCCATGATTGGCCCGTGTTGCCTTATTTAGTTGGTGTGATGAAGTCATATTTTCCTGGATGGTGTTGATGCTTGTAGATGTTCTTCAGTTTCTGGGCATTGAAGAGTTAGATATTTATGTAGTCTTTATGGTCTGGACTTGTTTGTGCCTGCCCTTCTTTGGAAGGCTTTCCAGGTATTCTAAGGGAACTGCACCCAAAGCCACATAACACTATGGTTTTTGCAGACTCATAGAGGTACTGCCTTGGTGGTCTTAGATAAGATCCAGAAGAATTCTCTGGATTACTAGACGATGACTCTTATTCTTTTCCCTTATTTTCTCCCAAACATACAGAGTCTCTGTCTCTCTGTGCTGAGCAACCTGGAGCTGGGAGTATGACGATGCAAGTACCCCTGTGGCCCCACCCTGGGACTGTGGTGGGTCGGACGTGAAGCCAGCACAGCCCTGGGTCTTGCCCAGGAGTTTTCCCTTCAGGGCAGTGAGTTCCTCTAGGCCCTGGGTATATTCAGAGATGCTGTCTGGGAGCCAATGATTGGAGTCAAAAATCTTAGCAGTTTACCTGATGTTTCAACTGCAGCTAAACTGGTACTCATACCATAATACAAAGCTTTTCCTGCGCTTCCCTCTCCTTTCCATAGGCAGAGGAGCCTCTTTCTGTGGCCACCACCACCATTAGTCCATGGGGGTTCTGCCAGGCCACTGATAATGGTCACCTAAACCCAAGGTCTCTTTTGTCAGCTTGTGGTGAATGCTGCCAGGCCTAGCACTCACCCTTCAGGGCAGTGGTCCCCACTCTGCCCCAGAACAGGTGTATTAGTCTGTCCTCACAAGCTATAAAGAAATACCAGAGACTTGGTAATTTATAGAGAAAAGAGGTTTAATTAGCTCAGGGTTCTGTAGGCGTATAGGAAGCATAGTGGCTTCTACTTCTGGAGAGGCCTCAGGAAACTTACAATCATGGTGGAAGGTGAAGGGGAAGCAGGCACATCTTTCATGACCAGAGCAGGAGGAAGAGAGAGAGGGGGAAGGTGCCACACACTTTTAAACAACCAGATCTTACAGGAACTCCCTCACTCACTATCATGAGAACAGCACCAAGGGGATGGTGCTAACTCATTAATGAGAACTCCACCCCCATGATCCAGTCTCCTCCCATCAGGCCCCACCTCCAACACTGGGGATTGCAATTCGACATGAGATTTTCTGAGGACATGACAGCAGGCATAGAAATGCTGTCTAATAGCCTAGGCCTGGACCTCAGGACCCCAAGAGCCTGCTTCTTTCTCTACCCTACTGTGGCCTAGCAAGTACCTGAGGTACAAGACAAAGTCCCCTTTACTTTTCCCTCTGCCTTTCTCAAACAGAAGGAGTCTTTTAACATAGCCACCACAGCTGGGAATGTGCTGGGTTACCCATGAAGTCAACACATCTCAGATCCCAAGGACCACAGCGTACTACCTGGGTATCACTGCTGGTTATTCAGGGCCTAAGGGCTCTTTAGTGAGCAGGTGATAAATCTTGCTGGGACTGGGTTCTTCTCTTGAAGGCAGCACATTCCCTTTTGGCCCAGGGTGTGTCTAGAAATGTCTTCCAGGAGTGAGGACCTGGAACTGGGACCTCCTGACTCTGTCTGCTGCCCAATCCTACTGTGGCTGAGGTGGTATCCAAGATGCAAGACCAAGCACTCTTTACTCTTTACTCCCCTCTCCTTAAACATACAGAAGAGTCACTTTTGTTGCTGCGAGCTGCACTGCCTGGGAGAGGGAAGGCACAAGCCCCCCCTTAGCCATACCAGCTAGTGTCTCCCCAGGTCATGTGCCCCTGTAGTCCACTGGCTTTAAGCCTAGTCCAGCACTAGCAGTTGCCAAGGAATTGAAGTTTTTGTGTCCTAGACTGCCTTTCAAGTTTACCTAGGACCCTACAGCAGACAAGACTTGAGGAGAAACTCAAGTTCCATCTGCTGAGATGAGCAACTCTCCTCTGGCTAGGGTTGGTCCAAATGCTCTCTCCATGCACGGGCACTGGCTGAGCCCAGAAGGGCGTTGTTATTGGGCTGTGACAGGGCAGCGCTGAGTTCATTATAAAGTGCCCCAGTCACTGCACTCTCCCTCCCCAAAGTGTACAGATTCGCTGGGGCAGGGGTGGTGTCGGAGATTCAAAACTGTCTCTCCTGCCCTCCCCAATGCCTCTTTTAGTGATATGAAGTTAAAACTAGGTACTGTAATTGCTCACCTGATTTTTGGTTCATGATAATGCTTTTCTGTGTCTAGATAGTTGTGAAAATTTGGTGTTCCAGCAGGGAGGGCAAAGGGTGCAGGCTTCTGTTTCAGCATCTTGCTCCACCCATCCTCAAATGATGGGTTTTTTTGGGTGTTTTCATGTATTAACAAAAATAGAATTATTTAAATAGTAGTCATATTATATTTAAATACATTAGATTCAAGATAATGTTGGTACCAGATAGTACCAGACCTGGGTTCAAGTTCTTGTTCTGCTACGCACTGGCTTTTTGACCTTGGGCAAGTCCTTTAAATGTTCTAACCCAAGCTTCCTTCTCTGTATAATAGGGACAACGATAGAACTTCCTTAAGGTTATTGTAAATATTAAATGAGAATGTGTGCAAAGCACTTTAACATTGTGCATAACATCTGGATAGCGCTCCGATAATGTTTACTGTTTGTTGTCATTGCCTAGCAAAGATTTGAGTTCTGTCTCCTCAGAGGTGGTGATTATTAAAACCACACAGCGGTGGTTCTTAACCTAAGAACTTCCACTGCAAGTAAGTTAAACAACTTGTGCACCTGTGCAGCCAGGCATTTTTCTGGAAAGAAGCTCCAGAATTTATGAGATTCTTTTTTACCATTTTTATTTATTTTGTATTACAGTGGTGCTGTGGTGAGGGCAAGGCATAGAACTCAACCAGGAAGCAGAGTACATTTTCATAAATAGTTGATTCCCTATTTTTTTAATTGACAAATAAAAATGTTATATATTTATCATGCACAACATGCTGTTTTGAAAAATGCATCCATTGTGGAAAGGCTAAATCCAGCTAATTTACTTGCATTACCTCACATATTTATCAACTTTTTGTGTTGAGTACACTTAAAATTTACTCTTAGTAATTTTAAAGAATACATGTTGTGCAACAGATTGCTTAACTTATTCCTTCTTTCTAATTGAAATTGTATATGCTTTCACCAACATCTCCCCAACTGCTCCCGTGATAATCACCATTTTGGTTTCTACTTCTATGAATTCAACTTTGTCAGATTTCCTGTGTGTGATCACGAGATATTTGTCTTGTTGTGACTGACTTATTTTACTTAACATTATGTTCTCCAGGTTCTTAAGTATTCATGAGATTCTTAAAGTAGTGAAAGACCTTAAAAGGAATATCAGTTGAACAACAATCAAATTATTTAAAAGCAGGCAATGAACTGTATTTTAAATTCTTTCTATTTTCTAAACATTCTCTTTCTCCTTAAGATATAGCACACTGCTACTTCCATTTTGATAGTATCAAGCTCTGTAAACTCAGTGAGAACCTAACAAATATTTGACTAGCTTATATAAATGACCTTCTGGCTAGCTCTGGGAGATAGTAAAAAGCTGGAGAGTCTAAACCCAGAGCTGCCTATCTGTAGCCAGTGTTGAGTGAAATTCACTGAGTTTGAAAGAAGTCTCATTTTTCTCTTCATTCTTCTCCTGGTGGATTTTGTGCATGTAATAGTTTGCACTTGAATAGGGTAATAGGTACAAGTTATTATAATTTTTTTTTTTTTTTGAGACAAGATGTCACTCTGTCACTCTGTCACCCAGGCTGGAGTACAGTGGTGCTATCATGGCTCACTGCAGCCTTGACCTCACGGGCTCAAGCAGTCTTCCCACTTCAGCCTGCAACACAATGCCCAGCTAATTTTCTTTTATTTTTATATTTGTGAAGACAGGGTCTCACTGTGTTGACTAGGCTGGTCTCAAACTCCTAGCCTCAAATGATCCTCCTGCCTCAGCCTCCCCAGCAGCTGGTTTTACAGTTATGAGCCACTGTGTCCAGCCCAAGTTACTAGAATTATAAACTATTAACTGCTCGTGTAACATTTTTTAGTTGAGTAACTAAAAATTTTCAATTTAAACAAAACGCCTTAGGCCCAAAAATATAACTGCCTAGGTGCGTGGCTTGGGGAATATTGTTTGGCCTTTTTTGGCCTCACATGCGGGATTTGAAATAGTGTTCTTAAAAATATTGGTCGCAAAACCCTTTAATCAAGAGAAAGGTTCTATGGAATGCAGATATATAAAACAGATAGAACTATATCCTTTCTGCTTGTGACCTACTTTCTTCTTTTTTTTTTATACATACTACTTGCCCTAGGGACATTTATTATTTTTTTTAATGAAGCATGTTTTGGAAATGCTCTGGACTAAAAAAAAAATCAATGAACCATTAGGCTTTAAGATTCAACAAAATGTAATTGTTGGCTGTGAAAAGTTATAAGTAGTTTGAAATAACATTTTGAAACATATTTTGTGACTCAAGTGTCTGTTTAAATCTCTATCTGAAAACACCCTCTCTCAAATGTAAAGTTCAAACTACAGTTGGCCCTTGAACAACATGGAGGTTTAGGGGCATTGATCCCCCTACAATTGAAAATCCAGGTATCTTAATAAGTTTTGACTCCTCCAAAACTTGACCATTAATAGCCTACTGTTGACCAGAAGCCTTACTTACAACATAAACAGCCAATTAGCACATATTTTATATGTTGCATGTATTATATACTGCATTCTTAAGCTAGAAAAAAGAAAATGTTACTAAGAAAATGATGAGGAAGAGCAAATATATTTACTATTAAGTGAAAGTGGATCCTCATAAAGGTCTTCATCATCTTTGTCTTCACGTTGAGTAAGCTGAGGAGGAGGAGGAAAAGGAGGGGCTGGTCTTGCTTTCTGAGGAGTTGCTGACTTGGGAGGAAATCGATCTGTAAATGGATCCACACGGTTCAAATCTGTGTTGTTCAAGTGTCAACTGTACTTAGAAGTCTTACTCAGGTTATCGCGTCCAAGTTCAATGCCACCAGGTCGCATTAGACCGTAGGTAGAGGCCCACTGCTGGTTAAAGGGTTCAAATTTCTTCTCTTAATAAGATTTACTGGATGAGAATATTAGAGGACAAAAAATATAAATAATAATAACAACAATATTAATAACAATAAAATGCTTTAGCTGTTTTAATAAAGAAGAAAGGCCTCTCTGCTTGTGTTGGTGAACAGCAGGAAATGATACACGGCTCAGAGCTGGACAAGAACACGGTTAACTAAGATGGGGACTTAAGCTGCCCTCTCTCATTTACAATTTTTCTCCCTGAAGCATCTGATATGGTTATCTTGAAGGTATTTGGTTTTATAGTTATCAGGAAAGGGGAAGCCATGATAACTGTACAATACTCTATCCCTCACCCTAGTCCCCCAGTCAGCCCTCAGGTAAGCTTATTGTTTGCAGATGATTAAATCTGTTCCTCTAAAAAAATAACTTATGATTCTGTAAAATCCATCTTCACATGGAGTACTGAGATATAGTATAATCTTCTCCTCATTAATAAATAAAGAACCTGTCAAATGTGAAAACGTTAAGAATATGAATATGGCAACATAAACATTTAACTGATGGGCCCAAAGTAAACTTAACAGCCACAGAAACAAAGTGTTCTGAATAAGGGGAAATAAGCTGCTTCTGTTCAGTCTCTTCATATATGCAGTCATTTGTATATAGGCAATGATGCCAGATAGAGTTATCAGCCTAATATCTGTGCAGAAACGCTTCAAAAACAACATGATATACTTAAATCTGTTGTTATTTTAAATATATGAATCAAACGAAACTGTGCCACAGCTACAAACTCAATGCAGATTTCTTGCTGAGAAGTATTCACATAACAAATGTTTAGCTTTCACTTCATTTAGTCTATTTTTCTAACAATTTGAACACTTACAACTATCTTCCTTTATTAAATTCCCTGTGTTCCCCTGCAGTTTACCATTCTTTTATAAAAGACAGATGTCCTAGGAATCTATTCTCATGTACCTGCTATGTTTAAACAGTGCTTTATTTTAAACAAACTTTAGCATAGTTGAATAATTAAATAACAATATTTTATTAAAATTTATTGTATTTATTTTATTTGACATTAAATAACAGTTTAAAAACTTTGATAAATTCTATGGATGGAGTCTTCTCAGAGAAATATACAAACACATAACTACCCCAAATTTTTGTAATTTCAGGATACTTATAGATTCCAGACTAAAAGCCAGTTACAATACATTTAATGTTTGACATAACATTTTACATATTTCTATGTTTGTTATTGACTATTTGCATTATTTAGCTATTTAGGAGAATGTTATATAGTCTGTATAGCTCCTATGAAATTATATTTTAAAGACTATTATTTCTTACAAAATGAATCTGACTTATGTCTGTCCCTTGTTTTAAACTGTTTCCCAAGAAAGATTAAGTAGAATATGTATATATGCAAGTATAACATAATGTAGCATAAATTGATCATAAAGAATTTTACTTGTGTAGCATATGCATATTTATGACACGGAGGTACATTATAATAACCACATTCTGGTACGACATCAGATCACTAAGAGGGGTCTAAAGTGTTCATCAGTCCTGAGAAACAAGTAGCTTCCACAGGTCATTTTGTGTTCATTGTCACCCATTGCAGGGCTAAAAGAAAAGTCTGTGTAGCTAATTATTTGCAGAGAAATTAACTGTAGGGAAGTGCACCATGATTATTCTCATTATGACCTGAGGTTCTAAACAATTTAAACAACTATGAGGCAAGAGCAGATGGTACTTTCTTTTTTTTAAGTAATAAACATAAAGAAAAGTACTCCTGAGGAATCTAGTTCACCAGAAAGCAGTCATGTGCATTGTCAGCATTGGGAAGAAGCCCAATTCCCCATGAATTTTAAAAGTATAAGATAACTATGAATGGAACCATACTGACATCTTTAATCTATTTGTAATAAATAACTATCATGCATTTGTCATTAACAACCTGAGGGAGAGTGGAGATAGGGGGAATTACACCAGCCCCATCCGTTTCTTGGCTAACTAAATTTTCTTAAGAATAATCTACCTAAATGGATTTCGATATAAAAATGGGAGATACTATGAAGGTGTTGAGTGTTTTAACGTTCTTTAGAACATACTGAGACTATGTAAATTAATCAGGCAGTCTTTTTCATTTGCCAGACATTGGTCCCTGATTAGCCTTGTTTTCAGCAAGAATGAATGATAGTCCTTGTGTTTTATTACTCTTTTCACCTCAAACATCAACCCACATGCTGAAATCTAATCCAGAAATAAAATGAGAGTTACTGTTTCTTTCTTGCTATCCGCTTTTAATTGTATATTGACATAAAATCTAAGAATATTTCAACAAAGAAAAATTGAACAAATAGGCATATTCCCATCAATGGGAAGGGAATCATTTTAGGGAGGTCTGGATTTTTTTTTTTTTTTTTTTTTTTTTTTTTTGAGATGGAGTCTTGCTCTGTCACCCAGGCTGGAGTGCAGTGGCGTGATGTCGGCTCACTGCAAGCTCCACCTCCCGAGTTCACACCATTCTCCTGCCTCAGCCTCCCGACTAGCTGGGACTACAGGTGCCCGCCCCCATGCCCGGCTAATTTTTTTGTATTTTTAGTAGAGACGGGATTTCACCCGTGTTAGCCAGGATGGTCTCGATCTCCTGACCTCGTGATCCACCCACCTCAGCCTCCCAAAGTGCTGGGATTACAGGCGTGAGCCACCGCGCCCAGCCTGGATTTTTTTTTCAGGTCACTGGATTTTAACATAATAAAAACATGAGAGAGCTTATTTCCTTTGACCATTTGGGACTTAGATTAAGGCCAGGAAGACCTTATAACTGCTTGTTGACTTGGGGAACATTTTTCCCTACATGTTGCCTCTTCCTTTTCTTTACATTTTTTTCTTTTCGTTATTCTATAATAACTTTTATTGCCTCCATTATTATTTAATTCACATAGTTGGTTTATTTAAATTCTTGGTAAAATGTGATAAAGTTGTAAGAACAATATGTACTACCCTGAAAAAGGTAATCAATAAATAGCAACAGTCAATTCATGCCAGTTTCCATTTTTCTTCTTGTCTTTGCTTCCTCTGACTATATGAACTATTAAGTACTATACAAAGCTACTCATACTTGTTTAGATCTGGCTTGATAGTACTGTTACTAACTGGGTAATATCAGCCACTCTTAAGTTGTTCAGAACTTTTCTGGGTGTGTCTGGTTCCCCTCACAACCAGAGTTAGCTCTTCTGGCTTTGGCTATGCTAGTTGTGTGCTGTAAGCTTTCCGCCCTTTCGAATGGAAGTCTAGCACTGGGTATACATATAGAAGAGATAGGAGTGATTCTGGTCCCCAAGAATGTCTTCCCTAGATGTTATATTAACCATGCTTCTAGCTTCAGTAAATTTGATGCTTTAACATTTGTCCTACATGCATATGCTGTCCTTGTTCTGGACAATCCAACAATCCAATATGCCTGAGTCACCCGCCGTGAACCCCTGCTTACCTGATCACTCCCCATCCTTGAAGAACAGTTCCTCCTTGTGGCATGCCTTTAAAATTTCAAATTCAAATAAATGCATTCAGAGTTCACACCACCAGCCACCTTCTTTAATGGGCTCTCACACGCTGGACCACCATGCACCTGCCCTCATCACCCCAGAGCCAACACCAGACAACTAAGGACAGATGCCCCAGAGCTTGCTGCAATTATGCAAACTCACCAAAAGGGGGCCTGCCTACCCTGTCCTTCCTCTTCCTTCCCATGGAAACCACAACCAAGGCTTTTGCGTACAGTTTCCTCTCTCCCTTCTGCCTCTTGAGGGACCCCGGTACCTTCTCACATGTCCCCCACCATGGTGTGGCATGCCTCGTCTTCCAGGGACCTGTGGGTAACAAACTATCTTTTCAATAGCAGCTATTTCCGGATCTGTTGGCCTTACTGTACCTCAAATTTTCTAGTAGTACATTATGTTTTTTAAAACTTGTATGCAGTTAGAAGGAGATGTGGCTACCTGAAAACAGGTAGTTTGATGTTTTCATACCTCTCCGTCTCCTGGCCTTGAAAATGAGGAAAAGAAAAGTCGTAGAACCCTAGAGCCGAAAGGAAGCCTGAGGGATGGGCCCAGGGAAAGATATGAAAGACTAGTTGAGGGGTTGCTAAGCTTTTCATATCTCACAAAGGCCCTGCCTGGAGCACTGTGGTCAACAACCCTGGGGATTCCATTCACCTCCTAATCTAGGAGTGTCGCCCCTGGAGTTGTGCTATATACAAACTGCACAGCGGTATGTTTTAGCCCAGAAACTTTCTTTGTCAAAGGGGAGAGGGACCCTGTGTGTTTGCTGAAATTTCTTATGAAAGTTGTCTTTGAGCAATTGTGCATTGGTAAAGCTCATATATAATGTAAACAACAGAAGGCATCAGATCTCCTTCCGAAGCAGATAAAGGCACTAGATATTGGCTACAGATACACAAATCCATTATTCTAATAAGAAGCCTCAGACGAGTTCCTTCATATTTTTAAGGAAGTTGTAAATGTTATGCAATATGTTTATGTCTCTTAAAGTGTAAAATTTCCAATTTCTATAAGCAAGAATATTATGGAAAAAGCATTTAAATTGCTGTTTATTCTTCATAGCTAAACATGTTGGAAGAGCACAGGACTAGGATTATGAATGCAATTTCTGAAATCATACAGGGGCAACTGGAAACATTTTTCAAATTGGGAAATTGGATTGACTATATGATAAAATATGGCAGTTGTATGGAAGCTTAAAGATTTTTAAATGTGCTGTTTTTAAACTTTGCTAATTATGCTTTTATATTCCCATAATTTCTTTTTGACGTGTGCATACCCAGAGTTGTTGAAATTTGAATTTGTTCTGTGCACATTTACAAATATATGTTTCTGAGAGCTTATTAGCCAGAAGAGCTGGGCTACATTGGAGTGAGTTGCGAAAAGGTCTTCGTGGGGTGCTACTAAGGGTTTTTAGTCTGAAGTTACGAACGCACTACGAAATTTAATGCATACATTTATGAAATAAAACTGCAAACATTTAAAGTATTTTCGAGGAGCTAATGAACAAATTATATTTCTAAAGAATGGCTTTATGAAATCTAAAGCATTCATTTGAACCTCTGAATAGCCACATATGCGAAGAGAAGAGGCCTTGGATAAATCTGAGTACGAGGCCACAACATCTCACAGCTCTGGTTGAGTAACGAATATTTCAGGCAGTTAAGTTTCCATACATACTCGGTTTTCCTATGCTGAAACTCAGAGGAAGCAATTTGACAAGGTAGTAATGATGTCCTTTCAACCAAGGATTCATCAAATATATGGCGACTCATCGTAATTCTGGGACAGACTTGAGACTCCTGCTAACTTGTTACCTTGTCTTCATGTAGAATCAAGGCTATCATCTCACACGGGAAAATTTCTCTTCTGTGTATTAATAATCTCTTAGGAAGAAGATTATAGAATTCTGCAATAACTTATCAAAGTAAAATTCTAAATCTAACTAGAAAAGTTTCAAAATCTAATTGCAGGAAACATTAAAAACACACACAAACTTAAACACAAGAAATTAAATGAGAAGCATTTATCCATCTATAAGCAGATATAAATACTGTTAAAATATTTTGCATAAACCCTTGTACTCTGTGATCTTCATATCTGTTTGTTTCTAATTAGCAATACGTTGTGAGCCCTTCTGTCACTTTAAATACTGTTATATTACGTTGATGTATTAAGGGAGTCACTGAGAAGAACTTTTTTTCTTACCCAAGTTCTAAACAGCTGTGATATATGATGAAAGTGTTGGCAGATTGGGGTTGAAATGTAATTTTTAATGCTGAAAAAGACTAGGTTGCAAGAGGTGTCTTATTAATGCAGGCAATGAGGCTTATTGATACTGAAGCCCAAATTAAACAGCATATCCACCGGGCAATAGATGGTCCTAGCCGGGTATAAGTTTTGCTCTACAAGAGTCTTGCCTGGACAATTTCAAATATTGGAGGAGTGAAAGAGAGCTAATGCTATCTGTAGGAAAACTGACACCCAAGAGGAAAAGACAGGGCTCTTATACTCTTTTCCTGTTTCCAAAATTACTAATCCAAGCCGGTCATTTCTCCATGATAAGGAGATATGACAAGATGGAGAGAAGCCAGGAGTGCCTACTAATTAAATTACCTGGAGGAAAACATAAGAACTGACGGTGACATACCTCCACTCACTTCCACCGAAATACAGCATTATTTTCAATGGCTGTGTGGTATTTTGTTTTACAAATATAACATCGGTGTCTAAATAAATCCTTTCTTGTTGGACACTTGTTTACAGATGTTCATTACTGTAGGCAATATTCTGATCTTTGTGTCTATGTCTTTGCATTTCTTTATCATTAATTTCTTAAGATTAATTATTAGATGTTGAATTGCTGAATAGATATTGGCAAATTTTCCTCCAGAAAGGCAGTCAACATTTGAATGCCTGTAAGTGGTGTTTAGAATTATCCTCCCCATAAGAAATGTTTATATTCTTGTCAACCTCAGTACTACCTTTAGTCTTCTTCTTAATCTTTATCAATTTATTTTCTTAAAAAGACTTGGCATCATTCATTTGATTGCTGGTGATATTTAACATGTTTTATATAGTTAATGGCCATTTTATGAATTAATTTTTTTAGATTATTTGTTTTCAGATTATTTGTTTTTATTTCTGTTTTTCTTTAGTTAATTTGCTACATTTATTTGCTAGGACTTTTATTATATAATGTGTAGTAAAGGGTTTCATAACATGCCAAACACTATTTAAATTTTCCAATGATAATTTTAATATATATTTATTGTTATAATTACAATATGTTCAATTTTCATCTTTGTGCTGAAGGTGCTTGTTTGTAATTGTCACCTCTAAAAAATCTCAAACCATGTTAGTTTCCCCAAAATAGATTTGGAAGCCATCACACACTAAACTTGTCAATCAGATTAATTTTAAGAATTACCCATCTTAATTTTTAGCTGATGAATTAAAATATATGGAGGTTTGCTCCATTTAGGATTTTAGTCTCTCTGCAGCTTTCTGTGAAACCTTCAGTACCAATATGTAATTCATTTTATCTGATTATTTCTCCCAAGCACTAAAGCCAATGTCAACATATGAAATCTGTGCAATGTATTCCACTACCATCACGAAATATTGCAATCTCTTCACCCGGTCCTTGAACTTTGAGGCAACAGGACCTGTGAAAAGAGTATTTTTGCTTTCTAATCCTTTGTGGGAAAATCTTATTTATGGTTCCCATCAACCAGAATGCTCTAGTTCTATTTCCTTTTCACATAAAAAACAAATATTTCTCCAAACATTGCCCATCATTGAGTTGAGTCCCCTTTGGCTACCGTGTAAAATAATGTAGCCCTATCTATTATACGTGACCTGGCATGGCCTTCCTATAATAATGCATGGCCTTGTTACAAATGCTAACCATTTTGTTTCCTCTTTAATTCTCAATAGGGCACAAATATATTAACCCATGACATTTTTCCTAATAGAGATTAGAGAATGAAATTAATGCATTGAACTTTATATTAGCATTCGATGTGCTCTTGTGTTTTAGAAATTAAAGTAACATTTTGTAGTAATTTGTTGTTGTTTTTTGAAAGCTGTGTCTTGAAAACAAAACAATGTAAATAAATAACTGTGTGGTCCAGCTGTGACTTATGCAACTTGGCCCCCCATCATCCAATTTTGTATTACTCTTTGAGCAGTGGATCAGGCCACAGGAGTGGTTTTCCTCTGGGAAGCACAGGAAATGCAGTTATACTGATGGGAGGGCACCCGGAAACATATATTAAGCAAACTCACTTCAGATGAGTGAGTTTATGGATAAGGCGGAAAAATACACAGAAGGGCATAAAAACCATTTGGGTACCAAACGATTTAGGAGTACAGAAGTACAGTATCTACCATCACGTTTATAGATCTTGGCTTTGAAATAGTGTCCAGTTTCTTTTTCCATCTCAGTCACTAACTGAGCTACCAAGAGGAATGTAATACTTATCTCTCTGAGGCCTTTGGGGCTTATTCATTCTCTTAAAAGTGGGAGCTTTGGAGGAAAATCATTAGTCATTGCCTGGATACTAAAGAGAGGAAAGCTTATCCACTAAACAATGACTATTTTGCCGTTTGCAATGAACCATTCGACTGGGGATTTTTTGTTGTTTCTTTGAGCTGAATGAGGTTATTCATCACTTGATCTCCCCCCAGGGCTACTTACTTCAGAGCTTACTAAATAAAAGAAAAGAAAGAAAGAAAGAAAAGGGAGGGAGAGAGTGCAGTATTTTCACTAGCCTCCTAATTATAATGATTTGTGAGTTACTACACAGAAGTAGTATTAGGTATGTGTGCTGCATGAATCACTATATTAGTTCTGAGATATATTGGACTCTGTGTAGATGAACTTTGGTCTTATAAGTGGTGGCTGTGCACCAATGGTTTCCCATTCAACTTAAAATAAAATTACTCTCACTCACAGTAGCCACAGAGCCGTATATAATCTGGCCCCTCACCTCTTCTCTCAGATTCCAATTGCACCACCTTTTCTGTCCATGAAATACAGAAACCTTATGCCCACTGAGGGCTTCTTCTAAGAAAACTCTTCCTTCTAGAAATTTGCATGTCTGGATCCATATTATCACCCAGATCAAAAGTTAGTCTTTTGTATACCTAATGTGTACCCACAAAAATTTAAAACTCTTTTAAAAAGTTACTCCTAAGGGAGAAAAAGCCTTCCCTGGCTATTCTACCTGCAAATATTCCCTCCCAGTTACTCTCCATCACAAAATCCTGTTTTAATTTCTTTAAGGCCGCTGTTGCTATCAGAAATGATCTTGTCCATTTATATATATACCTGTTCACTGTCTGTCTTTCTAACTACCCCGTGTAATCTTGGAAAGCAGGAACCTTATCTGTCTGGTTCCCACCACTTATCTCTAGAAGTCCCTTCTAGCACCTAGAAAAGTGCTCGATGTATAGTTGGTTCTCAATACAGAGATGCCAAGTGAACAAATGCTTCTACAATCTATTTGACCACACCATTTTATCACCCAGACATCATCAACCATTTCAAGACTGCTAGTGACAAAATCAAGAAATCCCAGACAAATAAATCCTATTTCTTTAACTACATCAAAATGTCCAGTCCAAGATTAAGGTGACATTATGAGATTCAGGGTTGAATTTCTTTCTTCTTTCAAACATTTGTATTGAATTGAGTATTTACTGTATGCTGGGCTCTGGTGGTCCAATGATGAACAGACAGACATGCTCTTTGACGGCAGAGTGTGTATAGTATTGAACTAGCAGCAAAGAAATAATTAACAAAGCAAATACATCTCCATCGGTTTTACGTTGCTATAAAGAAATATCTGAGGCTGGGTAATTTGTAAAGAAAGGAGGTTTATTTGGCTCATGGTTCTTGCAGGCTCTCAAGAAGCTTGGTGCCAGCATCTGTGTCTGGTGAGGTCTCAGGAAACTTTCACTCCTGGTAGGAAAGTGAAGGGCAGCCTGCATGTGTAGCAACTATGAGAGAAGTGGGAGGTTCCAGGCTCTTTTTATCAACCTGTTCTCATGAGAACTAAAAAAGAACTCACTCACTCCAGCGAGAATGGCACCAACCAAGACCCACATGTCTTCCACCAGGCTCCACTCTCAACACCGGGGATCAAATTTCACCATGAGTCTCAGTGGTGCCAAGCAGACCATATCCAATCCATAGCAAAATATAAGGTAATGTGATAAGTCCAACAAGAAAGAAAACACAATGTAGCACTAGCTGACATAGTTCAGGGAGATTGGTGAAGACTGCTCAGAGAAAGTGAGTCTAATCAGAAAGCCACACGTTGCCTAAAGATAGGGATATGTTCTGAGAAATGCATGGTTAGGTGGTTTGATCATAGTGTGAGCATCATAGAGTGTACTTCTGTAAACCTAGATGGTATGGCTATTACACAGCTACACTCTATGGCAGAGCCTCTTGCTGCTAGGTTACAAACCTGCGTAGCATGTGACTCTAATGAAAAATTGGGGAAATTGTAACACAATGGTAAGTATTTGTGTGTTTAAAGATATCTAAACACAGAAAAGGAACAGTAAAAATATAGTATTATAATCGTATGAGGCCACCATTGTATACATAGTCTGAAAAGTCAGTATGTGGCATATGACTGTACTTTGAATGGAAAATCTCAGAGAAAGATGAGGCTGCTGATTTTTAAAAAACTAAGAAACACTAAAGTGTTTGGATTTTATCTAAGGCGAATGAGAAGCATTACAAAATTGTAAGCAAGGAAGGGGATGATGCTTTTTGTATTTTAGAGACATCCTTCGGCTGCATTATAGAAACAAATGTACAGGAGATAGACCTGCAGCAGGAAGTTGGAAGCCATTGCTGTCAATTAGAAGCTGTTGTGTTAATCTAGACAGGAGATGATGGGGCTTTGATCACAGAAGTGGCAGTAAGGGGACATAGATTTCTCTCTTAGAGGTATAACCAGTAGGGCTTTAAAAATTCATTTGATATAGGCCCTTAAAAAGAGGACAAAACATAAATGCACCCAGGTTTCTGGCTTCTACAGTTGGGTGGTGGTACCTTCCAATCTTTGATTCAAAAAATATTTACTAAACACTGACTATGAATTAGCAACCATATAGGCACTGGGGATGTGGCTGTCCGACAACACATTAAGTCCTAAATTAATGGAATACAAAATTAAATATGCAACATGCCCGGTAACAGTATGTCTTCTGGAAGAAAGTAACAGAAGATAAGTGGGGTGAGGGTGCTGGAGCAGTCAAGGAGGACGCTGCTAATGAATATCATTTGAACAGAGACATGAAGAAAAGAGGGAGACGCACAGAAAGATGGGGGCATACGCAGAAGGCTGAGCAAGTGCAAAGGCCCTCAGGCTTGTTATGTTTGAGGAACAGCAAAAAGACTGGCCTGGCATAGGACAGTAAACCAGGAGGGTAAGCAGTAAAAGAAACACAGAGATGAGCTGGGGATCTTGGCATGATGAGCTGGCTGCTTGACCACCTACTGTTTCACCGACCATCAAGGTATTCAGGTGTATGCTGAAGGCCAACTTGGTTAGAGATGCTAGTGAAATTATTCGAACATAGTACAGATTCCTAAAATCAATGACATCAAGGCCCTTCTAGGGACCCTTAGAACTCTGAGATCCTGATTCCATTGTCCTAAATCAAGCCTTGCCTTCATTATCCCCTTTGTTCCCTGGTACATGTCGGGTGATATTAGACTTTACCGCCTCCAAGTGGGAGCAGCTTTCTCTTTTAGACCCAGATAGTCATCTGGGCAGGAAAAGACCTCTAATAACCTGACGGTTTATTGTCAGGTTCCCAGGTGCCCATCAAAATTTTTTAAAGTTCTACTGATATTAGGGTTTTTAAATAATAACAATGTGATCTTTCTTGCTTAAAGTTTGACACAGTAAAAAATATATGAGTAAACCAATGTGTTATTAGAACAGGGTTAGCCTTAAGCAAAATTGAGAAGTAGGGAAATGATTACTTGTCTTCCCTTTTGATACACTTTTTTTTTCTACTTTAGGTCCCTTCTCCCACCCTTTTCTGTTATAGTCTCCCAACACAGTGCTGAAGGCTGTTTCTTCACATTTCCACCATCGCAACCCAAACCCACCTGTTAAGTTTCCTCAAGATATTGATTATTACAAAGCTAGACAATCAAATACATTCGTCTGTACAATTCTGCCAACAGAAAAGGCAGCTGACCATCACCCCTCCCCTCCTGTGTCATATACACAATCTATAGTGACTTATTTCAAATATTTTCTCTTGCGTGTGTTTGTGTATGTGAGTTGTGTGTGTGAGCATGTATTTAGGATGACATCTGAAAATTCAAGTGCCAGGTTAAACCAGCAAAGGAGATATTTGGGGCAGATAGAGTCTTATGAAACTTTAATCAAAGAGGAAAGAGGCTTCCACTTACGTTGTCTATGAACAGATCTGTCTCTCTGTGTAGATGCTGAATATTTTCAGTCTGTTAATAGAATCCACCATGAACCTAAAGTCAGCAGAGAGAAGAGAAAGAATTATACTTGTGTGCAAAGAAAATAGTTAAGTGATCTAAATGTGGCTCTGTACAAGGCTCCGAAACACTTTTTGGGCACCAGAAAAGTTCCCTAATAGCTATTCTGTTGGATCTTAGCTGATAGTTGCTTCATTACTTAAATAATGTTCTTACTCAGCCATCTTCAACCAATAACATCAAAATCAAACAAAATAATTATATCAATTTCAGTAGGGACAGACAGTGAGCAAGCTATTATAATTAAATTGTGTACACATAATATACAAAATCTCTCTCTTTGATGTGGTACTCTTTCAACCTGTTATTTTTAATGAGTTGAGCTGTTCATGTATTTATTTAATTCACGTATTTTTGTGTTTTTATGTGTGTTCCCAAAGGCCTTTAGGCGATGAATGCATTTTTAATAAATTGCATTTGAAATAAATAAATAGTGGTGGTTCATTACACTGGGACCAACTTTTTTCATGGTAGAATTAAAATGAATGACTATTTAACACTATTATTTGAGTCAGTTGAACATGAATTTTGTGGGAGGTTTTTCCCCTTGAAAATGGTTACACTATGAAATGCTCCTCTTAAGGAGTAATTTTAAAATATTCAATAGGGAATAATATTTCAATATAACAATTTTCTACTAACGTGCTCTTTTTCAAATTATTTATGTGATGAAAATCTAGTACTGTTTATTTATATCTGTGTGTCCATTGTAGGCTTTCTTAACCAAAAATTTATTTTTTAAATTTTGTCAAAAAATTAAAACGTACCTGAAGTGCTCACCTTGGCAAGGAATTACAATCTTCATGAGACTAAAGAGACATGTCTGCATTGCTAAAGATTATGAAATTAGCCTCAATTCTTATAAAACTGTTCTACTGCCAGAGCAAAAGTTCTTGCATTCTTTCGTATTTCAAGCCAATATTTATGCCTCTTATTTTTCTTCTTTGAAGAGAGAATTTTGGCATAGTTCCTGGAATAAGAATGAGGTAGATATAATGCACACTCTAAAACATTAAGATGAACTTATCTTCGACAAATGGATTCAGCGTCTAAATACCAAAGATACTTTAATTGCTTATTAACAACATTTTAAATTGTCTGATGAATGCACATTGTGGAGATATTCTTAAAATCATTCTTCATAACAAAAATACTGTAACTGTCTACTTCAGATCATTAAAAAAGCATTAGATGTAAATTTCAAATAGGTATATCCTTTGGAACAGACCTGTTTATCATTATGATATACACATATCTATATATATTTATTTTAATATATGTGTACACATTATACACATATAATATAGAACATTTAGTATTAAATATGAGAAAAATTAGAAAATGAGTCCTTTTTCTATTCAAGGACATAGTCAAGTCAGGTACAGTGGATATATCTATGTATGCAATGTTAATTTGCAATATCTTTATGATGCATACAAAAAACAGTATATTTGCCATTTTAGGAAATGTAGGCATATCATTACTAGTTCTTGTGAAGTTAGGTTTTGTTCTAGAATTTTTGAACTTAGTATCCTACACTTTTTACCAGATGCTCAATTGTTTTCAAATTTCAGTCCATAAAACACACTCTTTCTTAATGATATATAGAAGTTACTGGAGTTAGCATACTTCAAGGATTTCTGGAAAGGGCCACGTTTTCTTTCCCTGGAATTTTAAATTCAAGTGAATTGATGTAAACCACAGGAAAGCTATTGCTGGTTTGTCAGGGAGTCATGGATATGTACGGGCTACCGTCTGCCTGCAGAACTATAGGCATAGATCAGTGAAGCACCAGACATTCTCTGCCTTCAAGGAACTTCTCCTTATATGGTGAGTCTAGGCACAGGGCCTGCAACTTACATTCATTCTATGAGTACATTTGAAGGCATTGCCAGCCTTGTTGCATGGGAAAGCTGAGGGGTATGTAATGGTAAAGACAGCAACAGCTGTGGAGTCAGACAGTGCTGGCGTGAATCCTGCTCACAACCATTTTCTGTTGTGAATCCTGGACAAGGTGCTTTATCCCACTGTGCCTCAGTTCCTTTTATATAAAACGAAGATACTAGCATTATTTCACAGGGTAGATATGAATATTAAATAAAACAATACCTGTAATCGGCATTCAATAGCTAGTAATCCCTTCCTTAATGCCTACAAGTTCTAGAAGGATGAATTCTAAAGAGTGATCAAAGTAGCTGAATAAATTTGGAAAACCTTTTTAATGTAACTGAGCTAAACAGGGACTTAAGGTATCATAGCACAGTCCTGAGAGACTCTTATATTTACAGGAAGGTGGCTAGTCAGCTCACACTGGAAAGTGTAAGGGCTCAGCCACTCCTTTTTCCTCCAGGGTTTGATGTGGTGACCAAATGCATGAGCTGAGGCCTCCTTGACAATGCTGCCAGTCCTGGAACGGTTTGCAGTGTTGAGGCAGCTGAAAGGCTCACCTCACAGGGAACACTCTGAGTCCCATGAATTGCTACCATCTCCACAGAGAACTGAGTGGCAGTCTCACCGAAGAAGTGGTTGTTGCCAGCATTAAATGAAATAGTGCAAATAGAGTACTTACTGCTATACATGAAGTATTGAACAATACATGTTGATTGCTGTTGCTATTATTATTATTTTCCCTACAAATTATGGTAAAATCAAAACATAAAAACATGTAAGGAAGACACTTTTCACAGAATTTTTTAGAAGGGCAATGGCAATGATGTCAACTAAGACTTTCCAGAAAAGTAACAACTTAGTTTTTAAAAAACAAAAACAAACTAGTAAAAGTCAAATGAATAAGATATAGATGCATATTCTGGGCCCAGAAGCTGGCTTTAATATTCCTACCTCCCTGAGATTTTGTGATTATTTTTGTTGTTGTTGTTCATTTGTTTGTTTGTTTCTGTGATGCCTTATCTAATCTAGAAGCTCAACAAATGCTCTTAAATAAATGGATACTGGAATGGGGGGAAAAGGTTTCTGGAATGGAGAAGGTTAGACATATCAGTCCCCTCCCCTTTCTGAGAGTTAGTTTCATGAACTAAGTCTCTTATGCAGACAGGAAGGGAAGAAGAAAAACTGTGTTGCAACATACTGGTTTTTATGGTAGATGTTCCATTTTGATACCCAGTGTACATAAGCCACTTGTTGTAAAAAGGTTAGGCATGGGAGCAGCCATCTTTATCACAGCCCAATAGAGTAGCATTGACCACATGGCAGGTATTGTATATTAATAACCATTCACACAGACAAATAACTTTTAAATATGGGAAACCTCTCATGGCCTTGGAAACTCTGTGTTATTATATTGGATTTTTGTGGAAAAGGAATTCTGACATGAGTGTTACTATGACACATTTTAACGTCTGCATTTCCTTTTAAAATTTATTGAGATATGAGTATCTCCTTATATACCATTTATTTCCAATTTTGTGATATCAGAATGGACTCTCACTGCACAACAGAAACTGCCTCTGGCTGTATGCCAGTCATCTGATATTTTCTCAGCTGCTGGATGGTCTATCGATCTGGTCACCTAAGGTGAGGAAAAAAAACAAGCTCAAAAAAATTGTATTCAAAGCTCCTGTGATCATTTTTTCCCCTTTTGTGGCAGCAGGAGGGCAATGGGGGAGGGGAACTTTTTCCGTCTCACTGGGGAAAATGAGAAAATCACAGCCACACACAATTTATGTAGGTCATGCTACCAGTGAAAGGAGAATAAGTCTATGTCCATTTCCTATAAAAAGAGAGCAAAATGGGCCCACTCCAAAATTTAGTCTTTTGTCTATTTCAAAAAACACTTTATGAACTGAAATATCCAGCTGTTTCTATAATGTCATATTGAAAGTAGTATTTGCCCAAATGAAAAACCTATGGAAAATAGTCAAAGATTTTACTCTACTACTAGTAAATACTTTAGGCAAATGAGGAAATTACTAGCATGGATTGCCATTCATTTTGAGTAAATCTAAAGTTATGAACTGATGGGGAAAATGAGAGCATTAGATACTTACCTAGTGCTATAATCACTAAATACATTATTTTGACATGAAATTTTATTTTGATCTATTTTAATTTGTGCCAATAAATGTCTCACCATTCTTTAGTATAAAGGCATTATTTCTCAAGTGCTAAATAATAATAGAGCTATAACAAAAACATTGAGAAAAGTTATTTTGATGGCATTTTTGGCTGTCTTAAAGCCAGCCTCCCTCCACCATTTTTTTTCTTTGTAGTAAGCTATTTTGTGTAAAATAAGATTATTTTCAACCTCTTCAAACGGGATCTTCAGCTTTCTCTCAGACAAGGGGGTTGAAGGTCATGACAGAAGACAGTGGAGAAATATGGATGTGAGCAGAAAGCCCCAGAGGGAAATCAAAGGGGACAAAGAGCAGGAAATTAGAGGAGGCAGAAGGCGCTAAAGCAGGCAGGGAAGGGCACAGGATTCAAGCTGATCGCACCAAAGTGGCCCAAGAGAAGAACTGTGAGACAGGGTGGGCCAAAGAGCATGGCGGGAAGGTGAAGGGTGTCACACTGACACTCAGACTTAGAGCTGGAAGACAGATTACAAGTGGAAGCAAAGAGAACTTTTTTTATTATTATTATTGCTTAGTACCCATTTGCCCATCACTCTTCCCAAATGGCTATTGCCCCTTTCTGCTTTACAGGAAAAATAAAGGCCATCAGGGGTCAGAAATTTCACAACATCATTCCCAACTTTCCCCCAAATACATCTGCGTGCCCATCAGTCCCTCCTCCTCATTGGAGATCTCTGCTGTGCTATGCACCCCGTCAGGCCCTGTCAGCCCGGAGGCTTTATTCCAGAGATCACACTCTCTCTATTCCACCTTCAACCTCCCCCTCCTTGACACATTTCTTCATGCAGAAACATGCTCAAATCTCACAAAACAACCATGGGGAAAAGAACAAAACACAGCGCAATATCCAGTGACTTGTGTATTTTTCCCCTTTCACTAGGGATCGGTTTTTTCTCCCCTTCATCGCTTAAAATGGACACTCTTGGTCGCCTCCCCAGCATGTTGTGATCCCTCCTTTTTACTGATGGAACTGTAATTTTGTTCAGCTCTCCACTGGACCCAACCTCAGAGGTGGATTCTCTCTAACAGCACTTGAATTTTCTCTAGTTATTATTGTTATTGGACCAGGGTAGATACGTCTTTAAAGTTTGCTTTTAAGAAATGGAAGAACCCAGTGTATAGTCCATGCTGGTGTATCAGCTTCTCTCCATCTCTTTCTGAAATATAAGTAAATAAAACCTTGTTCCTATAATCTGCCTTCAAGCCATTAGAGAATCAGTTTTAGGATGAGGCTTGGTGAAGAGGGCAAAGCTCAAAGAGAAATGCCCTGGTTACACTGAAATGCTGAATTAAGTAACGCCAGAGCCTACATTGCCTCTAAATTCCTGTTAGGTAACATCATAACTCTCCTCATCCAAAAGCTATTTTGAGCTGGATTTCTGTTGGTTTCATCACAAACCATCCCAATTTAAATGTAGCTCTAGTGGACCACAATATTCACTTTTATTCAATCTCCTGCCCATTCCAAACTTCACCTCTTCACCAAAACTCCAGAAAAAAACCCAGTTCTGGCTAAGATCACCAGGGAATTTTTGCTAACTCCCAGGTAGGGTATTTTCTCCTTCTATTAATTTCTCAACACTCCTTACTTCTTGAAATACTGCTTTCCTTTGGAATTTAGAAAATACACTTCCTAGTTCTTAACCTTA
Organism: Pan troglodytes; assembly: GCF_028858775.2. NCBI lineage: Eukaryota > Metazoa > Chordata > Mammalia > Primates > Hominidae > Pan > Pan troglodytes. The sequence continues at coordinate 182,600,519 of NC_072401.2, forward strand.
AAACTATTATTTTTGTGAAGCAATTCTGTAGTATGAAACTCCTATCAGAGCTCAGATCTGCAAATCCATTTTTCTGTCAGCTGTGTCTTCTTGGTGGGTTCTCAATATCTTAATACGGACATATCCAAAATCGAGTTTGTCATGTTTCTCCTTAACTTGGGTCTCAGATTTTATCCTTTTGCTTTATGCTGTCTCCTCATTGGTAATTCTACCAAACACTCTGTTACTAGTGACAGAAATTTGTCATCCTCAATTCCTCTCTCCTTCCTTTCCCAGTGTCCGCTAGGAACCTAGGGTGCTTAAATGATTCTCAGCCATGCACTCTTCATTCCTATTACTTCTGCCCAAGGTCAAACTCCATGCATCTCTCTCCTAGATGGTTACGATAACCTTTTTTTTTTTTTTTTTTTTTTTTTTTTGAGGCAGGGTCCCACTCTGTCACCCAGACTGGAGTGTAGTGGCATTATTACAGGTTACTGCAGTCCTGACCTCTTGGGCTCAAGCAATTTTGCCTCCTCAGTCTCCCGAGTAGCTAAGACTACAAGACATGTGCCACCACACCCAACTAAATATTGTTGCTGTTTTTAATTTTATTTATTTTTTTGTAGAGATGTGGTCATGCTTGTTGCCCAGGGTGGTCTTGAACTCCCAGCCTCAAGTGATCCTCCTGTCTTGGCCTCCCAATGTGCTGGGATTACAGATGTGAACCACCACACCTGGCCTCATAATAATCTCTTAACTAGTTCCCAGGCTCTGTTTCTATCCTTTTTAAAATATCTTTCATCATGTTACCAGGCAGAATAAGTGTTATAAAATCAAAATGTGGTTATGTTACTGTTTGTTTCTAAAAATACCGCTTATTTGCCATTTCCTATAGTACTGATGGCATGCAAGTCCTCACCATGGACCAGGCCTCATCTTTGTTCCTTGCTGGCTTTGTCATCTCCATACCAGGCATATGAAATTATCCAACTTGCTGTTTTCCTCTGATATATTTTCTGTGGTTGAAATACTGTCTTCCTTAGGCCAATTAATAAACTCTCCTATGTAATTTTTCTCCTCTGAAGTCTTCTGCTAAGCACATTTGATGTCTCCCTCCTTTTGATCATCTCCGCTAATTATAAATATCCATGTTATAGCATTTAACTTACTATATCACATGATTTGACTCATGTATCTTCTTTCACAGTTGACTCTTAAGTTCCTTCAAGGGAGCCACAGTCGTCTTCATCCCAAAACTTCCCCATTAAAAAAAAAAATAAGTGAACAGAAAAACATTCCATTTCTTCAGAACTGTTCTATTAAGTTTAGTAATTCAAGAGTGTTGATCTGGAATATCTTCCAAAGGGGGCAGAAAGTACTTTTATCTTACAGAACAATTCTAATCAATATCCAGTAGCTGCCTGAAATTCTGAAGGAATTCTGAAGCTATACCCAAGCTCAGCTTGGGAGCCTTCTGGTCAATTAGCATGACCGCGGGAATTCTCTTTATTGTGCTCAAAAGGCTTTGTTCCTTAATATAGTTAATATTTCAGATAGCCTACTAAGCATCTAACATTGTCATAGTGACAGAATTATTTTAAATATTAGAATCAGGAGAGATACACAATCTCTTTGAATGTAGACTTACAATGATTTTAGAGATCACCGTTTGTATCACATGTAAGAAATCTCAGACCCAAGATGGAGAAAATATTTTTATGTAATAATATAGTCAGACTAGAACCCAGGTTTCCTGACGTTCAATATTGTGTTACCAGGGCTCATTAAGAAAGCCTAAAGACAATATTGTACTTGAATTCTGGAAACTTGGAGCAGGCATTATATTCTGGATTGGAAAACCACAGAGGCAGATCTGAATGCAAGTAAATAGATAATCCTATTCTTTTTTCAAGCAGAGCCCTAGTTTTCCATCTTCTAGTTTAACCTGTATGAATTATGTGAGTCACCCGTGGCTACATGACTAGTATCTATGGTGGCAGGAGATGCATTTCATCAGATGAAACTGATAGTAATGAGAACAGGCTCTCAGCTTAGTTTCAACAATGCAAAGTTGTTTAACTTTTGGGATAGTTGCTGAAATCTCTTTGCTTCAATTTTCCACCGGTGTCCATAAAGACAAGTAACTTTTAAATGTGAAAAACCACGGTGACCTCATAGGCTGCTTATTCATATTCCATTAACACATGTGAAATGCTTAACGAGATGATGCTTATAAATGTTAATTATTAATTTGATTTTGAGAGAAATCTTCATGGATTTATTGTGTCACTGCATGTCTTATAAGCAGAGATATCAACTGTCTTTTTTCTGGATTATTCTTTCAAGGTTTTTATATAGTGAATGGTTTTGAAAACAGAGGTAATTCCTCCATTTGGAGCAGAATGCAGGTTGTTTATTTCCTATATAGAAGATTCAGGTTTTCTAGGTTGAGGATTCCTCTCCAGTAACACAATCCATTGCATGAGAAGGTGTCACATGGCCCCGTTTGCTCCCACCCTGGGTTCAGGGAACCAATTCAAATGCTGAAACACTAGCTGCTGCTGCTGCTCATATGAATAATCAACTGTTCTTTACTTCTGACCTAGAAGCCGCCTGTCTTTTGCCAGCACTCATTAAACTGTGGCAGTCTAACCTGTTAGCTTGCAAGTATAGTAAAGTCTCAAACTCTTCCCAGTTCTTGACATCTGAATTCTGTTTATGTTTCTAATAGTAATTCTAACAGTCTATTTCAATGAGTTCTGTTTCTTCATTCGAATGAATAGTTTCTCCCAGCAAAGTGATCACTGACTTGAATTTTCAGATTATCAAATCTAACAGCAGAGATCCAGAATCAGGCATAGCTCTCACATACTTACTCCTGTAATCAAATTATTTGTTCCTGATTAATGAGGAAATGTTTAGAAGCTGATTCAGCTATTTCAAATTTCCATTTCTATGGTAAGTGTGAAGTACTGAGGCGAATATCTTAGTAAATGTTTCTTTTATGTCAAATACTCAACTTCAAACATTCTATTGGTCTAAAAACTGTTCTTCAACCTCATCTCTTCAGTGAACAGATGCAAGGTGAGCATGCTATTCCCTGACATTCTGTCCAATCATCAGAGTCACTCATTAGGGACTTGCCCTGTGCTCTACATATTCTCTTTATTCTTAAATAGATCATAGGCTACAGAATGGTAAGGAAAATTTTTGAACAAATATACATTATGTCTATAATGCCAACACATTCCAGGTACTCAGTAAATGTTTGATTCTATGAAAATACGTATCTTAAAATTATTTATTATTATATGCCTTCCTTTTTAAAATCAACCTAAAAACTTGAGGAGAATTGGACAAAATAAAAAATTTTGGTTATTCTTAAGGTTGTAATCCCAAAAATCATGTAAGAACATAAATGAAGACAGAATAAAAATAACATATTTAGCTTCTTGACTTAATTACCTTTGAATGCTTACTCATCCCGACGGAGAACCACAATCAATGTCACTATTCTGTAAAATACATGGGAAAAGTATCTTGATTCTAAACTCAGTGGTACTCTTAGGTTTACTATGGATGAAAGACTACCCACAAGAGTGACGCTGAGACCCTGGGGCAGTAAGAACTCTGGAGACATCTTGGAGGTAGCTCCATGAAGCTGGAGTTTTGTTAACTTAAAAAGTAGACCGTGACACTTCGCCCTGGGTTACTTCCCTAAGGCTGCTCCTTGGGCTGTTGTGAAATAATAGCACCTTCAAATCTAAATACAAGACCTGAAAAGCTCTCATCCATGTTACTTACAAGCATTTCTCGAGGGAAGATAAATATAACGCTAGGCCTTGCCTCATAATGAGTGTGTCATGGGAAGAGAAACAGATAACATCCCGTCCTCCGGTGCCTACTGAGTGATAGTTTTAGAGTCTAAGACTAGAGAACAAATCTGGATAACTGAGAAGTTTCTACATGGGAGTCCTCAAGGGTTGCAAGCAAACATTTCTTAAGTACATTAAACATCTTAGCAACTCTTTCCTCACCATTATGTTCCAGACAGTATATGTTCTTAAAGGTTAATATACAGAAAATGATAGGGATTCTGAAGACTTCATAAGGGACTCTGAAGACTTCATAATCCCACTTTACCTGGTTTATACAAAATTGATTCTTATCAAGTAAATGTCCTCTGCTGTAAAGAACCTTTACAGACCTTACTCTGGAATAATATATAACTAGGCCATCTCTTCTAAAAAAGAGTGTTATAGTCAGTGTCACAATTGGTTTTCAAACATCTCAGCCTATAACACCTGCTTCCTGAAGGAGAAATGTGGCAAAAGTCATTATAGGAAATTAAGACTAAAATGGATAGTATCTTTCATTATTGACATGAGAGAAGAACATCGTGTAAAATGTCCTGAAAACAGTTCATTACTAAAGCAATCTGATGCATTAAGATGATCAAAATATGTATTTGAAAATTTATTTTCTAAGATTTTTTCTCCATACTAATATTCACAGAAATATTGCTAGAAAAAAACTCCTTGAAATTCAAAAACTGATGTCTCTTATCCACCAAAACAACCAGAGTTTAGTTGCCTCATGGGTAGTTGACAGCAGGTGGTCATAATTAACACCAAAACACTTACCAAAGTAGAAGAATTGCCAAGTTAACAACCACAAGCAGGTGAACTGGACTCAGTGAGCAGTGAAAAATGTCTGAGGCAAAAATGGTCCGTTTCCCCATCATTGATTTTCACTGTCCAATGAACCATGTTTCTTCATTTATTTTCTGTTGCATTTTCCTGCTTGTGGGTAGATTCCCTCATCCAGAAGATTCCATGTTGACCTCAATTACTCTAAAATTCTGGAGAACTACTGAGTGATGTTCTTAATTCTGTAAGTTATATATAAAATATTCACATGGATTCTAGCTTGCCCTGGAGAAAACGTCTCCTTAGAGCAAGCTGTAGAAATCATGTTCACAATATGAGGACTATTTATTTAAAAGGGAAATATGTTCTGAAGCTGGCATAGTTTAGCATCACATAATACTGACTGGATTTTTTTCTCATGAATTTTACTATGTTGGTATTGCAGTTCTCATCAATAGGGCATGTAGAACCTCATGTAACCCTAAACACTGATAATCCCTTGATCACCAAACAGAAGAGTGAATGTGTCTCCAGTAGCTAGGGAAGAAAGGAAGAAAAAAAAATTGGAGTATTTCATTTTGGTACATGGAATGAAAGTATAAAGGGAAAACAGAAGAGACAGAAGAGGAGGTGGTTGCTATTTTTAAGTAATCTTTACTACTGATCTGAAATCTGAAGACTTTTACAGTGACATCACAATAACTCTGCTGATATAATGTAAGTTCTGTAGGATGGTAATTTTTCTCTATACTTCATGGTAGTCACCAGTACTAAGCACAGTAGCCAGAACTAATTGATACTAATTGAAGGTATGAATAAAATCATTAATCTTTTCACAAATGATTGGCTTAACATCGAAATGTAAAGCTCATTTAAAATGTTATTTATAAGTAATGATAAAAATGAAAGAAAAGGAAAAGTCATCTGAACTGTTAATATTGCAATGTGTATTATGCCAACTAACAAGCACTTATTTAGTGCTAATTGTTTTGCCCAAGTCAGTTGGAACCACGAGGAACACACAGAAATTCACTCTTGGAAATATACATACACACACATACATACATGCAAATGTCAGCCTTTGCTTTCATAGCTTTATATTTCATCAAGTGTTTTTACTTAAATTACTTCATTGAGAGAGAATCTTCTTTACGTGTTTACATTTTTTGACTGCACCAAGCAGAGAAAGTTTTACTTAGAATCCTGTTTGCTGAATATATCAGAAAGCCACTAAAATTGAGATCTGATAACGCTTAAGCCATTTTCTCTTCATAAGTTTCCACCTTAAGCTATTATTGACAGGAATTGCTCTACTCACAAAGGAGACATTACCAAAGGCTTTGCTAGAAGACATTTATACCCTTTGCTTTCATATTTTAAATGATTCTACATATCCAATTTCTATTTATGTTGATATGCCAAAAAAGGCAATGTGAATGGAATCTCTTAAAAAATATATAGATTGAAAGATTGACTTGACATTGATTTAAGTGATGACAAAAATGTGGAATTTATCTTAACATTTATCTGAATGTTAAAATGGCAGCAAAAGTAATTATAATATGCCCTAATGAAGTCAGTGTTCACATAGAGTGAAAAATCCCTCTGAATTCTCTGTTAGTAAAGTTTACATGTGGGATCACTTACACTCAGTGCATACTGGGTTAGTAATGGTCCTCAACCAGTACACATTTGGCAAGGTCTAAGGGGTGCTATTGGCACGTACTGATTAGAGGCCAGGGATGTTGCTAAAATGCATTATCAATGCACAGGACAGTTTCTACAACAAAGCATGATCCATCCCAAGATGTGAATTGTGCTGAAGATAAGAAACCTCGGTCTAGAACGGAGGTTGCCCAACTACGACACATGAGTCAAATTCGGTCAATTTTCCCATTCTGGAAAAGCCTGTGAAAAAAGAATGGTTTCATCATTTTTGAATGGTTGAAAGTTTTCTTTTTTTAAAATAATACTATATGATACATTAAAAAGTATGTAAAAATGAACTGCAGCGTTTATAGGATAAAGTTGTATTTGAACATAGCCACACAGATTGTCTATGGCTGCTTTTTGCCAAAACTGTTGCCAGGTTGAGAAGTTTTGACAGAGACTGTTTGGCTCACAAAGCTTAAAATATTTACTCTCTAGGCCGGGCGCGATGGCTCAGGCCTCTAATCCCAGCAGTTTGGGAGACTAAAGCTGGCGGATCACTTGAGATCAGGAGTTTTGAGACCAGCCTGGCCAACATGGTGAAACCCCGTCTCTACTAACAAATACAAAATATTTGCCAGATGTACGTGCCGGTAGTCCCAGCTACTCGGGAGGCTGAGGCATGGGAATCACTTGAACCTGGGAGGCGGAGGTTGCAGTGAGCCGAGATCCCGCCACTGCACTCCAGCCTGGCTACAAAATGAGACTCTGTCTTAAAACAAACAAAAAAGAAAAAAAGAAAAATTACTGTCTATCACTTTACAGCTTTAATTTCATTATTATTTTTGCTGATTAAAATGGCATATACTTTTTTTTTTTTTTTTTTTTTGAGACAGAGTCTTGCTGTGTTGCCCAGGCTGGAGTGCAGTGGCGCCATCTCGGCTCACTGCAAGCTCCGCCTCCCGGGTTCACGCCATTCTCCTGCCTCAGCCTCCAGAGTAGCTGGGACTACAGGCGCCCGCCATCGCGCCCGCCACCACCCCCGGCTAATTTTAAAATGACATATGCTTTTCCACCTCCATACTTTCTTCAGTTCTTTAGCCTTTGACGCCTAGGTGGGGTCAGTGCGCACAGCCAGTCTCAAGGTAGTGGTCTTGATTTCATGAGTGACTGAGTTTTTCAAGAATACTTCATGGGGGCTGTGTTTCCTCTTTGTGTTTTTTCTTTTTATGTTTGAGAAAACCTAATTACTGTTGCCCCTGATTTTAGTTGGCTATAGTATTTGTGCATTATGCTTTCCAACCTTACATATGGCTTCACGATCTTCAGTTACTGAAAGGCTATGGTGAACTCGAACGAAAATCTGATTCTTCTCTTCCAGCCCCTATTGGCGTCCCATCATTCATGGGTGGTGTTTTTTGTTGTTGTTTTTTTCTTTTTTTCTGAAGAATGCCTAAAATTTCTTTATTAATTCTTAAAGTTGAATGATTATTTGGTAGATTTCTTGATGTTGATGTTTCTATATAAAACTTTCCTGGTGTAATGTGTAATTCTGATCTGCAGACTCACTTGTTTCTTGACTTCATGAAAATGTTAATTTATTATATTTTTGATTACAGTTTTCTTTCTTTTAGTGTCTCCACTTCAGAGATACCAGTAGTCTTTATGTTAGAGACTCTTTGTTTTCTGCTTATAGCATAAGTTGCTAGTTGCTGTAATATCTTTAGCTTTTTTCTCTTTATTTATGAATTTTTAAACAATTATTTTTCCCATTGTTTGAGTTTTCATGCAAGTCTATCATAGGTTTGTGTTTCTAATTCAATAATTCTCAATCCTGCCTGAACGTTAGGATTGCCTGTAGGAGTTTTAAAAGTCTCAAGGACAGGTTACATCCCAGAGCTATTACATTAATAAATTCTGAGGCATCCAAGACATTGGCATTTTTAAAATTTCTGAGGTAGTTCCAATGAAGTCCACCATTTTAATAAATTTAGATATATAAAGATTTTTGTTTGCTTATTTTCTGGGCTTGCAATCTCCCTTTTGATCTTCTGTCGTTTTGTCTTATCTGTTAACAATGTCTTATTAAATTTGTATTTTTAAAACTTTTCCAGAGCTTGAAGCTCATCTGGATAATTTATGTTCTTTTTGAAATTTCAAAATAAATAATTCATCTCAATTGTGCGTGTTTTATCACCCTCTTCTCTTCTCCCTCTCTCCCTTGTCTTTCCTCCTCCTTTCAGTTCTTTCAACCCTGCCACTTGATCTTCTTTCGTTTGTACTGTGCTGGGCTAGATCTGTCAGGGTATTTCCTGCTTACACATTAGAACAGCAGCTGTATCCAGGCTTTCTGGTTAACGTGATACAGACTAAGCATATTTTTCACTGAGACTTGTTTTTGGAGAACAGTTTGTTTCCCAGCTCTAGTTCCTATTTGAGGTCTGGATATTATTTTCCATCCATTTTTTCTGGTCTGCAGGCATGTAAATTTGGTGGAGAAGATCCACACCGGGGCTGAGTCCAGGCCTGGCTAGTAGATACTTGGGCTCTGCTCTCTCTTCCAGATATTATCAATGAGTTCTCGCAGGGCAGCTTTGCTTGCTCAGTAGTATGTCCCATTGTGACTGGTTTTGACTTATCCTCCTTTCCCTCTATACACACACCCTAAGGTAACATAATATCTGAGAAACCTATGTTAGTTTTTTCCATTTGTGCTGAGGTCCTTGGGAGATACCTCAGGGCTTCCTCTCTCAAAATTTTTCTTTGACTTTTCTAAGACTGCATACTTATTCTTAGTCCACATCTCTTCAAATTGGAAGTACAAGTTTTGATGAAAATTCTCAGAATGTTATGAACTCATCCGTGTTCCTCTATACTATGTTCTGGCGTGGGGTTGAGGACCATGATGGGAACGAGTTAGGGGTTTTAGCATAACACACAGAATTAGAATCTTTTGTTTATTCACTTGTCTTCCCTTGTTTTCTTGCTTCACTTCACTGTCTTTGCCTAGAAATATGTAGTTTAAATTTTGAGACAGCCTTTCCAGCATAAGTTTGTAAATCCTTCAAAATAGAAATGTTTTTGCAAATGCTCGGTTTGAAACAAATGCTAATTAGTAGATTGTCAAGACAAGGGTTTTGAACGTTTGAGCAATATCATTTTGTTGCATGACACAATAAGTGTGTTCTGAGGGCTGGGTGTGGTGGCTCATGCCTGTAATTACAGTTTGGGAGGCCAAGGTGGAAAAATCACCTGAGGCCAGAAGTTTAAGACCAGCATGGGTAACATAGCGAGACCCCCCTATCTACAACAAATAAAAAGTTAGCTAGGTGTGGTGGCCCATGCCTGTAGTCTCAGCTACTCGGGAGGCTGAGACAGGAGGATCTCTTGAGTCCAGGAGTTCCAGGGTGCAATGAGCTATGAGTGCACTACTGCACTCCAGCCTGGGTAAAAGAATGAGACCCTGTCTCAAAAAGAACAGAAAAAGAAAGAAAACAAGCGTGTTCTTAACACCTTTTCTATTCGTGGCTCTCATACATTCATGTTCCTTGAAAATTACTTGAGGTTCTTACTAGGAATTCTAATTCCTTCTGATTCATGCGGTCTGGAATGGAGATTAGTCACCTGGATGTTGGCATTAGTCACCTGGAAGTTGAACACCACATTAGATGACTCGAATGCAGGTGAATCACACTTTGAGAGAAGAGGGTTATGTGCATAGCATTCTACTTGGGATTGTGAGGGACATAAAAGAAGTATATGATATGGTTCCTGCCCTTAGAATATTTACAACCTTATTTCTCATATATTATACACATGAAACAATACTAGAACAATAACAAACACACTATATAAAAAGAGGTTAAATATATGGAAAATGCTGTAAATCCTAAATAAAAGTTGCATGGCTTTCAAAATCCGAAATTCAAATTGGGAAAAAAAAAAGTTAAGTGACTTGTTTCATTTGTCTATTTCAAAATGTGTTATGAGAATTGATATGACCTTAGAAATCTTTAAAGGCCTTGCAAAAATTGTTCCTGCAACACACAATTTTCTCGAGGTACTTGCTGCCACCACAATGCATACAGCATGCTAAGGAACGCTAACATCCTTTTATGTTGTCATTGGCACTTAATTGTTTTTCTTCTTTGCTCCTACCAATCCATGTGCTGGTTTTATACTCCACAATCAAGCAGATAATCCTTCAGGACAAGTTTTAGGCCTTTATCCCACAGGAATACACAGCTCTTTGCATATAGTAGATGCTCAGTTGAAGTTTGCTACAGGCCAGATGCTGTGGCTCACACCTGTAATCCCAGAACTTTGGGAGGGCAAGGTGGGTGCATCATTTGAAGTCAGGAGTTCGAGACCAGCCTGGCCAACATGGTGAAACCCCGCCTCTACTGAAATACAAAAAATTAGGTTGGTGTGGTGGTGCACACCTGTAATCCCAGCTACTCAGGAGGCTGAGGCAGGAGAATCACTTGAATCCAGGACACGAAGGTTGCAGTAAGCCAAGATTGTGCCACTGCACTCCAGCCTGGGTGACAGAGTGAGACTGTCTCAAAAGAAAAAAAAAAAAAAAAAGCTCAACACATAAACCTATGCATAACTTAAGAAGAAAAGACACACAAAAAGATATACAATATTTCATATGCTTTATGTAGCGTTTAAAATGTATCATGACTAATACAACTTATACTTTTAGGGCTCTGTGTCAGTTATGCTTCTTCTATAGGTAAGAATAGGTGTAGAGGCTTTTTAAAAAAAATTAATGAGCATATGTAGGGCATAAAAGTACGTATTTTTCATGAGAAATAAAGCATGTTTCCTACCTTCAAATATTTTCAGTAGTGTTGGTAATCAAAGTATATAAACATGGATAAAAGGTTAAAAAGGTGTGAAACACAAATAGTTCTGCAAACAGAACAAATGCTGTATTGATACAAAGCAAGTTTATCAAGGGAAAGGATTTTTGAAGGGATAATTTTTAATCAGCATTTAAGAGAAATGATTGACATGTACAGGGGGCAAAGAAACACAGAATGCCTCCAGGTGATGGCATACCCACGGAGAGAGACTTCGATGAAAACGATCATTATTCAACTACTTACTGTTCAGTGATTGTGTTTGTGAACTGGGGGAAGCCTGCTGGTGTGCCCAACCTGTGTATATTGAGCACCTGCTATGAGCAAGCCCTCCTCTTGGCACCCAGGAATAGATGGAAGCTTAGATAATAATCTCTATTCTGTAGGAGGCTTAAAAGAAAGAATATTCAAAGCAGATGAAAATATACAATTACAGGCCAAAATTAGCATTTTGGGCAAAAAGAAATGATAAAAAATTATATATCACAAGAACAAGAAGTCTGATAAGAGTTCTTATCTCTGGAGGAAGAGGAATTTAATGGCTCTTTGAAGAAGAATTCTCTATGAAGAAAATTCTGTTTTCTATGAAGGACATTTTTAGAAGGTTTTGCTGAGCAGCAGTGATGAAACAAGATGCCATGATGAGCTAGTGGAGTCACACTGTCAGTATTTGTCTATGTAAAAATGAATGCATTATTAATCTCAGCATCTGAGCATCTTTTGAACAATAGCAATATCAATTTTGACCTACATAATAGTTGTGAGGTTTAAATGAGGTCACGTATGTGAGATTTTCAGCAGAGAATTTATCGTATAATACAAGATCAGTGAATATTGATGAGGGTGACGGAAATGAAAAGGATGATGGTAATGATGATAATGATGACTTCAGAGAGGAAGAAGATGACAGAGAAAAAAGAGAATATTAAAATGGAGCAGGAGGAATAGTTGGAGGAAAAAGAGAGTAGAGGAAAAAATAGAATTTATATTTTTGTAAAATCTTTATGCCCTTTAAAATGAATTAGATGAATGGAATACAGGAGGTAGAGGAGGGGGAAAGAACAGAAATTTGTGATGAGCGGGAGCAAATCTAAGACAATAGAAGAAAAAACGGGGAAAAGATTGAACTTGTCAGTTTTCAGGGGACTGTTGATGGATAAAATATCAGATTTAAATGACTGCATAACGAGGTAATCAGAGAAAATAGATAAGTTGGAGTGAAGTCAGTTTGGGGACAGAGAAGATAACAGGTGGGGCTCTTTCAAACATGTGAAGTGATAGCAGAAAACATGGTAATAACTGGTAAACACACGGAAATAGAGAATTTAAGCTTCATCAGATCTAGTGGTACAGATTCGAGACTCATCAGTGTTGCTGTAATTCAAAGCTCAGAAATAAGATCAATTTAGAAAAAGAACACAGAGCAAGATTGCTCTTTTCGGCTAAGCTCTTCTTCTGTAGTCAGGATTTTTTCATCTCAACTTCCTACTCTAATTTGTGGTACCCTCGGACACTATGGGACCTAGTGATGCCATTCGTGTCCAATAATAAAGTCCTTGATGCGCACACTCCTATGTGCGCACACTCACACACATACTCACACACAAATGTGTATTTCTAAACAAGTGCCTGCTTTTTGAGAAGCTGCATGTCAGAAGCAGTCGGGAAAGTGAACTCAGAGTCTTGTCTCCCCCACTTTCTGGCTTTATATAAGTCAGTAAGATACTTATTCTCTCAGTCCATTTTCATGTCTGGAAAAACATCATTATATATCACCCCTGGTAGCATGGAAGCTGGAACGGTTTATAGAAAGTGTTTTTCCAGCTGTAAAGATATAAACGAAGCATGGTTGCAGTGGGTCCCCTAGAGTAACACATACGTCAATCAACCCATGTCTCACTCTAGGTGGTCCTTTGACTCCTCCCTCCTGAACAAATAAAATAGTTCATTTAAATCTTCTGCAGTTCCTTTGTCTTCTGTTCTACCAACTCAATAAGGCAAAGATCTACAAACGTAAACAGGAAACATCTTTATTTAGGAGTCAAAAATCCAGACCTCCTCTAAATGAGTAAATGCATAAAGAATATTGGGTTTTTGAAAAAACATTTAAAAGGTTATGTCTAATCTCTTTTTTTTTTTTTTTTTTTTGAGACGGAGTCTCGCTCTGTTGCCCAGGCTGGAGTGCAGTGGCGCGATCTCGGCTCACTGCAAGCTCCGCCTCCCGGGTTCACGCCATTCTCCTGCCTCAGCCTCCCGAGTAGCTGGGACTACAGGCGCCCGCTACCACGCCCGGCTAATTTTTTTGTATTTTTTTAGTAGAGACGGGGTTTCACCGTGTTAGCCAGGATGGTCTCGATCTCCTGACCTCGTGATCCGCCCGCCTCGGCCTCCCAAAGTCTCTTATGAATTCATACAGCAAAACCACATTCTATGACTTACATCAAGAGAGACATGCATGCTTCTTATTGGATAAAACTTCAAATTGATAAAACATTTTTATTTATGGAGCATTTTGCATGCAATTTCCCATTATTAGTTTATTCCCTCTCCATTAGCTACTTCCTCTTACCTAGAAGTTCTTTTAGCTAACATTGACTGAGTGATAATCTGCCATGGCTGACTCCTGGAATATAGACTCTGAAGAGCAAAGAAAATAAGCAGTATTCCTATCCTTTGTTAACTTTCTTCATCTACATATTTACATTATTTGCATCTATTTAGAACCCCTTTAGACTTTTCTTGTTATATTTAACAGACACTATGTATTAATATAAACACTGAATTAACATTCATTAATATAAACATTCAAACCCTTAAGAACTTTAAAATCAGCATTTCCCTTAAACTATGTTTTCATTTTTTCCAATAAAATTGATCAGATAACATTATTGAATTATTTAAGGTTCACAAACTATATTTCATCCTATTTCTTTTCCTGGAAGATTGTAGTGGCAGATGGGATTTTAGAGTTTCTTAACTTAGAGCATATGAGATTTTGTAAAGGTTAAAAATTACCTGTAAGAAAACAAATATATTGTTATTTCCTATGCTTAGTGAGTTTAAATTAAGAAAGCAACCAGCATTTCCGAAGATCTGAAGAGCTCTAGCCCTGTGCATTATAAATTTAGTGATTTAACATACTTTGAATGAACTCTGGGATGGTAAAAAGTATAAACACTTATTTTAATAGATTCATGGATCTTTTGGGGGAATAGAATAGATATTGTTTCTGAATTCTTATCTTGGCTTTTGTGCTTACCTAAATTATTAAACATACAATTTAACATAAACTGGAGAAGTGCTTAAAATTACATAGGCATGCTAATCATGGAAAAATATACCTTTCAAGGCAGAGACAATAAACACAATATTTGAGAATTGCTTTTTAAAATTTTATGTCATATTTCTCATAACAAGTGTTGCAATAAAGTTTTTATTGCTATAGTTTAATATAGAATTAGGTCATTCATAAATCTGTTGCAATTAATGTTTCAGGACAAAATAAATACAAAGATCTCTTGTTATTTTAATAAATGCCCAAGGTATAAAATACCTCTGCTATAACTTTGTTCTTAATGGCAAGATCTTTCATAAATCTATGAACAACTATCTCGATAACATTTCATATTTTTTACCTAAAAGCTATATTTACTCAAGTTTAATATATATTCCCACAAAATCTCTTAGATAACTAAAGTAAAATTTGACATTTGTATTTCCTCAGCATTTGTGATAGGAAGGTCAATTTTAAAAATCCACTAGATTATAAAACTCTGAATGATATAGACCATGCCTATTTCCTTGTTAGCAGAATGCCAGCGATATTAGGTACTGAGCTTATGTTTTTGAAAATATACATCTATTGTCTACAAATGAGAGGGAATATACTGTCTTAGTGTGGTTACGAGATATGCATTTTTTAAACTGGAAAGCCAATTTTCAAGTAGCATATTTATAAAATCTAAAAGACTTATACACCAAAACATTATTGCAATTAGTCTGATAACCTAACTATAATTTGCAGTTGTATGATAAAATCTTTCTTAAATCAGCACTTACCTAAAATGTAACATGATACAATTTTAAAAAGTTTTCCCAACCCAGATTTTTGATATTCACAAAAAAGTAATTTCCATATCTAGTAGGGCTGATTATTTTCTGTTCATGAATCAAATTTTGCAGCATTAGTATATTTTATACATCATATTTCAATTTGTCAAATTTCCGGTTTGAGCCTGAACTATGGTTTATCAGGCTATAGAATTGCCGTTACCTGTAATCGGAAGGCCATGTGAGTGACATAATCTATGGGGTCATCTATAAATGTCAAAAAGAGCCAACTCTGGACTCTAACTTAGATAAGAAACATGTTAGCCCATGAGGGGCTTTACAGACTGTGAGTATAAAAAAAGACTCATAAGACCAAAAGGAGATTTTTCAAAATGAGCATTTTTAATAGAAATAGCCACAAAATTTTTATCTGAAATGCATCACAAACAAAATATACTGTCTTTGTTGCCCTTGGAAGAACACGCTGTGATAAAAAAAAAAAAAAAAATTTGAGTGCAAATGAGCTGTGCATACCAGGAATTAATAGTATAGGATTGAGGAAGTAAGAGGAAGAGAAAGTAGCACAAAGCTGTGATATAAAGCAAGCTGCCACTGTGCACAATTGGAGCTCTGAATGATAGGGCATCCTGGAGACATGGTAGAATATACTTCTAGAGTTATCCTAAACAAGCCCAAACCACTGGAATAGTCACCTACCAACTCCGCACCCATCATTGGTTGAGGGCTTCTTCCTGCAGCATTAACGTTCTGATGGGGCTGACTCCAGTTGGTGTCACAGGTGTTTCCCAATAGCTGGTTTCGTCCTGTGAAGGTGATTCCTAAGGATGCCTGGGCAGAGTGCTGACAGTATGGGCTCCACCGTCAGAGGTACTGGCCACCTCTGTATGGTTGCACTGCTAGTCTCACGGTGCTTTTCTTCCTGCCTCAAACATGAAGCCTAGGAAAAAATTATCACGCTCTTTCTCATTTAAGTTAGTTCCATATAATGTCTCTTGCTTGTCCTTCCCACCTTTTTAAGGGCATGCGTTTTATCTTTTAGCAGCTTCAATGAAGCTTAAATGGAATACATTCCATTTAAGAATGGAATGTAAAGGGTTTATAATTTTCATGTGGATAATATAGAATACTTATCTTACTTTGAAACCTTAGAAGGATATACCAATTTACTGTAACTACTTTATATAAACTATGAATGGTTGAGACAAATCTGCTATACTTAAATTTATCAGATTGCTCCTCCCCTTTAAACGTGACAGCTGCCTCTTTCATTCAGAACATCTACAACATCAGGGTAGTTATGATTGTGAGGGAGAGGGGATACATACGATGTAATCCTTGCCTTCAAACGAGTCTAAAATTCAGGCGAAAGGGGAACAAGTCATATTTATTTAATTAAAATGCCATGTAGTGTGTGGTAGGCACATATAAGTACCAGTGTATGAGTGGTTAAAAATGTGCTGGAAAACTTTAGAAACAATTTATTACTATAAAATTGAGGCAAGCGTAATTGAGAAGGTACTAGTTGACCTCGGTCTCAAAGGATGGGTAGAAATGGGCTAAGCCCTGGAGAGAAAACCTTCCAAGTGGAGATGATGAAACAAAATTATGGAGGTAAACAGAAAAACTGTTAATGGTTTACCCAATTAAATGACATCACTATTCTGAGTTCTTCCTTTCAAATTTGTCATAATAGAGGATTTTGTTGGGATTACCATAGTTAGATTTTATTTTGTTTGCTTAATAGTTTTCTTTCCCTTGCCAAAGATTTTCCCATAAAAGTGATATAGAGTTGAACAAAAATAAAGAAATGAAATACTGAATAAAACCTATTCAGGAATAAATCTAGAGATCAGAAACTATACAGACAGTCAACATGGCATCCTCAAAGAATATTGAGCTAGTAGACCTAACAGTAGTTAAAACTCTGCCACAAATTAACCTAGCCCTCAGGGTCTCAGCTTTCTCGTGTGGAAAATTAGAGTATCTGGCTGTAAGTCATGAGAGTTTACTAAATTTCAAAATCTCTTGACAGCTCAGATGATAGTACAGTGTGCGTAGAGAAAATATATGGAGGTAATTCTGTTTTCTAAAAATCAAAATATTTGTCTTAATGGCAAGAACCATGGCTCATAAAGTTACCACAGCACAGAAGATTTAAAGCTATTAGCATGTATTTGAGTAAATGAGCAATAAATATATAAAACCTGAAAGAAATTGTGAATGATAGTTATAGTAATCTATCTTTTTTGGTTCTCATGATTCTTTTCCTACTAAAAATCACTTTGATCAATTTTGTATTCAATTAACACCTTGGCTTTCTGTGTGGAAGGAAAAATTCTCATATACACAATTTCTAATGTCATTATAATTTTAGTAGCTACTTAATACAAGGAGATATTGTGAACAGAAATTTGTTATTTTATTATCAAATTGACCTATATACCTCACGCAAAAGTGTACTATTTTCCAAGATCACTAGTCATTTCAAATCTTATATGTATTATTATATGATATATGTTTCATGGAAATAAAGTCCGTTTTAAATATACATAATCAATACTTAGTAGACCTGAATCTTTTTAAAGAGTAATATTTTTTAATGGATAAAAATATCCGACCATGAAGATGTGGAAGTTATTACTTGAACATATTTCTCGTTCGACCTCCATGTTTGAGATCTTGGTCTTTAAATGTATACCATAGTATTACATTGTATTTAGAGTCAAGAAAATACCAGTGGACCCTAGAATAAAATTGAATAGGGAGAGATGTAAGAAATATGGTTATTGACATTCAATGTCAGGTTTAGGAGACCGAGTGGAATAATGCAAGGAAAGACCATTGACTCAGGAGGGACGAGAGCAAGTCTCAGCTTAGGCACTGTCATTAACAACAGGGTGACTACTGATTGAGCCTTACTAATTCTCATCAACCTCAACTGTAAGCGAAAAAATTCAGATGACATCTGAGATGCCATTCAGCTCTAACATGTCGTGCGACTGCTTTGAAATATCTAAAACAGTTTGGGGTTACAAGGTTGGAATCAACGTGCCATATGACAAATTCAAAATCATTTCTATTTGGAGACTTATGATTTAAACATGGTGACACTTTTCATTCAGTTTTTCTCTACATTCAGTGGTGAATCTTGTCCAATTTTATGTAGAGATAAATATCCACCCAATGTTTGCAGCATCTGCAGAGAATGATACCTGACGTAAACCACTCTTATGCTCACAATCTTCCTGCCTGTTATTCTCAAGGCACCATTCCACAAACATTTCACAATTTCTTATTTTGATAAAGAAAAATGCCAGCTATCTTCCTGGCATAACTGTGGCACACGTGGCTTCCCAGTTATATCAAGATTATAATGTACTCCCGATTTCTTTGAGCATTTATTGAGCCTTCCTTTTCAGCCAGCACTGTCTTCAGCTTTATGCAGACATCATCTCATTTTTTTACTTCACAGCAATACTGTAAGTGCTGTGTCATTATCCTCATTTTATACCCAAAGAAATAAAGGCGGAGAGATGTGAAAGAAATTACCTGTAGTCATAGAACCTATGTCTGTCTGTCTCCCATATCTCATGATCTGTTAAGGAAAAGCTAAAAGGTAACTCTGATTTTAAGGCCGTGTAATTAGAAAGATGATCATGTAAATAACAGTTACAGTGAGTACCAGGTTTCCAATGGAACACGTTGGCTTCTGTGAAACATGGTGAAATAGAGCTGCTGATGGAATGTCCAAAAGAACTCTTATAGAAACTGGAAATAAATGATTAAATTAGGACAGGAGAAGCAGTGTGTTATAGACACGCTTCCATTCATCCTTTAGCATTAAATAAATCTGGATACAATTGGTAGGGTTTATTAATGCCTCCATTCATAAACATATATACAGTAAAGTGAAATGAAACACAGATGTCATTCTGAGTGACTATTGATTGATGGCCAATTCAAATGTAAGTTTAGTTTACCTCAGTTTTAGAGGTTGAAAACCTTGATTATGTCCACACAGTGAGATCAGGCCCATCACTCAAAGCTGGACCCTCATTATCTAAAGCTTATAAGAGATTGGTATATAAACTAGAATAACAAATTACTGATTTTAATAGACTGCTGTCATACATAACAGGTTGGTTCTATCTTATAAGAAATACATAATTTTCCTGTAGGCCAAATTTCTTTTTCTTTTTTTTTTTTTTTTTTTTTTTTTTTTGAGATGCAGTCTTGTTCTGTCACCAGGCTGGAGTGCCGTGGCACGATCTCGGCTCACTGCAACCTCCAACTCCAGAGTTCAAGCGATTCTCCTGCCTCAGCCTCCCAAGTAGCTGGGACTACCTATAGCGCACACCACCATGCCCAGTTAATTTTTTTTGTATTTTTAGTAGAGACGGGGTTTCACCATGTTGGCCAGGATGGTCTCCATCTCCTGACCTCATGACCTGCCCACCTCAGCCTCCCAAAGTGCTGGGATTACCGGCATGAGCCACTGCGCCCGGCCCCATAGGCCAAATTTCATAGAAAAAATATTTATTTTTTGAAAACATCAGATGGTTCATTTTTCAGCATGGTATTGAAAACAAGAAAAACTAATTAGATTATCCAAATATTTAATAACTTCATTTTCATTTCCACAATGCAATATACCATCACAATGTCTTAAAGACTCAAATTCATTCATTAGGACAAACATTTCCCTAGAGAGAACCCTGATGTATGTTGTGACAGTAATCCTCACACACTCTTGCATTCAGAACTTAAAAGTTTGTTTAGAGGGTCCAGAGGTAGGACTCTGGTTCCTCATAGTCCAGTAACTGAATAGCTAGCTCCTTTTGGCTGACAAATTCCTCCCCTTTGACCAAGAATCTAATTTATTGAGGGAACAATCTAGGCCAGCCAGATCTGGCAACAATAATCTCCATCATTAATTGGAAGATAGATACAATAGCCAGAGAGTGTCACAGGCATCTGATTTGATTCTTGCTTTTTCTTATGAGTCATAATGCAAATGTTCCCACATAGGGCTGATTGTTACTGTTACTATTGTTAGTAGTAATTTTTAATTTCTTAGTCTCATTCTTTTCTGTTGTTCATTCTGTCTTTATTACATTTTTTTTTCAAATTTTGACCTAGTTGTGTATGTATGTGTGTGCGCATGCACACAAGCACAAACACATGCGGATTGATTCTGAGAAGACACTTTAATTCTCTTTATTTCCATGTCTAGAATGGTTCCATCTCATTGTCACCTCCCTCTCCTAACCAGAAACTACCCAAGTACTAAGAAAGTTAAAGTGGTGATGTCATATATTAAATGCACGTAAAAGAAATTGCTTGTCCTTTGGAGTGCTCAGCCATTCTGTTAAATAAAATGCATGCTTACTAAAATGTCATGAGAAAATGATGATTTGTTCATACCTTGTTTCATATCTTGTTTGTTGAAAAATATTTTTAAAACATATGTCTACTACCACATTTGCAAGCATTGGGGAAATCACAGGAGAAAAATAAGAAAAATAACTGAATATATCACAGATGTGTTTAAGGACAAATATGAACAGAAGGAATGGGAATACAGGGTGGACTACAATTGATCACATACGTAATTCCAGAAATTCATGTTTTTTGGATCAAAAAGAAGAGAGACAACCCCAGGCCAAAATTGTCGGGGAAGAACTAATGGATAAAAAGAAAATATTCTTCTTGTTGTTTGAATTCCAGCTAATTGAGGTTTTGGAAATTGTGAGGCACGGCGCTCTACCACTTTCCTCTGTGTTTAGTTGTGTGTGTGTATTTAATGATTTTACAGTAAGAGTTTAATGGTTGTTTCTGTATACAAAATTAGATGCAAACAAAGTTAAAATACTTCAGGTATATCAAATAAGAAATGCATTTTATCATAACTTTTTATAATTTTCTTGGCATAGATTTAAAAAATAGATTGCACTTGTATCACTGTACGTAGTTCTTGAATAACTATGAGCATTTCAAAATGAATTTTAAAGGAATACAACTGAATTTAACAAAGTACTAATTTCAACTTAAGAATGTGACTACATACATTATCATAATTTTGTAGCTAAATAAGGTTATTCTTTCCAATCTGTTACTCATTTCTTGTCTTATATCTCTTCAACTTATGGGTTATCATATAAGGAGTACCAAAAAGAAAATACATGGATCTAGTTTTACAGTTATTCATTTCTTGTCTTATATCTTTTCAACTTATGAATTATGATATAAGAAGTACCAAAAAGAAAATGTATAGCTTGTTTTAGGGAACTCTAAGAATTCTAGTAATAAACACTTCCTATATAAAATTATTGTGCAGGTGGGAAAAAGAATTCATTTCTATTCATTATTGCGTCATTTAAAAAATTTACTATGCAGACTGTAGAAATACGCTATAAAACTTTATGCATTTGCAATTGTTAAAATGTTTTATTAGGACGTATATTTGGCATACTGCCCTCATTTCACTTTAGTGACTGAGACTGTTGCTTAAAAGAACGTTCTGTTTCCCTGTAAGTACTTTCTAGTCATTTCCTAAATAGTAATGGAGGGACATTGCCCCCAGCAGGGAAAAAAGAGAATAGAAATAGAGATCTATTCTAGCAATTCATCTAAAAAGTAATGAATATGAGTACGAGAAACTGTACACATTGACAAAAAGCAATCTTAAAAATAAACATGCTCTCAGAAAGAAGCCAGCTGTTAAGTTGGTTCTGTATTTTGTAATCATCTACATTTTTAAGACAAAGTATCTTAAACATTATTTTATATAGATATTGAAAACTGAAATTAATTAAAAATGGCTCATTTATGAACTGTGTATGTCCAAAACATCAGCAATGTTATAGTAGTTAAAAATAGTATATAACTGATTCTGTTCTGTTACATATCAGAACTTGATATAAGGTCTTATAGCTCTTAAAATGAATTAATTTTGGGGACCCCTAAACCTTATGAAGTCAGAGGTGAACATGTTTATTTGACCATCTCAGGAATCATCTCACCCTAAAATATTGATAGATTGGTTTAATTTAAATTTGTGGTATCCTTTTTCTTTAAAAGTAGAGAAATTATATTGCAAACACAGGAAGAAGTGGTATTAGAAGTTTCTTTCTCTATGACATTGTTCTGAAACATTATGCCACAATTACAATCGGCAATTCAAAATTTATGAAGCATTGCATAATTTATTGCCACATTTCAGGCTGTTTCTTTTTTTTTTAAGTTACAGCAGGGAGGAACATTTTTTGAGGCATTTTCAGATACAGACTTTTAAAGTTATTCTCTCTTTCTCTCTCTCTGGCCTGCTTCCTTCCAATCCCCCACCCCTGTCTAAAATTGAGAACTTTTGAACATCTCTATGTCTGTGACGAGATTGAATTTATGTATGGTTGGCATTTAAAATAAAATGTTATTGCGGAAAATGTCAGAAAGTGTAGAAGTTAAGTCATCTGTTAGAGTAACTTAATATACTTTATAACGTTGTAATTTTTATCAGATTTAAAAGATTTATTGTGTCATAAATAAATTGATGTTATCCGTAAACTTGAACTTTCTCTGGGAGTAAATACTAGTCATTGAAGAAAGTAAATTGAAAGGTAAAGAATTTAAATAGTCTCTTTAAATACTCCAGGATTGATAATAGGGACAGTATTTTAGTTTGAAAATTTTTCGAAAGCTCTAATACAGGGTACTATCTACTTGCATTTAGAATAATCAAAACATCTAAACATTAAGAAATCTCCGATGGATTGAAAAATATGTGAAATAAACACTTGCTTTCACTAGAAAGCCATTTCTGTTCTCACATGGTTGAGTTCTGTGACGCAATATATTGAAAAAGGACACTTTAAAATTACCCGACTATCATCTAACATAGACGATCTCTGTACTCCCATCACTCTGTCTTTGATTCCATGAAAGATATAAAAGAATGCACATCCTCTTTCTCAAATTATTTAAGAATCGAATTGAAAAGATTAAACACTTGATACAAATAGCAAAGTGTCATAGCAAATCAAAAGTAAAATACTATAGGCCAATGCCTAGAAAACAAACAAAAAAACCTGATAAACAAGTAGAATTTAAGTTCATAAGCACTGCCAGAAATATCTCTAAGTGTTCTAATTTCATGCTATGTATTTTATAAAGGAGGCTTTTGCATAGTTCATTTACTTATTTATTCTCCTGAATATTTTAAGTATGGTCTTAAGAATAAAACGTTTTATTTCATTTTGAATTTCAATATACAATTTTGAAAGGATTTTGATTAATACAACCACCATATTATTTAAATCTTCACACAGCACTTGTTAATGTTTATTTTGCTGGAAATTAAGACAACATTTTCTGAAAGTTATCAGTGTTTATATTTACTAGAAAGTTACACAAACTATTTACATCTATTTACATTTTATGCCACGGATACCAGTGTGATGACTGAATCTTCAAAAGACAAGCCCAATGTTAGGTCAGCTCATGCTTAATGCTGGTATGCTCCCTCATCAGTCTGTGTTGAGAAAACAGAGTTCTCAACACAGCTGAACTGAGTGTCACGGACTTCTGGTCCCATTGAACGGGCAGCTTTGAGATTTGGAGCAAATTATTGGATCTCTGATAGTCATTCCCTCAGATATTGCACTAAAGTTTCTCAAGTTTATCCTGAATGATGGGAAATGTTATGATTCTCTAAGTGAACAGAAAGAGGTTCAATATCCTCCCAGTCAGGGAGGAAAGCGTTGACTTTAAACAATTACAGGCTAACAAACGCAAGTGCTAAATATGTTTTTGAGAGTATGGAAAAGGCTACTCCCAGACACCTCCCAGTTGGTTGGTTGGGATGATGCCAGCAGCTTTCTTCCCAGCCACAGGTTTTGCCCTTTCTTACTGTCTGACTCACAGTATGGAACTTTCTACCTGTGAGTAAAACTTGGTTTCCTGTGATGCACAGTTCTGGTAGGAACGTGATTTCTCTAGTGTATTGAGAAGGCGGGAGCAAGGACAAGCTATTTAACAACACTGAATTAACAAGAAACATTCTACAATATAGAGAGGAACCCAAAAGAAACTAGAGCTCTGGAGGGATCTCCACTGTAAATTGAATTTCTCAGGCTTCCTGCCTCCCCACCCCCGGGTCCCGTCATTATCCACCGAATATATTTGTCCATGCAGCCTCCTCGTGTTTCTCTCTTTTGACTGTCCTTATTATTCCCAACACACTCAAAAGCTTTTGTGGCTCTTTCTAAGGTAAAATTTGACCAAATTTTTAAAAAATCATAGTTAGAAATGTATTAGGACACTAATAAATACTTAACACTTAACCACAAATATTGAATTATTGTACCTCTTAGGGCACCAGTTTTGACCATGTGTAAAAGAAGAGAAAAAGAAGAGTGAAAATAAGTTTTGTGAGTCATCAGTCAACAATATAGTACACTTAATTAAAGGAGAAATTTCCCTTGGCATTGATACATTTGTGGGCAAGAGAACTTTGCCCCCACATGAATGAAAAATGTTTGAATTAGGACACCACAGCAACAGCCTGTGAAATCTTAAAGTGTCCAAATAAATTTCTAATTATAGAAAGATTCTCATTAAACAGTGAACATGTATAATTACAGAAAGGTTTTCACTTAATTAGAATCTCATCAGAGCTTCCATCTGCATCGAGATTTTGATAATAGAGGTCAAGACCTTTTGGGGTTATTGGGGAAAAGTAGGTCAAAATATGAGGGAGTTGTAAATCTATCATGAAGTTTTTGGCATAAATAATTTTTATTGAGTTTTGGAAAAATCAGACAGAAAATAAATGTGGTTATAAAATGTAAAGACTGGGTGTCAGCATAATTTACACTGAGGATACCTGCCAAGCAATTATGCTGCTAGCATTACAAATTAAATATGACCTAGCATGCCCATTGTTGAATTTTATATATTTGAGTGAGAAAAATTGCAATAGTGAAAGAAGCAAAAATGTTGAAAGCTGTAGCAGCAAATTTGCTCTTTAATGTAGGATTCTGTGTATGGAATCATAGTTATCTTGCTGATAAACTTTAGACAGCAATTCTCCAGGAAACCATAAAGCAATTTAATTTGATTTGAGGAAAAAAGCTTAAACTGAACACTTTAAGTTCATATTGCATGTTAATTACAGCAGTACATGGGGATCCACTTATGCAATGAACGGTAGACAGACCACCTTATTTGATGCTCACCTTTTTTTATATGTAATAACAAATTTACTATTCCTAAATAACATCCTTTTTACTTGGACAGTGTTTTAAAGAATAACTGTTATTTTGGTGATTTAATCGAAAGCACCATTTCTACAAAGGTAATCACTTCAATGTCAATGCTTCCAGAGGATTAAAAACCTGGCTGGGTACCAGGAATTTTTCTAGGCAATGGGGATTTAATGATACATAAGCTATAGTTCTTGCCTTGAGCAGCTCAAGGACACATGACCAAGTAATTATCATACGACATTATAAACTATGAAACAGAATGTCTAAGATAGTTTGGAAAGAGAGTTAAGAAGCAGCAAAGACTTATCTGTGCCAACGGCACAAAAATGGAGAATTTAGTTATTTATTCAAATGCTTTTTCTTGAGACTCTTTTACCAGGCCCAATGCCCCCCTGCCATTAATCGGTTATAGCTACCCCTTCTCTTGTTAACTCTGAGTTATTTTTAATTAATGGAGACCTCATTTGATAGTCTAATATGAAGAAGTCATTCAATAGAACAAGAGGAAAGGATTAACACTATGCATTGCTACATATCATTAACGTGTGTGGCTATAGTTTCGTTTCCCATGAAAAATAACCAAAGCCTTTAATAACGTATTTCTCTTCAGAAAATGTACCAGTAAAATTGTATTACTTCAAGTCAGTATGTATCCATTCAGTGAACAGTTTGTTACTAATCTCTGAAGACAAAAAGGCCTGGAAGATGTAGTCCTTGCCCTCCAGGAATTTCAGATTGAACGGGGAAAATAAACATATAAATAATGAATCCTAACACAAAATAAAATGCATTAAGTGCTAAATCAAGGTACAAGTAATTGGCTATGGTTGAATAAAATGCTTCCATCTTTTCCCCCCATCTCCCTGGCCACTAACTAGCTTCTCTTGCCTCCTTTATCCTAATCCTGTACCACTCTTAGGGTGAACACATAATTTACTATCTAAACCAGGACATATCTAAGAATGAAGGAGGGCAATTCGTAATTACAACAATACAATAGATATGAACCAGAACTGTCTGAGGCAAATAAAAATGAAAGATGACTTTATTCGTACTCCATCCTGATGCCAAAGTGAGCATTTAAAATGCAACCTGGTTATTGATGCACTCTTACTTAAAATCATTTAATGGTTCTCCATTACTCTTTATGATAAAATCTAGCCTTTTACTTGAGTATGAAGGTATTTTCATGATCTGTATCTGTCTCTTCTCTGCTTAACAGAATCTCTCTTCACCAGGTGTTACCTCCTTTTCTTGCCCTCACACACCTCGTTTTCTTCTGATTTTCTCACTTGTAATTATGTACTGGAAGTTATTTTCAGAGGTTAATGAATTCTTAACGTACTTGTCATTCCCCCGGGACAAAACGTTCCTTTAGATCAGGGATATATTCTAGCATTTTAAAAAAACCTTCAGTAATGAACACAGTATTTGACACATTAATAAATATTTAATTAATATTTTGGACAGAAAAAACAAGTTAATATAAACATGTTTTATGATGTGGGTTGAGAAAGATGCTACTCAAAATCTCGTTGACGTAGAAGCAGACGGTAGAATGATGATTTCCAGAGGCTTTGGGGGATGGATTTGGAGGGGGAGATTAGAATATGCTAAAAACAAAACAAACAACCACAACAAAAACCACCCAGATCTCACTGACTGTTGGTTTCTAAGCTGGGTTTAAAAGAAGAGATTTTTATGGAAAAAAAAATGAGAAAAGGTACATTTCAGATAGCAGAATGAGTGAAAGTATAGGCTATAAAAGTGATTTATTTTCTTATAGAGAAAGATTTTCAAATTTAGGTAAGTTTTGAATATATTTGTGAAATGTATATGTGGAAATAGAATTTTTCAGTAAGAGATTCTGAAAAATGATGGAGATCTCTGAATGCAATAGAAGTTGCATTTATCTCCATTACAGTCCTTATGCAGGTGCAGTTTGAAATATGGTCTAAAAGGATGTCTGATTTCACAATGACTTTTCTCTTGATTTTAAAGGGTAAAGATGCTTTTAGTTTGCAAGACTGTGCCCAATGAAAGATAAATAGCTTAAGTCTGCTCGTGGTATCCCCAATGCGGAGATCTCCCATGAAGTTTTTGGTCCTAGAGATCATATCTAGAAGGAACTCAATTAATAACTTCCTACTTGCTTCTATTCATCAACTTCTTGCTTTCTGCATATTAATCAAGACTGCAACGTCTCCGGATCTGCCTCCTCCCAGGTTCAAGTCTAGCAGAGTAATACTTGTTTCCCAAGAATGTGAACTAAAGTCTTGGGCCTAAATTACATGACCTAAATTTGATCATACAACTTTCTACAATCAATCACTGTAGCCAGATTGGGGCAATTGTCAAATTGGCCAGTCCTATATTATATAGCCATCCTGGAACAGGAGGAGGCATTAGCCCCACCTAGGGGGCTTGTTCTGAGCCTGCAAATGGGAGAGGATTCTGAAGGAAGGCTGAACTTCAAAAGCTACAAATATCCAGCAAGACTTGCCACCTTTCCTCGTCTCCGGCCAAGTGGTAAACCAAAGTTTTCCCATTTAGAAGTTGTACTATCTCACCAAATCCTGCCCTCCCATAGCAGTGAGACATTACGAAAAAACTGTTTCTA
Source organism: Pan troglodytes (assembly GCF_028858775.2). NCBI lineage: Eukaryota > Metazoa > Chordata > Mammalia > Primates > Hominidae > Pan > Pan troglodytes. The sequence goes on from NC_072401.2 coordinate 182,628,621, forward strand.
TGGTGTTCGTCTCTACTTGCTGTGACCCAATGGAGACTAATTGCTAAAGAAATCATGTTAATTCAATTTAAGGTTTGATGGTTATTGACTGATATAAAAAATCTAAAATGTGTGCTTCAGGTTCATTTACTACTAAAAAATAATTCCGAGAGTAGTATACAAAACCAACACGATGCAAACGGAAACCTCTTAAATGCAAATATTTCTCCTCCTGAGTTCTTCTTTCACCATTTTACCCACGCTTCCTAAGCCATATGCTGATTCTCTCAAATCTGCACATAGGTTGAAACCCCAAAATTGTCGTTTTTATAGGTCAAATGGTCAAATATCTGTAATTTCATAGGATTCAGCCTAATATATAATTGAACTCCAAACTCTCAACTGAACTTTTATCTGGTAATCTCATAAGAGTTTCCAATTATAAGTGCTCAAAAGTGGATACATTATCTCTCCTCTAAATCAATTCCTCCTCATTTATTTTGTGTATAGACATCCAAGCTTCTGTCATACAGAAATTCTAATGTCATCCATGCCTCACCACTTTCTCCACCTTTATATATGTTAGGTTATTTGATCATACTCTATCAGGAAAACAGAATTACACAAAAACTGATGTTAACATCTGCTGTTACCCTGACTCTGCAAAGCAACTTATTCAATTCTTTAGATATTTTACTACCTCACCAAATCCTGCCCTGCTGTAGCAGTGAGACATTACAAAAAAGCTATTTCTATGGTGTTCGTCTCTACTTGCTGTGACCCAATGGAGATTAATAAATGTATTAATTTAATATAAAACAAAACGTTGAGATAGTTAAGAGGACAAGTTATATTTTAAAATATGTTATTAACAGATATTTAAAAACTATATTAAAAATTTACCTTTGTGTATGATAAGATCAGTTATCTGTGCAGGTATTGGCACACACAGTTTATATAAAATGGACTTACATCTTTCATGTATATGATATTCACATGTGACTTCATACAAATGTTTGGACCTGTTTTGATTCTTAATGACAAGTAGAATAAACTCCTTTACAGTTATCCTTGTGACAGCAATAATTATTTCAGTATATGATATTGAAACTCACATTTGTTTATTGTTTATGTGGATGTTAGTGAAAACTATTTCCATGATGAGAGCAAAGGCAGTTCTATTTTCAAAATCGGAGTGTTTCTTAGAAAACAGATTTAAAATGCGGTTTCATGATTAATGATGGAACACGTATGCAAAAATTAAAACATGTACTCTGTAGTATGAAGATTCTCTTTATATACAAAAACCTTTTTCATAACTACAAATAAAATTACTTTTTCGTAGCATAATTTTGATAACTTTTGTTGCCAATTTAAATATCCTGAGCACATGTATCCAGAAAGAAAAAAGAATTCATTTTGCAATATCTTGGAGGTTATAATAAATCACTAAAACTAACCGTTGCAGGAAAAATTAGACGCTAGTAAACCTGGAGAAGGTCTCAGGAAATTAGCTGTTTCCTATGCTCTTATCAGAATGACCTAATTTCAAACAGGACAGACGATGGTTGTTCACCTATTTAAGCATCACTCAAGGCTGAGAATCCAAAACCTCTTTTCTGGTAACTTGTATACTTTTCATCATAGCATGTTGGGAGGATTGATTGGAAGCTGGTCAGATTTGAATTTCAACGTTCTCTACAGCACTTTCTAGCTACATAGACATGAGCTAGTTGCTTGGCTTGCGTGTTACCCAGTTGTGAAATGAAGATGTGATTCCTATTGCATAGGATTGCAGTGTGCACTCACTATCGCATCTGCAACACACCAGGCACTCAATAATGGAGCCAAATTTCATGTTTGGGGAAAATGTTTTTGCATGTTTTATGACCAGTGGTTTATAGAAACCCCTATAAGTACAAAAATGTGGCTAGTTTCAAGATTTGTATCTAATAAAACTTTTCTATGGAAATATTTTCATCTCATTCTTCATCTTTTCTGATTTTTCTCATCTCAATACTAAGAACCATTTCATGCTCAATGTAGTTTAAATATTACCTACTTACATTTTTCTATTGGTCAAACCTGATAGAATAAATAACAGTCCGTTTTTTATTCACTCATTAACTCTTCTCTCTTGGTAGTCAGTCCACTCTAGACCCACTGATCTTGATATAAATTGGTATATAATACTTAATTTGTATATCTTTTTAGGTAATTTAATTATCCTATTATATTTATATTTAGTTTATATTCATGTTTACTCATACCACCAACTCACCTAAATTCTCCAAGACATTATACATTATGTATGTGTTTAGATTTCTTGGTTCTAGAAACGCTGATACATTTGGATTCTTCTGCAAATTATTTTTGTGATTGTATTAGTTGGGGTTCTTCAGATAAACAGAACCAACATGACACATGTATGTATCTATAAAGCAAGAGAGATTTATTTTAAGGAATTGGCTCATGTAAGTGAAGAGTCTTGATGCATCTATAATCTGCAGAGTGGGCCAACTGGCTGGAGACCCAGGAAGGAATTGCACTTTGAGTCCAAAGACAGTGTGCTGCAGAATTCATTCTTACTCAGGGGTGGTCAGCCTTTGTTCTATTAAGGTCTCCAACTGATGGGATGAAGCCCACTTCTGTTACAGAAGGTCATCTGTTTTACTCAAGTCCACCGATTTAAATGTTGATCTCATCCAAAAACACCTTCACGGAAACATCCAGGATCATGTTTTACCAAATATGTGGGCACAGTGGTCCAGGCATGTTGGTACATAAAATTATCCATTAGACTGGCCTTCAATAAAATGTAATAAGTAATTTAAAAATATTGCTACCAATCCATTCTATATAAATATAGAAAAGCTCTCCCTTGTTTTTATTTTCAAAAACAGAGGGACTAATTATGTATTATCAAAAAATACTTTCATTCACTATCAATTTTATCTTTTCCTTAGATACAAATTAATGCATGTATGCTTCAAATAAGTCAAATATTTGACTTATTTATTTATTTAAATAAAAAATAGATATAAAATATGTTGTATATATTAAAGATATACAATTATATGCTTAACACTTTATAACTACAACTTTATCTCTCACTAAATTTTTTATACTACTGTTGAAAGTTTTAGGTGGTTAAAATTATACTCAGAAGAAAAATATATTTTAAAAAGTAAAAACCATTGGACAAAGTAAAAACTATTGTGTCATTTGCTGTCCTAACACTGAATTTTGCATGTAGGTATAGTAGATAAACAATCAGCTTGGGCATCAGACAGGCCTGGGTTGAAATCCAGAATTTACTATTTATTAGTTGTGGATTTAAAATGATATTTTAAGGAGACTTTTAGCCTTCTCAGCACAGACACATTCAAAGTTCTTTCTTTTGTCATGGGAACTTTTGGATACCACACGTTTCAAAGGGAACATTGATTGTGTCCCTGGATAAATGATCTATGACATCGTGTGGACCTCTACTTAGCTGGCAACAAAGAACTGTAATCCAGGTATTTTTATTCATGGCCATTTTGAGCTCTTGTATTTTTATTAATTTCTGAGCCAGAATTTTTTTTAGAGATTTTTCTTAAAGGGCACGTAGTCCATGTACTGTAAAATATGATCAAATCTACCTCTTAAACAATGTAGGGAGGTGCATAACACAGCCATTTTAGTGCATCCTGTCATATCCTCCCTGATTATAGTTACTTGGTGCCTTTCAGTATTTTTGAGGGGTGTTATGAAAAACATCAACTCATTATGGCCTCTAACATTAAGAGGATGTCATGTTTTAATCAACCACTGTCTTCATTCCTTTGAATAGTGGGAGAAATTTCACTGTAGTCTGAGGGCCAAGAATACTTCTTATGCTTTTCAAGAGTAATTGTTTATTTTACTATATGACAGCAATTGAGAAAGTTTGAGTTACTAAATTTATCTATGTCTTTGCCCTGACTATTTGGAAGCCCAGAAATGTATGTGGCATCCATACATAGTAACAATAATAATAATAATCTTCATAACTAAAACAATATAATCAATATATTAAACATCTTTTATAAACACTGTTATATACTAGGTATTGTAGAAAGTATATGACATATAACTTTATTTGATTCTCCCTAAAAACCCTAGAAATAATACAGATTAGAATGAAATTGTTTTTCAGTTTTATTCCTGGCTTCTCGTGAAATCCAGGTTTTTCTCTTGTGCTATTTTTTATTTATGTTGTTTCGTGGTAGTTTACATGACTTTATAGTATTTAAATACTTTCTTGAATTTGGCTCCCCACAGAATGTAAATTCCAATAAGGGCAGGTACTTAGTCTGTTTTGTTACCACTGTATCCCCAATATTTAACCCAGATGCTCAAAAAATATTTACTAAATAACTAATTGAGTAAAAACACAGATATTAATGAATATGCCTTTTCCTCCATGCACACCCAACTGAAAGAGATTGAATTATGTGATTTATGTGACATTCAAGTAAGGACATTGAAACAATAGAGCTTTCTAGCTGTGTTTCAGGAGTTAAAGATGTAGTTGAAGGCTGACATACAGCAAGTGCTCATTAAAGTATTATTACAGTGTGTCAATAATTTAGATCGGCTAACTTATGTATTAACATTACCTTCAGTACAAGTTGTTGTTCAGCAGTATACTGCCAATCAGAAGGCAGCAATCAAGGGCCTAAAATGAAATATTTGTCTGCTAAATTATAAAAACATTGGTAGCAATATCAGTAATGCAAGAAAGTAATAAAAATACTGAAGTAGCAAACACAGAAACAGAATATGATAGGGTATGGGGAACACACTTTATGTTTTCCTAAAACTTCTCAAATTTATCATTAGTAAAAAGCTTTTTTAAAAGGTGGGGAAGAGTGAAGTGAGGCAGATATTATTTTTCCCAGTATCATGGTATAGTTTTGCATAATGTGCAATTATACCTGTAGCTCTTTGTTTTCACGTTGGCTGGTGCTAGATGTAAAAATTACTATTTATGAATGATGTCCGTACAACTGGAAACCCACTGGTACTGCTTTGTTCAGAAAAACAAGTAAAACTGTTTAGAGAACTGGAGCAGCTTCCTACATTATTTTTTTCTGCAAGTAATATCCTCAAGACGATCCTGGCAAGGCAGGGTTACTCTGCCTCTTAGGAGGAATGTATCCCCCACCCAAAATGATATTGGATTAACTGTGATCGTAGTCACCCAGGCATGAGACAAACACCTGCCCCCACCCCCCCATCTCCCCTGAGCAACCTCATAATTTAGATGTCTTCTTAAGCAGATCACTGGCCTAAGCAACAGATATATTCAGCAAGAGGAAAGTAAATCACTCAGAATGAAAGTAATTTTTCTAAAAGAAATGGAATTAAGATAGCGGAATTCAACCAGACTTGTAAAAACAAGACTTTACAGCAGACACTACATTTGAGGGATGGGAGTTGATCTCATGTTAATGTGGATTTGGTTTAATCGGTTGCCAGCAGAATGAGGATTATTTAGGAAACAGTGCCCTCTGTGTGTGCAGTCTCTCATGTGACAGCATCAGGCCCTCTCAGGAAACAGAGATATGGACAAAGGGAAATTCAAACAAATTAGTTTATATTTGCTAAGCATTTTTATGGAGGAAAAATAAATCTGCCAGTAAAAGACACACAGTAATTAGTCTCTCTAATGGAAAAGTAGGGTCTGATTAAGAATCTTCTGCTAATGCACTCTGGAGTTAGTTATAACCAAATTACTGAAAATGTTCAAAAAGTCCTTCTATTATTACTTGACTTGCTTTGTCTCATTTGTCAAAGGGCTTCTGCAACCTTTCTTGCTGAGTGAATGTCCTTTTCGCAGCCTTGCATTTCTGTGTGGGCCTGAATGCCTCTGCCAGTTGTGCCTGACCACCCAGCAGGCACAATTAAGGGAGTGCATTAGTACTTCAGTAGATAATAGAAGCTCTTAAAGAGCTTTCTATAAGAGTCTGTGTGGCATATTTCTATATTTTTAAGTCAACTGGATTCACTGTTTAATAACCTGAACAGTTTGAATAATTTGAAATCACAGAAATAAAAAAAAAGCGAAAAAGAAGTCGGGTAATGTATTTTTCTTCAGCTTCTTCTATACATTATCCTGTCTGTAGATCTAAGATAAATGGGAAGATTATATCCAAATACCAACAGTACATGCTTATTTACATCATATGACTGTGGACTAGCTAACAAGTGGTTCTCTTCATAAGCACAGCTCAGTTTGATCACGTTGACTAAAGTAATGAGATTGATAAGCAATAGGATGAATGAGGTGCAGAAGCAATAAATCAATACTGAAAAAAAATTTTTTTCAACGTGTTGGCAACCAACATTTTAATTGCAATAAGGAGTGTAGTTTGAAAAAATGGCTTTTAGTGCATAAAACAACAGAGAATCTCATTTTTCTAACACCTACATGCTTGGAGGGGTGCTATTGTAATTGCAGGAATGTAGGCCATCACAGAAAACATAAGATATTTCTCAGCTTTTGGTTTTTTCAATGACTGCTCTACCACAAACACTGCATCATAATCTTAGGGTGGGGTTGGGGAGATTTGTGTTTTAATAAGAACCACAGATGACAATTCCTGTCTATAATAAAATTTGGAAATGAGAACTATTGATCAGTATGTTAGCTAATTATTTGGTGAAGCATAGTTAGATGTATGGACATGGCTTAACATGCCAAAGGGTTTGGAATTTCTAGATTCCTGATACAAATCTGTTTGACAAAATAAACAGAAACCCTAATGTATTTTTGTAGTCACAATTTACTTTTTAAAAATATACATATTTCAATATACACTTTTTGAGTTCCAGTTACTCTGAAACACTATGCAAAGCCCTGGAGATACAAGGACAAATGCCGCTTGTTTTCTCCCAATAAGGAACCTGGAGTCTAGTTTCAGAAATGAGGAGTAAACAGAATATGATAATGTCCTGGTGTGGTGATAATCAGCACAGACTGCTCTGGGAAAATAGCTGCTAGTCTTTCCAGAAATGCAGTGCAGATAACCCTTGAACAATAGGGAGGTTAGGGGTGATGACCCCCCCCCATGTATAAATCCATCGATAATTTTGACTCCCCCAAAACTTAACTACTAATAGCCTACTGTTGACTGGAAATCTTACTAAACATAAATAGATTAACACATATTTTGTATGTTATATGTATTATATACTGTAATCTTACAATAAAGTAAGCTAGAAAAGAAAGCATTAGGAAAATCATAAGGAAGAGAAAATGCATTACTTTTCATTAAGTGGAAGTGGATCATCATAAAGGTCCTCATCTGCATCATCCTCACTTTGAGTAATCGAAAGAGGAAGAGGAGGGGTTGGTCTTGCTGTTTCGGGGTGGTGGAGGTGGGAGAGGTGGAGCAGGTAAGAGGGAAGGCAGAAGAGGCAGGCACACTTGGTGTAACTTTCTGGAAATGCGCTGTAATTTCTGCCTGACATTTTTGCTCTTTCATTTCTCTAAAAATGTTTTTATATGGTTCCAGTCCTCCTTCTACCATTTGCATTAGTTTCATTGCCCATGTCATAGAAAGTTCCATGTCATAAAAGAAGTTTAATCCAGTCTATCATTGTTGGACATTTGGGTTGGTTCCAAGTCTTTGCTATTGTGAATAATGCCGCAATAAACATACGTGTGCATGTGTCTTTATAGCAGCATGATTTATAGTCATTTGGGTATATGCCCAGTAATGGGATGGCTGGGTCAAATGGAATTTCTAGTTCTAGATCCCTGAGGAATCGCCACACTGACTTCCACAATGGTTGAACTAGTTTACATGCAGCCATAAAAAATGATGAGTTCATGTCCTTTGTAGGGACATGGATGAAATTGGAAACCATCATTCTCAGTAAACTATCGCAAGAACAAAAAACCAAACACCACATATTCTCACTCATAGGTGGGAATTGAACAATGAGATCACATGGACACAGGAAGGGGAATATCACACTCTGGGGACTGTGGTGGGGTGGGGGGAGGGGGGAGGGATAGCATTGGGAGATATACCTAATGCTAGATGACGAGTTAGTGGGTGCAGTGCACCAGCATGGCACATGTATACATATGTAACTAACCTGCACAATGTGCACATGTACCCTAAAACTTTAAGTATAATTTTAAAAAATAAATAAATAAATAAATAAAAGAAGTTTAAAGCAATCTTGAATAATCAGAAGCCTTCTGCCAGATTGTCTAGTGTCAATTTGTTTTCTGGCATAGCTTCTTCTACGTCGTCGTCTTCATTGTCTGGCACTGGTTTGGAAGCATTTCTCTTCATCAAGTCATTGTTAATTCTTCTGGTGTGGTGTCCATGAGCTCTTGAATTTCTCTAAGATCCATATCTTGAAACCCTTTTATACCCCTCCAACCTTCTGCCATTTTTTTTAAACCACATTCCTGGTCTTTTACGTGATTTTCTTGATTGGCTCTGTTGTAAATCTTGTAAAATCATGCACAACGTCTGAACATAGTTTTCTCCAGCAGGAATGAATTGATGTCAGCTTGATGGCTTTTATGGCTTTTTCCATAACAATAGTGGCATCTTCAGTAGTGTAATTCTCCCAGATTTCTATGGTGTACTCTATTGGGGTTCTCTTCCGTAGTATTAGCAGTCATTTCCATAGAATACTGCGGTGTAATGAGCCTTAAAGGTCCTTATGTCCCCCATCTAGAGGCTGAATTAGAGCTATTGGGGGCAAGTAGACCACTTCAGCCCCTTCAAGGTTGAACTCATGGTGCTCTGTGTGACTAGGGGAATTTTCCAATATCAAAATAATTTTAAAAAGTAGTCCTTTATGGGCAAGATACTTCCTGACTTCAGGGACAAAGCATTGATGGAACTAATCCAGAAAAAGGGTTCTCATTGCTCAGGGCTTCTTGCTGCACAACCAAAGGATTGGCAGCTGGGATTTATCCTTTTCCTTCAAGGGTTGGGGTTAGCAGGTTTATAGATAAGGGCAGACCTGATCATTCACCCGACTGCATCTGCACAAAACAGTAGAGTTTGCCTACCTTTCCCTGCTTCAAATCCTGTGCTCACTTCTCCTCTTTTCTGATTAACGTCCTTTTTTGTTCTCCAGAATAGGGCACTTTCATCTGCATTAAAAACCTGTTCAGACAGATATCCTTTCTTCTCAGGGATTTTCTTAATGGGACCTGGAAACCTCTCTGCTGCTTCGTGGTCAGCAGACGTTGCTTCTCCTGTTATCTTGACATTTTTAAAGCCTCTTTCTGAAAGTATCAAACCACACTTTGCCAGCATTAACATCTCTAGCTTTAGATCCTTCACCTTCCTTTTGCTTTACATTGTCATCTAATGATTTTGCTTTTTTGTCAATCATATTATAATCTGTAGGTGTGTCTTTCTTATGACAATCCTGTACCCATGTAAAAGCTGCATTTTCAATATGAGACAAAAAGGTATTTCACAAAAAGTGCAAGGTTTTTGCGACTGCTGGTGTAGTTGCAGCTATGGCTTCCCAGATTCCATTCCTTTATGTACAACGGTCCTTACACCAGATTCATTTATCTTGAAATGGTGGCAACCTAAGCTGCAGACCTCAATCTACAGTACACATCAAAGCAATTCAACTTTTTCTTGTAATGTCATGACTTTACTTCTTGGGAGCACTCCCAGCATCACTAGTGGCATTTTGTATGGTTCCCATGGTGTTACTCAAGCCTAACGATATTTCTCTAAACATGATGAAAAATACAAGAGAACCGTGAGAGATCACTTTTTACTCTGATCCACAATTTACTGGAGAGGGTATTGGCTGACGCAGAGATGATTAACATCTCAAGGCACATCAGGCGAATACTCACAAAACTTGAGCTCACCTCAACAGCAAGAGGAGGTGGCTGGGAAGTGATGACGGTAGTACAGTATGGACTACATTAATTGTATGCACTTATGATTTAATACTGTATCTTTAGAGTTTGTTTACATTTCCTTCAACTGCAAGTGGAACTATGTATGACTTATAAGTGTTTAAGCTTTGATAAATATTACCTTTTTATAATATTTGTGTATATTTTATGGTAGTAAATGATAAAATAGACTAATATCTAGGTACCTTTTATGCATTCATGACATACTTTTAAAATTTTTTTCTCAATATTTCTAGGCTATGCAATTCATAGTTTTTTTTCAAATGGTTGTGAGTCTCCAAAGTATATAGCAATAATTAATTGAAAAAAAAATTCACATATAAATGGAACTGTGCCATTAAAAGCCATGTTGTTCAAGGGTCAACAGTATTGCTAGATGAAAGGGAAGGAGTGCAGGGAGATAAAGATGTGCCTGGCAGTTTAGGTGAGAGGGACATATTAAAGAGATTGTGGGTTTTATTCAGTGGGCAGTAATGCAACCCTGGAACTTTTAAAGAATGACACGGTTAGACCTGCACTGTAGAAAGATCATTTGGGTTACTGTATGGAAATATATTAGAGGACTTGAAACTGAAAGCCATGCCTGTACGTTCTCACTTGTCTGGATACTTTGCAGGTATCAGAATGAGTGAAGTGCATTTTAAGAAATACCTGTCTGCAGCATACAAATTTTTCAAATGAAGACTATTAGAAAATCTTTAAATATGCTTTGTCTAGAATTGTTTATTATGTGAATGAAGCTCAAATATTAATTAAGATGATCTAAAGACAATACAATTTTTGGTCTGAAATGTAATGTATTATGTTCATATTCATAGCATTTTCCAATGAAGGTCAAAGTTCTATTCTCTGTTCTTGTTCTTTTGCTGTAACAGAGATACAGCAACGCAGGGAACACATAAAATGAAACTCAAGACAGGCATACTGTTCACATTCCAAGTGTTTAGCTATATAATTTCTTTTCAATAAGTACAATAATTCTATATTAATTTCTGACAGTAAAAATAAAAAGTAAAGATTGCAAGACTATCAGGGATTTCCCTACTATACGTGTCAATAAAAGCTGCCTACCTTTGCACAGTTACTGACTCTATCTGAGGTTTAGCTACTTCAGCTCTAAAAATATCTCTTGGAAGTGGTGGTATCAAAGTTATATTTAGTTCTTTAAGAGAGTTTAGACGATTAATTGTACCTACAGATATTACATTCATGTATAGGATTTAGCTATGCCAAGACCAGAGATAGAAAAGTATGAGGTTGCCCAAAGTTGTCAGTTATACCTTTCTCTCAAAATGGAAATTTCTTTCAATTTGAAGTAAAATGTCAGTGATAAAAACACTAGTACCATCTTTTTTGACTATATGTCCACATTTGGCTGCATGCATGGGTCCTAAGGCAGTTTTTAAATTTATCTTTGGCATGAAGTGTGGTGTGGGCATTTTCAGAGCCATGTGAAACTCCAGTTAAAAATATAGCACAACAAATCTTCACATAATTGGGGTTTTTTTGGTATTAAAATATGACTCAGATCTTACCTAACAAATCCACATTTTCTTGCGAAAATCATTGGGATATTTAGATCCCTTATTAAAAGAGGAAAAGTATACGTGGTTTGAAGAAAGTTTGTGAATGAATGTTTGAGAACTGCTCCATATCTAATGACTAATGCTCAGCAGAGACTCTGAACAAGAAAATGGCTCTGCTCTGGCATAAAATATTTCAAAATTATTAATAGCTAAAATAACCTGGAGATATTCCATTTTTTACAGTGTAATTCTGACAGTTCTCCATAAACCCTTGATTCAAGTGATGATTAAAAATAAAAGTTAATAGCATTACTAGATTATGTTGGAACACTTTTGAAAGTAGTTTAAGGTAATTTCATGGTATGACTAACCATTTTTGTAATATAGCCTATCTTATATATAAATAATTCAGAAAGCAGATTACCAATCCTTTGATTAGTCTCCAAAATATTAACTCAATCTTCATAGTACAATTGAAGCAACAGTTTTGAGCATTGTATTCAGGGGAAATTATAATCAACAAAAATTCTGCACACACACACACACAAAGAATTGAACCATTCTTTAAATATTACATGTTGTGTGATTGCCACAGAAATTTGGTAAATAATTTGCAGGTGATAAATCAATTCACTCATAATCCCACCATGAAGATATAACAGTCTTCAGTGTATTTCTTTTATGCTTTTTGTTTCATCAAACATATATACACACATCCATGTTTTTAAAGCAAACACAGACCCTATACTGTGCATCATTTTAATAACCTGCTTTTGTTTATTCACCAATGTATTTTCCATTCATTGCACATTTTGTTACTGCAACACATTAAATACCTTTGCAGATTCCCACTATGTGTATAGACTCACCATAATTAACTTAAGCAATAATCTATTATTATGCATTCATTTTATTTCTGATATTTTTTACCACATTCTTCCATGAACATGTTTATAGTTAGTTCCTTGTACATGGTCATAATTTCCTTAGAATAAAGTCCTAAGGAAAAAGTTTGCATCCTAAAATAGAGTGATTATTCTACTAATTTACATCCTCATCAGCAACCAATGGACATGCACACCCCACCCCTCATGCCCTTGAGAACAATGGATACTGTCTTCAACAGCCTGGCCCAAACTATGTTTTGAGGAAATCGAGCACATAACGGATGTTATAATAATTGTTCTTAAATAAAAAATTGAAATGGTCAATGAAATTTGGAAACTACATACTGAAATCTCTTTTTTGGTGATTCACACTGCACATTAAAATATTAAAGACTATGAGAAGTCCTGATATAAGTATACCAGATTAAGTTTTGTTAACTCAAGATTTCCTGAACCTCAGTGATCATGGAATCCCTTATTGATGGAATACCTATTAAGGTACTTTAAGACATCAGTGTTCCTTATAATGCAGTTTGTAAAACACCAGTTGTCTATTTTGAGGCCACATAACTGGCATTTATGGAAAAGGCTGTAAATTGACTATGCAATATCCATTCTCCTTTTTTCTTACAAAGAGTTATTCAGCAGCACAATGTGCCCAGCTAAAATCACTTTTTTATAACCGCCACCGCAAACAAGATACAGAATGGTTCCAACGCCCAAGGAATTCCCTTGTGCTGATTGATCCTCTGTTATCAGCTCCTTCCTTCACTCTTAATTCCTCATTTTTGGAATATTTATCTCTTGGATTACTGTCACCATACCTTTCTCTAGTCATAATTCTTGGTGATTTCATATCAATCTAGACAATTTTTTAAATCTCCTGAATCTTTCAGTGCCTTAATCACATGTCAGTCACATTCATACCTTGACTTTGTTGTTACCAAAGTGAGAATTACTCAGTTGTCTCAATTACAATTCTGCCACCCCAACCGTGACTTCCTGTAGTCCAGTAATGCTTTCACTCTCTGGGAACTCACAATCTTTAATTCTAACACCTTTCACCCTTCCTCTATTTTTTTTTTCCCCTACCTGGCTTAAAGGACTCATCTAATCACTGTAATCACTCTAATGCTTGCACTATCGACTCCTTCACCCCTTGCACACTTCCTGGAATCTGCGAGGCCAAATGTTAAGGTTAAATTCAACTCTATCTATGCCTTCACCCATGCAGCTGACACAAGGCTATGCTAATTGGATTTTTCAAAAAAAAATTCAAGATTGGCTGTGCGCGGTGGCTCATGCCTATAATCCCAGCACTTTGGGAAGCCGAGATGGGCGGATTACCTGAGGTCAGGAGTTGGAGACCAGCCTGGCCAACACAGTGAAACCCCATCTCTACTAAAAATACAAAAATTAGCCAGGTGTAGTGGCACAAGCCTGTAATCCCAGCTACTAGGAAGCCTGAGGTAGGAGAATTGCTTGAGCCTGGGAGACGGAGGTTGCAGTGAGCTGAGATGGTGCCGCTGCACTCCAGCCTGGCTGACAGAGTGGGACTCTGTCTAAAGAAAAAAAAAATCAAGATCATCACATCAAATGGGTACATGGTGCTCTGCCAAAATCATACTACATATCTGTTTATGAATTTTCCACATTCATAGATGACTGTACAAGGTCACAAACCAAACTCCCTTCTATCCAAACCTCTAGCCACCTTCTCCTTAATTTCCATTCTTAGTTGAGAACATTGTGGCTTAACTTATTGAGAAATAGGATCAATTAGAAGCAGTTCTCATCACCATGTTTATCCATGTATGAGCACATGGCTTAAGCCAATTATCTCTCCCGCAGATTATTGCAGTAGTGTTCTAACTGGTTTCCTTGCTTCTGTTCCTGCTCAGGGATTAAACTCATTCCTGGAACACAGATGCATCACCTAGAGGGACATCACCCAAGTTGAAGCCATGAGGATCAAACCTCATACTAATAAAGACAGAGGTAGTAACAGTGGCAGCTTTAGACTGAGTGCTAGAGAGAAGTGAATTATTTTGCAGTAAAGTAATTATATACTCATTCATTGAACATGAGGTTTAATATTTACAGTGTGCTTGACTCTATCTGTGAACAAAGGAGACAAAAATATATGCCTTTGGGGTGCTTCTGTTCTAGTGGGGAGAGATGACAAAAAATAAGTAAAATAGGTGCCATGTTAAATTGTAATGAGTGCTATTGAAAAAAACAAGCAGGAAAAGGAAATTGGGAGCATTGGAATGAATACTGGAAGAAAGCGATGGGCCGAACCACATGAACATCGATAGGAAGAACTTTTCGGGTAAAGGAAATAGCAGTGATGAGAATAATGTGGTTAGAGTCAAGGATGTGATAGGGGCCAAAGTCATGTAGGGCCTGAGTGAGATGAGAAGCCTTTGGAGAGCTTTCCAAGGAGTAAAATAATCTAAGTTGCATCTTTACCAGAAATTTCTTTGGTTCTTAGCTGGAGAATAGATAGAAGGAGTAAGGTAACTATAGCCTGGCTTTTTAATTTTGTTTATTGTTATTTATTTTAGAGACGGTCTTGATCTGTATCCCAGGCTGGAGTGCAGTGCCGAGATCACAGCTCACTGCAGCCTCGACCTCCTTGAGCTCAAGTGATCCTCCTGCCTCAGCCTCCTGAGTAGCTGGGACTAAAAGTGTGTACCACCATGCCCGGCTAGTGTTTTACAAACTTTTTAAAAGATGGCATCTCACTATGTTGCCCAGGCTGGCCTTGAACTCCTGGGCTCAAGCAATCCTCCTGTCTCAGCCTCCTGAGTAGCTGCAATTACAGGTGAGAGCCACCCCACCTAGAGATCGTGGCTTTTGTAGAATCCCACATCAAAGAGCCCTCTTCTTTTTGCTGCTACTTCAGAGATGGCTGATAAACAGAAACCTTTACCATTCTCTATTTATACAAATATATACTAATCTGAAAATATCACTTTCACTGAGGACTTGTTTTCGTCTTTTGGTTGGTTGTTTGCTTTGTCTGGCATATATGTTAAACAAGAGATTAATCATAAACTTATCTAGTCAATGGGAAAAGTGTTTCTGCTGCCAAATCCAGAAGGCCAGGTGTAAAACTAAAACCAGGCTCACTGAGATTTGGGGACTGTTTCTGGAAAATAGCACAAACATCTATTACTCTCACGGCACATAGCACAGAGTATGATAGAGGAGACATGCTTAACAATTGACCTGTATACAATCCCTATACTAACTAAGGAGAAATTAGGGGCACCTAAGCAGAAGTAACCATCTTCCTGGTTTATTTAGCTCAGAGTGAGGCTTGAACTCAGTCAAAGGTCCTACTTCTGTAGTTCAGGGGCATCTGGGAAGAACATTGAGAAATGCTAGCTTGACTCTTTGGTGAGGGGTAGGTAGACTGTGACTCCCAACAGGCTTGTGTCTACGCATGCCAGTGCCACTGCCCTGGAAGATACTCAGGGAAAGATTCAGATAAGAAAGAGAACATTGTGTAAATCACAATTTATCACTGGGAAATGAATTGAAAGTTAGCTCAGGTTAAGAAATTGTTGCAAGATTCACAGGTTTGTCAGGATTATTGCTTCTCTTGGTATACAACATGTGGCTACAATTATTGAAGTGTTTATCATTATAGAAAGTATGATGTAGATATCTCACTGAATAAATTCATACTACTAGCAAGGCAATAACAAACTTTCTTAACAATTCATAGAAACTGGAGGCGTGTGAGTCCTGGGTCCTAAGAAGGCCCTAAACTGGCAGATATTAGGTTGATTCTGCTCCGAATCATTTGTCATTCTTTGTTTTGACAGCCAACAAATCCATTAGCCTATCTCAATATAGGTAGTAAATTGATAATTAAATTCTTTATTAGATTTCTTTGTCTAGATTCCAACGAGAAGGACTGTAAGGGAATGGACTGTCTTCTTCTCCCGCTAAAATGCAATTTCTGGAGGTTCTCTATCTTACCCCTTAGCAGAGTTCCTGGATCATAAAAGGCATTTGGTAAATGTTTAAATTGCACATCATGATAAAATATTTTGCTGAAGTCATTCTTTAAAATCATTTGACATGATATGCTAACCAATGAATTGGTTACTGTTGTCATGGTGCACCAATTGAGTCCTGAGAACAACATTGTTTTAAATAATAAGTTGATTGCCTCAGCTTCAAAAAATTTTCAGTCCATAGGCTGTTCATCAGTAGGTTCAATAAATATATCCTCTCTGGGAAACTTAGCAAGCAAATGAATTAAAATGTTTGAAATATTTGAAATGATAGCTTAGTATGAGGAATTATTTCTTAAATTGTGTAAGATAGAAGCATTTCTTTTCTAACAGTTTGACTGAATTTAGATGACTATGAGTAAAATTTTAGATTTATTACATCTTACATTATCTTTCTTGGCAGAGAGTACATTTAGAAGAGAAACTGGCCAACCAAAGGCAACAGTTTATTGTTTTCCAAATGTCCACAGGATGTGTAGATCTTGGAAGAAACAGTTATTGCCAGCAGTATTAGAAGTACATAGACTTGCCTTTCTTATGTAAATATCTGTAAGAATTAGTGCATGCTATTTTTATTTTTTTGTTAATTGAACAAGCTTTCATGTTTTTTATTATAAATGAATACAAAGATTTTGTTTGATTTGTGTTTTGAACAAACAATACAAAGTATTCTTTTTGGAGGGTTGTAGAATGAACTCACAGCTATGTTGAAATACTTATTTCAACATAAATGAGACTAACAGATAACAAAAAAAGTAAGTTCACTGTAAAAAGGTCCTACTATATTATTTAAATAGGTTATCAAGGAAATATATTTTCCCATGGAGTTTTTAAAAGAAGCTTTTACAAGGGTAATATAAGAGAGTATAATTCCAAAGAAATTTAATCAGAAGTCTCATTGTATTTATACAGACCATAAAAAAATTAAAGGGTAGCATGGTAGGTGCATATATTATTTACAGCAAATCCCAGCTTAGTTTAGAGAAACCTTATTCTCCATAAACCCGCCAGCTAGTCTTTGTCCCAGGTAGCAACGTTTACTGGAGAAGAACATGATTTTCTTAAAACTTTTTCAATTAACTTCTTTATGTTAAACTACACTGTATAATTTAAATCCTGCAGTAAATATATTGCCAACTATTTGATTCCTTGGAGGCTCTATATAAAAGGAAGGATTTAAAGTTGGTGAGATAACCCAAATCATTCCATCTGGAAGTAAAAAATGTCTTAGATATGTGTTGTATGAGTATATATGTGTTATGATCAAAAGGAAAATCATAACACATTTATACTCATACAACACATATATACTTATATAACACATATATAATTATATGACACATATATATTCATAGCTTTTAAAATATTTGCTTTTGTTGAAATACTCTATACTTTCTATAGTCATATCAAAATATTGTATAGTAGTTAAAAGTTCATGCTCTAGAGTCAACTGACTGCATTTCAATCCAAGCTGTTCCACCTGAGTAAATTTATCAAATTTCTCTTTGCTGGTACCTGCCTTTTAAAGTTATTGAGAAAATTAAATGAATGGAATCAAGTGCTTAAACCTATACCTGGTACATAATTAGAAATCAGTAAGTGTTGGGGAGTATTTTGATGTACAAGTGCTACGTGATGCAGGAGATACAAAGATATGTTCATTATGCACTTACAATCTAATAGGAGCTGACTAGGATCATTGTTTTTTCACTAATTCATTTAGCAAATAGTTAGGGGGTGCCTACTTTCTACCAAGGATGGGAAGACATGATGTAATAAGACCGATAGTTGAGATGATATATGAATATGAATGATGACAATCTAATGAAATAGAAACTGAGGTTGTGCAAGGTAGGGTGGGAACACAGTGGAGAAGTAATTCTGCTATCTCAGGAAAAATATCAGAAAGGAAACACATGTGAGCTGAATCTTACAAGGATTACTAGAAATTTTCTAGGTGGACAAGCAGAAGCTAAGTGAAGAGGAAAGAACAGATGTTAAAAAAAAAAAAAATAGCCTGAGAGAATGCATGGCTTTTAGCAATCGATCATGAGGCCTATGGAGGTCAAAGAGGACAAGATCCTGGGACAGGAGTCATGAAGGACCAGGGGTTAAAAGGTGAGGAGCATTTACCTAACCCATTAGGCACTGTGGGGTCCATGTGAAATTCCATGTAAGCAAGTGATGTGATAAAATTCGTGTTGAGAACGATGTCTAGCTACAGTGTGAAGCCAGGATGGGACAGGACACGAGAGTGGAGGCAGGGGCCAGTTAGGAAGCCATTGTTTTACTCTAGACGAAATTTTTAAAAAGCCTGTTCTAACTGAAAAGAAAAGATACTCGCTGATTTCTATTAAGTTCTAAACAGTGTTTTATGTCCCTTTCAAACACTGTCTCATTTCATCCTCATCAGGATCTTATGTAGTTGATGTCATTATATCCAATTAGAGACAAAACTGAGGCTCAGAAAGGACAAGTATCTGCACTAAGATCCTATGCCAGCGTAGATCGGAGCCAGATTGAATTAGAGTCAGCCCGAATCCCAATCTTTTGCTCTTTTTGCCTTATCATCTGCCTCCCTTAGTGGCAATATTAGGAATGGAGAACCAAAAATGGGTTTTAAAGGTATCAGGAGTTCGATTTTATAAGATTCAGTGATGTTCATTGTGTAATTAAATACATAGATCAGATTAAGAAAAGAGATCTGTAACATCAGCTTAAAGATAAAACTGAGAGGCTATGTAAAATTGAAAAGAAAAATTAGAGAACTTTGAAAATATTAATATTTAAGTGTGAGGAGAGAGAGAGTCAAGTAAAAGAGATGGGAAGAGGAAAACAGGACAGCCATGATGTCATGGAAACTGAGAAGCAAGCGTTATAAAAAGAAGAATGTGGTTAAGCCACGTTACATGTAAAAAGAGGTTCACTATGATAAAGAACAAGAAATCCCCATCAAATATGAACAGCTAAGACATGATGGGTTCTTCCCTGAGCAGCTTTGGGAAATGGCTGGAGAGGACGTCAAACCCTGGTGGCTAAGGGGGAATGAAAAGGAAAGAGGTGGAGGAGGAAACTATAGATTCTTGTTCTATTTCAAGAACCCTGGCTGTAGAGATGGAAAGCAATCATTTACTCTCCTGTAAGTTATTTCTTTTCTTTTAAAATGAGGTTTCATTTCATTTCTTTTAAAATAAGGTTGAAGAGAAAATGTAAAGGAAGTACTAGAAAGTATAGGACTTTCTCCTCTGTGATGGGAGAAAAAGAAGGATATAAAGTCCCTTAGTAGTTTGAGAGGAATGTGGTGAGAAGTTGAGAAGGTTTTGGTCCCAAAGGCCCCCATTTTCTCTGGAACATCGAAGAAACCTGGGTCACCTACTGAGACTGAGGGATTAGAGGAAAATTGAGGGGGCTTGAGAATGGGACAGTTTTAAGATAGCTTCACAGAAAATGGTATAGTAATATTAGTAGTGGAAGTATTGGAAGTGGCAGCCAATACATACGTAATGCCTTTCCTGTGCAGATTACTCTTTTAAGTCTTCGTATATGTTCACTCTGACAGCAACTGTATGAGGTTGGTTCCAGTGCAAATCTTACTGAACAGATCAGGACACTGAGACATGGACCTTAAGTGATCTACCTGCCAAGATCACACTGCTTATAATAAAGGAGCTTATGTCTGAGCCCACTGCAGAGTCCAGATCCTGAATTCCAGTAGGAAAGCTATTGTAGGAAAATAAAAATGTCAGTATACAAGTAGCTCCAATACAAGTTAGAACAGGATAACTAACAACATTTTTTTAAAAAAAATGGTCTTGGGTTAAAAGAGTCCTGGAGTCATTAGCTAATACTGTAGTAAGAGGCATAAAAGTGCTACAGGAGGCCGGGTGCGGTGGCTCACACCTGTAATCCCAGCACTTTGGGAGACCGAGGTGGGCAGATCACCTGAGGTCAGAAGTTCGAGACCAGCCTGGCCAACATTGTGAAACCCTGTCTCTACTAAAAAATAAAAATAAAAAATTAGCCAGATGTGGTGGCAGGTGCCTCTAGTCCTAGCTACTAGGGAGACTGAGGCAGGAGAATTGCTTAAACCTGGGAGGCAGAGGTTGCAGTGAGCCGGGATCGCACCACTGCACTCCAGCTTGGGCGACAGAGTGAGACTCCATCTCAAAAAAAAAAAAAAAAAAAATTGCTACAGGAATACAATAAATAATAACCACATACATAGAAATCTATGTGGGATTGTCCATTACATCTAATTCTGATGAAATCCTTAGTAGAGTGATTATTCTTTTGGACTTCAGAATAAAAAATATGGTATATTTGGAAGAATTCACAAAAAATTTATAAGTGAATTTAAGTTTATCAAAATCTCTTACACAGCTATGACTATCCACTAAAAATATAATAGAAGAAAATAAATTTAAATGTATGCTGAGGGACTTAAGTTTAATACAGAAGGAAATACTTTACAGTTTGTTATTTGGAATATTATATACTTTTTTTAAAAAGAAAGGTCTAAATCTTTCCAGAAAGGTCTAGAATTCTAGATAGAAAGGTCTAGAAAATTCTAAGTATCTTCAGGGAGGCAATAGTCATGGCAGTTAAGAATTTCTCTTCCATTTGCTAGCTCTTTGAATGTTTCCTTTAGATGTTGTATCTCTATCTCCTCATCAGGAAATGGGGATAAGAGAGTATTTGATATTCTAGGACTAAATCAGTTAAACCATTTAATGTGCTCAGCATAGTAGTTGGCTGGCAGTTTTCCTCTCCCTTCTTTTCTTTATTATTGTGATTATATTCTGAATATTTATTTTCAATAAATCTTTATAGTTATAATGAATAATTAGTCTCTAAAGAAAATAAGTATGTCTACATTTAAGATAAGAACTTTAAGGTCATCAATATGTTCTTCAGCACTGATGATGACTGATTAATCGATTAGTCTTACATAAAGAAGATTTGAATTTAAACATGGAGAAATATATTCACTGAAACCAAATGGACCATTTTTCAAATGCTAGAACTGACTCTAATTATTTGCACTTATTTTGATTGCTGTATTGTATTTTATGATTTGCATTATCTTATTACCATACGACCACTGTTATGGTGGGAAAAATTTATTTTATATGATTCATAAGAAACAGTTGGAGAAAACTGCCCTTCATACGTAAATCTCTGTTGATACTTTGCAACAGTTAGCAAAGTAAAGTTGAAGCATCAAAGGGATATATAAAGATCATGCAAGCTGTATACAGTGGGCTCTGTGATTTGTAGTGACTGTCAGGGAAAAAAAAAATCATTGTAATTTAAGAATCAGGATGAGAATAGGTAGCAGGGAATACACCATTCCTCAATCCTGGCACCTGTATTTATGAATAGAATGCAAATTATTTGGCATATTGCACATATTTTTAAAAACAGAATTCTTCATTGGTGAATAATCCAGTATTTAATAAGGCCCTGCTATGCACTTAGCACCTGCCAAACCCCACATTTTACAAAAAAGCTATAGGCCATATGAGTGCAAAGTAAAGGGAATAAATGTAGTAGAAAAATTAAGGTCATGGAAGCTTCCAAGGTATTGTCTGATAGACATTAGAAAATTCCCAAATCCATTAATATCAAAATAACAAGATAGCCATCTCTCTTTAAAATGTAGTCAAGTGAAACTGGAAACTTTCTGGTATTCCCTTTGGAACCTTAATGTGTTACATATATTTAGTGACCAAAAGAAGCTACTTAAATTTAGTTAACATATTCCAGGTGGTAGAGTAGGCCCAATCTCAATCTGGAGATAAATGATTATTCTTACACCCTACTCTCATAACACTAATTACATTTGTGTAATATTAAAAATGGTAACATATTATTGATCTTCAGGGTCAGTCTCACCAATTGATGCTGTAGGAAGTCAAGATTCACAAGATTTGCTCCTTTTTAATTAAAATACTAAATATGTGGTATTTATTTAACAAATGAGTTAAAGTGTGAGCATGATAGACACTTTTGGGAGAGTGGCTGCAGAAAACCCGTGCCTAGCCCTAGAGCCTATATCAGTGGCCACCCATTTCTGAATTCTGCACGTTTGCTCCATGATTTCCCTTACTGCCTTTTAAAACCAAATTAAGGAAATGGATTGAATTTCCCCAGTTTAAGTTTTTTTCTATGCAATTTTCTTAAACCCTTGGCACTTACTCCTTCTTGCCTGCGAGTGAGAGCTGGCAGATGATACAATGAATGAACAAGCAGCAAATGAATATTAACAGAAAACTCAGAAACCGTCACACAGCTTGTTTTCTGTGTGTAGACATGTGTGCTCGTGGTTGTGATTCTATATGGGATACATATAATAAAATCATATGTTCTGCTCCTAGTTTTTACAGAATTGAATATATCAATATGCCACAGTGTTCCGCAAAGGGGATGGTGTTTTGCAAAAAATAAAAATAAAAATCATGATTGGTAGGTTCAGCATCACCTGAGGAAGCTAAGGGACAGGGCCTCTAGGCAGGGAACAATGAGAAGAGGAGTGACCTTCCAGGAGGCAGAAGCCCACCACTAATCGAGCCACTGGAGATGGACATGCAAATGGTGTGCGTGGAGAAATGGGATGCTTTTCACTGGCGAGTAATGAGACATAGGAAAACGATGATCAAGGTGAAGTATGGCATTCTACTTCTGTTATTGAATACGGTCTTTCTCATGTGCTTCTTGTTTAAAGAGGCAGCATAAGGTCTATAGGATACGACTTTGAAACAAGGTACAGGAGATCCGTTTCTATGTTCTGATTTTTAATGTCTCAAATTAGAAAAGATATTC
Source organism: Pan troglodytes (assembly GCF_028858775.2). Lineage (NCBI taxonomy): Eukaryota > Metazoa > Chordata > Mammalia > Primates > Hominidae > Pan > Pan troglodytes. The sequence goes on from NC_072401.2 coordinate 182,651,815, forward strand.
CCTGTCATTCCATTTTTCAGAATATTAATTGACATCCATCCAGATGTTGAAATAAATTGATTGGATATTGTTTACTTTTGTTGTTTTTGTTCAACTCCTCTATGTCAGGAGAAATCGTGTTGCTATTTAGAAGGCTAGGGTAAAAAGTTGTCACTCTGGCTCTTTGCATGTTACTTTTTGCCCCTTGGGGTAACCTTATAGCCAGATGTGACATAGTGGGTTGGTGCAATCACTTTGATGGGGGGAATTACATATGATAAATTCTGAAGAGGAGAAAGAAACATTTCCTTTGCATTGATTTTTTTTCCAGCTTTTTTCTTCCTGTCACGTTGCTGCATTCCTACTAAATTATATGTTATTTATTTTGAAAGAATTTTTACTGGGGAACTTTTCTGAACCGAATGCTTTCTCTTTTATTATTAAATGTCTCTCCTATCCAGTCCTCTTTTTCCTTCTCTATGCTCTCACCGCATTCATTCTGTGTACTTATATTTTTCTACGTGTAAGTTTTTCTGAACTGAATGGCAGTTCATAGGCCTTTTGTAGTCAGATACCATGCTCTATGATGTGTTCTTGTTTCCCCAGTGTAAGACACACAGAAGACAGAAAATATGTGTTGAACAAATGTATGAATGAATGAATGAATGATTCAGAATGGTATTATAAACAGTCAACATCACGTTACTTTCTTATGAAACTTCTTCCTGGAGCCCTATTATGTATCAGAGGCACACAGGATTTTTAAACAAAAGCACTCTCATTGCTGGGTAAATTAAGACCTACAGTTGACAAATAAGACAAGAAATATTTGTCAAATGGAAGTTGTAAAGTTCTTGGTTGAAATGGGTTCTGATGGTCTTATCTAGATTACTGCAGTAGCCTTCTAAGTGACTCCCTCATTTCCAGATGTGATCCCTCATCCCTCAATCCATTCTACACTTGCTAGACTGAACTTATTAAGACACCATTTTATTGCCATTCTTCTGTTCAGAAATCTTCTATTATATTGACTGTCTTATCATACTTTAATTAGTTGTCTTACACTTGTCTTTCCAATTCATTGTACAATTGTTGAGAGAAGAGAATATAATCACTTCTCTATCTCTACTTATCTGTATGCACACGTAAAAAAATCAAACTTCACCCAAGTAGATTCTAGTCTCCTCTTATTTCTGACAAGTGACAAGAACATTATTAACCTAAAACTATTTAGAATATAGATATATATATATACACACACACACATAAATATATATTTGAGACAGTGTCTCATTCTGTCACCCAGGCTGGAGTGCAGTGGTGCAATCACAGCTCACTGTAGCCTTGACCTCCTGGGCTTAAGTGATCCTCCTGCCTCAGCCCCTCAAGCACCTGGGACTACAGGCATGCACAATTTATACCTGGCTAAGTTTTGTAATTTTTGTAGAGGCAGGGTCTCACCGTGTTTTCCAAGTAATTTTCAAACTCCTGAGCTCAAGTGATCCATGTGCTTCAGCCTCCCAAAGTGTTGGGATTACAGGCGTGAGCCATCACGCCCAGCCATAAAAATATTCTTAATTTTTTTTATTTTTTTTAATTTCTATTCACATTAAAAAGAATGCAATCTGATACTGTTGTTATCATAAACCCATTTTGTATGTCTATATAGTTTAATTAGGAATGACCTATATATTTGAAAAATTGGCTATCGTACAATAGACCTCTTTTTGTTTTTCTAACGTTTATAACCATGCCTTTCTGGAACAGTCCCAAAGAAAGAATTTATTCAACCGCATGCTCGCACTCCCTATTTCCTCCTGACACGTTCATTTCCTCTTATTTATTGATTTATTTATTTATTTTTGAGATGGAGTCTTGTTCTGTCGTCAGGCTGGAGTGCAGTGGTGTGATCTCAGCTCACTGCCACCTCTGCCTCCCGAGTTCAAGGGATTCTCCTGCCTCAGTCTCCCAAGTAGCTGGGACTACGGGCACCCACCACCACGCCCAGCTAATTTTTATATTTTTAGTAGAGGCAGGGTTTCAACATATTGGCCAGGCTGGTCTCAAACTCCTGACCTTGTGATCCGCCTGCCTTGGCCTCCGCCTCCTAAAGCGCTGGGATTAGAGGCGTGAGACACCGATTTATTTACTTTCTTTATAGTGAGCGCAGTGCCCATCTTACTCGAAGGTGTTCTCCTTCAACCATGTTCTGAGTATAATACTAACATTCCAGTACCAGCCCATGTCTACCAAGGGCCTGGTTGCAGTCATTACTTTCAAACAACCACACCATCCTCTATGCTGATTTTTTTTCTGGGAGTGGATTCTCCTGCTTCACATGACAAACTGCTGTTTGTTTTTTGGGATTCAGCTTTGTTGTCACATCTGCTATTAAGCTTCTGGTGACTCTCTTACATGTGTTAATGTCATATACATGCCATGATTTGTCAGAATTTTTTTAAGTGTCTGTGACTAAATTTGAATTCTTTAAAGACAGAACTCTGCCTTCTCCATCTCAGCCTCTACAGATCTTTGCACAGAGCTCAGCAAATTCTGTGCACTCAGTGAATGCTTATTGAATATTTAGGTGTTTGCATATGAAACTTAATATTTAAAAATGCACTTAGGAACGCGGTGGGGAATGGATGATGAGTGAGGAGCTTCCATGTCTAAGTTTTAGCTCTGCCACTAATTGATTGAACACTTTGGAGAAATATTTTCTCTCTGAGCTTCAATTTTGTCATCTGGAAAATTGGAGTGATGGAGGAATGGAAAGGACCAGACCTTCATGTAAGCCCTTCAAGACCTACTATAGTGTGTATGCTGAGTGCAGAGGCAATATAAGCTTAGCCATAAGGATGAGAAATGTTATTTTAAAACAAACAAAATTAGATATGCGACAAGTCACAGAAGCTGAAAAGTTCCTCCTGAGGAACTTTTCTTTGATGGGGGGAGTTACGTATAATAAATGAGGTATTTCAGGAAGGTTTTATAGACCCAGGGATAGCATCTGGGTCTGTGGAAGCATGTTAGATTGCTTACTCTTGAGCTTTGGATTCTAGACAAGCACTTGGCAGGGTGTAAAGATGATGGGCTTTGCATTGATCAGGTATGGGTTTGAGTCCAGATTCTTGCTCTAACTATGTAACCTTGAACCTTAATCTTCCTGTGCTTAAGCTTGGTCAGCTGTAAAATTTGGGCTAAGAACTTGTCATCAGAGTTGTTTTTTAAAAAAATTATAAATTAGACAGACATACTCCACGCAGTGCTTGATGAATAGCAGACACTGAATGAATCATAGCTATTACTATTATGGAACTAAAATTAATGCTGCTGAGATAATAATTCTGTCTTAATGTGTCAACTATCACTAACGGTACAGAACAAAAAGGAAAAAAGACATAATTAACCCCGTTAACCACCTGAAAAATAAAAGAATTCTATTTCCAGCCCTCTGATAAAAGGCCAATTTGCAAGTTTTGGGTGTTCAAAGATTATTTTTATTCTGTCATTGCTCTCGTTCCAGTTATGAACTCAGTTCAAAAATAATGATTATTCAGTGAATATGCCTAATGATGCCACACATGTATGAGCAGAATTAAGGGGAGCACAGATTTACACTAAATAAGCAAATAAAAATATATCAGTCTGCCCAACTGTGGACAGGCAATGTGAGCTTAACGCAGCTCCCCATCCTATTAAAATACACATGGAGTTATTGAAAATTTTCTCTAATAGATATTTACTGTGTGTCTCAGTGTGAAACATCTGGATCTATAAAAATTATGAGATACGTTTTTCAGAATTAGTCACCATAAAAAGAACTTAGATATTAAGATATTTTCTGTGTAATTGAAAAAGATGATCATGGTTGGCCCTATTTTATAGTGTTCTAGCCATAAGTTATAATATTTACACATATTCTAAAACCACCATCAATTAGTCTATATGTTTTTTTCACCCCTCAGTGTGGTACCCATTTGAAATACATGTTGTATAGAAAACATATGGAAATCAAACAGAAGCGGCTTGTTTCTTCTATAAAAGTTGTACTTATGAGGAGATATAGTGGCTCACACCTATAATCCCAGCACTTTGGGAGGCCAAGGCAGGCGGGTCACTTGAGGTCAGGAGTTTGAGACCAGATCGGCCAACATGGTGAAACCCCATCTTTACTAACAATACAAAAATTAGCCGGGCGTGGTGGCACGTACCTGTAGTCCCAGCTACTTGGGAGGCTGAGGCAGGAGAATCGCTTGAACCTGGGAGGCGGAGGTTGCAGTGAGCGGAGATCACGCCATTGCACTCCAGCCTAGGCAACAGAGTGAGAGTCCATCTCGGAAAAAAAAAAAAAAAAAAAAGTTTTATTTCTTTCTTTTTCGTTATGCAAGAACTGAATGTTTTCCTAAGAAGATACTTTTTAAGACACTTGTAGACAGGCCATCTTTTTCTCGATGTTTATAGCTTGGTTTTAGGCTTAAAGTCATGAAAGAATTTTGAGAAAATGATTGTTTTATAAATATGTTCCATAAATTGTTTTCCAAAGCCTTCTTCTAACAGGCAGGTATCTATAAAATAATTTTTAAAATGTTAATTAAAAACTTTGATTTTATTGCATATATTATTCTTCTTAGTAAAACTAGATCTAACGAATAAAAGCAATTCAAACCACATTCTTGTTGGCTGTGTCACTGCCTGAGATTTTGAATGGATGCTAACCGTTCTCTTTGGAGTGCAAAGGGTGATTGTGATTGTTTCTAGTATTTGAACACCAAACTTCCATGACTGCTGCCATACAGGATCTTAACTTCACCCTCTTGACTTTTTAATAGTTCCCTAATTGAGACCCCCATGCTAGTCCTTCCTTGCACCATTTTCCCCTCTACTGCGCTACAGTTATTGTTCTAAAATACATCTGGCCATGTTACTTCCTGGCCAAAAACTCCATGATCCACTCTTAAAAAATGCAAACTCCTACCTTGGTATATTACCCTTTTCCCAAGGACCCCATACTCATTTGACAACTTATCACTTGCCTGTCTGTTTCATGACCCTTAAACTCTATTCAGACCAAACCATTCTCCATTCAACAAATTTGCCATTGACATTAATAGTTTCATAATTTTTCATCATTTCTTCCCCCTCCCTGGAATCCTTCTACTTCAGCCTCTTCTCCATGTGGACAGATTCTGTCGACCCTTCATGAATGAACTTCAGTGTTTCCTCTGTGCAGCCCTCCTTACTCTAGTAGACTCTAGAAGACAGGATTTGTAACTCCTTCGAGCCACTCACAATATTTATTCCCACCTTTTCATAGTACTTACCATCACAAATTGTGATGCCATCACATTCTATTGCGGTTTATCTGTTTCTGCGTCTGTCCACACTAGGGGTTCTTCAGAAGGAAAGTGTTTCTTAATAACAAATTAATAACTCCAGTGCTTCTGCAAATGTTTAGCATTACAGACCTCCATGTTGAATAACCGAGTGGATGGAAACTTGCAGTGGCTGACTCATTGACAGATACAACACCTATTCGAGGAGTACAGTCTGTCCTATGTAGTTTAAGTAAAAGTTGACTTAATTGCTGATTAAATAATTTATATAATGCTCATAGTATTTATACATATTTGCTCTTATTAATTACACAATTATGATTAAACTATCAAGCACAAGCTATGCATAATGATGAAGGTCTGCAGTCGGACAGAAATGGCAGGAATGGAAGGCAGAGTCTCTCTGGCATTCTCAGTGCTGATGTAAGCTTCGGTAGGATGCACAACTTCTCATGATCCCTTCTTCAGTTCCATTCCACTGGGCTATCTGTTGCCAAAGCAATGTAGTTCATTCCTTATTATCCTGTTTCCACCTCAGCTTCCATGTATGGGATTATTATTGCTTTTGTGGCCACATAACTAGTGAGTATCTCTGTGTACCATTCTATGAAGTATGTAGGTGCAGTGGCAGCATACAGTATGCAGTCTTAGCCTTCTTATGTTGCTGTAAGAAAGTATTGTGGATTGGGTGGCTTCAACAACAGAAATTTGTTTTCTCACAGCTCTAGCGATTGGAAGTTCAAGATCAAGGCGCTAGGAGTATTTGTCTGGTGAGGTCTCTCTCTTTGGAGTTCAAATGCTTGCTCTTCTCAATGTGTGCTCATGTGACTTCTTTGTGCACCTGCAGAACGGGACAGAAAGAGAGGAAATGCTGTCGTGTATCTTACACAATTCCTATCTGATCCGGACCCCACCCTTATTAACTCACGGAACTTTAATTACTTCCTTACTCCAAATACAATCACGTTGGCGGGGTTAGGACTGCAACATACGACTTTTAGGAGGACATGTATGCTCAGTTTGTAACATGCATTATTGTAAAATGTACTTATTAGAAGTTTTAGTGTCATAAAAACTTCAATTATGATGTGGAATCTAAGACTAAGACAAACATGTTTCCAGCCAGCAGAATTTTCAAGGAAGCTGTGAGTGTGCAGCCTTACCAAGTTTTCTGCACATAACCCTCTTTCTTCATTAAGGTGACTGTGTAATTTTTTTTCTGCTAAATTTGGAAGCAGCTCCTCCTTGCACCATTCATCTTTGTCAGAGTTCCTTGTCTGTTCAAATGTTTTGTAGCCACTTTGATTAATTCTGGGGCTTGATGTTCAGAATTTCACTTTGATAAAACATAGAATCATTTTGCATAAAGCACATGGACGTGGCTTTTATTTAATATGGCAACAAGACTTAAAATAAACTTTCCCTCTGCCGTTCCAAATATTTATTCAAAATGGCCTTATTTGTGGTTACCTTATCCTACTGTCATTTTTGATATTACCTTATGATTACATAAAATATAAATCTGCTTTTTTCTTGATTTCATATACCAAAACTATTCTCATTCGTCTCGGGTTGCGGGATTTTGAGATCCCGTTGCCTAAAGCCGTAGAGTTAGATGGTTTCTAAAGGTGCTTGCTGAGTGCCTCTTTAAAGGTGTAGAAAGAGCAGCAGCAGTTCACAGTCCTGCCAACAGTGTAAAAGCGTTCCTGTTTCTCCACATCCTCTCCAGCACCTGTTGTTTCCTGACTTTTTAATGATCGCCATTCTAACTGGTGTGAGATGGTATCTCATTGTGGTTTTGATTTGCATTTCTCTGATGGCCAGTGATGGTGAGCATTTTTTCATGTGTTTTTTGGCTGCATAAATGTCTTCTTTTGAGAAGTGTCTGTTCATGTCCTTCGCCCACTTTTTGATGGGGTTGTTTGTTTTTTTTCTTGTAAATTCAACCATTGTGGAAGTCAGTGTGGCGATTCCTCAGGGATCTAGAAGTAGAAATACTATTTGACCCAGCCATCCCATTACTGGGTATATACCCAAAGGACTATAAATCATGCTGCTATAAAGACACATGCACACGTATGTTTATTGCGGCACTATTCACAATAGCAAAGACTTGGATCCAGTACAAATGTCCAACAATGATAGACTGGATTAAGAAAATGTGGCACATATACACCATGGAATACTATGCAGCCATAAAAAATGATGAGTTCATGTCCTTTGTAAGGACATGGATGAAATTGGAAATCATCATTCTCAGTAAACTATCGCAAGGACAAAAAACCAAACACTGCATGTTCTCATTCATAGGTGGGAATTGAACAATGAGAACACATGGACACAGGAAGGGGAACATCACACTCTGGGGACTGTTGTGGGGTGGGGGGAGGGGGGAGGGATAGCATTAGGAGATACACCTAATGCTAAATGACGAGTTAATGGGTGCAGCACACCAGCATGGCACGTGTATACATATGTAACTAACCTGCACATTGTGCACATGTACCCTAAAACTTAAAAGTATAAGAATAATAATAATAAAAATAATAATAAAAAAAAGAGCAGCAGCAGTGGCCTCATGTCTCTGTGAGACATGTGAGAATTCCACTTAGTGGCTCAGACATTGTCAACAGCACCCAGCCTGCCTTGTGGAAAAAAAAAATATTGAGTTTGGTGGTTTACTTGGATTATAATAAACATAAGAGGATATATATAATAAAAAGCAACCTGGATAATATCTCATATTTTCTTTGAGTAAGAGTGATGTAGGTCTATTTTTCCTTCGTGTTAGAATTGTGGCTTATGTGACAGATCCTGAACTTATCAAGGTATCATAATCTGTAAAAACACAAAACACAGTCTCTGTCAGCTGATTTTTACAAACAGTTTTAAAGCATTTGATGTGGGCCAGGGCCTTTGAACTCTGCTTTAGGAACTGAAGAACTGTGACTGAGGTTTAATACAATGCCGGAGACTGGCTGTAATGCTGCAATTACAAGACTGACTTGCAATATTAAATATATCTGTCTTTTAAATTTTGCTAGATATGTACCTTTAATCTGCTTTAAGTAAAACTTCCACTCCTATGATTTAAACAGAAATGGCAGAGGAGAATATGAGCTATTTGATCAAAAGAAAATCATTTTAAATGTTGAACATGGCTCATTATTACTGTTAATTGGTTACATATATTCTTAGTTTTAGAAATGTTTTTCTTCCCAGATTTTATATTGTAGCTTTCAATTTGATAAAGCCCGAGGCACAAAAAGATTGGGAGCACTTTACACATTAAGTGAAGAGAAAATGTAATTTTTGTTTTGTTCTTTTTAGTTGCGAAAAGATTATTTGAATTTATGGAGATTTCGCAGATTAGGTTTTCAAAAAGTTAGCTTTAAAAGTACTGTGTATATCTAGGCTTGTATATTTCAAAAGATGAGATTTTTGCAGAATTGGATGAAAAATCTTATTTAATGTTTTGAAATGATCTGACCTATTGTTGGCATATAAATCTTTAAGGTACGCGATATTCGTTATTTTCACATATTTAGCTACAAATTAAATCTTGAGTAAGCCATCAATTTAAGATAGACGTATTTTTTCATTAGATACAGCAGACATACAAAATTATTATTGTAGTGGTATTTTAATATCACATGTCATCTGAATGCTATGCACATATTTTTTAAGCCTCTCTGTGTTCTGCTAGGTAAGGTACGAAGAGGATATATTTGTCAGATTGGGAACCACGAATTGAAGTTCAAAACATAAGAGCACCACTTTTTTAGAATTAGTTTTTTCTTCCCCAACTCCACTCACATGAAAAAAAAATCTTAATTTTCTAAATTCATTCTCAATGTTTCTTTTTACTTTTGTGAACTGATGAGTAAGAGTAGAAGTAATTTTGAAATGGAAATATTGAGCTTCAAATAGAAATATTGAGCATGAATCCTCTCACATGAGGATACCTGGGTGATGCATATCATGGAATGATGACGCATGCTGGGAGTGACCTGCAATGGAATGGGCTTGGGGACAATCTGTTGCTCTAGGAAATGTCAATGCACAGAGCTGATGCATTCCAGTCTTTGGCATCTGAGATTGGATTATTTGCCAAGACATGCTCATAAAAAGGGCAGCTTTTTATTCACCTTTGCCATGTAATCATACTGTAAATGAGTTACGTCTTTCATAGGTCTCTGTATGCTTCTGGGACACGTCTCAGATTGTAGATCATTAATATGACTTTTCATATGGATCTCCAGACTTCTGCCTTCCCATTGTTTTCATCCAAGGATCTACAGTTTCTTTCTGTTCTTCTTTCCTGTGCTAAAGTAAAAATCTAACAATGGTTTTTGGTTACCTCCTTAGTTCAAAGGCAAAGACCTCAGCCTCAAATTACCTTCTTATTAATCAAAGCCATTTTGAGAGGACATAAAGCTAACATAAATGGCATGTTGCACTGTCGAGCTTGTGAAGGAACCAAGGGTTTGTATTTTTACATTCTAACCTTCCCATTTATCCCACTCAATCCTATACAAAATTTATTCCAGCTCTAATGTATACTGAAATATAAATCCTGACTTATAGTTACCCAAGAGTGAAAAATTCTCTCATGTTAGAACATGTTCAGTTATGATGATCAAATACTAATTATACACACACACACACTGACATTATATATGTAGAAATCCCCTTATATCTGTTTATGTCCTCACTTTATGAAGTACCATTAGTTTTAGAAATGTTATAAAAATAAACTCGATGTCTAAAAAAGATTGAGTCCTTCAAAAACCATAAGGCTGCTTTTATTCTCCTCTCAGACCTGAACAGGAAATGAGTGTAAGACTCAGACACTCACAGATCAAAACACAAAGTACAAAGATCATCATCCTCATCCTATTCTGTATTATGAGGAATCTCCTTCGCTATTCTGCATATTTTAGGTAAAATCAATATGTATACCGTGGAATAGCGGTTCTCAAACTGCTAACTAGAAAGCCTCGGGGATGGATCCCAAAGGATTCATAATGTGTGATAATAGCACTCTGATGATCAATGAAATGTGTCTGTGCATTCCATTTTCTAGAATGTTCTAAGGTGCTAGGTATAAATATATACATTTTCCAAAGATGAATTTCATTTGTTCTCAATACTTCTATTGTATGCTTACTTGCTGCAACCTTACTTATGCCTACCCCAATGACTGGGAAACTTTTTCTGTTAAAGGGCAGATGGCAATTATTTTTGGCTTTTTAGGCCATATAGTCTGTCACAACTACTCAACTTTGCCATTATAGCCAGAAAGGAACCACAGAATATATGTAAACAAATAAGCGTGGCTATGTTCAAATTATCCTTTATTAATAGACACTGAAATTCGTGTCATACAGTTTTTATGTACCATGAAATATTATTCTTCTTTCAATTTTTTTCAATCATATGAAAACATAAACACCGTTCTTAGCTTGTGGGCATTTCTAGCAGACCAGATTTGGCCACAGGCCATAGTTTTACAACCTGTATCTCTAACAAAACTTTATATTTGAAACACTGAAGTTTTTCTCATAAATACATCAAAATACAAGTAAACATACTTTTCTTTCTTATTTTACTATAATATTTCAAAGTTGTTTTTAAACACTTTTCCAAGTTAAATTTTTTCTAAAACTTATTAGAAATTTTAATATTTTACTCCATAATAAAAGAAAGTGCATTCAAAATAACTTTTCTTATGTTTAAAAATTGTAAGTACTTGAACAAAAGTGATTGGTGTCTTCAATAATTTTTAAGACTATTAAGAGGCTGGGTCCGAATGCCAAAATATACAGAATCGCTGCTATAGAGGATATTACAGGGCATCCCCTCATTCCACTTATGGAGGGTGGCACTCATGTCCCCAGCTTCTCTGTTGTCAAGGCTGTCTTAGATGAGATCTTCCAAGAATTGATGCTAGACAAAACAAGCATATTAATTTCCTGGCATTGGCGTAGCAAATGCCACAAACTAGGTGGCTTAAAACACCAGAAATGTATGTCTCACATTCTGGTGGCTGGAAGTCCAAAATCAAAGTGTTGGCAGGGCCAGGCTCTTTGAGGGCTCTAGGGTAGAACACTTCCTTGCCTCTTCCCAGCTTCTGGTGGTTGCCAGCAATCCTTGGCATCTTAGACTTGTAGATGCATCACTCCAATCTCTGCCTCTGTCTTCACTTGGCCTTCTTCCTGTGTGTAGGTGTCCAAATTTCCCCATTTTATAAGGGTATCAGTCATTGGATTAGGGCCCACTCTAGTATGATCTCATCTTAACTTGATTATCACTGTAAGACCCCATTTTCAAATGAGATTAAATTCACAAATATAGGTAGGTAGGAAATCAACATGTCTTTTGGAGATACCTAATTCACCCATAACAGGAGTCATATCCCCCAAGGCCACACCCCTCTGCAGGGGCAGACTACACCCAAAAACTGGCATCTTCAGGAGTCTCAAGCTCCCTGCCTTGCCTCAGGTTGGGACATCTCCAAAGGGCCATCCGAGGGCCAGAGCTCTCTGTCAAATCGACAGAAGCTCTCTTACTACACTAAGGCTCATTCCTCCTTCCGCCCAATTCTGCTCCCTTATCCCTCACAAGTGTTGCTTTCAAGAGCACTCTGCATGTAAATTTCAGAATCTCAGAATCTGTTCCCTGGGAAACCCAACCTATGACAAACGCAAGCAAATGTATCTGTAATTAAAACTTTCTTGCTTCTTAACTTTTCTTTTATGTTGGACTTTAACCATAAAGACAGTAAAGATTTCATTTTTACAGTATCTCTTTATTATACAATTAGAGATATTAAGACAACTTGAAATGGAGTTAAGAAACAGACATATATGTGAAAGCATTTAGGTTTTTTTATCCTCACTTCTGCCTCACAATCTCATATCACAATTGGTAGTTTCATCTAGTTTCATTATTTTGAAATGTTTACTTTTGAGGGTGATTTTACTGGAGATCAAAAAAATGGCAAAAAATAATCATAGATGTTATCTATTCAGACCTACCATTCAATGCAAGGAGGGAGTTTTCAATAATATTTTGGAGAAGGAGAAGATAGAATTGCCCAAATATTTCAGAGCAAACATGCCTCTTATGAAGTGTGTTGAAGCTATGTAGTGAGGGATTTCTCAGAAAATAAAAGGAAGTATAGGAGCAAAAGATAGGGGTAGAATGTCACTTTATCATTAGAACTATAAGTAATTTTTTGAAGCCACAGAGGGGGTTTGATATTTGTTAAGAGATGAGGCCTGTATTAGACCACATTCAGGGATTTAGAATTTAACTTCTGGATAAAGTGGAACCACTGAAGAGTTTTAAAAAGAAGACTGACATGTTCAGATTTTCTTTCAGAAGAACCATGTTGAAAGCTCTGTGTAGGGGATGCCATTAGATAAAGGAAAATCAGAAAGGAACCTAGATAATGAACAGAACTAGGATAAGATGTCAATGTGTGAGTAGGAGAAGGAAATTGATATAATAGGTGTGCAGGTACAGAACTATCAGAAACTGGTGTTGAAGGAATATGTTGGAAGTATGTCAAGGATGGCAGTGTCTTGGTGATTATGTACAAAGGCAACAATGCTATTCATTGATGGAGGAGTCATAGAAACAAGAAAATGTTTAGAGAGGGGCATGATCAGTTTATCTTTGCACATGCTGACTTTAACTTGCTCATACAACATCAACACAGACCTGCGGTAGAGACACACATGTATGGACTGGTCTGGAGCTGAAGAAGAAGAGATAAGAGGTAGGAAACAATGGAAATGCACTCATGCATTATTCATTCAGCGATTTCAGGAATTTTCTTTCGTCTGTGTGCTATGATAGACGCTAGGGATATTATGAGGAACAAGAGATATGAACCCTGCCCCTACAAAGCTTACAGTGTTTTCTGGATCATCATCTGCTTTCTGGTACTACAATAAAATTGCCTTGAATTGGCTTTGGAAGACTCATTCCTCTCCCATGTTAGTCAATTTGCTTTGAATCAAACTGTCACTATCTAAGATGTCAGGAGTAGGAATGTGACTAGTCCTTAGGCAATCAGCATATTTCATCACCCACAGTCATAGTAATTGGTTCAACAGCAAGCATGTAACCTAACAATTTAATCATGATTAGGACTTTTGCTTAAGACACAAGGAAGAATAAATTTTGGTGTTGGTCCTGGAATTATGAAGATATGCAGTGACTGACTACATAAAGATGTGGCCGTTTTAACGTGTGTGAATGACAGGGGAACTAACATCAAGGAACTACTCCTAAGAACTGCGATAGACAGGATCCAGGTCCTGTTTTTTCTCCTACTTCAAGTTGCACCTAAGGTAGTTCTGCCCCAGGTCTTTGCAATTACACGAGCCTGTAAGTTGCCATTTTTGCATTAGATAGGTTTGCTTGTGTTTTCAACTACTTGCACACAAAGCAGCCCTGGGCTAATATGAGGAGACTGTCATAAACAAGTAAATATGGTGACATTTTCGTAAGTTATATAAAGGAAATAAACTAGTTCTTTGGTGGGAAACTGTGGTCTGCTTTTTAATATAGAAGAGACCTAAGGATGTTTAGAGTTTCTAAAAACATAGCCAGAATACATACATACAGGAAAGAGAGAATAGGATAGAAGAATCCCAGCATGGGGAAGGTAATCAGAGGAAAGGCTCCAAAGTAGAACCAAGCACACAGTAAAGGGATGAGCTCTGTCTACACTGAAAGCCCCCCACTTCTAAGCCTTGAAAGAAGTATGAGATAGAGGGTGTCAGCGTGCTGAGTTGACTGGGCAGGTGTGAGGCCAAAAATATTAAGAGATCTTAAATTTGACAGCTTCAGTTTTTTATATGAATTTGAAAGCTAGGGTGTACATACGACAGTTTATCAATTTCCTGCTTAAAATGGGATTCCCTAAGCAGAATTGAATGGTTTGAAAAATAATAGAATAATTAATTCCCTTGATCTGGATGATGTGTTTGGTTTTTCAGAGGCCAAGATAGATAGGCAAGTGACGATCCCAGCTACAATTTAGAATCAAAGACCTGTCACCATAAAGTAATTTTCAACTGTCAGACCTCTAAAGACTAACTCAAGAATACCACCAGAATGAAAGACAAGCAGGCCCAAGCCAAGGAAATTAGTAAGAGGCTGGAGAGCTGGGTTAACGTCAGGAAAAAGGAAAAGGTTCCTCAAATATAGATACAAATTAGTATTTGTACTATTTACTACACAAATATTTTATCTTAAACTTCTGCAGTGATTTTAAAGGCTCTTTCATTGTCTAAAGTCTATGTTACTTATCCAAATGTTTAATCTTTGCTTTTGTAATGATTTCTAAATTAATAAAGATTTTATTATATGACACACTAATGTATAATCACCCTACATTAATATACAGATATATAGAAAAGTACTATATTGTATTTTAAGTATTAATAAGATAAAAATGATCTTTTATATTATTTCTAGAGTTTGTAACATAATGCATAACTAGTAATTATTATATCTATTAATTTACTTAGAATATCTATTAAAACCTTAATTGTATTAGCTATGAAAATAGTTTGTATATGTTTATAATATATATTACTTATACATTATATATTTTATATATATTTGCTAAAAAATCTCAAAACTTGACTTCCAAATTTTATTTTCTATATGTTAATACTCATATTTTGTAATATAAATGTATTAGAATCTTAAATGCTAGGCCTTTCATTTTCTTCCCATGACTCATTTTATCTAGTAAAACTAAAACATACTATTAAAATGTAGGATCAGGTCTGTGATATTTAGATAGCTTTATACAGTCTATGTCCTTTATACTCTTTTACAACATTAATGTTAACAAATGTGTTTACTCTGTAGAGGATGAAAAAACTCCTTTTCCTCTACCCATCTTGAGTTCTCTTTCTGGGGCTCTACATTACACTAACAAAAGGCAGATTAACAAGAAAAAAAACAAGTTTATTAGCATGTGCATCCTTCACACAGATAGGAGCACTCAGAGTTGTGTAATTCAAAGAGATGGTTAGAACTTAGGCTTATAGACCATTTGAACAAAAGAACAATAAATTTGTAGTGCAGTGCTAAGACAAACAAAAAGAACTTTGAGTTTCCAGGGCAGCAAACTGTGGAAAGGTAAATATATGGGGGAACCAAAGGAGAAAAGGGCTGCTTAGTAAAGTTTATTATGTAGATTTCTCCGATGGCACCATCTCCTGGCTGACAAGGGTCTAGAGATGTCTGCAGTGAGTAACTTCTCTTCTTCCTGGTCAGTAGGGAGGGAGGACACCTTTACAAATTTATGTCTTGCTCTTAGGCAAATAGAAAGTTGGCAAAGGGCTTTTCTTGTATCTGCTGTCTTCAATTACTTTCAGCTCAAAATAATCCTTATGCTAAAGTGACATATTTTGGGGTGGTATGTTCTACTACTATTCAACTCTTTATAACATGTGTGAAAAATTTAACTATAACATTATACAGCAATATTTAAGATATTTCTTTAAAGCTGGCCCCTTGATCCCACTGAACAAAACATTTCTCATTATGGTTTATCACTGGACTTAATTTCCTATGGCTGTAAACTCTCTGAATAATCAGTGTATTCCCTTGAGGATGTTTGGTAAATCTCCTGGAGATGTCAGAAACTAGAAATATTTTGAACTGTAGGTTGTAAAATTTCCAACAACTAATGGCTCTTCTGTTTTGTAGACTGCCTGGTTTCTTTTTATGAACAATATTGCTGCCATTTCAATCAAAGGGATCTTTGGTTCAAGTGTGAAATCTTAAGTCATGCTAAACACTCTTCAGAACTGTAGGTTTAAGAATCCTCCAAGGCTGAGGCAGGAGAATCACTTGAACCTGGGAGGTGGAGGTTGCGGTGAGCCGAGATTGTGTCATTGCACTTCAGCCCGGGCAACAAGAGTGCAAACCTGTCTCAAAAAAAAAAAAAAAAAAATCCCCCAAAACTAACCTAATCTTTTGTTTCTATATTCTTGCCTAAGAGGAAGAAATTGGATTTCTTTTGTTTTTCTTTTCTTTTTTTTTTTTTTTCAGATGGACAGGAATGAGATTAGCCTTACGATTTTTGGAGTCAAATGTTGAGACTGACACCCACTTCCTCACTTTTTCTTCCCCTGTTTCTTATAATAAGTTGTTTTCTGTGTTAAGATTTCCTTAGGTGTACTTCAAAGTCATCCTCCTGAAATGGCTGCAATTTCACTTAGCTAAAGACTTGAGGACCAGTGAGGAATGGGAATGGGAATTATTTAGCTGATGTCAGAAAAGGGGGGTGATTTTTTTTCATGACAATAAAATTATAAGAATTGGTTTTTGTTTTAGTCCACTTGAGCTGCTACAATAAAATACCATAAGCCAGGTGGCTTATGAACAACAGAAATTTACTTCTCACAGTTCTGGAGACTAGGATGTCCAAGATCGAGGCAAGAGCACATTCAATTTCTGATGAGGGCCTGCTTGCTAGCTCACAGGTGGCACCTTTTTGTGGTAAGCAACCACAGGTTGCTTACACATGATGGAGGGAGTTGGCTAGCTCTCTGGGGTGTATTTTTATGAAGACACTAATCCCATTTATGATGCTCCTCCCTCATGACCTAATCACCTCCTAAATAGCCACCTCCTAATACCATCACCTGTAGGATTAGGGTTTCAATATAGGAATTTGGGCAGGGGTGGGGTGAGTGTCACAAACATTCAGTCCATAGCAGCTATTAAGAATTAAAATTTAAGAATTATATTTAAAATAGTCAGGACCACCTATTTTTGTCTCAAGGAAAAACAATATAAGAGTAACCTTGTAGAGCAAAACACTTAAAGTCTATATGAAATAAAAAGACTATACATTTAAAGATAGGCCATTACTGGAGAGTATTCCTTGAGGTCATTGAAACTTAGGACTACTTTTGTAAAATCAAAGATAGGTATTGCATATCTTCAATGGTTAGTGCACATTAGGCACAAGATGAAACACAAGGCATGGTCCCTTCACCCAAGGCTGTCATCTACTAGTAAGGGAGGTCATACATCCAAATAATAGAAGAATCACCAACAATCCAAGATTAAGGTGCACTCTCAGATAACAATGGGAGCGCTGTTAGAAGGAAGAGATCTACAAGTTTTCATGAACTGGAAGAGTTTTTACAAAGACAGCAAATGTGACTAGATTTTAAAGGAAGGAGAAGTTTTGTCTTTTAAAAGAAAGACTCTGAATTGGGTGAGCAGCTTTTATTAGAATGGAAAAAAAGAAAATAGTACAGAAAAGATTCAGAAGAAAGTACGAGAAATATTCAGAGCAGGCAGAGGAAACTACATTTATTGGAACAGAGGTTATTTAGTTGCCGTTATTGTTATTTTATTTTTGGTGGCCTGTAAGACATGCTAAAAAGTTTGGACATTATTCCCTGGGTCAAGATGTTGCCTTTCTAAACAGAAAGTGGAAACAAGAAAATGAAATGGTGTCGTAACAAACAAATGACAACAACAAAAGCAATTCACAGATGCCAAAAGATTGATTATGTTGCTTACAGGGTGGAAATTGATTATGTTGCTTTCAGGGTGGAAATTTTCATGCTGCGATTTTTTGGGAAATGCTAATTAAAAAAGAAAAAAATATATGTGTATACACATAACATGTATATTAATGTGTATATTGTATGTGTATGTTATATGCAGTATATACACATACAAACATGTAATTTTACTACATGGCTTCTAGACCTTTTTAGGTCAAAAGTAAATCTTTAGGTGAACAGTAAATCTTTTTTCCCCAACATCTCTCCATTTCTCCTTTCCAAATATATCTTTAATAAAGGAATTATTATACGAATTTTTTTAAAAGTTCACTAGAGAATCATTTTTTTTCAAAGCACCTATTAATACCTCCCAAAATGAGGAATTTGTGCTTTAGATGTTCTCTCTAGTATGGTAGTCATAAAAACAAATGTAGCCATTAACATTAAACTAAAATTAAATAAAGACTTTAATGTTTCAAATCACATGGGCCATGTTTCAGGTGCTCAGTAGCCCCATGCAGCTAGTATTGAATGACAGAGATATTTCCATCCCTGCAGGAAAGTCCTATTGGAAAATAGTGCTTTAGATAATTAACAATTATTATGATTAATTAGGGGGTTGAACTAAGAAACCACGACATGTGGACATCGCACAGAAAAGACTTCTGTTTAAAGGGGTTCCTAAAGACAGAGTGTTGCAATCCAGGTAGAAACTCAAGGGACTTGAAAACACTGCATAGTTTATAAATTTGTATAAATATTCTGTGAAAGTATGTAAATGATGTGAAATGAACATGTCACAAGCCCTGCCATCAACACATATCTTCTAGGAAAAATGACTTCTTTGTACATAAATAATAAAACCTAAGATACACTTTTAGAAAGCCAAAATCTAAGCATTAACAATGCTTTAAAACAATGCAATTTTTTCTAAGGGGTTCAGGGAAGGCTTTATTGAAGAAGCGAGTGTTAGGACAGCTGACAAGATGGAAAGTAAAGTTGACAACTAGAGATGGAAAAGGAAAGGTTGAAACAGTTGTTAAGAAACAGATGATGGCCGGGCGCGGTGGCTCACGCCTGTAATCCCAGCACTTTGGGAGGCCAAGGCCGGTGGATCACGAGGTCAGGAGATCAAGACCATCCTGGCTAACACAGTGAAAACCCGTCTCTTCTAAAAATACAAAAAATTAGCCGGGCATGGTGGCGGGCGCCTGTAATCTCAGCTACTCCAGAGGCTGAGGCAGGAGAATCGCTTGAATTCGGGGAGGCAAAGGTTGCAGTGAGTGGAGATTGCACCACTGCACTCCAGCCTGGGCGACAGAGCGAGACTCCATCTCAAAAAAAAAGAAAAAGAAAAAAAGAAATAGATGACAGTTTAACACTCCTTTCAACTCTCTTCTTATATGAATTTTTCTGATTATTTATGTCCTGTTAATATCATGACTCAGTTCATTTAATTATTAAAGACCTTACAAATGACTCCATTTCTTTTTAAAGATTTTTATTTTTCTCAAACTCCCACTAAGCTATTTATTTCCAATTTGTGTGTGATAAATTGGAAATTGTGCGCTGAACTGTTAAACTGATGAGCAAACAATTAAATGAAGATAAGAAGCTTTAAATTTAATACTTAGAAAATAAAATATTCAGATTATTAAAGGGATGTTATGGTAGATTCATTTATCTAACTACAACTGTGACGGTTTATGAAGTCACCAAAACACTATTGAGGATAATATTGAATAGATTAATCTGTAATTTTGTGAAGTAAACATCGATTTAAAAACTGTTTTCTTTATTTAATATTAAAGCTAAATTTTACATTTAAAATAGATATAGAAGAAAATTTGATTCTAAAGCTTTGGTTTGGTTGATTAAATTGCCATATTTCTTAGATATTAGTTAATGGATACATTTGATTTTCAAGATTTAAAAATGACAAGGTGGTCATCTTTTTAAAAAAATTTTCATCAAATACACATTGTGAAAATGCTAACTAGGTAATAAAAACCTCATTGAATGCTAAATATGCAACATTATTTTAGGTATATAATTGAAAGAGGTATTTTCTTCACTTCTTTAGCAAAAACGCCAAAGTGCCTAGGTTTACCCTCTGCAGATTTTAATCTAAATCAGAGATCAGAATAAATCAGAGGTGAAACTCACCACATGTGCGTATGTATTTGTGTGCATGTGTGTTGGGGAGTAGGATAGAGGTTTATGTGCAGTTGTCAGAGTAGATTGCAGATGTGTAGTTTGGTAAAGTATGTTTGATCTTATAACAATATCTGAAATAAAAGCTAGAAACTAAAATTCCTGAGAATGTTCTTCTCAAAAGAAAGAGCAATGAATCTCAGCACAGTACAGCATGGGAGTTGGAGAGCTTAACCTCCATTCCTAGGATGTGTCTTACATTCTCCAGTACTGTGAGAAGTCCTTGTGCTCTTCAGAAGTACATTTGCATTAGAGATGGTTGAGAAGCACTGACATAAGTCAACTGATATCAGTGCAGACAACTTATAAACTCAGGGGCAGGTGGTAAATAGCAAATATATTTACAACTTGAAGTCCATATCATAATGAACTAATAAAAATAAGGTGGAATAAATGATTGCCTAAATAATAAATTAGGGTTTGTATCTCAGCTTTTTCACTGACTCAACTATGTATTATTGACAAGTCACTTAACTTGTTAAAATTTTCTTAACGTCCTCATTTGAGAATAGATAAGGTTGAATGAAATCTCTAAATCTTCTTTAGCTTCTGAAGTCCCACAATTCTAAGTCACTAAATAAAGCTATGAATCTTGTTTCTGGGTCTAATATAATACCACTATAAAGGTATTAGGAGAAACATTAGTATCTTTCCAAGCATAAATCTAATTAATTAGGACAATTGGGGGATTTGGAGTATACAGCCAAATTGTTCTCTTAGTTACTACCTAAAAGACACATTGTTTTAAGAAATGTAAAATTT
This sequence comes from Pan troglodytes, assembly GCF_028858775.2. Lineage (NCBI taxonomy): Eukaryota > Metazoa > Chordata > Mammalia > Primates > Hominidae > Pan > Pan troglodytes. The sequence goes on from NC_072401.2 coordinate 182,672,669, forward strand.
CATCCATGTAAAATTTAGTATGTATAACATAGTGTTTGTTTATTTCTCATTGAGTGAGAGTGAAGTGAAATTGAGTAAGGGTTTGAGGAAATGGTGAACTTTCAACATTCAAATATTCCCTAGGGCTCAAACATTTTAAAATTGGCTCTGGGCCCAGGGAGCACTTAGGACAAAATGATATTGAAGGCACTATAGTGATATTATTTGACACTTGATTTGAGGGAGTTGATAGTAGCAGTAACTGAAAGATGTACATGATAAGCTTTAGCAATAAAAGTCTATTATAATATTTGATGGTGTAAACACAGAACATTGGATTCAAAACAATATTACCAAATAAATTTTAAAAATGGAATAGAACAAGGTTTTGCTATCTATCTACTTCCAGTAGATGGATAAAAGGTAATACCAAAATCTTTGTTCTCTGATCTTACTTTCTCATATTTTCAACCCAGTTGTATACAATGGAAAAGCAGCTAGAAATTCAGAAGAAAAATATGATATTTTCACATCACCACAATAACAGGAATTTCTTTGTATTCCTCCAATATGCACTGATATCTACCAACTAACCAACATTTATAATGTTACTATTGTCACTTCTAACAATGGATTCAAGGATCATTGTCCTTTGTGCTCTGAATCCTGTCCACTCTCACTTTCTCATGAATTCACCTAGCAATTACTATCTTTCCTAAATAATTAACTTCCCCCTCTGAAACAGATCACTCCTATCTGCATAAAGATAGCACATAACATGATGTGTGTTTGTTTGACACAGAGTCTTGCTCTGTGGCCCAGGCTGGAGTGCAGTGGTACAATCTCTGCCCACAGCAGCCTCTGCCTCCTGGGTTCAAATGATTCTTGTGCCTCAGCCTCCCAAGTAGCTGGGATTACAGGCGCGCAGCACCACACCTGGATAATTTTATTTTTAGTAGAGACGGGGTTTCACCATGTTGGCCATGCTGGTCTCAAACTCCTGACCTCAGGTGATTTGCTCGCCTTGACCTCCCAAATTTCTGGGATTACAGGCGTGAGCCACCGTGCCAGGTCTGGCATAACATTTTCAGAGGCCTTGCCTTCTCATCACTTCAGCTCTTGTCCAGGCTACTTACTCCCCATGTCTCAGAATCCATTACCTCCCACTTAACCCATCAGTGTTTAGAAAAGCTGATTATTCCCCCAAATTTTACTTTTCAGCTTTTATGTTCCCTGGCTTAATCAATTTTATTTTCTTCCTCCTTCCCCCCTACTCTCCTTCTTCACCTCCAGCTTTTCTTCTTCTTTTCAGCCTCTAAATATTACAGTGCATTTGAGATGTAGTTTTGGCTTTCTCCCATGTATACTCTCGCCCTAGGTAAGCTTATCCAGGCTTTTGGCTGGAACTATCTCAACACAGATAAGTCCAACATTTATATCTTCAACCTAGACCTATCTCTTAAGCTCTAAACTCTAATCCAACTGTATCTCTGCAAAGATGAGTAACAGGGATGGCAGACCTGGCTAAACAGGACCCCCAATTCAAGCTGCTTCTTCAAACACGCTCCTCCGCCAGCCTTTCCCATCTCTCAAATGGCACTACCTTTACTCAGTCCCTCAAAACAAAACCTGAGGTTCATTTTGTATTCCTCAATTTTGTTCTGCCACGCTTTCTTCTAATTATTAGTCCACCTCTTTTCTAAATGCAAAACATATCCTGAATTTATCTCCACAAATACCACCCCAAACCGTCATCATCCCCTCTTCTGTACCTCAGAGCCTCTGTACTTCCCTTTCTGCTGCCTCAACAATCTAAGGGATCCCCTAGCTTCCCAGTGCAGCTACATGCATCTTAGTCCCCACAAAGCAGATAGTACAGTGTTGTCAGGTGACTAGAACTGAATTCTTTTTTTTTTTTTTTTTTTTTTTTTTTGAGACGGAGTCTCGCTCTGTCGCCCAGGCTGGAGTGCAGTGGCGCGATCTCGGCTCACTGCAAGCTCCGCCTCCCGGGTTCACGCCATTCTCCTGCCTCAGCCTTCCGAGTAGCTGGGACTACAGGCGCCCGCCACCACGCCCAGCTAATTTTTTGTATTTTTAGTAGAGACGGGGTTTCACCGTGTCAGCCAGGATGGTCTCGATCTCCTGACCTCGTGATCCACCCGCCTCGGCCTCCCAAAGTGCTGGGATTACAGGCGTGAGCCACCACACCCGGCCTAGAACTGAATTCTTATGAAATACTTTGGCAGATAGAATAGTACAGAAAGTTACAACAAAATCCCCACATCTACCTCACAGAATTAACAGATATGAACCTTTATTATAGTTACCTTATTGCTTTAATGAAAATGTAATAGTATAAAAATAGTTGAACTTTCCTATTACTTTTTGTTATTTCTATTACTCATCCTTTTACATTCCCTCTGAGTGAACTCTATTTTGATCTTTTTGTAAGCCATTTCTGTTTTTCTTGATATAAGCTTATGACATACATAAAAATACGTATGCAGTTTGCGGTTAATCTTTTGATTGTGTACGTGTGTGTTTTCTCAAATAAGTTTTACTTTTAGCGAAGTTGAATTCATCAATATTATTTCTTATAATGTTTAGTTTATTGATCTTATTTAATAATTTTTTGTTACCCTAAGGCAGCAAAGGTATTTTTCTAGACTCCCTTCCAAAAGTTAAAAATGTTAAGTTTGCTGTTGATACATTCAGATTTCTTTTTAATATCTACTTTGGTGTAGACAAGTTATTTTACCTTTCCCCCTTGTAGATAGCCAGTTGTCCTACACCATCTGCTTAACATGAAATGCTACATCTGGTATATACCAAGTTCTCATGTGTGTGTGGGCTTATATTACTAGCCTTTAAAAAAATCCATTTTTGGTTTTATCAGTATTTTACTGTCTTCATTTTCTATTTTACATTTTTGTATCTATCTTGATTTTTCTTCATTTTACTTTCATTTTCTTCTCATTTTGAAAACTTTTTATAACTCGAGTCCAATGTTCTGTCCTTTTTCTGACTTAATTTCATACATGTTTTCATACATTTAACTTTATAAGTTTCTTTCTAATCTCACTTTAGCTATATTAAAAATTTTGGTGAATAATGCTTCAAATTCATTTAATTCTACATATTTCATAATTTCCATGCTTTCAGTGCTCTATGAATTTTTACAATTGTGTTTTATAATTCAAAACCCATGGGATATATCAGCTGTCTCTTTGTGTTTGTTTTGTCAGATGATATGGATTATGTTATTACTTCCTGTTTGGGGCCATAATCATTTTTTGTAAATATTTATACATTTTTAATTGAAATTCATATCATTTACTTTTTGGCATAAGCTCTAATGAACATCTGTGACATCAAGTTTTTATAGGGAGTTCACATCTCCCATCACCTCACTAATTGGTTTCGGATTCATCTTTCAGTTCCTGAAGGACTTTTTGGTTTCTTTGACTCTCCTGAGCTGCTTCTTCACTTCCCTTGAGCCAATGCATGTAAGTTTTCCAGTCTACAAGGAAGCAAATGCACTTTGAGACTCTGGGCTTTAGGAGGCTCAGTTTACCTCCCTCACAGGTTCTAGTCTCTACATTTGAGAGAGCATTCCACAGAAGTTTCCAACCAGATATGGCATGGGCTTCTAATAACGATGAAAGCCTTGATTTCTCCCTCACCCTCTGACACTGAGGGGTTTTTCCTTTGTTTCCTTCCTGCTTGGCAATGTTTTGAAATGTTGGTGCCTATTCACATATACACCATGGAATACTATGCAGCCCTAAAAAAGTATGAATTCATGTTCTTTGCAGGGACATGGAGGAAGCTGGAAACCATCGTTCTCAGCAAACTAACACAGGAACAGAAAACCTAACACTGCATGTTCTCACTCATAAGTGGGAGTTGAACAGTGAGAACACATGGACACAGGGTGGGGAACATCACATACCAGGGCCTGTCGGGGGGGTGGGGGCAAAGGGGAGGGATAACATTAGGACAAATACCTAATGTGGATGACGGGTTGAGGGGTGCAGCAAACCACCATGGCACATATGTACCTATGTAACAAACCTGCACATTCTGCACATGTATCCCAGAACTTAAAACATAATAATAAATTTTTAAAATGTTGGTGCTTATCGTTAGATTTTAGGTATCACTTCTAAGGGTTTGTACCAGGAGGGGATCCTTTGGCAATAGTTCAGTTCCGCATTTTGCTGTATCAGGATAATCTTTTTATGACTGGTGTCCATCATACAACTCCCCTGTCTTCAGCTTCCAATAGCTTCCCCATACAGAGAGGAGACATCTACAAGATCTCGCCTCCACCTACCACTCTGACGTTATTTTGCACCACTTTTGTTGCTATTATAGAGACCCTGGCCTTCATTCTGTTCTTTGAACACGGTTAGCTTATTCCCACCTTCTATCATTTGTATTCATGTTTCCTTATGCCTGAAGTAGGTTTCATCCCATCTTTTCATAGTTGCAATTTTTGGCATGAAGGCCTGACCTCAAATGTCACGGTCTCAGGGCAAAGACAACTACATAATCTGTGGAGCCCAGAGCAAAATGCAAATGAATGGCCCTTGTTCAAAAGGAAAGAAAAGGTATAATTGAAGGTGCTAAAATATAGGTCTGTCTACTTTCTTCTGCAGTCAGTCTCTCATTGTGATATGATGTTTGTTGTTTGCTGTTTCATACTTTTCTAAGTAAAAAATTAAATTTTTAATTATTAGCATAAATTTTAATGCTCATGTTTATATTATGCAATGCCAGTTTTATATGCAAATATAAGAGCATTTAACTCATATGTAGAATCACCAAAATTACACAGTTCATATTTTGTAGCTCACATAGTAGGAAGTATTGTATTCTCGTTAGTACAATAAAAATGCTGCACAAAACTAACTCAGCTGTTTTTATTTAACTCCTTGACATGCTAATCTTCTACCAATACTCTCTGCCTTTGATTTACTGATGAGCAAGGAAGAATCAAAAGGAAATCATTTTCATTGCTAGTGGTTGACTAATACAGTGAAGTACCGTAAGCAAGAAAGGATATGGTGGGGTTCTTAGGGCATTCGTGTTTATTAGAACACCATTGCCTTTCTTCTGCATTTGAAATGGAGCTATCAGCACCCCTCTTACTCAGTCCTAGTTGTAACTTGCTTACCTGTACCTGCTTTAAGTCTTGCTGAGCTATCATGTACTGTGGGTCCACCTGAATTCTGTGCTCGTGGAGCATCATGGACATGATAGGTGAATGAGGCTACAAGGACGATGCATGCTGAGGCTGTGCATACCTTTTCTGAAACAATGGTTGTTTGGAGTGAAAGGTGTGCACTCAGTATGGCATTGCTATTCTCAAGGCGTCTGGCCAATGTGAGGAAGGAAAGATAATACAGATTATACCCCATGACTTCTCCCTCCTTCTCCATTGACTTCCAGTTTTCTTTTCACCAGCGTCGTCAATCTCTCATTTCCAGTTTTTGTTTCTTTTTCTATCCTAATTAATTTAGTTCTCACTTTTCATTCAGAAAAACAATATTTGATTTCACTCTATAGCTCTTTGCCCACTTCTCACTCTCTACCATTCTCACAGAGGGATCTAGGACCATAGCTTCACTTCCTTACTGCCAACGGATCCCCTAACTGATCATCTTTTGTCTTCTACCACTATTTTGAATTTAACCCTCAAAAGTTACCTATGACATCCATATTTCCAAGTCTTCTGGCCGCCGCCAGCTTTTATTTGTTTTGCTTTTGCTAGTGTTTGGATAAGTCGTCCTGTTGCTGCTCTTTCCTCGGTCGGCCTTAACAAGGATGCCCCATGTTTCCTAGTTTTCCTTCTGCTTTAATTGAAAACCATCTGTCTCCTAAACTCTGTGTTTCTTACCTACCACACGTGGACTGTTTCCAGAATTGAATCCTAGACTGCCTTCGTTTCTTTTGCTATGCTCTCCTGATTGTTCTCACCTATTCCTATTGATTATTTCAAGGAAATATGTATGTTGTCTATCTTATGTCTATCGTATAGCTAACTTCCACCTTTTTCCATGTGGCCACCATCTCTTTCCAGATCCCTAGTTCTGCGTTTCCACAGGTTTGGGTTCTTTTTTTATCCCCCAAAATATCTGCTACCTCCACCCATTCCTTCTATTATGACTCTGATTTAAACTTCCATCACCCCACATCAGTCTGATTATCAGTCTCTAATTCGTGTCATTTGTCTGCATTTTTCATGTTTTAATCCATTGTCTGTACCACAACCAGGTTATGGCTCTTAAGACATTATTTAAGTTACGTCAATCTGCTACTCAGAAATGTTTAGTGACTCAATAAGGTTTAAAATTTTTAAATCAAGGCCAGGCATGGTGGTTCATGCCTATAATCCCAGCACTTTGGGAGACCAAGGCAGGCAGATCCCTTGAGCCCTGAAGTTCAAGACCACTCTGGACAGCGAGACCCTCTCTCTACCAAAAATAAATAAATAAATAAAATAATAAAATCCTTAACACTGCATTCATAGTTCTTTATAGTCTGACACACATCAACTTTTATCTTTTACCTTATCTTCAGCGATTCCCCTTTTCTGATAATTTTTCTCTTTCCAGAATACTTTTGGTGCCTTACAGATCTTAGCTTACTATATTAATATCTGTAGTAGATTAAATACAAATTTAATACTTTTATCAAGATGAGTTATTATTAAAAGGACATTTCCTACAAACTAATAAGTTCATGAGGTGGAAAATAGATATCCTGCAAACTCTTGATAATATAAATCTTCTATTGTCGGTTTGTTCAACCAAAAATTTAAGGCCTTTCTGTTTCTCTCTCACTTTTAAAATTCTACACTTATATAAGGTTTTCTAAAATAAGAAACAGTACACTTGTGTACAATTTTTGAGCTGTCATTTTATAAATTAACATCTGTATACAAGTTGAGAATTTTAGGGAACATTAAGCTTTGCCTGAGAAATTTTATTTTCTCTGCTGGAATGTAGAAGAAACTACAAAGTCCTTTAGTGCCAGAAGCCAACAGAGTCAAAATTATTCATAGCTATTAAAAGACAAAAGGAAATTTCTCAGGGAGCACAAGAAAAGGTTCTTTTGTAGTCTGTCTACAGAAGCCAGTTAGAAGAAATACTTATAAAGCCTATCTCTATTATAAACAATTACTGCCCAATTAGTGTATTGATGGGAGTGTGTGTTAATGTTTGCTCTTTTTGTTACAGTGGTTACGTTTAAATCTTTCACCTCCAATTGCTGTATGATAAAGTGAGTAGAAGAACATTAAGACTTTTATTTGTAAAATTCAATTTTGAATGACAAATTTTCCATTCGTGGATAATGACTCTAAGCCTAAATGTGTATAGGCTTAGGAAACAGCTATACTCATCTGAAAGCAGCAGTAACTGCAAGAAAATACAAAGAGCATGTAGCTTGCATGCGAGGAAGACATTTATGAGGCAGATGAAAGTATTATTCTGAATATCACTCAATGCACCAATTAAATAAGGAAATGGGAAACCTTGACAATTTAAAAAATATATACTAAGCATATCAGTATCATAACTTAACAATATTTTATAATGTTAGAGACCTAATGAATTTGACTAAAGCAGTTTAATTAAGGTATAGTCTGCTGTGTTGCAACCCCCTTCCAGACAAAATAGCTCGGTGAAAAGGTAGTACGTCCCCAGTGAACTGTGAATATCAAAGTTGGAGAAAATTCTTCATTTTAATGAGCTGCGTTTTCTGAGCCCAGACCTCTCCCCTGACAGGGTGGCTGCAGGAGGCAAAAATGAAAGTAGTTGTTTTCCTTTGAGACATTCAACTGCTAAATGCTGTGAATGCCAGAAATTAAAATAGTGACGCTAAGATTTTTTATGTCTGTTCTATCTTGCACTTGCCCTTGGGCTGGAAACTACAGTTAAAATGTCCAACAATTAAGATTTTTTTTAATATTTAGAAAACTATCACTTCTCCTCTGAATATCAAGACATTAAAAATATAACCCATTTCATTCATAAAAGTTATATTCCTCATTTTAGAACCACTTTGTGTAAATACAAATATTTAAACTCCATATAGTGTCCTTTTATTAACTAATGGTTAGATTTGTAATGCAAGCACTCTTTAAAACTAGAAATCAAAAATTGCACCTTTCATTGTTTGGAAAATTTACACAACATGGGTGATTGTTATTTTCTGCATGTTTCCCATGCGATATGGTCAAAGGAGGATAATGTTTTGATATCATTTTATAATATTTTCACTCTCTTTAAATAAGTTCAAGTGTGATCATTAGAAATGAAGCGTACCATTTGGGTGATTATGTAAAAATATTATTCAGGATAATAAATAACATAAAAACCAGATATTCGATCATATGATAACTGTCAATACTCAACCTCTTTGAACAGTCATCAGTTAAATGCAAATACTGGTGCAAATGCCACCAATGAATTATCTGGTTGGCAAGCACAGGAAACCTTAAATAATTATACTTGATTTCCATAAACATTTCATGAGATCTAGAAGCAAAACTAACCATGATTTCAAATAAGTACATTCCAAAAGAAATAGCATAATTACCTCGGTTAGCTAAGGGTCATCTAGCGCTCCTGGATTTACTCCAAGATACACTAACTGCCCAGACCCAGGACAGCAGTTCATTGCAACCGTCATAGAGTCAAAAATTCCACCGCGATTTATAGCTTCTAACAAAAAGAACTAAGGTTGATCGCTATTTCTTCAGAATCCTTGCCTTCATGTGATTTTCAACACAGAAGATTGTCTTCCTTGGAAATCTAAGTGATTTTAATTGCATTCAACTTAAGCATAAAGTTTTCTTAATATACAATAAGTATAAATCTTTGAACTTATTACTGTGTAAAATTAATGTATGCAACTGTGAATTTGTATAAGGTCCCTTAAATCCTACTTCAAGTATACTCATTCTTTTTTTTCTAAAATCTTCCAAGAATATGTCCTTTGATCCCTTTCCCTTGTTTTCCAAAATCAAATGACTGGACAAATACTTGTGGTTTCATGGGTTATCATCTAATCTAGGCTACCAGAGTTTCACAGTCACAAATATCATGTTTCACGTTGTCAGAGAGTGCTGCCATATTAAGTAATCATTACCTACTCTCCACTATTGAGAACGTTTCCAAGTCACTCAGGAATCACAAGCATCTAGTTGGAATATTAACAGGGCAAACGTGGAGGTAAAAGGCAACCACCATCTTACCGTAGAAGGTCCAATAAACCCCTCTTTTCAAAAACTCATTTATCATACATGTATTTGAATTCATTCAGCCATATATAGTTTGATTGCACATGACCGTGATTAATATGCTCATTAAAGTTTAGACTAGCTGTATTCTGTCTATGCCATCAGAATATCTATGGCTTTACAGATAATGTTTAGTCTGGTAGTGCTTTTTCTGAAAGAATGAACTTAATATTAAATCCGGATTTTATGGTAATAGCAGTGCTGAGATAACCATAATTTTTTGCAGAAACCCTTATTTACAACCAAGGCACGATGTCTCTTCCTGATATGTGCTGTATATTATATGATAAATTTAATAAAATGACTCATTTTATTGCATATTAGTACTTTCAAGGAGGAAAAGTCCAGCATTAGCAGTTCCAAAGTAGCATACCAAATTAAATTAATTACTATGATAAATAACATTAGGTCAGTCAACTGTAATAACGCAAGGTTTTTCTGTTGTTGTTGTTGTTTAGACTGGGATGGGGAATGGTGGTTTTAGGGATTTGTACTCTGTGGCATAAAACTGTATCTTTTTCTTTTCGTTTGTAATACAAAAGATGTATTTTACTAAGGTGTGCAGGAATTTTAAAATAATCTATTGTATTTTGTATGTGGCTTTCCATAAAATGCATGTTCAGAAACATACATGTTCAAATAAGTGCGTATTTGTTCTGATTAGTGAATTAAATATTTTGCTCATCTGCACTGACACACTTAAAATATTACTGTTTAATTTTTAATATAAAGTCCAAACTAAAATATTTGTAGTTTCTCATTTTATAATATTTATTTGTACAAAATTCATGTGAGTTACAATTATTTCTTAAGTGTTTTTCTGCTCCTATTCATACATAATTATTTTAGATATTTGTCAATTCTTTTTTTTTTTCTCATTTCTTCTTCTGTTTTAACTTCTCCGCATGTTTGTTTTGTACAACAAGCATTTATCAGGTTCCCACCATTTTCAGATCTGAGCCCCTGGTGTTTCCTGAGTCAAAATAAGGTATTATCATATGATCTTGCCAGAGGTTACCCTATTCTTTTTCTGTGGCTTGATTACATCATAATATAGATTATAGTTGCACAAATAATACAAACGGACTCAAACCAGCAAACAATAGTAATATTAATTTTAGAAGCCAAAATTCAAATGTAGAAAGTTCTTAATTTTAGGAGCATAATTTTTACACTAAAACTGCCCACCAGAAAGAGCCACACTAAAACATCTAGGTATGTTCTGTAAAAAAAAAATAATAATAATAAGCAAAAACAAAACATAAATAAATGAAGAAACATACAAAAAACTTTAGGTCTTACAGAAAATGTTTCTAATAGCTGAGAAAACTTTTCAGTAACATATAATATATGGTTGGAATATGAAAATATCTACAATATAATATAGACTTGATAGCTAAAAGTAACAAGATTCCTTAGATTTGAATTTCAGCCCTGGTAGTTAGTTATTGTATGATGCTAGGCAAGTTGATGCTATTTATTATTCTCAATTTCTTCATCTATGGAATGAAGATAATAAACTACCTAGTTCGTAGAGTCATTGTACGGATTAAGCAAATAGGCTACACAAAATACTTAGTATATTTTCTGCCTGGCAGTTATCATTTGATTACTATTAGATTAATTATATTCATAGAATCATTTGTAGTTGAGTTCTTATATATTTAACTTTTTAATTGGTATTTTATGGAGAATATTTGAAAGAGTCCCCAAAGCTATATATCTTAGCTCTTGTACATATGAAAGAAAACTAGATATTCGAGTTATTCATTATTTTATTTTGAAATAAAATTTTGATTTATTTCCTTGATAATCTGCCGGAAAGTCAGGAAAATTAAGTAGATTCATTGCACCATTCTCTTTTTTTTATTTCTCCCTCAACACACACACACACACACACACACCAAACTGAAAATCGAGTATATAATTTAGTAATGTTTGATCATCCCTAAGGTAGGGAGTAAAATTGTGTGAATCTTCAGTGGCCTTAATAAACTAGAATTGTGGTATGTATCCAGGGAAGTAGGATTTAGTGGTAGCTTTTTACCGATTTTCTTGAGGTGCTCTGTCTAGTTACTTGGTTTCTTTGTTTTCAGATTTTCTTGTAAATTTGTTGAAGTTCTTTGTAGATTCTGGATATTAGCCCTTTGTCAGACGGATAGATTGTAAAGATTTTCTCCTATTCTGTAGGTTACCTGTTCACTCTGATGATAGTTTCTTTTTATTTATTTATTTATTTATTTATTTTTGTTATACTTTAAGTTCTAGGGTACATGTGCATGACGTGCAGGTTTGTTACATATGTATACATGTGCCATATTGGTGTGCTGCACCCATTAACTCGTCATTTACATTAGGTATATCTCCTAATGCTATCCCTCCCCTCTCCCCCCACCCCATGACAGGCCCCAGTGTGTGATGTTCCCCTTCCTGTGTCCAAGTGTTCTTATTGCTCAATTCCCATCTATGAGTGAGAACATGCGGTCTTTGGGTTTTTGTCCTTGCGATAGTTTGCTGAGAATGATGGTTTCCAGCTTCATCCATGTCCCTACAAAGGATATGAACTCATCCTTTTTTATGGCTGCATAATATTCCATGGTGTATATGTGCCACATTTTCTTAATCCAGTCTATCACTGATGGACATTTGGGTTGGTTCCAAGTCTTTGCTATTGTGAATAGTGCCGCAATAAACATACGTGTGCATATGTCTTTATAGCAGCATGATTTATAATCCTTTGGGTATATACCCAGTAATGGGATGGCTGGGTCAAATGGTATTTCTATTTCTAGATCCTTGAGGAATCGCCACACTGTCTTCCACAATTTTACTGAGCAGAAGCTCTTTAGTTTAATTAGATCCCATTTGTCAATTTTGGCTTTTGTTGCCATTGCTTTTGGTGTTTTAGTCATGAAGTGTTTGCCCATGCCTATGTTCTGAATGGTATTGCCTAGGTTTTCTTCCTGGGTTTTTATGGTTTTAGGTCTTAAGTTTAAGCCTTTAATCCATCTTGAGTTTCAATGTGAGTATTAGAAAGATTTTCTTGATACTTGAGTGTACGCTAGATTGATCTGAACTTCAAAAATTAGAAACAAACAAGAATGAAGCATCTAGTAATGCAGTTGCTCACAGTTGCCTCTACCTGAATGATCCTCCATTTCCTTCACTTAAGAATAGCTGGAGTGTCATGAGAAGAACCCAGTCTGGCCACTGTGGGGTGAGAAGTGGATTTACGATAGGAAAAAACATAGCAAGTCAAGTCAATACGTCAAGAGTTGTGGAAGTGTGCTGTGGTGTCACGTGAAGACGGAGGAACTGTCAGAGCAACAGCAGAAGAAACAGATGTGGAATTGAAAAGAAAAATCCTTTTTCCTTTCTCTCATTCTGATTTGTCAATCCAAATTTTGGAGAAAATTATCAAAGAAAAAAATTTTTAAGGTCAATATGTTAGAAAAGCAAAAAGGAAAGAAAAACAGTGAAGAAGAAATGAAAAAAGAAACAAAGGTGGTTTGTCTGTTTGATTTTATTATTAAGAGTGTGTAAAGACAGGAGGAATGTCTACAGTTTTGAAAGGAGCACTTTTCTTCGTGTGTGTTGAATGGAAGAAGAAGGAAACTCAACTAGATAGTCTGTAGATAGGCATACTGCTTTAATATGCTATTACAGTAAGAATATATCAAGAAGATGTGTAAATTAAAAAGTGTGTGTGTGTTTCTCCTTCAGAAATAATGAAAATAGCCTTGGAACAACATGGTCTTTGGAAGGGATCATTAACTTGTTTAGAATTAAGAGGTTACGTTGTCTTTAATTCAAATCCCGTAAAAGATGTAGCTTCAAAGCAATAGCTAGAGTTGACTTTCGAAGCAATGGTTCCAAGAGAAAAACAATACAAAGCATAAAGAGAACTGTGCCATTCTATTTAGAAAATCAAGTGAATATCACAGATATTCATTTCCTCTCTTCAGCAAAGCAGAGAATGTGGAAAATTTAGTGACTTTGTTTGTAATATGTTTTTTTTTTTTTTCTCACTGTAACACTTTCTGTTAAAGTCAGAAAGTGAGTTTAGGAATGTAAATGGTGTCACACAAAATTCAAAGAGAGTTGGCAAAGTCAGAATGAGGTTAGTCACTTAGAGTCAAAGAAGGGATTTGGCTGATATAGGACTCCTCCATTTTGTACACACACACACACACACACACACACACGGTTGAACAAACCATTTAACTAAAATGACTGTGGAAAGGAACATCATTTTAGTTAGGGAGAATAGGGGTGCAGCAGTGATCGCTGGAAAAAGAGAATTATATGACATCTCTGCAAGGAAAAGGACCATACCTACGCAAACTGGTTAAGCACATGTCATCATCAACGTGAAGGTGGCACAGCTGGGATAGATTCAAGGCGTCTCCACAAAAGGGGAAGAGAAGAAAACAGTAACATCTGCTCCAGTGAAGACTGGGAAGCCTCCCAGGGAGAGGAGGGTGACCCTCAGAGGGGGCTTCAGAGAGAGAAGGAGAATAAAGAGGATGGATGCCACATTACGGCAATGGACAAAAATAAAACCGCAACGAAGCTTGGGATGAACAGGGTTTCTTTAAGAAAACAGCAGGGCAAAGAAAATCCTTGAAGGAAAAAAAAAAATGAGAAAACACTTCCTTCAGAAGAAATCATTTTAACTGAAATCTATAGAAGAGCTAAAAGGAGGTGGAGGGGAGAATGTTGAGATTTTAATGGTGGAAATGACTACAGAGAATGAAAATAACAGGCCCAGTGTGGCTGGAACTAAAGTCTGAGAAAAAAAGAATACAAGCAAGGGGAGGGAACACAGAACCTGAGATTAGGGCATGAGTTAGACCGAAAGGAATCAAAGGGAGAAAGAAGAGGTCTTTTAAAAAAATCCTCAGAAGGATCAATAAATATGGGAAAACAGAATGGAAGGTGGTAACATAATGCCAGTAGCATGAAAAGTAGCGTGTGCGGGCTGCAGCAAGCTTTCCAATTAAAGGATGAAGAAGCAAACGATTGAACAGCCAAAAACAGTCTCTAAGAAGTACCCAGTGTGAAGGATTTTTTTGAAGAAAAGATCTGACTGCTGATAGCAAAAAAAAGACTTTTGAGATCTGCCCGAGGTCTGTTGTTTAAAAGGAATATGAGGGGATAGATGTTGTTCTGCATTCACAATGGAAAAAGGGTTGGCAATGACATTTTTAGAATTAGGGATACTCAGCACTAGAGGCCACTGAACACCAGTCGTAGGATATTTGTTTGGGAATCTTCTATCAAAGGCTGGTAGGATGCCCTAACGACACATCCCCCTGACTGGCTGGACCATTAAGATAAATTACAGAACTCGCTACAGGAGGGAGCTGGCAAGGATGGTTTTCACATATGGAATGAGAATCATGCTTTAGGATGAGGCAGAAATGCAGTGTGTTAGGTAAGAGACTTGGGAAGCCATTATTTAGTCCTCTCCACTCTCAATAAGTATATGAAAAAAGGTAGATGTAATGTCAAAGGTGACACATAAATCCCCCTTAAATTTTGTCTCCGTATCAATTAAAATGTGTAAACATCAGAGCAGGGAAAGAATAAAGAGTAGCCTCAAACATTAAGGTACAACTTCCATAGCAAAGCCTTTCTTCTGTAAGGTCAAGCGGCCTCCTTCACAAGGGTGATATACAAGACTAAGCCCGGAATGGCTACTGCCCAGACATCTTGCCTTGGACAAGTTGTTTAAACTCTCTGAGCTTCTTGATCTGTCAAGTGAGTGTGAAAACTCATATCACTGCCCAGCTTGTTGTGAAGGTTTAGAGACCACATAGATAATATAAATTTCCTAATGCATAAATGGTTTTGTATAAATATCATAATGCCATGCTAAAAATGTAGTTTTACTATGCGTGGTTAAAATATATTGCAGATTACCACATCTGAGGCTTGGAGAGAGAGAGAGAATATATGTATATCACCATCTCCAAATATCACCACATTGTTTAAACATTTAAATTTTGCAGGCACAGTTCAATTCATAATATCCTGTCAGAGCAAAACAGGGTCTGCTTTTGCTCACTCTTTTGTCTCCTAACACAGAGTAGTTGGTCAATAAATATCGACTGATGACTAAGTGATACAGAAAGGCATGTGTCATTCTCCATTAGGATGAACCAAAAGAAAGATGTTGGTCATGTATCATTGGTTGCATTGAGGAACCTATATAGGGTCTGGGGTACCCAGAATCAATCCATTCCTTTATATTCTAATAATTTAACTCAAAATCCAGAAATAATAAGGTCAGTCTTAAAGCTGCAGTTCTTATATTTTAAAGCATAAGAATCCCAGGGAAAACTTGTTAAAAATGCAGAATTCTCGAAAGAATTCTCAAAAGAATGCTTTAGTAATTTTTGAGGTAAATTCCAGGAGTCTACATTTATAAAAGAAGAATTTTGGAGGGACTCAATTTATTTCTTTCTATGCTACATAAATAGATGCTTAGGTTAACTGTCAAAGTAGTTTCAAAGGTTGATTGATATACAAAGAACAGGACAGAAAATTTCCTTTTGGTCTCCTGTTTCAACCAAACAAGCGACCCCTAAGAACATACCCCTTTGCTTTTTAAAATAAATTACTAATTGGCTTATACTACTTTCCTTGGCTGGAGTGATTTTTCATTGTCTGTTTAATAATTTACTTCTGTGTTAATGATCTTTAAAATTATTCTTTATCCAAAGTTAGAGAATCTTCAGGGCTATACAATAGCCTATATATGAAACTGGATTTTGCACTACATAATGTAATATTTTGTACATAGTCTATTATCTTGAAAGAGCTTTATGGTAGCTGTGATAATATGTGATAGCTTGTGAAAACATCTTTCCATTCTATTCTTCTCATGAAGTGAATGAACATGCACAACAGAAATTACACCTTGCCTTGAGTGATGGAGGGGATTGTGAGACCTCAGTTGCAGCATTCTAGGTTATATAAAGTTAAAATACAGTAATATTTTGAAATATTGACAGTTTCATTGATCCAAAATGCTAACTGTTTCTAACGAAGAAAACCTTTGGACAGTCAATAGAAATGTAGTGGTCCTTCCAGTTAATTACCCCTGTGAGTCAGGTGCTTTTCACATGCCATGTACCATGACATTTATTTCCTTCAACCATTCTGCCACAGCACAGGCATCTTCCCCTACCTGCCCAGAAATTACAGGGTAAGTGATTTGCCCATGATTATTTCTGATACAGAGGGGTGCTGTGTCTGGGGATTATCTCCCTGACCCTCAACATGGTTAGAAAAAAAAATCAGAAGAATATATATATATATAATATATGTATATTTTATATATATATGATATATATGTATATTTTATATATATATGATATATATACACACATTATATATATATAATATAGATATATACACACATTTTATATATATATATATATATATATATATATATGGGAAAGAATGAAGGGCAGCTAACAGCTCAATAATCAAAAGAAGAGTGAACAACAAAAGTAAAAACCTCAGGCACATGAACACAAGAAAGCAAGGAACTCTCAGACCCCTTGAGGGGGCAGGGCTGGCTTGGCAGTCAGCTCCACACTCTGTAGCCCATGGGTCCTGAATTCATCTCACACCATGTTAGGATGGAAAACATGTTGCTAGATATGACAGTTCTAAGGTTTCAAAAGAAATGCAATTATGATTATTATACTGTTTAATAAAGAAAGAAGATAAGTTCTGACATTAAAAAGTTTTTAAAAAAATGATTAAAATTATAATATTTTGTCATTTAAACTTGTATATTAAGTATAATCATTTTTCCTAAATTTGAAACACAAATATCACCATGACATTCAATTTATGAAGAAAAGGATATTTTATAAATTATATAAGAAAGCTACTTTATGAACTGAAAGAAGGAAAGGTTTTGTACAAGCATATTCCCTTTATCTCCACCAATATAAAGATTGAATTATAAAAATTCTTGATAGACAGAAATCTTATGACTAGATTGAGCTCTACGATGCAGTATCTTTGTATTATAACACTAGAGAATCTGTACAAAAAGCATTGTCTGCTCCAGACATTTAATTATAAAATATGATCTTCATTCTGAATTCAGCTCCTATGGTAAAGCATGATCTCTAAATGAAATATTTTGTATTTCATGGACCACTAAGCAAATCCTGAATTCTAAAATATTAATTTTAGCAATTTTATTTTCCTGAAATAAATAGTGGTCACTTTCTTCTCTTTGTTTTTGAAGTAAAAATGATTAGATTGTTCAAGTTATGTTTAGAATATGGAGTATGCGTATGGAATAAAAATACAATGCAAATGTAAATGTTGACTTCCAATTGATTTTCTTTTCTTTTCTTTTCTTTTTTTTTTTTTTGAGATGGAGTCTCACTCTGTCACCCAGGCTGGAGTGCAGTGGTGCGATCTCTGCTCACTGCAACCTCTGCCTGTCAGGTTCAAGGATTCTCCTGCCACAGCCTCCTGAGTAGCTGGGACTGCAAGCATGTGCCACCATGCCTGGCTAATTTGTTTGTATTTTTAGTAAAGACGGGGTTTCACCATGTTGGTCAGGCTGGTCTCAAACTCCTGATCTGAAATGACTCACACCTCTCGGCCTCCCAAAGTGCTGGGATTACAGGTGTGAGCCACCATGCGCGGCCTGAATTTTGAGAAGAATGGTTGTCATTGTTAAGTACAGTCAGTCTCGGGACAATATTGTTTACAGTAAATGTTGTTATTCTTTTCATTATTTACCTGTTTTTACTGATGCAGCCCCCTTCGTTAGTCACCCTACTACCAGGTGATAGATACATTTACATGCAAATATACTTTCTAAGGGGCTCCTATAAACAAAACATCCCAAAAGATCACTTTTGATAGGTGGGTTCTAACGTTGAGGTGAACTTTAGGAATTAGAGCATGCTTCGGCATTTCTGTCCTCCTTCAATATAATGAAACCAACGAACAATGTAATGAAAACAAATCAAAAATAATATTCTTTGAACTTCTATTCGATGCCTGGCACTATTCTACATATATTTACAGAAGTTGTCTCGTTGAATCCTCCTAGCAATACTGCAACGTGGATATTTAAAATTTATTTGTAGACAAGTTCACTGAGATTAAATGAGATGATGTTCCAGATCTCACAACACAATTGGAGTGTGAATCAAAATCTGTTTGGCTCTAAAACCTGTTTTTCTTCTTTATTGACGAATAGGAAAGTGTTCATGCTTTTTCGAGTTCATTCTATTAGGCCCAACTTTTTCCCTAGATGTAGATGTTGGAATAATCTTTTACTTCTCCCCTTCTTCTCTCAGTCACTATATCATGCAAATAGTTACACATTCTCTTGTTTTCTACTAGCCATTGTCATGAGCTGAGTGGTGTACCTGCAAAAGTCACATATTGAAGTGCTAATAATCTCTAGTATCTCAGAATGTCATTGTATCTGGAGAAGGAATCCTTAAAAAGATAATTAAGTTTAAATGAGGTCATTAGGGAAGGCCCTAATCCAATATTGCAGGTGTCCTTAGGAGCGGAAATTTGGACACAGACAGTACAGACCTTGTTGAAGACTCAAACAGAAAACAGACATCTACAAGCCAAGGGAGACATCTCCAAAAAAAAAGACCCTGAAGACACCTTGATCTTAGAGTACCAGCCTGCAGAACTGTGAGAAAATCAGTGTCTGTTGTTTAGGCACCCAGTCGGTGGTACTGTTACGGCAGAATACGCTCATCGACTCTCAAATCCGTATCCTGATCATTTCCACTAGAACTTTTCATTTGTTTGTTCTTGTTTTAGCTAATCCATAGCACTTGCATTCCAAGTAGAAACCTAAGCAGTGTTTTGTATTAATTATTTAATTCTTACCTAGACCTTAGGCCTGTTACTATGAAGCTGTGATCGGAACACAGGTGTTCCAGCCCTGGAATCTGTACTCAGCTCTTGGCTCACTTAGTGATCTCACTCTTAGCCTCCAAGTCATTGTTCATCTCTAAAACATTGCCTAGTCCTGTAGTCCTTTATGACTCACCAATTAATCTTAGAACACTTATTTGCACTAGTCTCCCACATTAAGCCCATGTTGTAACGAAAGTATCAGTAATTTTAAAAACTCATTTGTTTTTCTCACTTCTCTGCCTTTGACTTCATCGAGCTTCCTTTTATTACCACCTATCAGGATTCTGTTGGTTACAACCCAGCTCATTAGCCACGTCCTCCATGATCTCCATTTTCCCAACCAGATGTTTCTTCTCTCTCCAGTGAACTGTAGTTCTCTTTACCACACATACACTCTTGCACTGTCACGTTCACATACGTCTTGCGGCAAAACAAGGTTACAAACTCTTTTAGGTTATAAGTGATGTGTTAGGCATGTTACTTTCTCCTGTGCTCTGAGTGACTGAATTAGTTTGCTAGGGCTGCCATGACAAAATACAACAGGCTGAGTGGCTTAAACAACAGACATTTATTTTCTCACACTTCTAGAGACTGGAAGTCCAACACCAAGGTGATGGCAGATTTTATGTTTCCTGCCGTCTGTTCTCTCTGCTCGGCTTGCAGATGGCCAACTTCTTACTGTGCCCTCATATGGCTTTTCCTCTGTGCACAAACATCCTTGTCTCTCTCTTTCCTTATAAAGACATCAATCATATTGGATTAGGGCCCCACCCTAATGGCCTCATTTAACTTTAATTATTTCCTTGAAGGTCCTGTCTCCAAATACAGTTACTTTAGGGGTTAAGGCTTCAACATACGAATTTGGGGGCTGCACACAATTCTGACCATAACAATCCCAAATGGCATTGAAGAATATTTGTTGAAGTTAATGCTGATCATTAAATCGGTTGTAGAGTCTAGTATGCTGGTCATGTTTAACAGCCATTTCTGGGTGTAGCTCTGATTTGTAGTGTTATTTATATCCCCTGGTATAAATCCATCCACCATAGTGAATTCCAGGCTATCAATATGTCAACCAGCTTTCAATTTTAACAATCAATGCCTGTGAGCCAGTATGAAGGGGTGCAGCATACCGCTGACTTAGGCCAGTGCCTTTCAGGGCTAAGTAAAGAAAATGTGAATGGTATGAGGTGTGCTATGTTTTTTTTTTCTTTTTTCCTTTTTTCATCCCTCAAAATGGAGACTTAAACTCAAATTAAACTGTTAGAGGGGGGGAAAAAAGTCATATTACCTATAAATCTAACTTTGCAGGCCAAAATTCGTACTTGCTTCAGTAGTGGTTTTTCAGATAATGTTTATCTTTCTTTGAGCGCCCAGTAAGTTGATAACAGGATAAAGAAAAACTTCACAAGGTGACATTTTAATGAACAGCACATTAAATTAAGTCATTAAAAATTGAATCCCCAGTAGGCAGCTTAATCATTATAATTAAACCAAGTAGCTTAAGTAAAGCCTAACCCAATCAGTAATGTTGCTTTCAAATGCTTTGTGTGTTTTGATAAGTTGTTCGTTAGGAAAAATGCCTATTTAGAACCAGGAAGTAGAATAAATGCATACTTCAAAGAAGCACATTCTATTATTTTCTAAACACTGTCCTCACTAGTATGAATGTATATTCGGGCATTACAGAGAGTTAGGATGTGATATTGTGCATAATGTTTTGTGTAGTCGTTGATCCAGAAATACGCTCTCATAGGATAGTGTGGCTTGAATGTCTTGACCAATGTAAGAGGGGTATAAAGGTTATCAATTACTGCAGGCATCACTGATGACAGGCATGTGGGACATGGTGCTTTGTGTAGGCATCACCAACCCAGAAAGCCCCACTGTAATAGTTTGGCATCTTCTGAATGGTTTAATCAATATAATCCAGAGTGTAAAGGTTATCAATTACCGCAGGTATTACTGAGCATACTTTTGTTTTCAGTGATACTTGTAAAAAGCATTATATATATGTTGTCAGCCACTTCACTTTCATCTGCAGTACTATAGACACTAATACTGGATATATCAGACTCCAGCTGTTTCCCTTCAGCTTAGGTGAATTCCACAGCTCTCTAGAAAGCTTTAACTTGCAAGAATATTTTGGCATCTGCTGAAGTACTGACCCCTGTAGTCGAACCTCTTCAGTTACAAAAGAATAGTTCTTTTAGCTGTTCAAATGCGAGTACAAAGGTGAAAGTAGTCTATTCATTTAAGCCCTTGGCTTGTAGTGGTTTTTGCATGTGAAAGCATTCCGTAAGTAAACACTGGCATTATCTTAATTCATTGAGTATTTTCAGAGTGTATATCTTATAAATATAATAAATATGTATCTATATTATAATCAAGGTGTGGGTTTTGAAACAAGTATTTACATATAAAAAGCAGTTTTAAATGTCACCGCATTAATAATCGTGTCCCTCATGTAACTGCCAAGATATTCTTGTTTTGACCAAATTTGCAACATGATAAAATAACTTGAAAGTATGTAGACTAGAGTTAGACTTGTCCTAGAGGGAAGTCAGTCAATATTCTATGGTTTGTGTGTCATTTGGCCCCAGCTTTTCCATGGTATCTGGAATTCCACCATTAGAGAATCATGACTGGGGCTATAATTTTTCCTTAAAATAGAACCTTCCCTACCACCACTGTCTGAAGAGTCCAGTGTCACAGGGCAAACTCCAAAATTAGGGTTCATTCCAGGAGGCCGTGTGGATTCTTGGCTTTGCACAGGAAGGGACTCAAGTGTGAGTCAAGAGGGTAAAGTGAAAGCAAGTTTACTAAGAAAGTAAAGAGATAGAGGGGTGGCTACTCCACAGGCAAATCTGCCCCAAGGGCTGCTTGTTGGCTATATTTATGGTGATATTTTGAGCATATGCTAAACAAGGGTTGGGTTATTCATGAGTGTTCCAGAAAAGGGGTGGGGAGTTCCTGGAAATGAAAGTTACTTCCCTTTCTAGACCATCTAAGGTAACTTCCGAATGTTGCCATAGCATTTGTAAACTGTCCTGGAGCTTCTGCAAATGTCTTTTACCATGCGAATGCATTATAATTAGCATATAATGGACAGTGAGGATGACCAGAGCTCACTTTCATTGCCATGTTGGTGTTGGCAGGTTTGGCTGGCTTCTTTATCACATCCTGTTTTATCAGCAGGGACTTTGTGACCTGTATCTTGTGCCAACTGCCTCCTTTTCTTTTCTTTTCTTTTCTTTTCTTTTTCTTCTTTCCTTTCCTTTCTTTCCTTTCTTGCTTTGTTTTTGACGGAGTCTCGCTCTGTCACCCAGGCTGGAGTGCAGTGCAGTGGCGCGATCTTGGCTTACTGAAACCTCTGCATCCCTGGTTCAAGCAGTTCTGCTGTCTCAGCCTCCCAAGTCACTGGGACTACAGGCCCCTGCTCCCACACCTGGCTAATTTTCATCCTGTGACTAAGAATGCCTAACCTCCAAGGAAAGCGGTCCAGCAGATCTCAGCCTTATTTTACCTAGCCCCTGTTCAAGATGGAGTTGCTCTGGTTCAAACACCTCAGACACCAGCCGTTGCATAAGTTCTTTTGTATCATTACATCTGTCAGATTGTTTCTAAGTGATGAGTAGTGATAGCTGAAGGGAGGTTTTGATTAGAGTAGGAAGATAGGGTACAGTTAATTAGAGAAAAAGTATTGATAAGGAAATCCGTGTGATGGGATCTCAATAGCCAGAAAATGTTATGGACTGTCACTGTAAGTCTCATACGGCCCATTTATCATGCAGTTGGCACTCTGTATTTGTGGGTTTCACATTTGCTGATATAACTAACCATGGATTAAAAATACTTGAAAAATAATAATATGAGAAGAAATATGATTTAAAAACACAATATAACTAGGAAGCATTTGTATTAAATACTGTAAGTAATCTAGAGATGATTTAAAGCATACTGGAGCATTTGTATAAGGATGATATGGTTTGGCTCTGTGTCCCCCCCCAAATCTCATCTTGACTCGTGCTCCCGTAATTCCCATGTGTTGTGGGAGGGATGCGATGGGAGATAATTGAATCATGGGGGCTGTTTCCCTCATATTGTCCTCATGGTAGTGAATGACTCTCACCAGATCTGATAGTTTGATTAAAGAACACCTGTTTCACTTGGGTCTTATTCTCTCTCTTGTTGCCACCACATGAGATGTGCCTTTTATTTTCCACCATGATTGTGAGGCCGCCTCACCCATGTGGAACTGTAAGTCCAATAAACCTCTTTCTTTTGTAAATTGCCCAGTCTCTTATGTTTCTATCAGCAGCGTGAAAATGGACTAATATGTGGGACTTGTGCACCCACGAATTGTGGTATCTGAGGGGGAGGGGTCCCGGAATCAATCCTCCCACTGATACCGAGGGACAACTGTCCCTCTACCATGCAGCTCTGTTCATCCCTGTTTTATGTGTGCACTCACACTCATACCACTTAACAAAGCTAGAAATAAAAATGAAATGGATATCATAGACAATGAAGGTATCCACTGTCACATTTCCAGGTTCCATTGATATATATTTTGAATAATACTTTAAACTTCAACAAAGAAGCACTCTAGCTGTCTTCTCAAATCAATGTCATCATGGAACCATGTTTTTGGAGTTTAAGATTGAATAAATGAGGATTCTATAATATAATGAGCTATATAAAAAGAATATATTCATTTAGTTACCATTTGATAACGGTTTGCCCTCACTCCACACTCTCTCATACTCTGCCTTCAAATTCTATTTCTCTTCTTGCCCTATATTTATTCAGCTTGCTGGTGTAGATTCCCTCTAATTCTCTTGCACTTTACTTCTGAAATAACTTCTACTTTTCTACTTTCCTCATATGCGATAGACCCAATGTTTTTGTCCCCATGAAATTCATATGTTGAAATTCTCGCCCACACTGCAACATGCAATGGTAATAGGGAGGTGGGGATTTGGGGAGGTGATCAGATAATGAGGATGGAGCTCTCATGAACAAGATTAGTGCCCTTATGAAAGAGTCCACAGAGAGGTCCCTCACCCTCTTTCCGTCACGTGAAGATAGAAGAAGTTGGCAGTCTGCACCTGGGAGAGGGCTCGATCATGCTAGCACACTGGTTTCATACTTTCAGCCTCCAAAACTGTAAGAAGTAAATTTCTGTTGTTTATAAACCACCCAGCTTTATGGTACCTCATTATAGCAGCCTGAACTAAGTCATAATGTCATTCATTTTCCTCAACTAGGAAACCGTTTCATGAATTAAGTCTTCAGTACTAGAATACGGAAACAGCTCATCACTCCTTGAAATGTAGAGTGTAACTGAATTTGATTTTGAAGATTCAAGCTTTAAACCAAATAAATATTCATGTTCAATCCCTTAATTATGATTCTCTTTAGGATTAACAAAGTAAAGGAAAGCACAGTAGATTATAATTTGTGAAGAATAGGACCATATACCATAACCATATAAATGGTAGCACTGATGGATACACTAAACTGTGATGTGAGAGGTTGCTCCGACTTTGAAACCTGGCTTTACAGCCTTATAGTAGGTGAACTCCTCTGCATAGCCTCAGTTGCCCGGTCTGTGGTATGCGCATAATGAAAACAGTAATGGTTAAGGTGATTAATCTCTAATAACTGTTCTACCCAAAATGATCAATCAAAGCAAACCATGGCAATTCCATTGCACTTACTGGTCATTGGCTTTAATTGGGATTATGATAGAATTCTATAGAAAGATTAGCACTTTATTTTTCTCACTCCTAAGACAGAGACTCAAAGGTGACGTAGTTCTATTCCTTCATCTGTCCTTTGCTGCATTAAGGTGTGATGAGCACTACCACAGTAGTTTGGGACCAAGATGGAAGCTGTATTAGTTTCCCAGGGGTGCCATAACAAAGGACCACAAACTGGGTGGCTTTAAACAACAAAAATGTTTCCTCTCACATTCCTGGAGCTTGGAAGTCCATGATCAAGTGTTGGCAACGCCATGCTTCCTCCAAAGCCTCTAGGGGAGGATGCGTCCTTGTTCCTTCCAGTTTTGGGTAGCCCCAGACATTCCTCCACTTTGGCAGCATCACCTCAATCTCTGCCCCCATCTTCATATAGCCATCTTCTCTCTGTGTGTCTGTTTTTTCACTTGGCATTCTCCTCCTGCATATCTGTTTTCTCTTTTATTAAGGACACAACTCATATTGCATTGAGGCCCACCCAATCTCATCTAAATTGATGACATCTGCAAAGACCCTCTTTTCAAATGAGGTCACATTCACAAGTACTGCAGGTTAGGACTTAGCCATGTCTCTTTGAGGAACACAATTTAATTGTCAGAGGGGCCAACTGGAGGATAGTTCCCCTGAGGTCAGAGTCCCCCCTTTCCCCACTTCCCTACTCAGAGGATGGCAGGAAGAGAGGTGGAAAGGACCAAGTCTTTGAGGACATTATTGAGCCAACCATAAAACCACCCGTTTCTGGGCTTCTTGTAAGAGAATACATCATCTTATCTGGAAAAATGTTTGAGTTGGTATTTTGGTTAGCTGTAGGTAAAAGTTTCCCCACTCATACAAGGGAACTGACTCATAATGCTGTAGTAAAATTTAAATGAATGAATAAACTAACGCCAGTCTGACACTAAGCACAGTACTTGGCATGTTGGCCAATGTCAGTAGTTGGCCAAATAATAATAATTATTATTTGATGAGAGGTCAAAGTTACACATTTTCCACTTCCTTCTTTGACTTGAGCTTAAAAAAAGAAAAAAACCTTGGTGACAGAAATATTGAAATCCCCATAATACACAGATTTTACTTTTGGCTATTTTAAAGATGAAATTCACTTTGTTAGCAATTGTTGAATTTATATCATTATGCAATGAGATTGAATTTTAGCAAGAGTCAAAACATTCAATAAAGGCAAGTATCTATTAAAGAAAGAAATAAGATAGCATCACCAACACATTCAGTTTATAAAATTCTGACTACTTCAAGATTCAATTCATATTAAAAATTTACTCTAAATCCTATATTGAGGCAGCAAGCATCAGTGTCATGAGGCCAGTCATCAATTTCTATGGTCAGCTATAGCGTAAAGATCTTGGCTTTGTTTAATATGAGACCCTTCACATTTCCAGGTAACATTTTTTTTTGAGCAAGAAAAAATTACTTTGAGTTTTTATTATTATATGTACTAGATAGTGCCTTAAAATATTTTCAAAGTAGGGAATTCCCTTGCTTTGTTATTTACATGATTCAGGTTATAATAAAAATTCTAACAAATACTTCTCTAGTAATTCTTCATAAAAATCTATTTAAGTTTAGGGATTTCTGCCAACAGACTATATTTGAATATAGTTTTAGAATTTTTAACTGTTATAATATTTGTTTATTTTATGAAGTAGGATTTATTCATTCAGAATCCTGTTTTGGAAGATCCCATATAGTCAATATTCAATATATAAATGCTCAACATTTATATATATATTTTTTGTTTTCTTTTCAATATACAATAGCTAGGTAAATCCATTATGCTAATCCCTTCAATCATATCTCTGCATTCTACGTTCATATTAAAAACCAGTTTTTGATCTCTATCTTTAAACACATTTTATTTTTTCTTTCTTCATGAGTCTCTATTTACAAAATCAGCACTTGTTGTCACATACACATCCATTACATTGTAAAAAATACCTACAGCTAGGATAACGTAAATTGATAGTGCTAACAAAATACTCGTTATTGTGCTACGCGAGAATCCACATTACTGGTGTAATTGAAATGAATTCTTATCTTGTTCCATATCCCACAGAGCTCCCACTGACATCTGAGAACATTTAACTTTCACATTGCTCTGTTGTCTGCTTCATTTTTCTTTTAGATATAGGTCAACACCATTCCACAGCTCTTAAGCAATTTAAGTGTTTTGAAGTTATTTGATTCCTGCAGTATTTCTTGTAGGATCTTTGTATATGCAGGCACTCACCAAGAAATGAAATTCTTTTTTTTTTTCTCTGCTATGATTAAAACAGGTCCAACTAAGGGAGAAAATGTTTGACTTTGGCCCTTATACATGTACTGAGAATTAGGAGTGTTTCATTATTAGATAATGGATACTTTAAATGCAAGCTCTTTTGACCTGTTCTAGTTTCTAAGTGGTGTTGTATCTACAATATCCATCATAATGTCAACTACATAAAGCATCTTAATAAATATTAAGGTTAAATGACATCGTGAGTGTGAAAGAAGCGAGAAAAGGACTAATCCTAGCAAATCATAACTTTCACCCTCCATTCTCAGACTCAGATCATGAATTTAGTGGAAAGCCATTCTTAAAGAGGAAAGTGGATAGGGAAGCAGGCATCTTTGTAATGAAATACTTCCATTTTTCACTAGGGTGGTAAAAAGGCAGGTGTTGTCATTAATATTTTGGTCATATTATGATTCTTAGGATATTCCAAAAGATTCATGACTACTGGAGGAGAAACATATGCACTAGTATGCCCAGATAATATAACAAAGCTATTTGTTAAGTAAAAGATAAAAACTGATTGCCAAATATAACTTTAGGACTAGATAAACACTTAAAATGCTTTTCTCAAGAACAATTTTGTTGTCAGCATATCTGGGTTCAGATCCTAGCTATGATATTTCCCTGTTATTTAAACTTAAGCAAATTACTTAATTTTGTCTCAATTTCCTCCTCAGTGAAATAGGAATAATAAATACTTGCTTCAGAAGGCTTCGTTTGGTTCATAAAATTTGAACCTAATATCTAGCCCAGCATAAGTAACCTAACAAATGTTAACTGTAAAATGTTGGGGTGGAGAGAGAATTCCACAATAAATAAATAAATAAATAAATAAATAAATAAATAAATAAATAAATAACACTTGCTGAATTATTTGAATGAAATTATTACAGGAAGTAAAGTTTCCATATTCTGCCTGGCAGTTTTCTGTATCTCACAACTAATGAAATACAAATTCAGTAAAATCTTACCTAGATTTCTTCAGCAGCATCTAGGCAACATGAATGCAGTTTTTACTTGTCTACTGTCTGTCTGAGCGTCTTAGCCTGTTGGAAGCATTGCACTTTCAGTTAATCATGCTTTCAATCTTAAAATTTTCTTCAGAGTTTTATCATTCATTCTTAGTTGCTTATAGAAATCTGATAGTTCTGATTTTATGCACTTGCTTTATTTCCTCAGGAAGAGGAAGGCAGATAAGTATTTCGTTACTCCCAGTCACATTAAATGTGCTGCCTCAAGATCTCCTACTCTTGGTCGGGTAACTAGATATGAGATTGACATTTCCTAATGCACTGGAGTGATGTGATGTTTAACTAGCGAAGTCCATCAGGATGACATAGGATTGGATAAGGGCTGGTTGTTTGAACAGCTGATAGATGACCGTGATAAACTTTGTTTCAGTGATTGTACCTCTGTATCTAATGCCCTACGGAAGGGTGCTGTCCATCAAGGCATTCTAGAGCTCATTTCCTCATGACTTCTGTTATTGGTTCTTTAACCTTATTCAGATACAGCATTAGATGTGCATATTACAGTGTATAAAACATCCTTTTCAAAATAGCACTGACTTTTAATTTTTATATAGTGATAAATATTTGAAAAGCTAAAATTCTTTCTTCCTTTTTTATTCTCCAGAGCTTTTGTTTTTCATATTACGTAACATTTTTGAAAAAGTTGTAAAAGTCTATGTATTGTGGTTGAAATCTGCTTACTTTGTGCATGATAATAAAGACGTTTGCATGAGCCCTTTTCTAATAGCATATTTTAACTACAGAAACAATCACAAATTGAATAACTCTAAGGAAGCATGATGAAGGGGAGAACCAAATAGGAGGTCCTCTAGAGTTCCTTTTATAATGAAATGACCATTAATATGTTAAAAAGTGGAAAGGGGGAAAGAACTGTGATTATCTGCCTCTTATTTTATGTATAATTGTGAATTTTCTCTCTTCTTAGTTATTTTCTATATCTATTTCTTAGAGAAGAAAACAGAGAGAGACTATAATGATTTAGACGGGAGATGTTCTTACCTACACCTTCATCTATCTCTGCAATGTGGAAAGCAAGGCCTCTAGAATAAAATGTGCGATACAGACATGTATTATTACTTGTTAATTGCTAGGCATGGTAGACTGGAGTATGCTACCTTCCATTTTAAAATTCAAAATAGGTATTTCATTTATTCAACAAATTTTTATTACGAATTTACTGTGTATAAGACTCCCTGGCTAGCATGGTAAAACCCCATCTCTACTAGAGATACAAAAAATTAGCCAGGTGTGGTGATGCGCAACTGTAATCCCAGCTACTTGGGAGGCTGAGGTAGGAGAATCACTTGAACCTGGAAGGAAAAGGCCGCAGTGAGTTGAGATCGCGCCATTGCACTCCAGCCTGCGTGACAGGGCGAAACTCCGTCTCGAAACAAACAAACAAACAAACCAAAAAGAAAGGACTATAGAGTCTGTAGTCATTGTGGAAAATAGAAAGTATTGTTTTGTTTTCAAATAATTAATAATAATCATTATTAGCACCAGATGAAACACAGGAGACTATGGATGGTTCACATGGAGTTTCATGCTCATATATGTAAGAGATGATACATACAGGAGGGAGGTATCATCTGAGACAGCCAATAATAATATCTATGAAAACACAAAATGGGAAAGTACATATAACAACTTTTAAATGTTAAAAGTTAATTTTTCGTTATAGTTGAAATACTATAGGAATATAAAATACAAAATATAAAATAGTTATTTAGTAGTTATATAAAATACAAAACATGTATTAAACCAGTTCTGCATAATGTTCTGTGGAAGAGTCCTTGTCGTAGACAATAAAGGCAATATGTTAATTTCCATCTTGTCATGCCTATATCCTTGTACAAACTTATTGAATTATACAAAGGAGATGTTATCTCCATTTACAGTTTGAAAGTCTGATATACCAAAAGATTGTCATATATCTCAAATTTGTGTGCTAATATTTATGGAGCCGAGTGAACACGGAATGATTCTGTCAGTGGGCTCTTTTGGGCTGTTTGGTGATAATTCATTGTCCCTAATTCTCAGAACTAGGCATGACCATCTGCCCAATAACAAAAAAGGAACAAAAAGATTGTGGGGGGAAATATTTGGGATTCTGGCCACTGCACAAGAATAATTTATCAAAAAGGTAAAACAGAGTATTTGCTAGGGAAATACAAAGTGGATTTAAATTCATTGGTAGCTTGGCTTAGAAAACACTTTATTGTTGGGAGTGGAAAAATAACTAAAGATGACTTTTTGTTTTTTATATCAATCACTCCTTATAAACAAAAATTAAACTTTTAGTATGAAGACCAATAATTGAAGAGCATATGGTTTATATTTATAACCTAATGAATTTTCTTCCCAGTCTCAGTATATTTCTTATTTCTCCATTTGCCTTATAAAAGTGTGTTGGGCTACCATTCTCCCTTGGGTACTCTCTTCTATACCTCAAGTCCCTGTAACTCAAATCTGGATTTTTAAGGCTCTCAGAGTTTTTCCATCCTCTGAGATCGCTCTCTCTTTTTATATTCAAATGAAAATGTCCAAGCAACCCATTTCACATAGAGTGGGAAGCCAGCATCTTCCTTTTTCCTCATTCCTCTTGCTTTACCCAACCTTGTACACTGCCTCTGATTCTTTGTTCACGAATGCATGGTTTGAACGGACAGGAAACATTTATAAGTGCTTTGGTGTCATGGAAAGCTTACATCAAACCAAAATACAGATAGCTACTTCAAATTAAATGTGTGATGTCAGCATTGTCTAACTTGCAATACTCTCCCGCTGATAACCCTTTTACCCTAATGGTCCAATGTGCTGTTGTCTTCTTGAATCTGACTTCAAATCTTCTTCATTTCTTCCTACCTCTTGTTAAAAGAAAAATTTAAACGAAATAAATTTAGCAGAGTTTGTTTCAGCAAAGAATACTTCATGAGTCAGGCGGCAATCAGAACTAGGAGAGATTCAGGGAACCCTGCCCAGCAATGAATCAGGTGGCAATCAGAACCAGGCGAGATTCAGGGAACCCTGCCCAGCAATGAGTCAGGCGGCCATCAGAACCAGGAGAGACTCAGAGAACCTGGTCCGGCAATGAATCAGGTGGCAATCAGAACCAGGAGAGATTCAGGGAACCCTGCCCAGCAATGAATCAGGCGGCAATCAGAACCAGGCGAGATTCAGGGAACCCTGCCCAGCAATGAATCAGGTGGCCATCAGAACCAGGAGAGACTCAGAGAACCTGGTCCAGCAATGAATCAGGCGGCAATCAGAACCAGGAGAGATTCAGGGAAACCTGCCCAGCAATGTGAGCAGCAGCTTGGATAGGCTAAATGTCAAGCAAAGCAAAGAGGTTGCTTGATTGGCTACCTCTAGGCATTTGCCTTATTTGAGTTTAATCTGGGGGAAAGTCCCTAGTGAGAAGTTAGCTGTTTCTGATTGGTTAGGTCTAGTTTTGCTTCACTTTACACTGGGCTTTGGTTTACTTACATAAGAACCCAAAGTGCTGGTGCCTTCTCAGCTGAATGCTTCCCCATTACGTATATATATACTTATGTGTGTGTATACATGTGTATATATATGTGTGTGTGTGTGTATATACGTATATACACACACACACATATATACATATGTATATATGTATATGTGCACATACATATGCATATATATGTATATATGCATATGCATATATATGTATATATGCATATGCATATATGTATATATGTATATATGCATATGCATATATACGTATATATGCATATATGCACATGCATACATGTATATATATATGTATATATGTATATGTATATATGCACGTGCATATATATGTATATATGCACGTGCATATATATGTATATATGCACGTGCATATATATGTATATATGTATATATGCACATGCATACATGTGTATATATATGTATATGCGTATTGCAGTGAAGAAGACCAGAGGTTACTCTTGTCGCCATCTTGGTTTGGTGGGTTTTAGCTGGCTTCTTTACTACAACCTGTTTTATCAGCAAGGTCTTTATGACTTGTACCTTGTGCTGACCTGCTTTCTCATCCTGTGACTTAGAACACCTTAACAACCTGGGAATGCAGCCCAGTAGGTCTCAGCCTCATTTTACCCACCCCCTATTCATATACCCACCTACGTA
The DNA here is from genome assembly GCF_028858775.2 of Pan troglodytes. Taxonomy (NCBI): domain Eukaryota; kingdom Metazoa; phylum Chordata; class Mammalia; order Primates; family Hominidae; genus Pan; species Pan troglodytes. Next base: position 182,705,126 of record NC_072401.2, read on the forward strand.
TATACACACATATATATACATACATGTGTGTGTGTGTGTGTATATATATATATATATATATATTTTTTTTTTTTTTTCTGAGATGGAGTCTTTCTCTGTCACCCAGGCTGGGGTGCAGTGGCGCAATCTCAGCTTACTGCAAGCTCCACCTCCTAGGTTCACACATTCTTCTGCCTCAGCCTCCCTAGTAGGGGGGACTACAGGCACCCGTCACCACACCCGGCTAATTTTTTGTATTTTTTTTTTAGTAGAGACGTGGTTTCACCGTGTTAGCCAGTATGGTCTCGATCTCTTGACCTCGTGATCCACCCGCCTCGGCCTCTCAAAGTGCTGGGATTACAGGTGTGAGCCACCGCGCCCGGCCCCCATTACGTGTATTTTTAATATTCTCCTTCTCCCTGAGTTCATGAACCCTCTCTCCAGAAAGTGGAAAGTCAACATTTTTCTACTTCCTTTTGCAAAACAAATGTGTTCTTTCACCCATCCATCTTACGCTCAGGATGGTACCTTATCTAACCTAAATGACTCATATAGAAATATCTATTCATTTTTCTTCAAAATAAACCAGAAATATATCTGCCTTCCTTGCCCCTACCCATACATTATTGTTTCCTTTTCACTCTACTCCAATCAGATTCTCCATGGGTCTTTCACCTGCTAAAAACTCAATACCTGTCTCTGACACAAATCCTCTGCTATGTTTTCCATTTCTTCCTAACCTTGATGCGTAGAGGCAGCTTTCTTTACTAGCTACTGCCACCTACTGACTTGCTGCAGAATGAGGGCGAGCCCTTACTCTAACCTTCAGAAAACTAGGAAATTGATCCCTTCCTTTGCAAACTTCTTTTTAAAACCTTGCTGACAAAAGGAAAAGAGATAGGGTAACAAATAAGAAAAAATTACTGATGACAACTGCTGTCCTCTGAAAAGACCACAAAAATCTTCTGTTGACCAAGTAAAGCCAAGTTTATTGCCCATTGCAATAAAAGCTATCACCACTTACAGTCTTAGTAATGTCTTGTAAGGGGCAGTACAAGGTCAGATACATATAAGTACAAGGTTGAGATGTGGTTTAAATCAGGCCTTTTAATGCCGAAATATGATTGGGACTGAGCAGTGCTTGTGATATAATAGTTTAAGTTCGATGGCATCAGGGAAAGAGGGGGATTGAAACAAATCTTGTTGAGTAAACAGTCATTTGGTAGCTAAAGTTTGCTGATTTGAGTAATGTATTATCCTGAGAGACCTAGTGAAGTAATCTATCCCTTAAATAAATGCTTTTCAGGAAGTTCCTAAAACAAACAATTTTATGGTGCAGCCTTATCTTCTGGGTAAGAGTTTCCTGGAATATTACAGTCATGGTGATATAGACAGTCTTAGTTCTTGATCTAGTAAGCTGTGTGGTTATGTTAATGGAAAGGGGTCCGGATCCAGACTCCAAGAGACTATTCTTGGATCATGTGCAAAAAAGAATTTAAGGTGAGTACATAGAGGAAAGTGAAAACAAGTTTAATAGGAAAGTAACGGAATTAAAAATGGCTACTCCATAGGTAGAGCAGCTGCAAGGGCTGCTGGTTGCCCATTTTTATGGTTATTTTTTGATTAAATGCTAAACAGAGGGTGGATTATTCATGCTTCCCCTTTTTAGACCATATAAGGTAACTTCCTGACGTTGCCATGGCATTTGTAAATTGTCATGGCTCTGGAGGGCGTATAGCAGTGAAGAAGACCAGAGGTCACTCGTGTCGCCATCTTGGTTTGGTGGGTTTTAGCTGGCTTCTTTACTGCAACCTGTTTTATCAGCAAGGTCTTTATGACTTGTACCTTGTGCTGACCTCCTTTCTCATCCTGTGACTTAGAACACCTTAACAACCTGGGAATGCAGCCCAGTAGGTGTCAGCCTCATTTTACCCACCCGCTATTCAAGATAGAGTTGCTCTGGTTCAAACACCTCTGACAGTTACAAGCAAGTTTCCCTGCTAACTAGAAACTATTGGGTGTGTGTTCTCTGAACTCAAAACTCCTCGTTACAGAGACCATTCAGCTCTGAATCCACAGAGCTTGGAATGTCACAGATATTCCAATAAGTGTTTGTTGTATGTAACTGAATCATTTTGGTATCTAGATTTTTAAAATCTTTTTTCCTAACCCTTTATTAGCGATAGTGCCTGAAAATGTCCTTATACAACTTTCTTCTTTCCTCCTTCCCATCATCCATTTTCCAATTCTTCACAAAGGAGGCATCGAGATCTCTTACAATCTTATTAAATCATATCATTTTTCCAGTTTAAAAATTATTGGAATGGTTTTCTTTCTTTCCTTTTTTAAAAATTATTTTAGATGGAGTTTCACTCTTGTTGCCCAGGCTGGAGTGCAATAGCACGATTTTTTTTTTTTTTTTTTTTTTGAGACAGAATCTTGTTCTATTGCCCAGGCTGGAATTCAGTGTCACAATCTCAGCTCACTGCAACCTCTGCCTCCCAAGTTGAAGTGATTCTCCTGCCTCAGCCTCCCGAGTAGCTGGGATTACAGATGAGTGCCACCGTGCCTGGCTAATTTTTGCGTTTTTAGTAGAGACAGGGTTTCACCATAAAAATTATCTGAATGGTTTTCTAATACCTTTTAAAAAATTATGAAACTCCTCTGCTTGACACACGGTCCCAGAAGATGGAGACACCCTTCTCCAGCCTCATCTCACTCCAACTTCCCCATTCACCATGTTGAAATCACATCTTACTGACTCTTGGACAGACCAGCTCTATCATTCCTAAGGTGCACCTCCTAGTTTCCCTGCTTGGAACACTCTGCCTAAGGGTTCTCTCATAGCTCTGTCCTACTTCTCATTGAGCTCTTGGCTTGAATGTCCTCTACTCAGAGAAACCATCCCTGACCTTACAAGATGCACTTGCGCCTGCTTCCTTACCTCGTCTCTGCAGTAGGGACTCTATGGTATGAGTGAATGAATGGATTCATTTATGAACCAACAAACAATGCACATTATTGAATTTGTTACTTAGAGAAGACAGGTAAATTTTTTTAAGTTTTCATATAAATCAAGGTTCATTGTAAATAGTGTCTCTCATATCATTCTGAAGAGCCATTCACATTACTAGTCATGAAGAAAAAGGAAAGGTGCCCCACATCTGAATTGCATCTTAATTTGCATCTCTGAGAAACTTCAAGCAAGCATTTTTCTGAGCACTTATAATCATTAGAATACTTCCTCTTGAGATAATTTCCTCAGATCCCTAGTCTCTCAATCTCAACTTCACCCCAGTGTAGCATAGCATATCTCAACCCATGTGTGTATTTCTCCTGAGTGGGATAGAGGTGAAGAAGGCAGGAGTGCAGGATACAGGGTGAGTGCAATTGACACCTCACACCAGGAGTGGCCACACAAGGGTGAGAGAGCTGCTTTCTACATCACTATGGCAGAGGGAGCCATCCCTGGATTAAATGTAATCTTTGTGTTTTCAAGAGTTTAAGACCCACCATGTCTTCCTTTTTTTTTTTTTTCCAAATTTGCAAATGTCGGCATGTTTTCTCTGTGTTACTGGATAGGTGGGTGGTTTCCATATAAAAGCCTTTCATTAAAGAGCACATGTCATAAAAATTCTTTATGTCCAAGCAAATTACCATTTATATTTTAAAAAACTGTTAAGTTTAAATATTTTGGGCCAGGAATGGTGGCTCACGCTTGTAATCCCAGCACATTGAGAGGCAGAGGCAGGAGGATCCTTTGAACACAGGGGTTCAAGACCAACCTGGACAACATAGTGAGATCCTGTCTCTACAAAAAACTGTAAAAATTAGCCAGGTGTGGTTGCACGCACCTATAGTCCCAACTACCTAGGAGGCTGAGGCAGTAAGCCAATGTTGCAGTGAGCCAAGATCCCACCACTGCACTCCAGCCTGGGCAACAGAGTGAGACCCTGTCTCAAAAAAAAAAAAAAAAAAAAAAAAAAAATTAGCAATGAAGCTGATGAAAAATCTGTCCACATATCTCCTTGTAGTTAGTATTCGGAGGAATTATTTATTTCCTTTCATATAGACATGGGATCTTACATGCTCAAAATAAGGGAGTGCAGTCATGCTCAACAGAGTCGTGCAGTGGAGCTTGGGGTTTCTATCTTTATGGGTTTCTTTAACCAAGGGGTGGAATATTTAAGAAAATTCCTCAAAAAATGTGGAGACTTCTTGGAACTGTGGTGCCTCCCATTTTTACACCAAATATAGGTGCTCCCGGAACTGTCATGGCGCTAGTGAGTGTGTGATTCGTATGCTAATGGGCATATAATGAGATCCTAGGAGAAACCTTGGTCAAATCCAGTACCATGTTGGGTCCAGTCAGTCTTAGCCAGCTTGGCACACACACCCTGGTTTTTCAGGTCTTATCAGCCCTTAGCTTCTGTGGCTATTTCCAGTGTTACTGTGAAACTGCTGCCTGGAATTTTCTATTCTCCTGCGATCAGTCTATATTATTCCTGTCTCATTATGATCATGGTTTCTTCACCCAAGCTATGAAAGTAGAGGTGCAACCAGTCTCTCTTTTCACCAAGGGTGACATTGGATACATCCGTGACTTGTTGCTGGTATAATACATCTTAGGGAATGAAAGACAAAATGCAGCAGGCAAGTAAGGAGATGATTTTTATTCAGGCTATTTCAATAAGAGGAACATATTAACGAGGAAGATCTCAAAGAGAGGGAGAAAACCTGGGTGGTGGTGGGGCTCATCTGAGTCCTGGAAGAAGGTGAAGGTGGATTTTATCCTGGAATATGTGAGGCCAGGGTCACCCTTTGCGTTTAGCCATTTCTTGGAACACAGAGGAGTGTGATTATCTGGGAGAACAAAAAAATGGAAGGATTTCTTCATCAAAGCTGTTTTCTATGAGCACAGAGAGCTGGGGTAAAATTTGACATTGTCAATGGAAATATAGGTCAAACTAATGAATGAGCACACTCTTTTTCATACCTGTTTGCTTTGTATTCCAAGATGAAAGAGTACATATGAGAATAATGTTTTACTAAGCTGTGTAGTTTTACTATACTGATTTTTTATAAATTCATTATTTTTCTTCATGGATATTTCTGCAATAAAAATTAATTTGGTTATGTTTTTAGACTGTAATGCTACTATATTCTTTAATGATAAGTAGGGCTTGTGTAAGAAAATGTGGTCCCACACTCCTTATGTGTGCTTGGCTGGCTCAATTTCCTTATTCCCCATTCACTTTCACTTTATTGAAGCAGTGATCTATGGGTGGAATAAGTAGCATTATTTAATGCTTGATCTAGAAGGAGTTTTGTGTTTGTTTTTGTTTTTTGCTTCCCAACAATAGCACTTATACTATTTTGTATGTGTGTGGGTACATACTAGGTACATATACTTATGAGGTACATGAGATATTTTGATACAGGCATAAAATACATAATAAACACACCCTGGAAAATTTGTATCCATCCCCTCAAGCATTTATTTTTTGTGTTACAAACAATCCAATTATCTCTTTTAGTTACTTTAAAATATACAATCAAATTATTACTGACTATAGTACCCCTGTTATACTATAAAATACTAGGTCTTATTCATTCTTTCTAATTATTTTTTGTGCCCATTAACCATCCCTGTCTGCCCACTGGCCCTCCCACTACTCTCTTCAGTCTCTGGTAATCATTCTTCTATTCTCTAGCTCCATGAGTTCATTCCAACAGGAAAACTTGATAATCATCAGTTTCCCAACAACAAGACACTTTTGCCTAATGCTAGATATCATTGTCTTGTTGCTATCTTCTTTGATGTTCATGTGTCAAGTCTTTTCACACCTTCTCCTTTCTTCTGAGAGGGGAGTATTTCCTCCTTTCTCTACGCAATAAAGTTCCCAGTGTTAATAGCGACATATATTCCCTCAGTTACTAGGCTTCGGATATCCGGTCATCATCTTGAAGTCTCATCATTCATAAAGGTTTTGTTCTCCAGAGAAGTAATTGACATTCTGTTGGCATTTTATTTATGAATGATAAAAATATTCATATCAGTAATGACAAATATTCTTATCATCAACAATAATTCTACTCTGTTCTCATCCATGTGCTCAATTTAAAATCTTGTTTCCTGAAGGAAAAAGGTGAATGTCTTGTATATTCTGAAAAAGTTATAAGTAAATTTTTCTATCAAATGACATTAATAAAAAGTGTATAAACTTGGGTTTTGGAAGATCTAGTATTTGCTAGAAAATCTAATGCCTATGTAAATCTATTCATCTTCATTTGATCATGGCATATTTTCAAACTACTTCTAGATATTAAGATGTGATCACCACAATTTTATTTAAAGATAAGAAATGAAAGTTATAAGATGTAAAACAAAGTAATATCTATTTATTAATTAAATTATTAAATTATTAGCATTCATTTAGTAAAGACCTTAATAGATAAACATTCATTTATTGTGAGATTTTAAAATTTTCTTTACTCTGAAAAACAACATTTACTCTGCCTCAAAAGGGGCACCCTTCCTTTTTTGAAAAATTTGATTATTTCCAGAAAGAATTCAAATCTCCATAAATTGATAAGTCCGTATGAGCTGAAGAAAAAATTATATTCTTAAAGTGAGTAGGGATAATTATTATGGCAAAAGAGGACAGTTTATCTCATTTATATGGTGATGATTCATTTTTAGAAAATGACAATATACTTAGCGAAGTTTACGTCCAAAACCTAGGAGAGTTCTAAGTAACACTTAATTGAAATGTTTGAGGAAAGAGGCAACTAAACAAGAAACAAAAGAACGTCCTCCATGTCCACTAGTGAGGCCTTTGACACAGAAATGCACGTGGAGCTTATTGCGGGCAGGAGCATGGGGAATCCTCTGTGCTTAGGAAAGAGCCTGGTGGCCGGCACTCTGTCGTCTCAGTGGAAGTCAAATAGCCATGGAGAGTCAGAGCTCATAAGCTCATAGGAGACTTTACTAAAACCACTAATCTGACTTCAGGATAGTGCGTCAGAATTTTTATATGTCAAAAACATTAGTTGACAAATTTATACGTTAATACATCATCTATATTATTTAGTGAATATCAAAGCTATGTGTTTGAACCTTGAAAGTGTTCTAACATCCATGGAAATATAAGAAAGTAAAAACAAAATAATCAAAGCAACCAGAAATCAGAATTGATAAATATCCTGGAAGCTGCTGGGCATTGCTTTATTCCTCTATAAAATTGTAAAGGTATCTCTTACCCAAGCTCTTTTGGAAAATTATTTAAATAACATATTAATTTATATAAAACTAAAAACTGTAGCAATTCACTATAGAGCAATTAGATTCAGGTAAAAATGACAACTTTTCACTCATTTAGAATATTATTGTATGCACTGGAGACATTTTCAATATTGTCTCTTTGTGAATGTTCTTTTAATGACATTAATAGCCATCAAACAATACAGTTTTCATTAATCTGTATGTACAAAGGTAGACATTTGAAAAGAGAGATCCACACACCAGGAATATCTTTTTGATTCTTCAGATGGAGGAATTTTCCTAAGCTCTTATCAGTAATCATCAGGAAAGAAGTTTAAAACAGATTGAACGGAGGAAATGTACAAAGAACAAGGCAGCTTTAAACCAGATATTCCTTGGAAGAGATGAAATGATTTCCTGCATCTCCTGCCACTCTTGTGTTTCTTGTTGGTTGCTTTTTTGTCATTGTTCATGGATTAATCTCATTCTTGAAATTCCTTCTGTGAGATTTATCTGTTGAGAACTTTCCAGATTCTTCTAGAAATGGAAAAAGCAAACAGAAATTACTAACTTAATATCCTCAAGGGAAGTGATGTGTAGAGAAGGATCTTAATCATTAAAGCTCTAAGATTTCTAGGGAAAAAAAGAAAGGACAATTAGAAGGTTGTATTTATTTATCATAGTTTTTATCTTATCATGAGTTAGTTTTCTATAAAGAAGCCAGCTCAAGATGAAATTATTTGGTAGCCAGGTGTGCTTCTAGCATCCCTGTATTCCCTCTTTTCCCCTTATCTCTCCCCACCCCCTGCTATCCTACCATGCTCCTTTATACCCTTTCATCCTCCTGCCTCTAGGTATAGACATCAATGCATGTCTCTGTATTCTGTGGACCACCAGGTTGGATCTAAATGGTACTACCTTAATGCCTGCTAAAGGATGGGTCCCATGGAGTGATCAATGGTTTTCTAATCTCTCATTTTCTCTCTAATGAAATTATCCACCAGTCTTTTCCAGTTAGATTTACTGAAGGTTATGGTGTCATCTTTTCTGAGTAGCGTAGTTTTTTCTTTTTTCTTCAGTTTTTATTGATTGGGCTTTTTTATCCCCAATACCCAGTGAGTTATCAACGTTTGCCAGTTTAATCGTGAAACTGTTGGTTTTATGTCCCATGAATAATGCCCTTGTTTGGGCTATTTTTATCACTTCCAGATTTTTTTATTATTATCATACTTTAAGTTTTAGGGTACATGTGCACAATGTGCAGGTTAGTTACATATGTATACATGTGCCATGCTGGTGTGCTGCACCCATTAACTCATCATTTAGCATTAGGTATATCTCCTAATGCTATCCCTCCCCCCTCCCCCTACCCCACAACAGTCCCGGTGTGTGATGTTCCCCTTCCTGTGTCCAAGTGTTCTCATTGTTCAATTCCAACCTATGAGTGAGAACATGCAGTGTTTGGTTTTTTGTCCTTGCGATAGTTTACTGAGAATGATGGTTTCCAGCTTCATCCATGTCCCTACAAAGGACATGAACTCATTTTTTATGGCTGCATAGTATTCCATGGTGTATATGTGCCACATTTTCTTAATCCAGTCTATCATTGTTGAACATTTGGGTTGGTTCCAAGTATTTGCTATTGTGAATAGTGCCGCAATAAACATACGTGCGCATATGTCTTTATAGCAGCATGATTTATAGCCCTTTGGGTATATACCCAGTAATGGGATGGCTGGGTCAAATGGTATTTCTAGTTCTAGATCCCTGAGGAATCGCCACACTGACTTCCACAATGGTTGAACTAGTTGACAGTCCCACCAACAGTGTAAAAGTGTTCCTATTTCTCCACATCCTCTCCAGCACCTGTTGTTTCCTGACTTTTTAATGATTTCCATTCTAACTGGTGTGAGATGGTATCTCATTGTGGTTTTGATTTGCATTTCTCTGATGGCCAGTGATGATGAGCATTTTTTCATGTGTCTTTTGGCTGCATAAATGTCTTCTTTTGAGAATTATCTGTTCATATCCTTTGCCCACTTTTTGATGGGGTTGTTTGTTTTTTTCTTCTAAATTTGTTTGAGTTCATTGTAGATTCTGGTTATTAGCCCTTTGTCAGATGAGTAGGTTGTGAAAATTTTCTCCCATTTTGTGGGTTGCCTGTTCACTCTGATGGTAGTTTCTTTTGCTGTTCAGAAGCTCTTTAGTTTAATTAGATCCCATTTGTCAATTTTGGCTTTTATTGCCATTGCTTTTGGTGTTTTAGACATGAAGTCCTTGCCCATGCCTATGTCCTGAATGGTAATGCCTAGGTTTTCTTCTAGGGTTTTTATGGTTTTAGGTCTAACATTTAAGTGTTTAATCCATCTTGAATTAATTTTTGTATAAGGTGTAAGGAAGGGATCCAGTTTCAGCTTTCTACATATATGGCTAGCCAGTTTTCCCAGCACCATTTATTAAATAGGGAATCCTTTCCCCATTGCTTGTTTTTATCAGGTTTGTCAAAGATCAGATAGTTGTAGATATGCAGCGTTATTTCTGAGGGCTCTGTTCTGTTCCATTGATCTATATCTCTGTTTTGGTACCAGTGCCATGCTGTTTTGGTTACTGTAGCCTTGTAGGATAGTTTGAAGTCAGGTAGCATGATGCCTCCAGCTTTGTTCTTTTGGCTTAGGATTGACTTAGCAGTGTGGGCTCTTTTTTGGTTCCAAATGAACTTGAAAGTAGTTTTTTCCAATTCTGTGAAGAAAGTCATTGGTTGCTTGATTGGGATGGCACTGAATCTATAAATTACCTTGGGCAGTATGGCCATTTTCACGATATTGATTCTTCCTACCCATGAGCATGGAATGTTCTTCCATTTGTTTGTATCCTCTTTTATTTCATTGAGCAGTGGTTTGTAGTTCTCCTTGAAGAGATCCTTCATGTCCCTTGTAAGTTGGGTTCCTAAGTATTTTATTCTCTTTGAAGCAATTGTGAATGGGAGTTCACTCATGTTTTGGCTCTCTGTTTGTCTGTTATTGGTGTATAAGAATGCTTGTGATTTTTGTACATTGATTTTGTATCCTGAGACTTTGCTGAAGTTGCTTATCAGCTTAAGGAGATTTTGGGCTGAGACAGTGGGGTTTTCTAGATATACAATCATGTCATCTGCAAACAGGGACAATTTGACTTTCTCTTTTCCTAATTGAATACCCTTTATTTCCTTCTCCTGCCTAATTGCCGTGGCCAGAATGTTGTAGTTGCTCTTTGGCTAGTTTCCTGGCACCAATTCACACATACTCAATCTTTACCTCATATTACTGCCAGATTTATCTTGAGGAAATATCACCTTTAGTTATTCACATACTAAAAAATCTTCAGTGGCTCCTCATTGCCTATTGACCACACCTCCTTTTCTTTAAATACCTATCCTTTACTATTTGACTACCCCCATGATCCTATATAAGGAGGATATGTTTGCATAACTTGATTATGTAGGATATGAATGTTGACAGTCTTCCACTGACAAATCTCACCTGAAATAGCTTTCCTTCTACTTCCATTGATTGAAATCCTACCCAGTCTCCAAGACCAATCTCAAATTCCACCTCTTTATTAAATGCAAACGTGTTAGCACGAAATAATCAGACCCTGGTTTCCATTTTCACAGCAATTTTTTTTTTTTTTTTTGAGCCGGGGTCTTGCTCTATCACCAGGCTGGAGTGCAATGGTGTGATCTCAGTCTCCACCTCTGGGTTCAAGCAATTCTCTTGCCTCAGCCTCTGAAGTAGCTGGGATTGCAGGTGCACACCACCATGCCCATCGAATTTTTGTATTTTTAGTAGAGATGGGGTTTCACCATGTTGGCCAGGATGGTCTTGATCTCCTGACCTCGTGATCTGCCCACCTTGGCCCCCCAGAGTGCTGGGATTACAGGCATAAACCACCACGCCTGGCCTCACAGCAATTTTTAAATCTCCAACCCTTTAACTCTTTTAGTTTTATAAATGTAAACACATCTGTTAAATTATAAGTGACTTGGAGGCATCATCATCATTTTACCATAGCCAATCTTTATGTCTGCAACTTTGTTTTTTAACCCAGTTCTTTTTGGTTTTTACTTAATTTCTTACATATTTAATATCTGACTTTTATTTTTGTCATACAGTTAAAGGCTTAGAATAAGCAGATTATTTAAAAAGTGTTTCTGCAACCCAGCTTATGATATAAACCATTACCCAGAGACTTTGAAGCCTTCTGTGTTCCTTTCTGATCTCAAACTGGTGAATGTGAACTGCTATTGACCTATGGGTTTAATTTTCAAATCTTTGACTATAATTAAAGTCAGTATCATAATATGTATTGGCCATTTGTGTTGATGTTCCATAAAATTTTTATTCATTTATTTTTTCCCTCTTTAATTACTTTTTAAAATATTTATTGTATGGAGTTTTTTGTATTCTAGATGTTAATCTTATATTAGTATATTTGCTCAGAATATTTTTTATCAATGCGTAGCTTGTCTTTTCACTTGCTTTATGATGCCTTTTGATAAGAAATGGTTGTTATTTTTAAAGTAATACAATTTATCATTATTTTCCTCTGTGATTAATAAGCTTTGTGTTTGAAGTAATTCCTTCTTATTCCGAAATCACCAAGATAAGTATCTATATTTTCTTCTAAAAATTTAAAATTTTGCCTTGCATATGTAAGTACTTCTTAAATCTGGAATGGCTTTCAGAATAAGGTGTGAGGTAAAATCAGGTTTCGTCTTTCTTCCTTTTTCAAATGGAAATTGCTAAAGCACAATCCAACATTCCACACTTCCCACGCTATTCCTCAAAGCCCACTGTGCCATATGTCAAGCGGCTGTGATGCAGTAGAACATAAGCCAGAGTCTTTGCTTGTTTGACTCGATGGCTTGTGCCAACCACCCACCACTAACCCTGACACAAGCAAATGTTCAATAAATGTTTGTTGAATTAATATCTTTGGATCTGTTTCTAAATTCTCTATTCTCTGTCACTGGTCTAATTGTTTATTCTAGCATAAATAACACATTCTTAATTGCCATAATTTTATTTGTCTGTTCTTGGGATTTTGTTTTTCACATATATTTTGTATCATCCTGGCAAGTACTACAAACAAACAAAAAACAATCAAACCTGTTGATATGCTAGTTTAAACATTGTGTAATCCATAGATAAGTCTGGGGAAAATAGACAACTTTTAGATAATTTGTTGTCTTTCAGAAAATAAGTTTCTCCACAAAATCCTTAGCATCTTTTTAAAATTTTTCCTTCTAGATATTTTTTGTATGTACATGTGTGTACCTGTGTATGTGTACATATTGTATGTATGCATAGCGTTATATAGGTAACATTTCCTGTTATTGGTAGTTAGAAATGCAACTAATTTTTTTATGTTAATTTTGTATCCAGAAATCTTATCTCAACAATTAATTCTAATAATTAGTAGATAGTGCTATCATTTTCAATAAGAATGATTTTGATTTCTTTCCAAAACTTAGAACTTTTATTTTTGTTTCTATTTTGTTATCGTGAACAGAAGCTACAGGATATTGAATAGAAGTGGTTGATGGTAGATGTTCTTGTTCCTCATATTAACGTAAAAACTTTTACTATTTTTTAATTATTTAACACGTTGCTTTGGGGCTTTCTAAAATTATCTGCTGTCAGTTTTTAAAGGTCTCTTTTCATTTCTATTTTATTTAGTGGTTTTGTTGAATTTATGGATTGCATTTTTTTAATCTATTGACCTAATTTATTCTGTTAATATGGCAAATTAGACTAACAGGTTTTCAAATGCAGAAGCTAATTGTAATTCTTGGATAAAACTCTTTTGGCAATAACACGCTGTCTTTCAAAAAACAATCCTGATTTCTTTTAGCTATTATTCTGTTGAGGATTTTAGCATCTATGTTTACAAGTGGGAACAACCTATAATGTGATATTTTCATAATGTCCTTTCCTGTATAAGCATCAGCTTTACACTAAACTTATAAGTCTTTGGAAGGGTTTGCACAAGATGAAAATTATCTTTTTGTTGAATATTTTGCGGAACTGGCATATAAAACTCTCCCAGCCTGAGATTTTAATGTTGTGACTTAAATAGTGATGAAATTTCTCCAATGAGTGTAGGAGTAGTCTAGGTTTCCAAATCTTTTAGAGTCTCTTTTGGCAATTCACATATTTTTAGATTTTGTTTTTCTAATTTGCCTGTCTTCAAATGTATTGACATGAAACTGCACAAAATATTCTTTTAGCTTTTAAAAATCAGTCCTTTATCGAATGAAATGTACATTTTGATTCCTAATAATGTTTGGGTATTTTCTCTTTAAAAATAATTAGACTTGTCTTAGGTTTGTGAAATCTATGGAACTTGTCAACAAACCAAGACTTTATTAAAAGGTAGAGGTTATTATTATTACTAATAATTAATATAACTATTATATTATAATATATTTAATATAACCATTATAATATATTTAATATAATTAATATAACAAAATTTTCATAACAATCTTATTAATAAACCAAGACTTTATTAAGCTATTCATTAAATTTTAATTTTCTTTTTAAATCTGTTCAGATATCATTCCTTCTACTTTCTTGTGATTAATTTTATTTTTTGAACCTCTTATTTTAGATAATTAATTTTCAGCTTTTTGTCTTTTCCAATATAATCATTTAACATGGTAAATTTCTCTCCACACACTGCCTTATCTAGATCTCACAAGCCTTGATTTATTAATAATCAGTTCTGAGTGATTCCTAAATGACTAAATTATTTCCCATGAATTATGTGTTATTTAGAAGGTTGTTACTTGTTTTTATCTTTTAAATCATTGATTTCTTATTTAATTGAATTGAAGTCACAGAATGTATGTATATACAATTTAAACTTTAAATTTGTGTCACTTTTTATGGCCTATGGTAGTGCTTCTCAAATTATCTTATCAAAGGGTCATTTTCTTTTAAATTTCCTATCATGGCTTATACTTTTATAAATGCAATAAATTAATAAGCAAATAAATTACTATGAAGAAAAAATTTTTAAAAGACATACAAAATGCAAACCCACATTTTAGTATTCAACAAGCAGAAATTTACATTCCAGGAAATATAATCAGAACAAAATAATAATGGAAGAAAGAAAAGAATTAAGAAAACTGAATTTATGGTTCACTAAAATTTCACATAAGGTGATTAATGTAAATAATTTCTATGGAATTCATAACTCTGTCATTCTAGTATCATAACAAAACTAAAATTTATGAAGGAAAAAGCACGTTTCTATTTTAAGTACCTTTGGCACCCTTGGATTAGATATCATGTATATTTAAAGGGTTTAATGTAACAAATGAGCTTGTTTCTTGCTTATAAGTTTAGCTAATCTAGGTTGGATTTATAACCATAGTACTGTTAGGAGATAACATACATCTAAACTATTCTTATACTTTGCTCTATTAATACTGCATTGTAGAGTGTACAGTTGATTTTTGAGCAAGCAGAGAGTTGGAGTGCTGATGACCCTGCAGTCAAAAATCCCTGTGCAGCTTCTGACTCCCCTAAACCTTGACTACTAATAGCCTACTCTTGACCAGAAGCCTCACTGATAACATAGTCAATTAACACATATGATATATGTTATAGGCATTATATACTGTATTCTTACAATAAAGCAAGCTAGAGAAAAGACAGTGTTATTAAGACACTCATAAGGAAGAGAAAATATATTGATATTCATTAAGTGGAAGTGGATTATCACAAAAGCCTTCATCCTCATCATCTTCATGTTGAGTAGGCTGAGGAGGAGTGATGGGGGAATTGGTCTTGTTGTCTCAGGGGTGGTAGATGTATTGGAAAATCCATATATAAGTGGACCCACACAGTTCAAACCTGTGTTATTCAGGGGTCACTTGTGTTAGTTATCTACTGCTGCATAATAAATTGCCCAAAGATGTAATATCTCAAACAATGAACTTAAAGTTTCTGTGGGTTACGATTTTTGGAGCAGCTCAGGCGGTTTGTTCTGGCTTAGGATCTCTTTCGTAAAGTTATGGTCAAAGTTTTGACTGGGGCTGTTTCCTCTGAAGGCTTGGGAAAGCTGAAGGATCTTGTTCTAAAATGTCAGAATCCGAAGACTGCTGGCAAGCCCTCCCTTCCTCCTCAAGGGGGCCTCTCCATCGTGCTGCTTAAGTGTCCTCACTACGAGGCCGCTGGCTTCCCCCAGAATGCAATGCCTCTTTGTGACTTCGTTTCAGAAGCCACTTACCATCACTTCTGCCATATTCTGTTTTTTGGAAGCAGATCACTAAGGCCAATCCAAAAGTGGTGGAGTTAACCTCTACCTCTTAAAGGGAGGCTTATGAAAGAAATTATGGACATATTTTAAAATTACTGTATAGAGAAACTAATCTCAAAACTTTATAGGAATGCAGGAAGAGATTTCAGGTTCATAATGTTCATTTCATAGCTTCTATCTGAAATGAAACAAGTGATGCTTTTTTTTCAACTTTAATATGTCATCAGCCAATTCCAATAATTTATATTGTAAAATTATGGATAAATTTAAATTACCTTTTGATGAAAAAATGGATTCTGTATTCATGAATTTTATATGTATTCATGAAATTTCATTTTTTGGTAGAAAATAATTTTGGAAGATAAAATTTTAAAATATTCTATCAAATTCAAAAACAGTTTATTGATAACTTTTCACAGATACACAATATTGAAATCATCTGTTTCTTTGTCATAGTTGTGAAATTATGGTACATGTTATAGGAATCTGTAGAAACTCTACCTTCCTTACTCTCTGAAGTTTGTCTTTGTCCCTTAGTAATATCTGTCGTTAATAAATATGTGACAATCCTGCTTTACCTTCAAGTAAATACCAGAGACAACAGATCATATGCCCTCTGCCCAATTCTTATGTTTAAAATGTTTGGACCGAACTGGTTTGTTATTTTGCAAAAACATTATTGATTCAGTATTGTGGATATTGTCAATTACACTCATGATATCTATACATTTGGCAACAGTTGTGTATAATTTATTTCCATATTATCACACGAAGAGAATCTTTTCAAAATTAATAGCTGGCCTTTATATAATTCACAAATCTTAATTATGAGTAATTAATTAGAGTAATATTTGAATATATGTATACAATGTGTAATGATCAAATTAGGGTAATTAGCAAATCCACCAACTCAAACATTTATCATTTGTTTATGTTGGGAACATTCAAAATCCTCTCTTCTGTTTGAAAATATATAATAAGATATTGCTAACTATAGTCACCCCATTGTACTATAGAAGAACCAGAATTAATTCTCCTATCTAGCTCTAATTTTGTATCTGTTAACCAACTTCTATTTATCTTGCCCTCCCCTGAACCTTTCAGACTCTCATAACCACACTTCTACTCTCTACTTTTATGAGCTTAACTTTTATTGGCTCCCACATATGACTGAGAACATGAAATATTTGTCTTTCTGTGACTGAGTTATTTCACTTAACGTAATATCCTCGGGGGTCACTGTGTTGCAGAGAATGGCAGGATTTCATTCTTTTCGATGGCTGAATAGCATTCCACTGTGTTTATATACTACATTTTCTTTACCTATTTTTTCTGATGATGGAGGCTTAGGTTGATTCCATATCTTGGCTATTGTGAATAGTGCAGCAATAAACATAAGGGTGCAGATAGCTCTTCGATATTCCGATTTCTTTTTCTTTGAATAAATATCCAGTAGTGGTAGTTCTGTTATTGTTTTTCTGGGGGGTGGATTTCTATACTGTTTTCCATGTTAGTTACATTCGTTTACCTTCCCACCAACAGTGTATAAGTGTTCCCATTTCTCCACGTCCTTGCCAGCATTTGCTATCTTTTGTCTTTTTGACAATAGCCATCTTAACTGGGGTGAATGAGGCCTCACTCTGATTTTATTTACATTTCTCTAATCACATGTAATTTTTTAATTGTAAGAATATATAGATGAGGAAAGCAATATATTAATTAACTTTTTGGCACAAATTCTTAATCTGAGTAACTGTGTGGCTGTACCATAAGAATATACTCCAACATAATACGTAAAGTCCACGTCACATTTGCACACTGATTGGGCTCCTGAATGTCAAACAGTGTCAAAGGGTTATAAAACTTTTCTCATTGCTTACTCTTAGTTTCTGAACTTGTTTTGTTATGGATTGTTAACAGGCATTCATGAATCAGTCTTGTCTGTGGACTAGAATTTGAGTAGCAGAGACTTAGGACATGACCTTTTTTCTTAAATGTTTCTGTGTGCTAGAAAAAGAATGTATGTGTTCCAGATGTTGGATCCAGAGTTCGGTATTTATCAATTTGATGAAACTTAATATAATTTAAATCTTCTAGATATTTATTGATTTCTGTTGTGCTTGATTTATAAATTTTTGAACATTAAAATCTTTCACCGTGGTTATAATTTTGTCCATTTTTCTTATGCTCCTGCCAAATTTTTCTTTATATATTTTGAAGCTACATCATTTAATTTTTAAAGATAATACACTATTACAATTAAGAGTTTGGATTCTAGAATTAGGCTACGTGGACTGGACTACCAGCTGTATGACATTGGCCAAGTTCTGTAATGCATACCTAAGTTTCTTTACCTATGAAATAGGAATAATAATCACATCTACCTCATAGATGAGGTGGTTGCTGAAAAGTTAATGAGATAATATATGCAAAGCACTTGACTATGGATTTAGAGTAAGCTCTTAACATTATCTAATATAATCATTGTTATCTATAAAAGCAGCCTACCCAATATATGCACATTAAATACTTATTGAGTAAATATTAATTAAATATTAAATGAATGTTGAGAGATAAATTAATAGGTTGTTTCATGTTACTTGTGGAAATATTATAGCATTGAGAGGTCAGCCACAGATTGTAAATTCCAGCTCTGATACTTATAGCTCTGTGGGTCCTAGTACCATTTTCCTAATATCTCTAAATATTAAAAGCTGTAACTTTAGATAAAGGCTAATAAATACTGTGTCCATTCAGTTCGTCATGCCTTGATAAAGCTTGAACAAACATGGTACATGTGAAGTGAAAAATACCTGCCATATACTATGGTAGAAAGATGCTAATTTATTTTCTTTATTTTGTAACTTATTAAAAGTAAATTCCATTGTCCTTAATGGTTTCCCTCGTAAGTAAGTAGGACACAAATTTTAGGTTCTTGTCAAGACCAATGAAGATCATAATTATGGAAGAGGCAGTAGTGGAAATATGGTGCCTCTCACAAGACACTAATCAGATGACTGCTGTCCTCACCTATCATTCTGCCCCTGACATTGACATGAGAACCCAACGGAAAAGCTACATGCTCCTAGAACTTTCATATAATTGTGTTCTCAGTATCCGTGAGACTTATAAACCAACATCATTTTTGGATTCTAAAGCTCTGTAGGTAAAAGACTTTCAGGATGCCATAAAATGTAACAGGAGAATTGAGAATGAGTAGAATTGACCTTGGTGAATATGACACATGGAAACAACTTAGACATATAGAACATTATGGTGCTTCACAGTCCTATCACCAGTTGAAGACCATCTAACCTGCAGGGCTTATGATTCAACATTCCAAACAATTAGAAAAGAAATATGTTTACTTCTGATTATATTGGATGCTTTCTTATTATGCTAAGTATACTCTAGGGGAATGGTGCATGTAGAGAATTCTCCCTACGGAGGCCAGCAATGTTTGTAGCAGCCACTGAAATATTGGAACACACATAGTCCATGGCATGTCCTGCACATTTACATCTCCAATGTCACATTCCTACAAAACCCTGGCACTTAGTATTTAATGAGTTATTGAAAAATGAATTATTTTCTTCAACTTTTACATGCTATGTTGAAACCTGTTTAGAAAGCAATAACTACATTCTTGTATTCACCATTGATTTTTAAGCACGTATGTATGTATATTTTTAGGCTTGTCTTTTGTAGAATTTTTTGTGGTTTTTCTAGTCCCATGACACTAGCTGCTATTGCCATATACTTGTCTTAATTTATTTACTTAAAACTGCTTTAACTTATATGGAGAAAAGGTATTATTTTAACAAGAAAACACACTTATAAAACAGTGTATTGACTGGAAACACAGTAGATACAGTTGACATTGTTGCAAAGATTTTGACTACATTTTCTTAGCTCCTTAAGATAACCAAATTTTTAGTTTGTACATCCCCCACAAAACACAAACATAACACTCCAGTACTTAGGTATTAATGCTTTTTAAACTTTCTTTCTGATTATAAATATATGATTTTGGCAGAGAATTTAGAAAATTACCAACTTAAAAATTAAAATTGCCCATAACTAATCCTACTATATATTTAAAAATTAAAATTAAAACTAATGTTTTATATATTTCCCTCTAGTTTTTTTTAAATTTATTTTAGGCCAAGTGCAGTGGCTCATGCCTGTAATCCCAGCACTTTGGGAAGCTGAGGTGGGTGAATCACCTGAGGTCAGGAGTTCAAGACCAGACTGACCAACATGGTGAAACTCCATCTCTACTAAAAATACAAAAAATTAGCCAGGCGGCCGCCTGTAATCTCAGCTACTTGGGAGGCTGGGGCAGGAGAATCGCCTGAACCCAAGGGGCGGATGTTGCAGTGAGCCGAGATCACGCCATTGCGTTCCAGCCTGGGCGACAAGAGCGAGACTCCAACTCAAAAAAACAAATTATTTTAACAGAATTAATGGCTTACTGTGCATGTAATTTATCTGTGTGTTTATAAAAATAAATATCTAGATAAATTACCAAAAAAAATCCCCCAATAGTGGTGGGAGTGCACTTCATCATGTTAAATGTAATCATTCTCTAATTCTTTGCAACCACACAATCTATTAATCATCTGCATTGATTTTTAAAACAAATAAGTATGCTCATGGCCACAACTCACATTTTATTCTATAAACTCTTCTTCCTTTTCCAGAACCATTTTCTTCTATTCCCACTAGAGACAGACAGCAAAGTTGCTGTTCTATTGACAAGATTCTAGTTTCGGACCCTGCAATGATTCGCTGGGGGGTGGAATTATTTCCCTTGAAAAGCAACAGGGGAGTGCTAAGATGGTAAAGTAATAATTACTTCCTTCAGCAGCAATAGTTTAGGGAAAAGCTCAAAGACATATGGGCTGAATATTTAGCAGACAGTGATAACAGTGAGGTCACAGATATGACACTGGGGGATGCTAGCAAAGCAGTATTGCAGGGAAAATTGATTGAAATCTTTGCCCAAAAGAAAAGGGAAAGGCAACTACAAATACCAGAGTTAGGGACTAAAATTAGGAGCCTCCAAAAGGAGCATATTAAGAAGGGTAAGGCTAAAACTAATTGATTTAGAAAATGCCAAGGGGAAACTTAATAGGATTCTAAATGAGAGAATGGAGTATCTAATAAAGCTCAATAAGAGCTAGTTTTCCTCCCATGGCAATAAAGCAGATACTATCTTGGCCTGCTAACATAGAGGGAGAACACAATTGAGACTAATTAGGGAAATTAAGGGACAAAAAGGGCCCCACTCTAACCCCAGTGAAATAAGAACGAGCATTGTTCTTTATTATTCTTTCATAGACGTATAGCATTAAAACTCACATGCTATATGAAAGTTTCTGGACTCAATTGATTACAGTAAAATGCAATCTACTTCATTCAAGGCACCATTTGTGACAGGGCTGTGCGTTTATGACCTTTCAATGCCTTCTCTATTAATATAATGTGGAGTTTGGTACACAATGTGAGAAGTAATATGATGATGTAAAAAGGCTACTGGACTAGAAAGCAGAAGACTTTATGCCTACTCTTAACACCACCCGCCACTTGGTAAACGATGTGTCTAAGTTCCATATAAACAGCAAAGCTCCTGACTCTACTCCATTTGAGCTTAAAAAAACCACTATTATCTTATCCTTCCCAAACTATCAAAAGATAGAAAATAAAGCAATACATTTTTCCATCAAAACTGACAATGGAGCCCTCTGTACAAAATAAAAAATTCAAAAAAAAATAAGAAAATAATAATGAAACAACTAAATCCAATCATATAAGATGACTTGCTAATTGTCACATGGAAATAAGTAAGCTAAAATTAGTGGAGTGCTTATTATAATAGATGTTTATTGTTTATAAGAGAAATTCCTTCTTTCCTCAAATGGAAGACATGGAAAACATAACAATACTGAGCAACATAAGGTTCTGCCATTTGTTATCTGTGTAAATTCCAATAACTTTATATATCCTCAATTTTCTCATGTAAAAATGATGATAATTATGTTGACACTGAAGAGTTGCTGAACACTGCTGAAAGATATCACAGACTACACAAATAAATGGAAGAACATTCCACGCTCATGGATTGGAAGAATCAATGTTGTTAAAATGGCCATACTGCCCAAAGGAATGTACAGATGCAACATTATCCCTGTCAAGCTACCAATGTCATTCTTCACAGAACTAGAAAAAATAATTCTAAAATTTATATGAAACCAAAAAAAAAGAGCCAGAATAGCCAAAGCAATTCTAAGCAAAACTAACAAAGCCAGAGGCATCATATTACCTGGCTTCAAACTATACTGTAAGGGTACAGTAAACAAAAAAGCATGGTACTATGTAAAAACAGACACAGACCAATGGAATCAAATAGAGAGCTCAGAAATAAAGCTGCACAACGACAGCCATCTGATCTTCGACGAAGTTGACAAAAATAAGCAAAGGGGAAACAATTTTCTATGCAATAAATGGTACTGGAACAACTGGCTAGCCATATGCAGAAGAATAAAACTGGACCCCTACCTTTTACCATATACAAAAATCTACTCAAGATGGATTAAAGATTTAAGTGCAAGTCCTCAAACTACAAGAATTCCAGAAGACGACCTAGGAAATACCATTCTGGACATTGGCCTTGAGAAAGAATTTATGACTAAGTCCTTAAAATAAATTGCAACATAAAAATTGACAAGTGGGACCTAATTAAACTAAAGAGCTTCTGCACGGAAAAATAAACTATCAACAGAGTAATCAGACAACCTACAGAATGGAAGAGAGTATTGGTAAGCTCTGCATCCAACGAAGGACTAATACCCAGAATCTATAAGAAAGTTAAACAATTAAACAAGTAAAAAACAAATAATGTCATTAAAAAATGGGCAAAAGGCATGAATACACACTTCTTGAAAGAAGATATACAAGTGTCCAACAAACATGAAAAAATGTTGCACATCACTAATCATTAGAGAAATGCAAATCAAAACCACAATGAGATACCATCTCACACCAGTCAGAATGGCTTTGAAAAAGTCAAAAAACAGTAGATACTGGTGAGGCAGTAGAGAAAAAGGAAGCATACAACATTGAAAGGAATGCAAATTAGTTCAGCCTCTGTGGAAAGCAGTTTGAAGATTTCTCAAATAACTTAAAACAGAACTACCATTTGATTCAGTAATCCCATTACTGGGTATATATCCAAAAGAAAATAAATCACTCTACCGAAAAGACACATCCACTTGTATGTTCACTACAGCACTATTCACAATAACAAAGACATGGAATTAACTTAGTTGCCTATTAGTGGTGGATTGGATAAAGAAAATGTGGCACATATACACCATGGAATATACACAGCCATAAAAAAAAGAAAAAAATCACTTTCTTTGCAACCACCAGAATGCAGCTAGAGGCCATTATTTTAAATGAATTACTGCAGAAACATAAAACCAAATATTGCATGTTGTGACTTATAAGTGCAAGCTAAACAATGGGTACTCATTGACATAAAGATGACAACAACAGACATTGGGAACTATTAGAGCAAGGTGAGAAGGAAGGGTAAAAGAGTTGAAAAACTATTGGATATGATGCTCAGTACCTGAGTGATGAGATCCAGTGCATCAAAACCTTACCATCACAAAATATACCCAGGTAATAAACCTGCACATGTACCTCCTGAATCTAAAATAAAAGCTTAAAGCATAAACAAAAAATAAAAAAGGTAACAATGTGCTGGATGATTATAGGAAATATATAGTAATCTTTTATGTTAGAGTAATTGATTTTTCAAAACATTGCTTTCACATTTGAACCTAAATGGCTCTGCGAAGCAGCCAGGTCTAGAGGAAAAATTTTCTTTTAAAGTTTAGAATAAAGGAGATGCAGAATGAAAGAAAGAAAGCAGTGTTTTATATTACAATCTTACCATCACTTAGATTGACATATGTATTTGTATTTGTGTGTGCATGTATACTTCTATGAAATGTGCCTTAACACTTATCAAAGTACATAAACAAGCCCACTTTGAGAGTATAACTAAAATTAATCCAGCAAATATTTGCCCAACAACCAATACAGGCTAGATCCAAAGATTAGTTCTTGAAGGTATTCTAGTAAGGTAGAGATGTGGAAGAACGATGCCTCTAATTAATTAGGAGATGATGTGAGAAGTTTTACAGGACATGTTACTATGGCATAGATGCACCAGCCAAACCTCCAAAGCTGAGGCATCTGCCAGAAAGGTCTTTGAATATCTGAGACCTCCTCCTGCAAACCATAAACCAATCTGTATAAACAATAACTAAACTGAACTTGGCCAATAGAGCATTTGGTCCAAATATACTTTTTTCCTATTTTATAGACTCTGTGATGTTAACATTCTTTCAGGGATGCAGTTGAGCATGAATCTGGGTATACACATCACATCCTTTTCTCCGACTTTTCTTCTCTGTCCCTCACATAGCTGAAGGGTGGGGAGCTCCCTATCCATTTGAACAAGAAGTTAAATCTAATAATACATATAACATAGTTACTAAAATATCAAGCTAGCTTTACATGTGAGAAAACTAGCCAACCAGTTATGTTGTAATATGAGGGGATTGTGAAATATAAACGAACCTTGTTGCTGTTGTTGTTTTTGTTGTTTTTTGAGACGGAATTTTGCTCTGTCACCAGGCTGGAGTGCAGTGGCACAATCTCGGCTCACTGCAACCTCCGCCTCCCAGGTTCAAGCAATTCTCTTGCCTCAGCCTCCCGAGTAGCTGGGATTACAGGCGCCCGCCACCACGCCTGGCTAATTTTTGTATTTTTAGTATAGATGAGGGTTTCACCATGTTGGCCAGGATGGTCTCTACCTCCTGACCTCGTGATCTGCCCGCCTCAGCCTCCCAAAGTGCTGGGATTACAGGCATGAGCCACCACACCCGGCCAACTTCACATTTTTATAAATCATTTTAATTTCATTAAAGGATCCTGCTCTTCCCCAATTTGTTGTGATGTGGTATGGCTGGCCTTTATGCGTTTATCCTGATATCTGTAATGTTATTTACAATATGTGCTATTATTTTATTTAAGTCTGAACTACATTCAAATTGCATACCTTAACTTGATAAATCATTTCTATTTCCACATTACTGGTATATACTTTCTAGGAAAGATGATTTTAACTTATCCTGAATTGGCTGATCTTTAACTTATTTGAAATGTATAGTCTCTACCTAAATTTTCTTAGAAAAAGAAACTCAAAATGTGTATTCCTTGAGAGAACTATTATTTATTGCTATGCATCAAGAATATACTTGCATTTTTTATAAATTCAAATGAAATGCATCACTTTAAGCAATTTGAACACTTTAAGCATTTAATTTTTTCCAGTATATGAAAAACTCTTAGCCTTTAATATATTTAAAAAGTATAATCTTGCTTATTTTAGCTAATGAGAAGGAGACAGACTGTTTACTTTTTCATTCAGTTTGGTAAGGTCAGAGAGTGAAACTGTTTGATACATAATTCATTTACCTGTAAGTTTGATTGTCTTTGCTTAACTTAAAAAATGTATACCCAAATAGGCTTATCTTAATGTTCTACTCAGTTATACATTTTATATCTTATGTTCTCATCCCAATTTTAGATCCTCAAATGGCTAAAACCACAAAATTATTTTGTCAAACAGGTTATTTTAGGGATTATAAAAAGTAATAAAATCAGGATCTCAAATATGAAAGAATCGTTTTCATTTATATGTGTACTCTTTAAAAAGTATAATTTTATATATCTTCAAAAAATAAATCCAGCAAAATTGTTAATGATGAATACTCACCTCAGAATTTAGGAACTTGAATGAAGCCATCAACAGATGTCTGTGTGCAATATTTAATACAATTCAACAAATATTGAATACCTAATATAAGCAAGGCACATTATTATAAAATATCTAAAACCTGCTGAAGTTATAAGTTCTTATTACAATGTGTGATGAAGTTAAGAAAATCCTTCCTTGTCTCATGATTTTTAGTGCTAGCCAGGACATTGAAACGAGGCAATCTAAGTAGATTCTAAGCCATGAAACTGCCCCTTGAACGTCTCTGAGCTCATCTACTACTTTTTTCACCATTAAGCTAAATAGCCTTAATTGATCCACTGATGTTTCGTCTCACAGATCCCATATCCCTTATCTTTAAGTAAGGAGGTTCGCAATCTATCACACTAAGAAAGTAAGAATAAACAAGATGAATATAGAATGCATAGGGATATCCTCTTTTTCGTTTGTGGCCATATCATTAAAATGGGATGGGGAGAATGGGCATTTGGTTTCCTGGGACATTGTGCACTGTGCTAAGCTTTACTGGGGGAAGGACCCTTACCTGTTAGGAAGGTGTTACTTAGGAAGACCAGCAGAAGCTCACAATATATATACACCTTATAGAGCAACGCTAGACTAAAATATAAAAGGATGGTACATTTAGATGTCAGTGTTTTATAGAATGAGAAAGTATGTACAGATACAAGCAGATGAATTATTAGGGCTATAATTCTTAAGAAAGAACACACAGAGAGAGAGAGAGAGAGAGAGAGAGAGAAAATTGAGAACCTAGTAGCTTTCCTCTGGTCAGTTTGAAAGGGCTCCATGAAAAAGGTGAAAGTTTACTTCTTTAAACGATGTGAAGATACTTTTTTTTAGTCTGGGGAAAAAACAGTTGTATATAAAAGCACTACATGGAAAAATAATACTTGAAAACATAAGCCTTAACATTACCTATATGAATAGTAATGTTATACAAAATGTAGAATATTCTGTAAAATGTTGATAATAGAATCATTAGCTTGCATTTTTTTTACTCACCTCAGCATCTGTGCTGAGTACTAAGTAGTGTTGTCTAATACTATTCTAAAAAAAGTTTTAAATTAGCTTTAATTTAAAAAATTAATCTGTTGCTGATATAATGAAAGAAATTAGCAGAAATAATTTAAAATAATATTTTCCATATATTTGTATTCATGTCAGAATCTTTTATAACTGTCTTAGCAAAATCTCAAATACTTGAACATTTTCAATGTAATATTTGTTTTTCAAAGTGGAAGCTGCATTGTATAATACTAATAATTTGTTGTCATGTTTATTTTCTATCTTTCGTGCATTTTTCCTAATTGAATTTTTTCATCCAGTGCTTATATTGGTTTGAAATAAGGAACAAAACCAAGTCAGCGATTATAAGTTTTGGAATTTTTGTCTAGTTAGATTTGTTGCTATATCAAACACATGATTGAAAATGACAAATAAAATACTTTCAACAAAAAGTCACGAAAATATCAGAGAACTCTCATGTTGGCTTTTGTCATATTAACAGACTGAATTAGAGGATTAAAAAAATTAATGACATATAGTATTACATTTTGACCGCAAGAGCTTCTCTTTCTTTAATGTTTTAATGTGGGAAACATAAAATCCAATTTACATCAAACATTTAGATAATAGCATGTATGTTAATACACGATTCTGACAAAGGCGTCTGAATTCTTTCTACAAAAAAGCACAATCATATATCAAAGAACTGTCAACCACTAGGACAGCTCTTTGTTTTAACCTGTGTCGACAAAAGCTCACAAATTCTTTGGGCACAAAAGCTAGTAAAGATCAAAGAACTTACAGGGGAGCTTCCAGTATATAGGAGCAATCTCTGTAGTTATTCTATTTCAATGCCCTTTGAGTACTAGCTACCAGATAGGACATTTTTTGGCAAAATATGCAAGGCGTAAATTATATAGATTAAATTTTTGAGAATAATTTATTTTAATTGGATAAACATCTATGTCTATTTTTCTTCAGTACTATGTAATTTGATTTAAACAGTATTCAACCAACGATAGATTATTTATTCTTTCGTTGACTTAAGAAATATTTGTCCAGCACCTATTTTTAATATTTATTATTTTAAATTTATATATTCATTTTAATAATTATTTTAATAAATATGCAAATTTATTATATATTTTAATAATAAATATATACATTTATTATATATTTTAATAATTATATAAATTTTTTATATATCCTTAAGTATTTTGGGCAAATATTTAATATGTTAATAGGTGCTGGACATGTATTTTATATTTTAATAATAATTTTAAAATATTTGATATTTATTATTTCTCTCACTTTGTCACCCAGGCTGGAGTGCAGTGAAGTGATCATAGCTCACTGCAGCCTCCACCTCCTAGGCTCCAGTGATCTTCCTGCCTCAGCCTCCTGAGTAGCTGGGACTACAGGTTTGTGCCACCATGACTGGCTACTTTTTTTTTTTGGTAGACACTGGGTATGCTATGTTGCCCAAGCTGGTCTTGAACTCCCAGCCTCAAGTGATCCTCCCACCTCAGCCTCCTAAGTAGGAGACTGGGACTACAGGTGTGTGCCGCCAACAAGCCTGGCTAATTTTGAAATACTTGTCCAGCACCTATTATGCATGTCCTGGCCACAGCTCTGGTCTATAGTTTCCAACTTTCAGGCTGAGATGTGAAAACCACTGGGAGTAGAACTTGCTAGGAATGGAGCTTACTACCTCTTTCCATTTTTCACTGGATTCCATCTTTAAATGAAGTGAAGGCTTGAAGATGAAATCAAAGTAAAATGATAAGAGTTTCCAGGTTTCAAGTTGAAAATTACTTTCTCCAAACACCGCATGTTCTCACTCATAGGTGGGAATTGAACAATGAGAACACATGGACACAGGAAGGGGAACATCACACACCGGGGCCTGTTGTGGGGTGGGGGGAGGGGGGAGGGATAGCATTAGGAGATATACCTAATGCTAAATGACGAGTTAATGGGTGCAGCACACCAACATGGCACATGTATACATATGTAACAAACCTGCACGTTGTGCACATGTACCCTAAAACTGAAAGTATAATAATAATAAAATTTTTAAAAAAAGAAAATTACTTTCTCTAAGGAATTTGGTCTCTATTGCTTATTTCTTCACATGGGAGACAGTAAGAATATATGTCTAACAATAGCAGAAGTAGCAAGCAACTTGAAGGAGCGGATATTTTGGCAGGATAATGGGAAGCTCTCTGCCTGAAAGAATTTTAAGGAAAAAGAGAGGCAAACTCAGAAGTGATGAAGAGATATCCTTTGAGTTGGAACATCTTCCCCACCCCACTCCCATCCTTTTCTTCCCTCTGGCTTATCTAAATCAGGGAAAGTTGCTACTTACTATTCATTCACTTAAGTGCCCTGGGCAGAGCCCTGGGCAGAGCCCTGGGAATCACCCTCACCCACCTAACACTACATATTCAAAAAGTCACACCTAGACAATTTATCTCCCTTGAATTCATCTACTTTTCTCTTACCCCTTTCCACCATTTCAGAACGGGGTGTCATCATCTGCTCCCTTGCTCTGACCCCAGCCTCGCCAGCCCTGATCCATCCTCCCTTGCGCTCTCTTAGGTTTGGCCACATGAAACTCTTGGAAATCCACAAACACTTACGTTCTCATCTGAGCCTTCCAGTGTCTAGACAAGCTTTTCGCCACATCACTACATATTGCCAAAGGAGGGAATATCTTGCTAAATCTACCCTGTTGTTCAAATCATCGTTTAGCTGTTACTTCTCATAAATTTTCAAAGCAAAACAAAGTTAATTGTCCCTGCCCCCACGCCCCACGTAGGCTCTTCCTCACCACCAGGCTTGCCTCTGTTGTAGCAGGACTTAAATTAGAATGTTCTTTTTGCGCTCTCTCTCTCTCTCCCTCTCCCTCTCCCCCCCCTCTCTCCCCCTCTCTCCCTCTCCCCCCCTCTCCCTCTCCCCCTCTCCCTCTCCCCCTCTCCCCCCCTCTCCCTCTCCCCCTCTCCCCCTCTCCCCCTCTCCCCCTCTCCCCCTCTCCCCCTCTCCCTCTCTCCCCCTCTCTCCCTCTCCCCCTCTGCCTCTTTCTCCCTCTCCTTCTTTCTCCCCTTTTTCTTTCCCTGCCTCTGTGCCTCTGTCTCCTTCTAAGTTATTTGGTGGAATAACCCTGTCTTGAGGAAGCAAACAATCTTCAAGATGCTGAAACCACATAGTAAGGTAAGGTTTGGTAGAAACTGGTAGGGAAGGAGGGCAATGAGGAAAAGTAAGGAAAATCAGATGAGAAAATAACGGTAGTAATATAGGAGAAAAAAGATGAGGCCGTTGAGTAACCTTGATCGACATAGACCAGAGCATATATGAACCACGTAGAAAAATATTGGTATGACTTGGTAAATCATGTAATTAAAGGTACGACTTGAAGGGCAAGTAATATGTGACTCCAAGTTTCCTTTCTTAGAACATCATGACTATTGAGTCCAGCATAGTGGAAATTTTCAAAAAGCAGGAAGGTTATATATAACTTATAAAATAAACTACAAAATTCTCAAACAAGTACAGTATATTAACAATTAACATTGTTTAATTGTTTAAAAGTGAGGTTGATATATAAAATGGTTTAAATTTGTGGGAATCTGAATGTTTAATTGAGGCTTGAAGACAAATATCCACATTTCTTCCTAATGTACTTTTAAAAGAAAATTCAGTGAACAGGTTTTGATTTCCATTGTAACATGGGAGCATACAGAGAAACTGGAAAAGCAAGCAGGAGTGTATTTGTCACTTAAGGTCCTCTGTTTGTTTCCTGACCCCTTTAAGGCCAGTTTCTATCGTAGTATTTGAATCAGCAAAAAATGTACATGTTTCACTTATCTGGTTTTTGTGACCAAAGAAAAAGCAAGTCCAGCAATCCTGTCATTTGTCTGACAAATCTTGGATAGATTCATCTAGGACCTACCTATAGGTAATGATGGTGTGGTTTACAGTGTCCATTTAAAACAGGAATATTCAAGAAAGCTTCCATCCCCAAGGCAAGCACACTTCTCTGTCAGCTAACAAGGTGACTTTCTTTCATGCTTTGGTTCCTTTTGAAGCCTGTTCCTCACTATGCCCTATCCTCTCTCTACATCTGAATTAAGAAGCAATTGACTGACTTTTAAGTTCTGTCCACACCTCCTAGGGGATTTTCTTTAAACAGAAGGAGATTGCCAGGAACTTAGGCGGTTTTTTTGTTTTGTTTTGTTTTGTTTTAAATAATGAAACAATGTAATGAAAAAGATATGCTTGTTATAAGCACGGAAAGACATGCTTAAAATAAGATTCAAACAATCTCCAAGTAAGTTTTTCTATTTGTTTTTTTTTAGATTCAATGTAATGCTGATCTTACAGGTTTATCCTCTCCCCCAAGAAAAACATACTTATCTTATATTCACATTTTAGATAGCAACCTTTTTTTCCTTAAGATTTGAGTAATGCAATATGTGGTATAATCCCACATTATACTACTTAATATCTAAAACAACATTGGATGCAATACAGTTTGATCTTTAAATTCATGGAGCATGATACTTCTCCTTTAAATATTATTTTCTCAAAGGTTTTTCATTTTGAACTCACTGCCAGAAATAAGCCAATGGCTGTGTCCATGATGACATTTAAATTAAAATAAATTAAATTTAAGTTACTTTAATTTCATACATTCATCAAAACTCTTAAAAGTCTTTAGATCCTTGTCTCTGTAAACATGAGAGCAGAAGATTACCAGAGGCTAAGTAGGGATATTTATAATAATTTAGAGCAAAAATTGATTTACATTTTTGATACTATAATAATCTTGTAAAAGTTACATTTATCAATTGCTTAACTATGGATAGCAGCATGCAAGTTTTGAACAAAAAAAAGAGAGATCTTGATCTTAATGAAAGAATCACACAGAAAATAGAAAATGAGTTCATATTCTGACTGTATGAAGTTACACAAGGAAAAAGAAACTAGGAAGCAAAGTAAAACAGCATTCAGGTATCCATAAGCTACAAATAAAAGGAATAAATTTCTTTTTATTTTGTAGGGATTTATTTGTACTTTGCATCATTGAGAGTAATTCTATGGATCCCCTGCATTCTAACTGGTCATCTGGAACATTTTGGCACTTATGCTTGTCTGCCAAGATTCTAAACTAAATAAGATGTTGAGACCACTACAGACATTTTTCAGAATATTTTGATGTTTTAAAATGTATGGTCAATAATTTCAGGGAAACAATAAGCTTCTCATTCTTTTGAATTGGTCCTCAGGAGTTTAGATTGAAACAAAACTTTGCTTCTGTTACAAATTAGATTTTTTTTTTCAGATGATAACAAATTAGAGCCACATTATAATTTGTAATTCGTACTTCAGACTTGGCATGTATACACATTTATAAGGACATTTTGGAGAAATATTCCAACTGTAACTTTAAAGAATATTCTTAGGTCTGTACTGAGCATTCTACTATGTAAATGGACTGTGCTAATGTGTTTGACTAAGAGTTATGGTTGGAATCATTCTTAAATCCGTTCTACTACTGTGCAAATAGACAGAGCCTTAGGTACCTTTATGCTCCACTAAATATTACTGGTAAAATTCCTTGTGTTATTAACATATCATAAAATAATATTTGCTTTCAGGCCCAATATATTCAGAAAACATAAAAACTGCACTACTTCAGATTTAATTGACCACAGGGTTAGTCCACATTGATAAAATCTGAATTATGGAAGAGTTTAAAAGAAATGCTGGTTGTTCGCTCTAGTGAAGGCCCCTAATAGATTATTAAATGCAATGAATATGACTGATTTGTTAAGAACCTTGCTGCAGTAATGTCCTTGAGTTCATGCCATGGAACTACTTTAAAAGTAAGGTCATTGTAGAATAGATTGTTTTGGTGACTTAGCAATTAACTGCTCTAAATACTCTCTAAGACTAATGTACCTCATTTTCTATCTCTAGTTAATAAAATGACATTAAGTTTCCCACATATTTGACATCTGAAATTTTTCTTTTAAACAATTTTTTATAATCTATTCAGTTTTCCCATGTAGATAAAAATTATTTCAACCTAGAGCTTATAAAATAATCACACATTAAAATTTGTGTTGTCTAGATTTTAATCCATTTTAATGCATTAACCTTGACAAAAGAACATTTCAGACTCCTTTAAAAGCAATAAACTTTTAATATCAACTGATGTTTACCAAGATTCTTGTTCTCAATGAAATTTTATTTTCATTAACATCCAAGTATACTCTTTTAATTCCTTTTGTGTTTTTAAAATATTCATAATGCCATTCATGAATCACTCTACGGCATCATCATACATTAACTTTGTTTTTTAATACAATGTCAGCAAATTTCCTCGTGTGTATTGCTTTATTTGAGCATCAAACCCCCAAACAAAACCAACAATAGAGTCAGCATCTCACTTCACAAATGAAAGTGTGAGTCTCAGAATCTCCCCCAGCTCCTCGGCCAGCTTTGGCTCCGGTTCAGGGCCATCTTCTGATGTAAACGTCAGAACTCATTCTGTGCCATCCAGTTGCTGCTCTTTCTAAAGAAGAGAATACTGAGCATGAAGGATGAGAGGCATCTTTTAACCACCCTCTCCTACCTTAATGCTAAGTCTTAACATTCTGAAAAATCCTTGCTATTGTGGAATTATTGTATCTTTCCTGGTATGATTTACAATGAAACACATCTTTGCTCTGCTAAAGCATTCAAATCACCCACTTCAAATTGGCTGTGCCCCACTCTTTCCGGGTTCAAGCACATAGTCTAAAAAAAAACAGGGCGTGTCAGTCTCCTATATAATATAAACTTCCCAAGAGTGAGTGAGGGACAGTCTCTCTTTCCCTGTTGCCCAAAACAGGTTGGGCAGAAGTTTTGCTTTAGTTTGTGCAGCTCCAATATGGTGTTATTTTAAACAGAATTTATCACTTATACTCCTGTGAGGGAGCAAAGATGTGATAAGATAAAAGAAATGAAGCTTCAAGTTATCTTTCTAATCCTCCTACCTGGGATTACTTTCAAAGAGTGTGTTTGCTCTTATCTCAGGGGAAATTCTCCTTCCTCTGGACTACAACATTCAGGTAAAGTATTTTAGAAAACATGGTATACTGTTTGTGAAGATAGCAAAAATATCTATCTTTTGAGAGTCTCTTACATAGAATACTATATCAAATATATTTATTCTTTTAGCTTATTTCTGGACCCTTACTCCTTTTCCAAAGACAAAGTGTCAATGGAGAACAAATAAATTTTTCTTCTGTATGCTCGAAAGATTGTCTGAGGTGGGCTTTTCATCACAGCTTTCAGATTCTAGTCTAAGCTTTAATTTTGTGTGTGAATAAGTGATTACCAATACAAATGCAGTTCTGCCATAGAACGACCAACAGCTAATCAGTTATTCCATTAAGCGCATTTTTAAGCTTACTTTGCCTTGAAGTAAGAGTATTTTATAGAAAGAAACGAACACACAGGTTATCTGCAAACTATATATCTCAGACAAAAACCTATTTTTCCATGAAAGAAAGTGGTATCCAAAGGATTAAAATTATACATTAGTTTACTAATCTTAAAAGGAGGAAGGTTTAATGCAAATATCACACTATTCTAAATAGCAAGGAAGAAAAAAGGCAACAGTTTTTAAAATGCCAAAAACTTCCTATTTCCTCAACAACATGCAATCAGAGACAGAGTTTCAAGGACAAAAAGCATGTGTGTGTGCGTGCGTTTCAGCTCTAAAAAGAATAAAAGAAACTTCTCACAGCTGAAGCACAGTAGTGTTCTAATCAACAGAAGGACATGTAGGGAGTTGAAGTAGATTTTCATTTCTGAGAACGCACATTTATATTATTTTCAAGAGGTTTTTAATTTAATTTCATGTACATATGTAGAAGCCAGGATTCTTGCAAACTTTTTTTAAGGTTTCAATATATACCAACTTACATCACAATTTCTAGATTTAACTGAAAACCTTAAAGGAATTGAGCGAGAATCAAACATCTAAATAAAGATTTCCCTTAATCTTCCACGTTTTCATAGAAATAGCAAAGAAAAAAGTTGCTTGTTTCTGTTAGAAGCAATTAGTGAGCCATCTCATCTCGTTGAGGGTGAGATTTATTACTTGGCAGTTAAGTGTACCTTTCTTATTCATAATAACAGCCACCTGAAATATCTTTCTCTAGTAACTTAACACATACTTTGATTATAGCCCTGAATTTGACTTACCGCATCACAACCAAACAGAATCGATTCTGTTAAATATAATTTGGAGATATTGATGTGTTTGCTGGTGTTTTGTTTAGATTTCATTTTAGTACATTATTTAGTGCTGATTTCACATTAATAGACATTTCATTTTACCCCTGGTTCTGAGGTTTTAAAAATCATGCTTCAGTTTATATGCAAATATTGAAACAAGAATGTAAAATAGTTCTAAACTCTAAATGTTTTCCCTTATCAAAGTTCCAGAAAAATGCATCACTCAAATTGTATATAGTAAAAAATATATAAAGTTGCTCTTTCTTTTTCAAATTAAGATTAACCAAATTATCTTAGATATGACTGATACAAAAGTGGGGGGAACCAAATAGAAATCATCAATGTATGTGTTCTCTAAAATATGTTACTTTCCATTCAGTAAATGTTAGGTACTTCTTCCTTAGAAGTATATTTCATGCTATGGATAGAAAGGAAAAGAATGAGTTGACCCCAACTCTAGGAAGTTAATAGAACAGCTTCAGTTGATAAGTGAAAGACACACACACACACACACACACACACACACACACAGATGGAGAGAGAGAGAGAGGTTACTAAGAATAAAAGAAACTTTTTCAAAATGAATTGGAAGGTAGGAAGCGCTTGTAAAGGGTAGACTAGAATAGGTTCAACTTGGGCCATATCGGTCAAGAGAGACCTGGAAAATGATTTGGCTATTAACTGATGGATGATGCAGGCAGAAGAGAAGATATAGAAGACCACTTGTTGTCAGTTGGGTTCTCTGGAAGCAGAGGCTTAGATGGGGTTTGGGGCTCAGGATGTTTATTTGGAATGTACACTTAAGATTGGGCAGTGGGAGGAGTCAAACCATGGTAGGAGCCTGACAAAGCCTCAGCCAACCCAGCAAGATGTCAGGCACCTGCATGTCCCATCATAGCATCTTGAATCAGGCCAAAGTGGATCTTCAGACTCTTCCTGGGTTGATCACCAGGAGTGTAAAGGACTTGACCTTGGCCTAGTTGGCCTTCTGCAGCTGAGGCTGTCCCTGAAGTTTTTGAGACCTGGAGACGGTCGCTGATCATATTGACCATGGATAGGGAGCAAGTCCTTACTTGAAGGAAGATATGGGTGGCCCGGCCTCACATCTGCCCTACCAATGCATGAGCAATAGCACACATCAGACATTGGAGGAAAGCATGAGCAAGGTGTACTTAGGGCAGACAGTCGCTAGTGACGAAACCCTGGAGTTGAGGGTCATAGCAGATCACAATCTCAAGAAAACAGAGCACCATGCTGGGAAAGTATTTAAATGCCGGTGTGAGGATTTTGCTCTTCATAAGGGAAGAAGTGTAAATTAAATGAGAATGTGGCAAAGCAGCACTTGGGAAAAATTTTGTATGTGCTTTTGAAGGCTGTGTATCTATTAGGAGAATAGGGAGAGGTGAGGGAAGCAGGATGATAATGCTTGTTAAAAATGACTTCTGCTGCCGAGTGTGGTGGCTCACACCTATAATCCCAGCACTTTGGGAGTCCGAGACGGGCAGATCATTTGAGGTCAGGAGTTTGAGACCAGCCCGGCTAACATGGTGAAACCCTGTCTCTACTAAAAATATAAAAATTAGCCAGCCGTGCTGGTGTGCAACTGTAATCCCAGCTACTTGGGAGGCTAAGGCAGTAGTAGACTTGTTTGAACCCAGGAGGTGGAGGCTTCAGTGAGTCATGATTGAGACACTCCACTCCAGCCTCGGCGACAGAGCAAGACTTCGTCTCAAAAAAAAAGTTCGACCGGGCGGGGTGGCTTACGCCTGTAATCCCAGCACTTTGGGAGGCCGAGGCGGGCGGATCACAAGGTCAGGAGATGGAGAACATTCTGGATAACACGGTGAAACCCCGTCTCTACTAAAGATACAAAAATTAGCCGGGCGTGGTGGCGGGCGCCTGTAGTCCCAGCTACTTGGGAGGCTGAGGCAGGAGAATGGCGTGAACCCGGGAGGTGGAGCTTGCAGTGAGCTGAGATCGCGCTGCTGCACTCCAGCCTGGGCGACAGAGAGAGACTCTGTCAAAAAACAAAAACAAAAACAAACAAAAAAACACTCCTGCACGAAGCTATGAAAGATAGCTACACACCTTAAACTACCAAAGTTAGAGCAAACACACCTTAAACTACCAAAGTATTTCAAGAAAATATGCTGTTTAAACAAGTAATTTTGGGCAAAAGAGACTTTCGACGAAACAGGTTGTTCAAAACTTTTTTTTTTTAAGTTCATGTCTGCCCTGCAACCAGAAGTTGGCACATATTTGACTCATTCCAATCAATCAACTGGCCCCTCATTTACCAAATGTTTACTGAATACCTACTAAGCGAATGAATTTTGTTCCCTGTTATGAGTAGCTCACAGTGTAATGAGGGAGATAAAATGAATAGATAATTTGTAATACAGCATTATCACCACTGGAAATGCGCAGTGAGGGTGGCAATAGTTTCACCTGTAAGTGACTCTCCAGCTAAGGGCTTTGTGTTCTATGATAAAATGATAAAGAAACATTAAAGGAGGTAATAAGACTACATTCATATTTTAGAGAGGTGACCTGTGATAGTTAGGAGTTGGAAAACCAAGTTGGAAAGCTATTGCAAGAGCTCAGATAGTAGAGAAAAGATGCTAATTAAGATTTATTGAGCACCTATAATGTGCCCCGCTGTGTTCTAATTATATATATATATATAAATATATATTTTATATATATATAAAATTTAATCTTCACAATGGTGAAGTTTGAAATGAGTGATATTTTGTTTGGATTTTTCTTATAATTATATCAACTCAATGTTGGCTTCTAACATTGGCAAACTCAGGTGATTAAGAATTGTGGTTGATGTCATCAATAACAGTTTTAAAAAAGCAAAGATAAAATTTGGAAAAAAAATTAAGAGGACCATGGTGAAAGATAAGTATTGTTGCTTAAGAGAAAGAAAATGACGTTAATAGAACAGGAAATATTGTTTAAGAAGCAAAAGTTAATTCTCTTGTGCAAAATTCAACTAATTTATAAAAATCACAAACGACACACCTTCACATACACACACTAAAATATTGAGGGAGAAGTATCAGTAAACATGGAAAGGGGGATATAAAACTAGAGTATGCTTTTAAACTCAATATGCTTGAGCTACAATAAATAGAATGGCAACATATTTACAGAGGAACAAAATTAGCCTAAGGAGAATACTCTTAAAATACAGTGAAACCCACTGAAATAGTCACAGTCAGCATCCAGCTTGTGGGTGTGCATGTGTGTGTATTTAATCTCAGTTACAAGCCTTGGAAGAGAGAAATGAAAAGGAAAGGATAAAAGAAAACACAAAAAATATTAATATTTGTAGAGAATTTAAACATAGTTTGCAACACCCATGAATACCATCACTCTCATCACTGACTTCTTCATTACATTCATCTCTAACATTATAAATATGCAAATTATGTGTGTATATATACACATGCAGTATATATATGTGTATGTGTATATACATATATATACACATATATATACACACACACACACACACACACACACATATACATGCAGTCCCTCTCCCCGACATCATAAGTTCCATGAGGCTGGGTTTTGCCATGTTCAAAACTGTGTCAATAATTGTGTCTTGGCACATGCTAGATGTTAGCATTCGTTGAATGCTAAATGAATGAGATGTATATATTATTTCTTTTTATTTTATAATTAAGAAATAACATAGTATTTCTTAAATTTTAAGAAAAACTGAATAAACTTACATTCACTTGCTCAAGATTGCCAAAGTGTGGAGCCAAATTTTGAACCCAAGTTCAATTGGTCTAATGACCATATCTTTTGCTGTATAAGCACTGCCTTTTGAGGTGTTGAAGAACGATCTCCCATTAGACTTTTCTTTAATTTACCTGATTTGATTTTGTGTGGTATATAAAACATGAAGAAGGATGATGGTGAATTATATAGGCAAGGTGGCGAGGCCCACCTTTAGTCCTAGCCACTTGGAAGGCTGAGGCAGGATGATCACTTGAGCCCAGGAGATTGTAGTGAGCTATGATCATGCCACTGCACTCCAGCTTGGGAAACACAGCTAGACCCTGTCTCTATAACAAATAATAATAATAAATAAAATTTTTAAAATGAAAAGGAGGTATGATGGTGTATTTCTTAGTCCATTTGTGACTGCTATAACAAAATACCATAAACTGTGTGGCTTATAAATAAGCATAAATTTATTTCTCACAGTTCTGGACCTGGGAAATCCAAGTTTAGTATCCAGTAGAGGACCCACTTCCCGGTTCACAGACAGTGCCTTTTAGCTGTGTCCTCAGTAGAAGGGGTGATAGAGCTTCTTGGGGCTCTTTTATGAAAGCAGTAATCTCATTTAGGAGGGCCTCTAAAGACCTAATCACCCTCCCAAATGCGCCACCTCTTAACACAATCACCTTGAGAGTTAGGATTTCAACACATGAAATCTGGGGGGTTCCAGGGAGGGGACAAACATTGAGACTGTAGCAGATTACCACTGAAACATCTTTAAAGATTAAGTTCATGGTTCACAGCAGCTTTATAAAAGAAAAACGGATTCTTGAAAACTCATTGACAATATGCATCTTTTCACTTTGTGACAAATGATGATGTAAATAATATTCTATTTTAAAGTTGTAATGTAATATGTCTATCTGCACCAAACATTTTGTTATACTTTAATGGTTGTAGAAAACAATCAGTGAATTTTGAATTCGCATGAAGACAATCTTATGTGTTATCACTTTCATGATAAAACATAATCAAGTGGTAAGAAGCAGAGATCTGAGGAATTTTTTGTGGTCTTTGTTTTTAACATGCTGGGCAAATCGGTTCATTAATTATCTCTTTTTCATGAGTAACACCAAAGTAAAAGCACTTAGCTGGCTCCTCTTGGATGTTAGAGAGTGAACACAACTCCTGTGGACTTAACGCAGGCTGATGAATCCATTAAGTTATGAGCTCTTTTGCTAATCACAAAAAGGGATGCCCAGATGTGTCTATATATGATCATCTTATTTTTGCCAGACTCCTGATTGGTAGTAATTACTTGAGCAGAATGAATGCTGAGATCACTGTTGTGTATATTAAGACAGGAATCAATACAATGAATCGTAGTTAATGTATTTTGCACATAAGACGTGAACTGAGCTTCTCACACCTTTCTTTTTATATTTACTTATATTTGTCACTGAAATTTTGGGGATCATTCTAATTTAGTGATCGTATAAATGTTTATAATTTTCATAATTTAAAAAATCAATTTCACAGGTGTTAATGTGGCTGCTGTTTTATTCAAATGAAGCAGAAGAGGTAAAACCGCGTGGTGAATGTATACTCTTAAAACATTTCTTGTATACTTCCCATTGCTCTAATAAAACAAAAGTTGTATTCTCATTTGTTATCTATGTCTAACGTCTCACAAATACTTTTTTTTTTTTTTTTTTGAGACGGAGTCTCGCTCTGTCACCCAGGCTGGAGTGCAGTGGCGCAGTCTCGGCTCACTGCAACCTCTCCCTCAAGCTATTCTCCTGCCTCAGTCTCCCGAGTAGGTGGGACTACAGGCATGTGCTACCACGCCTGGCTAAGTTTTTGTATTTTTAGTAGTGATGGGTTTTCACCATGTTAGCTAGGATGGTCTTGATCTCCTGACCTCGTGATCTGCCAACCTCGGCCTCCCAAAGTGCTGGGATTACAGGCGTGAACCACCGCACCCGGCCCTCACAAATACTTTTATACAGCCACTAAAGGATACTTTCGTCCTTGAGTTCGTATTACGCAGCTGTCTTTCTACAGATTAGCTTTTATTGTTACCCATTAATTCTGGAAGAGTCGTTCTGCCCTTTCTGGTGGTTTAGTTTCTCTCTGTCTCTAAAAGCACCCTGGTCACACAGGCTCATGCGTGTGCATATGCAGAGCATAACTGCCATGTTTTCTCTTTCCTCTCCTCCTCCTCCACTTGCTTCTCTTTCTCCCTTGCTCGTTATTAGTTGTTGATTGCACCTAGTATCTCTCCCTGGGATATTTTGCTAACGTATGAAGTGGTGTTGGTATGTGCAGTGCTTGGCCCTGTAACTGGTTAACATTAACAACCTGAGCTTTGTTGTATTTGTAAACGTGTCTGTTACCTATCTACATTTCTAAAGGTATTACAAAATACTTGCTGAATTTTGATATCTTTTTTTAATATTCTAATATAATTTATATTTAACTAAGAAATTATTTGTTTTTTGATGGCACTTGCATGTTGAATCCAGTGTTGCTAATTGTAATGCTTATTACATTCCTTACCTAATTTCTGCTTACATTTTCCGAAAGTGACACCTGCCTTCTCCCTCCCTCCCGTGTTTCAGAATATTTAAATCCCAGTGAGTCTTTTTGTTGTTGTTGTTGTTTTATTTTAACCTGATGCATAATTGGTGATAGTGTTCTGCCGTTTGAAATTTCACAAAAAGTTTGCACAATGTGCATTTCTTCAAAGCCACTTGCAAGTACTCCACTTCATTGAGATCAAGATTTTTCATCTTTTAAAAGCAGATACTGTAATAAATATTGCCTATCTCAAAGGGTCGTTATGAGAATTTAATAAAGTCATATGTGGAAAATACCTAATAAAGTGCCTAGCCTGTCGCTAACATTAGTTTTTACTATTTTTCTGTATGATTGTTAGGCTCTATAATTTTTCAAATACGTAAGTAATTTTCAACAAAAAGTCACAGTCTAACACTTAAGGCCATTGGCATTTGTCAAAATTCAGATCTTTCTGTTTGATTGAAAGAGTGAATAGTAATATATTTTTTCCTGGAATATTTTTGAGTAATGTTAAATATGTGAGTCATTATTACAAGAAACTATGATGCTAAACGTTTGTATTTTCAATGCCTTACCAACCTCTTTCCTCATGTCAAAAAAAATGATAACCTCTGAAATTGGTAGTTTTATCTGGTCTAATTAATTCCTTCTGTTAAACCATAGTAATTATTAGAAAGAGTAATTCAGTGGTAGAGGGAACAGAAAGAAAAGATGACTCTGTATTTCTGATTTACCTAAGAAACAGAAATAAAAGTGTTGGCGGGGGAAACACACCATAGTAAGTTTAACTTTCTGTTGAGCCCTAAAACAGCTCAGTCAGTGTAGATCAGGTACAATAGCACCTCTTTTATCCCCATCTCTCTTTTTTTTTTCCCCAAAAGCAACAAAAATGTATGCTTAGCTCCAGGGGAGAACTGCTTTCCTCAAGCTGGAATCCTGTACAACTGTCATCTCCAATACACTTCTACACCTATTTTACAAAGAAACTTCTTGCATTTCTTGGCTTTGTGAATGGTTAGTTTCAAAGTTCCTTTTAAAACAGCTTTACAAGACCTTTAACTCTGTGTAAGCCCACAGAGAGTTTCCTTCTCCAAGTTTACAAAAGCTGATCCCTGAGCTATGGGATAAGAAATAAGTCACCGTTATCTTTGTGTGTGTGTGTGTGTGTGTGTGTGTGTGTGTGTGTTACTTTGAACCTATTAAATTGGTACTAAAGGACTAAAGGTCAGATGCGAAAGCATTGGAAAAAAATCAAAAATTTTCTTTGCATTTTGAGTATTAGTTATTTCCCTGTGATAACTTATCTCATAGTGATTTTATTACATTAAGTCGTTGTGTTTTATTTATTGTATTTGTTGGAATTCTAAAAGTGGCAGAAATTTTACATAGTAATTCCCAATTCAGTGCATGTTTTCATTAAAATAACCACTTAAAAATGACATGTATTACCTGCCCCCTGTTTTAAGACTGAAATCAGTAACAGGGTAATAATTTCAGTGAATGTTCTGGATTAGATTGGTTCTGTACTGGATTACATGGATACATGATCCTAGGATCCATGAATATGTAAGATACA
This sequence comes from Pan troglodytes, assembly GCF_028858775.2. Lineage (NCBI taxonomy): Eukaryota > Metazoa > Chordata > Mammalia > Primates > Hominidae > Pan > Pan troglodytes. The sequence goes on from NC_072401.2 coordinate 182,747,753, forward strand.
ATAGTGATAGGGACAGGAGGCAGGGAAATTCTAGGCCCTACACTCCAGCCTGGAACCGCAGCCCAAAGTGAGAACATACATTCCTGTTTTCCCACTTGAATGTTGCCTTTTCCAAAACGACCCATGGTCCAGCCCATCCCGCATCCTGTGCCCATAAAAACCCCAGGCTCTGCTGGCAGAGAGAGGAGAAGAGGAGAAGAAGATGGATGTCAGAGACTATGGTTGGATGTTGGAGAGAAGTAGCTTGCCTTCAGAGGGACAGCTTGACAGCGTGACTTCGGATAAGAGTCTGGCTGGAAACCGCTAAACTTCAGGGGAAGATCACCTTCCCACTCCATCTCCTTTCCAGCTCCCCTTCCTGCTGAGAGCCACTTCCATCAGCAATAAAATCCTCTGCATTCACCACCCTTCAATTTATTTGTGCAACCTGATTTTTCCTGGACACCGAACGAGAGCTCGAGTACCACGGGTGTGGATGCAAAAGGCTCTACACTGACCCTCTGCCCTTGCTGGCAGAAAGTAGCCACCTCACACAAAAAGGCAGAGGGCCCACTGAGCTGTTAACACTTTAGCTGTCCATGGACATGGCAGAGCTAAAAGAGCATTGTAACGTGCATTCTGGGACTTCAGGGGTCATGGGCACCCCCTGGATGCTGCCACGAGGCCACTATGGAGTTCGTTTCTGCCAGCACCCAAAAGCGCTCTCCCTGGCTCCTGCACCTGCTCACCTGCATACTCCCTGCTGCCAGGGGTTGAGCACAGAGGGCTCAAGTGAATGGAGTTTGCCCCTGCCAGTGCCAAAGCAGCTGGCTAGCTCCAGCACTCGCATTCCAGTTCCCGCCCACGAAGGAGCCAAGGGAAATTTCCTGTTTCAGTAGATATGTAATATCCATGAATATGTAATAAGTAATAGATTAATTTATAGATGAATATTGCCACACTGTTAAGTGCAAAAATAAATACAGCAATTGTGGGAGAAAAAGTCAGCTTAGATTTGAGACACCTAATCCTATGTCTGTGCGACCACTTCCCCTAAAAATTTTATGCCTGAAACCACCAAGAATCACCTTGCTCCTTATATAAGCTGCCGACAGTTTTTCTGTCTAGCTTTATTCATTTAGCCACAATAACCTTCACTCCGCTTCAAGGCTGCCCTGAGGCGCCCTATATCCAGCTCATGTCAGGATGTCTTGATGAAGCTTCTAAGCATGAAGTCTTGCAGCCTCCTGGAAGCTCTGCAAAGACAGCCGCAGGTGATTAGATGAAACGGACAGCAATACCTATAGTAAGTGCTTGAATTCCATGCCTACTCCAAAATATGTGCCCTAGGCAAGAACCCAATTTACTCCCCCTGGGGCCAACTTTGAACAATCCCTTTCCTCTGTGTTTGGGTAGAAATGTTGGCACCACAGAATCTGCGGTAATGTCGCATCTTTTAGAAGATAATTTGCGCTCATTAAACACGATTATAATTTGTAACTACTGTAAATCAGTCAAATTTCTCCCTTAAATAAAATCATCACATTATGTTCAGGCCGAATGCAAAGTTTCAGTTGCCCACATTTTAATGAGTGGTGAGTTACGTGAAGGAGAGTAAAGATTTTGTGTAGACGTAATTCTTTATTTTTAACTAGCATAGTTATGTTGGAAATATGTAAGCACCGAGGTTTCAGAACTATCTGCAACTCAAGATGCGATATAAAATGTATTCTATTTAATGAGCTCTGCATTCCATTGACTGTTGAACTATACATCAATTGCATGCCACTTCCTTTCAACATTCAAACTGTTTAGCTCACACTAATAGGTACATTAAAAAGAATCTTGCTACAAATATGAACGCAGACATCATAACTATATGCATTTCTGCCTAGGCTCACACTTTTTTAAAAGCTCCTAAGAGAAATCTTCACAAAGATAAACTGTAACCCTTTTTGTGCAGTGTTTGCTAATGGAGAAAGATATGATGTGCATTTTTTCTGTACACAGCTGAACTAGTGTACAATGATATCAACTAGAAAAAATGAGAGAGTTGGAATAATCACTGTATCATTATGGACATAGGCAATTGATGAATTGTTTAGCTCTCTTTATGTCTTTGAGTACTTTTGGTGAAAAAGTGTGAAAATAACACTATTTAAAATTGTAAATTGAATCACGATGCTATCATAGTACTTTGAAAACAATGATGGATGTTTTTAAATGGAAAGTGGGCTAAATGAGTCCTGAAATATTACAAAGGTAATCTATACTCATAAGTAAACAGTTAATAATCTCAAAAGAGAGATTTAGAAGGAACATTATTCATTCGCTAGTGTTTCAAATGGCCTTTGACTAGTGACCTATTAAGAAAGAGAAAATTATCTGAACTCCAGAATAAAATTCACGTAAATGCTGTCTGCTAAAAAAGAAAAAAAAAATGAAAGAAAATTATTCGTTAAAAAGACACTTAAGAAAAAAAGCTTACTGCTTGTGTTTCTAACGGAGAATGTGAAAATAGTCTTGCTTTTACGTTGTTTTTAACATGTTTGTGAAAATACAACTTTGTAAATCAGCTTAAATAGTAGGTTTAATAATGAGCATCTTTAAGAAGTCAGTATGAATTCTATGTTATTATCTTCTTGGTTGTGGATCTTTAGGAAAAAATATTGAGGTGAATGTTAATACTCACAGCTAGTCACAGAAGAAAATATTTTATTCTTGCTTTGTTTCTCTCTCTCTCTCTCTCTCTCTCTCTCTCTCACACACACACACACACACACACCCATACATATATAGTTTCTCTTTATTGGAGAGCTTATTGGTTTAGATAAAAATTTCACACAAATAACAAAATATGATTTTAAAGATTGTTAGTGGCATGAAACTATTTAATTTCTTTGCCATAAAATCATAAAAGCACCTCCATAATGGGAGTAAAATATAGGAATGAAATCAAACTCTGTATGCTTACTAAAGCGTTGATTTTTTTCTTCTATATGATTGCACTTCAGTGTTGTATGCTGTGGAATACTGTATTTTGGACTTTGGACGTTTTTGGTAGAGAGTCGAATATTTTCTATAGACATTGTATTTTGAAATTTGTGGAAATATGACAGTGTGGAAAAATAACATATCAGAAAAATGTAAGTGTTTATAAATCTGCCAGTAACACATACTTTAAATGAGTTTATTCTGCAAATGGTAGAATTTGAGTTCTCCTAGAATTTAAAATAAGTACAGATTTAGTCATTAACATTAAATTCCCTGGTAACCATATATATAAATACAGTCATAGTGTTATTTTCTTAAAACATGGAGAGTGGTTACGCAAATACCTCATGAAACATATAGGCTAACCATTTCCCTTCATTTTGCATAAATTGGCCATGGAATTTTGCTATATAAATGTAACCTTCAATGTAATTTGATACCCTTTCAAATGGTTTCTGCAGTCAAAAAAAAATCTTGAATTATATCATGTATGTTACTAATATTGGCTTCTCTGCAAGGTTGAGTAAACAGAAAATAAAATGAAAACATCTGCAGAAAGTGATCCCAGTATGAACTACTGCCATAGCATTTCATTCCAATCAGAATCACTGTTTACTTTCAATATTAAGACCAGCAGTAGGTAAGACCACTGGCTGAAAATTAAAAGCTAATCTATGGAAAATTGTGGCCAAGGGATGTGTAGTCTACATTTGAACATTTGTTAAATAAATAATGAAACATAAGAAAGAGGCCAAACCCTTTCAGAAATCCCTGGATTTTATTTATACCCTGATGCCCACATCAGCAGGCTGCAATTCTCACAGTGGGGCCATTTTGACCGTCTGGGGCCTGGAGTGAGCCACAGCTCATCAGACAGTGTCCTTCTCATTTGCTTAGTCAATTGTTTTTAAAGAGCTTTGAGATTTCTTTTGCAGGAAAGTTGATTTTTTTTGGAACATACTACTCATTTTGGTTTTTTGAACGTCTTCTTTCCAATAAAACTGCTATAAAACCTCTTCCAATTCACACTGCAATTTGATGAATTACCTTCTCAGGATTTCGTTATAAATGTGTTTTAAAGTGCTACTGCAGAGAATGAGGTGTTTGGAAATAACAAATTGTTACAGGGCAAATGAAAAGCTGTACATTGAAATGCTTTGAGTTCTGAGTATACCAATAAGCAGTTCATTTAATTCCTTAGAGCATCTGTGTACTACATTATTATTATTAGGCAGGGTTATTTTATTAATATAAAATAGAATGCATCTGTGCTGGAGAAGAATCCCACATCAGGTGTATGACAGGCCTGACCTATGAGCAAACCACAGAATGCAGTGGAGTCTGGTTTGTGATTAAGGGCAATGATACATGACACCTTCTAGCCATGCAGTGAAGTGAGGTGACCTTACTGAGCTATGTAACTTCATGATTTTGTAATCATTTCTTTTAAGGGTTTAAAAGTTCATTTTATATTGCAAATACACTCAAGAATAAATGTACAGCAAATCTGTGTGAGATAAGTTTATTCTCCATCTTAAAACCAGACTTGTCAAGGTTCCTAATTCCTCCCCACCCAATTTATTGGCTATTCCTTGTATACTCATTTTAATGAAATCTGAAGTATTAGAATTATACAATCGCTCATCTGCAGGACATGTGAGGGTTTAACCTGACCAAAGAGAACAAGTCTGTTATCCCATAACAAAGATATTGGAGACTTTAAGACTGATTGTTTACTGTTTTCAGCATTATTACCATCAATTTTTTTTTATTTTAGTAAAACAGCATTTCATCTCAACCTAAAAGGTTTCTAAACGTTTACCATTTTGTGATGGTGTTTTAATATTTTTGGAGTTCCAGCCAATTATTAAAATCAGATTGGCTGTATAAAATGAAACAAGGAATTCAACATCAGTTTTAATTTGACTGACTTATTGATAGGGTCAGCGACTGCAAACCCTGACTTACCTGTGTCACAGTTAAACCACTTGTTTCACAGATCTGCACAGAACATACTTCATCCCTGAAACCAGAACGTGTGGTGCAGTACATGCATCTCTCACCTGGCTTCCCTTAAGTAAGGTGACGGTGGTAGCAATATCTAGTGGAATGACATGTTCCTTAGGATTTGGAGTAACATGAATACAATGGGTGCAAAGGAGTCAGTGTCTAGCCCTTTCCCCTACTTTTGATTTAGAAGAGATATAAAACCAGGGCCCAGGGTAGGGTAGGCCTTCTCAAATTCTTGCTGAACCAATAAAGCAATGAATTTACTAATGCTTTATTTCTGAAAAGGGCTTCGGAATAATTCATATTAGGTAAAATTTTACTTAATTTATTAGAGTTTAAGAAGCAGAAGTACATTAATAATTATTGCTATATTTTTTTTTCTTTTCTAAAAATGGGTAAAGATACTAAAGATTAGACAAGTTCAGTGATCTGTCCAAGATTACAGGGCCAGAGAAAGTATAAACTAAAATGCAGGATCCTCTACTCACAGTTCAAAGTACTTTCCTTTCCACTACATCCTTTTTTTTTTTTTGAGATGGAGTCTCGCTCTGTCGCCCAGTCTGGAGTGCAGTGGGGTGTGATCTCGGCTCACTGCAACCTCCACTTCCCGCGTTCAAGTGATTCTCATGCCACAGCCTCCCAAGTAGCTAGAATTACAGGCACCCGCCACCATTCCTAGCTAATTTTGTATTTTTTAGTAGAGATGGGGTTTCACCATGTTTGCCAGGCTGGTCTCAAACTCTTGACCTCAAGTGATCGGCCTGCGTTGGCCTCTAAGTTCAAAATTATTTTAATCTTGATGATTATTGTGAAAAAGACAGAAGTTAAAATGTCCAGTCTTGGAATTACTGAAGATTAACAATAATTTTAAACAAATATATGTGTTTTATATATATATATATAATATTTTATATATATATAATGTTTTATATATAATATATATAATTTATATATAATATATATAATTTATATATATAATATATAAATTATATATATTATATATATAATGTTTTATATATAATATTTTATATATTATATATAATATAATGTTTTATATATAATATATAATATAATGTTTTATATATAATATATAATATAATGTTTTATATATAATATATAATATAATGTTTTATATATAATATATAATATAATGTTTTATATATAATATATAATGTTTTATATATAATATATAATATATAATGTTTTATATATTATATATAATATATAATGTTTTATATATTATATATAATATATAATGTTTTATATATTATATATAATATATAATGTTTTATATAATATATAATATATAATGTTTTATATATATAATATATAATGTTTTATATATATATATAAAAAACAGTCTATCTGGTATACATTGATTCATTCATTCATTTGATAACAACTTGTTGAAAAGGCTGATAGACAGTAAGAAACTCAAGAAATACAGACCTGTACTCACTGTGAAAGACACTAGAATCATGGTTAGAAGGATAAGTCACAGGAAAGATGATGATAAATAAATGAAGATATTCAGTATTATTTTGATTACTAGAAGACGTAAATGTCTATTTACTTTTATTATGACCCATTGTCTTTACCAAATGGCTTTTATTATAAAGAGCCCGTGTAAAACATAGATATATTGGAAAGTAAATTACAAAAAGTACCAGCAGAATAAAATGTTAGGTAGAAAATTACCAAACTCCATCGTTTTCAGTTGTGATATAGACCTAGCTGATCTCTGGTTCTACGCATTTTCCAAGTGAACACCGAATATGTCTCTCCAGTTGGAAAGAGGAAACTTAGTTTGAGTTTGATTCAGACATTTCTCAGTTTCTGTTGTGACTTTTCCTGTTTTAGCAGAATTATATATTTTTTATTTTATCTCCAGCGGGTTAGTGAGGTTTATTAAGTGGGAGAGCTCCATCAGTAAGTTATACTGCATTTTATTTATTCTTTTATGGTTATTCAAATAATTCAGGATGACATAATTTAAAGACAAAAAACTCATAAACATTGCATGCCTATATGTCTGTTGCACAAATTACTGCAACATATATAAAAAAAACTCTTTTAGCACCAAGAAACGCAATATTCGTCTATTGTTATTCTTTTCAACTAGCTATTTAAGGTAACTTTCAGATACCTATAAATATATACAATTATTTTTAAGCACAATATTATAAAATGCATTATACTAGTATATACATATATATATTGTCTCTTTCCCTCTGTCTCTATATATAGAGAAAATATATAAATATAAATATATAAAATATATAAACATATAAATATATGTATATTTATATGTTTATATATCCCCACCATAATTGGCTGGGCATGGTGGATATATACACAGAATAGATAGATATAGATATATGTGTGTGTGTATACATATATACATATATAGAGAGATCCTAAGTACAGAGAGATAGAATATATATAGTCTAGTATTTTGGTGTACATCGGTTCATTCATTCATTTGAATAATGACTTGTTGAAAAGACTGATAGTAAGGAGCCAGGAAATACAGACCTGTACTCATGGTGACAGACAGTAGAATCATAGTTAGAAGGACAAGTCACTGGAGAGATGATGAAAAATAAATGAATATATTCCTGTGTATCTAGCTATATCACATATAATAACAGAATATAATATATAACCTATATAATACATAAATAATATATAACCTATATAATAACTGAAAAAGATGGAGTTTGGTAATTTTCTGACATTTTTCATAATATGTATTTTTATATATAACATTTTATATATAACCTATATAATACTGAAAATGATAGAGTTTGGTAATTTTCTATCTAATATTTTATTCTGCTGGTACTTTTTGTAATTTACTTTCCAAGAAATCTGTGCTTTACATGGGCTCTTTATAATAAAAGTTATTTGGTAAAGATAATGGGTCATAATAAAAGTAAATAAACATTGACTTCTTCTAGCACAGGGCTTTCCCTAACAGTGATTGCATTTTAAATTTCTGCAGTTAGGGTAGCACAAGGCCTTTATACAAATGTATTTTATTTTTAAGGGTTTGTTTTTGAAAGAATGACTCACTCAGCCTTGAAACTGGGTGGTCCATCAGACCTCATTCCAGCTAGCACAGGGCTTTCCCTAACAGGGACCTGTTTCAGGACATAGATATTTGTTTGCTTGTGACAGCTGTCTTTGGGGTTTTCTAAATACAGAGAGAGAGAGATCTTTGGTTTCTCTCTCTCTCTTTCTACCTATGTATAGATAGATAGGTGTGTGTGTGTGTGTATATATATATGTATTCAATTGTATATATATACACAATTGAAATATATTAGTGACTCTATATATAGATACAGATATGTATAGATATAGATATGTATATACATATGTGTATATAGAGAGAGAGAGAGAGTCACTATGTTGCCCAGGCTGATCTCGAACTCCTGGCCTTAAGCAATTCTCCCACTTCAGTGTCCCAAAATGTTGAGATAACAAGTGTGAGCCACTGCTCCCAGGCTAGAATATTTTTTATCTTCAAATAAAAAGCAACATATAAGCTCTCTAGTTGAACAAAAGTAGCTGAAAATAGAATATAAGTTTATTATTATGGAACATTGTCTTTTGTAAGTTTTATTGCATTCTGTGCTGAAAGATTCTGTTTCTGAAACAGTTTTTACCTTATGTAGCCTTATATAAGAGCAATACTGGTATGAAACAAAAAGCCTAAATAGGTTTTTTAAACTTTAACTATAGATTAAGGAACATATTGGCCAGTCAAAATACCTAGCGAGGGGCCAATTGTAAATGATGCAGTGACGTATACACAATGTACACCAGCTCACAACGCTTTTCTCCATTCATGGACCTTTCATAAGCCACAGCTGCACCAAGGCCGAGGCTTATAGATCTAAAGGAGCAACTTACTTTTGTATTCCAGTTTCCATCTTATTATAATATGACTATAAACCGAGTCACTGGCAATCACACAAAGCCTTGTTTACAGAGTATCTGTACCTCAATAGTATTACTACATACAGGCCCTCTCCACAAACATTAAGAATGGTATGGAAATGAAATATTACTATGTAATATTTTTGTTTTGCATTTCCAGATTATTTTGATCATTCTATGGAGACAGAAAATGTAAAACACTGAGAGAAGAATAGTTCCCTAAAAGAACTTTTCAAAAAAATAAATTTGAATGTGCATATATAAATATAGATGTAGGTAGGTCAAATGAAATTAGCTACTTAGTGAAATGAATTTTTTATTGTTTGCTCTAGCAAACATCCAGAAATGGCCAACAACTAAGCAGCCAGAGATTTTTTTGTTGAGCACCCAAATTTATCTATTTCATTTTAATTTACCGTACACAATAAAGTAATTAAGGCAATCACTGTTTTATTGTCTGCCTATTTCAAGGATTTAAGGGAAGTTAAATGAGGCACAATGGCCCACCTGCTAAAACATCTTGAACTTACATTGCATTTCAGAGCATTTGTTCCAAAGCCCTGGCGTGCTTGGCTTAGATATTAAACACCCCATGTGTTGTATGTCTTAGTATCTGAAGATAACTTCCAATAAATTCAAAGTATAAAACAATCCGGTTTGGTATAAAAGTAATAACATCCTTTACTATGAAGCATGCAGGCTCTCTCTAAATACCTATGGTTCATGCACATTTTACCCACTATTTCAAAAACAGTCAATGAAAATCTGGCCAGATATCAGTATTTAATTTTCCCCATGCTAAGTTTCAGACTCCATGTTGAGGTTCAGCTGCTGAGAACTGGAAACGAATATGAGATTTTTTTATTGTCTTGTTCTGGAGAATGGAGACCACAGGATTCTATGACGTGAGCTTGTTGAACCCTCATCTCACTAAAGGTGCACAGCTCTCCCTCATGACTAAAACGCACTGTCTGTTGTGAATGGCTTTGTTTTAGCCTCAGTTTTAATAGAGCCAGAGGCAAATGTAACAGTATTTTAAGGTACGTTTGCCTGGTAACTGCTGTAAATGTTTTAGAGGTATTTATAAGACAACATTTTTTGTATGCAAATTTTTATACAATCCACATGGTAAATAAGTGCATTTCCACATGAAGTCTATGATAACACAGCATTTTGATGTTCTCTATGAACATCAAAGAATGTCATAGTTCACCATTGATAGGAGTGTATGTTTTTAATTTTCTTGTCTAGCCAACTATTTGCTTTCTGCGGTGTTAACTATTTTTTTCCTTAACTTTTTTATTCAGTTGTGATGCTTTAATTCTTCCCCAAAGAGTTTGAGTATTTTATGAACCTTCACATTTTGACCTGTAAATCATCAATCTTACAAGCTTTAATTTGGAAAAAAAATTACAAAGAGCTGAAAACTGACTTTCTGAACCAAAATTGCTTTCTTAACATATATTTTTAAAGAGGGAAATTACTATGACAGGTTGATTGCAATTTAAAACATCATCTTCTGTGGATTACAAGTATTTTAAGGTTCATAATTTCCATAATTATTTTTTCTGCCTATAAAAATGCTTCAAATTTAATTGAAAATAACATCTGTATTAATTTCTACCATTTAGGATGAAAGTTGATTGTTTCTAGAGTTTGTAATTCTCTGAAGTGTTGCATATCAAACTGTGTTCTCTACAGAATTTAAATCATAAAATAAAATGTGCATATTTTCCCCTGCAGGAATTCTATTTGAATCAAGCCCATCTTTAACTCTTGTCAGAATGCACCATTAATAATTTATTAACATTTATTGTAGTTTATAACATACACCTTAATACACCTTAAGCTATTTTAAATACATATAAATTACAATTTGAATATTAGTTTATACAGCTTCTTCAGTGCTTCATTCATCTGTTACAAATTTAAATAATCTCCTCATTGTACTGGGCATTTGGGGATACTACTTGCAGGAACAGGGTTTAAGTAGGAGAAACTGAAGTCAAACTGTTAAGTGCCTGATTGCAGTAGGATGTGCCACTCTGTGATTTTGTGTCTCTTCCTTTGCTTTAATTAAAAAATATCATTCTTTAAAATATTTTGGGGCTGCTAGAATGAGTATGTGGGAGTCAATTTTTGAGTGATTACAGTTTAAAATCCAGAGATAGTATAAAATGTAATACATTCATTACAAACAGTATTAACAATAGCTTTTGCAAGAAAAGGATCTCAGAGTAAAAGTTAATTTCAAATGGTTCAAGTGTTTTCATTCTACAAAATTGGGAAATGGAAGTGTGTATTAAATAATTAACTGGGAAATGAAAATGTGTATTAAATTTATGACATTGTCTTCTCCTAAAATGGTAAATGATTAGCTATAGAAAGAATGCAAATAAGACTTCCTTTCTCTTTTGATGTGGTACTCCAAGATATCAGAGCACCATCCAAACAGGGGAATACTAAGTTTAAAAATTATTTTTGCAATCTATTCCTACATTACAGAGCATACTGCTCTATTTAATATATTTCAAACCTGAAGGATTTGTTACACAGAAAACAGTCTAGAGCAAATATGTCTATGTAAGTGTGTATGTGTATTTATTGCACTCATTTACATATATATGACATGGGTACATTTATATATGTACATATATTTTTCTACACTATTTTCTGCATGCACACACACATTCACACACACACACATATATATGCTGTATAGGAAGTATTCTGGATTCCTTTTGAACTCTTGCTGCACGTTGCTTACATAATTAGGGCCATCTGCTCTGTTATTACAAACTTCTGAGAACTGTGGCATTCTGTGATATGACTGCAAATCATTAAGCAGGCTGTTAAAAGAATAAGTATGCGCCATACTACTAAGAGATCCTCAAAAATCTTGCACGGATATAATATATGATCCTGAAGAAGTAATGGATTAGTGAATGATAATTATAAAACATTCTTTTATTGGTGAATGTTGTTTAACATTTTATGTATAAATAATGCTTATTTTCCAAGAGTAAAGAAAAATTTAGAGGAAGCTGCAAAAATAACCTCCCTGTCCTAAGAAGTACATATTTAAAGAATAATATCAACATCATGACAGCATAGTTAAAAATATCCCAAAATGAAATTGTCTCTATTTATTGCTAATGTTAAGGCACAGCAGCACCACTCACCCAACAAGATTTTAGAATTACATACTGTATTAGAAACCAAATAAATTCCTTTGTTGTTGCCTTCTACAATAATTGGCTTTTATTACAGATTTAGCTGGTCACATAAATAGGTGAATTCTGAATTTTAAAACTGATAAGGTTGAGGCCGGGCACGGTGGCTCACACCTGTAATCCCAACACTTTGGAAGGCTGAGGTGGGCAGATCACTTGAGGTCAGCAGTTCGAGACCAGCCTGACCAACATGGTGAAACCCTGTCTCTACGAAAAATATAAAAATTAGGCAGTTGTGGTGGCGGATGCCTGTAATCCCAGCTGCAGCAGGAGAATCACTTGAACCCAGGAGGTGGAGGATGCAGTGAGCCTAGATCACACCACTGCACTCCAGCCTGGGTGACACAGTTAGACTCCATCTCAAAAATAAATACATAAAATAATAAAATGGATAAGTTTGAAATATCGTTACCAGGCTTTTTTTAAAATAGCTCAAGAAGTAATAAAATATCTTTGGTTTAACTTGCTTTTTTTGTTTTTAACTTATTCCAGATCTCAATACTCTTGTGTACTCACATGCAATGTAGGTTTCCCACAATCAACTTTATGCATTCCCTCATAGTTTATAGAAAAGTAGTTGTATTTCCTTTTTTTCTTTTCTTTTTTTCTTTTTTTTTTTTTTTTGAGAGGGAGTGTCGCTCTGTCGCCCAGGCTGGAGTGCCATGGCGCGATCTTGGCTCACTGCAAGCTCTGCCTCCTGGGTTCACGCCATTCTCCTGCCTCAGCCTCCCGAGTAGCTGGGACTACAGGCGCCCACCACCACGCCCGGCTAGTTTTTTGTATTTTTAGTAGAGATGGGATTTCACTGTGTTATCCAGGATGGTCTCGATCTCCTGACCTCGTGATCTGCCCACCTCAGCCTCCCAAAGTGCTGGGATTACAGGCGTGAGCCACCGCGCCCGGCCATATTTACATTATTTTAATACATTTTACATATTATTACATATGTAATGTGTAACAATATTTATTACATATTTACATATTACAATATTTTAAATATTTACATATTTACACTTAAAATAATGTATAAAATAATGTAATAATGTATCGATTAAAATAGTCGATATGTTCTTCATATCGATACCATTACATTCAGTTTTAAGATGTGTTAAAAGTTACTTTTTCCACATACTGATGTCTTCTCCTCATTGAGGGTACATTCCTTGGTCATTCTCTTAAGCACATTGCTATTATCTCTTCCTTCTATAAGGTGATCTAAAAGATGATCTTAAGAAACAATTACCATTCTCATTTTAAGGATTTCAGTCTGTAAAGTTAAAGAACCAGATACATGTATAATGTTCCCCTGTTTGGATGGTGTCTGAGGTTGCAACGACATTCTGAGCCAATTTGCTGTGCAATTCCTGACCACCGACTGCACTCGGACCCTGGCCAGGTATCTTGAAAGTGCAGGACTCTAGACTCCAGCAGACAAAATGTAAATGGATCAAAAACTGTTTCATCACCTTCACTAAACTATCTCCATATTATTACTATAATTTTATAGAAGAAAAAATGTTTTATTTAAAAAGTCTTGTCTAGTAATAACCTTGATCAAGAATAACAGGATTTCTTCATAACTTCAGCTCAAAACATATGTTGAACTTTACCAACAAAATTTCCAAAAAGTCACACTTAGATTCTGTGGATAAATACTTATCACTTCCTCTGAAATGTTATTTGTCTAGGATATTGGCGAAAACTTTCACCGTGGTTTGGTTTGTTTTTTTTTTTAAATTACTTAGAATGCAGTAATTTTTGGATGACAATACCTAGGGATAAAATCTATTGTCTGTTTATGAAGCTACAAGCATGGTAAGAAATGTTAAGGGTTGAACAAGCAGCTTTTAGACTTCATTCAGTTTACAGAGATCTACCTTATATTTCTGCCTTGAATGTTAAATGTTAAAAGCAAATGATGATCTAAAAAAAAGAAAAATGGTGCTGGATTCATAATAACAGTGAAAAGAGATATATAGCACAAATTATTAGGGATTGGCTGGTTGCAGTGGCTCACACCTGTAATCGCAGCACTTTGGGAGGTTGAGGTGGACGGATCACCTGAGGTCAGTTCGTGACCAGCCTGGCCAACATGGTGAAAACCCATCTCTACTAAAAATACAGAAATTAGCTGGGCATGGTGGCACACACCTGTGGTCCCAGCTCCTAAGGAGGCTGAGGCAGGAGAATTGTTTGAACTCAGGAGGTGGAGGTTGCAGTGAGCCGAGATCGCACCACTGCACAACGGCCTGGGTGACAGAGCAAGACCCTGTCTCAAAAATAAATAAATAAATAAATAAAATAAATAGCGATTAATTTTGTTGGGGTGGGAGCAATGAGTCATTATCAAAATATCTTGCCAACTAAATATATTTATTCAATGTAACAAGACAATCATATCACATTTACTGTAGGAGAAGAGTGCAGCCTATATTGAATTGTACAAAACATACTTCTTTAACCCTGGCTATATTTTTATAAAGGCAGGAACATGTACTTGGCCAATTTTTGAATGTTGTAGGAAGGAATTTATTCTTACATTGGTGGGGGGAGTTTGGCTGTTTACAAGTTGTGAAAAATGGAACCTCTCCTTTAAGCATTGTGCCATCTTCTAGAAGAGCACTTTTTGTGTATTAATCTTTCATTAGACCTAATTTTGAAATAAAGATTATTTTTGGTCTGATTTGGCAGGAGTTGAAATCGTTTGAGATAAAAATTTGTGTTGGCTTTAGTGTAGTAATATTCTATTCTAGACTGCGTGCTGTTTTAAGTGTATTTGCACTTGGTTTACGTTTCTGTGCCTGTCTCTATACTATACTTGAAATATATGCATGGTGTATTAGTTCTATATTGCTACATTTTAAAAAATGATGCCAAAACTTGGTTTCCATGAGTCAGGAATCTGGATGCAGCTTAGCCGTGTTTTTCTGGCTCAAAATTCTTGTGAGGCTGCAATCAAAGTGTTGGCCAGGGCTGCAGTCATCTCAAGGTTTGAACAGGAGAGGATCCTCTTCCGTGCCCACCTCATGCCTATTGGTCACCTTCAGGTTCACACTCGGTAATAGGTGTGTGGGATGGGAATCATTCCTTGCTATGTGAGTCTTCCCATAGGGCTAGTCACGACATGACATCTGGCTTCCTCCAGAGTTGCGGGGGGGGGGGGGGAGGGGGCCGATAGAGAGAGAGAGAGAAGAATGCATACCTAAGAGAGAGAGAATGAGAGAGAGAATATGCATACCTAAAAGAGAGAGAGAGAGAATGCATATGAGAGAGAGAATATGCATACCTAAAAGAGAGAGAGAGAGAATGCATATGAGAGAGAGAATAAGAGAGAGAATGCATACCTGAGAGAGAGAGAGACAGAGAAAGAATGCATACCAGAGAGAGAATAAGAGAGAGAATGCATACCTGAGAGAGAGAGAGAATGTATACCACAGAGAGAGAAAGAGAGGGGCCGGGCGCGATGGCTCACGCCTGTAATCCCAGCACTTTGAGAGGCCGAGGTGGGCGGGTCACGAGGTCAGGAGATCGAGACCATCTTGGCTAACACAGTGAAACCCCATCTCTACTAAAAATACAAACAATTAGCCAGTTGTGGTGGTGGGCGCCTGTAGTCCCAGCTACTCGGGAGGCTGAGGCAGGACAATGGCGTGAATCCGGGAGGCAGAGCTTGCAGTGAGCCCAGATAGCGCCACTGCACTCCAGCCTGGGCGAAAGAGCAAAACTCCGTCTCAAAAAAAAAAAGAAAGAAAGAAAGAAAGAAAATGCATACCAGAGAGAGAGAATGCATACGAGAGAGAGAGAGAGACAGACAGAGAGAGAATGCATAGGTAAAATGGGAGCCATGGTCCTTTATCAATATAATATTGGAAATGACATTCCATCACTTCTACTGTATTTTATTAGAAATGAGTGAATAAACCCAGTTCACACCCAGGGGGAGATTATATAAAGGCATGAATAGCAAGAGACAGGGATCACTGGGAGCCATTTAGAGGCTGCTTGTCACACATGATCAAAATTTACTGGTGATGAATTAAATTTCCTGAAACATATTAATAATAATAATGTAATTCAATGAAGATAAATTAATCATTGAGAGTGAGCGTTTAATATTGTTCCTTCTACTAATTAAATATTTGAGAGTATGAAAATAGTTTCACTTTTTGGGGCCTCCGCTAAATACAGGTTTACTTGGGAGCTATTGGTCGTTTGGTTTCAGACCACTACGATAAGGTGAGTATCGAAATAAAGCAAGTCACATGATTTTGGTTTACCAGTGCATATAAAAGTTATGTTTACACTACACTGCAGTCTATTAAGTATGCAATCGCATTATTTCTAAATATAACAGTATACATTATATACCTTAATCAAAAATACTTTATTGCCAAAAAATGCTAACAGTCACCTAAGCCTTCAGCAAGTGATAATCTTTTTGCCGGTGGAAGGTCTCGCCTTCATGTTGATGGCTGCTGACCGATCGCAGCGGTGCTGCTCAAGGTTGGGGTGGCTGCGGCAATGTCTTAAAATAAGACAACAATGAGGTTTGTCACATCAGTTGACTCTTCCTTTCATGGAAGATTTCTCTGTACCATGAGATGCTGTTTGATAGCATTTTACTCACAGTAGCACTTCTTTAAAAACTGGAATCAATCCTTTCAAATGCTGCCTCTGCTTTAACAACTAAGTTTAAATAATGTTGTAAATCCTTGCTGTCATCCAAACAATGTAACCGTCTTCACCAGGAATAGATACCATCTCAAGAAACCACTTTCTTTGCTCATCCATAAGAAGCAACTTCTCGCCTGTTCAAGTTTGATCATGAGATTGCAGCAATTCAGTCACATCTTCAGGCTCCACTTCTAATTTTAGTTCTCTCGCTGTTCCCATCATATCTGCAGTAACTTTCTCCGCTGAAGTCTTGAACCCCTCAAAGTCATCTAGGAGGGTTGGAAACAATTTCTTCCAAACACCTGTTAATGTTCATATTTTGACTTCCTCCCATGAATCATGAATATTTTTAATGGCATCTACAATGGCGAATCCTTTCCAGATGGTTTTAATTTACTTTGCCAACATCTATCAGAGGAATCACCATCTGTGGAAGCTATAGCTTTAAGAAATGTATTTCTTACATTGGAAGACTTGAAAGTCAAAATTATTCTTTGGTCCATGGGCTGCAGATGAATGTTGTATTAGCAGGCATGAAAATAATATTAATGTCCTTGTATATCTCCATCAGCTCTCTTGGCCAGGTTCATTGTCAATGAGCAGTAATGTTTGGAAAGGATTGTATTTTTCTGAGTAGAAGGTTTCAACATTGGGCTTAAAATATTCAGTAAACTGTGCTGTAAATAGATATGCTAGTATTCAGGCTTTGTTGGTCCATTTATAGAGCACAAACAGAGTAGATTTAGCACAATTATTAAAGGCTCTGGGATTTTAGCATGATCTGAGCATTAGCTTCACTTTAAAGTCACCAACTGGCCAGGCGTGGTAGCTCACGCCTGTAATCCCAGCACTTTGGGATGCCGAGGTGGGTGGATCACCTGAGGTCAGGAGTTCGAGACCAGCCTGGCCAACATAGCGAAACCCCGTCTCTACTAAAAATACAAAAATTAGCCAGGAGTGGTGGCATGCACCTGTAGTCCCAGCTACTAGGGAGGATGAGGCAGGAGAATCACTTGAACCCAGGAGGCAGAGGTTGCAGTGAGCTGAGATCTTACCACTGCACTCCAGCCTGAGTGACAGAATGAGATTCTGTCTCAAAAATAAATACAGTCACCAACTGTGTCAGCCCCTAACAAGAAAGCCAGCCTGTCCTTTGAAGCTTTAAATCAGGCGTTGACTTCTCCTCTCTAGCTACGGAAGGCCTAGACGGTGTTGTTTTCAATATAAGGTTTTTTCGTCTACATTGAACATCTGTTGTTTAGTATCATCACCTTCATCAGTGCTCTTAGCTAGATTTTCTGGATAAAATGCTAGTTTCTAACATCAGCACCTGTTGCTTCACCTTGCACTTTTATGTTAAAGAGAAGGCTCTTTTTCTTATGTCCCATGAACCAACTTCTGCTACTTTCCAACTCTCCTTCCCTCTCTCAGCCTACATAGAATTAAGAGAGTTAGGACCTTGCTCTGGATTAGGCTTCAGCTTAGGGGAATGTTGAGGCTGGTTTGATCTTCCATCCTGACCACTAAAACTTTCTCATCAGCAATAAAGGTGTTTCACTATATTATTCATATTTTCACTGGAGTAGTACTTTTAATTTATTTCAAAAATTTTTTATTTACATTCACAACTTGGCTAACTGGTGCAAGAAGCCTAGCTTTGAAATTATCTAGCTTTTGACATGCCTTCCTCACTAAGCTTAATCATTTCAAACTCTTGATTCAAAGTGAGGCACATGCAACTGTTTCTTGGACTTAAACACTTAGGAGTCATTGTAGAGTTGTTAATTAGTTAATTTCATTTTTTTTTTTTTTGAGACGGAGTCTTGCTCTGTCACCCAGGGCTGGAGGGCAGTGCCATGATCTCGGCTCACTGCAACCTCCACCGCCCAGGTTCAAGTGATTCTCCTGCCTCAGCCTCCTGAGTAGCTGGGACTACAGGTGCGTGCCACCACACCCATCTAATTTTTTTATTTTTAGTAGAGATGGGGTTTCACCATGTTGGCCAGGATGGTCTCAATCTCTTGACCTTGTGATCTGCCTGCCTCGACCTCCCAAAGTGCTGGGATTACAGGCATAAGACACTGTGCCCGGCCAATTTCAATATTATCGTGTCTCAGGAAATAGACAGGTTGGAGTAGAGGGAGATGGAGGAATGGCCAGTCAGTGGGGCAGTCACAACACACACATTTGTTGATGAAGTTTGCTGTCTTATATGGAAACAGTTCATGGTGCCTCATAACAATTACAACAGCAACATCAAAGATCACTGATCACAAACCACCATAACAGACATAATAATAATGAAAACACTTGAAATCGTGCAAGAATTACCAAAATATAACACAGAGATGCAGAGTGAGCACATGTTGTTGGAAAAGCAGCCCTGATAGACTTGCTGGATGCAAGATTGCCACAAACCTTCAATTTGTAAAAAACGGGGTATCTGCAAAGTGCAGTAAAGCAAGGTATGCCTGTGCTCATTTTTTGTTTATGTAATAAGATGGCAATGATCACATATAATCTGCTCTATGATAGTACGTTGTTTATTGTGCATTTTTTCAGTTTTAATATTTAAATAATCCATTGTATTTTCTGTTTACATATACAAATTATTTTGTAGTTTATGAATGTCCTGGTGGCTTAGGTATGAAGAGTGCCCATGAAAAGTAATAAGACTTGATTGTCCTGACAGCTCTGGCAAGTACTGACTGCATGCAAGTGACTTAGCATTTTGCCCTTGTGAAAGTTTGCTGAGAATGATGGTTTCCAGCTTCATCCATGTCCCTACAAAGGACATGAACTCATCATTTTTTATGGCTGCATAGTATTCCATAGTGTATATGTGTTTTTTCATCTGTAAAATGTAGATGATAGTCTTTTTTTTATTATTATACTTTAAGTTTTAGGGTACATGTGCACAACGTGCAGGTTAGTTACATATGTATACATATGCCATGCTGGTGTGCTGCACCCAGTAACTTGTCATTTAACATTAGGTATATCTCCAAATGCTATCCCTCCCCCTCCCCCAACCCCACAACAGGCCCCAGTGTGTGATGTTCCCCTTCCTGTGTCCATGTGTTCTCATTGTTCAATTCCCACCTATGAGTGAGAACATGCGGTGTTTGGTTTTTTGCCCTTGTGAAAGTTTGCTGAGAATGATGGTTTCCAGCTTCATCCATGTCCCTACAAAGGACATGAACTCATCATTTTTTTATGGCTGCACAGTATTCCATGGTGTATATGTGCCACATTTTCTTAATCCAGTCTATCATTGTTGGACATTTGGCTTGGTTCCAAGTCTTTGCTATTGTGAATAGTGCCGCAATAAACATGTGTGCATATGTCTTTATAGCAGCATGATTTATAATCCTTTGGGTATATACCCAGTAATGGGATGGCTGGGTCAAATGGTATTTCTAGTTCTAGATCCCTGAGGAATCGCCACACTGACTTCTACAATGGTTGAACTAGTTTACAGTCCCACCAACAGTGTGAAAGTGTTCCTATTTCTCCACATCCTCTCCAGCACCTGTTGTTTCCTGACTTTTTAATGATTGCCATTCTAACTGGTGTGAGATGGTATCTCATTGTGGTTTTGATTTGCATTTCTCTGATAGCCAGTGACGATGAGCATTTTTTCATGTGTCTTTTGGCTGCATAAATGTCTTCTTTTGAGAAGTGTCTGTTCATATCCTTCACCCACTTTTCGATGGGGTTGTTTGTTTTTTTCTTGTAAATTTGTTTGAGTTCATTATAGATTCTGGATATTAGCCCTTTGACATATGAGTAGATTGCAAAAATTTTCTCCCATTCTGTAGGTTGCCTGTTCACTCTGATGGTAATTTCTTTTGCTGTGAAGAAGCTCTTTAGTTTAATTAGATCCCATTTGTCAATTTTGGCTTTTGTTGCCATGGCTTTTGGTGTTTTAGACATGAAGTCCTTGCCCATGCCTATGTCCTGAATGGTATTGCCTAGGTTTTCTAGGGTTTTTATGGTTTTAGGTCTAATATTTAAGTGTTTAATCCATCTTGAATTAATTTCTGTATAAGGTGTAAGGAAGGGATCCAGTTTCAGCTTTCTACATATGGCTAGCCAGTTTTCCCAGCAGCATTTATTAAATAGAGAATCCTTTCCACATTGCTTGTTTTTGTCAGGTTTGTCAAAGATCAGATGGTTGTAGATATGCGGCATTATTTCTGAGGGCTCTGTTCTGTTCCATTGGTCTATATCTCTGTTTTGGTACCAGTACCATGCTGTTTTGGTTACTGTAGCCTTGTAGGATAGTTTGAAGTCAGGTAGCGTGATGCCTCCAGCTTTGTTCTTTTGGCTTAGGATTGACTTGGCAATGCAGGCTCTTTTTTGGTTCCAAATGAACTTGAAAGTAGTTTTTTCCAATTCTGTGAAGAAAGTCATTGGTAGCTTGATGGGGATGGCATTGACTCTGTAAATGACCTTGGGCAGTATGGCCATTTTCACGATATTGATTCTTCCTACCCATGAGCATGGAATGTTCTTCCATTTGTTTGTATCCTCTTTTATTTCATTGAGCAGTAGTTTGTAGTTCTCCTTGAAGAGGTGCTTCACATCCCTTGTAAGTTGGATTCCTAGGTATTTTATTCTCTTTGAAGTAATTGTGAATGGGAGTTCACTCATGATTTGGCTCTCTGTTTGTCTGTTATTGGTGTATAAGAATGCTTGTGATTTTTGCACATTGATTTTGTATCCTGAGACTGCTGAAGTTGCTTATCAGCTTAAGGAGATTTTGGGCTGAGATGATGGGGTTTTCTAGATATACAATGATGTCAACTGCAAACAGGGACAATTTGACTTCCTTGGATAGTCTTATCCTCATAATATTCTTGTGAGAATTGAAGAGAATTGAAGGTCCTACTACATGTAAACATTTTGAAAAGTACTTATAGATTAAGTTCTCAAGTAGTATTTTTCTGTATTTTGTGGAAATTATGAAGTAGTAGTGTGGTAATAGTATTAGCAACAACACTTTGGGAAACATTTTGAAATAATAGAAGCTGTCAGTGTTCAGCTGATAAATGGACCATTGGCTTTTAAGAAGAAATAAGGTAAAGGCTCTCATGTACCTGACATGTTATTAATGAGTTCCTTGAAATAATTTTGACCTTTTCTCCCAGAAAATAAGTTTATATGGTTCAAAAGAAACTACTACTTAAAATATTAATTTTATGACAACTAACTGTCAAGCAAAACAAAAGCCAGTGTGGGTGATCAAATTCAGTTGTGAGGTTTCATGTAGAAGAAAGCAAACCTCAAACTGAAATGCTCTGCACAAGAGGCCCATCCTGTAGAAACCCTGTGATAGGGAGATCAGAAAATTCCTCTCTACGGAGCTGAGTCTGTAACATCTACCATAGCACAGTGATACCTTAGAGGAAAGGAAGTTTTATTTTTAGCTTTGGTGACACTTAGTGAGAAGGTGATGTTATTTTATATCAGATCAAACAGCATTTAATTGATTAATTTTACTCTGCAACGTGAGCAGTGTCTACAGTGGCTGGAGGGTTGGTAAGCAACACCTTCACACTTTCACTTGGATATTGCTCATTAAAAACTCTGTTTATGGCATTTCAGATGACAAAAGAACACAATCATGTAAAAAATTAACTTTTAAAACCCACGGTTTAAATATTGTATTACTAAAATAGTCATCATCATTTTCCAAATTCTACCTTGTGTCATTTCTTTTTGTAATTTATTTCATATGTATTCATGAAACCTCTGAGAGTATCCTTGGGTTGTCTCAATGGGCTATTCATCTAAGTGTCTATCGTGAGTAAAACTGTAATAATCTACAATTAAAGGAACTTCTTCAGTGTCACGGCTTTACCATGGTGTAACATAAAATTGTAAGCCTGGAAATACAGTGTTCACTAGCATACCTTAATGATCCAACCTCTCCACAGTACACTCCATCAACAATTTATTCCCTATCCACATTTTATCTAGGCCAGGTGTGAAACTATTTTTGGAGTAAATCTAACACTTTCTACCTGCTTCTCCTTTTCTTCTCAAATCTAATTAAATATACAAAGAATATTAACTTTGGTTGATGAAGTGACTCTGTGCATTATTGTCTAATAAACCAACACAATGTAACCAATGTACTGAGAATCCAAATTAATGCTGTCATTACAGCCAAAGTTGAAGGCAAGGGAATTTGTCCCCTTTCACTGAGAGATAATTGAAAAAGAGCCTGAAAAAGTTACTTTGCAGACAGATGGGTGCAGTATTTATCTGAATCAGAATGGGATCCAGTTCAGCCTTACTCCATCGACTACCTCTGTTAATTTCTAGGGCTTTATTGCAGCTGAATTGCTTGTATCTGTGGGTGTGTTTTATAGATTTTATGGTTAAATAAGCACATAGTCATTACTGAGATATACAGAGTTGTAAATTGGTTCATTTCATAGTTAGGAATAACTTTAGAACTGATTGTTAACAAAAATATTACTTCTCATCAGTCGCCTTGAGAGTTTAATGGATATAAATGTCCCCTAGATGAAAGAGGGCCTGTGAGTGTTTTCTGTCTGTATCAGTATCCTCACCTCCACACACCACCATAAGCATAATGTATCTTGCACACAGCTCTCCATAGTTCAGTGTGATTATTTCTCACTTGAGCTTTTTAACAGTTTTGTTGATTTTCGAAAAAAAAAATCCACTTTCTATCTGTCGACAGATCAAGACTACTAAGAAAAATTTACAATTCAGCCTTAGTATGAAGAGTTTATAATTTCATTACATCTAAAATTATCTTCTAATGTTAGTCTAGATTGACTAAGGAAATGAGCTACCTTTATTAAATACTCCCCTGTCATGTCTAGACTCTTGAATTCTTTGTGGTATTATAAGTGACACATCCAAGTGTGATCATTTCTGTCTAGGGGCTGTGTCTCTCTTGTGGGACTAGGGATACTCCCAGTCCTCTCCAAGGACCGTTGTCCAAGTGCTGACAGTACAGTAAAATACCACAAAGATAATGTCTCAAAAACTGTGCCACAAAGTATGGGTTTGGAAATGTTACCTAGAATGTTTCAACTGTATCCTTTGGTTATATTATGTCATTTAAAAATATTTAGAAGAATTACATATCAGAATATAAAATATATAATACAATGATTTTTTCCTAACACATGAATAGTCTATCATATTATAAAATTATACATTCATATTAATTTAATTATTTTATATATATATTTCAATTGACTAAATTATCATTAGTATATCACCAGTGACAAAACATTTCATCAATTACCTGAACCATAATGATAATCATAATGATAATAATAATAGTAAATGTCCCTGTTGTTTTGGTAGAGTTTACTAGAGCCTGTGTGGGAATTAAATTCTTTATCATGATGATCAGGGAGTATATTTAGACTACATCGTTTTCTTTCAATTTGGGAACATTAATTTTTTTCAAAATGTATAGGACATTTCTCATGTCACTGAGAAAATCACGATGTATCAGTATTTATTTCATTTGCAAGCTCCCTGTAATTACAGTGAAAACATGCCAGATAGATAAATAAGCTATAGTAAATTAAAAAGAAATGTTTTTTTTTTGCACTGTTGATTTTATGAAAGCACACTAATTCCATCGTATTTTAACCTTTATGAACAGCTCTTTAAGCAGGTGAAGGGAAGCGATTATCAGGCTGTAGAAAATGAAGCTGAGGCCTAGGAAGGTCAATGCCTCAGATAACATGCTGAACACCCCTAGAGTCTAGACACAAGCCCAGCCTGTGTCCAGTGCCACCATTAGCACTCTAAAGAAGGAGATGCTATGGTAGTTTCCGGATATCCATCAAATATAAATGCAGATTCACAAAATGAACTCATAATTTCATCAGTATCCAGGAAACTGAAGAAAGCACTCACAGCTAGAATACATAAAATATACTAATTTTTTCTCATTCAGACCTCCCTCAAATAAAATTAACATTATATCATGTGCAGAATAGTATTATCTATCCATCCATCCATCCATCTACAGAAGCTTACATTTTTATCTCAATAGTGATTTGCAAGCTCTTCTGAGTTCTGAATTAGGGCACGTAGGTCAGAAACTTTTAAAAGTAAAGTCATATAGACAGCTGTTGAACATTTGGATAAAGTTCCAATCACACTCATGCACTAAAATGAATGTCCTCTATGCATTACCACTTAACACAAAGCAAGGCAAATTTATAAGAATTTCATATACATGATGGGCTATATCTAGATCTAGAAAATCTCCCTTTGGGTAAATTGAATTAGTTATACAGTGTTGATTACTACAAATGCAAAACATAGATTAAATGACATGGATTTATTTAATGTATTGTTTTTTACCATACTAACCATAAAGTACATATTTATAGCATTTTCCAATGACTCACT
Source organism: Pan troglodytes (assembly GCF_028858775.2). NCBI lineage: Eukaryota > Metazoa > Chordata > Mammalia > Primates > Hominidae > Pan > Pan troglodytes. The sequence goes on from NC_072401.2 coordinate 182,773,009, forward strand.
CAGTCTTTGAATCTCAACCTATTTTTTCTATTTTAACATAATGTTTTATACTTGTTTTGAATTTCCTTCTCCTTTAGGTTTCATGCTTAAATTATTCTCTTAGGAAAATTGGATACTTTGAATACTGTATTAACTTTTTCCTGCTTACTGTGGGGTCAGGTCAGAAGCCAGACATTTTTCTCCCTTTCTGTTGACACAATGGGCCTACACAAAACCAGCTCACAGTGTTTGATTTTATGATCAGAACCAGAAAAGAAAAATGGGAGGCTAAGTAAAAAGGAACATCAATGTCAAGAAAGAAATAAAATAAAGAGAGAAGAAAAGAGAGAAAAAAAGTAGAATGAAATTGAGTAAATAACAGCATATAATGGTGAGCGATAGGGTGCTGTTAAAAAACCTCCCTGATCTTCCTTCTTACCCCTTTCTGAATATGTCACGTGTTCTTTTTGACACTAAATGGATCTTTATGGCTTCAGTGTGATCATAGCCCAAATCTGGGATCACAAGTGTGTAGAATTTTCAGGAAGAAAGGAGGAAAGAAAGAAACAGGGGAGGGAGGGAGGAAAGAAGCATGTAAGCAGTGCTTGTTCCACACATTTTTGGGGGCCTATAGTCAGTTGAGGTCGCCTGTGTCAATGGCGGCAAAAGTAACAGGGGAAAGCTAGGAGAAGCTTGCCTTTGTGAGGTGGGGACCCCTCACACATCCTCAACAGGGCAGGTTTTGAGGACCTGTATTCACAGGACTTTGTAGCAGACTGTCTCCATCTCTGGGTAAAGGCCATTCCTCTGGTCCAACTGCTTTTAAAAGTTGGAAAAAATTGTCCCTGTTTGGGATCTTAATGGGATCACTGGCACCCTCTCTACCTAGAGGGAACAGGTGCAGTACTGCATCCGAGATCCTAATGAAGGTCATGCATGCCTTTATCTTTATCTGAAATTAGGCTCATCTGTGGTCTTTTCAATAGAACATTTCAGGGACTTGTAAACAGAGAACAAGAGAGCTTGAAGGACTTAACTTGCGGTTATACAAGTTGTCCTGAGTTTGTTGAATTGAGGGGGGCCACTCTTCTCTTCCCCAGCTATAAGGCCCCACCTTGAGTATATATTTATAGAACACATGACTGTTAGGGCCACTGTCCCAGCCACAAGGCATTCCCCTCTTCCCTGAAATTAACATTCAAATATATTTATTTCTAATGGTTTCTTTTCTCACACCATCAAAGATATTCGTGACTTTTTAATTGATTTTTCCAGTTTATTTTGTATTTTTACATATTACTGTGTTATTGTTAGATGAAATATAAGTGGATTTTTAACTCTGAAAAAGTGCTTTTTATTGAATATATTTTTAAATCCTACTAATTGCATTATTTTGATTAACTGGAAGAAAAGGACAATTTTAGTGTAGACAATAAACAGAAATTCAAAATATTTCTAAAGCAAACTGGGTAGTCACTTAAATGAAATAGCCGTATTATAAATGCAAATGATTCATTTTGCACTTATCACTGAAAACAACACTTGAACCTCACAATATGCATGAAGATTGTGTTTCCTGTGATTGAATTCAATGGGAAGAATAAAGTTGGAGAAAAAATATACAGGGGAAAGAATTTCTAGAAATAAAATACAGGCTTTCGGAAACAATGCACATTGTAACCAATAGCATCTCAGCAAGTGTGCCATCTTTACTGACAAAATACAAAGTAATTTTAAATATTTAAGCAAATAGGCAAAAATGATTGATGGAAGCACATTTGCTAAATTGAAATAATGGCCATTACCAGTGATTGTGAAACAATGAATCTTTGCCTAAAGCAGTGAGTGCAATAAGGCTTTTCATAACTTTTTGTATGCATAGTAAAGACTAAATTTGTTGCAGCATCCACAGAGATTTAAATTAATTTCGGAAAGAAAATTATTACATTAATTTGTTTTCATCAAATATAATTTAGAATTAGTTATTCAGTAAGGGTTTTCCCAGTAGCCTTTAATAAAATGATAGAGATGGGCTTAGGGGGAGAGAATCTTAATTGTTCAGCATTCCGTTTCTGTTTGACTCATTTTGGAACTTAGTTATTAGTATGAAGCAGCTTCAGTAAACTGGTGTTTGTAAACTAGTGTCTCTGACTCCCAGCCCTGCTCTCGTATTATTATTATTGTTATTACCTTTAAAGAAACACACACATGCAGATTTGTTTTAGCCTGCATTGTTTGAGGAACATTCTCCTTGTTCTTCAAAGCATAGCATAACCAGAAGAATGGATTTCAAATGCCATCTCCGTCTGTTAAAATTTATAACTCATTGAGGCACATCCTATGGGTTCCCAAGCATCCCTACAAATACACAGTGGGCACCTGGCGAATGTCCATTAAGCCTTTAGATGGCCTGACTGCTGTTCAATAAGATATAGCTTCCATAGACTAGATAAATGGTAGCCTTGAGCTTGATGGAGTTCACCCCTACAATGCGGGTCTGCATAAACCTGTTCAAAGGAAACCGGCACTAGATAGAGAGTCTAATTATAGCAAGGTTGTATTTGAGGTTCTTCCAGTGAAGAAGACTCACATTAGACTCTCTTCTCTTTTATTAGACTCTCCTTTAGGTTCTTCACTGGAAGACTGCACCAAGCATATACCCTTGTTCCTTCTGATTTGTTGATGTAAATAAAAATTTTTTAAATAATACATGTAAAATCATTTGAAGAACATTAAGTCATTATAGAATGATAGCATGGTTTGCAACAGATTTGCATCTGAATTCCAGTTTCTTATCTAAATTAGCTGGAAAGTTGGAGTCTCGTTTGGTCAACAATTAATACATGATGACTGTGAGCAGAGAATTGGAGAATTGTGATCCACACTCTGTGCACAGGCTGAAGGCTGCTACTGCATCTGTCTCGCATATTTTTCTTTAGTAGCTGTTGCCCTCATCCCTTCAAAACACTTACCTGCTTGCTACCACTTCTCCTTCCTCTCCTCTGCAACAGCAGGCTATGCCATATCTTTCAGCAAGATTAACAGAAGACTAGAGCTTGAGCACTTGCTGTGCCATTAAATTAAAGTGTGCTGACCCTTGGCAAAAAAAAAAAAAAAAAAAAAAAAAAAAAAACAGACAATAAATATTGGGTTTAACTGTCTCAAGGAATAAGTGATTGAATAAATAAATGAATAGTGTAAGTAGCAGTCTACATTTATTAGGTGTCTGCCGTATGTATGGTATCATGTTTGATACCATCCTCTCTTAAAAAAGTAATGTTTCTGGTCTCAAGTGATGTGACTGGCAGAACAAAGGCATACAAATAAAGAGCTAGCAATAGTCAGCACATATTCGTGGATGATTGAGAGAAACAGTTAAGGGTAGTGGCAACGTGTGTAAGGACTAGTAGAATAAAGAGGAAGGAGAGAGAACCCCAAGCTTAAATAACTAGTGAGGCTTCCTTAAATAGAGCTTGAGGAAAAGACACAGACCTGGTGAAATAGATGGGAAATAGAGAGAACTTGAGGAAAAGACACAGCCCTGGTGAAATAGATGGGAAATAGAGAGAACTTGAGGAAAAGACACAGCCCTGGTGAAATAGATGGGAAATAGAGAGAACTTGAGGAAAAGACACAGACCTGGTGAAATAGATGGGAACAAACCACCCATGCCAGGAAACATGGTGGGATTAGCAAAGGTGCAGAAGCTTGAAGAAGGCATAGGGTGTGGTCTCGGTTTACCAGAGCAGGGCTTTAGTGTGGGAGCCAGTGAATTAAAATACTAAGAAGGGGTTGGGTTGCCGATGTCTAGAGTTCCCAGATTTGCACATTTGTATTTGCTTCTGCATTTGTGAAAGTCTTTGAAAATGAAGGAGCTGTGCAAAATAGCGCTTTATACACATGAAGCTAGGTGCGTGCCTGGACGATGACTTCAAGTCTGCAGCACTGAAACAGATGTAGGAAAGGATAGTTCCATGAACCATGTGTAACATGCTCAGGGTATGGATTCTGGATGGCATCAAAGAAAGCAAAGGCAAATAAGCCTTTTTCATGAGACAGGAAATAAATGTCAGCAAGCTTTAGAAACGGATTGTAGAGTTTTCAAAAATTATTTGTGAATCGTATTGCCCAAAATATTGAACTGTTAGCTAGCAGATACTGTATCTAGTCAAAAATTTGGGAATTGTGGTAAAACATATGATGTGAGCAGATTTTATGGGGGTTATTTATTTGCTTGTTTTTTTTTTTTGTTTGTTTATTTTGTTTTAGGGATTTGTTTTGTTTTTATTAGTGGATTTCTCAGGACTCATGGTTTTGGCCTTATGAATCTACAAAAGAGGACTTACATGACATCCTTTCTCTTAACGCCACTGGACGCTAACACATTTGATTACAAAAAAAAAAAAAACTTTAAAGAATTAGTGTTTCTTGGTAAACATAATAGTGGGATGCCTCCCGCTTGTTTCGGAAGAGCAGGTGTAGCCTTGGTATTGGGAGACACCAACAAAGCTTAAATAATCAATCTTTATATTTACCTTGAAAATCTTCATATATGTTTTGAGACATTATCTTTACATTTTAGGGTGATATTTAATTTATAACCATTATGCCCAGTTAAAAAATTCAACCAATTCCACAAAACTGTTTAAATGGCAACTATTTTAAAATATTAGAATTTCATTAGAACCTGGTTTCATATTGGTTAAAATCCAATACTCACCTGGCAAACAAATACTGTATTTAGGGTAAGGTTAGTCTTTGAGTTAGTAGTTAGTCTGTGCTTTTTTCATTTTTTTTTAAAAAAAATCGTGCTATATACAGATACCAAGATTTCTCTTGAAAAGGAGGCATTCCATATTGCAGAGAAAAACATTTAATTGTCCAGTTAAGCATGTCAGCTTAATCACAGGAATTTGTCATGGTTTAAAAAATTAAGCTATTTGAAAATTACTGAAACAGAATAATTTGGCATATCAGTGTACAGCCCCTATTCTTAAAAAGTCTTGTTGCTTCTCATTACTTAACCTGAAATTTAAAATCAATTTGGTGCTACTGAAAATAAATATGGAATCCCTTTCATTATTTATATTGGAACTCTCTTTCATCAGCAGTTATACATATTTATACTAAATACTAAGAGATTACCTTGCAGCTACAAAGTTTTAAAGTGTTCTTTGACTTAAAAAATATTGTCAATGTAGTTTATGATAAAAATATTTATTCTAATTTTAATGTTTAGTACATTTATTTTATAGGTGGCACTATCCATTTACAGGATCCTTATCCATGTTTATCCATATCAATTCAGTTTTATGAATATTCATTAATTGTTCACAAAAAGTATTAAACACGGCATGTAGCATTAGGCAGTATTAATAATGCATGCAGTATTAGAGTATCTGTTAATATTTTTGAGACTAACTCAGCTATTTCAAATGATTTTAGATACAGGCAGTGTTCCAACTGACATAAAATTGGAATTCTCCCAATAAAAGAGAGACTGCAAATCTACTTAGCTAATTAAAGAAGCTTATGTTAGGCAGCAGGTTCAATTCAAAAGACTGAGGATCACACCAATATTTTAAAAATCATAATGGATAATTTAGAGGTCTACGTTTTGTTTCCACACAAAATTTTCAGTATATAAATTGCTTTAGTTAGAATATTGCCACTTTAGACTTTGAGGTTATTTACCACGCAAGGAAAAATTAGTAAAACTTTCAAAGTTACGTATAATTGGACACTTTACATTCTGTTTCTTATATGTTTGAATTAAGTCTTTTCTTTGTTAGCTAATCATCAAAGATCACCATGTCTCCATCTATAATGTGATTACCATGAATTAGTTCAGAACCTTCACCCAAATAGTGACTGGGGCTAAGATAAGAAGGGCAGTAAATCAGATGAGGGTGGAGCTTCAGTGTCTTTATTTAGGAGACTTCAAGAAAGGACAGAGAATAATTTCACCTTCCTAGGTACTTTGTAACAAGGTACAGATTTTCATGTCTGTCACATGTATATGTTAATTTCTACCAAAGGATATGACACATATGCAAATTATCCTATTCACATATGTTTATATCTCACATTCGTATTTGCTGAAATAATTATGCTTACTTTTAGAATTTCAACCAGAGCTATTTACTTCATAAACTGAGATAATTGAAAATTGTGACAAAAATAACCTCAAATCTTTTTATTACATAAGCTAATTAAACCAGATATAAACTTAATTTGTTAAAAAAATAAAGCAAAGAAAAATATGCTTGCCTTTTCAATCAAGTTATTCTCTCGCTTGCTAATCTGGAAATGTGAGCATCCACAAAGGGCATTTTCCTCATTGTCACAGATCCACCAGGTATACCACACGGGGCTGGGGCACTTGGCTGGCACAGGATGGCCAAGCCTCTGAAGAGTCTTTTCCTGTTTTTCTGGTAGTGATGTATGAAGGTTAATGGGTTTTGGTCAGAAGTACTTAAAGCAATTTAAAAAATTACATTTCAAATATCCCACCTGACCTATTAGTTGTCCTATTAGACCTGCAGTAATGAGAATAAAAACTGGAAGTCATAACCCAGCTCCCAGCAGTTGCCAGGTGTGATGCTGTTCTAGAAAGAAATCTTTAAAAGCCTCCAGCATGAGACAATAATACCACCTGCCTAGAAACTCTTAATGATGTAGAAACTGAAGCAGAAAAACAAAAGCAAAATTACAAAGGCATTTATTCCTGGTTCCATTTTTAAAAGGATAGTCTGTGGCTGATTTGGTGTGAGAACCCTTGTTAAATCTTCAATATCAACCCTACTTTAAGTCTGCGTTACAACCACATTAATGGGATGATAGGGAATCTATTCAGTTTCATGAAGTAGACATTTTGTAATTGCATGCTGTAATTATATTGAACTGTATCTTTTAAAAGCTTGAGCCTTCTTATTAAAAACCATTTTTCTCATTGCCTTCTTTGCAAGCTTTATTTGCAAAGTTAAGTTATCATTACCTGACTTAAAAAGCAACAGCTAGCAAGATGTAGCCTTTAAGTAACTAAAAGTCAATCGATCAGTTAAAACTAATAAATAGCCCTAGATTCATGGCCCTGGTCCAGAAGTGAGATAATCAATGAAAAGTGGGAAATGTATTAGGATAATGTATTTGTTGTCAAATCATATGTCTACATGTGCATATACCAATAGAAAATCATGGTATCAAGTAAGTTCTTCAATGTAGACAAATCTGCATCAAAATTTGTAGAAGTAAGCTGTTTATAAGGCTGATGGCCATTTTACAATATTTTTCTATGTAACAATTTCTACATGGTATGAAATATGCAAAGTTCAGAAGTGATTTGATTACTTTTCAATTCTGAATAAAATACATGAGTAGTGTTCTCATACTCTCTTTTGGAAAATTCAGTATTTTGATAAAAAAAGAAAAAACAGAGAAAATATGACAGTGTACTATTGTGTCATGGCAACAGAAATGTAACACAGAGTCACTGGAACATGCCCTCTCAACAAACACAATGAGGTCGATCCCCTCTGCAGTTGTAATTATCCATGCTCTGTCACCAAGAGAGAGAAACTGTCACTCTGTGGGACATAACTGTATACACATATGCTCACACAAACACGTACTGATAGATCTAATTTTTAATATACTGTACAATGTATGCTCTAATTTGCTTTTTTCACTTTCCAATATATTGTGTATACTGTTTCATCTAATTTGATCTTCCTTACTTATGAGATTCTTTTCCATTACATATTTTACATGACCGTATTTTATTCAGTGGTTCTTGTGGATATTTTGCTATTTTAAAATGTTCTCTAGTGGAAATCTGAGTACACGTATCTTTATATATTTAGAATAATAATTAAATAGATTTCTACAAGTGGAATTACCTGGTGAAATAATATGCACGTTTTCAAGGTGATGTGGGTGAGTAGTGTCAGATTGTTCTCCAAGTAGTGTGACTCTTCTCATTGAAGTTCACACTTACGGTGGATGTGAGTGCTACTTTCCCAATATCTTTGACAACACTAGATATTAAAAGATATTTTATACGTATAACAGATCTGGGCTATAGGACACTTGGCCTACTGTTGTTATTATCTGAATCATAGACTTTGAAATTTTCTTGTTTCCGTTTACGTACATAGAATTGTTGCTCAATGCATTTTAATTAAAAAATAATTCTCGAACATAATTGTATTTCTGAGAATATATTATTAATGACCTATTCAGGTATAAGGTGGAAGTTTTCCAAACATAGAAGAAATTTTTATGTATTAAAGAAATACAATAGACAAGGAGAAAATTTAAATATCGAGGAACAGTATAGCTTTTAAAATCCAAACACAGAATGATACAAAAACTCTGAAAGAGAGTGTAGGAGTGCTAAGTGGAGTCGGTGAAAGGAAAACACAGAGGAAAGCTTTTTCAGAGAGACATATTCAATATATTCTAAATAGTGTTTCCCTGTAGGAAATCACATTAAAATTTATATGACTTTGGAAAGCAGAAAATGGGATTAACTCTCCCTCCCTCCTTTTCATAGATCTTGGATGCTGGGACCACAGAGATAATTAAATTAGCTCTCCTTGGTTTATTTATTTTTAATGCAAAAAAATGCACATGAAACAAGCATTAATTACCTTGAATTTGTACTATGATCTTTTTTTCTACAAACTTAGAGAACCTCTAGTTACTCATGTTTATTTCCCAGCAATTCACATGGCATAATTATCAGTGGAATATATGTTAGAAAGGTGTTGCCCCCTGTAAGGTGCTCACACAGAACCAAACCCTGGCCTCCTGAGAGCCAGTTGTCTCTTCACTGGACTCTATTGAACTCCACTCTGCAAAATATTCTACCAGAAAAGCAGTGGAAGAGTGTTGGTGTGGAAAAATCGATGAAGAATGGACATTGGTGTCAAACAGACTTGTTTTACGTTGGCTATTTAAAAATGTTCAGAAGGAAGTTCTTAACTGCCCGTGTGTGATATGTGTGTTCTAATCACCACATGACCCTGAGCAAGCCTCCGTTTCTTACATATAAAATGGGGAGAAAAATAGGCACAGTTCAAAGGTTTACATAATGAAGAGGGTTGATGAATCTGCTTAACACAGCATCTTGCACATGGCAGGTTCTCATGTATTAATACATGTCTTAGTCCATGTAAGCTGCTATCACAAAATTGCCATTGACTGGGTGGCTTATAAATGGCAAACATATATTTCTTACAGTTCTTGAGTCTGCACAGTCCAAGATCAAGGTGACAGCAGACTTGGTGTCTAGCGAAGGCCCATCTCCTGGTTCTCAGAGGGCCCTCTTCTTGCTGTGTTTTCACATGTCGGAAGGGACAAGAGAGCTCTCTGGGATCTCCTTTATAAAGGCACTAATCCCATTCATGAAGGCTGTTCCCTTGCCAAAGGCCCCGCCTCCAGATACTTTCACATTGGGGATTAGTTTTCAACATATGAATTGCAGGGGACACAAACATTAAACTTAAACACAAATTTTAAATGTTTTTCTCCAACTCTGACCTTTCCATAAGCTTCAGCTTTGTATTTCCACCTCACTGTCTCAAATTCAGGACGTAAATTTTCAACTTTACCAGAAACCAACTTACTTCGGTTTGCGTTTTATCTGTGACTTTTGTTTTTTGCCATTCGACTAAAAGCAATTTAATTTTGCCCCCTTATCATTTTCCTCACATTGAGTTAATACACAAATGCTTTGGGGACTTGTGATCTTTAAATATGCTTTTCTTGTTTTCATATTTATGTAGTTATAACTTCATCTTATTTTTGTAATTCATAGATTTCTATCAAATCTCGTTCACTGATCCATTAATTCTGCAAACATTTATTAAGCATATATTGTACATCAGATTGGTCCTTCTTCATAAGTTGGTGCTATCATTTTGAGTGTAGGTGATAACTCTCAAATTTTAAGGCTCAAAAGAATACCTGTAGTTACCCCCAGTCTCCTTCAAATAAATTGCTACTTCCAAATACACATAGGGAAAAGGGAGCTATTTCATTGCGGGGAATTGTTCTTTTTCTTCTATGAAAGTGTGGTTCTCAGATGTAGTGAGATGCACTTAGAATTTTGCTCATCACCCTGTACAAGAAAAGGAAAATTTCAGAAAAATAGAAAAGAAACATCAGTGGAATAACTTGATATGTTTTTGATTACACAATAATGAAACCTGGGCAAGGAGAGAGGTAGAATTACAGGCAATATTCTCAGCAAGCGGCTCTGTGGCTCTGTCCTTCTTTAAATGATGGGGAATTTCACGCCATCGCAGACAATGCCATTTGGTTTCAAGAGGCAGCAATCATTGGAGTTTCCATGTTTTAATCTTTTTGATGAAATAAGTATGTATAATTCAGTTTTTGATGCTGTATTCCAAAAATTTTAAGATAACTCTGGAGTTGGTTTTTACAAGATTTTTATTTTTACTATAATTCCACAGGTTCTCTTTCTGTTTTGCTACAAGGGCTGGAATATAGAAAAATGTGATTTATGTAGAAATCTCCTTGGCATTGGCAGCATAATCCTCTCTTGAGTTAATGGATCAATCCTACTTTGTTTCTAGTGACTTATTACAGGGTCATTTTACATCTGTCCAGTGGCATAGTCTAAATCAATGGTTCCCAAATGTTGGTGTGAAGAATCTCTTGGAAAGGTTGTTATAAAGATGGATTTGTAGGTCCCTTTCCAAACTCTGTAAACATGACTTCACAGGCGTGTACACTGATATTTTTAACTGGTGGTCTTAATGAACTCCAATTTTGAAAATGCTGTGAAAGATTCATCAAGATTGTTTTCCCAACAGAACAACCTGCTTTGCTGATTGATACGGTGTTTATAGACTTGTTAAAAGTTGCTAGGTCGTTTCTAGGAAAGAAGGATATTTCAGTTATAATTTTTAAAAATTCTTAGAATTTAAAAGCATGGCAGTTTATGAGTTAATAAAATGGTTGATCTTGTTTCAGAATCTGTTCTTTATATTTCACTTATTTAAATAGCTTTACATGTTTATGTAAGTAGAATCACCAATCAAGTAAATAAAAATAAACTTTTTTTTTTTTTTTTTGGAGTTGGAGTCTCACTCTGTCTCCCAGGTTGGAGTGCAGTTGCGCTATCTCAGCTCACTGCAACCTCCGCCTCCAGGGTTCAAGCGATTCTCCTGCCTCAGCCTCCCAAGTAGCTGGGACTACAGGCGTGTACCACCACATCCAGCTAATTTTTTGTATTTTTTTGTTTTAGTAGAGACAGTGTTTCACCGTTTAGCCAGGATCATCTTGATCTCCTGACATCATGTTCTACTCACCTCGGCCTACCCAAGTGCTGGGATTATAGCCATAGGCCACCATGCCCGGCCATAAATAAACTTTTTAAGTAAATAGAGTTAATTAGGATTTCAGACAAATTACCAACCTCAAGCAACTGACCCATTCTTTCAGGAAAAAAGTCTGGGATATATTAAATACTTTTCAGGTAAAATGTCAGGGATATATTAAATATTACTGATTGGCTAGGGAACAAAAATTAGGCAATAAAAGACTTAGGGCACTTGGCATATAAGCATATGAGAAATTTAAAATAAATATTCAAGCCTGTGGCTAACATGCTTTTTCCTAGAGGGAGAAGGGAGGTCTCAGGTGCAGAACGTGAAACCAATCCACTGTTTGGATTGTGATTTTAGCAGAAGACATCAAATGCATTTTATTGGGGGAAGTCTAACATAATTACTCAATCAAGAATATGAAAATGAGGGATTATATGCTGACAGAATAGCCATTCAATACATCCACCAGGAAAGTAAATGGCAAAAAAATATTTTGTGTGAATTATTGAACACTTGATGTCAGGGCCAGTCTCAGTAAAACGGATGAATAAAGGAAATGCATTGAGAGAAAGTTAGAAATGTAATTGGTATTGAAAGAAGGATTTTTTTAAACTTAGTATCTGATTGGCTTAAAGCTCTGTTATTAAACAATAGAATTTAAAGAGTCTATTGGGGGCTAACAGCAAAAGTATTTCTGAAACTGATTATTAGTTATTCAAAAATTACTGTGAAGAGGCCTCGCTTTAGATTTAGGCTGATTTGATGGCCACCCCACTGAGAACTACATGTAGAGTAAGCACTAGAAGGTGCAGTAAAGAGAGAAAAGCACTAGAAGGTGGAGTATGGGAGGCAAGGAGCCTTGGAAAGTAGGAAGAGAGAGAGAGTGAATGTATTCAAAGAGAACGTTGCCTGGAGTGACCTCTTAGGAGAGAATCAGGAAGAAGCCTCACCAAAGACACAGCAAGGCAAAAGAGTTTGATTATGGTCTCCTAGAGAAAGTTCAGAAAGTTGTCATTAGCATTGTTAACATGGCTTACTGCTGATTCAAGAAAAATGGTAGAGTAAGGATCATAATAAATGTGTAGACTATTTCTAATTAAAAAGTGTTTATATTGGACTAAAATTGTATGAGGATTAGACGATGCCATATTCTTAGAAAATGGCTTAAGCCATTCTTGAGTCTCACTTTCATGAGAACTTCTAATGTGATGTCCAGTCAATTCCATTTCCAAATTATTTGTTGCCAAATCCGTCATTTGTTTTCTTCTCCATGTCTACTGCCACTACCCCAAGCTAACACACCACCCTCTCTTCCATGAACTATTGTGATTTTCTAATTCAGCTTCTCACTTCAATTCCAGCTTCCCTCCAACCCACTATCCACCCACTATGGAAGGATCTCTTTTAGCTGATCATGTTCCTGATTAAAATCTTTTCTTGGCTTTTTATTGCACTTAGAGTAAGTTAGAACCTGATTGCAAGGCTTTCATAGGTGACCCCTGCTGACCTGCCCTGTCATCCAGCCATACTGCCTTCCTTTTATACCTCACCCTTCCCAAACTCTATTCAAGAGCCCCTCTGCCTCCATACCTTCACACACGCCCTGGTGCATCATTTGCTTGGACCAATCTGTCTTACTTTTTTGTTAATAGTTGGATATTTCTCAGGCATCTTCTAAACATCTAATGTATGATAAATCACCACTGTCCCTTTTCATAGTATTTTGTCTTTTTCCATTACTGAATATACCAATGTGTAATTAGATACATTTATCTGATGATATAACATACTATATACCCCATGAAGAAAACATTCCTATTCATTCTATTCTATTCTATTCTATTCTATTCTATTCTATTCTATTCTATTCTATTCTATTCTTCTATTCTATACATTCTATCTAGCACTTAGAATGGAGCTTGGCATACAGTAGATACTCAGTAAACATTGATTGGATTAAGAAATGCATAAATTAAAAGTAGAAGAGATTGGGTCAAGAATTAACTAAAGCAATAAGCCATCACCAAGTACACTGACTTATTGCAGGTATCTCTTTTGCAGAGGGAGAAGTGAGTTACTATTTCACAGATGAAAGTGTTAACCTCAAGTTTGGGGTTTGCCATAGACCTCTGCACTGTGGAAAACACATGTTCATTAACATAGCAGAAAGGCAGTATGAGTTTTAATGTGAAATTCATAATTCTTCAGGTCAACCAATTACATTGATATAATATTTCCAGTGGCTGTAGGCTATACCACTGCGTGGATTTTGTATGGGTCAGATTTTTTTTTTGCTTGTTGATGATGGCCTGTATTTAACATACCTGATTGCAGCAACACTGTATGAATATCTGAATTTTATTCTTGAAAAAATACCACATCAGTAGCAAAATGAAAAGCTCGTCCTCTAAACCGTAAAAACATTTGATTTATGCATTCATTTGATAATTCTCGTGCTTTACCATTTCCTATAGTTATTGTGCGCTTGTCTTATTCTAACTACTGGCTTAGCAAATAAGAAATATTGGGGATTGGGAACTACCTCTTATACATCTTTTTTTTCTTTTTTTTTTTACTTTAAAGAGATTTTGTTAAATTTATGGATTAATTTTGGGAGAATCAACATGTTAACATATTCAATTTTTTTATCACATGACAAGTGATGTCTTCTCATTTACTAATAGCTTTTTAAACTTTACCCTGTATGTCCTTGTAAGTTTTATTAAATAAGCTATGTACATTTCTTATTAAATGTACTCTATTTAATTTTTTATTTCAAATAAAATATGTTTTTATTATATTGTCTAACTATCACATGGACACAGGGAGGGGAACATCATACACCGGGGCCTGTGGGGGCCGGGGGGGACAAGGGAAGGGAGAGCATTATGACAAATACCTAATGCATGTGGGGCTTAAAACCTAGATAATGGGTTGATAGGTGCAGCAAACCACCATGGCACATGTATAGCTATGTAATAAACCTGCACATTCTGTGCATATATGCCAGAACTCAAAATAAAAATAAATAATAAATATGTAAGGAGCTTTCCTCTAGACCAGTAATAACTCTTATACATGTTTATATACAGAACATGATTTAGTATTTGTTGAATTAAATGGATCTGACCTATAATTTTAGTAAGATTCTGCTCTTTAAAAGCTAAGCAACCATCAGCTCTTATTGAATTTGATAGAAGATTTCTGGATTGTTGAGCCTTTGACTTCTGCATGTCCCCTACCTTGTATTTGTTTGGGTGGTTGTCGTCATCCCAAGAAATACCCAAGATAAGAAAAAAGGATGTAATTTGAATGAATGATTCTTTTACTTGAAAATCTTTTGAGAAATGTTCAGGAGGTTCAAAAACACTTAAAACATTGACTTTAAATGTCACTTGGGAACCATCGTTTAATTCCATTTAGTCATGCTTCTTTGTTAGTACAGATGACCAACTTTTGTTCTGAATAATTATAATCCCTAAGATTTTTCATAAGTAGGAAGATTGAGGGAGAAAAATACCTTGTATGATTGCTTGAATCCTAAGTATATAACCTAATCTCTCAGCTTGGACACTCTTGAAGTTGCAGAAGAAATGGGAAGACATTTAACAATCTATAATGAAGTGAGTAGAACAGGTATAAGCTTAGGATTTAAATATATCTAGGTGTGAATGCTTCCTCTGCCGTTTACTAGCTGTGTGACCTTGTGGAAATTATTTTACCCCTCTAAATTTCAGTAGGCCTACCTGAGAAAATGAGACATTTATATTTTCATCTCTAGATTGTAAGCCCTTTCTATGAATTGCCTGCTCATATCCTTTGCCAATTTTTCTATGTGATGATTGGTTTTCCTGCTGATTTATACATTCTAATCTGTTTTTCTGTATTTATTTCTTAGTTATGTGTGTCGAAAATATCTTCTGTGTTTAGATGTTTTTTACCTTTGTAATTTTAATATATATTTTCAATTATACTTATTTAATTTACAAATTTGACTAAGTTTATAAGTATTTCCTTTCATGTCTAGTTAACAATTCCTTTTATATCTAGTTAACAAACTCATTCCCACCCACAATACTATATTTTGTCTTATTTCTTCAGAAAGTATTATAACTCTTTAATCTACCTGTTTTAGGTTGGATTCTCCTAAAAGCAATGCCTGAGGCAATGATTAGATTAAAATAAGTTTATGTGGGAGCTGAAGCCAGAAAACACTTATAGAGAAATGAGAATGCTAAACAAGGAAAGGAAAGAAACCTATGAAAGAGGCATTATCAAGCCGGTTATCGCTGTGGGCCACTGAGGTTCAATCTCTCTGGGAAATCCTGGAAGAAAAGTGTAGAATCAGAGTTATCCTTCCTGAGGGGCAGAAAATGGAATGCCTCACGTCCATCTGTCATTGGCTGAGGGCTGCTCTCAGGGGTATTAACTTCCAGGCACTTCTGGTCTGGCCCAGTTAGGTGAACAAAAGCCCACAGGCAGAGTCCAGGTGCTTGAATAGGATGCATTGGCATGGATTGAAATCTGATGCCAAGGGAATATGGATGGGGTACCCATGGCATCTGCTAAGATATTTGAAATTCATTTTTATGTATTTTGTGAAATGGGGATCAAATTTTACTGTTTTTATATGGATAAGCAAGGTTTTAGAGTTACTTACTGAACCATTTTTCTTCTCCCCTGGCCATGCAGTTCCATTTCTGCCATAAACCAACTTTCCATACACATATGGATATGTTTCTAAGCCCTTGGATCTGTTCTTTTGGTCTATTTTTTCTAATCTTTTACCAATTCCACAGATTTCAGTTAATATAGTCTTATAATTGGAATTTTAAATAATGAAACAATTCAAGCACAGACAAAATCAGAAAATACATGTAAAGCTGACAACTGCTTTCCCCCCCTCTTTTACAGTATTTTCCTGATTATATTTTCCAAGGATGAATTTTAGGATCAGCTTGAACAGTCACATCTGCACACACACACACACACAGTTAATTTTTTTATTGCACTTATGTTAATTATAAACAGTAATGGCCCTCTCATCCAATATAAAAGTTTTCTCTTTTTATGTTTTTCATAATCATCTATTGCTTTGTAACTATTGTTTACCTCTTATTTTAAAATTGATTCCTGCTTATTTTAGAAGGCTTTCCACTCTTGCTAATGAGATTTTCATAGTAAATTATCTATTGGGTTTTTCTTGGTCTAAAGGAATGGTTTTATGCCTGAGAACTGCACTAAACTCTGTTATTAGTAGAGAGTATAGATTTACTTGGACTTTCATTAAAGATAATCATATAAACTGTAATTAATAAATATTTTTCTTGCATTTTATCCTCATAGCATATATTTTCTTGACTTACTACAAATATATATTATTTCTAATCCAATATTAAACAGAGAGTTAACAGTAGATATTCTAAAATCATCTCCATTTATCATGATTTTCATATTGACTTTTGCTGGACTCCCTGTAACAAATTTTAAAAGCTTATTTATTTTCCTTGTTTACTAACAGTTACTATGGAAATCATTAACATTATAAACATTTTTTATCTGCATCTCTTTAGATGATTGCATGTTTTTCTCCTTTTATCTGTTAATGTGTTTACATGCATTAATATATTTTTGAATGTCAAAGAGTTCTTGAGTTTCTGGGAAAATCTTTACTTTGTGGTAGCATAAGTTTAATATCTTTTTTATTTCACTTGCTAATCAGAATTTTTAAAGCCATTACTAATAATTTTCCTTTGCTCGAATGTTCTTGGCTGATATATGACATTATTTCAGATTCAAAAACAGAGTTGAGTAATTCTGCCTTTTTGTTCTCTGCAATAATGTGCAAAAGATGTATATCATCTGGTTTTTGAAATTTTTCTAATTATGTAGATATGCCTTTGGTTTCGAAATATTCAGAAATGGTTCAACTAAAGTAATAGTTGTAGTCCTTGAATATTATAGTTATTTTTTAAATTCAGTAAATAAAATATCTTTTTCTAAAATGTTGTTTATTTTCTCTAAGTTTTAATTATTGGGATAAAATTATTTATGCTATTTATTCAGTGTTTATTCATTTCTACCAAATCAATAATTTTGACCTCTTGGCATTTCCTAAGAAGCTCGATTTTGTTTTATTTCTATTTAGTTTCCATAAATATGTCAAAATGTTTCTCTAATAAAACAGTATTTTTATATATGTAGTTTTTCCTTTTATTTATTTGCTCTCTATTTTTCTGTGCTTTCCCAAATTTAAAAAAAAATTTATGATCTTATTGGTTGGTATTCTCCTCTACTCTCATGAGTTTGGTTTTTATTATCAACCTTCCTTTACACGTGAATTTGTGGCTTGGTAATTTTCAATCTATCATACTTTTATTGGGTGAATTATGAGCTATAAATTTTCTTTAGCTGCATTTCTGTGATTTTTGATATGCGGCAATTCAATGATTTCATTTCTATATATTCTTTAATTTTCATTATAGTTGATTCTTTGAACCATGAATTATATAGTTGAGATTTTTAAATTTCCATATGAATAATTATTTGGGTATTCCTTTTTGGCATTGATTTCAAGTACCATCATACTGCAGCCCAGTAGTGTGATCTCTCTGTAAATATTTGGTAAATATAGAGATTATTTGGTAAATATATAGATTCTTTTTAAAAAATATGCATATAGGTAGTTTGTGAATGGTCTTTTGACAAACCTGTGAGTCATCTAAACGTTGTTTGCAAGACTCTATGTATGTTCAGTAGTTCCATTTGCCAGCTTTGTTCAAACCTTCCATAGCTTCATGAGTTTTGTTTTTACTATGCTGTATTTACCAGCTGGAAATTCCTAAATTGTTATGTTTGTGGTTTTATCAATTTCTGTGTCAATTTGTGACAACTTTGGCTCTACAGACGTTGAGACACTGCTTTTAGGATCTAGATTGTTATATTTTCTCTGTGAACTGATTGTTTTAATAATCAATAAAGACTCTCTCTAGTCTAAAAATGTATTTTTTCACAAGTCAGTTTGCCTTTTATTAATATCATTGCACCTTTTTCTTTTAGTTGGTGTTTCTCTCACATATTTTTGTGTATATCTTTAGATTGATTTTGCATGTGTCACTGTTTTGTGGTTTGTTTCCTTTAGCTAACACATATTTTAACATTATCCTTGATGTTTTTCTTTTTAAAAAATTCAACCTCAAAATACATGTTTCTTAAATAAGTGACATAGTCTTTTTTCACTTGTTTCTATTACCAATTTTACCATTTTATTACAGATTTTTATTTATTGTGCTTTTCATTTGTCTTTTCTATTGTATATCAGTTATTTCATTGATTTAATTTATTCAGTTCTCTTTTTCTAATTCTGGAAGTTAGCAATATTATCATTACTCTTCAGTGGTTTCTCTTAAAATTGTAGCTTTCTCCCTTGACTTGAGTAAAGTGTTAATCATTATTTCTATTATTTTCCTCAACAAGGCAAAGGTCTCAAAATGATTTGATTTTGATCCTATCCTTCTGTTTTATGGAGTTTTTAAAATATCTCAGTCTTTTGGAGATTGAATGTCTTTGTCTTCTGGTCTCTGTAGTTGTTGTTGATAGGTCTGCTGTCAGTGAATTTTTTATTCCTTTGTGTGTAGCCTCTTTAAACTTCTGGTTGCTTTAAACATTTTCTCTTCATTTTAAATGATGTACAGTTTTATTAAAAAGGTCTAAGAATTAATTTTAATATAGATCAGTGTGTTTCTTTAAACCTGGAATCCAGCTTTCCCTTAGTTATAAGAAATTCTCAGTGAATATATCCTAGGATATTACTTTTCTGTAGTCTGATAATAGCCTGTGTCTGGAACACTTATTAGATACACATTGGACCCTTCCTTTCGCTTACATGGCTCTAGCTCATATTTTCCATTTCTTTTTCAAAATGGGCTCCATTCTGAGGACTCTTATCAGAGCTGTCTTCGAATTCATTACTTTCTCCAAAGTTCTATTTATGTGTTTAAAAACTTATTCATTGTATTGTGAATTTAAATATTTCTCCTGTCTATAAATTGTTTCTTTTTCACATTTGCCTATTTAAATTTATAATTGTCTTTATTGAATCTATTGTTCTATATATGCAGTCACTTGAAGCACAAATACTTTGTATGTCTTACAGAATTATGCTGCCATCTCAGGTTCACTTAGGTTCGAATTCATTTGACTGTGTGTTGGTATACTGTACCCTGTAGTGATTTGTTTACCTGTATGGTTAAACGGTTTTTGTGACCTAATCTCCAGTGAGGTTTTCTTCCCCTCTCTTGTGGAAGTCCCATACTCTTTCAGTTGTAAAAGTGTATACAGAGAAATTCTGTACTTGCTGCTCTCAAGATCCCAGTGATTTCACCAATCTGGGACAAGTTTTATAGGTTAATTTATCAATTTAGCATCTATTACTCCATAGTTCCTATAAAGTAGATTTTAATCTGTGCATAGCTGAGGTTTCAATTTCCAGCCAGAGGCAGGGCAGATGAAAGTCCTCCCTGATGCTTCCCAGAGTCTGACGGAGGAGAGCTTCTATTTCCCTTTAAGGGACCTCTAGGGATTTCAGCTTTGTGCAGGGGTCTTTCTTCCAGCTCCCTGTCTGGTGCAGAGAGAGACCAGTTTTATCTCTGTGTGGACATTAACATCTAGCTCTCAGCCAGTAGGGGCCATATTTGAGTCCATACCATTTGCACCCTTACCTCTGAGGCATCAACTCATATGTTTACAGCTCTGCCTTGGAGTTTATTCCTTCATTTTCAGCACCTAGATATTTTTCATTCTTTCTTTGATTATATCTATGTACAGAAAATAAGTGTTTATTATATTTTATCTAAAACATCTACGTATTGTGAGTGAGTCGGCCTCATCTCAGTCTGCCATGTTTCTATAAGTTCTAAAACAATTTTTTTAGGGCTGTCTGCCACATATCTGGAGGCCCTGCTGTGAAGAGAAAGGCAGAGGTTTTATTTTTTCTGGTAACTCAGGCAACAGGAGTTATGCTAGAATTTCCGGAATTTCTTTTCTCTCTTTACAGAGTTTTAAAAAGAGACAGAATGGAAGCATCTTGTGTTTTTGCTATTCTGAAAAATTCTTAACTTCAGGAGCCAATATGAGACCCCAGTGCCCTGGGTGAAAGAAATGAACCCAGGGCACAGATGCTGGGTCCCTCTCTCTTGCTTCAACAAAAAGCAATGTGGAAAATAAGCACACTCATCGTATCTAATATGACATGTGCTAAAAGAAAATCTTCCTATTTTTTCCTGTGCTAATTAGCCTGTATCTTTCAAATGGGGGAAACTTTTTCCTCTAAATGTGAGAAACAGTGATAAACATGTCCTGGTCTACGGCTAAGGGGCGCAGGGATGAATCCTCACTAGTTTAGAAGATTACTATGTATGGCTTATTCAGTTGTTGGCTATGGGGCATTTTTTACTAGTCTTGGATTTTCCTCCCTCCAAAAAAGACTTGTCTAGTCTCTCCACACACACAGTAGCCTACATTCACGTACACACATGCGGCCTTGGACATACAAGCAAGCACACCCAGAATGAGAAAAGGAAAGAGCATTTCTATATTGTTGAAATGGGGGGAGTAATTTTGTTTTCATCTGAGTTCTGGTATAAAATTGAGATTATAAGAGATGGGGGAGCATGAAGATAGGGCATGAAAGAGAGAAAGGGGCAGACATAATTCTGGGTTGGACTTACAGTGTCTTATAGAGGGAAGCTCATGGTGGAAAAGAATACACCTGATGATGGATTGGGAAAAATACAGAAAATAAGTGATGCGAAATAAGCTGACCCAGCTTTAGTTTTGAAAACCATTTTGATAGGCTGTGCCACACACATGTCATGACCAAGGTCCACTACAATGTAGTGAGCCCCTAAGAGTCCCCAGCATGTTGTGTGAAACATACTGATTTAAGAAGCGTAAAGTAGCATATTGACAGAAGCTCATTTTTCTTTTTTTTTTATTCCTGAAGTGCATCTCCAGTGAACACTGCTTTGAGGTGTTGTCCAGTTAAAGATACTATTTTTTTTTGGACAGTCTCACTCTGTTGCCTAGGCTGGAGTGCAATGGTGCAATCTCAGCTCACTGCAACCTCTGCCTCCCAGGTTCAAGCGATTCTCCTGCCTCAGCTTCCCAAGTAGCTGGGATCACAGGTGCCCGCCACCACATCCGGCTACTTTTTTCTTTTTTTAGTAGAGATGGGGTTTTGCCATTTTGGCCAGGATGGTCTCAATCTCTTGACCTCTGTTGATCCACCCACCTCAGCCTCCCAAAATGCAGGGATTATAGGTGTGAGCCACAGCACCCGGCCAAGGATACATTTAACACAGGGTGATTCCGTTATAAATGAAAATACATAGTATAGAAGGGAAGAAACATTAATATACCCTCTAATTATGACCGATGTGTGATTATTCACAAAGAGAAAAGGAAAATGGCATTTAATGAACAACTGCTATGTGTAAGGCATCATCCTAGGTCATTTATAACAAGACAGGTCATTTGTAACAAACTGCTTTTTAAGTAGTACTTAGAAAGATGGAGTTTCCCCTCACAATCTGGCCTCAATGATCTGAAAAACACTATGTCTTGGAGATTCATATCACCTTCTGTTGAAATACCCATTGGATAAAAATAAATCAAAGATATCTGATTATAGTAGATTTTGCCCTTTTGCTTATTCACACGTTTATTCATATGTGTCTAGCATAGTATGTGCAATGACTACATTTAAAATATTTGAAAAGAATGTCAATTCCATCACACTAACACTACTATGAAAGAAGTTTGATTTATCTATATGAGATATATCTCTCTAATATTAAAGACATGAACATATTTTAGTAGAATATGTATCAGGTACTCAGATTTTTTTAAAAGTCCACATTTGTCTCTTGCATTGATGCGTATGTGAAATAATCGACTAGTACAGCAGTCATTTACAAGGTTCACATGTGGTTCTTGGAAAATCTAGGTCATCTCTCAATTTCGGGATGCTAAATTGCGTATAAAGCAGGTCAGCTATCCTGCACTGCTGATTTACAGCACCATGACAGCCTGCTATTTGCCTTTTAAGAGTTAAATTGTATCTGCTAATCCTAGCTTTTAAGCAGCTAAAACTGACATTGCTTAATTTACTTGTAACCCTTATAACAGACTTTTAGCAGAGGGTATTGGTTTTTGTACTGGATTGAAAACTGGAAGTCCCATAGGAAATTGACTAAAACTATTATCATAGTTAAGGTTGCCTATCATTCTAATTATAATTCACATCCAATAATGAACACCTTGTTCAATAATATTTAATTCAAATCAGGATGCCGAGTATAAAATTACATATCGAGAGAATTCATTAGAAGTTTCAAAAGTAAGCTGAGTAAATGTGCCTCGGAGAATGTATTTGATGAATTTGTAAAAGTATTTAAATTAGATCTGTAAAGTATTATGAAAAATCCACAAGGGATGCACAATTAGGCGAATAAGCTCTTCAAGGCCAGGAGCTGCTGGGCATTCACTGCAAAATGCTTTCTGATATATTGTTTATGCAAAGCAGAGATATGGGAGGGGGAAGCCATAATATACAACAAAGCAGAAACGCAGCAGAGGTGACGCCAAAAGTAATTGAATAAAAAATAAGTAATTCCCTCATAATTAGTTCTTTACCCTTTGCCTACATATTATTCATATGTCACCAAAGTATGTTTAATATGGGACAAATGGTTATTTAATTTATGCATGTTTTATAAAGTCCATAATGTATGAGCTTCATGAAAAGCTCATTCATAACAAGGTCTCTTTCAAGCTGTAGTGTGTAGGTTACACAATGCTGAATGTATAATTACGTAATTTATAACACTTAAACTGTTTATATCTATAGTGATTGTATATTAATATTCTGATGATGGATGAAAATGTTGTCCACTTTAATTTATGTTGTGCTCGTTACCATATAGCTAAGGTAACTTCAAAATTTAATAAATGTACCTATTGGTTCATTCATTCATTCTTTTGCATATGTATTTACTTTGTTCAATGTTTATTGAACGGTAACTAGATTCCAGATGTTGTGCTTGATTCGTGGTGAAGAACCAACCAGTAAAGATCAAGAAGATACATGGTTCATCTTATAGTGGAGCTTACATCCCAACAAGGGAGAGTCATTTCATAAATAGCCTCACACATAGTGCAACACTGAAAAATAAATAATTATCTAAAGCAGGAGACAACAAGCTTTTTCTGTAAAGAGCCAGATAATAAATACTTTGGGTGATGTCAGCCATACAATCTCTGCTGTGTCTACTCATCTCTGCAGTGGTGGGGCAAAAGCAGTCATAGATAACACATAAATAAATGAGTATGGCTTTGTCCTAATACAACTTTGTTTACCAAAAACAGGTGACAGTCTAGACTTGGTCCATAGGTTGTAGTTTGCCAACCCCTGCTCTAGATACGAGATAGAGAGTCCCAGGACAGTATAGAAAAAAATTTTCCTCTAGAATAAGCAAGGGGTAGCTAGTGAAATTTTACTGAAGAGTGACATGTAGGGCAAGATTAGTGGAAAATCTCTAGATGATAAGTGGAAAGTAGTTGGTGTAGAGGACAGTTTTAAAGAAGATCTAGATAGCCATATTGCCGGAAGTGAATGCCTAACCCTTGAGGTAATTAATGCTCAAGGAAAGCAAGTGACTTACCCAGTGGTTCAGTTCAGATTCCAGTCAATGTGACTCTAATTCCAAAACCTTATCTCCTTTCAATCTTACCACACTGCCTCATTGTGAAACGCAGAGACATATGGAAACATAATCTCTTTTCTCTTAGGAGTTTGCAATCCATTATAAACTCTTTTGGACTTACATTTATAAGGTCATATAAAAATTTAAACTTATCTGTGGCAAACTTTTATAATTTCTTGATGTGACAAAGACCAGGAATGGATTCATGAGGGAATGTTCACAGGAAACTTTCTAAAACACATTTGTGATATCCCAAACCACCAGCTTCTATACACATAATATATCACAAAGCAAACTTCATGGCAGGACAGAACCCCGTTGGTTA
The DNA here is from genome assembly GCF_028858775.2 of Pan troglodytes. Classification (NCBI taxonomy): domain Eukaryota; kingdom Metazoa; phylum Chordata; class Mammalia; order Primates; family Hominidae; genus Pan; species Pan troglodytes. The sequence goes on from NC_072401.2 coordinate 182,797,434, forward strand.
TTTTAGAACGGACCTTGAGCCCTAATGTCTGGGATATGATTTATGGATTGCTATGAGGCAGAGCACTGAGAGGTTTACAGGCTTGATGTAAAAAGAGAAAAATAAGTATCTTATGGCTAGCAGCAGGGTTAGTATACTAGAAAAAATATACTTTTTTCCCTCCATGAATAATTAAGTATGTTTTATAAGCATAAAGATACACAGGTGGAAGTGTGCTTGTTACTATTTAATGTTACTTTCTCTTCTTAACTCTGAATCTAAAAAATGCCTTTATGTGCACTGATTGGTCCTATCCCTGATGGACTAAATGCCTTTTTATAGCATCCAAACTCTCTGTGATCTCTTTTCAAACTGCTAGGTAAGATTTTATTTCAAAACATAGTTAAATGAAATACAAAGCCTAAAAAATGCAATAAAGCGCCAAGTGATTTGTAAATATTTATTTTCTGTAAGAGTTAGATGGCATTTTAATATAGTGTCTTTAGCTGACACACTGTAAAAGAAGCATTGTATCTTGACAGAATCAAGAAAAATCTGATTTTCATAATTAAAGAAATGGAAAAGAAGACAAGAAAATGCCTTTTTCCTTTTATAATGTACAAGCTGGCCTAAATACATGCCTTGAGTGAAGTAAGATTGACTTTAAAGCACACACTTTTATTCAATTCGATCAGAAAGAACTTTGATGGGTTTGGATACAAACTAAGAAAAGAGCCATAAATTCCAAGAATTGTCATTTTCTAGTAATTCTATTCTGAAATGAGATTTTTCTTAGCTGTTAGGAAAGAAAAGGGCTATTAACTAGGCATTAACAGCAATTTCTGGTTCAATTTTGCAGATAAAAATGTTTGATTAAAGATAGTGTCTGTAGATATTTAGAGGTGTTACTAAAACCAAATGTGAGACTTAAAGGGAATTTCCTGTTAGCAGTTTTTCCCTTGTCCTCCATACTTTATTATTCCACAATATAGTTGGACCTTCTTTTAGACAGGTACTGAAGAAGAGAAATGAATTGGTAAAGTATTTAATGAGTGTTGATTAATAAAGAAAAAGAAGTTGAAATCTACATTTCCATGATAAGTACTTTCCTTTCAATCAAGAAGAGATGTTCTCAAAGGTCATATATGTATAAAGTACAAACGTATAATGAAATAACACCACAACATTTGTTTATATAAGAGAAATGTATCTTACTCATTTTTTCACATATTTGCCACTTTAGATCAAATATTTGGTTCAGACTGTTAATAAAGACACTTGTTTAAAACATAGTGTTTTCTTTACAAAGATTGTTTTATTAACCTATTGGCTGTCCAGTAACCACCTTGAGATATTTCTACTTGTGACGATAGAATGCTAATAATTCTCTAAATGTCTCTACATTGTCCAGAAATTCTGACACAATCATGTTTCAAGAAGCCAAACTGGCTTTGGAAAACAAAAAAACAGAAAGTTACAAGTGGCATTTTTGGTCTTTAAGCATTTCCCCAGCAACTCGTGAGTTCCATAAAAATTGTGAGAAATAGAACGAAATACCCATGGCAAAATCTTTTGTGACTTGAAATATATAAAGCATTAATCTAGCTGTTTTTAAAAAACCTCTCAATAGGTTTTATCCCTCTATATTTTCATTCTTGATGCTTCTCTGATAGGTTTATTTAACTGTATAAAGTTGGATTCGAGACAAGTGTCACAGAAGAATTAAAAGAGACAGTGAGCTCCTTGGAAAATGAGCCCATGGCCTGCTCATCTGTAAATAGGGCTCCGTGTCTCACACCAAATGTGAGACTTGTTTTTCACTGTGCCAGGCACACAACTAACATCAAACCACTTGCCACAGAATGGATGAATGAATGAACAATAGATAAGCATCCTTCATGATGTGTTGTTGAGGCATTTAATTTTTTCTCAAGGAGGCTGAAACCTGAACTCCGTTCCAGGAGAACTGCAGGGTTGTGTGTTTGCTCGTTTGTTTATTTTTAGTTTTAGGTTTATTTTATTTTATTTTATTTTATTTTTTAGATGGAGTTTCACTTTTGTCACCCAGGCTGGAGTGCAATGGTATGATCTCAGCTCACCACAACCTCTGTCTCCGGGTTCAAATGATTCTCCTGCCTCAGCCTCCCTAGTAGCTGGGATTACAGGTGTGCACCACCACGCCTGGCTAATCTTTTTGTATTTTTAGTAGAGACAGCTTCACCACATTGGCCAGACTGGTCTGGAACTCCTGACCTCAGGTGATCCACCAGCCTCGGCCTCCGAAAGTATTGGGATTACAGGCCTGAGCCACCGCACCCAGCTGGTTTATTTTTCTTCTTGTTGCACTGGTTGCTCTTGCTAACTGGCATGATAATAATAATGATGAAGACACCAGTACCAATAATAATTATAATGATGACAGTAACATACCTTGTGTTTCCTAGAAATGGACACTGATCATCCCTCAATATTACAGTGAAAATTTTAATAGGCATAGTTGAAAATGTTTAAGAGACTATCTTTAATCAAACATTTTAGTCTTTGTTTAAATTATAGTTGAAAACGGTCGAATAAACTTTCCTTTGGAAATGTGACCATTTGCTAATTATGTGCACAATGTCAATATCTCTAACTTTATAGATTTTGTAGAAAAGTTGGTAAACAAAACAATAAAGTGACTCCTCATTTCTTCCCTTCAAATCAAATCTTTATTCCCCAAGATCAAAACACATGCTGTGATTATTGGATTTCCTTATCTTTTCTCTCCCATATGGAAGCTGTAATAAGTCAATAAATCAATTTCAAATTTGTTCCTGTTACTTTCTATATTGTCAGGCTAGGTAAACCTTCCAACCCCTTAAATAACAGCTAATTCCATTAGGGTGTACTGCAAGAATCAGGTACATTGGTGACTCCAATGAGCCACATTTCTACATATCCACATCCTTGTATAGTCTCTAAAACATTCCTTCACCAACTGAATATGCCAGACATGACAATGTGCCACTTCTGATGCTAGCCTTAAAAAGTTCTGGCAGCTTCTGCTTTTGCCCTCTTGGGCTCCCTGAACTGCCATGTCAAATGTCCTACTATCTTGCTGGAGAGACCACTTCGGTAAACCATGTGGAAGTAGCACATGGAAAGGCATAGGATAGAAAGGGAAAGGTTTCACATGCCAGCGGACTCATCAGCTAAATATGGACACATGAGCAGTCACCTGCATGATCAGCAGAAGAATCACTTGGCTGAGTTCAGCACAGATTAATGATTTGTAATTAAATAAATTGAATTTTGTTTTAAGCCACTACGTTTTGGCATGGTTTGTTATGCATCAATAGATAGTCCTAAACGAGTCTTAAGAAAGACTTGACAGATGAGGAGATAGCTAAGGAGTTGTGGGAATTAAAGACAGGGACATTACATTTTATTCAAAGGAAACAATGTATACATCATTCCTGGGTAAGAAAAGAGATCTATGTGCTTCAATAAATGAGAAAGGAAGGGAGGGAGGGAGGGAGGGAGAGGGGGGAAGAGTAAGGGGGTGGGGGAAGAGAGAGAAGAAGACAAAAGAGAGAATGCACCACAAGAACAAGCAAATTGAATGTAGTGACAAACAGAGTGGCTCAAGATCAAGCTGGGGAAATAGACAGGGGCTAGATCATAAACGGTTCTGTAGACCATGTGATGGATTTTGAATTCACAAGCAACTGAAGGGTCTTAAGCAAAGGAAGGAATGTAAGGCATTTAGCATTTTAAAAATATGACTTTAGTTGTTACTGTGTGGAGAATGGATGGAAGGGGGCCAAGGGTAAAAATAGACAAGTAAAAAGGATATCACAATATTTCAGATGGGAGATGACAGTGACTTGGCATAGGGTTAGAGCTGTGCAGGTGGAGTGAAGTAGACAGATATGAAACAGATGTTTTGGAGAAGTAATCAAGTATGTGTTTTTTTAAATAGATTAAATACAGATGATGAGAGCAAGTGAGAAGTATCAATGATGACTCTATAATTTCTCATGTGAGCAAATAGTTGCCTAAAGGTAGCACTTATTGAAATGCAAGGCCCTGAAATAGAATAGATTTGGGATAAGTTTTGTCAGGAGGATGATTCTGGGTTGAGCTTTAGACCTGCTACATTTATTTGAGATGTCAGTCAGATATCAAGTGGAGATGTCAAAAAGGCAGTTGGATGTATTTTTCTGTGGCTCAGAGAAGAGATCTGTGGTGGAAATTGTATTTAAAGCTACTGGAGCTGAAATAATGCCCTAGTGGAGTGTTTAGAGTACAAATCAAAGAGAATCCAAGCTTATGCCCTGTAGAGCTCCATTTGCTGGTGATTGAGGAGGAGGAAGAAAAACAAAGTAAACCCAGGAGTAGTGATCTGAGAGGGTGAGAAGAACTAGCAGAGTGTGATATAGTGAAAGCCAGGATAAAAATATTCAGAAATAGAGGAGTTGCTTCTGATGGGCCAAGTAAATTGAAAGCAGGCGTGTCCACCATATTTAAAATATGAAGTTCATGGGAAACTTTTGAAAGAGCAACTTTAGTAGGGTAGTGGAGAAATACTGACACATTCAATCATGTTTCAAGAAGCTAAACTGGATTTAGTAGAGAAAAGAGTGGGTGAGAGACTGAGGGTTGGGGAAGAAGCAGCAGCTTGAGCAGATACATCTTTGAGAAACCTAGCTGTAGAGGAAGTAGAAGAGTTATGTCAGAAACTGGAAAAGGGAATAGGGTTGAAGGATAAACATTAGAACATTCAATATACTAGTTTTAACATCAATGGAAAGAATCCAGTTGAGAGGAAGAGGTTGAAGATGCAGGATGGGGGAAGGGCGGAAATGGAATAAACAATGCAGAACACTTGCAGAGAGACTGACCTGTAATCTGGTTGTTACCTGATTCAGGAACCTTCTATGACTTCCAAAGGCCACATAGGATCTTGCCTTAGACTTGTGTACTGATCATGTCGGTGACCTGGAAGGCTTTTCTCTCTCAGACACCTGCAGGGCTAATTCTTTCCTCGCCCTCCAATCCTTATCCAAATCTTTTCTTCTCAGGAAGGCCACCCCGTGTAAAATTCCCAACTGCTCTCCTCAAGATTTCTAGGCTCTCACCTTGATCTGTTTTTTAATTTTCTCATTGTATTTATGACAAAACTGTGAAGTAATTAATTATATATAATTCATAATAGTTATACAGTTTGTTGCTTATGTAATATCTCCTCCACAACTAGAATTTAACCTTTACCAGTACAGGGAAGTTTGTCTGTTTTCTTCACCGATATGATCAGTTTCTGACATATTTCTCTACTCCTTCCATAGCTTAGGAGACCCTTCTGCTGGGCATTCAGGAGTGTGTTTTTCTGGTGTGAGTTGAAGGAGGTGGTGACATGTTTACACATCGCATGCTATTTAACATGACTTGTTCAAACCCTCACTCACCATTCTCTGCACAGCCCATGTTCCATTTCAGTTCTTTGACCTTATGCCTGTGATCCCTACACAGCCCACACACCCACACAGCTGAAGCAGTCTCCTTTATTCCCTCCACCCATCCTAATCCATCTCCACAGCCTCCCAAGGGTAACATAGCCCACCTTACTCACCAATATCTTCTGTGGACCATTTTGCACAGAAAATTGGAACTGCAGCATATTAGTCTGTTTTCACACTGCTATAAAAAATACTACCCAAGACTGGGTAATTTATAAACAAGGGAGATTTAATTGACTCACAGTTTCCCATGGCTGGGAAGGATAGTCACGGTGGAAGGAGAAGCAGGCACTTTCTTCACAAGGCGGCAGGAAAGACAGCGGGAGCAAAGGGGGAAGAGCCCCTTACAAAACCATCACATCTCATGAGAATTCACTCACTCTCATGAGAACAGCATGGGGGAATGCTGGGGTAATTGGACCCAACATCAGGTCATGGGGGCAACAAAGTCAGGTGGAGTCAAAGGAATGAGAAAAGACAGTTTGAGAGAGAAAGTGGGATCAGGGGGCCATTGCTAAGTATGGAGGCTGAGAAGTCCCCGAGTTCTGGAAGCCCAGACTATTTATTGCTGATCAAACGTGAAACAGGTGGAGAGAATGTGGGGGTTCGAAAGGGAGCATTGCATTACTCACATGATTTACAGCTGTGATGGTTTAGCATTTATATGGCCAACTGTAAGACACAATCAATCTAGGAGCCTGGGAGGGCTAGAAGCAAGGAGCCAGCAAGTCTAGACACATTCCAGAGCCAGGAGCCTGGGATTTCATCCAAGCCACGAGGGGTTTTATGCCCTGGGCTTAGATTATGGTGCATCAGGGCAGCCTTCCACCCTTTAGCACAGAGCTTGGTGTTCCAAAGGCCACAAGGGGTTTAAGACCCTGGATCCCGGGCATGTTCTAAGACTCTTTTACATTATGTCAGACATGCAAGCCCTGCCTCAGCTTCTCCCAAGATTCAGCTTTTCCCAACAGGGGAAACTGTCCCTATGATCTAATCACCACCTATCTGGGGAACCAGCCCCCAGTATTTCAACATAGGTTCTTTTCTATTTTCCCTAAGTGTCGGCTGGTCTGAGAAATAAAGAGTACAAAAGCAAGAAATTTTACAGCTGTGTCTCCGGGGGTGACATCACATGTCGGCAGGTTCCGTGATGACCCCCTGAGCTGCAAAACCAGCAAGTTTTTATTACAGGTCTCAAAAAGGGGAGGGGGTGTACGAATAGGGTGTGGGTCACAGAGATCACGTGCTTCAAAGGCAATACAATATCACAAGGGCAGAGATGCAGAGTGAGATCACAAGGCCAGGGTGAAACTAGAATTACTGATGAAGGTCCATGTCCTTCTGGGCACACATTGTCATTGACAAACATCTTAACAGGAAACAGGGTTCGAGAGCAGACAATCGGTCTGACTAGAATTCGCCAGGCTGGAATGTCCTAATCCTAATAAGCCTGGGAGCGCTGCAGGAGACCAGGGTGTATTTCACCCCTTATCTATAACTGCATAAGACATAAGGCAGACACTCCCAGAGCAGCCATTTTAGAGACCTCCCCCTGGGAATGCATTCGTTTTCCCAGGGTTATTCCTTGCTGAGAAAAGAATTCAGTGATATTTCTCCTATTTGCTTTCTGAAAGAAGAGAAATATGACTCTGTTCTGCCCAGCCCCACAGGCAGTCAGACTTTATGGTTATCTCCCTTGTTCCCTGAAAATCGCTGTTATCCTGTTCAAGGTGCCCAGATTTCATATTGTTCAAACACACAGGCTTCACAAACAATTTGTACAGATAACACAATCATCACAGGGTTCTGAGGTGACATACATCCTCAGCTTATAAAGATGACAGGATTAAGAGATTAAAGACAGGAGTAAGAAATTATAAAAGTATTAATTTGGGGAACTAACAAATGTCCATGAAATCTTCACAATTTATGTTCTTCTGCCATGGTTTCAGCCATTCCCTCTGTTCGGGTTCCCTGACTTCCCACAACAACCACCCACCAGGTCTTTCCCTTAACACCTGGGGATTACAATTCAAGATGAGATTTGCGTGGGGACACAAAGCCAAACCATATCCTACGGATGTATTGCCCCATTAGTGTCATGTGGGCCTTGACATACTGTCCACATCTTATCTGCTACATCACCTGGCAGGGTGCCTTCATTTGGGAGCAGAATCTTAAAATACAGGTCTTACCTATTATTAAGTACCTCAATAAAATGGTGTTAATTCGTTTAAAAGGCCCTTCCATTACAACTATAATAAGTGTTTATTAAGAGTGTGTGTATGTGTGTGTGTGCATTTTAGAAAAACTGATGGTCATGTTAACCAAGTTTTTAGTAGAACTCTGAGAGCCAAAAGTATCATGAGACTCTCAAAAGCCACAGAAGAAATCGTAATTTGTCTTCCCTCACCTGAGAAAGAGACAATTCCAAAAACATCTCTCTTGACTCAATTGATTTCCATAGGCCTTAAGTCTTTTGCTTATTTCTCTAATATATGCATTAGTTTATCTCCAAAATAACAAAAACTGAGGACCTAATAATGTTGGATCTTGGATCATACCACTTTCCTCATCTTGGCTGACCTCATTTTTTCTGACAGTGTAGGTTGGAAAGACAATAAGCAATGCCTATTTCAGTGTTGCCCTAAAATTTGTGTGTGTAGCCAAAGGGAGGCAGAGAGAGACTAATCATTATAAAGACTCTCTCACAGTGCATGTAGCCCAATCTAAAAGCAGATGATGTCTTTCCAGACAGTGGTCAAGAGAAGAACCAACCAACGGACAGAAAGTCATAGCTGCTCTTTTTAATTTTTTTTTAATTTTTGTGATTACGTAGTAGGTATGTCTTGCTCTTGACCTAATGCTGAGGGAAATACACAGCAAGAACCTGGCCTCCCTTTGCCTGAGCTCAGCTGATTAATTGGAACAGGCATGCCCACATTCATTTAAGCAACTTTGTTCAAAATTAAAGGAGTATAGGTAGAAATAATTTATTTGGAGCCTTTCTTCTGGGAAAATACAAAGGCTAAGTGTAATAAAAAGAAGGAAAGGGAAATGAACTGGTGTGGGGACAAACTTCCAGGGAATCATTTATAAAAATAAAAGTGGAAATTAGAAAATATGTGTAAAGTGTGAAACTCTGTGGAGTCCTATACAACCTAAAAGCAGAAACTGGGGAGGGGCAAACCTAAAATCGTACTCACAGGCATGTGGGAGATTCTGAATACACCGGTTTCCAAGGAGGGGCCAAACAGTCACAGAGAAGGACAGCCTCTCTCTTCCGACTTGACTAGATTTGTTGTCTAACAAAACTTTTTCGGCACCTTGTCAAGGAATATATTTTCTCAGAGTTGAGAATTTAATTCTTTTTAAAGAGCACAATAATACAGCATGGAAGCCTTCAGGGTGAATTTGCTCTTTGCAGGAAGAGCTCCAGTGGCAACCAGGGGCCATGGTGTTCTGTATCCCCAAGTGGGGTCCGGCTCTGTGTTGAGGGTTCAATGAAGGCGTCTTCTGAAGGGCCAGAGGAAAGGGCTGTTGATAGTCTTTTGGCAATGGTGAAGTGCCACTTGGGAATAGTGTTCCTGGCAGAGGGGACCTGTGGTCCTCACATTAAGTAGAGCTAATGAAAAATAGACTCCAGCCCAAAGAGAGCTCTGGGAGTGAGCTTTCAATAAATCCAAAGAGCGGCTAAGAGAGGGCCATCTTGCCTGGGCCCTGGGATAGGGAGTGTTCAAAAGAAGGGAAGGAATGTCTGTTCCTTTTCTTTGACAGTCTTTGTTCTGTTGGTGAAATAAAATGATCAAGTAATCTGTGAACATCTGTGTCTATTTTACTGGAAGAGCCAGACTTGGTAGGGTACAAAGCAGGAAACCACTGAATTACGCTCATCACTGACCGTGTAAACCCACTCTATTAACTCATTCTTCGTCATCCCTGGACAGAACCTGAGCCAAGTATTTTGGTTCTTCTGGCCACATTTAGGTTAAAAACAAACAGTGTTATGTCTGATCTAAAGCAAACTTTAACTTCTCATTCAGTTTAAAATTTCTCCCATTCCCAGCTTTGGCCCAACTCAGGCTCTCAGGGATGTGTAGTGGGCATGGGTACCACAGCGGAGTTTTGTCCATCATCTTCTTCAACCCTTTCTCCTCCTTGCTCTACCTGGGACACTTTCTGCACTGGAGGTGGGAAAGGAAAGAAGCAGTGGTGCCCTCCCACTGCGCTGTCCCCTGGTTTGGACAATGCCCGCTCTGGCAGGCTGGCTGTGGCCCCTTCCTCAGCCTTTTTGCATGTGGCTCACCCCATATCGGCTCTTGCCATTGGAGTCTCCAGCTTCTGAAAGAGGGGGAGTCTTTTTGAACAGTTTCCTCTCAGGGCAGAACAAATCCAGCCTCCTCCCGTGGTATCCACTTGACCTTGACATATTTGGGGAGTGTGAGCTGCTGCCATTCCAGTACTCTTTTCTTTGTGCTAAGGTAGGGAACTCCAGCACACCCTTTGCCCATGCAAGCTTTTCTAGGAAGCACCAGCCCCTGGGCCCTGTAAACTTCTGGAAAAACAGGCGAACATCTCCAATAGCTCTCTCCTGAGCTCTGTGCGGGGCTTTTTGAAGTGAGAAAGCAGAAAACGCATCCAGGGCAGCAAGGGTCCTGCTTGGGGAAGGAGCAACTTCCTCTTCTGACAAGTGCTCCTAGTCTTGAATTCCCTCTCATTTGATGGGAGGTGAAGCCAGATATATAAGATATTTCCCCAACCCCATTTACGTGCGTGAAGTGCAGTGATGCACACTGTAGCAACTCTTTGCAGAGAAGTCGCCTATTCCTACCATCTTAGTCCCTCTACTGCTTTAGCTTGAAGTGAGAGGTGGACTGGGTTGCCAGATCATTTCATACCCAGCTTTGGATCTTTAGTCAAAATTCCCAAGAACGAAAAGGCCACCTCTCTCTATTTTTCTGCTATGTTGTCAAACACATATGGCATGCACAGAAGGGAAAGATGAGCACAGCTCACAGCCTTCGAGGGCTTTGTGGAAGGGGTGAAGCTTAAACTTACAATTTGAGTCTGGGTGCGTGGAAATATAAAGGGAGGGTGTGTGGTGCGTGGGATCTAGCTTGAGAAATGGCACAGATAAATGAATGGGCTGAGAAGATTGAATGGATGTAGTGAGGACAGAAGAAAGATAATTCTTCAAGGCCACGACAGGATGGCTAGTGTCAAGGGAAAGGCTGCTGCACTTTGTTTGGCAGGAAAGTAACACCAGAGCAACAGTGGCTTAGGAAGATGATGGAGAGCTATGCAAGGGAAGATAGATATTGATGTTTCTCACCCTGCACCTTATCACAATCACTTGTGCAATGTTTAAAAGCAGATATAAGGCCAGGCATGGTGGCTCACGCCTGTAATCCCAGCACTTTGGGAGGCCAAGGTGGGTGGATCACGAGGTCAGGAGTTCAAGACCAGCCTGACCAACATGGTGAAACCCCATCTCTACTAAAAATACAAAAATTAGCTGGACGTGGTGACATGTGCCTGGGAGCCTGTAATCCCAGCTACTCGGGAGGCTGAGGCAGGAGAATTGTTTGAACACAGGAGGCAGAGGCTGCAGTGAGCCAAGACTGTGCCACAGCACTCCAGCAGACTCTAAACAAACAAACAAACAAAAAGCAGATATAAAAAAGAGGCTCCAAATGAAAGAGCTTCAGGTGACTGTGAGGTGTAGCCTTGATGAGAGGCATGGTGTGGGACCAAGAGAGCCTTGAAGTGGGGACCTTGTCTGTCTTGTTTGCAGACGTCTCCCAGGGACCTTGAACAATGCGTAGACAATAATATTCAATGAATATTGATTGTATTAAAGTGAATGGATTTCAGGTCTGGAGGCTGGAGGCATGAACATTAATTAAAAGGCTATGACAGGATTCAAGGGGCAAGTGTTGAAGCTCTCAAAGCAAGATTGGAGGAATATTGGAGAAGCAATTGAAGCATAGAAATAGTTTCATTCTTCAAACACTTATGCTATTCAAAGAAAGTTGGGAAGGAAGATTAATGTAAGAGTTTATGACAGAAATAGAAATAGCACAGACAATATTGAAGCAGGTATGTTTTATAGGTAGAAACGTGATTAGATTATAAATGAGATAATTCAGGCTTAAATACGAAGACTGAGGAGACACGAATACAGAAGTCCTTGAAACCAAGATTTAAAAAAAAAAAAGTTATGAAAGATTGAGCCTAAAGAAAAAAGAACAAAAAGCTAAGAAAAAAGTCAGCTTTTATTTGTCTAGCTGTGTACATCGAACATCTGCTGTGCATCAATGTGTAATGCTTTTTAAATGCACTGGCTAATTTCACCCTCATAATAAATGTGTGGTAATGATGAATATTATCCCTCGTGTTCAAATAAGGCAGTATTTTGCCCAAGGTCATATGGCTAGTAGTGTTTGGCCCCAGCCAGTCTGACTGAACTTGGCCACACTTCGCAGGTGGAAGAAGTAAGGAAGAGGTGGAGAAGGCCCAGTCACAGCAGAAGGAAAACATGGAATAATTCAAATCGTGTTCACTGGGACTTGAAAGGAATAAATGATGAGAGGATTCAAGTCACACGTTCAAAGAAGCTTAGAGAGAACGAATAAAAAGAAAAAGACCTGCTATGTCAGGAAGGTCACTCAGAAGAGCCACTTCAGGAATTCTGGGAGAGAGGGTGGGATTTTTGAGACTGTGCCGTGTTCATCCTTGAAGAGAAACGGGGAGATTGGAAGGTTCTGTCCAGAAGGCATAGCAGAATGAAGGGGGAATTTTTAGATTTGTGAAGTAAAATATGTTTGAAATTCCCAGAGATGGAGTCTACAGGGAAGAAAAGATTCAAAATGCTAAAGGAGAAAAAAAGTAGTAGAAGGGACAGGTCTTTGAAGGGATGGGGTGTGGTAGAATCCTAAGCGTTGATGGACATTGGAAGAAACTGTGTAAAAACTCTTAGGATACATTAGAAACAAGTTCAAATGGTTCACACAAGGGTAACCTTAAGAAAAAACCTGTATCAAAAGCAATTTCTCACAGAAAGGAAACCAAACTGGAACCACTGACATCCACGTAAACAGGAATAGCCTAGCCTGCCTGAGAGCCTCAGGTGGAAGATGCTGGATCTGAGGTAGCCTTGGATTTTACTATGCCAGCCAATAATGCATCTATGTAAGTCCAGCAGAAGGTCTCTTACACAACCTCCACTTAAGCTCATTAAGTGAACAAGCACTCTCTATTTCCTCCGAAAATGTGTAGTGACTGATGCTCATTCTTCTTGAATGTTCTGGGCTCATAGGCTACATTCAAGTATGCCCTCTCACTTGAACTTCCACATGGCAGATGAAATATTTAGCAAGAGTCGGTTATTAATTTCTCAAATCTGTTTCTATCAGTCATTCTCTATTGCAACTGGGTCATTTAGTTAACTATTATATAACAGACTAAGTATGCAAGTGAAAACAATTGTTTCCACTAAAGTCAATTTAGAAGACTATATAAAGATTATTGGAGTTGTGGATTCTTTTCTTCCCAAATTAGGACACAGGAGTTAGGCAGATGGGGATTAAAATGTTGGTGTTACCACTAATAGAACCAAGATAGGCATATGGAATCCAGTGGTGACACCATTGGGTTCCATACACCTATCTTGGTTTTATTAGTAATAACAATGGTGCATCATTCCAGAATTTCAGAGGCATGCTTGTGGAATAATAGATAGCTCTGGGCAACTGGTAGCCTTCACCACAGAGTTGGAAAATGTATTGCTGTGAAGAGGCAGGAGATGTGTCAATCCTGTGGAAAGGTTGGGTTCACAAGAGAGAAAGAAATTATCTTGTCTGAGTCAGTTCAGCTGCTTCTCCCCATGCCTTTCCTTCTGCTACCTAGTGGTAAAGGTCGTCAGTAGGGCTGACTGTAACTTATTTCACATGGAAACACGACCACGGAAGTGGAGACCCTGCTGGTAAATCCAGGTCACATGCACAGACATATATAAACTCTAACATTAGGTATAGGCAAGACAACTACCAAATACTTAGGGAAAATTATTGAAATCTGGATGGAATTTAGACTTAGATTGAAGTTCCAGTTCAACTCTAAAGGAATCACAACCACAAATTACAGGCAACTTATGAGAGTGTGTTTAATGCAGGAAAAGAAGAACACTAGAAGCCAATTCAGTGAACTCCACTCAGAGAAAAGCTCTTGACTCTATGAAACATTGACAAATAGATGCATATGAATATGTTTTGAGTGGTAATAAAATATTAAGATGTGAATCACTTTTATGATTTCTCCTTTTTAACTGACTTTCTAAAGTTAACCTCACTACTGCTTCCAATCACATCGGACAAGACAGCTTCTCAGTGATCAAAAAGCTCATTGCTTCTCAAGTTTTTTGTTGCATTCATAAAAAAATTAGCATGGTTAATATATCACCTTGAACTATAAAGGGAAAACATTGTCACGTGATCAACACTAGGCTCATTTATTCTTTTTGTCATTCTTCCAAAACCATGGGGCTATCTTCTTTTGCCAGGTACTGGGATAAAAATGAGAATTAATAAGACTTAACCTTAATTTCGAGTCATCCAAAATTTTGTATTTATATAGGGAGTATTTATTTGATAAACCATACTGTGCCAGTATAGTAGCGCAAGTCTTCTGAGAAGCAGATGCCAATATGCGGCGATGTTATGTGCAAGGACTTTATTAGGGGGAATACCTATGAGTGAAAATGGAGAGGGAGCAGAGAGGTTAGGAGAGTTTCAGACTGTGATATTTTGGTCTAACTCGAAGAAGGGAGAGGAGACGGCATTTTGCAGTCTAAAGAAGGTGCAGCGAGCCAGACACCGTGGCTCACGCCTGTAATCCCAGCACTTTGGAAGGCTGAGGCAGGCGGATCACCTGACGTCGGAGTTCAAGACCAGCCTGACCAACATGGAGAAACCCCGTCTCTACAAAAAATACAGAATTATCCGAGTATGGTGGCACATGTCTGTAATCCCAGCTACTCGGGAGGGCTGAGGCAGGAGAATTGTTGAACTCGGGAGGCGGAGTTTGCGGTGAGCTAAGATTGTGCCACTGCACTGCAGCCTGGGCAACAAGAGCAAAACGCAGTCTTAAAAAAAAAAAAAGAAAAGAAAAGAAGGTGCAGCAAGGCTGCTGGGAGTTACGAGTCACGGTGCTCCAAGAGGGGAAGCCAGGCTCCCAGGAAATGACTTGTCTATGTATGCCGCCATGCTCAGTCATTGGCTGGGAGTCACCAGTGGGAAGCCCGGCCTTGGAGCTGAGGCTGTGATGAATTTCAGAGCCCAGTAGCTGGGGCCCTATGTCAATTACATTCTTGTAGTTGATCTAAGAGGTGCATTCTCACGGCCACTGCCACCAGGTCCTGAACATTGAAATTTAAAGAGTCTAGATAATGGATGCTCATTGTGGGAAATCAGAAACATACAAGTAAACAATATGTTTCCTTTGTTTCTTCCTCCCCTTTCGTCCATTCACCTCTGAATTATCTTTGTAGAATGCAAAGCTAATCATTTTTCGGATGCCAACTATCTTCAACAAAAATTCCCTGATTGCTGCTTTCTCTCCTGCCTTTGGCCCTTTCCTTTGCCAGAAGTTGCCGTATCCAGTTCCTTTACTCTCCCATTTCCTCTATCAATGGGTTTCTCATCCTTGAAATGTCAAAAGGATTAAACAGCTGACACCTCCTCTAAGAACGCTTCTGTTCTTCTCTGCAACCCCCACCCCCATTCTTCTTTTAATCAGGTTCTTTTCTATGCATTTCTGCACCACCCTGTAATTATTTGCCAGATGTGTCTGTTGGCTTACTTGGTGTTCCCTCACCTAAGACGGTGAGCTCCTTGAGAGTAAAGATATGTTGTATTTACCAGGATTTCCAGCATCCAGCAGTGTTTGAAACTTGGTAGGCGCTAAATTACTGGATGACAACTAAACAAATGAATGAACATGCACATGTACACTCCTCGGCAGTTTCAGAAGACAAGACATTGTTGCATGGAACATAGGGAAAATATATCATTTAGTGATGGTGGTGATGATTCCCATTTTGTCTGTGAAATAAGTTATTCTGGCTACTACAGCTTATAGTAAGAGTGGCTCTTCCCTAAAGAAAAGCAATGTGGATATACCACTCTGCACTTTATTTCTGTAAAATGCTTTGCTATAACATTCCATCCAAATCCTCCCAGCATCCCTTTGATGACTTACACCTCTTCCAGCTGAGACCCTGTGAGTCCAAGCTCCCCTGTCACGGTGAATGGTGGTTCCTACTGTGCTGGGGAGGACACTGAAGCAGATGGCAGTTAGGCGACTTTCTACATAAGCACCATCGTTGCAAACGGCAGAGTCAGTAGTGGAGTTCATGACCCCCGATAGTCCTCCCTACTCTACCTGTCAGGTCATAATTTTCCTACAAGCCCTGGATGTTAGGCAATGAGAACTAATGATATGAATGTTTCCTACTGTCCAGAATATTCCTGGGCCTCATACGCTGAGCCTATCACCATCAGGTAAGAAAAAGATTGGAGGCAGGGGAGGTCAGGCAGATCGAAGCACAGTTCTGTTGATGTGATTCCCATAGAAAGTCGGCTATATTTATGGAGGTTTGTATTTAGGACCTTTCAAGGAATTTTCAATTACTTAAGAAATAGAGCACCTTATTTCTTTATTTTAAATCTATTTGGCAAGTATTAATGGCTCTATTTGATTGCCTGAGTCCCCCATCCTGCTCCACTCCACCCCATTCCAAAATAAAGCATAGCCAATCATATCTCTGTGTTAAAAAAAAAAATACCTCCTTGATTCTTTAAAATATTGACTGTATGGGTAATTGTGGTATAAATGTGTTCAATAGGCAAATAATTTTCTTTAGGAGGGAAATTAATGATACAACATTGCAGTATGTTGAGTAAATTTAATTTATTCATTCTATTACTTTCCCTCTTAACAGGGATAATTTAAAGTCAATAGTAGTTTCATTTTAAAACCTGTGAATTCTCAAATCTTCTAATTTAATTATGAAATTGAAAGAGATGTCAAATCATTTTGAGTTTACATTTGTATAAAGTAAATAATGTGCACACGACTTGGGTAATAAATGACGTATCTCTCAAGTATTTCTAATTAACTTCATTCACACATTTTAATTCTTTATTCTCAAATTGTGCAATCATTAATATCATATTTCCAGGATAATAGTATCTGTGATCTCACGTATATTTTCTCCACCTCTGTTCCTAAAGCTAGAAGAGCCAGGCTGTTCTGTTGTAAACTTTTATTGGCAGGGGTTCATAATTCAGCTGTAAAATTTCATGCTGGGCTGCAATTCACTGCACAAACCCTTTGCCCTGAAGAGCTTATGTTACTACAAAAACAATCGTAAAAATCCATTTTTTCTCTTTTTAGGTAGGCCAGAAAAATGGTATCGTAAGAAACGCTATTCTTAAAAAAAAAAAAGACACTTTCTAAAAATAAAAGTTGGTGAATGAAACGATCTGTTTAGTACTGAGCTATCATCACCCCTCACCCATCAAAATAACTTTCATATTGTAACAATGGAAAATTTACTCTTAAACAGGTGCAACTTGCTCCATGGTGCTCAGGGTGCATAAAAAGTCACCTTTTTTCTTATTTTTCTAAGTCAGATTAAATCCAGCGTGAGGTCACTGTCATCAAGGTTGACAAGAAGTCCAATAACAGTCAATTTGGAGTGCCCTCTCCTGCCCTTGGGCTGTGGTAGCACGCCAGGGCTTATGCAGTCCAGAAAAAGAGTAAAGGGCCCAGAGCTAGGTGCATGCTTGCCTTTGATCCTTGCCCAGGCAGCTTGTTTTATTGGCAATATCACTGCCACCTTTGCCATCCGTGCCAAGCTCAGTAATGGGCTCTTTGAGAAGGCTCCATAGGTCACAATGCTTATGATGCCAACCGCGTTGGAGGTCCCTGACCCTCAAGGATCCCAAAACACCAGCATGCACCCTCACATCCATGCACACCTCTTTCACATCCAAAACATCTCTCTCACTCCCTGCCCCTCAATTTCCTCTTTACCCAGTTTCCAGTCTGCAAGGAACGAGCAATACTTTGATAGATGGTGATTTTTGGAGTATATGAGTTTATTCTCCTCTGACTCTGAACCACAAAACCATTCTTTATTTTTTACCCTCTCACTGTTATTAAATGTGTTGAGAAGAAGGAGGTAGAAGATGATTTCAATCTTCCTATTTTTTTCTACTTCAGAAAAAGAACACCAACACATGTTTTGTATTAGTAGAATCACCCTTGCACATAATCAAGTCCTATTTTACTTTAACATTATCAGCACTGGGTGAGGACTCATGCTATGTAGGCTATGGTTTTAAATTTGCAACTACTTAGCCCCTGTCTTTGACTGTGTGAGGGAACTCCTGATCTCATTTTCTTCATTTATAAAATGCAAGGCATGAATGATCTAATTCTATAAAAGTAGAATGATGTGTATTCTACAAAATTTCTTCCCACCTAAAAATCTCAAATTATGAAATACTTGTAGCCTAATAATTTCTGAGTCACTTCCTGTGTTCAGTTTTGTTTTCATGTCTAGAGATTTTTAATTATCACCCAAAAATTTGAATGTGGCATAATCAATATTATTTGTTATTTTGATGGTAATCATGAAGCACTTCTTCTTAACAAAACCAAATCAACAAGTAGCAAATGAATAAAGGAATTTCATAAGACCTTTTGGAAAACTTAAAGATCTAGGTGTAATGAATAGGATATGTGGTCTCTTCAAAGAAAGACCATAATTAGGATAAAATTTCATTGTTTATGAGATCACATGGACACAGGAAGGGGAACATCACACTCTGGGGACTGTTGTGGGGTGGGGGGAGGGGGGAGGGATAGCATTGGGAGATATACCTAATGCTAGATGATGAGTTAGTGGGTGCAGCACACCAGCGTGGCACATGTATACATATGTAACTAACCTGCACAATGTGTACATGTACCCTAAAATTTAAAGTATAATAATAAAAGAAAAAGAAAAAAAACAAACAAAAAGTTTCATTGTTCAGGTTACTGCACTGTGTGTCAAAAATCATGAGCTGCTCCAAGACATATGTGAAAGTCAGCACAGACTTTCTCAAATGCTTTGAAGTACCCCTTTCCTTCTACTTCAGCAGATTCCTGCGGATTCATGTCAGCATATCTATGAAGGCTGCATGTTAATTTTGCAAGTTCCCCTCACTTTGGGACTGATATACCAACCTGCAAATGCAACCTCCCCCAAAGACCAGGCTGCTCGTTGCTGTTTTGAACTTAAAAGTTGTTGCTATGTTTCCCCTACTTAATTAGACAGTGAGGGCACCTTTCAAAGATACCCCAATTTCAAAAAAGACAGAGAGACGCAAGGGAGAGTGAGTGGAAGAGAGAGCAAGAATGTACTCGGTGAAGTCTGAGATGCCCTTCAAAAAATGAAAGATGGGACATGAACATGGCAGACATTCATTAACATTAATTTATTACATTGAATCCTCAAGTTTCTGGTCCATGATAAGTGATAAATGACAATAGGTCCCTACTAGCAGAACCTGAAGCATAGCTGCTATTAACATACCCTTAGCATACCTTTAAACAAGGCAAATGCTGAGGTATAGCAGCATTGAATGAAGGAAGTTAGAGGTAGCTAAGAATGGGTAGATAGTAGTCTGAGAGGAAAGATAAGTTATAAATCTTGGGAAATTGTGATTTGTTCCATCATTTAGTCTTTCAATATAATGGTTTGTATCTATATTTAATCTTTTGATCTTCTATCTATAAATGCATTATCATCCATGGGTGACCGTGATGACAGGGGAGGGATTCAGGCTGGGGACAGTGGTGGATGCCTTCTGTTAACCACCCTACACCTCCTATCAATGCCTTTCTCTCCATGGCCCATGCCTCCAGGGGCAAAGGGGACCGGCTTCCCTTGATCTCAGGTTTGCTGTTGGGATTGGCCAATGAGGAGCATCCATAGGAAATAGGAAGACCTGGACACTCCACAGAGGTCACCTGCCTGTCAGACCCCCCGCTCCCCACAGCCCACTGTCCCTTTGCGCCTTTAGAACTAGGTAGTAGGGGCACTGGTTACTACTCTTGGAAGTCTGCAATATCATTTGTGCGTTCCTTCTATCCTGCCCACACTTCCGTCAGCGCTTTTTAGAATTATTAACTCTTCTCCAATAATCCAGTTTTAATGTGCTGTCTGTTTCTCTTGGAATCTTGAAACACACAGGACCAGGAAGGCTTTCTGAAGGAACTACATAAAGAGTTACATCTTGAAGGGGTTAGGAGTGTATGGGAGAACACGTTGGAATAAGCTGCAAAGGAAAAACGAGATTTCAGTCAGAAATAGCAAGGTGTGAAAAAAAAGGGAAACGGCTGGGTTTAGGTAACAATAAAAGGGAAGAATGTACTATTTACTGTTTCTAAGGTGTATTACAGACTCCTGACTTATGGCAATTATTTCAAGACGTTTGCCTATTAGTAAGCTCTTTGCGTGGTGAAAAGAAAAATCCAACTCCCATACTTTACCTTTATGTGATATTACATTGCGCAACCTACAAAACTGCCACCAGGTGGCGCTCACGCAGTAACTTTGGAGCAGCAGCAAGCAGTGAATGTTAAAGACGCTGAATTGGAAATATTACTGTCGAACAGATGTTCTTGTCTTTGATGCTGTATCTAAGTTAAGGTAGGAATGATGAGGCCAAAAAGGCTAATAAATTTATTATGTGGTGGAAAAGTTATTTCTCCTTGCCCATGAGACAGAAAAGCCATTATTTTTAAAGCATAATGCTAGCTGAGCTTTGTTCACTGTGACACAAAATTCTCCTAATCCTCCTCATACTTTTATTATTCTTTGTGTGATACGTGTCTTTGGTTGTAAGTAAAGAAGAAGAGATTATAGTAGTTGCTGTAAGCTGACTGCTTAAGAGTTCAGTAAATTTAAATAAATCTGTTGCAGAGAAAAACATGCCTTGGACACTGATCATCCAACGGTGAATAAAAAATGTAGACAGAGCATTTATGCAAAGAGGCAAATGATGTGCAAGAATGGCACTGCCCGTAAACAAAGCAGACAGTTTGACAAAAGTGTTTTCCCCCCACTTTGATCAAATAGACTACAGTATCTTTGCATCCAACTTGTCAAAGTGCAGAATCTGTTTTCCATCTCTCTTTATTCCTACCTTCACCCAATCCCCACCATTCTTTCATTCAGGTCTCCTCCCTGAAATGAAATAGGCTGTTAGTAGACTGCAGTTGATAGCATCCAACTGCAGATAATAAGCAATGCAACAGAAATGTCTTGGGTTCTTGTTCTTTCTCCCACCTTCTTCCCCAGCGACAAGGTCTGCAGACTTTCATGGGTAAATTCTGTTACAGGGAGAGTGAGGAGGCCAGATAATTGCCCAAGCTGCCTCTTCCATAGATTGATATTAGGGACCTTGTCCTCACCATTGCACACCTGGAGACCTGCTAACTTATCCAGTATCAGATGAAGGATTTATGCACACAACTGTGAGTGTGGGGAATTCTCAGGAAGTGAATTGTTTACACCAGAAGATTCACACTCAGGATGTCAGTAAATATTACCCCAATTACTTTTGCACCAACCTAATACTAATCAACCCCAGAGATGAGGTTTAGCATCCCCATTTTACGATGACAAGAACGAATGGACAGAGAGTTCAAGGGATTTACACAAGATGTGCAGCTACAAGGAGACGGAGACCAAATGTGCATGCGAATTAAAATCTCAAATGACTAATGTGGAAATTGAAAGAGGATTGAATAAAATTGAGCTCTTCTTTTCCAACAATCAATCACCCTTCTGGTAAAAAGGTACCAGAGTTTGTGACCCATATGTATCTTATTTCAGAAAAGGTTTATTGGGAAGGAGGATATTTTTGTCCAGCTTTTGGATTAGGCCAGTGATCTAAATGGGCTGACGAGAAGTAGTGACAATAATCACATCTACTGGACAGAGCATCTGTAAGGGCATGAAACCTGGGCAGTTGCTGCGTTACTGGGGCCTTGTGCTTGGCTTAATGCTGTGCTGTCACTGTCTTGAAATTCTTAATAACTTTTTTATTATACTTCAAGTTTTAGGGTACATGTACACAATGTGCAGGTTACATATGTATACATGTGCCATGTTGGTGTGCTGCACCCATTAACTCATCATTTAGCATTAGGTATATCTCCTAATGCTATCCCTCCCCCCCCACCACCCCACAACAGGCCCCGGTGTGTGATGTTCCCCTTCCTGTGTCCATGTGTTCTCATTGTTCAATCCCCACCTATGAGTGAGAACATAATAATTTTTGAACAAGAGACCCTACATTTTCTTATTGTACTGGGTGCTGCAAATTATGTAGCTGGTTCTGCCAATGGTATTTTTCTCTTTTGACCATTGCTGGATAAACATAAATACTTTCTCTTCCTCCTTGGCTCCCTCTGGAACCTTTCAGACAGCCCCCAGAAAATTCCGTTAGCAAGTTATTTCCTCAGACAGGTAGGCTGGAATGCAACAATTAGGTTGTAGCTTACATTGCTGTTCTTGAAATAGCTGCTTCCTTTTTGCATTTGACAAATCCACAGTGAGCACCCACTCTGTGCCAGGCACTTGCCAAGTCGAAGGTGGTTTCCCAGTTGTTCCTAGCACTGCTTTCTTCAGCCTTCTCTAATGGAAGGGAAGCTCTCTTAGCTTACTACTCTAAGCCATGCTATGCTCCTACTAGATTTCCCTCTCAGAGAATGACCTTTCCTGATCTTGTCCCTCAGCGCTGAAGACATCCTATTAATTCCCCTTTGCACTGCCTACAATTACTACCAATGGCAGCTACTGCGCAGCCATCTGAGAAATGAACCCCCATGGAAATTGCCATCCTTGCCCAAGGCTAACAGAGTTCTCTGGCAGATCCTGGTGGACTTGTGAAATATTAAATATGTTCCATATTCTTTGTGCATTAAAAAGTCAAATCTGAGAAATCTCCTTATGCATTAAGTATCTGTGTCTACATGATATTACACTCAGCACTCAGCACTGTAAGAAGAGATTTAGTTATAGTCTTATTTCCGTAGAATCTGTCAAAAGTAGACCATGAGCCTAAACAAATCTGAATATAAAGACAATCTATATAAGGGCAAAAAATGCAGACAGTTGAGCAATGCAAAACATTGGTCAATGTAACTTGGTGTCCATTTCAAGAACAAGTGCATTAGCAGAGCAGTGAGGAGTGAGAGAGCCTTAAGTGGCTAATGCTCACACCCGATGGTGCAGAGGGAAGCTATTAGACCTTTTCCAAATAGTTCTGGAAGACTGTGTACAGGAGCTGGGATTTCATGAGCTATTTGGATGATAGAAGAGAGATAGCTTGGCAGACAGAAAGAGAGAGCATTCCAAGAATATGGCACAGCTTGGAAAAGGCTTGTGTGGAATGACTAGGTGATGGAGATATTAAGCCAATTGGCTTGAAGTGAGTGGGGGCTCCTTCCAAGGAAGGATTTCAAATTTGATTCAAAACAAAATAATGGCTTTCTGTAACATTATTATGACAACTAACAATATATTTTTGAATCCAGTGTGTGCTACACAAATCCAGACTCAGGTCCTGGAGTTCCTAGGATAAGAAGTCTCCTGAGTAATGATGGGAGAATAAGACACGGGAAATAACAGCATCAGCTACCCTCAGGCATAAGCATGGCTACCCCCACTTCACCTACTCCAATCCATGGAGCCCAAGAAGCAAATCAGCAGGACAGCTACTATAGAAGGAGAAAGGGTTGTCCTCAACCCATTGCTGGGAGGAAAGAGAAATGGGGCCTCAGTCTTGGCATCCCTGCTGCTGTCTTTGGTGTTGTGTTCATGAGCACTGAAGTTCTGAACACAGGGCTCAGGGGCCCTGGGCCTTGAGAGGAAGGCCACGGTCTATACCTGCCTTGTGTTTCACTTCAAAACCTAAGTAAGAAGGTATTTATCGACGGCCATGCTTTTGAAAATTCTAAGAATATTTGTCACTTTAAAGAAGCTTATCAGCTAAATGAAGAGAGAACTCATGTCCATTTGAGAAGTTACAGAAGGACAATAAAATTAAGAACTGTCACAAAGAGACACTCTTGCCTGTCAAATGATGGGATCTGACAAGTGTGGAGGAAGGCAGTATTACTTCAGGTTGGAAAGACCATTAGGCGGAGCTAGAACATGGGTGTGTCTTCAAGAATGAGTCAAATTTAAACAACCAGGTAGGGCAGAGCATTGTGGGAAGGCACAAAACCTAAGAGGAAAAACATGGTGGCCAGAAAGGCCGGTCAAGATGGAAGGGCACCGCCACGCTGTCCAAAGCAGAAGGGCCTAGAGGACGTCAGAGGGAGAGGAGGCAGGAGAGGAGGTGAGGGCTTCATCCATGACAGGAAATTGAGCTCATTTCCTCTGTTGTTGCAAGGAATGAACTCATCAGAGATCAGCACTTTTTGCCCAAGTTCTGGGAAAAAAAAGTTTGTATTTTGAAAACCTTTAATAAGTTATTTTTTCCCTTTCCTAATACAGTGTTGAATTGCCAGTGCATAGCGGAGGTAAATCATCCACCCAATGAGATGATTTTGCTAGCACCATCTGAAGAGCTACCAGATAATTTGTCTTTGTGAAGGGCCGTAAGCATATTCTTGAGCTCTGCTACTGCTCCCAGAGCAAGCACCTTGCGGAAGGGCTCTGGAGTGCAGCATTTGGCACGTCCCGCTGCTCCGGCCATCTGCTGCACCTTACAACGTGGTCTGGCAATTCAGAAGATGGCACGGGCAGCCCGCAATATATCCATATGTTATTCTCCTCCTCCTTGCTTGAGAAACAGAACAGCCATCTTCAAGACACCACCAGGAATTCCAAGTCACGTGACTTCCTTTGTTTCCTCCAGACCAAAGATATCAACATTTATTTTAAAAGGGCAAAAACACACAGCCAGTCAGTCTGAACAAAAACCCTGTGAAGGTGTTATTACCTTACTAGTTAGCCTCAGAGTATGGGAGAGGGAATTCCCGCTCTCCTCACCCCCCACAAAAAAATGCCAACTAATGTTGAGTGCCCTTACCTGACTTGGGAGGAGTGGTTCCCGGGTATAGTAAGGGTTTCTGTGAAGTTATGATCAGCATCACTACTTTTTGTAGTTGTGTACAAGATTGTGTAACCTAAAGCCTTGCGACTCAACGTTGGTCCATGGACTAGAAGATTCTGCGTCGCCTAGGAGCGGGTTAAAAATTCAGAATCTAAGACCCACTCAGATCCTCTGAATCAGAAGCCGTATTTTCACAATGCCCCCAGGTGATTCGCGGGCACATTAAAGCTTGGAATGTACTGATCTGGAAGAGGATACTCAGAAAAACTTCCGCCCATGTAGTTTTGAAGATTCTGGGAAAAATAAACTTGATATAATAAATGAAGTAGGATTACTATGCCATCTAGGAATTTGTATAGAATGCTTCCAGAGATTTTTTAACTCATAAACTTTATTCCCCAAATAAAGTTCTTGTTTTTGTTTTTGTTTTGTTGTTGTTAATAATAAGTGAGTGCGTAGCATTTATCCGAGGAATCCATACCCACAGAAGTAAAAGGACACCCCAGGGTTATGTTATCAGCCCCCCTCCCTCCTTAGGAAGCATTCACTGGAGAACTTCTCTGGAGCCTTGCTTCAATCTGAGATCTGCACTGAACTGACCACTTCTTGATTCAGGACACTGAAATCTCTGCATATGGGTTTATTTAGAGGAGAGGCTGCGAACGCTCAAGATTTGCTTGTTAACCTTATCAGCAGCTGCTGTGTGCTGTGGCCCAGTGCTCTAATCTGGGTGTCAGGCCTGGGCACGGCATCCTCCACGCTGGTGGCTGCCTTTTCTTCTCCTGCTGGCCGAGTCTGCTGTGGACTCTATTAATGAGGGGTTTGAAACCCCCTTTGGCAGGGAAGAGTGTCTTCCTGCTTGCAGTTTGAATTGAAAATGAATTCCCTATTTGCACAGTACCATGACACTTCGTATAATATCATTTACTGTCCCCCAGGCAGGAGTAGTTCTGGACAATACTTCTTAAACACTTTATGCCCAATATCATGTGGGTTACAGTCGCTCATATGGAAAAGAAAAGGACAGTTTAAAGCTTGAACAAGAAGAACAAAAATGCCTCCTAGGCCTCCAAAATGTCCACCTAAGATTCAGCTTTTAAGGCAGAAAAATGACTAACAGGGACCATATTTTGAAATCATTAAAAGTGGATGTGTTTAGCCGAGAAAATGAAAGAAGACATAGGAAAAATTAATTCCATCTCTTACGGAGTGATTAAAAATAGAGATAACAAATTGTCAGTTAATGAAGCATACAGACTGGAGAGGTGATGTAGATAATAAAAAGTGGATTATTCAGCGTACTATTTTTAATTGAAATATATATAGGAAGAATGTTAGCATAAGTCATTTTGTACTAGTATTGTTGCTAAAATGAAAAAACTAAGTGATTCGCTTTCTTCGAGTTGATCACACATGATGGTCCTGAAAGAGCCGAGAAGTACAACCCAAAGATTAAATCCCTCTGGATTCAAAATTTGCACTTGATGATCTACAGGTAGAAGCATGAACACCGACTTTTTTTTTTAACCATCTAATCATATATATATATATATATATATATATATATATATATATATTTTTTTTTTTTTTTAAAGACAGGATCTTTCTCTGTCACCTAGGCTGTAGTGCAGTGGAGTGATCTCGGCTGACTGCAGCCTCTGCCTCCTGGGGTCAGGGGATCTTCTCACCTCAGCCTCCCAAGTAGCTGGGACTACAGGTGCCCGCCACCATGCCCGGCTAATTTTTGTACTTTTTTGTAGAGATGGGGTTTCACCTCGTTGCCCAGGCTGGTCTTGAACTCCTGAGCTCAAGCGATCCACCTGCCTTGGCCTCCCAAATTGCTGGGATTACAGGCATTAGCTGCCACACCCAGCCCATTCATAATCTTTTTAAGCATTCTGTTTTCATAGCCTCCATAAAACAGGAAAATTACGGGTATATTTTTCGCTTATTTATTCAAATGACAAGTATTTATTGGGCACACACCCACCTCAGACACTGTTTTGGGGCTATGAAGTTGTAATCACTGAACAAAAACACATTCCCTACCCTCGTGGAGCTTACCTTTTAGTAAAATATACATGGAAATAAATAACCAGAAAGATAATTGCCTTACAATTCTGACAGAGATAATTGGCAAAAGAAAAATTAGCTGCACACAAAAATACATTAACATCTGGAGAATAATGAAATTATGAGCAACAAGCATCAATGAAATCATGCCAAATTCAAATGATGGCAGCTCTTGGTAGGCTTCCAGAATTAACTATTAAAAGAACATATTAGCCTTAAACCCAGTGTGTCTTCTGTGACGACTGTGGGGGGGTTATGTCAGGCTGCATTCATGGAGGATGGACAGATGCCAGGATATTTCACAGGAACCTAATTGTTCTTCCCTGCCAGGAAATCACTGTAGCGTGACATGATCCCAAGGATCAAAGTGCTTGAAGACCAGAACTCCTGGAGCAAGCTTGCATTGCTTTCAGGTGATGCTATAGATCACCCAGAATGCCCTGCAGTGGCCAGTGCCCCTGAACGAGGACTGGACCCCCACATTTACATGGGTTGATTCTGTGCCCTCGAGCAAGTTACTAATGTCTTTGAACCTCAGTTTTCTCATTTGAAAAACAAAAATCATAATACATCAACATAAGATCAGTGAAAAGAATAAATGATATCACATATATATACACACACACATGTATAGTCAATATGTACAAGGCTTGCTGCACAGTTAAGTGTGCAACAAATGTTAGTAACCTGCTCCAATCTTATAACTGCTCAACAATAAGATTTATAAAGGCCACACATATTTGACAAGACAGCCCAAACTTTCACACTTTACCTCTCAAGCACTTTTGCCCATTAGACCTTACCCCTCTAAGATGCATTTCTTGTGCATATTTGGGATTCGGTTCCTGAAATGATTAACAATCATTCAAAATATCACTTGCTTGCTCTTGCCAGACACTAGTTCTGTTTCATCAACACACCCATACTTAGCTATACAGCAGTTCCTGTTTGTAAAATTACTTGAAGATTGAGTTAGATTTTTGTCCTTATATAAGAAGTAGGAGTGGAAAGCTGAAATATGAAAGAGTAGAGACTAGCAATAGGAATGTCTGTTTTTATAAGCACAACACAATCAACAGAAATGTTTAGGTGTGTTTCTAGCAGGAAACTCTGAGTCAGCCTCTCATTGGACTAATGAGGGCTCAGTGTGAATTACAGGTTGGGAAAAACTACATTGGAGAGAATATACAAGATACTAGATCAATATTGGAATTAGATCTAAAAGTGAGATCAAATTAGGAAATAAATGTGTGTGTGTACTGTGTGTGTGTGTTTCAATATTGGAATTAGATTTAAAGGAGAGATCAGATTGGGAAATAAATCTACGTGTGTGTGTGTGTGTGTGTGTGTGTGTGTTTCAATATTGGAATTAGATTTAAAGGAGAGATCGAATTGGGAAGTAAATCGTGTGCATGTACCTGTGTGTGTGTGTGTGTGTGGTTAACTTTACTGAAAAAGAACTCCCTTTCTAGTCTGTGAATCTATTGATCTATTGTTTGTCTTTCATGTATGTATTCTAGAAAGCATTACATGTAGAAGTACGGACTTGCCTCTATCTAGTTGCCTTTTTTATTTGTTTATTTCCAGCCTCCTGCAAAAAGGAGGTGATCAAGTAGCAAGTTTTTCTAATCTCAGTATTCTTCTCCTCTGAGCAATCTGACCAGGAGACTACAAATATTTGTTGGTCACCTACTATGTTCCAGGCATCATGTCCCCAAGGGTATGTCCCCTGCTAGAGTTAGCAGAAAGATCTGGCATGGATTCAAACAGATTGAAAAATGAGTAAGACAGGAGACCACTGGATCTGCAAATCTGATGAGAAAGCTTCCTTTTTAAGCACTTCGGCCTAATTCTCTCTCAAAATGTGTATGGGCTTAGGCTTTCATAGCACCATACTTAAAGGAACTAAGGCTCTGCTTCTCAAGGTAAAGCCGTGCAACTCTGTGTACACCGGCAGGGACTGCGAACCTTGGAAGGGAAGCATGGCCCAGTGCCGCTGGAGGCTCAGGCTGTTTCTAGTTGCCAGGGATAAACCCCTTTCCAGCTCCGGAAAGCTGACACTGTGGCAGGCTTCTCCTCTACAGCCGGGACCTAAATTAGATCCTTCTATACTCCAGCTACTTGATCCTCAAATCTTTAAGATTTGGCCACCCTTAGACGTTTCTCCTTAGGCCCTTTTCTATAAGTCCTTTGAATATTTGCATATACTGATTTCTTTTTTTTTTTTAAGTGCAAAGAGAGAAAAACTTTATTTTAAAATTTTTTTTCTGCTTTTATTTAAGTTCAATGGATACACATGCAGGTTTGTTACATGGTGTATTAGTCTGTTCTCACGTTGCTGTAAAGAACTAACTGAGACTGGGTAATTTATAAAGGAAAGAGGTTTGACTCACAGTTCTGCATGGCTGGGGAAGAAGCCTCAGGAAATTTACAATCACGTGGAAGGTGAAGAAGGAGCAAGCACCTTCTTCACAAGGTTGCAGGAGAGAGAGAGAGCATGAAAGGGGAAGATCCCCTTGTGAAACCATCACATCTCATGAGAACTCACTATCATGAGAACAGCATGGGGGAAACTGCCACTATGATCCAATCACCTCCCACCAGGTTCCACCCTTGGCACTTGAGGATTACAATTTCAGATGAGATTTGGGTGGAGACAAAGACAAACCATATCACATGGGCACATTGCATGCCGCTGAGGCTTGGTGTACAAAATGACCTCGTCACTAAGGTAGTGAGCATAGTGCCCAATGGGTAGCCTTCCAACCCTCTCCTTCCTCCCCTCTCAAGCAGTCCCCAGGATCTATGGTTCCCATTTTTGTGTGTAGGAGTACCCAGTGCTTAGCTCCCACTTGTAAGTGAGAACCTGTGCTGTTTGGTTTTCTGTTCCTGCATTAGTTTGTTCAGGCTAATGGTTTCCAGCTGTATCCATGTTGCTGCAAAGGACATGATTTCCTTCTTTTTCATGGCTATGCAATATTCGATGGTGTTTATATACCATTTCTTAATGACACTTCAAACTTGGTAGGCTAAGACTAAAATTTTGTTGTTAGAGCTGAAATCATGGATTACTGCAGCTAAATGGGTCTCAGATTCTAATTCTTCATTTTTGTGTGTGTGATTAAACTGAAGTCAAGAGCGACTGTCAGAGAGAAGAGAGAATGAATAAATGGCACAAACCTCCTTAGCAGCACGGGTCGGGCTACAATGTTCTCACCCCAAATTCATTGTTGATTGGGCCCTCTTTGCTGCATCAGTTAATGACATCACCAAAACTCCACTCACCTTTAGTTGCAAATGCCTTCCCATTTCCTACTGTATATCCAAGAAGTTAATAAATCCTATCAAACCTCCAAAATACTTTGTTCAATCTTTGCTTTTTATGATTTATTTCAACTGCTAAGGCTTTAGTGCCTCCTTTCTTCATCTCTCCCCTGAGGTGTTATGACAGCAACTCAGCTGGCTTCTCTGCACTCATCTTCTCTTCTGAAACTCCAGCCAATAAACTGGAACTAGAGATACCTTCCTGAGATCAGATGGTTTCACTATCCTGTCCTAAACTGTCCGTGCCATACCTCCACATGCAGGAAAAACACCTAGACTCCATAGTGTGGCCTCTTCTCTCACCCAGGGTTTCCATTCCTCCAAGGACACCTCTCCTTTTGCCATCTAACACCATTGCTCTAGGTGCTGTTCTTCATGCTAGCATATCTTGACCTTTCCACCAGTAACTTTTTTTCTCAAAAAATTCAATTTAACAGAAACACTGCTCCTTCCAGGAAATCTACCTGTCAAAGTTCTGTTCAAAGTTTAGGACCAGTTTCGTCTCATCTCCTCTAAGAAGCCTTCCTTAGCCTATCCTAGTAGATGGCTAGTAGTATCAGAAGACATTTATCCCATATCTGTCTCCAACTCCTATGCTTCCTTTTTCTATAGAACACGGGAAACATTAGGTTTTGACCCCACCACTCCCCAGGCCTTCCTAGGCCAAGTCTCCAATACCCATTTCTTTGCAAAATGGATTGTGCAACCCACAGTTCTCATCTTACTCTTTATGAGCAACATTCGACACATGTGGTCAATTTCTCCTTCTCTTAATATTTTCTGCACTTGGTATTTTGAGCGCCACTCATTCATGATTTTCCTCCTCCTACCTCATAGCCTCTTCTTCCCAGTCTACTATGCTGTTTCTTCCTCATCTCCCTGATGTCTACACTGTAGATTGTCCCAGAGCTCAATCCATGGATTCCTTCTCTGTACTGCATGACTTTCCAGGTGAGAGTATCCAGTTTCATGGCTAAATTACATTTGAAGTTGATGAGTCCCAACGTTACAGCTGTAGTCTGAAACTCTTCCCTGAACTCCAGATTCCTGTATCCAATGGCCTACCTGACATATCCAATTGGAAGATGCCAGTGGGTATCTCTTTAGTTGTTCTCAGTCACATCCCAAATCCTTGTCACCAGCCAGTTCTGTTGGCCCTCCCTTCAAAATAGATCTAACACCCTACCACTGCTAAACATTGCCATCACGACCTCTCTGGCCCAAGCTACCATCAACTTTTGCCTGAATTGCAATAACATTTCAATTAGACTTTTTGCTTCTTTGTTTGCATTTCTACAGTCTATTTCACCAAAGCCAGAGTGATACCTGTAAAATGTAGGTGCTGTGGTTTGCATATCTCCCCGGAAGCCCATGCGTTGCGTGACTCTCTTACTCTTTCCTCAGTCATCTTCTTGGAGAGTCCCTACCACTGAAGCCTATTCTGAGCACCCATAAAAAAAAGCAACCCCACTCCTTAAGCTCCCTAACTCCCTGCCTGGTTTATTTTTCTCCACAGAGTTGTCAAGTTACCACCATTTGACATTTTTAATCTCTCTCTATCATCTATCTCTGTCTCTTATCTATCTATCATCCATCCCTCTCATCTCTTTTTCATCTACTTATCTATTATCTATCATCTATCTCTCTCTTATTTCTCTTTCATTATCTATTTTCTACCTATATACCTATTATCTATAAATCATCCATCTCTCACATATCTCTATGTATGTATGTATGTATGATCTATCTATCTATCTATCTATCTATCTATCTATCTATCTATCTATTAGCTGTCTGTCTGTCTCTCACTGTGAAAATGTGGAATCCATGAAGACAGTGTTCTTGTCCATTGCTATATGCCTGATATTTAGAACAGTGTCTGGTAAACAATAGGTGCTCAATAAATATTTATTGAAATAATGATTAAATGGATACTTGAAATCAAAATCTGGTTACCAGCCTTGCCACGGACACCCTCCTGTGACAGGTTCCCTCCACCCCCGCCAAGTCTTGCAGTGGGGAGTTCAGTTGTGAAGCACAAATGACAAAGGATCCTCCGAGGAAAATCCGTGGGGCTCTAATGCCACGCAGTGGGGTCCGGCCTGTTTCTTGTAGTAATAAACACTAGAAAGCCCTTGAGAACGCGAGGCTATCAGATGGTGTGGTATAAAAGAAAGAACAATGCACCAGCAAGCAGAAGATACATATTTGGATTCTGAGTCTTATTACCTGTGGAGTCCTGAGCAAGTTGCTAATCCTATTTGGCCTCCATTTCTTATCTGTACAGTAACAGTGATGGATTCGCTTGTCTGAGATCCTTTCCACACCTTCGATTTCTGTTAAATTCTGTGGGTGTCTGAGGAAAGATGGAGACAGGGAGGGAGGAAAAAGGGAGGAAGACGGTTTTGGATTATTCATATACCTGCTAAGAGATAGAAAGAAGGAGATAACTTGTAGTATAAAGAATATTGCGTAGAAGAGATTATTTTGGCATGACTGCACTACATAGAAAGAACTTAGTTTTATAATTAGGCATCTAAGCATTCTAAAAGAACACTCAATTTACACTAAGTTCCACATTTTCTGTGTTTTGGGCCCCGATGCTTACACCTTTTGTCCAGACCTGGAGCTCTGTTTTCTATACATCATAGTTGAGAGTTTTGGGTTTTTACAGACCATATTGAATGTAATTATTCATTTGTAGGTAATTACTAAAATAAAAACTATTCTGAGTTTTCTTAAAATGACACAATACCTTTCTCCTCTAAACATTTTAATATATTATTTGAGCAAGATTTATTCATTTTTATATTACCACATATGGAGATTTTAATTTAGTGATTAGTAAAATTATTTAAGAAATATAAACCCATGCTCAGTAATATTTTCCAATAAGTTGAAATGTTTTAACATACTGGAGATGGTGGTTTTCTTTTTCATTATGTCTTTGAAATTTAATATAAAGATATGATATTCCATGCCAAGTGTGTGTGGCATTTTAGTTTATTTTAAATGAGTTCTCATGAAAGGTTGCACTCTTTATGACCATAGGAAGTTCATCATTATACTTAACTAGCCATTCTGTGCACAGTGTTTTATCAGGCAAAAACAAACAAAAAAGACACTTGATGTTTCAGATGTTTTACTAAGGCTGAATATGAATTTCTAACTGTACCGAAATGGAACATGACATTGCGGGTTTTTTTGTTTTGTTTTGTTTTGTTTTGAGACGGAGTCTCGCTCTGTCGCCCAGGCTGGAGTGCAGTGGCGCGATCTCGGCTCACTGCAAACTCCACCTCCTGGGTTCACGCCATTCTCCTGCCTCAGCCTCCCGAGTAGCTGGGACTCCAGGCGCCCGCCACCAAGCCCGGCTAATTTTTTGTATTTTTAGTAGAGATGGGGTTTCACCGTGTTAGCCAGGATGGTCTCGATCTGCTGACCTCATGATCTGCCCGCCTCGGCCTCCCAAAGTGCTGGGATTACAGGCGTGAGCCACTGCGCCCGGCCGACATTGTGTTTCTTAAAAGCACAACCCCTTACGGTGTCAAGCTAACAACCCAAAACTATGGTCCAATTAATTGAGGACACTGTGGAGGAGGTCAAAGATCCCATAAAAAGTTAGTAAAGACATTAGATTTTAGACAATCAAAAGAATCTGGAGAAATGATCTGTGGTCATAACGATTACCTCCAGGGCTGAAGAGAGCACTCAAGAAGATATTTACTGGGCACAGTGATTCACACCTGAAATCCCAACACTATGGGAGGCCGAGGCGGGTGGACCACCTGAGGTCAGGAGTTCGAGATCAGCCTGGCCAACATGGAGAAACCCTGTCTCTACTAAAAATACAAAAATTAGCTGGGCCTGGTGGCATGTGCCTGTAGTCCCAGCTACGCAGAAGGCTGAGACATGAGAGTCCCTTGAACCTGGGAGGCGGAGATTGCAATGAGCCGAGATCCCGCCACTGCACTCCAGCCTGGGTGATACAGTGAGACTCTTTCCAAAAAAAAAAAAGGAAGGAAGGAATAAGCTAAAGTTTAAATTGTCATGTGGAAAGCATCTAAGCATCTCACCCAGTCTAGTTACAAAGAAGAATTCAGACTTGTAAAATCTACCACAACATTTCATTCTTTATCTGTAGGAAATTTTTATTTTTCAGAAGCCAGGTAAATGGGAGTTGCAGATGGTGTGTTTCTGTTGATTATTTTTTGAAATTGGAAAACAGAGATTGTAGTTCTTTTTTTCAGTTGCTTTAAAGCGAACCCACATGTAACTACAGCCATTCCATTGAAGTGAAAGCTGAACCATTCGACACACCATAGTAAAGACAGTATATAAAGTACATTCAGCAAAAAGGATGTGGATGGAATATGAGACACATGGCTGAAACTACTATTAATACCTTGAGGTTTAAAATCGCTGAAGGGGTAGGCTCCATTTCTGTGGTTCACTAAAGGACAGAGACCTGTATTTGAACTGAGGGCTCATTTCTCTTGACCTAAATGTGTCACGGTAACAAACAACTCTCAGAGAAGTGGTAAATCATAGTCATTAAACAAACAAATCACTGTGGACTGTCAGTTCCTACTTTGAAGAACTCAAGCCATCTTCAGTATTATACAGCCAAAAAGCATCCATCCCTTTGAAAAGCTGCACAGGCTCTTCACTTCCAAGTCATCTATTTCTTGGAGGCTTTACTTTTGCATGTGATTTCTAAATTTTTTGTAAAATGTATCTGTTTCTTCTGTGCTGCTCTGCTTCTCTTTTCTACCACCTAATTCTTAGATTATAATCAGTTTCAAAAGCACACTAAAAACACCATCACAGATGTTCACTCCATCTTCAGGAATTTGGTGTTGCCACCCATTTTCCCAGGGGCAATATCCTGCGAAACGCCTTCTGCTGCGGTTTGTTTCTTTATTTCTGTTCCGAGTGACCTGCGGCAAGAATTGCACTGCCCTCGCTATAGAAAGTGGCAATCCCCCACTGCTTATGATTATTGAGGTTCTTTGAGGCAGGGCTCACAATCTCAGATAAACTGTGCCCCTCAATTATAAGGGCTAGCTGAATAAGATCCTTGCCTTACAAGTACCTTATTTTCCAATACGCACTGTCTACATTCAATTATCAGACATTATTGGAAACACAAAGGTCACTACTTACATCTCAAAAGCTCTTAAAGCAAACATGTTATTGCCTCCTGTACGTTTGGGCTTTAAAACCTCAGAATTCACTTCAGGAGACTATTACCCTCACCTCTGTTCTTTTTGAACATCATAGCATGATGGAAAATGTCTTGGTCCAAATACCGAATCAGCCAACAAAGCAATTCAAAAGGAAAAACGCCGAGCTTTAAAAATTGCAATACAAAATGATTGCTTTCGTTCTCCGTCGCCTTTGTCCCCACCCTTCACTCCAATGTCAAAGCCAAAGCATCCCTTTGCTAGCATGACAATTTGAGCTAAGAATAAAAGCCAGTCATTATTTTATCATTTAATATTAATTATAATAGTATTAGTCATGATGAACTCCTGTAGCATTATGTAGCTTTCAAATGTATTCCCAAAGGACTTTGATTATAATTTGCCATTTTATTCATGTTCAATTATTTTAAAGTGTTGCTGAATTAACAAGATCCACTTAGCCTTAATCACTACTTACCTCATCAGTTTATAGCACTGACATGTCTGGCTTATAAAGACGATCTGTGACAGAATGAGACGGAGCCATCATGGCCACGGCTGACATCCAGGCTCAGTTCTGAGGGGTGATGGTTCCATGGGACAGGCACTATTTCAGCACTGGTGGCTAAATGCAAGCCCGCAGACAGGAGGACGGCGTGGGAGGTGGTGGCTACTGAGAACTCTCGGTGCTTCATTAAATACCTTGCCAACCCCTGGAATTATAAATAGAGTGTTCTGTATGTTTTCCTTCTGATGCACACTAATAGTCCTGGCTCTACATCCCTTATGTCTTGAAAATATAGCTGCATTGAGATTGTGTTGTTGGTGGTGATGTTTTAAATGGAATACAACTCTGCCTGACTGCTCATCAGCTCTGGTTCATTCTTCATGACATTATTACATGTTATTTCCATGAGTTCCTTTGTCCGTTATTCCCAAATTTTATTTTCTTTCACATTCTCCTTGGGCTGTCTTCTAGATTCTACCAATATACTTCATTTTTCCACTTGAGATTTATAAGATCTCTTATAATTCACACTAAGTTTTCTCATCTTCTCATTTTGTTGTGTCTTATGTAATTATAGCAATCATCTACCAGGTAATTAAAAATTACCAAGAACCCTGGAGTGGCTATTTACCTTGCCATGGCATGGGTTAATACTATGTAAGTATTATGCCCCTACTCATGTGTCCAGCACCAATGTCAGACACTACAGTAGATCCAGAAAACTAATATAAACAGCTTCTGACAATTCAACTGGACAGGGCTGATTAAGGTCACTGGAAGAGTAGTTATGTTCAAAATATAATAGACACTAGCCATCAGAAACCCCTAGATTTTATCAAACACCACCTCAGCAAATTAAATGACTTTAATCAGAGTTCTAGTAACCAGTTTGGGGTAGCATTGATAAAGATTTCTACAGTTTCAGGTGGGAATTCTATATGTGAGCCTTTTAACTCGTTGACATTATAACTGAGAATTTCCCAACCATTCCATCTTCTGCTTTCTGACTCAAGGATTTAATTCAAAGGAAAAATGAATTAAGATGGCCTGCAGCAATGTTCTCCCTTTTATCTAGCCTATCCATATTGTGCTATTTAAATTTACTATTCTCATACCAAGAACTTGCTTAGCGACTGGGACTGTGGCCTTTAATATTGCTCTGAAAACTGATAATGAACAACTTGAACAGGGGTTTTTAGATTTTTTTTGTAATTAAAAGTATGATACGTTTAATCATGACATGAAAATACATGTGCAAGCCCCACTCAAAGCAATGGCATTTTTAAAAAAACTGTCAGAATAAGAGTTTTATATGTTATCATTATACATTATATTGCTATGCTGTATGCATATGTACACAGCATATATATACACACATGCTAACTTTCTTCATTGTTGGTGCTAATAGGAATAAAAATCAGAGTTGATGCTGAATCGTGGTTTGAATTACAAAGTTATCAATGCCTAATAGATGATATTAAGTGTTACTACAAGCTGAGTGCAATTCCAACGGTTTTGTTGGTATTAACTTCTTTAATTCTCACAATGACTAAATTATGCAGAATTCTATCCTCATTTTACATCTGAACAACTGAAGCAGTGAGTAATTTAAGTGGCTTCATGCCACTCAACTAGAAATTGATGGGGCCAAGATTTACCTCCAACTTTAGGGTGGCCCATGCTCTGAAATTTGACACTCCACTGCCTGGTTCTACCTCACAAATTATAAACTGAATTGGCCTTTATGTAGCCACAGCCATGTCCTGTGTTTTGTTTTCTTTTCTCCTTCAATCAGGAGTTTCTTACAAAATATTTTGTGCAAATTATGTTTTGAGAAACACTAAAAGAAAAAGATATCCCTATGATCTTTTTTTCATAGTTCTAAAGCTGATGGAGGTGTGCCTTTGAAATATTCTGTTCATGAATTTGTAATATATTGAATCTGTGGGTTAAACTTCCTGCCAAGGCTCATGATAAAATTTGCGTCCATCCAGAAGGAATTTGGAAATACTCCATAAATAAAAAGAAATCACGAAATTTCCAGGCTCCGGTGGCACACCCCATGTTGCTTCCACTTTAGTGAATTCTTCCTTGTAAGAATTATTGAATGGCAGTTGGATACCGATCTTATCTGCTCCCTGGCTTCCCCTTCCATCATCTCGCTCCAGGATGTGGCTGCTGAGATGATTTTCCGTTCTCGCTTTCCTAATGCTGCCTTTCCGCCTCCTTGAATCTCTTCATTGCTTGTCCTTTTTGATATGACCTTCTTGTACCTTGAAATATCTCCTCTGGTTCAAAAACCTCTGTTAATTCTATTTTCCCTTCCTCTGTCCAGGCTGCCAGTCGGATTCTCCCTTTCCTCATCTTCATTGAGAGGGCGTCTCTCTCACCGGCCCTGCTGCTTGAACAGCATGCCTCTTAGCAAATATGAAGCTCTTCATTTCATTAAAAAACAAAAACTAGAGATGCGTTTTCAGGAGAGTTCTTGAGTTGCTGTGATGAAGTCGCATAAATAGGATCCTCGTTAATTTTAACTCTAAATGCGGCAGCCCTCTCAATAGTGTTCAAATTGATCCAACATCTTCTACCCCACTTATCACAACTTGACCTTGGAAAAACTGCACTGAACAGAAATATTTTAAACAAGCCTTTGACTGGTGTTATAATTACAGTCTTACAAAGAGCAAATGCCAATGGTAATCAGATTACGCATGTTTGTACCACAGGAGGGAGAATAACACGTTAAGGAGAGTCACCATTAGTCACTGAAAGGCTCCAGGAAGTAGCTTCAACACCAAGTATTGTGCAGAAGTGAGCGCTCTATGTTGTGGATGAGAGTCAGCACAGTTAGAGTACGTAGTCTTTTAAATTGGCTCATACACTACCAAATTAATGCATAAACATTATTCACAAAAGTGGATTCTTTTCAAAACATCAAATCCCTGAGGTTTCACAGGGTACAACTGAAAAATTATTACTTACACTGATCACAATTGTTCTTTTGATTTAATGTACTTAGTTTGTTTTCGATTATTGGAAATTTAACTGATATTCTTTGATGATAGGGATGAAGAAGCAATATTACATTTTAAAATAAACTTTAAGAACAATATTTATAAATTGAACATCTCCAACGTAGTTCTTAAGCTATTTGCTTGTTCATCTATGCAATGATACAGTTTTCTCTGTATTATTGCAATGATAAGTATACCTGCCTCACTTTCTATATCAATGAATCTCTGATGGGGACAATTTTTAAAGTCACGTATTAAAAGCATCCTTTACAAATTGCATATGTGATAGAAATTTTTCAAGGTGCAATTATCTCATTAACAAATTACTCATTTAACAAGCTGACTCATCAAGATAATAAGGAGGAAGACTCAATGCTGATTCTTTTTAGAGAAAGAAGCTCGTATTATGTGAAAGATATTTTCATAATTTAAGTGAACCTTATAAACATATCCTTTGCAACTATAGTCATTTAGGTACTGGATATGATTTTGTATTTCTAATCATTTAACATAAATGAAAAAAATGAGAAGCAGTAGAATTAATGTTCTTCATGATCCAAACAATTCCAACAGAAGTGGAGATTATATTAAAAAAAGTTCACATGGTATAGTGATGCAAACCTTCCAGATTATTAGCATTTTTTGTGAAAGTAATGTCACCGTCATGCTGTTCATATTAACTGTGGTAGCATTCAGGGCAATACGCCTCCCCCAGCTTCCTCTGCAGCCTCTAGTCCCTGGCCATCTGGAATCTCTTAGCAAGGGTTGATTTGGTGCTATATTAAGCTTCTCTGATCTTTCAGATATAGTAAACTATTGTTTTATTTTGTTCTGGTATAAACACAAATAATAATTATTAACTTGAAGGGACTTTGGCTCAACATAAAGATTCCTGGACTCTCTTTTGCCCTGTCGAAAAACAAAGTTAGTTTCCACACATCCCAAAGTGTAAAGTGTAGACTCCAGTGTAAAAAGAATCATATGCTAGCCTTTTCCCAATTTGTATCTTAAAATGACAAAAGAGCATATTCAAGTAAGAATTAGAAGTAAAATTTAACTTTAAGTCCATCTTCCTTCTAATTTAGCAATTAATCTTGTGAGTTTTATTGCCTTTGCTGATGTCTCCAAATTAAAGTCTTAATGAATGACTATAAAATGCCTTAAACCATGCAAAAGCGTGCTGGAACTATTTACTGCGGTTCTCCTTTTTGGTCACAGGTGAAAGAAATATGTACACACGCACACACACACATATACATACACACATTTGCATACTCCTGTGTTGTCATAGTAATATGCACAGGGATCTAGGCTCCAGGGCGTCAGAAAAAAATGAGTTCTCATTCTAGAAATGCTCATAAGCCTGGTTTGTAGGAGAATTCGCTGGGCCTCAGTTTTCTCATCTCTGAAATGGCGTGCCCTGTCTTCCTCCTTACCTCAAAAGACTTTGCCAAGATTAAATGCACTAATGCCCAAAAATGCACTTTGTAAACTGAAAAGTAGTATAGCAGTATACAATATTATTCCTAGGTTTATTATGTTAGTCAGCTGAGAAAGTTTTACAGGTAAAGCATTAACACAAAAGTACTTGTGAGTCAAGTTCAGGCTGACGTAT
This sequence comes from Pan troglodytes, assembly GCF_028858775.2. NCBI lineage: Eukaryota > Metazoa > Chordata > Mammalia > Primates > Hominidae > Pan > Pan troglodytes. The sequence goes on from NC_072401.2 coordinate 182,837,812, forward strand.
TTGGTCTTGAAATTAATTTTTCCATAGTGTTCATATAAAGATAGTGATGATTTCAGGTCTCGTTTATTTCTTATCAATGCAGACCAAATTATAAAAACTTATAAAAGTTATGATGCCGGGCACAGTGGCTCACACCTGTAATCCCAGCACTTTGGGAGGCCGAGGTGGGCAGATCACTTGAGGTCAGGAGTTTGAGACCAGCTTGGCCAACATGGTGAAACCCTGTCGCTACTAAAAATACAAAATTAGCTCGGCATGATGGTGCACTCCTGTAATCCCAGCTCCTCAGGGGGCTAAGGCAGGAGAATCACTTGAACCCAGGAGGTGGAGGTTGCAGTGAGCCAAGATCGTGCCATTGCACCCCAGCCTGGGCAACAAGAGTGAAACTCCATTTAAAAAAAAATAAAATAACTTAAGTCCAAACTAAGCAGATTCAAGGAAAGTTGTAATCACACTGAATAATTAAAGTAATAATAATATTGATCCACACTTCCTCTAATAATAACATCATCAAACATTTTGTAAAAATTAATTAAGTCTCACATGTTCCTTATTTGAAAATAAATTAATAATTTATGGCATAATGAGACCTGAACAATCAGCACCATTAACTGTTCTTAGGATGAGTTTAATCCCTTAGTCATTTAATTTAATCACTAAAAATACTTTCATCTTTTATTGATTTGTATTTCAACTGTCCCCGTTTCAATTTTTAGAAATACATCTTGCTTAGTCTTTAACAATTCATAATATAAACTTTAAAAATAATCTGACTTCTATGAGTCTATGAAATTAAAAGGGAGAGGATTAGATATAGTGTCTTTCCACAAGAAATCACATAAACAAGGAAGTTTATTTGGTTTATTTTGAAGAAGGTAGAATTATTTCTAAAAACTTGAGAGAGATTTTTAAAAAACCTTTTAGGTGACATAAAATCAGAATCTAAAATATTTCATTACTTTCATGAAAACTTACACGTTTCACCTCTTATTATGTAAAACTCTAGCTAGGTTCATCTTTTTTGGAAGATATGAAATGGACCTATGAAAGGAAACCTTTTTTTCCAAGGGAGAATGGTACAAAGTTTTCCAGAAATTTAGCAGATTATTTTTGACTTAGTTATCAATGTAGAAGAAGAATGAAAAGATGGTGAAAATGTTACTTGTTGGCAAATATCTCTATTTCTTTAAAAATAATATACTTTTGCCAGGTTAATTAGCAATAATTACTTTTAATAAATAACCAGGACGGGGCACAGTGGCTCACTTTTGTAATCCCAGCACTTTGCGAGTTTGAGATTAGCCTGGGCAACATAGCAAGACCCTATCTCCAAAAATAATGAAATGTTTGAAGAATATGTCAAACCTGATGGTCTGCACCTGTAGTCCTAGCTACTCAGGAGGCTGAGGCAGGAGGATTGCTTGAGCCCAGAAGTTTGAGGCTACAGGGAACTAGGATTGGGCCACTGCACTCCAGCCTGGGCAACAGAGTGAGACCCTGTCTCAAAAATATATCCATATATATATATATATATATATATATATATATATATATATATATGTGTGTGTATATATATATAGCCAATTCTCAACTCCTTGTATTACCTCTGAAGCCTCAAAAAAGATAATACTCAAATAAGCAATTTTTCTCAATGGACAAAGCAGAAAGCTGCCTGCCTGTTGTGATATTAGGGATGTCTTGTGATATCAGGAAAGTACTCTACCCTAAAACTTCTGTTCTCCTAACCTCAAGGCATAGCACAATCACTATTACAATTGTAAGAGCAACAATAACATCATAATACATATAGCCTCATTTATGAGTACTTACTATGTGCCAGGCACTCTACAAAGCATTCAGTATGGACACAATTGATTTTAATTCTCATATCAACACTGTAATCTAGGTATTATTATCTCTGTTGCAAAGATGAGAATGCTGAGGTATAGAGTGGTTGAGAAGCTTGTCCAAAGTCACACAGCTTGTAAGTGGTAGGACTGTTTTTTAAAACAAAGTCTGCTTAAATTCAAATCTTTTGAAATTCATTTCTGTGGATTTTTGAAGCCTTATTATTCCCTATAAGAATGCAAATATCTTGTCACTATGACCTCACTGCTGGAAAAAAGGAAGCAGTGAATTTCTTAGTAATTTTCCTATCCAATAGTTATAACTGGGAGACTGTAGCGTTCTTTGGAGAGTGGATTTTAGGATAGGTTTGTTTTACTATACTTTGCTTTTGGGTGGAGGGTGAAGAGATAAGGGCAGAGGATAAAGTCTTGTCAATACAGACAGTGCTTTAATAATACGCTACCTTGAGAGAGTACCTGATAACAAGCGGATAGGCAGTAGATGACAGAGACAGAAGAACGATACGGGTACATCCAAAAAAGCTTCACCCACTTTATAAATTTGCTCAGAGGGAACCTAGGCAGAAAGCCAATTCTCTACTTATTTTCTGGATCCAGTCTCATTACATTAAATGTATACACACATCCTTCTGCTCATAGTCCATTGGTCAAAGCGAGCCACGTGGACACATCCAGTTGCAAAGAGCACTCCTCTCCTCTCGTGGGCCCAGAGAGAAGAGAACTAGAGGAGTGATGAACATTCGTAGTAACTACCATCATGGTAACTAACATAGTTACGCATATGGAAAAATGAAATAAACCTAGCCCCTTTTTTCAAATATAAGTTATATTTTTGATGAGGTAAAGATACAAATATTAAAAATCAAATTTTAATACATTTAGAAAATAGAGCAGCATGTCTTATGACATTGAGGTAAGTGATAATTTCCTTAAAAATGAAGAATACAGACTCCTAACAAACAATATTAGTAACTATCATTGCATTGAAATGAAATACCTTTTGCAAGACAACAGTATGTTGTTAAAAAGGAAAAATATAAGCCACACACAGAGACAAAAGCAACCCATATGGGCAATAATAAATTAATTTCCAGAGCACATAAAACATCTGAAAATCAATATGAAAAAGACAGCTAACTTAATATACAAATAGACAATAAATACAAACAGATAAGCCATGAGAGAGAAATGAAGAGACCATCATTACACAGTGAATGCTCAACCTCACCTAGAATCAACAAAATGCAAATGCCACTGAAGTACCATTACAGACCCATCTGGAGGCGAAAGTTCAGAAGTTTAACAAGACCCCTGTGGGGGGAATATGAATAGATGGGAGTTCCCTTATATCCGGGATGGGCATGTAAATTTAGCTTACTCACTTTACATAACAAGTTGGCCTCAGGGACAAACCCTGTATCCCACTTCTTATATTTCCCCTCTTAAATAATACACAAGTGATTGTGTTTAGGGTTGTTTGCAGTAGCACTGTTTGTAATGATAAAAACTTGAAAGCATTCACAGAAGAACAGATGCATCCATTGGAATCCACTCCCTAAGAAGTAAGCTTTCCAATAGCAGCCACTTCTTCTATTTTGTTGGCTGTTAAGTCTTCATCACCTAGAAGAATGCCTGGAATGTAGTAGGTGCTCAATAAATATTTAATTAACTGAAGAAACAAATGATGAGATAATTGAAATACTATAAAGAATCTAAAATGAATGAACCAGAGTTACACGTATCAATATTGATATATTGATAATCCTCAAATTAATGTTGAGTGAGAAAAGCAAGTTGAAGGATATGTAACTAAGAAATCATTTTTATAAATTATAAAACACATAATATACTCTCTATTGCTTATAGAGAGGATAAACATATATACAAATATCAAAACCCGACAAGAAGGACAAATTCAGGAAAGCATTTGGGGTCTAGCGGAGGGTTTATGAGATCAGAGAAACTAAAGGCAACCATAATCTTATTCGTATTTTTTTCTACAAAAGCTGATATGACAAGTTAGTATTTTTTAAACCTGCATATTGCAGAGTATCTCAAGTTTTGAAAATATTGGTTTCTGTACCTCTTTTTGTATAAAATATGCAATGACAACATTATTTACTGAGAGTACTCAACATACCCATATTAAATTCATGAAGCAACTGAGTAGGCAATTTTGTTTCTTAATAGAGTATTGTAATTTATTATACTTTGATATTCAGTAGCTTGGCAACTTATTTTAATAATTTACTAATTTCAACTATTCTATTCAAATTTCACCAGTTTAAAATATCGGTATAATTTTGTGGCTAGAGAGCACTGAACTATGTTGCAGAAGTTCATTACGGTCTTCTAGAATCTCATACGGACTGTTACATTTATATCTAACAGTAATTAATTAATAAATGCCCATGTGTAAATTACAGTATTCTGGCTAGAGTACAAAATTCTTCTAGTCTTGTCCCTGCCTTTTAGAAGCTTACCACTGAAAGTCTTTAAATGTAGAAAAGATTTCGTGATACACAAAAAGAAAAGCTACATTCGTTCAAGACATTATTTCTCAACATTTCTGTGGCTTGATATTTGCTCTTTGTTCTTCTGCATTTATAGCTCAATCCTTCTGGGCAAAGATGGAACCCTCTTAAATATTTTCTGCACTCCCAAGCATACTGTTCACACTTCATAAATAATAAAAAATAATCATGATATTTAACCTTTCATTACAGTTGCTCTTAGCTATTCCATTCGTCTCTTTGTGATTTGCCTCTGATTCATCTTAATGTTTTTAATGACCATTTTAATTAAATGAAAGAATTCTGCATGGCTATAGTTATGGATTACGCTGAAAGGAATATACACGTATAGTGAAATTACATATATTTGTGACCTTACGACAATCAAGGCTGTTTAATCCTTATCAGTGACATCAGTGTGGACCCAATTAGCACAGTTTGCAGCCACTTCATAATTCAAAAGAATGTGATCATTCAGCTGGAAGCACATTTGACAGAAACTCCATAGTCATGAAGGGAAAAGCTTGCAAGATCACCCACTAGGATGGAGAAGCTGTCATTCTTTCATCAGTGCTGTTGAATACTAATGTCAAGGTCAGGATGGTGTAATTTTAGGCTGCCAAAATATTGCTGGAATTGATATACCAGAAGATGTTTAAGAAAGTAAAGAAATACAACTTTGGAAAACTTTCCCAAGGTAGGGTTTGATATGACTCTTTGCTGCCTGGAGACAATTCTCCATTTTATCATTGTTTTACAAGAAAATCTTCTGCTAGTCCTGCGCATAACGATTCCAATATTCTTCCCTTCCTTTGTCCCTTATATTATTAAATTTATATCTTGGCTAAGAATTGTAACTATTGTAAAAATCTATTCCTTTGAGATTCTAATTTTAAAAGAAAGCCTGCTTTTGTTAAGCTTACCGTTCACCCCTCCACCCTCCTTCTACCCCAGGTGGAGCGAGAATATAAGATACATCAAATTCAAGTATGATTTTCTAAAAATGTCATTTCAAATAGGTGTTTCTCTTCTCCTCAGAGTGTAGAAAATAAGAATATAATAAATTGAAATAAAAGTTCAAGTTACATGGAATCTCCGAGACAATAGCTTGTTCTAATTAAATAATAATTGCTTTACATTGTTAACCTTAATTCCATTTGTCTATGGTACTCTTGTGATGGTGGTTGTGGTGTTTTCCAATGCTTTTATATACGTTATGTATGTTATAGGATCCTCATGACCGTTCTGGGAAGCAGAGAACTGTGTTTCTTGCCATCATTTTAGAAGAGACATGTGAGGGTCTAATAGCTGTTGACTTTCTGAAAATTCACAGCATGTAGGATGAAAATCTGGTCCTGGAACCAGCTTCTGGGATATGTTTCAGTATCCTTATATTGTTACACATTGGCCACTTATTATGGTATCTTTGGATCCCTAAATTATTCTCCTAATTTCTCCCTTTTTCTGTCTTTTTTTTTTTAATTTTAAGGGCAAAATAATAGGCAAAATGCATTGCACATTTCTTTTATTTTTACTTTTACTGAAATTTCCAAGACTCTGTTCTCTCAAACAGGAAAAAAAAAAAAAAAAAAAAAAAAACCCCAAAACTCACAGTTGCCCTGATCTGATTGATTTCGCAAACATAAATATGTCAATGAGCTATGCCAAACAATAGCTCAGTAGGACTGTTTTCCATATTCCAGATACATTTTGAAAGATGTCTAAAATGACATGTTTGCAGTAAAATATACATGGCCGGGTGAACTTTCCTACTCTTATCTTGCGCCTCAGTAACTCTACAGAGAAAGTGAAATCTTCTCTTCTGCATCAGACATGTTTTAAAAATATTTAAATATTGCTTTCAAATATCCCTTACCCTTCATAAACATACTGCATACTTTTAACAAATTCTAATTTTAACTTACTACTCAGGACTGCTACTTAGGGCTTAGGGGCAGAAAGCCATCACCTTTTTAAGTGTTTTCCTGGTGGATGTTTTAAGTGAATTGATTCAGTCTACATTAGACCATGCTTATGCTTAGCTTTAAACAGAATTTATCAGCTTCCTCTGGTGCTTTAAATCTTCTGAGATGATTATGGAGACAGCACTACAAGCCTGCTTGACGTTAAGCAATCTTTTGTGATTTGGGTATAAAATAAAAATGGATGCCCTATTTTAAGTGACTAACAACTTGGCCTTGGAAATCGTGGAATAAATACACAGTGAGCCCAGCTAGCCCCTGAAATACACAGTGCCACGGTGTCAAAGACAGATCTTACTCAAAGGTCACCCTCTTACAGTTGGAGTTTGAAGAATAGGAAGCAGCATGTGGAAGGTTGAAGAAAGTTTGTGAAAACCTCAGCTGGCCAGGCACAGTGGTTCACGCCTGTAATCCCAGCACTTTGGGAGGTCGAGGTGGGCAGATCTCTTGAGGTCAGGAGTTCGAGACCAGCATGGCCAACACGGTGAAACTCTATCTTTACTAAAAATGCACAAATTAGTTGGACGTGGTGGCACATGCCTGTAATCCCAGCTACTTGGGAAACTGAGGTGGGAGAATCCCTTGAACCCAGGAGGAGGAGGTTGCAATGAGCCAAGATTGTACTGCTTCACTCTAGCCTGGGCAACAGAGCAAGACTTCATCACAAAAAAAAAAAAAAAAAAGTTCAGCCCAGGGCATTAACTGAAATATATGCAGAAACAGTGTATATATATATATTTTTCTAGCCCATCTCATCTCTTAGTCTAATAGATATCCTCTGTCTTTTCATATACAGCATTTGTGTTCAACCTGAATGGTGTTAATCCAACAAATATTTATACGGGGTCAACAGGTTCTGTGAACAGTCCTGGGGATTCATTAATAAATAAAGGAAGTCCCTTCTCTCAAGAAGCTCAAAGTCCAGAGGCAACGCAGTTTTTTTCTTTAAGGAAAATAGAGGCATTGTCAATGCTAAGATGGGTACTACAATGACCATATGAGAAAAACACAGCAAATAGAGGCAAAGGAAGGGGAGAGCACGTGTGTCTCAGAGTCCACATGGTATTGGCCCTGTCTAATGCCTGGGTAGGATGAAGGAGCTGAGTGCCAAAGCTTTGTAAAACCAGTGGGCTGGCTCCTGTGGAGTGAGTTGCCATAGGCCATGTCTATGGCTGTCCTCTCCTGGCCATGCCATACCCCAGTAGGCAAAAGTGCTTTCAACATTTAAACATCCATCCTCTTCCTGGTGCTCCTCCCCAGCATAGGGTCTTATGACATTAGCTATGCTTCCTGTCTTTGAGGAAGGTCCTTGGCTCAGCCTGTTCCCAAGAGTGCCAGGCAATGGCAATGGGGGTCTGCCAGGCCTGTGAACTCAGGGCTTTGCACATAGGATTCTATTGTTTGACAACTCACTTGCAGATCATAGAGACTTGATGGAATTATGTAACCTTAGCATGCTTCTATTTTCTTGGTTTTAACATGGGAAAAATAAACACACCACCCTTAAAGGTTACAATGAGAATTAAGAGAAATGAAGCCTGGGTCTTCCCTCCTAGAAGGCAGTTGATAAAGCAGTTTATCTTTCTTCTTTCTTCCCACCTTCCCTCTTCTTTCTTTTATTTCTTCATCATCTTCTTAGCCATCTTGTTTGCAAATTGCAGCTCAGTATGAACCAGACCTCCATGAGGTGGAGAAGTGAATACAACTGACCATGTTCTCCGAATAAATCACAAAGAACTAAAATCATCTGTGATTACAAGACCAGAGGGTTGGAGTGAAGATTAAATGAGATAATGCAAGGAATGCATTTAGCACATAGTAAATGCTCCATATGTATCAGCTGCTGATAGCCGTAATATAGCCTAGTTTCACTGTGGCAATGGAGCAGAATTGCTAATTGTGCAAGAGTTGGATGAAATAATCCAAGCAAAGCACTTAGCATATAGTAAGTACTCAGTAACTATTAGCTACTATTAGCTGCTACTAGCTGAGTTTTCACTGCATGAGTGGGAGTGGAATTGACAAAATTATCCTAGGATGAGGCTTCTGCTGTTATCCCACACCCTGCAGACAGCCTTTGATGGTAGCTGAGGAAATTGCTTTATTTTGTACCTGCTATGAAGCAAGCTACTGGTGTGATCATAATACTGGCAGAGAAACGGGAGCTGGTAGAGAAAAGAGAAGACAAACTCCTTTTTTTTTTCTTAGCCCAACAGAGCAATTATCCTAGTCCCCACAACCAGAAAGAGAAAACAAGACAAAACAGTACTTAAATTCTATACTATATTCAAGCCTTAATGAGAATGATTTTCTCCCGAAGGCTCTTCTAATCCACTGGTTTGGCCAGAGTTTCAAAGGGTTGCATGAATTCACATTAAAATATTAAAGTTAATATTTCAAAACTTTATAATGCCTTCCAAAATATTTTTGCATATGTCGCCTTCTACATTAAGTAAACATTTATTTGGTACATTATGTATGTAACATTATAGCTTTCAAAAATTATATAAGAAATTGCAAGGAAAATGTCAAATATGATGGGAGAAACAGTCTTATTTTAAATGTTTGCTTCTAGGGCTTTGACTTAAAAATATTAACCTTAAATTTGAAAGGCCAAGGTTCATACTAAGTTTTCCAGAAACACATTAAAATTGTCACTGTGAATATCAATAAACTAAACATCACTTTGAGTTTCGGCTTTCATCTTCAACTCAAACCTTAAGCACACATTTCAAGGTTGCTTATGTATGTTAAAATATTCCATAGAAAAGTTTGCAAAAGCCTGTGTGTGAGCCTAAAAGTCCTGGTTATCTTCTTAACAAAGACCTTCAGTTGAACAGCTCAGCACAAAAGCAAGCCTTTCCAAGGCAACAAAAAAGACTGCTAAGTCCAAAAAAAAGAAAAACGGCTCTAATACTACAAATTTGATTTGGGATCCAAATAAATTAAGAACAAGCCCCTCTTTCATTAAAGCAGTGACCCATTTTATGGCAGTGGATTGTGGCTTGTTCACCTCTTTATTCAAATGTGACTTATGCTAACTAGTGGAATTCAGGCCCCACCATTTCTAATGGGGGCACAATTGTGGCAGTTGGAAGATGGAGCTGTTTCTTTTCCATTCAAGCCTGATGTTTCCTCCTTGAATCATAAAACTTGAGAAATACATGTTGACGTTCTGTATTCGCAATGTGGGCATTGGCTGGGCATCACCATAATTGTCAGTGACAGACATTCTTTTACAAAGATAAGTTCTCACCTAATTTGTGTGAAGCAGTCCCCAAAGAATGTCGCGGTAACAGCCAGCACATGTGCAATATTGCTTTCAAATAACATGCATGTGCCAAATGCCAAAATGAAAATTTGTGGAAATGACATCTGCAATTGCAGGAAAAAAAAATGTCTCAAATAAATCATGGGAGATTCTGTGTTTCTTGGAGTTGTTTTGGTCAGTGCTCTTTTCATAAAAAATGACTGCTTTATCACTCTTCTTGTGAGCTTCCCTGTGATCTTTAGCAAGAGGCAGGAAAAGGGTTGGGTCATTCAAGGGGCATCAACAAAAGCAGCAAGTTCAGAGTCACAACTACAGTATGGTGTAAAGGATGGATACGAAAGCTCGTGGTTTCTCAAAAATTCCTATGTCTAATGTCTAATTTGATTTACTTGTATATGTCAAGCAAGGTTTAGCAAATCCAAAGACAGGGCTTCTTTTAAGGAAAAATAGCAATAGCTACACTTTATGTGATGCTTGCTGTGTTCCAGGCACCCTTCTAAGCTCTTTGTGTATATTAACTCATTAAATTCTCACAGCAGCCCCATGAGGTCTGTATAGTTGTTATTTCCATTTTACAGATGAAGAGGTTGAGGCATAAAGATTAAAGACGAGGCTGGATGATGGCTCACGCCTGTAATCCCAACACATTTGGAGGCTGAAGCGGGTGGATGACTTGAGGACAGGAGTTTGAGATCAGCTTGGGGAACACAGCAAGACCCCATTTCTACAAAAAATTTAAAAAAATAGCCAATTGTGGTGGTGCATGCCTGTAGTCCCAGTTACTCAGGAGGCTGAGGTGGGAGGATCTCTAGAGCCCAGGAGTTGGAGGCTGCAGTGAGCTATGATGATTAAGTAAAGGTTAAAGTTGGAAAGCAAACACTGCCTGGTTCCAGGTTCTGTGTGATTAACTACTAGATTATACAAGAAAGGAATGCTTATTTAATTAAATAATGAAGTTAAAGCACTTGACATAGTGAACATTCAAGCAATGTAATCTAATGTTATTGTTTTTATTATCGTTCTCATTATATTTGCACTGTAGACTCTCTAGCCAATACTCCCATAAGCCATTATCTGGATAATTTGATCAGTATACACAGCAGCTCTGGTCTTCGGAGCACCCCAACAGAAATCCTTCTCCATTTCAAGGCATTCAGAGATAAAGTGTGTGAACAATTTCTTTAGAAACCAACTTACTTTTTCCCATGCACATTATTATTTGGTAAAAATATTTGTAGTCATATAATTATATTAATGATACAGATAGTTGTTTATTTTTAAGCTTCAACTCAAAAACATTGCTTCCCTTCCTCTACTATGCTTAATGCTTAATTCATTTTGACAGCTTTACTGAAAATATAAAACTTACAAGTGCCCCCTTTTCCGACTTTGCCTCTCAGGGAGTAGGAGGTGTGGAAACTCCCCTTGACCGTATCAGCATCTGTGCAGGTGATGAAAATTCATGAGCTGCCTCTTGCCTTGAAAGTGAGCAGGATCTTCCAACTCCTTTATGAGGGTAACAGTGAGAAGAAACCTTCCCTGGAGTCCGGGGTAGAGGACACGGTCACCTGCATAAGGCAGGAGAGAAGTGGTGCTCTGCTCACAGGAGGGGCAGTGCCTGATCTGCAGCAGCCCTGACCAGGCCCAGTTCTGGGTACTGGTTACATTGTCTGCACCATATGATCTCCAAAAGAGCCACTGAAATGCTTACGAGCTCTCCCATGTTCAGCTACCTCTCATTAATCATACCCGAAATGATTTTTTTTTCAGTCTCATACTTTAAAAAATTTAATATTTTCATTAAGAAAATCTAGACCCCCACTTTGGAATGAACTGATCATTATAACTGTGATATAAATATAGTCAAGAAACAGAATAACATAAAGGAATAATGGTAGAATTGCTCTGACGTGGATGAAAAAAGTTTTTTCTTCAAAAGCCATTGATTGAAACTCTAAGATAATCCAAGGTATAGGTTATCTGTTAAAAAATAATTTATTGAGATGAAATTTACATGACATAACATTAACCACTTTGAAGCGAACAACTGAGGGTCATTTTGCATATTCACAACGTGCAAGACCAACTTCTATTTAGTTCTAAAACATGCCCATCACCCCAAAGTGAAACCGATTGCTTATTAAACAGTTTCTCCCCATTTCCCCCAGCCCCTGGATACTACCAGTCAGCATTATTTTCCTATGAATTTACCTATTCTGAGTCTGTCACATAAATGAAATAATACAATAGGTGACCTTCGATGTTGGGCTTATTTCACTCAGCATAATATTTTTAAGGTTCATTCACATTGTAACATTTATCCACAGTTTATTCCTTTTCATGGCTAAATATTATTCCCTTGTACATGTATGGAATATACCACATGGAACTACCACGGTTTGTTTCTCCATTGCTCCACGGATGGGCATTTGGGTTGTTTCCACCTTTTGGCTCTTGTGACTGAGGCAGCTCTGAAAACACATGTGCATGGGTTTATTTGAGTATCTCTTTTCAATGTTTGAGGGTATATACACAAGAGTAGAATTGTGGAGTCATTAGATTATCTGTTTACTTAATTATTCAAGTTCTAGGTCATCCTTGGATCAACTAGTATCATCCTTGCTGGTCCACATCCCATGCATGAGTAATTTTTATGGTTATTTTTCCATCTCCTTTCCTATCCATTCTTTCCAATTCAGCTTATTATCACTTTGTAAGCCTCAGAAGTTCTGGGTATGCTCTGCACTCTCATAGTCTCTTATGATGCCATACTGCAGAAGAAAGAGAGACAAGATGCTTCCAATGAGAAATGTGGCATTAAAAAGCATGATATTAACTCAGCCATTCAGCAAACATTTCTAAGTCCCTGTGACCTGGACTTCCTGTTACATATTTGGAATATAGATGGAATAAACATGGGCCCTGCCCTCATAGAGTTTTCCATTTTAAAAGCAAACAAAGGGTATGAGTGTCTATTCATATGATTTAGATCACAATTTGATTTCTAAAAGCCATAAATGATATGGTGGCATTTTTCAAAGAAGAAATGTTTGTATCTATTTTTGAATCATGAGTGCATCTTTTCTTGCTCTATCTTGCTCATTCTCTGATTAGTTCCAACGTTCAGTCACAGCCCTGTAGTAAGCGGAAGATCCCTTTGAGATGATTCGTGGTTTCGTATCTGTCCTGTGACACATTGGCAGACTGAATGTCAAAAACGCCCTCCTGAAAAGCTAAATTTCAGCCACACAATGAATCTGTACGTGTACTTCTGGCATCTCCATATTTCCCCAAAACTTTAGCAAGAGTTCATTTCAGTTTTAAAACAATAGAGCATTCATTTGCATCTGAAGGGCATGAGACTCTAAAAAATATAACAAGTTTAACAATTCATGTAAATGCTTCAAAACTCATTTCTTTTTTCTTTTTTCTTTTTTTTTTTTTTTTTTTGAGAGACAGAGTCTTGCTCTGTTGCCCAGGCTGGAGTGCAGTGGTGTGATCTCGGCTCACTGCAACCTCCAACTCCCAGGTTCAAGCGATTCTCCTGCCTCAGATTCCCAAGTGGCTGGGACTACAGGCATGCTGCACCGTGCCCAGTTAATTTTTGTATTTTGTAGCAGAGACGGGGTTTCACTATAAGTTGGCCAGGCTGGTCTTGAACTCCTGACCTCAGGTGATCCGCCCGTCTCAGCCTCCTTAAGTTCTGGGATTACCGGCATGAGCCACCATGCCCGGCCATCAGAATTCATTCCTAATCAAAGTGGTAATTTCATAAATTATAAAATAAAGAGTGAGATTTTTGAAGTCAGGAGCATCTGAGAGAGCTAGATGCAGATACAGAGGGATATATTAGAATACAGACTAAATGGATCCCCAAATTGAGTGAATTTAAAAAATAGAAATGTATCAGTCTCTCATGTAACAGCCATATGCTACAAGGAAAAAGAGGCTTTCATCTCTAGGTTCAAGATGGCAGCAGCAGCTCCAGACAAGACATCTGCATCCCAGCCAGTGGGAATGAGCCAGTGCAGGACAGCCTGTTCGTTTTAGGAGTGCATCCTGTGAGTAGCACACATCATTTCCACTTGGATAGTCCTGGTCATAACTTTGTCATACGGTCACATTTTCAAGGGAGGTTTGGAAAGGTAATCATATAGTTTAAAACTTTGGAGCTCTAATAGAAAAAAAGAAAAGAATGTGTCTGAAGAGATCCAGCAAGCTTTGCCAGATAGTGAATTCTCTGATGTGACGAATGTTCCATTTGATTCAAGTAGATACCAAGCTAATAAAGATGTAATCTAGCTGAGATTCTAGATTCTAGAATGAATTCTTAACTATTTTCCAATAATAAAGTCAGTGGGATTTAGAGTAGCCATCTAGAAATAACCTTGTAACCATGGTTTTAGTCAGTACTTATATCTTTATTGATTTTGATTCGATTTCAACAATATAAAAAATATAGCAAAGTTTGGTTAAAACCCAACATTTCTTCAGTAATAAAGCTCTTCTCATTTTATGGCCTGTTGTAGGTAGAAAACACCAAATATATATGTACATCTATTCTCCATTTATGGGTCACCTCATAATTTTGCTTAACAAATGATACACCAATACATTTTTGTGTGTTGTAGATAAATTATTTAAAAATCTGATTCAATAAACAAATCTAAATTAATATGAAAGGACAGATTCTGTTTCTATGAGAAATCTGCCAGAAAGATACATTTTACACTTGAAGTTAAACTTTTCAATAATTTATTCTCTCTCTAGGCTGCCTGAAATTCTAAATTGCTCAAATTACTGCTTGGGTGCATGGATGACCTAGTACCAGGGTACACCTGATGGCAATTGTTTATATATAGAACACAATCCTGATCAATCTCTGACACTTACTACTGACTTCCTGCTGCTCAAAAATGTGTACTCTAATAGCATTTGTATGTTTTCTTTTCCCTCAAGGTTTCAGATTCCTTCTCTACAAGAACATGGAAAATTAGAATGAACATTACAGACACTATAATAGAAGCAGTCCAAGCAATTTCACTGTACTCTAAGATACCATATGGTACTTGCTAAATAAAAATATATTATCTATGTGTAAAGATATATCTATATAGATATAGGCATGTACAAAGACTGATTTAAACATTTATCTTTTGCAGATTTCAAACTTAAGAATTCCAGACATCATTAACCCCTAATATGCAACATCTTTAATATTTCAACTTAGAATAACTTTTAAAAAGAGATAAATGAGTAATTAAAAACAAATTTCTAAAAATGGACAGAACTATACGTTTAAAACTATAACCCTTTTGAAAATGACTTCTCCAGACATTTGGAATTCCCATAAAATAACAACTCTAATACGACTAAGGTGATCAAATTATTAATCAGCAATTCAATGTATGCTAAACTGTTAATCGAATTTTTTTAAAGAAAATAGATTGTAAAGTTTTTATCAGTTTTATCACACATCTGTTTAAACAAACAGCTTTTGAAAGAATTTGTATGGTGCAGATTGAGATAAGTTTGTGTTTTTCTTTTTTAATTTTTTCAAGGCTAATAGGAGTCCCTTCTGCCCCTGAGGCAGAAGGAAGCAAAATGTTCTGTGATCCCTAGTGGTTGCACTGCTATGACACAGAGGAGTTAAATGTAGAGAGACTCCTGAGAACATAGACAAGTGTGGGGCGGGGGGGAACTTTTTTGAGGCCTAAAAAAAAGAGAGAGAGATCAGCAAGACGATAAGGAGACTGGTAGGAAATCTAACTTGAAGATGAGAGAATCTCTGTGCTCCCCCAGATGGCTGACTTCCTGCCACTCAGGTGACTCAGGTGTTCCTGGGACATGCCTTTCCTGACACCTGATCAGAAGTGGTGTCTTGCTGCTCCACTTCTTGTCACTCTGTGAAATCATCCTGTCCTATTTGCTTATTGCCTGTCCACCAGAATACAAATTCCGTTAGATCTGGCTTCATCTGTGTCCTCAGCGCCTTGGCCGCATTTACTTGCCTAGTAATTGGTACTCAGTAAATATTTGTTGTAAGGGTCAAGGAATCACTGAACATCCTAATTGAAATTATTTACGTGTTTCGACAAATATTAGTCAATATTTAAATATGTAGTAGGCATTTACACTTTCTATTTTACCTTCTAAGTCTCTTTCAAATCTGTCCATCTCTCTTCAGCTTCACTGCCATCCCCGACTTCAAGCTACCCTCTTCTGTTGATTGAACAAGTGCCCTAGACTCCTGTCCTAGCATCCACTGAAGTACCAACCTCCAATCCGCAGCCTTTCATGGGGCAGAGTAATTTGTATTTTGAAATGCGAACCCTTTCATAGTAAACTCCTACTTAACCCACTTCAAATTGTCTCATCTCCCTTAGCCCTCTGTTTTGACTTGTTCTCCACAGTATTGCAAGGACTGGCCGCCACCTCTTTTTTCTAGAGCCACTACAACTGTATTTCCCTTATTCTCTGCAGTTCAGCCACCAGGACCATTTTGCAGGGTCCCTTTGTCCGAGAAGCCTTTTTATTCTGCTGTTTTGACTACCTGGCATGCCCCACCCATTCCTTCCACTTTAGCTAGTTACTAACCATCTGGCTACAAATCAGGCATTCACATCATTGCCATTCAGCTTCCCATTGGCACAGAAAGAGGCTACAGGTGCTAAGTTAAGGAATGCGAAGTACCCTCCTCGTTATTCCTCAAAAAGGAAAGAAAGTGAGCGTTTTCTTAGAGAGCCTCTACCTCCATGCCCGTGGTGGTCACCATGGCAGAGGGACTCAAGCTAAAAATCCCTGGAAGCAGCATGCAATCAGCCACAAGGTTTTCCTCTTCTGACACCTAAACACCCATACTTTGAGATGTGAGAGAGAGATTGCAGACAAGTCTTCAGACACATATTCATTCACTCATTCAAAGACACGTATTAGAGTTAATCATGTGCCAGGGACTGAGCCTTGAACTTTCTTGAACCCTTGTTCATGCTGATCCTTCTACTTGTGGTATACTTTCCCTCTTTCCCTTCCATCCTTTCAATGTCCTTAAGTCCCTGGTGAAGTCCCACTCTTCTTTCAAGGCCCAGTTGAAATGTGACCTCTTATCTGAAGCTTCCCTGAACTACTTCAGGCTGAATTAATTGCTCCTCTCTCTCTGTTCCCAAAGGAGTTAGTTCATACATTTGTAAAAGCACTTATCACATTGCATTATAACTATTTGTATATCTGTGTCCTTTCTGGACTTTCTTCTTTGTAGCAGGGACCATATCTTACTCATCTTTAAGTCTCTCATCTTATACTCAGATCTCACGCTTACATCCCTGGCTGTCATCACAGGGCTTGGCAGGTGACAGGCACTATTTAAATATTGGTTTTTGCTTAAATGCTGAGGGTTCCTCAGACATCCTTGGACACTGCCATGAATGTTGAGATGTAAATAGTCATAGGATATATTTTACAATCTTTCTGGATGATTTGTTAAATAAATTCTCTCGGCATTGTTACTTTTTGAGGGAAACTTTTATGATAGCCCAAATTCCCAATGCATAGAAAGACAAAGACAATAGAAAAATACAAACTTTGCAAAAATCAGGGCAATAAGAAATCTGAAAAGCAAGTGGGAATGCAACCATCCTTGGAAATTAGGCTAGGTCACTGAGGAAAGGATCCGAAGAAATAGCACAAGAATGTAGGGACATATTCAGAGGGAGGGACAAAACACAAAAGAAACAGAAATATGTTATTATAGAAAGGCAACATAAAAATATTCCTAAATAATATATATCAAGTAGACTTTTTTCCACAATGAAAAAACACAGGAATACATGTAAAATAACATTTAAGAGGAAGGATTTGGAAACCAGCCCCAACCACATTGTGTTACTGTACCTCCCTTGACGTTAGTCACATTACCTTTGAGGTTTAGTTAAATTTGTGGCTTGCTCGTGCCTGAGGGATAGTTAAGAATAGACAGGTTTAAGTCTACTACCAAATATCAACTCTCTCCAGGGAACATTGCAATTATCTAGCTTGATCTGAGACCCCTAAGTGGTAAGAAACCTCTTTGTAAATCTCAGATTTAGACATCTTGCTGCATACACCTGGAAAAAAGGATCCAACCTAACTTGGAACCATCAGATAGCTTGAATCAGCTTTGGCCTGGAGCAGGATGACTAGTTTTCAGTTGTGCAATGGAGGCAGTTTTGATTACACTCTCCAGGCCCCCTGACATTCCTGTTTCAGGATAGTCCTTGGCATAAATCCATGCTGTTGGTGTATGGAGTTGGCTATGAATGTCCCCAAACCTGGACTCTGTAAAGGGACACTGATGAAGCAGGCTAGAGGCAGCAGTTTATTGACAGTCTGAATGGATAATCATGGGCTTAAGTCTTGCTCCTCATTGTCCCTATTAATTCTGCTTTTGATTCACTTTCACATACTCCTCACCCAGACTGGAGAATGTTGTCCTTCATATGAAAAGCAAACAAAAATGGATTGCATTCAGTCAACCCCTACCTTGATGGTGGCCTGATGGGAGGTTTTGAACTCAAAGTAGGCCACTGAAGGAGATGAATATTTTGAAAATAGCTCATGCACATCAATAGGATTAGAGGATGGAAACCTTTGTTGACTTAAGGGGGAGGCAGATTGTATTTCAGCACTATTTCTAGTTATTACATTATTCAGCCCTTGTGAATAATGAAAAGATTGTTTGAACTCTAAACAAGAAAAAATACTGTATTCAGCTTTAAAGAGAGAGAAAACAATGGAACTTTTGAATAGATCAGCTGGTTTAACCTTAGTATGTGGCTAGGTATGGAAATGTGGTATTAATCTGTGAAAACCTCCAGGAGAGTAGCAGATGTGAGAAAAAGCACTATGACTAGGAATGTCAGCCCAGTTTGTTTATTTGGCAGATTGCATATTTAACAAGGAAGCAATGGATGAAAGACTTTGCCTCTGTTTTGTGTAAGCCTCATTCTACCTGGAATCCATCCTTTCTCCCTTCCCCTAACACATATGCAATCTCTGTGGAAATCTGTTTATCATACAAGATACCACCAACATCATCTCATGTGAAGTCTTCTTGGGCCGCCTTAAGTTCCTCTGACTCTGTGGTAGAAAGAGTAATGTCCCCTTCCCCAAGATGTCCCCATCCTAATTCCCGGAACCTATGAATATGCCACCTTGCACTGCAAAAGGAAGAGACTTTGCAGGTGTGAATAAAGATCTTGAGATGGGAAGGTTTTCTGGGATTAGCTTCTTGGACCCAAGTACTCACAAGGGTCCTCATGAGTGAAAAAGGAGGCAGGAGACTCCAATTCAGAGGGATGTGGCATGAAAAAGACTCAGTTGGTCATTGCTGGCTTTGAAGACAAAAGGGGTCCATGAGCCAAAAGAGGCAGGCACCCTCTGGAAGCTGGAAAATTCATGGAAACTGATCCTCACCTAGAGTCTCCGGCAGGAACACAGCTCTGCCAACATGTTGGTTTTAGGCCAGGAAGACCCATTGCTGACCCCTCACCCAGAACTGTAATAAATGTGTGTTCTTTTCAGCTTCTAAGTTTGTTACAGTAGCAATAGGAAGCTGGCACAGATGTCTTGGCACAATTTTCCACTCCTTTCCTCTGCATCCCTGTCATTTTTTACACATCAAGGAGTGCCTTCCTCAGTGTGTCCCCGCTACTTGTTTGTGGGTTGTCTTCCCATATGTTTCTTCCTCAGACACTAAACTGAAACCAGTGTCTTATTCATCCTTGTTTCCCTTGTGGGATCAGGTGCTCCACCAATCTGCTTAATAAACATGGAAAAGATTCACTGCAGGTTCATTTGTATCAAGGATTTGCTCAGATATCCTTCTATGCGCAAGCCACTCTTTCATTCATTTTTCATCCTCTTGGCTCCTGACTCGCTCTCTGAATTCCAGAATCTTATTCTAATGAAATATGGGACACAAGTTTCTGGCTCTGACTTTGACACCGTCTCACCCTTCCCAGCGCAAGCCACTCCCTTGACATCCCTATTAGTAGGGACAGCTCTCCTGGCTCTGCCAATCACTGCCCTAATTCTCCATTTCCTGGAATTAAACCTGGCACAACAAATGTTAAATGAATCCTGATTAAATACATAGGCCAACGCAAAATAGTATACAAATGACTAATTTTACTAGGTGGTAGGGAAAATAGCCACAGGGATCAATGTAGGAGGCTACAACATGCAAGGGATAGCTCCAGGGTCGTCTCTGGTTTCCTACTCTTAATGATTTTGCCAATGACATAGATGGGACTTGGTGGTAAGCAAGTTTGTAAATCAAGTATATTTACTAAAACTTGTAGGGAATTATGCATAGTGATTATAATACTATATTCTTTGTGGTTTTCAGTAAATGTTAATAGAGACTATCTATTTTCTTTTTTATCACTTTCAGATATATGAGAGACATGGCTTTGTCTTTCACAGGAAAATGGCTTTATTTATCAGAAAGCACATCACATCAACACTGGCACAAGGAATCAATATTTATTTGGTGGAAATTTGATATCAATAAATTACCCAATGATAAATATTTATCATATGCATATATGCATTGCATTTATTCGAATTGTTATCATAGGTGAGGGTAGGCTATAATAGAAGAAAAATTAAGTAATGATTCAAAAAGTCTTTATGGTATTTTCAGTTCTGTTATTAACTTTGAGAATATCATTTAGTTCCTTTAAGCCTCAGTTTTCTCATCTCAACATGAAATATTTAGAATTTACTTCCAATTTTAACATTCTTTGATCTTTAATAACATCCAAGACAGGCTGGGTGGTGGCTCAAGCCTGTAATCCCAGCATTTTGGGAAGCTGAGGCAGGCGGATCACTTGAGCTCAGTCATTCGAGACCAGCCTGTGTAACACAGAGAAACCCAATCTCTACAAAAACAATACAAAAAAATTAGCGAGGCATAGTATCACATGCTTGTGGTCTCACCTATTCAGAAGGCTGAGGTGGGAGGATCACTTGAGCCCAGAAGGTCAAGGGTGGAGCGAGCTGTGATTATGCAACTGCACTCCAGCCTGGGTGTACTGGTCCGTTTTCATGCTGCTGATAAAGACATACTGGAAACTAGGCAATTTACAAAAGAAAGAGGTTTACTGGACTCACAGTTCTATGTCACTAGGGAGGCCTCACAATCATGGCAGAAGGTGAAAGGCACATCTCACCATGGCAGCAGACAAGAGAAAAGAATGAGGAAGAAGTGAAAGTGGAAACCCCTTAAAAAACCATCTGATTTCTCGAGACTTATTTACTACCATGAAAACAGTATGGGGAGAACCACCTCCATGATTCAATTCTCTCCCACCAGGTCCCTCCCACAACACATGGGAATTATGGGAGCTACAAGATGAGTTTTGGGTGGGGACACAGAACTAAACCACGTCATTCCACCCCTCCCCCCCAATAAATCTCATGTCCTCACATTTCAAAACCAATCATGCCTTGCCAACATGTTTAATTCATTTCAGCATCAACTCAAAAGTCCATAGTCCAACATCTCATCTGAGATAAGACAAGTCCCTTCTGCCTATGAGCCTGTAAAATCAAAAGCAAGTTAGTTCCTAGATACATTGGCAGTACAGGCATTGGATAAATACAGCAATTCTCAATGGGAGAAATTGGCCAAAACAAAGGAGATACAGGCCGCATGCAAGTCCGAAATCCAGCAGGGCAGTCAAATCTTAAAGCTCCAAAATGATCTTCTTTTACTCCATGTGTTGCATGTGGGTCAAACTGAAGCAAGAGGTGGATTCCCACAGAGCCCCATGACTCTGTGGCTCTGCAGGGTATAGCCTCCCCCCTGGCTGCTTTCACAGGCTGGTGTTGAGTGTGGCTTTTCCAGGCATGTGGTGCAAGCTGTTGGTGGATCTACCATTCTGGGGCTGGAGGACGGTGGCCCTCTTCTCACAGCTTCACTAAGGGATGCCCCAGTAGGGACTCTGTGTGGTGGCTCCGACCCCACATTTCCTTTCCTTACTATTCTAGCAGAGGTTCTCCATGAGAGCCCTGCCCCTGCAGCAAACTTCTGTCTGGACTTCCAGGCATTACCATACATCCTCTGAAATCTAGGCAGAGGTTTCCAAGCCTCAGTTCTTGACATCTGTGCACCTGCAGGCTGCTAGAAACGCTAGACCATATGGAAGATGCCAAGGCTTGGAGCTTGTATCCTCTGAAGCCATGGCCCAAGCTGTACCTTGGCCCCGTTTAGTCACGGCTGGAGCAGCCGGGACAGAGAGCACCAAGTCCCTAGACTGCACACAGCAGAAGGAGCCTGGGCTCAGTCCACAAGACCATTTTTTCCTCCTAGGCCTCCAGGCTTGTGATGGGAAGCCCTGCCATGAAGACCTCTGACATGCCCTGAAGACATTTACCCCATTGTCTTGGGGATGAACATTCAGCCCTTCATTACTTATACAAATTTCTGCAGCCAGCTTGAATTTCCCCTCAGAAAATGGGATTTTCTTTTCTATTTTATTGTCAGGCTGCAAATTTTCTGAACTTTTATGCTCTGCTTCATTTATAAAACTGAATGCATTTGACAGCATCCAAGTCACTTCTTGAATGCTTTGCTGCTTAGAAATTTCTTCTACCAGATACCCTAAGTCATCTCTCTCAAGTTTGAAGTCCCACAAATCTCCATGGCAGGGGCAAAATGCTACCAGTTTCTTTGCTGAAACTTAACAAGAGTCACTTTTGTTCCAGTTCCCCACAAGTTCCTCATCTCCATCTGAGACCACCTCAGCCTGGACTTTATTGTCCATATCACTATCAGAATTTTGGGCAAAGCCATTCAACAAGTCTCTAGGAAGTTCCAAGCTTTCCCACATTTTCCTATCTTCTTCTGAGCCATCCAGACTATTTCCAACCTCTGCCTGTTACCCAGTTCCAAAGTCACTTCCATGTATTCGGGTATAATTTCAGCAGCATCCCACTCTACTGGGACAAATTTGCTGTATGTTTTCATGCTGCTGATAAAGGCATACCTGAGACTGGGAAGAAAAATAGGTTTAATGGACTTACGGTTTCATCTGGCTGGGGAGGCCTTACAATCATGTCAGAAGGCAAGGAGGAGCAATTCATGTCTTACAGGGATGGTAGCAGGCAAAGAGAGCCAAATGAAAGGGGTTTCTCCTTATAAAACCATCACATCTTATGAGACGTATTTACCACCACAGGAACAGTATGGGGAGAACTGCCCCCATGATTCAATTATCTTCCCCCGGTCCCTCCAAAGACATGTGGGAATGATGGGAGCCGCAGGATGAGATTTGGGTGGGGACACAGAGCTAAACCATATCACTGGGTTACAGAATGAGATCCAGTCTCAAACAAAACACATACAGAATATAGCATGCCACAATTAGGAGAAGTCTTCCCACTAGTCTTCATATTAGTCCCAAGGTTGCATTTATGTATGTTCATGCTCAAAACTGATTGGAAACCCTTGAAAGAGCCCAGAAAACAAATACAATGAAAAACCGAATTATTGGAAAATAAACTTTATACAGGAGACTAAAGAAATTGGTGTTACTTTGTTATTAAAATATATTCAGAGTAGACAATAACCACCTCCAGCTCCATAAGAATTCAACAGAGAAGATGAAAGGAAGAGTCTCAGAAACCTGAAGAAGCAAGAGCTCTGTTAGGAATCCACTAGCTTTTGAAGCTGTAATTGTGAGTGTGGGTCATTGTGACTTCTTCTCCAAATATCTACTGCAAGTCTGGGCAAACCTATGCAGCAAATGATATGATCTTTTTAAATTATTATTATTCATGTGCTTATTTGACAGGCAAGGCATGGGTCTGCACATGTGTGTGTAAGAAATCTGTCAATGGGATACATTTCTTTCTGAAACCTAGAAATTATCTTTGTGGAGTCAAATATTCCTTCTCTATGTGAGTTAGAAAAAAAGATCCTAATGGGTATTTTAGCTGGGTGCCTCGCCTCTCCCAAATACCTGAATCTGTATACACACATAGATTTCAATTACTTTTTACCCCTTAGATTATCAGAAACAAATACTGGTTGCACGTGAGTAAAATCTTGCACTAGATATGTGTATTGTACTTCTAGAAAACTGAAGGTGTAGCTCTCTATTTTGGATATGTAAATATAATAACGTTGAATGTCTACACTGACCTGCAACAGGATTTTGGGAGAGATTGCAATCCTTACACATGGAAATATGGAATAAGATAAACATCTCTTCTGTATTATCTTAAGGAATTTTTCTCACAAATAAAGACTTTGATTGCTCCCTAAATAGTAATTAAAATTAAAAACTGAGACTATATTAAAGTGTGGGTTAAATGAGAGCCCATGCAGAAGGCTAGGGCACACATTTGCTTATGTCTGGAGGTTATGATGGGGTTACTTTTACATTTGAGCACAAGGTAGATCTGTTCTCTATTCTAATAGGCCTGTTGGCCATAATATTTTACTCATTTTCAGCTGTAATAAGCTTTTGAATATCTGAAGCTACAAGGTTTGTGTTTTCTCATCCAATTTGTTTTAGACCAAGGACACTCTGATGGGGAAAGGTGTAAAACAGTTCACAGGAGACTTTCAATATTAGTTTCCTCGCACCTGCAGTTTTTGAAAAAAACTTCTTTAATTAGGAGTTTCAGGCAGGCCCTTCTGCTTGAACCCTTAACATTTTCAGACACTTCTGCCTCACTTTATTTTTTCTAAAAATAAAAGTGAAAAGTTTATAAAGACCTTAGGAACTGATTTTTTCCCCACCTCAACCAATTTATAGGATTGAACTGAGCACTCTGGAAGTAGGGGGTAAAGCAAAAACTTGCTTTAGGAGATTTAACAAGCATTTGTCAATGAAAACATATTTTTGTACATTTTTCCCCTCTTCAATGATTTATTGAAAAGCCCATTGGGTTGAGTATATAAATGCTTATAGTAAATGTTTTTCTTTGCTACTCCAATCATATCCCTCAAAGTTTAAGCATTACATTTAACCCTTTCTCTGGTTCTATGCTTGCTTTGGATTTAGTTCTATACTGTTTTCTTTATATCATCTTAATTGGTGAATGGGGACACAACTGACCAAGGACATGCCACATAGCCTTGACTTACCCCCCTTTATATAGAATTTAGATCTTCTGTAATCTTACAATCTAGAGTCTGGATATGTTTCTGAGCATCATCAGCCCGGGACTTTGGTACCATCCTGCAGTTTGTTTTGTGATTCCTTGAAAAATCTGCCATGGCACCCTGGAAATTCTGAGGATCCAAAAGACCAAACAAGGCCCAGTTCCCCAAACCTGTATGTGTGCATATAGTTCAATATTCTTATTAGGATTATTGGCATGCCCCTTGCCTGTCAAAGAAAGACTCTTAGGACTACAAGGTGAAGTTGATTTATGTGTTCATACATCATCTGTCTGAAAATCTCGGCATTTACTTCATCCTACCATGATGCAGAAACAAAATACTTTATTCCTGACTACCTATCTGCAATCCTTTAAAAAGAATGAGTGTGTTATTTTTCTGTATGTATTTCTAATTGGCTTAGAAATAATACTGACATGAAATCCTTAGTGTAACGAGAAAGCATGAAGTGGATAGTTTCATGTATGATGCTCAGTGCCTAGATATTGTGCAAGTTAGGACAGAAAAGTACATTAATCAGTTCCTCAAAAATTCACAGTCTAATTAGGGAGATTAAAAAAATGCATATGCCCAAAAGCAGGAAATGGCATCTTTTAGCTTTCTACTCTCTTGATTTGAGCCAGTCCTTTATTGTATCATTGAAACTGTTTAAATTTACCTTAATGTAGGGGAGCAAAAGCCCCACATTCTTCACTACCTACATATTAGATCTCAAGCATTGATTCTCATGATATCTGTAGGAAATGTGCCATGTATTTGCCATTAGAACAAAATGATGCAGAGGCATTTTACACTATTTGGGTGAGGGCTTAAAAATATTCTAAAGTAGCAAAGTAATGAGGTACTGGGAACCATATATTTCATTTGATTTGTAACAAAAGAAAAGAAAAGCACATGTTATAAAACTCCAACCTAAATCAGTAATTATGACCAATTAGTGATGCTTAGTAACACGATAAATTGCAATAGCCAAACACAGAGTAGGTAGACAAATATTATTTTGATCTTCTTGAGATTGTAGCAGTGCGGAATTTGTAATAAGGGTTTTATGTCAGTGACTGAAAGAAAAACAGGAAGAAAAAAGAGGAAAAGTGTGCAAATGATTACAGGAGAGCAAAGGAGGGGAGAGAAGTACAAACTCCCCGTGGCTTGAAACCTGTTAGGGTGAGAAATTGTTATCTGTGGAAGGTTGAGTAGTTTGGAATCTGCTATCCTAATACCAAGCCTTTTGTAGTTAGAATTTATCCACTGGTAAATGAGCTATTTCATTTAAAGTTGGTTTGCCCTACTTTATTAAACAGTGTTTTCCACGGACATAAAGTTATTGTCATAAAAGCCTTCAAGTGTTTCTCTTCTGGCGTTTCTAGCAGGACTGTTGTCTAAGTTTGGGGCCCGCGGGAGGCAAATTCAGCAGAGATGTCCAAATACAACTTTACATACAGAGCATAGCTACCAAATTCCTCCTGGATTTGCCTATTGTTACAGAGAAAGACTTTGTAATTACCAAGGGATTATAGCAGAATATGAAAGGGCCTGAAAGCAGCTTTCTTGCAAATCAAGAATGTATTCAGCACAAACTTAGGAAGAGTCAGCTGAGAAGTGAGGCAGAAGTGTCTGAAAATGTTAAGGGTTCAAGCAGAAGGGCCTGCCTGAAACTCCTAATTAAAGAAGTAAAAATGACTTTTTAAAGAATGTCAACGTCTGTCATTTGTATTCTTCGCCAATAAAAGGGTCTTCTGAGGATTGTAAATGAGGTGATGGCACTGCCCAAATACCCTGGGTTTGTCCTTCTTTTATACTCCCGAAGTAGTGAAAATGGAGCTTAATGGTACATAAATAAAAATAATTAAATAGAAGATAGTGGTACTGGTGCATTACCTGAATTAATATACAAGATTAAGAGGCCAATAACCCAAAAACAACTTTGTTATTTTGGTGTTTTCTATAAATTAGATGACGCTCTCAGAGTAGAATGAAATATAGCTTTCACTCTACCATTTTGATTCCAAATTTAAAAACAAAACATTTCTTATGGGTGATGTTTCTGGTATTCTCTTTGACATATGGTTTCAGCACATGTTCATGTTGAAACAAGCCAGATTATCAGTTACACCTCTTCTGGGTATGTCTTTTTAATTTAAGTTTAAAAATTGAGCTATTGTTCTTATTGATTTCATAACCAAAACTAGAAACAGTGATTAATTAGCACGTGTTAATTTTTGTATCCTTAGGTTATCTCTTTACTTGTAGAAATTTTGACAAATGCTTGGAGCAATGAGCCATATCACATTGAGAGTCCATAACAATTTGCAAAGCTGTTTCAGATAGGGTGATTTTGTTGGGGGGACAGTGGCAGGGAATTGGATAAATTGAATTTGAAAGAGAGAACCAGGCAGAGAGAACTCCACTTGTGGCTAACAAATATGATTTCTTTTAAGGAATAAAAGGCATGTGCCACAGGGCCTCCTAAAATGTTGCATATTTTACTTGCCACCATTTGATTAATAGGGATTTAGAGAGAAAACCAGAAAAAAAAACCTCTCATTCCTTGGTAGTAATTACCCTTCCTGTGATCATTGGAGAGCCAGGGTTCTAATCGTCCTATTACCATTTGGTCTTCTTTTCCTTTCCTTGGCTGGGCACTGCCAGTGGTCCCATCCCCTCCCTTTACTGATCCCATTCAAAGCTCACTTGCAACACTCAATGTCTGACTTTCCCCAAGTACTGCAAACCACAATGGTCTCCCGCTTGTTAGAGCTTATTCAGAAATGCTGTTTTCTTTTACCAATCACTTGTCACTTAAGCAGATACAACCTGCCCCCCGTCACTGTTTCACATATATAAACCTTGTCTGTCTTCTATTGAGGACAAAACCATGTCTTAGCTCTGATATTCTCTAGGGCACTATTGCCCTATAGAAATATACTATAAATTGCATGTGTAATTTTAAATTTCCTAGTAGCCACATTTTAACAAGAAAAAACAAGTGAAATTAATTTTAATATATATACTTAATACCTCTAAAATATTATTTTAAAATGTAATCAACATAGAAATTGTTAATGAGATAGTTTACATTCTTTTTTATGATGTCTTCAAAAGCTGGTACTTTTTTTTTTTTTTTTTGAGATAGAGTCTTGCTCTGTCGCCCAGGCTGGAGTGCAATGGCGTGATCTCGGCTCACTGCAAGCTCCTCAGCTCCGCCTCCTGGGTTCATGCCACCCTCCTGCCTCAGCCTCCCAAGTAGCTGGGACTACAGGTTCCCGCCACCATGCCCGGCTAATTTTTTGTATTTTTAGTAGAGACGGGGTTTCACCATGTTAGCCAGGATGGTCTCGATCTTCTGACCTCGTGATCCACCCGCCTCAGCCTCTGAAAGTGCTGGGATTACAGGCGTGAGCCACTGTGCCTGGCCAAAAGCTGGTATATATTTTATATTCACAGAATATCTCAATTCAGACTAGCCAAATTTCAAGTGCTCAAAAATCATGTGTGGGTCTGGGCACGGTGGCTCATGCCTGTAATCCCAGCACTTTGGGAGCCCAAGGTGGGCAGATCACTTGAGGCCAGGAGTTCAAGCCAGCCTGGCCAAGATGGAGAAACCCCATCTCTACTAAAAATAGAAAATTAGCTGGTCATGGTGGCACATGCCTGTAATCCCAGCTAGTTGGGAGGCTAAGGCAGAAGAATCGCTTGAACCCGGGAGGTGGAGGTTGCGGTGAGTCGAGATTGTGCCATTGCACTCCAGCCTGGGCAACAAGAGTGAAACTCCATCTCAAAAATAAATAAATAAATAAATAAATAAATAAATAAAAATAAAAATAAATTAACAAAAAATGCCAGGAGAAACAGACACAGAGCTACAGTGAACACTGGGAAGAAGGTGATCCAGAACAGTGAGGAGATTAGTCAGATGATTTGCAACTCAGCCCCATCCCTACTACTATTTTAATATTTGTGGCCTAAGTATTTGAACTCTCTGAGCCTTGGTCTCCTCCTTTGCAAATGGAGGGTAAGAATTCCCAAGGCTGTTGTGATTATTAACATGCAGAAGTAACATAAATTGAAAGCATCAGACAAGGGGATAATATTATTACTGTACATATTTGTTATTATTTTTATATAGAGATGAGGTTTCGCAGTGTTGCCCAGGCTGGTTTTGAACTACTGGCCTCAAAGGATCCTCCTGCCTCTGTCTCCCAATATGCTGGGATTACAGGCATGAGCCACTGTGCCTGGCCCTATTTCTGCATTTAGATACTAATATAGCCAAACATGATGAAGAGATCATTGAGTCATGGATGGTAACAGAGCCTTCTGCCCACTTTTGAAGGATACTTTTTTTAACTTTTCCCATATTAAAGGAAAAGTGATTCCATTTCAATGCACTGTTACATTCAAACTTAAATATCACCACATCACCACGTGTATGAATCCTCATTGACATATAGGGTTGTAAAAATAATAGTATAGGAAAACTATAGAAGTTGTGTATTAATTAGCAAATTATGATATACTTGTGGAAATTTTAAAATATAACTTCACCTGGGCTCTTAAAACTGTGTTTGTAAAGTTCTTTTGAAAGCTTTGTTAAGACGTTAGCAAGAGCATTTCTGATTTTTCAAAAAACAAACTAGTCCACATGTATTTGGCAGGTTTACAGCATTATTAATAACTTTACTGTTTGGCAGGGAGTCATCCTAATTAAAAATAATTTCTAAATGGTATAAGACTCCATGATTCCCATCCAGTTATTGGTCTGGACCTAAGTATGCTTCTAACTTAGAAAGTGACACTGGGCTTAGTACAACTTCATTCTGTTGTTTGGGTTAAGCGACTTGCTCTCCCTTGGAAGATATCCAGAAGCTACAGCCGGGGCAGAATGTGAGGTCGTTTGGCTACTGTGGATGGAGCTGCAGGGAGCACATTCCATCAGTACTGTGCATTCAATAGCGCCTGCCTATTTGCTTCTGAGTGCAATAGTCTATGGTCTATAAAGCACTAAATGGTTGGGTCTTCACCACTGAGAGATCAGTCTTCCTCCTTGGGCAACTTCAGGGCAATTGAGATCAGCTGGTGGTCTGCTGCTCCTAGCTTCCAGCTTCCATCTACAGGGAACCAGAGGCAGGGACTCTTCCAAGGAAGGCCCTCACTTAGGAAACGCCTTGCCTTCCATTAGCCAACAAAGAACTAATCTGGGAATATTTAGAGCATGGCAGGGAGCCCATCTTTTAAGCAGAGTTGAAAAGTAGAAATTTCTGCTCTTTAAAAAGAACAATGCATTCAATGAGAACGCTCTCACATTCATTAAAACCTCATATTCAAATAATCCAAACAGTACATTTTCTCCTTTCTTCCCTTCAAATCTTGAGTACTTACTGGCTTACTTCTCTAGTTCCTTTGTTTGGCCATTTTCTCAATGTTCTCCTCCCTTGTAGAGGCTAAAAGATTGAATGAGAAAAAGATTTTAATGCTTGATACTGTTTTTGAAGTTTACAACTTTAGTTTTGACCTAATATGAACACCCTTATACATATTCATTTATTTATATACTCACCCTGCAAATATGAATCAAAGCCTGCTATATGCCAGCACATAGATCGATGTTTCAGATATAGTAGAAAACAAATAAACAAAACCCTGGCCTTTGAAGAGGATATGGCTTATTTAGAAAAAGAGAAAATAAACAAATACATATATGTAACATCAAAAGTGTGTAAGTGCTATGAAGAAAAATAAAGCAGAAGAAGGAATGAGAAATTTGACTTTTATATAAAATGATCTGGGATGATGTCCCTGGAGAGGTGATATTTGACCAGACAGCTAAATGACGTCAGAGGCATGAGCAATACAAGTATATGGGCAGTCACCAAGTGCAAAGGTGCTAAGGCTGACTCATGCTTGGTATGCTATAGTGAAAAGAAAAGAAGTAGGATTGGTGAGGAATGCAGCCAGGGTTAGGTCACTGAAGACTTGTAGGCGTAGGAACCACATTTTATTTTACTCTAAATGTGATGGAAGATGTTATATGGTTTCCAGTAGGAATGCTGCTCTGATCTGTGATGAAAATGATCTCTGAAGAATAGTCTCTACAGGTGAGACAGAACTATAGCCCATCAGGGTCAACAAGGTGAGAAGGAATGGTCCCGTTGGTCCTGGGTGCTGAGTAGTGAGATTCCGGATGTATTTTAAAGGAATACTCAACTAGATTTGCTGATGGATAGGATGCGAGATTTGAGGGAAAGGAAAGAGTAAAGGATGACTCCAAACGTTTTGTCAGAAAGTTAATTAATAGATATTCTTTGCAGAACTGTTAGGCAGTTTTACATAGATGTACTAGGAGCTAAGTAATTTCAACCTACAACAATGCTTACAAAAGAGAAATTAGGAGTTACCATTATCCAATTTGCAATAGGAATGACCATACAGTTTCTTTTAATAGCAAGATCCTTTAGTGCAGTTAAAGTGTGATTCAATTATTATAAAATCCATATAGAAAGAATTATTGGGGAACATAAGTAAAATCCACCTGCATTTAGTGTTGGGAGAGAATAACCAAAGGCGTGGCCTCCCCTGCCATCTAAGGGCACAACATTAAGGTGATCACGCATAACTGTTGGCCGAAGGACAAGATGTCTACTGCCTTGGCACAAGTGACACTCACGCTTCTTTGCATTCTTGAAAGTGTCTTAGTTTGGACAGTAAATTACATGCTTACCCCTACAACATAATCTAAATATGAGAAATCAACTCAGCAGCTTAAATTATTTACCATGCAAAAAGTTAGAAAACCTGGAGACATTAATCTAAGAAGAAATTGGAGGCAAACCATCCCTCCCTGCAGAACTTGATGCCACCAATGAAGATAGCAGGATGACAAAGAATGGCATCTCATGGTCTACATGTGTTTAAAGCTGATATAAATTCTACCCTATACTACGTGCTGGATATTCAGATCCGAGTCTACAGTACATGGTTTATATTCCTGATGACTTCAGAATCCTCCTCCAAATCACCCCAGTCACCCTAGAATATATTCTTCTATTTTCCACCGGCTACCACTGGATCCCAAACAAATGAGGTAATTCTATTCAATAAGAACAATATAGTTGTATTAACAAGGGCAGAAAATTTAAGCTTCTTGGAGATTTTACCTAAAGGGCAAGACCACCAAGATAGGCCTACTGGACCTTTAAGTTGTTAAAAATAATTAACAAACAAGCAAACAAATAAATAAAATCCCTGGCCCTGGTCTGTGAAGGGCAGTAACCGGTGCCCACGTACTCTGTGGGTTTTCAAGCCCTAGTCTCATTACCTGCATTCCTGCTTCAGACTCTGGCTTCTCTGAACGTAGCCAAGTCTAATGCTACCCTTCCTTGATGCTGAGCTGTGCTTTGAGCCCTGTCAGTAAACCATGAATGACATCCCCTTGCTCAATAATTCCCAGAAAAGGGAGTGGTGTATGCCAAGACATGAATGATTATATTATTCTTATTATTACTACTACCACCACTACTGTTACAACTACTGCTTACAGGATGATGATGATGGTAAGATTGTAGTCGTAGCTACAATAATCCTATCATCATCAACAATAATTTTGATAGCTATATACAGTGGAAGAAATAAAAAGAAGTGAGTGATTCAGTTTTTGGCCCTAAAAAGCTATAATGTGCAAATAGTCACTGCTCATTATATTTGATTGATTCCCATTCTTTAATGTAAGGGAATTAAAAATTATAATTAAGGCTTAGAAAGGTCTCGTTTTTAGACAAGTAATATTACATGACATTTTGCCTTTCAGCTTGGGATTTCGGGAAGTTTATAAATATTACCTTGATAAACTTCACAAAAGCTCTCTCAGGTTGTATGCATAAAACTAATTTACTGATAGTTAATGAAGAAAAAAAGCATACATCAAGATCAAGTGATCGGCCCCAGTCAAAAATGGCTTTTCTACTCTCGTCTTTCCTCTGAGTATAATGGAAAAATTCACCAACACACACAAGATTCTGTGAAATTTTTCATAAGCCTTATAATATTTATCTCAACATAAAAGAGTAAAGCAAGCACAATATGTTCTAGTAAATAGCTTTCAGGTTAAAATCGTTAGGCTTACAAAATTCAAAGCACTTTCCTCTAGTCTTCCAACTATTTTATCACCAAGCACAGTATTCTTTCTACTGTTGGAGGGAGAGCAAACCATGGGGTATACAAGAGAGACAACTCAACACAACTGTTCTAACATAAGAAGGTTTTCTATGACTCTCAGTCTAACAAGAAACTAATCATCTATTGTAACTTATTTTCAATAGTGAAGGTTATCTGGAAGGCAGTCCATGCATTTTATTTTTGGCCATTGAATTTTATTCTAAAGTAGCATTGGGAAATTCCATAAGTAAAAGCACCCTGAGGTTAATCCATTTTGTATAACGTGGGAGACTTTTAATAAGGCAAACACTGGTTCCCAACTTTATCAGCTTCAATAGTGGGTTTTTATATACTCAGTTGTCCACAAAACAGAGTGTACTTGTCCACCTGTACTTTATTTATTTTGATACTATTTCAACTCGTTCAAAATAAGTCCCTTTCGTAGTGTATATTACCCACAGCACAGGTAGCAGAAGATAAAACGACCATGTTGCAATTGATTATAGACTCATTTTCCCTTTCCATGTGGCACTCCTTCTAGGCCTGTTCATACTCCAGACCATCTGCTCCCCTTCCCTGCTACCAAACCCCAGGCCTCATCTGCCTTTAGAAGCAATGGGGTAAAACATCCCTTCTAATTTATTGATATCCTGTGGATGCTCAGAGGGTGACCTCTTATCAAGATAGGTGGGGTTTCATGACACATTTCTAAAAGCCTAAAATTAACTCAGATGTCTTGGTCTCCAGTTAGCCTCATGTTCTATGTGAGCTTCAATGAGCATCTAGGTTTCTAGAGCATCCTTGATATTTCTCCTCTTAACAGTAGAGGGTACCCCTCAGCAGGGATGCAACTTGTGTCAGATACTGCTCTAACCATTTTACATAGATCACCTCGTTTACAGTCACAATCCAGAGTAGCAGTATTACTATTTTATCAATGAGTATTAGATAAGTAATTTGCCCACAGCCACCCAGGTAGTAATTGGTGAAGCTGAGATTTAAAACCTAGTTTATCTGGCTGGATGCGGTGACTCATGCCTATAATCCCAGCATTTTGGGAGGCTGAGGCAGGCGAATCACGAGGTCAGGAGTTCAAGGCCAGCCTGGCCAACATGGTGAAACCCCATCTCTACTAAAAATACAAAAATTAGCCAGGCATGGTGGCATGAACCTTAGTCCCAGCTACTTGGGAGGCTGAGGCAGAAAAATCACTTGAACCCAGGAGGCAGAGGTTGCAGTGAGCCGAGATCACACCACTGCACCCCAGCCTTGGTGACAGAGCAAGATTCCATCAAAAAAAAAAAAAAAAAAAAAAAAAAAAAAAAAAAAAAAAAGAACCTAGTTTATCTGACTTCATGCTTTTAAACACTGGCTGGTCCATAATTTTTATCTACTATATTATATTCGCTCACGGAAAATAATTTCTTACTTCTTAAAAGTTATTTTAAAAGCAATTATACTTATAAGAAAAATTGGAAACCATTAGGTTTCACCAAGGAAAGTCAACATTTTATTTCTAATTATTGTCCTGTAACAAAAATAATAGTGCTACACGTTTGAATGGTGCTTTGCAGTATGTACAGCTCTTCCATGTTTACTACCTTGTTCAACTATTACAGCCACATGAAGTAAGGTATATTGACTCCATTTTACAGATAAGAAATTGAGGCTAGGAGAGATGGATTGACTTCAATAAGGACCCCCAACCAGTGTTCTGTAGAATCAGAATCCAAACTCTCAACCTCTAAAATGTAACTAATATGAATTCCAATATACTACAGTTGACTTCCATTAAGCAACCTAAAAATATTGGAATTACAAAATAGGGGATTTATACTCTGCAAATCTTTCCAAAATGGAAAGATGGTACTTTTTAAAGATTGCTTAATGGACAGGGGAATTTCCAATTTGACACCAACTCATGACTAATTTCCATAAATTATAGCCTTCATTTGATACTTACCAAGTATTAGCAAGTATACAAGTCTTGACCAACAGAGTCAAATGCTTTGCTATTTTAACATTACAATTTGTGCTACAATATAATAGATATAGGAGACGGGAATCATAAATGCATTCTGGACAACTTCTTTTCCATGTCCTGCCTCCAGAGTTAGGTAACAAACAGCAACTTTTCCTAGTGATGCGGACTTGTACGAAAAGCTGATGCTTCCCATTAGAATGAAGCATCCCCGGCATTTATGAGGCACATGATCCGCATGTCTGAGGACCGCCTTACCCACCAACCCAGTTCTTCGTGACCTCTCCTCCTTCCTCCACACCCCAGTCTGGACCACCTGCTGCACTTTCAGGCAGAGTTGCTCCAGAAGAGGCTGATGTCCTTCCTGCCCACTGATGCTGTTGTTTCATTCCCTAACCCCTTCCTAATCGTCCGCCTCCCTGAGAGGCAAGCCTCAGGCTCCGGCACTGCTTTTGACATGCTCACAGAGGCAGGAGTTGTGGCAGTGCCTGCTCCCAGATTCACCCCATTCTGAAACATAACCCCAGTCCCTGGCCTGTCCTACAGATTGGTAGCATCCTTCCTAGGAAAGAATCCTCCCTCTGCAGTGTTTTATACCAATGTAAAATGAGAAGGCACAGAAGCAATTCAGAAACACTGAAATACCGAGAGGAGTTCCTATCCATGGGAATTTCGCAAATGAAGTGGAATGAGCGGAGAGAAAGTTTAGTCCACATAAAATAATGCACAGTTCCCATCCTAAAAGGCGTCATTCTAACGACTTCAGAGAAATAAGGGAACACAATTGAGTAAATGGGAGAGGTGAGAAAATGGGTTGAATGAAGCAAAGAAGAGAGAAGAGATCAAATGTGTGCAGCGTATGATTATTGTCATGTTTGCTATGTGCACGCAGTGTGCTAGGTTTATGTATAAATATATGTATATTGTCATGTCATTGTCATCCCCCATGAAGGTAGTTACTACTGTTTAGTGCATTTTGAAGACAAGGAAATCAAAGCATAGAGAACTTTAAAACCTTTAGGAAGAGGCAGAGTCTGGGTCAAACCTGGCAGTCTGGCACCCAACTGTGGTCACACCACTCAATGAAGCCTCTCCAGGAAGAGTCTGAGAAAAAGCAAAGGATAGTGTCATGTTGGGGGCCACAGAGAGATGGAACAGACTGCGACAGATAGTGACGTGGCAGAGGAGGCTTTAAAGGCAAAATAAGGCCATGCCACGAGGTGCTTCAGAGCCAAACAGATGAGGGGACTAGATTTTAAAAGCTGCTGGGAACTCACTTTAAGTGCATAGTGTAGTGATCTGATCCAAGGAATCTTTGGGGAGATTAACTGTTCAGAGATTGAAATAGAAGCCTGAGGGGGTAATCCTGATTTTAGATATTTTTTAAGCATAAGGAGTTAACTGGGCTTTTGTATTTCCATATCACAGAGCAATGTGTGTAGATGCCAGTGATCTTAAGATTGCTAAAAGCTGCTGAAGTTCATTCCTTCCTCTTCCCTTCTCTCTATCCTTTTTTTCCTTTAAGAATCCACTGGCAGCCTGAAAAGATAATTCTGTGTCTCTTACCATAACTAATTTCTGAAGCAGTTCAGAATAATTTTCTTCTCCCACCGGGGCACATACGGAATTCTGTCACTCTGATAACCCCCATCTCCTGCCCTGTGGATCTCAGTGCTTGTCACGTAACTCGTCTGGCTACCTCAAGCTTCTTAGCAACTGAATCATCCTCCTTACTGACTCTTCTCCCAATTGCACAGATGCAAAGCTCTAAGTCATCTATGATACATATGATATCCAAAGATGAAATCATTTCCACATTTCTCCCACAACATATAGCTCCTTTTCCTTCTGGCAGTCACTTGTCTCAGGAGGCCTATATTACTCTGTGTCTGAATTATTGTGTTATCTTTCCATCAAATCTCCCTATCTCTACTGTCTTCCTTCCTTTCATTCTACACATTAGACCAGAATATTCTTTATTAAACAGATTTTGCTCATATTTATCTTATTTGGAATTCCTATGGCCAAAAGTGTCACAATTCTAACTCAAGTTCGCTTAAGGAAAATAAAAATGTGAGAAGGCAGTACAGTTTCACTTGGGGCTTAAAAAATGAGAATTACTGGTAGAGATTTGGCTTACTGTGCATCTGAATGCAGGTGTTCATGTGATATCATAAAAATTTTGACTGCCTCCTTCTCTAGGTTCCTTGAGCTTGATTCTCAGGTCTGCTATCTTCCAGGTGATAGCAAGATAACTACCAAAATCCCAGGTTTAATTTCTACTAGTTCATCAACTTCTGTGAAAAGAGAAATTCTGTTTTCAGTAATTTCTGCAAAATCCCAATTGCGTCTTATTATCCTGGTTTGATTCATGTGGACATTCCTGGTACAATTGTAGCAAAAGAAACAAAAATGCAGGATGATCAATATGGGTCACATATGTGCTCTCCTCTAGATGCGATGGGTGCCATTATTATACTACATTAACTGAGTAGCAGAGGAGTGCTTCCCCAGTGGGAAATGAGGGTGCTTTCACCAGAATGTGAGGGAATGGGTGCTAGAATTATTGATTTTTTTCCAGACAAAACCCAACAAATATCAATTATAATATGCACACCATACAACTCAAAAACCTACAAGAATTTTTATTGCCATAGAGTAAATTAAGTAATATCATAAAATTGCAAAGCTAAAAAAGGACTTTGAAGTTCATCTTATCCAGTCAACTTCAGAGAAATACACTGAAAACAAGTAACAGAGCCAAGCCTGGGACTCATATTTTACGTCCTAAAGCATTCTTTTAACAGTTTCCTGAGTGGAAATTCAAGCTGCTCTTCAAGTACTCTTCATAAACTGCATACATTTTACCTACCTTCCTTACCTTTCATTGGTTCCTGAGAATTCTAGGCCAGGTGAACTTACCTTCTCAATATCCCTGAAGGTGCTTTGCTTATTTTTACCTTTGTACCTTTGCTTCTATTCTCTAGTCATTTTTAACTCATGTCTTTTTCATTTATCCCAACCCAAGGCATATCTAAGACCCAACTCAAGTTTTACTTCTCCATTAGCCATCACTGGGCTTGTTTTCCATTGCACCGAGAAAACTGAAGGAATCAGATGGGAATTTACACACACTCCAATCACATCGCCTTTTCACCTACTTACATTTGCCCCCTCGTGTGCCATGTTTTTTCCCATTTCTACAGATCCAAGCTCCCAGTTGAAGCCAAGCCCTCCACTCATACACAGAATTCCATCCTTTCATCTACTCAAAGACATATCTTAGCAATTCTCCTTTATCATTAGTATTTCTCTTTCTAGAGGATTACCACCATCCTTATCAAAATTGTCATTATTTCTTCAATCTTATAATACCTCTTTGACCTCATTTTCCTCTTCTCTGATTCTGTAAGAAAAACTCAACCTGACAGTTGTCTGTCTACACTGGCTATCTCTAGTTCCTCTTCTCCCATTCTAACTTTGCCAATCCCAGTAAGCTTTGTGCTTCCACCATGCCAGCAAAAATGGTCTTATCAAGGTTGCAGTGTAAGGTAGAATAACCTAGGCTGCAGTGAAAAATAAACCTGAATATGTAAGTCCATGTTTTTCACTTTTGTTATTACAAGTCCAGTTTGAGTGGGGGAACAGGTTGCCAAAGTATTTTCTCTCCTTTTGATCATTCAAGGACCCAAGCAGCTGAAGACTGTGTCATCTGACATGTTTTCCAAGGTCACCGGTGGCATTTTACCCCTATCATCTGGAT
Source organism: Pan troglodytes (assembly GCF_028858775.2). NCBI lineage: Eukaryota > Metazoa > Chordata > Mammalia > Primates > Hominidae > Pan > Pan troglodytes. Next base: position 182,876,513 of record NC_072401.2, read on the forward strand.
GTAGGAAAGACAGGGGAGTTACAGCTGGGTGGTTTGTATGGGCGAGGCCTGGAATGAGTACACAGTACATCCATTCATTTCATTGTTCAAAGCACAAGCTGACGGCCACACTGAAGCCCCAGGGAAGGCTGAGGACTATAGTCTAGCTCTGTATCCAGGAAAAAGAGGAAGTGCACTTGGTTGACTACATTTGCTTTGTTAAATAGAAGAGACTGCTTTCATCACCCATGTTCCTTGAACTCTCAGCAGCATTTGACACTTTAGAGCAGGCTTACTTATTTAAATCTCTTTCTGCTCTTGGCTTCCAGGACATCACACCCACACAGCGTGCCTCCTGCCTCTCCAAATGCTCTTTCCAAGGCCCTTTGCTTATTCCTCCACCATTCTCACTTTCAGACATTGGATTGTTTGCTATGCTCAATGTTGGATCTCTATTCTTGTCAGTCTATTTTCCCATTCCTGTTGGTTTTATCCAGTGGCATAGGTTCTAAATGCTGACAACTCCCAGCTGATTGATAAGATTGGTTGTATTGCAATCCTAGGCCTCTTCCAGTCCAGTCTTGTATGTCCAGCTACCTACTCAACATGTCCACTTGAACAGCTAGCTGACAACCTTAGCAGAGGCAAAACTGAAATCTGAAAGCCCTTACCCCTGCTGCATTCAACCTGCTCCTTCCCCAGTCTTCCCTAATTGGTTAAAGATATCTTGATTTATCTAGATTTCTAGTTGCCTAGATCAAAAATCTTGGCTTCATCCTTGATACTTCTTTTTCTCTCATCCTACAAGCAATTAGTCAGCAAAATATTTTGGTTCTATGTTCCAAAATACATTCAGAATCTGAAAACTTCTCATCACTTCACAGCTACCACCCTACTCCAAACCACCATCATCAGTTCCCTGGCGTAACAGCGTAGCTTCTTGGTTGGTCTTCCTGGATTGTGTTTTCTTGAACCCAATGTCATTCTCAACACACCACCCAGAGTAATCCTGCCAAAGTAGGAGTCAGTGCATGTCACTTTTCTGCTTAAATCCCTCCAAAGACATCTAGTTTTAAGTAAAAGCCAACATTTGTACTAGAACCAGCACGCCACTCCATGATAAGCACCAATATTCTCTGCCCTCATCTTCAAATAGTCTCTCCCTTGTTCACTCACTGCCATTTTAGTTTGTTTTGTTTTTTTAGTTTGTTAGTTTTATTTTCTTTTGTTTTTTAGCACTCCAGGGAAGCCTCCATCTCAAGGCTTCTGTGTGTGCTCTGAGCCCCACCTATTCATGTGGCTCACTCTGTCACTTCAGGTAGGTCTTTTGTCAAATAATGCCTTCTCAGGGAAAACTTTCCTAGCCATCCGTCGAAAATTCAAATTTCTCCCTAACTATTTTTATTACCCTTGCCTGCATTATATTTTTTTCTTGGCAAGTATTGCTATCTAACATTATACATATATATATATATATATATATATATATATATATATATATATATATATATATGTATATCCCTTCAACTGAAAACTATATATGGCTTGGTATTTTTTTTTTAACTTCAGTATTCCCAGCATCTAGACAAGTGCCAGATACAATTTACATTTGTGCTGAATGAATGAGTGAATGAACTACTCTAAATCACAGTGATTCCTACTTCCTCTGAACTTCTGTAGCGCCGTATCATTCATTTGGAATTTACTCACAGTCTGCCTTTTTTTAACTTTTCATGAGAAAATATCCTGGATTCACAATTAGATCATAAACTCATTATATACAGAAAGTATGGATATGACTTTTTTCAGCCCGCATGCCTAATTCAGAGGTGAATGAATAAATGAATGAATGAATTACAGGAAGTTCACCAGATGGGTACAGTACAATTGGTGGATGATGGACTGTGGAGGCCAAGGTGTAAAGGGGACTGAAATCTAAGAAGGATAACTTAAAATTGCAGATTCAGGTAAAGGTGTTAGAGGCACTCAATAAGGCGAGGCAAGCTGAGAAGTGCACTATGTCATTGGAATGAAATGTAGCTGGCCCTGACGAAACCAGTACTGAATCCACGTGCCAGCTTCTCTCAGTCAAGCCTTCCTGTTTGTCAGAACTATATTTGGCAGATGCCAGACACCATTCTGTTAATTTTAAAAAATGGAAACAATCTATGCGATTGAGACAAATAACAGACCCCAGATAGATGGTGCTCTTTTCTCTGTGACACAAAGGTTCCCACTGAATCAATTCTTATATGTCGAAGGGTTAGGCAATGTGATTCTGAAACAAAATATAAACTTAGACTGGCTAATTTCCAAGTGCCCCACACTAGAAAAATAAAAGTTAAAGTGCAATCCTGGAATATTTTACACTCAAGGAATTATATATATATTATTGGATGTTGTGTGTATGTAGGTACATACATATATATGCAAATACATATACATATTATTGGATGTTGTGAGTGTATACATATATACACATGCATATATATATTATTGGGTGTTATGCGTATATAGTATACATATGTACTATATATGTATATATGTACTATATATACATATGTATTATATACATATATACAATACTGTAAAAATATATTACAGTATTGGCTGAGATGGATTTATTTGTGTTGAGTCCCATACCCAGGCTAGCTCATCTCTTTCCTCCTATTTGGTTTAGCAAACTGTCCAGGGGAGAAGATATGTATGCATATATGGGTGTGAGTTGGAAGGGGTGGGTTAGAGGGTCTGTGTCTGTGAGTACATGGAAGAATGGACAAAATCAAGAAACAGTGTTTATCTTCTTAGCATGCCAAAGCCTAGGTTACACTGAGAAGAGTTGGTTTGTTCTGATGAAGCTGCTCAGCACAGTGGTATAGACAGGCTGGTGGAAACCTCTTCAGAAGGCATGGAAAGACGAAGCCAGGAAAGGGAGAGGGATGGAGAGGTGTTGTGATGAGAAATCAGAAGTACGCTTTGTGAGAATAGGAAGCTCAGGGATGCATTACAGGAGGGCTGATGATATGTTCTAGCATGCTGAGCTGTGAGTTCTGCGGCTGCTCACACCTACCACGTCTCCCATAGGGTGAACATCCTCAGTGTGTACAGCACTGATCCAGTCATCTGCCTCCTATGCTGGGCTGCTATTGAAGATCACTGCTAGGTTTGACTGTGAAAGCAAAGAATTTTAACATCAAAAGAGAGTCCAAAAGTGAGACTTCCTAACTTCCTACTTGATGTATGTTAAAACATATGCTGTCACTAAATCAGCACCACTTTTAACTTCTCTAATTTATCTTCCCCCCATTCTCGGGGACCTCTCCATGGACGGCTTTGCAAAGTGTCAACCTACATGAAGCTGCCTTGCACCCAGATGGGCTCTCACATCATCATCACATTCTAACGTTGCTGTTGATCCTGAGTTGCTTTCAGTGTTCTCCTGAAATTCCATCACTTTCATGCACCCCTCAGACTTCCAAATTCACCTCTTGCCTTCATTTTCATACTTAACATGCCTTCTGAAACTATGTCATGTAGACTGTTGTCATTAGGGGTAAGGAGTAGCTCTATTTCTGAGGAAATTATGGTGTGCGTCACTCTCAGAGTTATTGGCTCCACCTTCAGATCATCATTTCCAAGAATCAGGCTCATTATTGAATGCACTATTCAACATCATGATTATGCCCCTGTTCTTTCCAAATCAATTTCTCTTCAGCTTCTGTTAACTGTAGAGGGTTCTTATGTCTCTCTACTCAGATGACTCTCCTCCTCCTCACAGTTCTCATCTGAAAACACGAATTTTCTATCTTTTCTTTGCCTCTTACAGCCTCTCCCTTCTGTTATTTAACTTTACAATTGTATTACTTAACTCTGTCAAGTATCTTGACATACAGCTTGCACAAAAGCTGCTACCCATTTAAAAGCTCATCTTATTGTTGGAAGACTCCTCCTACATGAAAGATCTGTGGTTCTGCTTTGTGTATCAGCAGGTTCATAATAATTTCCATGGATAAAGGAGAAAATAAATTTAACAAAACCCAGTGTTAGATCTTTTGATGACACACGTAGGTCAACTTAAGGATGTTTACATATTATACGTGTATAAGCACAGACACCTCTAAATGCACGACAGACAACACTCAGAAGAGTGTCTGCTATGAAAATACAGATCCTTCCATAAAATATATGTTATCTATTATAAAATTGTTGTATACTGAGTCATTATGATATAGATAAGAAAAGATAATGGGAGAGAAACACACCTGAATTCACTTATGTTCCATTTGGCCCTTAGCCATATGAGTGTCCAATCAAGACCACCATGCTGTTTTCACACCATTTGTAGGATTGTAAGTCAGTGCAGGTGACACTGGTTCACTGCCACTCCAACCCTGCCTTAATCATAGCTCTTTTTACCCATGCTTTGAGGCATTCAGACTCAGCTCTGAGTCACTGAAGCAAAATTGGAGCATCTGGGTAGAGTGTCAAAACAGCAGAGCTTTCATCAATGAGACACCTCAGTGGCTTAGTGAAACCCAAACTACAAATGCTACATCAGTGGCTGTTGAGAAGCTATAGATTCTCTTCTATTAGGACCTAGACACAAGAACTCGTGAAAACTAGTTGGAAACCCACAATGACTTAGTATATCATTTTCCCTGTGATCTTAACTGAGTTTCTAAATACACGTTGATGCTAGTTGCAAATACAATTCCACTCCTTAAAAATTCTCAATTATTGTATTAATCTTCTGGTTGTTTTCCTCAGTGTACATGCAATCATATTGACAGCTTGAACTGCTTTGTAGTATGTGGAATAGTGCTTTTTAAAAACAAAGAAGAAAGGTAGATTTATGATATGCTCCAGTTTCATCTTTGGAAATAAGAATTAATGTTATTATTCTTATTTATCATTCACCAATGATATAAATGTATATTATTCAATCATAAATTATATAATCATGTTTTTTCTGTTTGTCCAATTAAGTGGCCTGAGTAAAATCATATAATCTTAGGTTTTGTTGTTGTTATTAATTTGCAGGCTGGTGATGGAATTTCATTCTTTTGACTTCTAGATTGCCTGTAAGTAAATATTTGACCTTTTCTTAAAATTGAGAACTGATAAAATACTCCATGTTTATTTTTACTTTTTTACATAAAGACAAAAATGATTCTAAGAGAAATATTTTTCCTTAAATATTCTGTATCTTTGCAGAAACTTACTTGTTCATTTTACAAATTTGCTTTATAGAAATATTCCTGAACGTCAGTGTCAAGAAAGTAACCCTCTAAATGCTTTGTGACTAACTCCTGAAAATCTTATAATAAGTAATATAATTAATTATGAATACTATTACTGTAAATTAAATACTAAATGAATTCAGGCCCGAAAACCTAAAATAATAGGTAACATGTTTTCTTCTTGTATCTGCATGCCAATTCACTTGCTATTCACTGAAATTCTACTGATCAAGAATGTCTCTCAGATTTATGTGGACAATATATGAACGCTTAGGATCATTATTTTATTTTATTTTTATTTCTTTATATTAAGATGGAATCTCGCTCCGTCGCCCAGGCTGGAGTGCAGTGGTGCGATCTCAGCTCACTGCAACCTCCGCCTCCTGGGTTCAAGCGATTCTCCTGCCTTAGCCTCCAGAGTAGCTGGGATTACAGGCACGCGCCACCACGCCCAGCTAATTTTTAGGAGAGAGAGATGGGATTTCACCATGTTGGCCAGGCTGGTCTTGAACTCCTGACCTCAAGTGATCTACCTGCCTTGGCTTCCCAAAGTGCTGGAATTACAGGCATGAGCCACCACGCCAGGCCAGGATCACTATTTTAATATGATAATCATTAATGTACATACTAAATTAGCTATTTAGAATCCAACTAGATCAATACGATTTTAAAGACAAAAACTACGTGATGTTCAAGTGAATCACTGAGGTTACTGTTCACTCAATCCACCCATCCCCCCCAGTTCCTGAAATGTTGTACAAATTGCTTTAAGGTTGAACGTTGATGGCATGTGTTCAGGTGATGTGGGTATAATCAATTGTGTATGTATGTTGTACTAATTGCTCATGTGGCTGCTGCTCAGTGCTGTCCTTTAGATAGTGACCTCTGTTAGGAAACCTTTCCAGAGATGGGAAGAGAAGCAAATCATTACAGCCTTTGTGGTTTTCCCTGTTTCCTTTGGTCATGTTTTGCCTCCCACTGGTGATCCTGGAAGATGGTAAAAATGAGGTCTTACATTCGAGAAACATTAGGATTCTATTAAACGACTGTTGGTTTTTTCCCAACTTTATGGAGAAAACTAAATGGAATCGACTAACTGTATTTATATTAGGCTTTGGTTATTTTTAGCGTTCAGGATACTCTCCCCTGCTCTGCTCTAGACTGGCCTTGTTTCATTATTTGTGTGCCGGGAGCAACTTGAACTTGTATCTCATGGGGTATATTTGTTACTTCAAATTCAATTGAATGAGTGCTGGGGAGATCAAGCTCTTCTGAAAGGTGTGGGTGGCTGTGGAGGAAGATCAGAGGGCCTTCGTAGTAGAGATTGTCTGTGTTCATAACATTTCATTATTTCACTGTTCATGTGCGTTCTAATTTTCTACGATGAATGTCCATGGGAATAACAACTTCAGTATATTAATAAAGTGTGATTTTTTTTCTGGCATCACAGCTCACTTTGAAGCATAAATGTGTAGGTTTTCATACACATTTTCTAGAAAAGCATTGAGCTTGGGTAAATTAACACATTACAATTGAACCAGACTCAGTATCAGGTTCGTAAAACACGCTGGGGCATCCCTATCATGGAAGAGTCTACAAATAACATCTACAAGCGTATTTTGGCAATAAAGGAGAGGACAAAATAAGTTGGCAGTAAGTCAGCATGCTCTCAAGTTGACACAATTATTGCAACTGAGGATGGGCAGAAATACAACACTCTTTAAAACAAGTAGGTTCTTTTTAGAAGGAGGTAAAACAAGTTAAGAAACATACAATTTGACATGTCATTATTGTGAATTAATTTCCTAGTCATTGTAGGTGTACTGTAACAGTTCTGATTGCAATGAATTTGTTTGGAATTTATATAGTCCAAAAATTTATTTTTAGAAGTGTTTGTGACTTTAAACTAATTAAGCAATTTCCTGATTTTAATGAATTTTCTGCTTGGAATCACTGACTGTAAATTTGTGAGACCAACTGAATGAGACTGGCCCATGGAGGGTGATGTTAACTATCCCTGTGAGCATTTCATGTTACGAGTTTGTGTTTTTAATGCCTGCCTGCCTTCAGTCAGTGGGATATTATTTTGAATGTTTTGCTTAAATATTAAGGCCTGTTCTATCTTCGGTAAAATTGTCTCTTGTCAATTTGTGCTTTAAGGAACAACCCAAAAATGTCTCCACTGTTTTTCTGCTAGCCGTTCGAACTACTTTTCTCCCCCACATTTGGGGAGAGTTATTTCAGGTTATGTTCAGTGAATTTTCTTCCGATGGTTTCTCCAAAGTGAATCATATGCAAAGATGCTCCAGGTGTGCTAACTACTATTTCATACCTCGACTAGGGTTAAAGTTCCTGATATGAGCACCTCCCTGTCACTTTCACTCTCATTTGGGCCTATTCACAAGAAGTCTGATCTGCTACCTTATCAGACCACTAGTAAGGTTTAATTTGAGCTTGACAAACAGTGTTATACTAATATACCCTTAATATGCTGCTTCCTCTTTCTGGAACACTGTTTCTCTGCCTTTGCATCTCTTCAAATCACACTCATCTTTCAAGTCTTCAGCAAATACTAGGCTTCTCCCATGAAGCCTGACCTGATGCCTCTCATCAGTATTAATATAGGCCTCAAGTATAAAAGGTTCTAAGGCCATTTATTATATCACTGATGGTTCACCTTTTGTTGGGATTTGTTTATTCCTTTTTAATTCATCGAATTATATTTTTAGTACTGTGAGAAAAATCTAATAGGTTGCCCTTCATACAGTAGATGCTCAATAAATATTTAGTATTTCAATTGTTGCCCTAACAATAGTTTAAAAACCACTCATGCTTTAAATACTGAAAGATTTAGAGAGGTCCTATCTGTTTATTCTAAATACTTATAGGCTATTTCTACATTCTCATTTGATATTTGTTTGTTTAGCTTGATGTTGTTCCTTGATACTTTTCTACTCCCAGTGCATCAGAAAAATGTAATAATTAATTTGGACCTTGATAAAATGGCCTACATCAAAGGTTTCACTCATTGATTCATTCATTAATTATGGGAACACTGAGATGCATTTGATCTAGAACTTATATTCTTTTTAAGGAGTCCTTAGATGTGATATATTCTAAGATAAAAATGTGAAATCATGAACTTGAAGTCCCCAGATAAGGGAGCAGTTACTCTTTTAGAGGGAAGTGCAGCATCTTGATGCAGATGTTGCATATTTAATTTCTTATTAAAATAGATGTAACAGTTTTTCAGACAAAGAATGAGTTTAATATTTTCTTGATCACTTACTAAATGCCAGACATTGTTGTAAGCACTTTACCTATATTAACTAATTTAATAGTTATTGTTATCATTTCATAGTTATTATTCATGTTTTATTCTATCAAAGGGGACAGGCACAGAATAGCTACATATTTACCCTAGACTATGTATCAATAGTAAGACAGTAATAGTGTCAGGATTCAAATTTAGGCTATCTGGTTCAAAAGCCCAAGCTCCGGATTGCTTTTAAGAATGATGACTCTAATGACTTTGTAGAGAATGGGTTATAGAGGGGAGTGGGGCTGGCAAGAAGAGCAGGGAAAGGAAGTTCTTGCAATTTTCTAGTAGGACAGTTAGGGAATACATTGAGGACATAGTATAGGGATGCAGAAGAGTAGGAAAGTTTGACAAAGCTTTGTGGGAATGGGGAAGCAGGTGCTGGTAGGGTCTGGTGATTAATTGGCTGTGTGTGGGGGAGAAAAAGAAGTCAAGAATGTATGTTTCTAATCTTCCAGCTTAGGTGAAAAAGGATGTTATATCATTAGCCAGATCCAGAATAAAGGAATAGGCACTCATCTTAGGAACAAAATACCTACTGGATTTAATTGTAGACATAAAGTTTTGTCACAGTGGAAATATCCAGGGAGCAGTTGAAAGGATGAGCCTGAAGCCTGATGCTTTGGAGAGACAGTGAGCTGGAGAAACACAGGGCTAGGGGTTATTAGGAGAGTGTGGCCCAGGAGCTCTGGGGGGAATTGGAGAGCACAGGGGTAGATGCCTCATGTAGCAGGAGAGGAGGACCTAAGAGGCCTCGATTATAGCAAGGCAAGCAGAAGAGGAGGAAGTTGCTGAGGTCTGAGAGAAGGCAGAGGAATAGCAAAAAAGCTTGAGTTTTGGGAATGGATGGGAGAACAAAAATTTAAGAACTAAGTGAGGCTGGGTACGGTGGCTCATGCCTGTAATCCCAGCACTTTGGGAGGCTAAGGTGGGAAGATTGCTTGAGGTCAGGAGTTCAAGACCAGCCTGGGCAACATAGCGAGGCCCCATCTCAACAAAATATTTTTTAAAATTATCTGCGTGAGGTGGTGCGCACCTGTAGTCCCAGCTACTTGGGAGGCTGAAGTGGGAGGCTGAGGTGGGAGGATTGCTTGAGCCCAGGAGTTCAAGGCTGCAATGAGCTCCACTGGTCTACAGAGCTATGATGGTGCCACTGGGCCACAGAGCAAGACCCTGTCTTTAAAAAAATTTAAAAAAAGAAAGAATTAAAGTGAATAATGGAGTCAAATACAGGCTTTACTAGGACTAAAAGTGGCCACTGGACTCTGCAGTTAACAGCTCTTTGAATAAAATTGTGGGGCGGAAACCAAAAATGAGTAAAACTGAGGCAAATGAAGACTAAATATAGAACATCTCTCAAAATTTTTGCTGAGTGGTATCTCGTGTCAAATGAAGAATTTGTTGTTTTTTGTATTGTTTTGTTGTTTTAGGGTAAAAGAGTCTTGAATATTTTGAGGACATAGAAGAAAGACGCTGTAGAAAGGAAAGATGAAAGATATTAGGGAAGAGAGTCAGGGCTTGGACAAGAGAGAATGATATATGAATCAATGTAGAAAGCAAGTCTTCAATTTTATTTGGAGGGGATAATTCTTGTTGTGTAATTAGAGATCAGGCATTTAGATTAGGGTACCTGCAGGTAGGTTTGAAGATAGACAACATCCCTGTAATGGATTGGATTCTATTTAGAGATCAAGTTCCTCTGTAAAGAATTGTAAGGACAGGGTTGAAGCTTGAAGTTAGAAGCTATGCTAAGAAAATGCAAAAGGTTGATTAATAAGAATAAAAAAAAATTCCAGGTTATCACAAAAGCTCTATTGAGGTTGGAAACCATATACTGGTAACGGGATCACTTTACCTGTTTATGTGATTTTCTTTGGCAATTATTAATTGGGCTTTTTTTTTTTTAGGAAAGAGAGACATGCTTGGCTTACCTTGAGTAACGGGTTTATTGTAAATAAATGAATGTGAGGTTTTAATCCCTAGATCATGAGCCTTCATGAAGTCCAGAATGTAACTGGAAGTCATTCAGAGTTACCCAGTATACCACAAATCTCTAGTAATATTTTGCCCTAGCACCTAGCACCAAGCACCGATCATTGGCGTCCAAATCTGTTTTAATTATTCTTTTTTCTTCAGCTGCAGATGTGCAAATGAATAGTCTTTCCAACATACGCATAACTTCTTGTAATAGCTCCGTGTCAGGGTTCTCAAGACGACCTCTGAATTCAGTGTCTTATTAGGAAAACTCATAAGACTCAGCCCATAGTCCTGCAGCTACTATTTATTTATTTATTTAACAGACCTGGTCTCACTCTGTTGCCCAGCCCGGACTGCAGTGGTACAATCACAGCTCACTGCAGCCTTGAACTCCTGGGCTTAAGCAATACTCCCACCTCAGCCTCCCAAAGAGCTAAGATCACAGGTGCATGTCACCGTGCCTGGATAATTAAAAAAACAAACAAAAAACCCCCACTTTTTTAGAGGTGGAGTCTTGCTGTCTTGCTATGTTGCCCAGGCTCATCTCGAACTCCTGGCCTCAAGCAATCCTCTGCCCTTGGCCTCCCAAAGCACTGGGATTATAGGTGTGAGTCAATGTGCTTGGCCTACAAATACAATTTATTAAAAGGATTCAGAGCAAAATTAGCAAAAGAAAAGATGCATGGGGTAAACTCTGGAGGAAGCCAGATACAAGCTTCCAAGGGTTCTCTCCTAGAGAAGTCACACAGGATGCCCTTCATTCCCCCGGCAATGAGTTGCAACAACGTGTGAAATGTTGTCTGCCAGGGGAGCTTGTGGGAGACTCAGTACCCGGGATTTTGACTGGAGAATGCTCACATGGCAGCCTCTGCCTGAGACACACCAAATTCCAGAGTCCCAGAAGGAAAGCAGATGTTCAGCATCACTATGTTGTTTGCACAGTTTTGGCACAGTGACCCATTATGAGTCTGGGTGGAGGGAACCTTCTCAAAATCCAGGCTGCCAGATGTCAGCTAAGGGCCAAACTTCTGTGTAAGACTTTCAAATAATTGCTTGCAGTCAGGCCTAGCACATTAAGTCTTCTCTGCAAAGTCTGCTGGTGCTATTTCTCCCACTTCCCCCTTTTCTTCCTGTATACTTCATGATTGCTGTTTATTTAGATCTTCTGCCATTTCCTAAATTCTACTGACTTCTGTGCCCTCTGTCACCCTTTATCTGTAAGTCTCCTCTTGAAACCACTTGAAGAGAGATTCTAAAAGGTCCCTTGGTGCCCCTGGCCCCTGTGAGGCAGAGCTCCAGCTAGTAACCGCTCAGAGGCCTCTGGCAAGCCTGGGAGTTGTCCATGCTTGGTCCAACCAGCTGCAATTAGAAATATAGAATCAGGTGTTGAATTTTGCTCAAAATATTTGTTGAGCATGCCAAGCTCTCGGGTAATAATAGACTCCTTTCCAAATAACAACATGCTTTATGCAGGGACCAAGAATAGAGAGAGATGACAGTTAAATTTACCCAGAATTGGGTGATGATTGGCATGTGACAAAATGTCACTGAATTATTGAAAGTTAACAATCCCAGAGCACAGGCTTGAGAAGAACAGAAATGTCATAATCACCAGGCCAATTCGTCTTTTAAAAACTTTTCTTAGAACATACGCTTTACTAGTTTTTAGTTGTCTACTAATTATAACCCAAATTTGTTGCTCTTTCTTTATCCCTCTCTGTATTATCATGCACCTAATTTCTGGTCTTTTCTTTTTGAACACAACTTTACCCAAAAGTCAAATAGAATTATTCATTATTCCCCAGAGAACATTTGGAGCTCTTGAGTCTAGGGAATTCTATCTGAGCAGAATGCCATTTGCTGGATTACTACTCACCTCTCACCATCTAGTTCAAATGGCACCTCTTCCAAGAAGCTTTCTGCAATCATCCCCAAACTGAGTTTACTTTTCCCTCTGTGGACAAATGTGTGGTATGAAACAGGACATCAGGCGTGTGCTCCTCCAAATACGTCTAGCTCCTTCCATTCAACCAAAAGCTCTTTTTGAGTGTGAATAAAGCTTTATTCCTTGTTCTGTTTTTCTTAGATAAAAGCATATTAAAACATTTTAACATATTATTTTGCATAGAGAGTCAGCCAATTTGTTTGAATAAATGAATAAATGACTCTGTCAGTATGCCATGAACCAGCATTATTTCGCTGTTAAACTTTCCTTTCAATTGTAAGAACTGCATTGGATCAATTATATTGTGTTTTTTAAAATTTACTTATTGAAACTGGATGTCAAATAACTTTTGCAAGTTAAACACTAATAAGAGGGAAACATTTGCAGTGAAAATGTTAACTCTTTCTTCTGTCCTCACGGCACCTACTACATATTCCAGTTTCATGGCCAGCCTGGGTATTTTTGACAGCAGTTCCATTACTTTTACAAGTACCATCAAAATGTGTTATTCTTGATCCAGTTCTGTCATGTAAAGGTCACATTATCAGATGCATGAGAAATGCCTAGCACAGAACTGCTGGAGACCCTGGCAAACATTCGTGCTTCTGCTTGATTTGCAAACTGGGAAAATGTCTTTCTGCCCCATAGGTTTTGTTTTAGTCAATGATCATATTTCAGAGATAAAATATGAAACAAAAATCAAGGCATTTGACTGTAAAAAGCCCAATTTTATTGTGCTTTACTCTCAAAGAGTGGCATGTGCAAATTATAAAGCCCTATAGAATGGAACTTATTGATCATACTACTAAAATATTTGTATGCCACCATATTTAGAAAACCTTTCAACATTATCCCCATAGAGGTGGTGTGGTCTTGCCTGAGTTAATTACTTTAATGATTGGTGTGTATATATGTGTGTACAGGAGAAACGGGGGAGTGAAATTATCTGGATGTCAAAGTAGTGAAAATAATAAAATATGACATGTGCTTTGATAGATCAGAATGCTTTGATCTCATGCTTCTTCTTGTAATATTGAACTGAATGAGTATAATAGGACAAATTTTGAGTTTTTAACAGAAGTGCAGTACTTCCTTCTATAAAGAAAATGAAACCTATTGTCTATGAATGAAGCCTATGTCTAAAAATTGTCATTAGGGCAGCAACTACTTTTTCAGTTTTTTAGGGTTCTTAGTCCCTGGTGCAGCACATACTCATTAGTGTTCTCCTGATGAGACCTCTGTCTCTCATCTCACCTAGGTTATAGGCGTGGATGATTACAAATAAGATTTTTCTGTTGAAAATTGACATGTGAAAACCCTACATAATATGAGACTTCTCTCTCCACCCCAACACGCTGTGCCTGGCCTGGAGGTTAGCATCCCTGGATTTCACCCACTGGATGATTATAGTACAGCCAAACATTGCATCCGCAAAATTGCATTTCAACACACTTTCAAAAGACCCCAGGTGCACCACTGGACCCCAGGGGCATTACTGCTTCTGTTGAGAACCTCTGTCAAATTCGATACCTTTATTTTATCGATGAGGAGCCTGAGGCCTGCAGAATTTAAGTAACTTACCTAATGTCACACAGCTATTCTGAACTCAGGTTTTGGACTGAACCAAATCTGATCTCATGCCAACACAGAAGCTCTGATATAGCTAACGTCAAGTGGAACAGCACCCCTGGGAACAATGGCTGCAACCTAGCCAAGAGGATCACGTGCATGTGTTAAAGTAGCCCAGACCCACATCTCAAAGGATCAGTTTATTTCTTGAATGTATATAAACCAGTTCCACACTCTCTGTTTCTACTAATCCCATCCGCCATCTTGATGTCTGCTTATTCAATCTTCCTTCCCACTCTTGAAAATTAATGTCTTCTAAGCTTTTCCAAGTGCTTGAAATAAATCCCCCCTTCTATCTGACAGATGCTTCGTTTCCTCCCTGCCTGGCTTCTAAGCCTCTTCTTCATTACTTGTTCTATTAATGTCTTTCATTTCTCCTGGTGCTCACAGAATCTCATGTCTACCCCGCCTCATGATAGCCCTCTATATGTACTAGCTTTGCCTATGTGTCTGTAAAGATTTTGTTTTCACTGGTTTTTATCTATCTTATTAGTTGATAAATCCTGAAGGAGTAACTATTAATTCCAAGCATCTAATGCCATGTAAAATGCCCTGTGGCCACTCCACAAACAGTTGACTGATTTATATCAAACTAAGAATTGGAATAGCCATAATTTGACTAGTAGCTTAACACATGCTTGAAAGGATGATATAAAATGTAAACATTTCCGGATTCTTCAAACACTAGTGATAACTAACCAGCTCTTCTTTGGATTGCATTTCATGACACTTGAATATTGACATTCCTGGATGTGTGACTATTCTGTCCTTGTTGCTATGGGCCATCTCCAGGGAGAGAATTCCTGTAGTACTCTTCACAGTGTAAACTGATAAGTAGAGGGGTCATCCAATTAGTTCTCATGACTTCAGGCAGAAGTATACCTCAACTGTCATGAGTTCCTAACAATCTTCAGAGAAAGAGATTCTACAACACCCAACAATACCCAGATGAGTGCCTAACAGTCCCTTATGTCCAGAATTCATCCTACCTCTCTCCTACTCAAAAGTACACTTTTAATTTAAAATTATCTGTTTTTCTTTTAACATGATTGCAGAATAGCAAACTTGAATCAAGATTACTCATATAAAACAACTAACGAGTTTCAAGATGTTTACACACCCCTAGTTGTTAAATTTCATTGTATTGAAGAGATGAGGAATAACTTTTCCCATCCTAGTCTCACTCCCACTTCTACAAATTAAAACAAAGTGCATTGAGTTATTGTGGCTTTTTAATCTGTACAACTGCCTTCTGTTCTACCTATTACCATTTATTGAACAGCCTCTTACTGAGCATTCCCCATGAAATAAACCCAGTGCGAAGTTCTGGGAAGTTAGTGTTACTAAAAATACGTTCAACTTTCAAGGGCCAGGTCTAGAGGCAAATGATAAATATGCTTAAAAATGTATTATCAAATTAGATCAAAAAGTACTCAGTCACATTTCAAAAGTACTCAGTAATATTAATGTGCACATCAAATAGAACTCAGCATCTATGATAGCGATCAGCAACAATCCATCCCTGCCAATTCACCCATTCATTCATTCATCTAACAAATACTTATTTCTGTATTTTGTTTCAGGCCTGAATCCTGGAATCCCAATAGTGAACAAGATATTTACAATTTCTCTCCCAGAGTTTACATTTTAACAAATTTAAAAAATTAATAAAAATATTGCATACTGAACAGTGGCATAGAATAATCCAGGATATCAGGCCTAGTTTGGAAAGTGAGGTAGGAGTGTGAGGAAATTTCCAAGTGGTAATATTATACCTAAACTTAGTAGGAGTTGATTAGGGGAATGTAGAAGGAGGGAAATAATCCAGATGAGGAAATCATATATGTAAAGTTCAGGAAACTACAAAGAGAATGAACAATTGGAGAATGGAAAGGTAAATTTTCTGGCATAAGGAAACCAAGAAATAAAGTATTCTATCTGAGGTTGAAATGGGAGTCAGTGGCCAGGCCATTTATTGCTGCATGGGCCATATTAAAAATATGGTTCTCTATAGCAAGGAATAATGGCAGCCAAAGAAACCCAACTTTGTGTTTTGCAAGTATCTGTTCATCTGCATCGTGGAGGGCAAATTTAAAAATCCAGAACAAATGCAGGTTACAAAGAAGATGAACCCAAAACTCCAGATAAAAAAGGAATTAGAGAGAGAGAGAGAAAAGACAACAATATTAAAGTGCCAAGATTGTAAATAAGATGAAGATGGAGACATTTAGAAATAGGAGACATTTAAATATTAATTACTTATAGACAATGGGATATAGTGACGATAACAGAAGGGAAATTGAGGCTGACTGAACATTAAGTGGAAGGTGAGAAAATTGAACTAGTAAGAATAAACAAATGTGAAGACAAGTATTTCTATGTATGGACAGAAAAAAGATAAAGTAATAGGGTTGGAGGAGATAGGTTCAGGGACAGATGAGCATTTTTATATGTTGATGGGAAGATCCCTATATAAAAAAGGGTGAAGGCTGGGCGCAGTGGCTCATGCCAGTAATCCCAGCACTTTGGGAAGCCAAGGCAGACGGATCACCTGAGGTCGGGAGTTCGAGACCAGCCTGACCAACATGGAGAAATCCCAACTCTACTAAAAATACAAAATTAGCCAGGCGTGGTGGTGCATGCCTGTAATCCCAGCTACTGCAGAGGCTGAGGCAGGAGAATCACTTGAACCCGGGAGGCAGAGGTTGCGGTGAGCCGAGATCCTGCCATTGCACTGCACTCCAGCCTGTGCAACAACAACAACAAAAAAGGTGGAGACACAGGGATGAAGCAGATAATAAAAAATAGATTCCTGAGAAAGTGAGGTGGGATGGAATCAGAGCACAGTTGACTTCAACTGGAAAGACGGATACCTCCTCTATTGCTGCAGGCAGCAATGAATGGCCTGGCCACTGACTCCCATTTCAACCTCAGATAGAATACTTTATTTCTTGCTTTCCTTATGCCAGAAGATTTACCTTTCCATTCTCCAATTGTTCATTCTCTTTGTAGTTTCCTGAACTTTACATATATGATTTCCTCATCTGGATTATTTCCCTCCTCCTACATTCCCCTAATTAACTCCTACTAAGTTTGGGTATAATATTGCCACTTGGAACTTTCCTTACACTCCTACCTCACTTTCCAAACTAGGCCTGATATCCTGGATTATTCTATGCCACTGTTCAGTATGCAATATTTTTATTAATATTTTTCTAATTTGTTAAAATGTAAACTCTGGGAGATAAATTGTAAATATCTTGTATAAAAAAAAGTGAAAACTGATTGCAAATGCAAGAATATTTTTGATACTGAAACATTTTTGTATGTTCCCATCTGATGGCTTCTAATTTCTCTAAGAATTTAGTAGCCAGTGTATCTGCTGAGACTGACGAGAAAAGAAGCCGAACTAATAAGTGCTTTAAGAGAGTCAAAAAGGGCCGGGCGCGGTGGATCACGCCTGTAATCCCAGCACTTTGGGAGGCCGAGGCGGGTGGATCACGAGGTCAGGAGATTGAGACCATCCTGGCGAACACGGTGAAACCCCGTCTCTATTTAAAAAATACAACAAATTAGCCAGGCGTGGTGGCTCCTGTAGTCCCAGCTACTCGGGAGGCTGAGGCAGGAGAATGGTGTGAACCCGGGAGGCGGAGCTTGCAGTGCGAGCCGAGATCGCGCCACTGCACTCCAGCCTGGGCGACAGAGCGAGACTCTGTTTCAAAAAAAAAAAAAAAAAAAAAAAGTCAAAAAGATCTGAAGTATGAGTTGAATGGAGAAACATAATAGGATTTTTTTTTTTTTTTTTTTTTTTTTTTGAGCTAGGGTATGACTCTGTTGCTCAGGCTGAAGCGCAGTGGTGCAATCATGGCTCACTGCAGCCTCAACCTCCTGGGCTTAAGCAATCCTCCCACCTCAGCCTCTCAAGTAGCTGAGACTACAAGCACACACCACCATGCCTGGCTAATTTTTGTATTTTTTTTTCTTTGTAGCTATGGGGTTTTGCCATGTTGCTCAGGCTGATCTCAGATTCCTCAAGCAATTTGCCTGCCTTGGCCTCCCAAAGTGCCAGGATTACAGGCAGGAGCCACTGCACCCAGCCTATAATAGGATTTTTTTTAAGTAACAATGAGGGTCTAGCTGAGGTTAGCTATACTGACTTCATTTTAGTATTAATCCAGGTGAGCTTGGTTATTCTGAATAGGTTATCATTAATAATGCATTTTTGTTTTATTTCCTCCAATTGAACTCAGTTGCCTAGAGGCAGGCAGGGAGGAAGTGGGTATTTGGTTTCAGGTGAGTCAGAGGAATTACCAAAGGTAAAAGAAGCAAGGAAGTTTAGATCTTTGGCAAAAGGACTTATTGAATGGATCATGGAATGTAACCTGAATAGAGAGGATGGAAATAAAGAGGGCAACCAATACATGGAGAGAAGATAGAAATATTTGTGGACTGGGGTCTTTAGAAAGTTGAAGAATGGTCATGATGGGAGTAGCTGAATAATCAAACTGTAAAGCCTAGAAAATTGTGATTAGAAAATGGAATGCTTGAGTCAGTGGTTTTATTAATAGAGCAATTTCAGTAAAGACAAAATTCTGGCTGTATCCATGCAAGAGGATAATAGAGGAGAGAAAGTCATTGAATATGTACTTTAATTGACTGCTGAATTATAAAATAATTGAGAATTATTTTGAATTATAAAATAATTGAGAATAAGAATAATACTATACTCTTTGGCACATGGAATAGATTGACATATACACATTGAATCGAATTGTATTAACTTTAACAAATCGACTTTAATTTGATTTTATAAACATTATCAATTGTTATGGCGTTAGCATTTTGGTAAATAGGTTCTTTCTGATTATCACAGTGCTCTAACAGTCTTCAAAATTTAGACATTTTCCATTTTCTACATTTTAAAAAATTAGAGAAAAACCTCTTATGACTTTTAATTCTTTAACCTGAGGAAATTATTTCATGTGCTTAGTTTGTATTCAGAATAATAAAAATGATGACAGAAATGGCAATGAAACAACCAAACTTATTTCCCTAATTATACATTTATAATAGGTAAAAATAAACAACTCTTTTGTAGAAGAGACATAGGTTCTATATGTGACTGAGAGTAACTGCAATTAGGCAGTAGTGGCGCTATTGAGAAATCATTATACCTATTACTGTAATATACTGTGGGAAAGAAGTACTTGTATTATGGACTACCAGAATTACTACTATTATTCCATTATTGGCAGAGAAAAACAGTCCCAAGTCCCATCAAAAAGTCTTTGTGTTCTATTCTATAACTTCCAGTTTAACACACACACACACACACACACACACACACACACACACATATGATCCAGACTGCGCATAGATCTACTGTAGGTAAAACAGTCACTGTCTAGGTAACATTTTTGTTAGATAAATAGACTCTTTCCTTGATTTTCCAATCAAGAAATGTTTAGTATGTAATGGTTTTGTTTTTTTTTTTTTTTTTTTTTTTTTGAGACGGAGTCTCGCTCTGTCGCCCAGGCTGGAGTGCAGTGGCGCGATCTCGGCTCACTGCAAGCTCCGCCTCCCGGGTTCACGCCATTCTCCTGCCTCAGCCTCCTCAGTAGCTGGGACTACAGGCTCCCACCACCACGCCTGGCTAATTTTTTTGTATTCTTTAGTAGAGACGGGGTTTCACCCTGTTAGCCAGGATGGTCTCGATCTCCTAACCTCGTGATCCGCCCGCCTCGGCCTCCCAAAGTGCTGGGATTACAGGCGTGTAATGATTTTTAAGAGTGAAAAATTATAAATATGTGCTCATCTAATTTTCATAGTAATCGTTCACTTAGAGGCTAGCTTATTTAAGATATTCATATTTAACCAAGATTTTTTAAAGTTTTAGTTGAAAATTATGTCAAGATAAGAAACGTATAACAAACTTAGTGGGCAAATGTCGAAAGAGTCAAAAATCTCCTCTATGACTGCCTGTAGTTGTGTCATTTTGGTGGCCAAAAGGACGCTTGTCCATGTTTCTCATAAATTGAATTTCAGATGCATCAGGGATAGTAGCAGTTGTTGTTGATGGTTAAAATTAGGTTAATTGCTTGGTTTGAGCTGTGATTGTCAACATGGGTTTTCTCAATTTCCTTCCAAAACATTAATAATTTTTCATGATTTGTATTCACAGCCTTATTGATCGCATTTATCCATGATCCCCCTAGTTCCACCCATATGCCTCCTACAAAATAAAAACTCAAAAATATCCTGGAAAGAATTACTTATCAGCTATAGAACATGTATGCCAACTCTCCAACTCAGAATTTGAAAATTATTATAAAGGCTCACTTGCCTTTGACAGAGTTGGAAATATTTGAGATAGCTTAATGAAACAGTTTTAATGTATGCCATTGCATTATATGAATATGAGACTAATATTTTGTGCAGCAAGCTGAAATGCTTTTCACTGTCAACTAGTATGGTGTTTAATCACAAAATAATAAACCCAAATAGGTCTGTTTCGGGTAAATAAAAATAATCTGTTTTCATAGCATTTCTCATTAAGCCTTTCAAAGTTTATGTGAAAATTTTAATAATCTCCCTTCTATGTTACAAATATGAAAAATAGAAGCACAGGTTGAATAACCCACACAACAGCTTACAGCTTTCAATCAAGATGGTGTAGTTACCAGTCAAAATGTGTGTACACACACACACACACACACACACACACGTCATGTATATAGGATTAATTTATCTTAAATTTTTTAGTCCAGATATTTAATTCTATTCCTCATACTATACAACACAGTAATGGAAGAAGGTCATCAACTGTGTGGAAAGAAATGTTGAGAAAAAAAAATTCCTCTGGCCAAGCGAAAGAACCATTCCACTAACACTGTTTAAGTTATCTTTCAATATGCTGTGGGGCCCGATAATGTCCATTTAAAGGCCTGCGAAATATATAGGCAAAGTCGGATTCGGTTCAGCAAGCAGAATGTGGATGGATGTCCCCCTCAGCCACCGCAGGTGATTCCAAATCATTGCATAGGCTGTAGGGACTTCGACTATTGTTATTGCTTCTTTTAAGCAAAACAAAACTGGTGATTAAATGTACAAAAGATCCTTCCTAAAGAGCTTTCTTTCAAAGAGATACCTGGCAGGGCATGTATCAGCCCTAAGCCATTGTTGAAAACCTCCTGGAAATGGTATTTATGGCAAAATAAACAGTATCTGCCTCACCGCAGTGATACTAGCGAGGAAAGCTCCAGCAAAAAGCATGTGACAGACAAGGTTTTAAGTAAAGACATTTTAATTTTTGTGATATGATGACAGCCTAAGCCTTTTGACATCCTAATATTCTGATCATGTTTCCTGTCTAGAATATCATTATCCCTGGGCAGGCAAGGGGTTATGAACTGCACAAATTAGAACGTTATTTCATCCACTCAGCACAGAAATATGGTCTCCATCTTACTGTGTTAAGTGTGCATTTTTGAACAGTCAATAAAAAGCAACCTGTCCGTCAGTTTTAAATTAAGAACGCTGTAGATAATGTGTATCATTTTTAATTTTTTAAGTAATCAGGTAAATCTTTTAAAATATGTTTCTGCCTCCACTCAGTTAACCAAAGTTGTCCATTCCGGGTTGTAGGGAGTTAAGGGGTACAATAAATGTGTGCTGATCAACTGATAAATATCACTGAGGCCGAAAAAAAGCCACCTCAATAGAACCAGAGAAAGATGAGCACAGGTCGGATATTTCCTCTTTCTCTAGGCTCGATGCAGCTCCCTGAGAAGTTTTTTAAACTTTATAATCATTTTAAAAAGTGCTCAGATTGGCTTTATAAATATTTGAAATTTTCAAGAGAGTTTGGATCTTTTCAGCTCTCCTATTTTTACATTACTGCTAACACGGCTAAAATCACTAGCCAAATAGCTATTTTTTCATGTACTAGTACATATCACAATTAATATTTTTAAGATTGGTATGAGAAAGCCACAGACATGCATCGCTAGTAATGTTCCAGAATTTATGTGTTTTTAAATATATGCTGCCCCAGGAATATATAATTGTTTTGAAACCTTTGATGAATTCATTCCCTTTCAGTTCCTTGGAAAACAATTGAAGTTCGAATATTGCTCTTTTTAAATGATTTTGTACTCAAATGTTCTTTAAAATTATAAATAACTTCATAACAATTGATGACTCCGCAGACTCTAAAATATAGGGCTATTAAACTACCACAGCCTTTTTTTTTGATTCATAGATTTATCAGATAATAACTGGAGGGCTGGTGCCACTAATGTACATTTACTAAAAACACTAGCGTCAAAGATTATGGACAAAAAAGTCATTAATGCAATTATACTTCCATCTCAAATTTTTGTGATTAAGTGCATGAACCAAAAAATAACTATCTGCCTTATCATTAATATCCCTGCCTAATGAAGTGCATCTGAAGTATTTTATTTTTAATTCTCTAGCTTATTTAATTTAGGGACTAAAACACACAATATGCATACCTAAAAGCATTTCTAGTTACAGTACTTCATCACTGACATCCCGGGTACCAATTCTGTGTCCTATTTAGCATTTGGTATCAACCTGGTTGCTTTTTAATAGAAGAGCTGGGCAGCCCATATACAACTGCCAGTGTGGCAACCTCACTATTTTGGAAAGTAAGAGAGAGAGAATGAAAGAAAACAGAGAAGACTAGTGGGTACTTTAGGCTAGTAACCTTTTAGCATGGTCTACATGAGGCAGAGGGCATAATATATGTCCTGACCTTCCGGAACAGACAGAGCACACATTAGTCTTCATTCTAAAATTCTTCTTTCATTTTTCTGTATAGTACCCCCCAAATGATCTTTCTCAAAAATCTTTTCATGTGATGATGTTAATATAACATAAAACTCATATGTAACTTTGTCACTGGTATGCTTCTATGTGCCCCAGTCCCTACAGAATTTAGTCTAAACCCCTTTGTAAGATGTGCATGAATTGGCCCTATTTATGTCTCCAGCCCCTGTCCTAACACTGGCTATGTCCCAAACCGCACTTTAACGGCAGCGAGACACATAGCATTCTTTCATACCCTCTCTGAGCGTGTGTACTTGCTGTTTAGTCTATTGGCAAGACCATTGCATACCTAGTCTGAAAAGCTCAGCTCAAACATAAGCCCCCGGACCCAGCTGCAGCTCTCCAGTGTGTTCAGCATCAATCTATGCAGACTCCATCATGTCAGTTTCCATTTACCAAAATGGCCTGTGAAAGTATTTGCCTCCTCCAGTAGAATATAAGGTGCTCAATGTCAAGACTGTCTTATTCATCTTTCAATTCTAGAGGCCTTGGTTAGCATAGAAGTTAGCTCAGTGCCTGGTTGCCAGTACGTACTCAATTAATGTTTGCTGGATTCAACCACTACCCACTCTCAAGGAGAGATATATTTATATTGCACTTATGCTATCTATATCCTATTTCTCCAATTCTTTAATGCTTAGACTTGTTCCTTTAGCAGCATATGTATGATCTTATTTGATTTGTTCAGTACTTCTACATATTAACCAGACCACTGTCACTACATATTGGGGAAGGAAACAAAGAAAAAAGATATAATTTGCTACCGGAAATCACCAGTCAGCACAAAGCTATAGTGAGCTCTTAAGCCTGTCTCTCTCTTTTTCTTCTCTTCTTTCCCCTGTCTTCTCTCTTCCTCCTTGTTCTCTTCCTTCCCTCCCTCCCTTCTTTTCTCACTCCCCACGCCAGAAAGGGATAATGATGGTGCCCAGATCTGTCTAGAACCCTGATAACTATTTCTTGAAGGATGGCAGAGGCTCCAGCCCAACATTTACCCACCCTCTTCCCCACCCAAGTGGACTCACACTGCTCCTAACATGCCAAGTATTGCATTCGGTGGCAGTTGCAGTTTGGAAACTACGCCTACCTAGAAACATTTTGAAATGCCAAGTTGTTTTAAACTTGTATGATTAATTCAAATGATAACCTTTCACTAATACCATCAGCTCTTGATTGTTCACAAGCCATTCTGGAAAGTGTGAGCACCCTGCTCGTCATCCCTTCCCCCAGCTGCCTCTAGGCACTGTGGCTGCTCTGCCAGAGGGATGGCCTTGGAAAACAAAGAGCTGCGACTTCAAATCAATCCATTGTTCCACATGTTTTCAGCCCTGAAAAAGGCTTTGCGGAGAAAAATGTTGCAATTCCAGTTTAAAATATGGTTTGGGAATTACAGTGGAATTTATCTATACGCTTACAATTGCTGATTCCTGCATGCAGTCAGGAGGTAAACACAAAGGTGGTGATAGAAAAAAAAAAAAAAAGGCTATGTCAATAGTCACAGACCTTTAATTATTTTAACGTTTGATCTATTTTTAGTTCTAAGCAATCTGTAGATATCTCTTTTAAAATTCTTTCGAAATTTTTCTTTAAAAGACATAAATGTGGCTTTGAATCCTCTGATTTAAAAACAAAAACAAAAAAAAAAACGCTCACTGAATTTGGTTGAGGGTTTCTTGAATTATTGAGCCCTGACCTAGGAAAATAATCAAGTATTAAAACAAAAGAAGACGTCATATCTTATCTGGGCTCTTCCTCTGTCTTTAAAATAAAGAAACAGTTTGAGAGAGATGATGAGACCTGCCCCTGGTCAGAGGGTCGGACACTCTCTCCTTGCTCTTAAGTCCTGCTCTAGTCAGGGTCAGCTCCTGGAAGAACTGAAATGGGAGCTACGGTGTCCACTTACTTCTGAACTGTTTGAATATTGCAGAATCAACTGTATTTTAGTATTCTGACCAATACATTAAATTTAAGCAATATCATGTTATCCATAATTGTCTCTTTCTTATCAACATCTTTGTAAAACATTATATTTCCTTGGGAAAATGTTGCATATTTATTCAGGTCTGTTACACAGAATAGATTGTACAGGTGCAGTTTGGCCAATTATTGTAACTGTTTTCTTCAGAGTCTTTTCTGCTCTACTCATCACGCTCACTAGGAAACAGTCATTCCTTTTTCACTGTTTCTTTTGTACCCAGGCTTCCATATATTACCTTGAAATCCTATATACGTTCTAAGGCTCACCCCATGTCCAGCTGATCAGGTGTTAGAGCAAATGTTAATGTTGGTATCCTTGTTCTTTTGGAGAAATGATGATGTGCCAAAATGCTAGCAAGTTGAAAGTGCTTAGATATGCAGAACTAAATATTTTCTGCAAGGATAGCTCTCTCTTTAAATCTTACCTATAGCACTTTTATTTCCTATATCCATCCGGCAGTAATTTTCCAGGAGAAATATAAATCCTACAACGAATTCATTTGTTACATTGGTTGTTCTAAAACAAAAATCAATACCTAATAGAAATAATATGAAAAGTTCTGTTTCACTTTATGAAGGAATTTTAGCCCAAATCATTATTAGCCTGGAACTATTATTAGCATGGAATTCTCCAATGATGGGTAGTAGTAGTAATTATGCTTTTTTTTTTTTTTTTTTTTTTACTTTTCTATGATGTCTTCACACAATTCGGTGTGTAAAATACAAATTTAGCTTCCGTTTTTTTTTCTCTTAGATACTTTGAAAGATAGTAAAATGATTCTTAAATTACTATATTTTATCATTGGAATTATTCTCAATTTCAGTGGCAAAACTGTCTCCCAAACTAAGCTAATTGTAGCTATCGTAGGGACTTTTTCCTCTAACATGTACCACATTCCTCTCCACCAAAGTCAGCAAAGGTAAGGTGCTATTCCTCCTGCTATCAATGTTATGTTTATTCCTGGGTCTGCCACTATGCCAAGTACAGTATAAATGAGGACTCTGGGATATTTTGTGGGCAGGATTTTCCCCAGTGGTTGAATATTGCTAGAGAAATATCAAGAAATACAATTTTTTGGTTCTCAGCTGTAAAGAAATCATGGCAAATTTGAGTGTCCAAACCTTTTTATTGATCCAGTATTGCTGGCAATGCATCTAGAAAGAAGTTCCCCTGCAAAAGATTGATTTGGGAAAGAGTGGAAATGCTGACACCAGTAGAGTTGATTGTCACAATTTTTAAGCTTTTTACTTTTAAGTGATTACATTTACAGTTTATGAACAAAACCTGAAGTTATATATATATATTTTTGAGTAGAGTCTTACTCTGTTGCCCAGGCTGGAGTGCAGTGGCTGGATCTCGGCTCACTGCAACCACTGCCTCCCGGGTTCAAGCAATCCTCCTACCTCAGCCTCTTGAGTAGCTGAGATTCCAGGCATGTGCCACCACACCAGCAAATTTTTTTTTTTTTTTAGTAGAGATGGGGTCTCACCATGTTGGCCAAGCTGGTCTCAAATTCCTAACCTCAAATGATCCCCCCACCTCAGCCTCTCAAAATGCTGGGATTACAGCTGTGAGCCACCATGCCTGGCCAAGTTCTATTTTCAAAACATGTAATATAATATAACAAATGAGGGTAGTAATTTTTTATCTGCTTAAACTTATATTTATATCACATACTTGTTGCAATGATTTCAGTGTCTACATAAATGGTGGCTAAAAGATGAATTGTTCTTTATAAGGTCTTGCTATCTTGCCCAGGCTGGCCTCAGCTTCCTGAGTGGCTGAGAGTATAGAAGCACACCACCATGCCCAGCTCAAGAGAAATAATTATATGCTTTGTGTTTGAATAGCTACAGGAATATTCAAGACAAGCATTTCAAGCAATAATGTCTTGCTGGCCCCTGTCAGTTTCCTTTTCTAAATGGGGCAAGAGGACTCTTGAAGGTAGGGCAAGAATGCTATTAGCCCATGGAGAACCAATCAGAAGGCTTTGACTGGAAAACTCCAGTCAGCACCCCAAGCTGCATGGCAGGCTAGCGGATGTTGTAAAATCACTTTTACTTCCCAATCTCATCTTTCAGCAAGATGATAAAAAGCAGAAGTAGAGAAAAAATCTAACTATGATCCTACTTGATGGAACTTCAGGGAAATATCTTCCCCCCATCCATTTCTGAGGATGAATACAGCAAAACCATTAGTGTGATGGGCTTAGCCAAAACCACAGTACTCACTTCTAAATACAGTCTATAGCTAAGACTTATTTATATGAATTTTCAAAGAATGAACAAAATGCATTCTTTTTAATGTTTCCCTACTGCTCCTGAAAATAAATGACTCTGCCAAGATTTGCAGTGGTGCTATCCATACCCCAATGATAGGTGCTTTGTTGAACTGCCTCACTTGCTGGCATAATTTCCAAAAGTTAGGCTTCTAAGCATAAAATATTCTATGTTAGTCCTGAATATTTTGCAGTGTGAGACAAGTTGGGTACAATTTATGCTGTAGTGTGTCCTACAGCAACTGAGATATCATGTTGCACAACGCTGAAGGTGAATCTGCAGTCATTGATTGTATACCTTTACTGTAGGTTACTTTTACCTTTAATGTTGTTAAATTTTCCATCACCTCTGAGGAATTATTTGCATATATTTAAGAGAATGCAGATCTGGTCACATTTATTTCTAATGTCTAATTAGATGTGAAGGAACCTTGACTTTAATATTATGCTTTAAATTTAACTCCGGTGAACTGTGACTGAAAATGATATTACAGTCTATTAGGTATGATCTGGAAAAATAAGCGTGTAATTTGTAGTATTATTATTACAACCCCTTTTACTGCATATGTTTCAAACACTATTATAAAATGAATGTCACTACCATTACAATTTTGACATTTTAAATGAAACTGGATGAGGAGTCATAAAATTTAAATAAAAGAATATTCCATACTATTAAAGTTAAGGCCTATTCATTTCCCCATAAACTTGAAAGTCTGTATTTAATCTGTTTAGCTAGTTAACTAATCAGTTTTTGTTAATGCTGTGGCTGATAATTTTGCATGCTATATGAAGCACTTCTTATTTTGTGAAGATTAACCATTAAATGTTAATTGGCATTCACAATTTAACAGTAATCTCCTGCACAACAGACTCGCATTTGCAACTTTTAAGTGTTAAAATATGAAAATATCATATTTTAAAGAACCCCAAAACATTTATTAGGTAACAGTTATACCAGAAATGATACTATTTTCACCTTAATTTTTACCTTTCAAAGTTCTCAAATGAGTTTCTAGAGTATTTCTACAAACTCATTTAAGAACTTTACTATGAAAGATAAAAAGGGGCCGGGTGCTGTGGCTCATGCCTGTAATTCCAGCACTTTGGGAGGCCAAGGCAGGTAGATCACTTGAGGTTAGGAGTTCGAGACCAGCCTGGCCAACATGGTGAAACCCTGTCTCTACTAAAAATATGAAAAATTAGCCAGGCATTGTGGCACACGCCTGTAATCCCAACTACTCGGGAGGCTGAGACAGGAGAATCACTTGAACCTGGGAGGCGGAGGTTGCAGTGAACCGAGATCGTGCCATTGCACTCTGGCCTGGGTGACAGAGCAAGACTTTGTCTAAAAAAAAAAGAAAAGAAAAGAAAAGAAAAAAAGATAAAAAGATTGGTGGCAATCAAAATTTTGTACAGGAAATGCAGAAAGGATAGCCTAAAAAGGACTTGAAGTGGCCAGCAAGATATCACCAGTGACTCAGGCATTTGTAGAAACAGGATTGATCCTCATTCCTGAGTTTCCATGATGACTGATACCGCTGGATTTAGAAAAGAAATAAGAAGATGGGCTAAAGGAGGTCAGAAGATTTCAGGGTACATTAATAAACTCATTCAAGAGATGTTTTTTGAGCACCTACAATACTCTGGGAATACAATAGCTGCTCAAAAATGTCTCATTTTAACATGAATGTTGGTTAAAACAACATGAATGTTGTTAATATTTTTATTTACAATGATGGGTAATATGAGGCTGAAACAATGAAGATACATCTCAGAAATTTTGGAATGTCACTCTATAATAATTTTCTGATACTGGAAGACTATGTCCTCAATTTTTTGTGCTACTCAAAATATAACAGCTAAAGACTTAACACACTTTTAAGTATAATCCACATTATTGATATTTTCTCCATATTTTCATTAGGTCTAGACAATCTACAAAACAGTACATCATGCCCTAATTTGTAGCATTTACTAATTTCTATGGTATTAATACCCCCACCAGGCCAATTTTAAGCTATCAATGAGATAGCACTCAATAAGCGGTTGGGAAGAGAGTCACAATAGTGGACCATTATGTATTATTTACACCATGCAGAGAGAGTAGATGTAAATAATCTTAAGAGCTTAGATAATAGTAAAGATATACTGCTCCACTAAAGAAGTGATGCGTTCTGAGCAATTACTTTGTTTTTAATATAACTTCATTGTAAGAGTATATAATTTAATTTTTTAAAATTTCTGTGTGTAACAACTGGCTCACAAAATCCCTGAAAATTTAACCATCTATACTTGTAAGCTGGGATAAGTCAGCTATCCCTCCTTTTGCTATGTAGAGAATGGCTTTTAAGAAGCAAAAGTAGAAACAGAAGGCTCTGATAATTGCCTGGGTGACAGATGATGGTGGTTTGAACTATGGTGGAGGTAGTGGAGGTAATACGAGTAGTTGGGTTTGGGATCTGTTTTGGAGAAGAAACTGGGAGAACTTATGATGAGTTTCATGCCTCAACTTCCTCATGTTTGTTTGAATTTAGAGTATTTCTGGACTTTTTTTTTTTTTTTTTGCCTACCTCCGTAATTTTGTTTCTGTTACTTTTAAGCAATGCAAATAAACATCAAACAGGTGAGCTTATTTAACAATATTAATCTTATAACACAATTAACACAACATTATTAAAACCAATGATGAATAAGCCTAATTAAAGCCGCATTTGGGGATTTGTGGAAATGTAGATACTTGCGTTCTACTCTTAAACCAATTCAAAATCCAGATGTTCTTTCCTTTGCTCTTCTTTAAGTACAGGCTGATCTTAGTAGATTAATAGTTGGGTATATTTAAAAGAAACATTCATGTAATCAATTATTTGGAATGGTGTAGCACTTTTATTTGGGAAAGATACACCTCTATATGAATAATGGAAATGCTTACAAAGACGATACATTTTTGAGAACTCTGATTTCTCTTTACATGGTCCAGTCCTTCTTATTTTCAACTGTAATGCATATTTTAGCATATGGATGCACTATTTCTGTCAGAAGGGATTGAATATTTACTACTTATCAACATAAATAAGCCATCACATAAAGATAGAAAAGTTCACAAAATCCACATTTATTTTAAGGGAGTAATTTAATCACAGATCTGTTTTTCAGCTTGCATCCTGATGCAGTGTTAGGAATATAGCCCATGTCTTTTCAGTAATTAAAGGCATTATGAACATCCGCTGATGCTCTTCGAACATGCCCCACTGTCTCTCGGTGGGTGTTAGGAAACTTCAATAAGTGATGATGAGATTAGCCCTTACATTACAATTTGAATTAGAAATATTATGAATAATTGTGTTGATTATTGCTCTTGAGATGAGTCAGCGTATTTCCCCCCCCCCCCCCATTTGTGACTAATTATAAGCTTAGGATCGATTCCTCCTGTTTGGTGAACATTTTTTTAAGAAACTAAAATTGAAATTGACTCCCTGGTTTAACTAAATAATGTTTTCACATTATCGGTGCCTTATTGAATGTCTAAAACTTAAGAAAGTCACAGACAGCAGATCAATGCCTCCTTCCTTTACATTCTGAATGGAGATGTGAATTTGAAAAGAGAAACTGATTGTTTCTTGGAGTAAAAGCTTACAGTTCCCTAGTAGTGCACTTTGCCTTATGAAATGCATTGGGTTTTCTCCTTAACAAGGCCAGTTGACAATAAGTAACCTGTATCCCACTTTGCATCAATAGTAAAATAGCAAGAACCCTGTGCTGCTGGGCCAGGAGACCCAGATTTCAGTCTTGGACTTTGAACTAATTATATGCAGAACATTTAGTAGGCCCTAATTCCGAATTTTCTCGTCAGTAAGAGAACGAACTTGAGTTCTAAGCTCTCTTAGGTTTACAAGATAATCCTAAATTTTTTCATTTATTATCGTGTTGGTTTTCATATATATGAGTCTGAAAAATAGCAAGATATTATATTTATATTGAATGCATCAGAATGTGTTTTCCTTACCTGTACACATGCATTATTTGAAGAAAGGCCTTAATTGTACGAATTCAATTTCAACAATAAAGGTACAATATGAGGCAGATGGAGACAAAACCCAGCACATGTGTCTGAGTTCTGTTTTATTTAATTAAGGAAATGTACTTAGGAAATTTTCCAGTACAATGCTTTTGTTGTTGTTGTTGTTTGATTTTGTTTGCTCACTGGGTATCAATAATTAACAGAAAGATGAATTTACTCTTTTTCTATAGAGTCCTAATTCATTGATATGATATGGATTATTTGAAAGCATTCATAATCTTCATTTATCTTTTACTACTACTAAACATACCATTATTCTTTATTAAAGCTCTCATTTCTACTGAATGTACTAAAAAGCAAATATTTATAAAACCTTGCAAGAATGTTTTTTTGAAAGTTGGTTTAGATTAGGGGGAAAAAAAGAACTAAAGGGATAAAAAGAAACTATAGGTAATTCAGAAGACAAAGCAAGTAGGATCATGGAAATATAAAAGTAAGACACAGTTTTTAGCTCTCTGGCCCCATCCTGCACTCGGTTTCCCACTGAATTTCCACTCCAGAGAGAGGTCATTGAACGTCCACATCTGTTTTTTTAGGAGCCCCAGATCAGTCTCAACTGCAATCACCAGGCAACATGAGGAGGTGGGAGTACCCCAGAGAGCTGGTCTCACATTTCTGGATCATTTCTGCATTCCACTCAACAGAGCCATCTCTGTTGCTGTCTTTCTCTCCATGTGCCCCTTAGAAAATTGCAATTTCATTTCTACCCTCTCTATTGGTGCCCCGTTCATTAAAGAGACTCCTGAAATCCCCCCATTC
This sequence comes from Pan troglodytes, assembly GCF_028858775.2. Classification (NCBI taxonomy): domain Eukaryota; kingdom Metazoa; phylum Chordata; class Mammalia; order Primates; family Hominidae; genus Pan; species Pan troglodytes. The sequence continues at coordinate 182,908,548 of NC_072401.2, forward strand.
TGTAGACATTCAGGTCGTCACTGACCCAGAGCTCCCTACTGACTGCAGAAAACTGAAGACAGTTCAGACTCAGAGGGAATATACCCCAACACCCTAAAAGACAAAGCCCTCCTGTCCTCCCACAAACCTGCCCTCCTGACTATTTTTCCGTTTCCCCTCCACAACTTACAGCACTCATTTCTTTTTCAGTGATTGTTTTCCCTATGTAACTTCTTCTTTCTGCCCCTATTCAATCACCTGATTTAAATTACTTGAATATTTTTCTTTCAGAAATAGTAAGTATTTGGATATACATATACTTTTTTATATTCCATAAATTGTGACATCTCATAATAAAGTAATGCTCAATTTGGTTTTAATCAGATAGTTGTACACATTTAACAGGAGACATGTATGTTTGTAAAAAATTCCTATGTTAAACTTGAACTTGTACTTGTGGACACTTTCAACTTCTTCAGATGCCTGCAGGCTGGCCTCTCCCTGTTGGTTTGCCCCACACACAGCCTCTCCAGCACAAGCAGATGAAGGAAATGCTGTATTCAGCTTTATTACTTGAAATTGATATGAGCTTATCAACAGTTCATATCAGTTTCATGGGTAAGAGGAATAGAGAGGCAGGTGAACTTAGAACTTCTCACCATTCATAGTCATGCTCTTTCCGGAATCCAATGTTTGATTCTCCTTCTCTGATCACAACCTTCTATCCTTGCACCTCTCTGACTTCTTTACTCGCAAACTTGTTCTTCATCCTCAACTCGATCGCTACTTATTCAGGCCTCCGTTTGTTCCCCAGCCATCATTTTGTCCTGCTTTCCCTTGACCCCTTCCTCAGACTGTGACTCACAGGCAGGCATCGTCCTGAGAGTGCATTAAACAGCACCCTAATGCTTGGCCCCGTTGGCTCACCCAGCATGCCAGTCCTGGCTCTGGAGGCCCCAACTACCAATTCTCTGTTTTCCTTCCAAGTGGCCACAGGTTATCAATGAAAGCCAAGAAAATATCTATTAAATAATTGTGCTATCTAATATCAGCTGGGCCCTCTCTGCAGCTTGCAATCCTTTTATCTGGATTTATTGATTAAACATCAAAATTCTGAAAAATCCATTCGGGCAGTCACAAAAGTTAAAAGGTTGGCATGTGCAAGCCCATGGAGTCAGGGAATGGACAAAGGGAAGCCCTGGTGCAGGCTGGTCTGGGACAGGAGTGACAGGCAAGGCCCAAGAGAGTCAGGTTAGAGGAGAGCTCAGCACAACCTGGTTGGCAGGACCAGTGCTGCTATTTGCACATGCTCCAAAGTCTGTGCTCAAAGCTGACAAAGATAAATTCCAATGTGTTTGAGCAAATAGGCTTTCCTCATCCTCAGCCAATAAATATCCCATATCCTGAACAGGCTCCCAGTTGACTTCTTGGTACAATTTGAGTTGATGGTCTGCACAGCTGTGTAGAAATGAGGGCTTGGGTTACATCACAGACAACCTCTCTGACTATAATTGCCCCATTACAGGAGTGATCAACTGAGACGTCATTGCCAAAAGTCCCTCATTGTGAACTCCCCGAGACCGGATACAGACTGTTTTTGATGGAAGGCCAATTGCTCAGGGATTTACTGCCGTTAGCGATTCTACGGAAGGCAACGAGGCTTGCTTTCAGGGCACAACGAAGAAGCCATCTGTTTGCTCAGACCTTTGCCTGAGTGCAAGCCTCGTAGTCCCCAGGGGCTTTGTTGATGTTATTGTTATTGTTATTCTTCATTATTTATTGATCGTCCCAAATACATAATGTACTGAGGGATGATAATGTTCATGAGAAACATAGTTTATGTGTATGAAAAATGCTTAATCTAATATGCTATACATAATGTTTGGAAGAATAGTGCTTCTTATCTGGCAACTGATAGAGTTGACTATTTAGAGGTAGAAGGTTTTTCTGTTTTTGTTTGTTTTGCTTTTTTAGGTAGGAATGAGTGTTTATAAAAATCAACCAAGAATCCTTATCAAAATAATTTAATGTATGATTAGCTTATAGTACTTGTTTGATCTAGATCAGTTTGTGCCCACATAGTCTCTCTTTTTTCCCTTCTTTTCCCTTCCCTTTTCTTCCTTTCCCTTTTATTTCCTTCATTTATTTATTCAAGACATATTTATGAGCATGTATTATCCATCAGACATTATGGAATCAAAAATTAATGAACTACTGTCATTATCTCAAAAGCTTATCTTTCTAAAAAGAAGTCAAGGCGATTTACCATATCACCTTCCCACCTTGATAGAAATATACAGATGTTGCCCTTAAGATTAATAACCTCGTAATTAGTATTGTGGTTAAGATCCTTAATAGCGCAATCACAAGAATATTTATTATTTATTATATGAATGACATTAAAGGGAATTTTAAAAAATTTTGCTCATGATCAAATTTGTGATATTCTAAATCTAAATTTAGGGATACAGATTGTGGTATAAATTTTTTTATTTTAGTGGTATTGGTTTTTCTTGCCGAATGATATAATTTTTTTCAAGTTTTTTGTCTAGGTCTAACCTCTTCCTATGACAATATCTTTGTGTAAATTTCTCACAATGAAATTTCCTAAAGTTCAAGGATATGTGAATATTTACAAATTAATCATCAAATAAAATAAAACTAAATATGTTTTAGAATATTAAGCTTCTATAAAATAAAATTAGCAGTAATTTCATCTGTTTCCCATAATTAAGATAATTATATTATGCTATGTTGTAAATGTGGAAAAATATTTCAAATGTTATTTATATAGAAAGACTTTCTAATTCTGCATCTGTGGTAGCAGAACTTTTCAATAGTTGGAACAATGTATTGGTGATTGTTTTCTGTGACCCCCTGTAAACATCAATGTCTTTATAGAGGTTCAATATTTTCTTTTTTTTTTTTTTTTTTTTTTTTTTTTGAGACGGAGTCCCGCTCTGTCACCTGGGCTGGAGTGCAGTGGCGCGATCTCAGCTCACTGCAAGCTCCGCCTCCCGGGTTCATGCCATTCTCCTGCCTCAGCCTCCCGAGTAGCTGGGACTACAGGCGCCTGCCACCGCGCCCTGCTAATTTTTTGTATTTTTAGTAGAGACGGGATTTCACCGTGGTCTCGATCTCCTGGCCTCGTGATCCACCTGCCTCGGCATCCTGAAGTGCGGGGATTGCAGGCGTGAGCCACCGCGCCCAGCTCAATATTTTCTTTTGAATACTGTGAGTTCAATGGAAAAAATACCAAAGAAAGACACAATCCATCTTTATACACATGCCCATATGTACAATTTTCTAGCTGATTCTTTCTTTCTCAGTCATAATCATAGTTATTTATCAAGCAACTTATTTATCACCACAGAGTTAATCCAAATGGCTAGAATTGACCGTCTATGTATCATTCATGGGATAAGCTAAATACATTCATAGAAGCTGTTTTGAATTAAGAAAATAATTTTGATCTGAATATTGTCTTGAATAAGCATCTGGATTAGTAGAGGGTTGTTGAATTATTAGAACTTTTTGTTTTGAAATGAAGGCTTCTCAGGTCATGAAGATTATTAGTATTACTGCTATCAGGGAGATAAATGACCCTACAGATGATAGAATATTTCATGTAGTGTATGCGTCGGGGAAGTTGGAGTAATGTGGAGGCATACCAGATAGACCGAGGAAATGAATAGACTGAGGCAAGAATATCTCTGAAAATCTGTCACATTACTGTGGACTTTTCTTCTTTAATATTATAATTTTAATGATTTAAAATTAGAGTCTAGCAATTACAGTCAAATTATATAAAAAGAATATCCATTAATTGTTCTAGATATATAAATTCCATGGAGAATCCTTAAAAAATTTAGAAACACACTGTACATTTTGATCTGAGAGCTATAACTCAGTACTTGATGTTTGCAACAATTTTTGAGCCAATTTCTTGTAATTCCTCACAAATAAGACTTCTGATCACAAACTAGCCATTTAAAATATATAAGCTATATGTGCCATTCAAGCACTCATGTATCTCTAATCAGTAAATACTTATTAAGTTAATACCAAGTGTAATTCATAGTACAATGTGTTGAACATACAGAACTAAATAATTGCCCTGAAACTTTTGTCTCGTTACTCAGAGTTTAGTGGGAACGTCACTATTTAGGCCATTTCTAGCTTGCAGGGTGTCTTTATGAGTTTAAGACTCAAGAGCTTAAGCTATATTTCAGCCCCCGTTGAACCCTTCACTGGGTGTTCCTCTGCAAGATGCGATCTCCCCAGTCATGTACAGCATCTCTGAGCGTGTTTATGTATCCCAACAAGGCAGAAGATGTGATTCACTCTGCTCCAGAACAGAGAGATAATCAGGGAAACACACACAATGTGGGAGTCAGCTCCCAAGATGGCTCCCAGTGATCTCCACCCTCTGTTTTTTTTTTTTTTTTTTTTTTTTAGAGACAGAGCCTCACTGTTGCCCAGGCTGGAATGCAGTGGTGCGATCTTGGCTCACTGCAACCTCTGCCCCCGCTGGGTTCAAGTGATTCTCTTGCCTCAGTCTCCCGGGTGACTGAGATTACAGGCGCCTGCCACCACACCTGGCTAATTTTTGTATTTTTAGTACAGATGGGGTTTCACCATCTTGGCCAGGCTGGTCTTGAACTCCTGACCTTGTGATCTACCCACCTTGGAAAGTGCTGGGATTACAGGCATAAGCCACTGCGCCCAGCCCCTCTGGTATTCTTGCCTAGTAGAAATCCTTTCTGTCTCCTGCAGTGTCAGTGAAACCTAGTTACTTCCTTCTAACAACTAGAATATTACAGAAGTAATAGAATGGTACTTTTGAGACTAGGTTTTAAAAATCTGATTTCTGCCTTAGGCTCTTCTCTCGCTCTCTCTCTCTGATTGCTTGCCCTGGGGGAAGTGAGTTACCATGTCATGAGGCAGTCCTGTAGAGAGGCCCACGTGTCAGAGGTCCAAGACATGTCAAGAGCCATACGAGGGACCATGGAAACATCTCCTCCAACCAAGTTGAGTTTTCAGCTAAGCCCACAGCCCTGGCCTATTATTGGACTGCAGTTTCATGAGACTCCTTGAGCCAGACACTCAGCTTTGTCATGCCTGAATCCCTGACCCACGGAAACTGAGAGAGTAAATGTTTATTGTTTTAAGCCACTACGTTTTGGGGTATAAAGTCATGTTGTCTTTCTTATCTCAATAATTTTTATGTTTTACTCATACGACAGTCCAAAATGGGTGTTCCTGAAAGGGCATCTCTCCTGGGCAACTTTCCTCAGTGTGATGACATCAGGTCCCAGGCTCCTTCCCTGTGATCATGGTGCCCTCCTTTAAACCCTAGGAGTATTTTCCATTCAGCCAGTGAATGGAGAGAGATCAAATAGGTGGAGATTGGTGGGGAGAAGTAGGCCAGGGACAGAATAGACCTGAAAATAGTGTGTATCACTTCTTTCCATATTCTATTGGCCAGAACTTAGTAGCATGGCACCACTTAATTGGAGGAAAGCTGAGAAATGTAACCTAGCTGTGCGCCCAGAAAGAGAAAGGAAATGGTTTGGCAAACAACTTGTCAGTCTCTGCCCCATGGGCCATAGTGTGATTGGGCGAGGGTGGAATTGGATGAAAGAAAGAGAGGAATGAAAATCTTCCAGGCAAAGGACACAACTCCCTGGGATTTTGAAGTATTTGGCATTAAGAGTGTTGCCAAAGGCCGGGCGTGGTGGCTCACGCCTGTAATCCCAGCACTTTGGGAGGCCGAGGCGGGCAGATCATGAGGTCAGGAGATCGAGACCACGGTGAAACCCCATCTGTACTAAAAATACAAAAATTAGCCAGGTGTGGTGGTGGGCACGTGTAGTCCCAGCTACTCGGGAGGCTGAGGCAGGAGAATGGTGTGAACCCGGGAGGCCGAGCTTGCAATGAGATGAGATCGCACCACTGCACTCCAGCCTGGGCGACAGAGCGAGACTCCATCCCAAAAAAAAAAAAAAATAAGAAAAAAAAAAGAGTGTTGCCAAAAGCCTGAGAGACCACAACTAGAAAACCTAGCCCTCTATTTTCTCTATAAAGTGAGTAAACACGCAAATTTGAAAAACAACAGGAAGCTAATTATGAAGAAATGACATAGATATTTTAGAAATGTAATGATGCCGAACACTAGCAGATTTTGAAATCTAAAAGTCTTCATGCCATTTTCTCAGGTCTAATTCTAACAAAATATCAGGAATATCTCAAGTGCTAGCATATTCATACAAGAAAGCAAGTCAAGCAGGCTTCAGAAATACTCCTTGATTATATTTAAGTGCAAAAGTGGTTCCTCCAACCCAAATGCCCATGAATGATAGACTGGATAAAGAAAAGGTGGCACATATACACCATGGAATACTATGCAGCCATAAAAAAAGAGTGAGTTCATGTCCTCTGCAGGGACATGGATGAAACTGGAAGCTATCATTCTCAGCAAACTAACACAGGAACAGAAAACCAAACACTTCATGTTCTCACTCATAAGTCAGAGTTGAACAATGAGAACACATGGACACAGGGACAGGAGCATCACACACCAAGGCCTGTTGGGGGTGGGGGACAAAGGGAGGGAGATCATTAGGAGAAATACGTAATGCATGCGGGCCTTAAAACCTAGATGACGGGTTGATGGGTGCAGCAAACCACCATGGCACATGTATACCTATGTGACAAACCTGCACGTTCTGCACATGTGTCCCAGAACTTAAAGCAAAATAAAACAAAATTAAAAACCTGGTTCCTTAAGATAACGTTGCAGCACTCTTCCAAAAGAGTGTGAGAATCAAAGTGCTCATTTCCAACAACAAAAAGTTCACAAACAAATAATTTGCCTGTCAACACATTCCTAATATTGTACTTTTTGATAATATTTTGATTGGCCAGCCTCTCACCTTTTTGGGCTCTGTTTTCAGTTTTCTTTTCTGCTTTCAGCCTGAGGAATTTTAATGTGTCATCATACAGAAGGTGAATCTCATATGAAGCCTTATGAGAGAGTAGGGAGATTTGCATGAAATAAAGGGAGGATTTGCATCGCCTATGATACTGCCTGTCTGAAGTTAAGGATCTCCTTGTTTTCTTAGTTCTGCTGGTGGGAAATGAAAGAAACTAAACCCGGAACATTCCTTGCTGACATAATGACAAAACTACTCCCATAAATTTAATAAAGAAATCATTTTATTCCCATGATTCATTCTTATTTGTAAAACGATAGTGTTTGAATTAAATAGATCACAAAATGGAAGACCAAATATTATACTAGACCATCTATGCCATTAAGAAATATCTTTAAGTAATTAAAGGATAAATTAAACAAATATTTTCAATAGATCTAAAATCTCTTTCATAATAACAATAAATAGTGATGAGTCCAAGACTTACTATTATTTTGAAAGCTGCCCTTTAAATCCAAGGAGTGGAATTTAGGGGTTTAATGGAATCTGTTTTATATCAAACAAGCATTGGAAAAAAAACACCAGTAAATCTTTTGAATCTAAAAGATGAATAGATGTTTCTTAATGAATGTGAATTCTGCTGTTTCCATTTTTATTTGGATATTAAAACTTTGGAAGAAAATAATAGTCGTGATGGGTTTTGGCCTACTTTATCATTTTAAAGGACGTTTTTACCATCAGAATAAAAGTCCATAATTTATATCAATGATTGAAATGACATTACTTTTGAAGCAATTTAGTTGAAGAAAAAATTTGAATTATCACTACAACAATTCAACTAACACATCCCCATGAAGGGCAATGGGAAGGCACTTGTCTTGGAGCTCTGTCCTGGCATATCCTATTGTTAGTCATGTAATTTGGGATTAGGTATTTGTCATCTCTAGAGGGCCTTTTCTAGCCTATGGGTTGTGTGACTTTGAAAAAGGTCTCCTCCGCTGGACATCCTTGAGCAGAAACAGCTTGCCCAACTGTGCGGGGTGATCCTGCCCCAGTCCTATCTATCTCACACTGCTATCAGGACCGAAGGAAACACAAGCCCTTTGTAAATTACACGGTGTTGTTCGAATGTGAAGTTCTATCATCTAGATCAGGAGTCGTAAACTATTTTTGTAAAGGGCAAGACAGTAAGCATTTTAGGCTTTGCTGGCCACACCATCTCTGCTGCAACCACTCAGCGCTGCTGTGGAGAGAAGCAGCTGCGTACAACATGTAAAAGGGTGAGAGTGGCTGTGCTCCAATCACACTTCATTTATGGACACTGAAACTGGAAATGCGTGTAATTATCATGTGTCACCAAATACTCTTTTTCTCTCTATTTTTTTTCCAAACATTAAAAAAAGTAAAAATTATTCTTATCTCATGGGGCATATAAAATGGACAATGGGCTGGATTGTGGCCCACAGACGATAGTTGGCTGACTCCGATCTAGACCACTTATCTAATTACCTGAGCAATCTCGAATCTTGCTGCTCAGAGCCTGGGCCTCAACCCAAATTGATAGAATCCGAATCTGCTTTTTTTTTTTTTTTTTTTTGGAAGGTTCCCTAGGCAATTCTAGTCCTTATGTTTGAGAAGCCTTGATATGGAACAGAGTTGAGAACCAGAAAGAGCAGAGAAAATAACAGGCTTTCTGAATATGGTAAAGCATATACTACAAAAGTACATGCTAAGGGCTGTGCAATTATTAATAGAAGAGCCATTTAGCCCTTCACTCAAAGCCAAATTGTATATATATACATATATGCACATGTGTGTATGTATGTACATATATACACGCTTATATGTGTATGTATATATTATATATACATATGTGTGTGCATATACATATATATTTATATAATATGGAAACATATTATATATATAAACACACACACACATACATACACACATACATATATACAAGCTGATGATATGACTTATCAGTCCACAGCAAAAGGCAAATGGGGGACATTGCTGTAAGTGGGGTCCTTCCAACAGTGGCAACAAATAATATCTAAAAGCCTGAAATGGTTTTTTAAAAAAACATAATCAAATTAAAATGCTAGAAGAACAGAACTCTGAACTCGCCTTTTGTCAAATGGGACAGTCATATGGGCACTCAGTCGTCCCCGGGGGCATCATCACATTACAGCAAAGTGCAGTAGCTAATGTTCATCCTGATAACCCCAGGGCAGCAAGGAAAGGCTACATTTTGTTCTGTGCTCTCTGTTTAAGAAGATTCGGGCATGTCCTCACACCTTAAGAGGATTTTCATTACAAGTGGTTAAAATGGAAAGAACGGTTGTGCCTAAAGCTTACTTTCAATTATTTAGAAAACATTTTCATTTAGAAGTGCATTCTCCACTGATGCTAGAAAACCATGACTTTGTGTTTTTTATTTTCTTATAATATGTTAAATTTTATTTACCATTTATTCTTGAGGATAGATGACTCAAATATTTGATTGCACGCTCCCAGTTCATTTCAGAAGAGGCAAGATCATCTTTGTTTTATTTTTCTTTTCACTTCTAACTAGTGAAGACATGAAAGCTGCTTTTACAGCTAAGAAGGAATCTTAAGTAAATATATTTGTACTTCCTTCTTTTTAATCATTCCCTTCCCCCCGCAACACAATTCTCATCCGTTGCTTTACTATCCACTCCTCCCTCTCTCTCATTTTCAAATTGTTCTTCCTTTTATATGTTAAAAATGTATTATGTTATCCTGTGACACTGTTCCCCAGCATGACATCCAACATAACATAGAGAATAAATAGATACTAGAAAGGTTTCTAGAGAGCTAAATAAATAGAGCTAAGAAATAAAATAGATGGTGATGACTACTGTACCCAAGCTAAGTACTTCTGACCATCGAAGGAGTATAATCATTTTATTTCTCTCTTACAATGGTAGAATCTCAGGCAGCCGAAATCTGAATTAGGGAACTACTTGTCATGATGACAATTTCAAAGTTGGTTTCACATCCCTCTTTTTTCCTTGTTGGATGGTAAGGTGAGAAAGAACAGAGGGTTGGAGAAGGTAGAATAATATATAATATGTAGAAAAACACCAGTAGAGAGAACAGGGGAGACTGGCTGTGATAGGACAAATTCTGGTTTCTTCCATGAAATTCTAATTGAGAACTCAGGGCATGGCAGCCTACAAAGGATTCTACTTCGCTGAGCTGTGGTCCGGCCTGTCATAATATGATATCCAGTTCCTAGGCAATTCTCCCCTGTATGCTATATTTAAAATTAAATGGCAAATGATCTGCATTAATGAGGGCCCAAAGCACTGTCAGTACACTGGTAGGAAAGTCGTACTTATGGTAATTCGGTTTCAATAGGTTGGTCCTGTAAAGAGAATGGCTGACAGCAGGTTATCAAAGCAATTTCCAAGTGGGCAACTGGAGATGGGCATTCTGACTGAATAGGGACAAAAGAAATGCTTCAAGGACGTAGTGAACATACTTTGTAATAACGTGAAAAAGTCAGCATTAGCTCAAAAGCCAAGCAGCGTGGAGCAGCCAGCAGAGAGCAAAGGAGGATGGAGGAGTAGAACATGGCACGAGGTAGGAAGCAGCCTGCAGTAAGTCCTCCAGTTGACAACCACGACCATAAGTCATGGATCAAAATGCATGTGCATCCATTCCAAAATGAGCTTCACACTACAAATTAGTTTTTGCAGGAATACTCACTCATAAAAAAAATCCCACATGCAAAAGACAGTAACCATTTGAAGCTTAGTTTGTACTTTTTTCAAAATAGACAAAAACTGATTTTTCTCTCCATTACCTTTTTTTTCAAAATATGCACGATGTGTCTGGAACTATACATCTAATGCTGGGCACTGGGGAAAATCAGATCTTGCCCTTGTGGCACTTACATTTGAATTCTTGAATAATTCAATAGGCCATCTCCGTTCTGACTGTAAAAATATGTTAGTGTTGTTATTCTGTCTAGGCGAATATTTTTCATCATTTTCCAGCATTTTCTTTTAGAGAGTTTTAATTACGTATTCTATCCACACATTCCCATTTGCGTTCATTTATGAGTCCATGTTTCCCACTTCCGTGTTTTAAAAAGCCAAGCTCTAACAGAAGTCAGGGGTCTTGTACAGGAAAATCATCAGTCCCCCTCCTCATGCCAAGGATACCATAACACACCTTAAGTTGTCGATAACTTTGAGGGTTTTCTGTGCAATATGAATGTCGCATTGGTGTCTCTCAAATGAGAATTCACTTTGGGAGGTACCCAAGCTACCTTGTGACAGGCTGTTCAAGGATAAAAAGATTTTGGCTCCAAATCATCCCCTTATAAATTTTGCACAAAGGAAAACAGAAGACTGACCCGGTATCTCAAGTGCCATCTGAGTATGAAACGAACAAAAGTGCATCTGTCTCTATTTGAAGGGTTACAAGTGATCTGAGGACATGCACTGGCGTTTCGCACAGACCAAGGAACCTTTTTCATTCATTTCATGCACGTGAGAAGTCAGTGTGTTTATAAATATTCAGAAAGGATTGGTCAGAAAGGATATTTTCCCCATGAAATCTTTCTAGTATAGATTCTATTCCCAATAAAAATGGCTTCTGATACAGTCTGAGAACCTAACAGGGTGTTGGGGGCAGAGGTGGATGCCTGCCCGGAATTTTGCCCTTAAAATAACTCCACTGACAGTCTCCTCTAGTCTGTCCTGTTAAAACTGATGCTGTCCAGAAAACCACTGTTTGGATGATTTTAAAGTAGTTCCATCCAATTACTAAGGAAACATTGTCTGCCACAAGGTTGGTAGCATTCTGGTGCTTGACTCTGAATTTATTTAATCTGTTTCACAGCATATAAAGGCCAATATCTTTCTTTCATTCCTTTTTTTGCTTGATTTCTCTTCTTTTCTCATTGGAGGAGCAATTTCTCCTACATACAAAGAAGTTAATTTTGAAAGTGTGCTCCTGAAATGATATGAAAAGTAGTTTAATAGGAGAGAGACGGTTGTTCAGTCAAGTTGAAAGAAGCGTGCATTCTTGCATTTGCATAAAGCACTGTGTATGGGGCTATTTGTTAAAGTAAGTTGAATAGATAGTATTTAAATTACATATAAATATGTGTTGTTTTGAACTGTTTATGTCAGTAAAGTAAATCTAATGACACAAACATAATAATACCTTAACTGCTTTTATAACCAGTTTACAATATTTATCGTTTGTCGAGCACAGCTAGTGTTATCTGCAATTCAACAGTAATTTTCAATCACAACCTCAAAATAGTTAACGTTAAAAGGAATCAATATGTACTACGTTTTATTACATGCCCATGGGCAATAGCTCCCTGTTAATGATCACAACTGCCAACTTATATCTATCACAGCAATTTTTCTCTTCATAAATTAAATGGAGAGAAGTGTGAAATAAACTCTAAGATCATGCCATGATATTTTAGTATCTGTCTCTCTCAGTCACTCTCCTTTTTACAATTTTTTTTCTTACTTTGGTTATGCATTCCATTATTTAGAATTACTACCACCATGTGCTTGAGTTTTGTTATCAATATCACTAGCAGAAGGAATACTAAGAAGGCTGGTCCTACTGCTTTTTACTTTATCCTTGTCATGTCACTGAGTAAAAAAAAGAAAAACCCCTAGCTTTTTAAAATCGATTCCTAGAATGTTACCTGAAAAGATCAGCCTTATGCCAAATGCGTGTCAGTGTAGAAAGAAATGTAGTTTGATTTGCTTTTTAAAGTGTTTAAAATGACACATTCTTGGATCGTTGGTATGTGTTGTCTGTGAGAGGTGACATAACAGCCGAGTGAAGGCCAGTGTGGATTCTGTCTTGAACATGCCTCATCCAGTGGTGCTTTCAACCAATATGCATTAAATGTCACCACATCCCTTCTGTGCCAGACACTGTGCTAGTTGTTGAGATTACAAAAAAAAAAAAGGAAGAAGAGGAAAGAAGACTAAGATAAGGGCTGGTGATTGAGACGCAGAATTTGAAGTGAGGCCATCCTGGATTGGCATCTATACTCCCTTACAAGTTGTAGGAATGTTGACAAGTTACTTAACCTTATTACAAGCCTTAGTTTCCTTAAGGGGAAAATGGAACAAGTTTAGTACCCATAATGTTGCATAGAGAATTAAATGAGTTGACTGTAATGAGTCTTTTGAATATTGTTAATGACATCAAGTCATAGGTTCTGTTCTCACAATGCTCACAGTCTAGTGACAGTGAAGGATACTGAGCAAGCAAATGTAATTGTGCTACAGTGTCACTGCTCTAGTGAAAGTTTGTTCCAGGTGCCATGGGAACATAGATGAGTGCTTCAGGAACTAGCCTGGTTAGTTTAGAGATGCTTGGAAGGCGCAGGCCAAAGGATCCCCAAGATTCCTATGTGAATTGCCTGGTTGCTTTAAGAATTCTATTCTGACCTTGGCAATTATAGGATCTTGTAGATCTAGACATGGAAACTGTGTTTTGATTGTCATCAGGATGGCACGTTTCACCACCATTCAATTCAGGCCCTCCTATGTTCAGAGCACCCTGCTAGACACTAGAGAATTAGAAGATGAATGAAATTAAACATCTGTTCTCAGGATGCCCGTCATCTATCACTGGCTGCATGTCATATCAGAGTGTATGCAGCACTTTTCTGAACTCAGAGTAGGTTCATTGCAATTGTGTTACTTCTAGTGACTTCTGGTTTAGAAATAGTAACTTTCCTGGGAGTGGATTCATATGGGAAACCACTTCAAGTCCCTACTGCCAAATCCACACTCTGCTGCTTCCCCACCTACCCTTTCTTTCCTCCCTCCTATTATAGAGGAGGTAGCTTTGCTCCTAAAGTCAGTCATTCCCCTGTTCTTTGACTGCACACCCAACTAGCTCAAGAACTTTGCACTGTCAGTCATCTATTCTGCATCATCAGCTTTTCCCTTCCTAGTTGCTTCTTCCCATTGGCCTTAAAATGTGACCCTCCTGTCTATTAGAAGGTTTTCACTCAACTCCATGTCTCCCTCCAAATGCAGCCCTATTTCTCACTGCCTTTCTACCATCTTCCTCCCAAAGACCTGAGAGCATTCCTTGTCCTTCCTGTGCACTCTGTCCTTACTCTACCCTAACCAGTCTCTGCTCCTACCATTCCATGAAATGTTTAATTAACTAAGGTAAGGAATGGCTTCATGTTGCTGATTTGCTCATTTTTTGTTGTCTTATTTGATCTCTTAGAAATATCTCACCCTTGACCCACTCCCTCCTTGATCCCTTAATTTCCATGTGATCTCATTTTCCTTTCTCCCATGCTGGAGCCTGGACCTAAGTCTCCTTATCTAACCTGGTTTTACTCCACTGTTAAACCCAGGACTTCCTTAACCCTTGCCCTAGTCGTCTTTTTCTCTCACTCTTGACTCTCCACTTGGATTATTTCTTTGATTCCCATGGCTTCCCCAAATGTACATCTACAACTTGCTAGATAGCACGTTGGTGTTCCAGTCATAAAGAGGATATGTGGAACCCCTGTCTCCCATCAGGAGAGTAAACAGCCTGATTGGCAATCCATTCAGGTATCTAAGACCAAACTCATGGATCTTATCACAAACTTGTTCCTTCCCTAACACTTCTGGTATTGGCAAATAGCACAGTCAGCAGCTAAAATGCAAAACCACGGAAGAATTCCCTCTCCTATCTCACTAATCACTCACCAAACCCCATTAATTCTATCTCCTATGTATGTTTCAGACAAGTCATCTCTATCCTGCTTTTCACAAACTCTGACTTGAATCTCTGCATATTTTAATTCATTATTGCCCGTACTCAAATTCATTTGCCACATTGCAGCCCAAAATGATTTTTTCATAAGTCAACTCTCAGCATAGCTATACCTCCCCCAGAAAACTTCAGTGACTTAGGACAGCTGATTCCCAAGTATTTAATATGCCCTAGAGGTACTGTGATTCTATAATCTGTCATTCTATCTGAAATACTTTTGAGAACAAATGGAGCAATTTTATCAATGACACTGGGACAAGTATAAACTGGGACTATGCTGGGAATCTGAGACACAGGGTCTCATTGTATCCTCAACTTCCAGCACAGGGTCTCACGGTCTGGTTCACAGAATAGAGGACCCTCCATAAATGTTTACTGAATACATGACTGAGTGGAAGGGTGTGTCGTTATATGACATCTTGCTGAAGAGAAAGGGACTCAGCTCAAATGGGTGGTTGGCCCAGGTGACTGTCTGTTGTGGTTCTTTGTCCCCAAAGATACTAGAAATCTGCATTTCAAAGTGTTCTAGGTCTGTTCTTTCCACAATATAAGCAGATGAATCTATTTTCAAATGAAATACTAAGGGTAATGCCAACATACACAACAGTTAAAAGTGAAAGCTGCTCTAAGTGAGGTTGAGGATTGCCTGACCCTGCCATGTCAGCCTCCCTCTGACCTTCCCTGCCTAAATCTACCTGGGAGAAGTCTTTGGGCCAAGAGAAATATAAATTACAAATTGTTTTTCTAGACCATTGATACATTTTCTCAAGCAAACTTAAAATATCTGAAAGTTAAATCAGAGATTCTCTAAATGTGCCATTTGCCAGTGAGTTCATGATCTCCCCTTTGGTGATATCCAGACACCGTAACTGCTTTGCCATTACTACTACTGTACCATCGTCTACTTGTTTAAACCCTTCGTATGCCAGTTTGATAGGCCCTCCCTCTAACTCCAACTCAATTAAACCCATTAGATCTCCCACCCACTCATTCAATTATGAATGTATATTGAGTATCCAGTATTCTAGGATCTGGGTTCTCAAATCTTATTTCTTACCATTTTTCATGCTGTGCTCAATGTAAGCCAAGTCCATTTGTTCTACCTTTATTAATAGCTATAGCTTCCATTTACTGAACTACAATTCCTGATGAGATTCTAAGGACTTTATATGCATCACTGAGTCCTTACAACAACCTTATGAGTTAGGTATGACCTCACCTGTAAAACGGATTTTCATGTTATAGAGGAGGAAACTGAAACTTGGAAAGGTTAACTAATTGGCTTAAATTTAAATGGCTAATTAAGAGAAAACCTGGGTCATAAAGAACAATGTCTCGCAGGAGTACACCTTTCATATTGTCTCAGTCTCTTCAGGTCACTATAACAAAATACCATAAACTGGGTAGCTTAGAAGTAATAGGAATTTATTTTTCACAGTTCTGGAAGGTGAGAAGTCCAAGAGCAAGGTGCTGGCAGATTTGGTGTCTTCCTGCTATGTCCTCACATAGTGGAAGGGATAAATGGGTTCCCTAAGGCACTAACCCCATTCATGAGGGCTTCACCCACATGACCTAATCATCCCCCGTAGCCGTGCCTGCTAATACCATCACCTTGGTGATTAGGGTTTCAACCTATGTTGTTGAAGAGACAGAAACATTCAATTCATTGTACGTATCATCTGTCTTCTATATGTGACCTTCTACTTTCTTGGTTGTGGCTTTCGAGATTTTACTCTAAAACTTACTTCCTCCAGTGAGTCTTCCATATAATCTAACCTGATGTTGAGTGTTCCTTTCCTTATGACATGGCATACAGCCTGTTGAAAGTGTTAGTATTTTACTTTGTGATGATTGTCACTTCTTCTCGTATTTCTTCTCACATAACATTTCCATCTAAAATAATAAAGCAGTTGTCTCCAAGGGTCTTTTTCTATTTATGTGAATGTACATGTGTGTATTTTCTTTGTAGCTCCCACTTTTAGTGATTACATACACATTACACACTCAGATACCATTGCCTGATTTCATAATATAACACTTATCAACACGATTTAAAATGTGGTTAAAAGTTTAGATCCTAGGTTGGGCACAGTGGCTCACGCCTGTAATCCCAGCACTTTGGGAGGCTGAGGCGGGTGGATCACGAGGTCAGGAGATCGAGACCATCCTGGCTAACATGGTGAAACCCCGTCTCTACTAAAAATACAAAAAATTAGCTAGGTGTGGTGGTGGGTGCCTGTAGTCCCAGCTACTAGGGAGGCTGAGGCAGGAGAATGGTGTGAACCTGGGAGGCAGAACTTGCAGTGAGCCGAGATCCAACCGGGGCACTCCAGCCTGGGCGACAGAGAGAGACTCCATCTCAAAAAAAAAGAAAAAAAAAGTAAAAATGTTTAGACCCTGGAGGCGATTGTCCAACATTTAACATTTACTAGCTACTTATCCTTTCTGTGCCTCAGTTTCCTCACATGTAGAATGGGGCAAGAATAGTGTTTACCTCATAGATTTATTGAGAAGAGCATATAATTATATATTGTAATTATATATATGTATATATATATATATATATATATATATAAAAATTGGAATAACACCTGGCGTGTACTAATTGCTATGTAAGTGAAAGCTATTGGTGTTGCGCTTGTCATGGCAGGAGGAACAAGTCCTTTATTCTTATTACTTAACAAAGATTAGTGGTGACTCTGGCTTTCCTAGGTCTCAAAGACCTCAAAACTTCCAGCTTCCTTCACCCTCCCACCTGCCCAGCTTACTGCTGCCTGCCCTTCCTCTGTGGTCTCTACGCACCCTGTTGCTTATCGTCTGTTACTCTGATTTCTCTTAGCTTTTCTTTCCAGCTATCACTACATGTCTCTCTTCCTCCCTGTGCCCCTACTCTTTCAGACAGTTTGAAAGGCCCTTCACTGACTAAGGTAATAGTAAAGCTCTCAATTATTCCATCAAATTCACTTATTAGACAGAAGGCACCAATATTTTTAGTGATGGAGTAGATGGCAAAGTGCAAACTTAACAAGGAGCAAAGGTAGTTTGTGGTTTTCTATCTCGGAGCCAATGACTGCAGCTCAAAGGAGACTTGCAAAGAATATTTAAAAAGTCACATTAATACCTGAGTGACAGTTCCACAGAGTACACTCAATTATCTCTGATTTTGGAGAGAAGTAAGGATGATCCCAAAACAAGTTGATACATTCTCATAATAGCCCTCAAATGGAGAATTCTAATTCCAATAAAGTACTTGTACATTTACCTTCATTTCTCTCCCTCAATCAATATTCTTTCAGTTTCTTCTGTTATTTGGTGGAAAAGTCTTCAATTAGCTGATTATCTGTCTTTAGCACATTTCTTTTAGTTCTTACGGTGTTTGATTGCCTGCAAACAAAGGAAGCTAATAATCTATTTCTATCAAGGAAGGTGTTTTGTCTGCAGGAGTCAGAGAGCATCTGAAATGAGCTGGGACGGAGCTCGGCCCGAGGAGAGGATTTGAAGGAAGTCCTGCCGGGAGATCAGAGCACCCAGGGAGTAGTTACGGCTCTGCGTTGAAAATCCACCAATCCTGTGTTCTGACTGGAAATAAGTGTTAGTTCTGAGATTTTCAAATGGGTGTGTGTTGGCCCCATTGGTGGATGCTTTAAATAAAGGAACCAGGGGCCTTGTGAACTGGCTGTAGGGAAGTCAGCTTCCACACACGGCCCTGGATCCTTCTATTCTGCTTGCCAAACCATGGTAAGTAGTAAAATCTGATCTTAAAACCACTTAAAACCCCAGATTAAACGGATCTGTCTTTCTCTCTTAACCTTATTGCCTGACTGACTCATGCCCAGCTAAGGGTTTAGGGAAGGTGGTTTATGTGGCCGAGGCCCAAGTCACATTTATAGTCTTACCAAACAGCAAAATACACAAACAGCCGGTTAACTCTTCCCAGGAACAAAAAAACTCATCAAATGAGAGAAATTGTAGTCGACATTTCTACATTAGTACTACAGCTCGCTCACATTTGTAGGGTGTTTACCATGTGCCAACACAATTTTAAGGGCCTTATTTGAAGAGTTCTTGCCACCTTCACAGCAACCCTATGAGGTGGAGAATATTATTATCTTCACTAATATGGATGAAAACATTCAGGCCGAAAATGTTGATCAGCTTGCCTGAGGTTAGAAGCATGTTACAGGCAGAACCAAAATGAGACCAAAAATGATTTGATGCATTTCCTTTCAGTGACTTCAATAATTCCTTTGGTTGGTTTGTTTTTTTGAGATAGGACCTGGCTGTGTCGCCCAGGCTGGAGTGCAGTGGTGCGATCATGGCTCACTGCAGCCTCGACCTCCCAGGCTCAGGTGATCCTCCCACTTCAGCCTCCAGAGTAGCTAGGACTACGGGCATGCACCTCAACACCCAGCTAATTTTTGTATTTTTTGTAGAGAAAGGGTTTGGCCATGTTGCCCAGGCGGGTCTCAAACTCTTGAGCTCGTTATCCACCTGCCTTGGCCTCATAAAGTGCTGAGATTACAGGCATGAGCCACCATGCTCGTCTGACTTGAATAATTCTATAGATTTCCATAGCAAAAAAAAAAATTGTTTTACTCATAAGAGTAAAATATGTAAAGTATAAAAGTATAATAAGTAAAGTATAAAAGAATGATAATAATGAGGAAAATGCAATGAACCTATGAGGTAATAATAAAAATACTTCTTTAAGAACATTGAGAATTGACTGTAGATGAAATATGTGTTTGGATCCCACTCTGTTTTTCATGATTCCAGCCATTTCCAATCTGTTATAATTCTCTTTGATAAACATTTATAAATGTTAATAGAAACATATATGCCAGTAGTTCCCTAAGTTAAATACCCCACAATTCTCAAAGAATTAAAAACTCATGAAAAATGTATTTGTAATAAGTCATTATACGAAAGAGATACTTGCACACACATGTTTATAGCAGCACAATTCACACTTGCAAAATCGTGGAACCAACCCAAATGCTCATCAATCAATGAGTGGATTAAAAAACTGTGGTATGTATATGATGGAATACTACTCAGCCATAAAAAGGAATGAATTAACAGCATTTGCAATGACGTGGATGATAAGCTATGAGGACTCAAAGGCCCAAGAATGATACAAGGGATTTCGGGGACTTGAGGAAAAGAGTAGGAGGGGGGTGAGGGATAAAAGACAACAAATATGGTGCAGTGTATAGTGCTTGGGTGATGTGTGCACTGGGATCTCACAAGTCTCCACTAAATAACTTACTCATATAACCAAATACTGCCTGTACCCCAATAACTTATGGGAAAAATAAAGTAATAACAAAAATAAAATAATAAAAATGTCATTTTAACTCTCATTCTTTGTAAATGAACTGGTCACTTCCATCCGTGCCTCTGAACCATTATTCACCTTTCCCCACCCTTCTCCACTCTGCTCTGTGTCTTAGGTGGCTGCAGGGCCTGAATGTATAGTAATTGACGGATATCATTTTCCTTAGGCTTTCATTGGGTTTAGCTAATGAGAGGCACTGACAGATGAGGATGGGAAGGGAATAAAGCCAGGGTATCTGGTTCCCTCCTGACAGGTCATCCAGGTCACTTCATGGTGGCTGGTTGAGGACACCACAGTTCCTTGTAGGTGGCCCTCTCAAAACAGCTCTTTTGGGGTTCAGAAACTGTTCCCCCTCTTTACCTCTTCAGGCCTCAGGGTTCAATAATGCTCCCTACTACTACTAGTCCCAGAGTACCTCGATGAAGCTGCCACCCACACCTTTGAAAGTTGTGCCTTTACTCTCTTCCATGACTCAATATGAGCGTGCATCTATTTCCCACCGAGATCCTGATTGAAACAGAGACCTTTACAATTTACTGCGATTTCATCCATTTAATATTAGTCTTTGCTGTGTAAGAGCAGTTTTTCTACATTATTTTAACAGAAGAAACTCTACCAAGTTACTGCTCATAAGCATATGGTATAATTTCTGTAACTCAGGTGGAATTTGTAACCCTTTATTCAACAGCAATGCTAAGTTGCGAGTAATTTCTATTTTAATCATGGAGAAAAAAATCTAGATTAATTGCGCGTGACAGAATTAGGCAATGTCATTACCATCTCTGTATATTATCAGAGCCATTGGGGTCAAGAGGCTTCCCAATGATGAATAAATTGCTTGACTGCCTGGTGTTGGTTGACCTAATAATTTTTAAAGTAGTTATTGAATCCTTAAATTATTCAGGTGCCATGAAGAACATAGATGAGATGAAGATAGATCTGTTTGCTGTGATAGTAGATTAACAATCTAAAACCATCTTTCAGAAGTTTTGCTTCTTTTATGAATGGGTTGGGTAGAAACTCACTACGGTTAAAATCAATACTGGTATTTCTTTGCCCCAAGTGTACATTCTCCTAAAATCCAAGTCTTAAGAGTACCTGCCAGGAGTCGAGACCAAAAGGCCTTATATTTTATAAAATGGTTCTCTATATCGAAAACAATGAATGCATAATTGGCTTTATGTTGTGCAATAGACATAGTCTTAATAAAAGTTTTGGGAAAAAAGCAAGAATTACAGATTGATTCCTTTCAAACTCTTTTATCTTGAACCACAAATATGATTAATACATCCAGCTGTTTAGGTAAGGTTCTTTGGAGATTGATATAAGACCACTGTAAGAAAAAAACAAATTTCAAATATAGATTTAACAATATACTTATTACCACACCAAAGTTGTTTACCTATTCAAGAGACATAACTTGGCTATTGCTGAAGTTAGCCTTTTATGCATAATAAATCATCCCCAAACTTAATAGGATTAACGTTCATTTAACCTGTAAGTCTCTTTTTCAGGAATTTGGGCAGGGCTCAGCTGGGCAGTTCTGGTTACATTTGAATTGATTCAAGCATCTTCAGTCGGCAGTCAGGCCAGTTGAGAGCTGACTAGTCTAGGATCACGTCTACTAGGAGAACTCTTCTCAGTTCCACATGGTCTCTCTTCCTCCAGCAGGTTGGCTGGGCTTGTTCATACGGCAGCTGGGTAGAACTCCAAGAAAGCCAGTAGGAGCATGAAATAAAGGCACGGTATCACTTCCTCCACTTTCTATGGGTATGAGCCAAAGAAAGTCAATAGGCCACTCAGATTCAAGGGGAAGGAAAGTAGAATCTGTTTGTTAATGGCAGGAGCTTCTAAATTCCAGAGCAAAAGGCATGGAAACAAGGAAAAGTGAAGGACTGTAGCCATTTTGCAATCTACCAAAATTAGATAATAAGGAATAATGTGGAGTGGGAATGATGAACCAAATACTACATTGGGCTTTTTTGTGATTAAAGGAGGTAGGTAAGGAAGGGACATTGTTTTGCATGTATCAACATACACAATAGCACACCCACATATAGAGATGCTTCCATTAAATAGTTCTCAGACACAGCAGGCCTTGTATCTCTCTACCAGCAATCCACTCTGGTCCTGCTTCCCTTTTCTTTTGTGCAATCTACAGTTTTTCATTTTTCTTTCTTGGCTTTTGTTTTCTCGCCCCTTCTACTGACTCTCTGACTCCCAGCTGTGCTCTAATCCTCCTCTGAGTGAGCTTTATGCTTCTCTTGTCTCTCTTATCCTGCTTACTGTGTATTCCAAAGTCTGGCAGGAACCACATCAATAGAGAAAACACTCAGTCATTTGGCAACGTGAAGAAGCAATTAGATGCCAGCTTCTAAAGGGCTAGAGGACATTTAAACTCCAAGTGCTAGAAATCTTACTGAAATTGCAGACAGAACAGAGGGAGAAGTACTTGAAGAGTTATTAGCTAGCCAGAGCTTGGCCCTGTCACATTTTTGCCATTGCCTATTATAAGAAGGCTTCCATGTTCTGGCTTGAGCCACTATGAGTAGAAGGGAGATCAATGAGCATCCTCAGAAATAATGAAAGCTTGTCTCAGTCCTTTAAGAATAAGACCTGGAGAAAGTGATTCCCTGATTCCCAGAGCATAACAGGACACTTTGGATGCACATGACAATGTAGAAGATAATTCCAAATTCTATAGATAATCCGCAGCACAGTTAATCTCTGAATAGTTACAGAGATGTGTATTATAATTGGAAGCACAAAAGTGGCCAATTATTTCATTTTGTACAATGCTTGTTATTGCATTCCAACTCACAGTAGCTATTACTCAAACCTCTATTTTCTATTGTTATTCTTTTAATGCAGACCTTGCCCCTTACCCAAGCCAGGGTTGTTACTCCACAGAGGGTTTTCCAGACATCATTAACCACGGGAAGAGACCATAACACAGCAGAAACTTGGGATTGAATAACAACCTTGAAATTCAAACTGACATCATGTATTATTGTTTGCATTATATCCTAAACAGTTATTAGGAACAATTAGCAATTAAAGACTCTTAGGTGCAGTTATATGGTTTTCTACAATATATCCTGAATAGCAGGATAAGTGCTTTGGCCGCAAGCCAATCATCAAAAGCCAACAGAAAACTCTAATCTAAAATGCGTGCTCCTTTATGGCCATTGAGCAAAGTATGTTAATCAAGCAAAGCCATACACGAGATGGGGAGACTTCAGGTGTAAACTTTCGCTATGAAGCCTATTCCCATTTTATCCAAACTCTGTGTAGCCCCAAAGAAATAGGATTTATACACATATCTTCTCCACTTAGCTTTTATGAAAAAGAGACACATAATAAGCACAGAAACAGATATCCAGAAATATTTTTAAAGGAATATGTCCTAATTTCAGGACAAAATTAGTGTAATAGCGTCTATCTTCTAGTCCTTTAGTAGTTGACCGTGACACTGGTGTTCGTTATAATGATCCTGAGGCCCTAAATATTCTTTCTGAAGCATCAAAGTGATATTACATCAGAGTCAAGCTAATTTGAATGTTAAGTGTAGTCTACATATATTTAATTCCTTGAAAATCAAGTAGTATATACTGATTTTTAGTTTTCTCACAATATTCATCTTGCCAGGGGGCCATATTCTCAATTACATTGAATAAATTGGATTTTGTGCTTTATTATGTATTGTGTTTATTAATATCAAAGTGCTGGCTTCAGTTCACCCACTATTAATAGTTATATAAAGTTTTTTTTCTGTTTCCAAATCAGACACTGATTATAGATATAGGAAGCTGAACTCAATCTCTATTCAGCACAGTTTTAAAGAACATGGAATAGACTGAAGGCAAGCAGGTGTCCAGCTTCTATCAGGCGCTCAGTGTGGAAACAGAGAGAAACATCAGGAGAGTAAAAAAATTCATTCAAATGGCTGTTGTTGTTGTTTTTAAAAAAAAAAAAAAGAATAAAAGCGAGTAGGAAAACAATTTCAATTGCTCACTGACTTTGCTTACTTAAATCTTTGGAGTAAATTGTAAATAAACAGCTGATCCAAATTGACTAGTGTGGCTTACATCCTTCCCCATTCCAAATTAATGTGTCGATAAAAGTGTTAGTGTGAAAGAACTGAGAAGGGTGGGGCTCCTATTATATTTTTGGAAATAACTTGAACCGCTCAAACTTTACATAAACTCAAGTTATATTAAAGAGAGGAAAGCATGACAACATAAATTGGAAACATTACAATCCAATTTCTTACTTTTGTAAGTACGAAGAAACAATATGGACAATAACATTTCAAAGTTTAGAAATAAAGTATATGATTATCTGTGAAGCAAGATAAAGCACTTATGAATTAACCTCTGGTAATTTCTCAATAAAGTATATGATCATCATGAAGCAAGACAATCAAAGCACTTATGAATTAACCTCTGGTAATTTCTCAAAGATTTTATTTGTTTCCCTAATAATTACCTATTGTAAGTAAATGAAATTATACATAAAGAGAAGATAAATTATGTGAGCAAGCAGACATACTAAAACTTAATATAAATGCATAAATATGCACAATTAGAAATATTATTTGCATAACCCTATTTATTTTTTAATATAAAAATAGAAATGCAGATATGCAATTGCAAAATACAGTATGGAAAATAGTTAACCAGAATCCAGATATTATGTGCAAACTGTAATTTTACATTTACAATGGAAAGTAACATTAAAGGAAGCTTTGCATTCTTTTAAAATATGAGCTTAACAAAATAATCTGTGATTTTGGCTTATCGATAAGGGCTTTTTTATCTGGGCGTAGAGTAGTCTCAGGAGCATGGTGCCTGCCTTCCTGAGATGGGCTTATCTTGAACACGGGCTGACTTTCCCTTGTGTTTGAGCTCATTCGTTTCCCCCAGGTACTGAAGGTTTTCTAAGACGTCTGTTCTTCTCATTGATTGAGTGAAGAACAATCTCCCTCAGTGAGTGAGACACAAAAGGTCTTTTGCACACAGTCGGAACGTGAGTGCTTCAGTGAGGAAGTGTTTCTCATGCCTCTGGGTCTTTACTCTCGTTGCTGCTGATATACACTTCCAGGAGATGGAGCTATGGCTCAGTTTGAATTCTCACATCTTTTGTGGTCTGCTCAAGGAAAAAAACAAAAAAATTAAGATCTCAGAATCTTTTTTGGAGCAGTTTAAAAAGTAACCATTGCTGTATGGCATTGGGAGGTGGGAAATGGGTCGAACTCTTTTGTATTTAATCTACAGGTTTGTAGATTAAATACAAAAGAGTTCCTTAATTTAAAGCATTTTAATACACTATGTTGGTGAAAAAGCTTGAAGCTCAGGCTTCTCTTGGATAGAACTCAGGATTTATGACCTCTCTTCAAGACAGAGAAAAAGGCTATTTTTTAGAAAAAGAGAAAACATTAAAAGAAATCAGAGTTGTTGTTGGTTGTTTTTAAAGGAAGCCAGCTCATTCCAAAATCTTATAAAAGAATCATCCTGTAATTATACTTATTAAAAATAGTGCTGTTTTACTTTTTCCATTTGTCTACCCTAAAATATGTTTATCTAAATGTTTCCCCTTCCACCTGACCTGGTTTAGCCTTTATTAAAAGTCAGAGTATTGTTGCGCCTCTGATGAGTTTCAAGTAGGCTTTCATCTCATTATGCACTTTGCATATAAGAAACCTCCAATTTGTGGCTGATTTCTCAAAATACAGTAATTGAGTTTGTTGCCAGCCATGCAGGGTAATCATCCAATCATGAAAACCTGCTCTGTATGGAGGAAAGTGTTCTGGACCAGTGGATTAGGGATGACAGGTGTTCTTCCTGGTAGCCAGCTGTTTCAGGAGCAGTATCATAGCAGGAGTTTCAGAAATAAGTAACAGCCATGACAACAATCACTGTATTTGAATAGTGTTTATGATTATAGAATGTTCCATGAGCTTCACGTTCCTTGAGCCCCTGATGACCATGCATGTTTGTGAGATTGGTGCTATGACGTGCTGAATTTATGGACCAGGCTCACGGAGGAGATGGAGTGATGGAGGTCACACTGCTAGTAAGTGGAAAAGTTTGGCTTCTTGTCCACACCATCAAATGCCTCACTTCATGCGCCAGTGGCATGTTTTGTTTGGATGTCTTTGTGAGTGTGCGTGTATGAGTGTGCATGTGAGTGTGTGTGCAATGATGTAAAATAGTCTTGCTTCTGATGGGCATTTGTGCATATCCTCGTGTCTGGCAGGACTATCCAGGGATGCACAGCATAATCAGACTTCTTATCCAAACTGGGGGAGCCCTTATCTGTGTTTGGGACCACCTATATGACATCATTTTAGATAGGAGTAAAAGCGTAGTCAACCAACTATTCCTACTGTTAGATGTTTTCCCGATCTTATCACATTCTTTTGTGTTCGTGTTTAATTTATAAGTGGTAACATTTGGGTTTTTTATTCTAAGCTTCAAATTCTCTTTACTTTCTTGATTTCTTATTTTAGTTAAAACTAAACAGGGTATTATGGCTGATAACTACTAGTTAAAATTAAATTACCGTGAAGAGAAAAAGTGAAATTTTATCCTAGTAACATGACGATATTTTTCTTTAAATTATAGGTATGAATGTGAAGTTTCATAATACATAGATATGAGTTTCTCCCAATCTCTAGCAGCTAGAAATACTCTAGCTAGGTACAAAATATTCATCATGCTAGTTGTTTTAAATATACTATCGATATCACATGTAGAAAACCTGGACTTAACTCAGACCTTAGTATGCATTCTGGCTCTTTCCCTTACCAGCAATATAACTGGAGTAAATTATTTATCATCTCCCAGTCTTGGTTTCTTCAACCATAAAATGGGGAGGCACTCAACCTCACAGGGACATTGTAGAAGACTGAATAACAAAATAAATCTTTAATACTATTAATATATTTAAGGATGGTCCTATTGCAGGTTACAATTTTTTTTAACCATTCTTTCTGTCTTTTCCATTCAATGATTTTGTAAATGCCCATTGCTCTGGTATTTATTAGGATGTCTGAGTGCTTTTAATTTTGGTCTGAACTGAGTCAAGGAAACAGGTGATTCGTTTTGCCAATGAAATAAGAATTTACTGACTTTCTGAATTATGTAAGTTTTGTTTTCCTCTCATAAATTTGAGCAGGGAGCATGTAAATGCTACTTTCAGAAGAATAAGGGGAAGCAAAGCAAAATGAAAATGAAATAATTCCCCAAAAGGATTTCCAAATCATTTCTACTAGTTTAGGCAAGAGGGGGTGGGGGCTCTGTCAAAAAGTTTCCCTGGACCCAGCAGCATGAGCAAACCTGCTGGCACATCTTTGCCACCACAGAAAATTGGCTCTGAAACGACCATTCTGTGTTAGTTTTACCTGCATGTTTTCAGTTGTCACTAGCCTACTCAGGGGACCGAAGAAGAAAGCTTTTTTCCAGAACCAGTAGGTCTGCAGGGGTCTGAGAGCAGGGATCTGTCAACAGAAAATTAGAGTTATAAGGAAAGCACATTAACAAAGGCTCTTTTTCTTTTAAGAAGCATAAAAAAGAACTGTCCCATCAGATGTGGCTTCTTCTAAGTGTTACTGCACTTAGCAATTTTTAAAATTCTCAAAATATAAAATACGAGAGAAAAGGAAGTGTGACATTTTGCTTTTTGTATGTTTTTCTTCAGACTGGTCTCATATGCTAATTATACCTATAACTTATTCTATTTACTTTCACCTATAAGCTATAGATTTAAGTTAGTGAAGGTGTCAGTGTGCTATATACAGGGCCATATCATTAATTATACATTTTATAACTTTTGGGTGAATTGAATGCAAGATAGGCCAGATGCTGGGAGTGTTCTGGGTAGAACTGCACTGTTAGACATACACAGGAAGGGATTTAAAGGGGGAAAAAAGCAACTATCTCTTCCTAATTCAGCTCAATCTCTAGCTGATTATTTTGGCTTCTCGTCTTAATGGTAGCGCCTGAAAATAACTTAGAAAAATAATCACAAACTCTACACTCTAAATCTCATATCCTAATAAAGGAACCCTATAAACCAACATTAAGATAGATGAGAAGAATATAAGTGGTATGCAATTTAAGGAATGAAATAGCAGCAATTTGCATTTCTTCTGTCTCATTCAGTAGCATTCATTCTTGTTTCTTATTAAATAAGTCTTGTAAGGTAACTTGAAAACACCAGTGGCAAAGTGATGAACCGGTCAAGAGACGCTTTAAAAATGTTGGTCTCCAGGTTTTATAAGCACAGTGCTTTGAGTGTTTTGTGTTTGAAGATGATGAAGATAATTAAATGTAAAAGAAAAATCTCCTTCAAATAGGGAGCTTGCAAGCAAGATAGGTACATACACCATTAATCATACTGTGATTTAAGCACCTAGAAAGTCATTGCTCAATTATCACTGCTAATGAAGAGGAGCAGTAGTGCCGGTGATCCAACATGGCAGCTAGAATCATTTATATTCAAGTCAAAATGACTTTTGGTACTTACATTTGAATATAATTGTGTCTGATATTCTGGGACTCCTAGCTGAGCGCCCAGCAGGCAGGAGGGTTCCCACACATGCACTTGCTCATTGTTCCCTTGCAGAAGCAAAGGAAGCAAAGGAAGCACGCGTGCTTCAGCCGGTAGAAAACGGCTCAGCGGCTGGGGCGCGGCTTCCTAAACCAGTGACAGGGCGCAGATCGGTGTGTCTGCTACTACCCAGGCCTGCAGTGGTGCAGCGGGATTGGGGGAGGGGGATAGGGGGAAGACTTCACCTGCCTGATGTTTGTGTGTCTGTAGACCATTAGTGGATAAGTAAAAGATAATGCCGTATAACCAAAAACACTTTAATGACAGTAAAACAATGCATGAGAAATCAGAGCAGTAGGTCTGCCCAGTTTGCTAAAACAGCCCCTTCGTAAAAAATATATCATGTTACTTGATTTGCCCGAACCCAAGTACCTAGGCATAGCTTATTTCAGCAGTGCCTGCCGTTTAATAGAATACAAGACAAATTTTTGCATTTCTTCAAACTGTTGTATTTCCTACTTTTAGCCTGATGGTTGGGTTAGATCTAGTTTTTAAAGTGGGGAGAAGAGTATGGCCGGGAGTTACAGCAGGTGCTTTAAGGAGACGGCAAACATTTCAGGATCAGTGGGGTATTAGAAATAGCTCTGCAGTAGGAAAGCTGCAGAAGTCTTGCAATCTTGCTGTAATCAGAAGGCAGTGCGAGTGCTGAGATCATTTTATTACAGAAAGAATGAGATGTGGGAAGGAAGAGAAAATACATATCTATGTTCTTAATCTTAGTATATTGACTTATATTTTGTTTCTCTCTTTTTCTCATAAGAATCTTTTTTTTTTCCTAAAAGACATTGTTGCAGAATACTTTATCTCAAAACCATCACTGCATCATCATAAATGTGTTGTTTAGGAGGATTTCGAGGTCTTCCAGATGTGAATGAAAAATCATTTATTAGCAGATAAAGTTACTAATTGAATGAGAGGTAACCACGGTCGCAATTGCACATTGTTTTAACAGTTGTCCCGAGAAGACACTTGCAGACTGATAGGCCTCAAAGAAAAATATGTGTTGTATTCTACAAATATTAATAATCTAGACGCAAGTGTTAGAGATGAAACTTAGGGAAAAGCAATACAATTCATGGCTTCAGTGTTTTTAATATCTAATGGGGGAAATAGTACTCGTAGGATTTATATAGTATTTTTTTATTTTGGCTATACAATTTGGACACTGTGAGTCAGGCAAGCTCAATACCGTGTGTTCAGAATGAGAAACTTGTCTTGTTTCATTTTTGTATGTTCCCAGTGCAAGGAAAGTTTCTTATACATTTAAGTGCACATAATATATTCATTGAGCTGAAATAAAAACTATATTTTGCTACTCAAAGGTAACCAAATGATCATCATCACAAAGAAATGCATAAGAGCAGGCTGATGAGAGGATAGTGAAACAGCCATTCTTACTGTCATATATCTTTTTTCTTTCTTTTAAAAACTGTAGAGTAAGTAGAATTGAGGTAGCTGGTTCTTTGTATTAGTCATGAGGCTTCTACTTGCGAGTATAATAAAGGTGATCCTAATAGTTAGTGGAACTATGGTAATTTGTTGGATCTGATAGAGTCTATGGGTAGCAGCTTCAGGCCTAGTTGGATCTAGCTGTTGAAACAATATTGACAGGGATTCCCGTACAGTTCTCGAATCTGCTTTCCTCTCCTTTGGCTTTTTTTCTGACACTGTCTTCTCTCTTACTGACAAGTTGAACTTCAGAAACTTCAGGCTTACATCCTAAGTACATATCTAATGATAAGGAAATCTGGCAAAAAGGAGTACATATTTCCATAGTTTCACCCACAACATCTGGGCTGACACTGAGAGATTCTGATTGACCTCTCTTGTATCATAAGCATTTTCTGAGTCAGTTTCTGGAGCTGGAAGAAGTTGGCCACCCTGATTGACCAGACCTGGGTCACATTTCAGAATGAGGAATGCTCAACTCCCAAAGGAAAGGTAAAATGCTTCTAAGAGATGTTGGAGAAATGGTTGTTGGGCAGACAAAAAGAGTCTTATGTAGGGTAAGAACTTAAGTATTCATTAAGCTGAAGTATAAGATCACTTAAGTATCTTGGCAGACAGAACACCAAGAAGACATGTTAGCCTACAAATAGACACTTTGGAAAATTTAGTCACAAATCGTTACGGTGTTCACTTTGGGATAAGGAGTATTTTCTAATATATGAGGAAAATTTTTAATATAAAGATATGGAAAGTAAAGTTTTATTCCTGTGTGAGTCACCACTTCCTTCAGAGTTTTTCTTTTTTACCCAAATGGTATTTTATCAATGAGGCCTTTCCTAACTACTCTCTGTAAAATAAACCATGCCTTACAAGCCCTTCATGACAGCCCCAGCACTTTCTATGCCCTTTATCTTGCTTTATTATTTTTACATATTTTATTACCATTAGGCATCTCATGTATTGACTTATTATACATCCTATACATTTATTGATTATCTGTCTTTCCTTATTAAAATATAAGTTCCATGAAAAATTTATTTACTTCTCACTGTTCATCAAGGTGACCAGTATTTATTCGTTGAATAATAAATATTTGGGGAGTGGATATGTGAATGAATGAATGAATGAATGAGATGTTTTAAGTGGTCAAATTAGATTTTCAAAAGCCTAAGGAAATTCAGTTCTGTGTGAATAGATATAAGATAATTATTTCATTGATTATGAGTTTTTAAAATAATAACACATAGAATGAAATTTAAATACATATACTTCTTAAATGTAAGGGAAAATAATACAGAACACCTGAATTGGCTTTAATTTATCCAATTGTGTGTATTGCTGTAAACCTAAGTTACTAGCTTTTGGTCAGGCTGGAGATTATACTGATATTACTTGCGCTATAAATTATGTTGCTATTTATATACTGATATTACACTATAAATTATGTTGTTGCCTCTCTCAGTACTATCAAATGCAATAAATAGTAAGTCTATTTAGAGTGAATGGTTCCATAATAGTAGGGTTGTAGTAGACATAAATAATTTTCATGTGTTCATTGATATATAGAAACATCTCAGGTACAACTGAGATAATACAATCATTTCTTCCTTGTCAGTGCAGATGCCTCTTTTGTCAACAATATATTGTAGTCAAAGTGTTTTTTTACCAACCACACCCCAGGTACTGCAAAACACCATTCAGAGTGCAAATTGATTTGTGTCTAATTGGGAAGATACATAGACAAGAACAGCACAAAATCAATGCATTTAAGTCCAATTTAAACTACATAAGTTGTTCGTTACTTCTTTTTAACCTTCATGATACAGAAATAGGGACATGAACACCTGTGCAGACCCAACAAGCCTTCTCTCCTCTGACGCTCTCCCAACATAATCAAATCTTCTCTGTCCTCTGAAGTATACTTAAGGTCTACTTCTCTTTAGATGATATGTGGTGTCTTTGGAATATCTCTTGCATTCTTCTGTTAAATTGTCATTTATCTTGGTTTCCACAAGTATAGACAAGTCACATTTTGATGTGATCCTAAGTGTAGAAACAAGAAAATGTAACATGTATGGATAAGAAAATGCCAAGCACATACCACGAAAACGTTACATTTAAGACATAGTTTTCTTTGTCCTAGCTATTCTCTATAGCTTCCTCTATAATGTCAGGCTTCTAATAAATGGATTTCCCAAATGTAAAGCTTGTAAGTATCATTCCCTCTGCACAAAAGCCTTCAGTGATCCTTCACTACCTCCAACATAAAGTACCAATACCATACTTAGGTCAATAGTCATAACCCTTTATTAAATGTTTAATTCTTCACCTATTACTCAAAACTGTTTAGAGTCAAAGGGCTTAAGCAAATTCTGTCTTTGTTCTTGCTGTACTGCATAAAGTATATGAGTGAAGTATCCCTGCATTCTTACATAGGTTTGTGAATTCCTGAGAATTCAATGTCCACCTCAAGTTCCAATTTCTCCATGAACCCTTATGATATTCCATAACCACCATGCTTTTTCCATTGTTTTGTATGACTTTTTAAATCTTTTCCATATACACTCATTATCCCATTAATTTGCCAAAACCTGACCATATCGTATAACTTTCTGGATCCCTAGGACTTAGCTGATAACGATAACTCACTAAATTTGGCTGATACTTGTTGCAGTGATGATTATGATAAGAATTATGGTTTATAATGTATATTGCATGTTATTGGAAAAAGGCCATGTATTCAGAGGAAATTAGATTGAGAAATAATTCACTAGCGAGAAAATTCATTTTTAAAAATAGAAGGAAATTATTCACAATTTTTATTTTCATATATTTTTACATTAATATATTGATCACAGTATTGATTATACTTACACACTGAGGGTGCTAATGTTATGAATTAAATAAAATGATGCGTTATATATATGTTATATTTTATAGTTCAAAATATTTTAATACCTTCTTGACCATGCTATTCGAATCCTTAATATTTCTTTAACGCTTTTTGTGCCTATGATAGTTTTGCTTAAAATATCATATAAGATATAATTACATGTATGCCATGGAGCCCTGTATTACAGAATATTAAAAAATCACATTATTGTTAGAATTTTTCTAATTGTTCATAGTGTGGGTTGGCCCAGTTTTTTGTGTGCTAAATCTTTTGGAAATTGTTCAGCTCCACTGAGGTAGAATCTATTTCTCTTTCTTCTTCAATCTAGCCCCCAGGGCCACTGTTATATGAACATCTTACCCTGCTAAATTAAGAAGCCCATCCTTGTTGTTTTGTATGCACCTTATTTAGGCCATCAGCAGACAAAATGGAAATTGTATTTTGTAACCCACAGTGTGGTCCACAGGGGAAATGAGGAGTTGATAAGTATATATCCAGTACACTTATTCTAAGTGATAATTAAAATCGGAGCAGAGAAACGCAGAAGGAGCCATGGAATGAAATTGTCAATCTAAAAATTGTCAATTTGAAAATCTCACCTGATTTTTCTGCAATCAGCAGTTCAAGGAACCTTATGAAGGACCCATCTCTGCCCTCCTAGGTTCAATTTAGAAGAGAATTAAAAAAGGAGAAAGAAAGTTTATAATGCATAAAGGCCTGCTGGTGCTACAATAGTTAAGATGATATTGGTGTTTCCATTACATTCTGGGGTGAAATACTGCAAAAAAGGTCAAAGACATGGGTGATTTATGCCTTACATTAATTAATTAATTAATTGACTTATTTATTTTTTACTCAGATGGAAAATATTCTTCTTCTACTTTAAAGAAAACTTTGAATTGTTTTGTATTTCAAAGGTGTATTATTCAAATATAACCTAACACATTCCCTCCTGAAATTAGACTTTTATGTATGTATGCATAGAATCTTTTGTCTTTCCTGTTTCTATACCTTAGCATTCTACTTGAAGAAATAAAATTTTGTTATTGAACTAAGAAAATCAAGAGAATATATGTTGACCAATTTAATGCTATACATTTTTATATCCTGACTTGGGATTCAGTCTTAACTATTCTCAAACAAATGCTATACTATAGAAAATAATCTTTATTATACCATCCCCAAACCTTTTCTAAACCATGCATTTACTATCAAAAACTTCTACAACAGTTAAAATCAAGAAATAATGTGGGTGCATAGCTCTGGGTTCAAACCCTGACTTATTCCTTACTGAGTGACCTTAGGCAGCTCATTTAACTTTGCTAAGCTTTAATTTCTTTATCTGTAAAAAGGGAATAAAAGTGACTGCTTCATCCTAGGCATTTCTGTGAAGATTAAATGCATAAACAGAGGTTGGCACAGTGCTTGCCACCAAGTAACTGATCAGTAAATGGCTGGCTTTCTAATGGCTACATATGAGATTCTCAAAGAGCTACCAAATAAGGGTACACTCAAAACCAAAACTATAAAATGAGTCAAATGAAGATGTTGTAGATTGGTTTCTTTCCTATTCATACACGGGAGAAACTTTTTTTGATTTTATTGTCCTACTAGGTAAATAGTATACAAATTCTTTAGAAATTGCTTTCTGACATTTTCCCCCACTGTTATAGAGCACAAAGCATTAAAATTGGACATACCAGGACCAAAGTGGATAAACCATTCATTTGAAAGACCGCTCATTTATTACGGTAGACAATCCCCAAGTGAACTCTATGGGAAGAAAGAGAGAGAGAAAAAGAAACTGCCCCCAGAGATGAAGTATTCAGGAAGAATAGAAGAATAGAAGGTAAAAATCTCAGCATTTACAGTTGCCTGGACAATCCAGCCCAGCAGCAGCATCCTCATATACAGGAAGCTTCAAAACTCCCAGCGTAAGTGCCTGTGGTGTCTGCCGCTGAGCCACATGCTGCTGCTTGAAAAATATCTTCCACCGCATTAGAAAGCGGGGAGATGAAGCGGCAATTAAGACTAGCAGGACAGTTTTGTGCAACTGCATGACTGGATATTTTCAATATATACTCACCTCATAAACCAACAGAAAAATCTTATAATGACCCCAACAGATTAGTAGAGTATCGACCTCATATTTGCAAAGCCCATTTCTCCTTTCAGATCTTCAGTAAGCATCAGCATGTTTTAAATCATACGTCCAACTAGCTGCATTCTATCAGATGCAAAGTATTCGTTTCCTAGGTTATGTAGAGGCACTTGTCCCTATTCACAAAAAGGGTTGTGATCAGATGTGAGAAACTGGCAGATTGGGCAATACATGAAATACATTTGCACAGTTTGTAGTGTGAAGTAATCCTGCTGTGAATCTTTCTGTGGAGTGAATATTTGTTCTCTAAATTATATTTTGAGTTAACCCCAGCTTTCATATATACATTGGGAATTTTAAAATTTCAAATATTTGCAAGAGAAAGGGTAGGAACTAAGAGATATTGAGTAGCTACAATGTGCCAAGCAGAGTGGTACATGTTTTACCTAAGTTATGTTGTTTAATTGCCCTGAAATGCTATTAAAAATGAGCAAACTAGTTTTAAGGAGTTAAGTGACTTGCCCAAGGTAATATATACTTGTTTGTGTTTGTATGTGTATATGTGTGTGTGTGTGTGAGAGAGAGAGATTTGAAACCCAGATGTGTCTGATTTTCAAAACTGTCTTTTATAAGCCTGTTATTTCCAACCTGTGAGTCATAGATATTTAGAGGGATGTCAGATTTAGTAAACATACGGATTCTTCCCAACAAGCATGTTCTGAAAGCTAAATAAATAATTTGTCTCCATGTAATACCATTTATTGCATATAGGCATTATGATAAATAAAATGCAAATATATACCTGAAATATAGTATAGTCAATATTTTTGTTTCACTCAAGATGCAGTAAAAGTAGAACTACTAAAAATGAGAGTTCCATGAGACTTTTGACATTTGAAATTAATATTTTTTTCCAAAGAGGAGAACCTATTAAACCATATGGAAATGGAGACACACTTTTAAATATTTAGCCTCTCTAAACATTCAGTAAACAAAAATACTCCAGTTTTAAAATAGTTACCCATAGATGATCACATTCTGGCATGTGACAATCTTGCTAAGCTTTTCACAGGCTCTCATGTTAGGGTGAAGCTTGGAACCAGGCCCAAAAATAACACTTGCGACTGTCAATCCAGTGGCAGACACCACGGATAAAGAGGACGTCTTGTTGGGGTTTCCAATTACATCAACATGCAGCTATCGAGAGGAGGCGGCAGTGCTACTAACATGATCCCAACACTGGCCTCTATTTCTACTTCTTCTAGCACCTTCCACTCTTTAATCTTTTGAGCAATATCTAAAACTTGAGTCACTGCAAAATGTCATATTCGGGAATTTGATTTCATGGATGACACCACATTCTGAACATAGTGGGAGTATATTCTGTCATGTGGCCATGATGGTACTGTAGCAAATGAGAATTGTCAACAGATATGTCATTGCAGTAGTATAATAAACAGCATATTGGTGGCCCGAAACAGTTAATAATCTTGGTAGAACTTCTAACTTGCACAAGAATAATGACTCAAGGCACTGGGGAGAGATAGGAACAATAAGTTTAGTTTTTCTTTTATTTCAATAATTGTTTTGATTTTCTTTTTGACCTCTATCATTCAGCTAATGAAGTTAGTGATTTGGGGTCTAGGCAAACATTTCTGCTTGACATACTATTTAGATGATTAAAATAACTGTTTTGTACCACTTTATGTGGAATTATTGGGAATTAAAGTTTTTTCCAAGCATCGAGTTGCAAATGTTTACCAACACCTTCCCACTAGGATCAATTTATTCTGCTTCTAGGGTAAACCTGCTACTAGTTTTAAGGTCGGTGTTCACTGCTTAACTGACTTCAAAATATTTTCCCATCCATATCCACTTGGGAGTTTTATTGGTAGTTGTTAAAATATTCGTGCATGCTCCCAAATGTCTCTCCCACCTATAGACTTTTTTTTTTTTTTCCTTTTGAGACAGGGTCTCACTCTGTCGCCAGGCTGGAGTGCAGTGGCGCAATCTTGGCTCACTGCAACCCCTGGCTCCCGGGATCAAGCGATTCCCCAATTACCCTGCCTCAGCCTCCCAAGGAGCTGGGACTACAGGCATGCACCACCACACCTGGCTAATTTTTTGTATTTTAGTAGAGACAGGGTTTCACCATGTTGGCCACGATGGTCTCAATCTTTTGACCTAGTGATCCACCCACCTCGGCCTCCCAAAGTGCTGGTATTACAGGCATGAGCCACTGCGCCCAGCTTCCTATAGACTCTTTGTCCTCTTAACGCTGACCACCCATTGAATCAAGGTTACATGAGAGTTAGAAGTCCCAAGTGGGAATTCTTCTTCCTTGGCTTAAATGAAGTATTCATAGACATTGCTGGAAATAGGAGGAGGGTAACCTATAGAAACAAGAGAGAGTTTACAGTAATTTTAAAGCTAGCCTATGATATAGTTTTTAGACACTGACCATACTCAATACCAGATGTCTGACATCAGAGACTAGATCAGATATGTCATATAGTCATGGTCTTTACATTCACATTTTTATTAAGATATGTTTCTGACGACCTCTGTGCCTAGACTTGATGGGTCTCATACCTTGTCAAACACAAATCTAGTATGACTATAGACCTTCTTTTGCTGTCCTTCAGTTTCAAATCCTCTCCCTGTTCAGTAAAATCTACTGCTACATTAGCTAAATTTAAATCTACATTTAATATATTTTTAGAACTGCTTTTATCTGAAAGCATAATTTCCATTTTTTAGTACATCACTTTAAAATACACACATGAAGGATTCTTTTAAAATGTGAATGATTGATAGATAGATAATGAAAGTCTGTTCGCTATTTATTATATGTGTAACACTCATTTCAGGCGAGAGGAGTGAAACTTGTACAACGAAGTTAGAAAAAAACACTCCTGTTTTGGTCCATGATTCTTGGGTTTTAATTCTCGGAAAGTGAAAACTATCTCACATATTGTTATGCATGTAGCATCCAGAACACATATCCATTGCGTTTGCAAACACAGCACAGTTCAATGAATATTAGCAAAGGTCATGTGGTTTGCAAAAGTGATTAGCTAATTTCACTGTGCAAACTTTGACAAGTGTTTATATTCTATAGGAAGATCAGCATTGATTCAGTGTATTCAGAATAAGTAGAAGTCAAGCATTAAAAGTCCCACTTCATGTAGATAATAATTTAATTTCTAGTTCTCATAATTCAGTTTGAAAGATGTTCAAATTTATTAGACTAATTCCTCAAACTAAAAAAAAAAAAAGAAACTTTCAAATCCCTTGAAGTTTTGTCAAATGCTAGCTCCCTGAATATAGCTCATATACAACTCGTTGATGATACAAAGCTATATTTGTTTATTGCAATAGGTGATTACTACATTTACAGAATCTTAGAACCATCTTAGAGAGGGGAGAGAATGGTAGAATAGATTTTGGACACTTTTTAACAAGAGTTTGATGAAGATTGTGTGAGTTCTTGACCTAATGGTTTAAGGTTCATGGACAAAACTTGCTGAGGCGAAGCTCTTGAAGTGAGTCCTATAGAATTTTTTTTTCAGAGACAGAATCTTGCTCTGTCATCCAGGTTGGAATGCAGTGGGACAATCATAGCTCACTGCAGCCTCAAACTCCTGGGCTCAACTGATTCTCCCACTTCAGCCTCCTTAGTAGCTAGGACTACAGGCACCAACCACCACACCTGGATATTTTTTTTTTTTTTTGAGTCAGGGTCTGGCTATGTTGCCCAGGCTGGTCTTGAACTCCTGGCCTCGTGTGATTCTCCTGCCTCAGCCTCCCAAAGTGCTAGGACTACAGGCATAAGGCCAAGCCCAGCCAAGTCTTATAGATTAAATAAGCCTAATTGAGCTATCTAGCTAACTAGTTCTTTATTTGTAAGAAGCTCCTAAAACAAACAATAACGTTACTTACTGTTTTATCTATCTGGGGTAAAAGTTTTGTAACAAAGTAAGGGTATGTTAACTCAGACAATAAGCTGTGGGGGTGTATATGGTTTTGGTTACTAGTTGAAAACAGTGACTTCAACACCAGCCAGCTAATATAGCCATGACACCTGTAATTTTTCTTTTTATTGCAAGTTTCTATATGCAAAAACATAGTTTTAAACTTATTAAATGGAAACACTGTAAATATTTGGGTATGTAACCAAGCACTTTTATTGTATAATTTTAAACAAAGGCAGCTGTACAACCAAAATAATGTTGAAAATATATCCAGTATCTCAGAACCACATTAAGGAAAAAAAATATAATCCTAGATAATGATAGGAAGACTGGAGATAGTACACTACTAGAAGTCGTCTTCATCTATTTAGGCTGCTATAATAAAAATGCCATAGACTGGGAGGCTTAAACAACAAATATTTATTTCTCAGAGTTCTGGAGGTTGGGTAGTCCAAGATCAAGGTGCTGGCAGATTGGGTGTCTGGTGAGGACCTGCTTCCTGGTTCATAGATGCTGTCTTCTCTTTGTATATTCATGTGGCAAAAGGAGCAAGGGAGCTGATATGATTAGGCTTTCTGTCCCCACCCAAATCTTATCTTGAATCGTAGTTCCCATTATTCCCATGTGTCAGAGGAGGGACCCAGTGGGAGGCAATGTCATCATGGGGGCAGTTACCCTCATGCTGTTCTCATGATAGTGAGTGTGTTCTCATGAGATCTGATGGTTTTATAAGGGACTTTTCCCCCTTTTGCCCTGCACTTCTCCTTCCTGCCATCATGTGAAGAAGGGCATGTTTGCTTCCCCTTCCACCATGATTGTAAGTTTCCTGAGGCCTCCCCAGCCATGCTGAACTGTGAGTCAATTAAACCTCTTTCCTTTATAAATTACTCAATCTTCAGTATGTCTTTATTAGCAGTGTGAGAATGGATTAATACAGGAGCTCTCTGGGGCCTCTTTTATAAGGGGACTAATCCCATTCAAGAAGTCTCCCCCCTCATGACCTAATCACCTCCCAAAGTTCCCACTTCCCAGTACCATCACACTGGGGGTTTGGATTATAACCTAACCCCTTTTGGGGTTTTAGGGGGTTGCTTTGGGGGTGACACAAAAATTCATTCCGTAACAGGAAGAAAAATCAACGTAGCCTGACATATGCATAATTTAAAAATCAATATATTCCAATGGAAATCATACAGCCAGGAAACAGAAAGATTCTGTAATATGATGTTCCTTATTTTTACTTCCTGCATAGTCAACACATGAGAGGGATGTCTATTTTATTGTTTGGCCCATAACTCATGTTTGCATAGATGCTTTTCTACTTCCTTTCAATAATCTTTCACTTTGCTACTTGATTTTCACAAAACCCAATGAAGTATCGTTGACAGCCATATATTATGCCCATTAAGTAGCTAAGAGAATTTCTTTTTAAAGAGACTGTTGGTGGGCCCAAGGGATACTTAAACTCCCATGTCCATTGCAGCACTATTCACAATAGCAAGGTTATGGAATCAACCTAAGTGTCCATCAATGGATAAAGGAATAAAGAAAATGTGGTATAT
This sequence comes from Pan troglodytes, assembly GCF_028858775.2. Lineage (NCBI taxonomy): Eukaryota > Metazoa > Chordata > Mammalia > Primates > Hominidae > Pan > Pan troglodytes. The sequence goes on from NC_072401.2 coordinate 182,949,195, forward strand.
GTACACAATGAAATACTATTTGTCCATTTAAAAAGAATAAATCTATGCCATTTGCAGCAATATGGATGGAACTGGAGATCCTGAAGTTAACTGAAATAAGCCAGGCACAGAAGACAACTATTGCATGTTCTTGTTCATATGTGGAAGCTGAAAATCTTCATCTTATTGACATAAAGAATAGAAAGAGAGAAATCAGAGTCAGGGAATGATGTAAGGGTAGGACGGGGAAATGGATAGAAGTTAGTAACTGGGTACAAGCATACAGTTAGATAGAAGAAATAAGTTATCATGTTCGATAGCAGACTAGGGTGATTATAGTTAGTAACAATATGCTACATATTTCAAAGTAGCTAGAAGAGAGGACTTGAAATGTTCACAACACATAGAAATGATAAATGCTCAATGTGACAGCCCAGATATCCTGACTTGATCATTAAACAATCTATGCATGTAACAACTGCCCACATGTAGACCATGGATATTTACAATATTATGTACCAATAACAGAAAAAGTATAGAGAACTAGAAGGTGAAGACAACTCTTGAACCCAGGTCTTCAGACTAGGAAGTCTTCTTTCTTATAAAGGGCTTACTAACCATTACTTTTCCAGGCTTCATTTGCTGTCATGGTTTTACGTTGTGCAAATGCGTAAGATGCTACGGGATAATTCTATTTTATAATATATATATATATTTTTTTGCCAGTAGATAATTTAAATAGAATCTGCACTAGGCAAAAATGCGAAATAGATCAAAAAAATTATCTGCTTCTCCCTACTGACCCAGCCCTCTCAAACTCCCTTTCTCCCATTATCATCCCAGGGAAAACTTCCTTTAGAGGAAGCCATCTAAAATTCATTGATATTAATTTTTAAAAGAGCAATAATGACCACTAAAAGTATTAGCTTCTGACCCCTGCCCCTTCCACCGGGACTTTTGCATTCCAAGTAATTAGGTAGAGGGATGCTGTTTTAATTGTCAACAAGAGCCTATGGGTTTTTTTGTTTGTTTATTTTTGTTTCTTAATTTAAGCTGAGAAGTCAATTGTTTTCTAACATTTCTGCAAGGAAGCACACATTACATACATGCTGCATTTTTATAGTAGTGGTTGTTCCAAATTCTCCATGGAATAAAAGAATTTCCTACCTTATCAGGTGCACAGGACAAAATAATACACATTCTTTCAAACTTTCTGATTCTGTGAAGTAGTGGCTCAGCACGTAATTGCTGATGGGACGCGCACTCTCTTCTTCTGACCACACACCTGGATTTGCATCTGCCCAAATGTTTCACTGATTCATTAAAAAAAAATATTGAGCCTCTGCTGTGACCTAGTTCCATGCACTTGGAATTCTATTGTGAAGAAAACAGTCAATCTCTCTGTCCTTAGACAGCTTATATTTTGTGCATTTTCTAGGAATCAAACACCCAGGAATGAGCCTCTAACTTCACCTTTCCTAAACACACAAATTACATTCAGATGTATGTGGGCCTTAAAGACATAAGGGGCATAGGTTATACTGTATCATTTAATTAGCCAATATCTATTAAGCATTACCTGACATTCAAGATACAAAATGCATAAGACTTTATTCAGTACATTTCCTGCCCTCTTTAATTTCTTTATTTTTCTATTTAGCACTCATCACTGTCTATCCTACATTTTATAATTTGCAATATTGATTGTTTGATTCCCTGTTAGAGGCAAGCCACAGGAGGTAGGGATGCCAGTCAAGTTCACTGCCATATCCTCAGCCTAGGGAATGGTGCCTGCAGCAAGGAGATGCGCAAAATATAATTTCTTCCAACATATGTAAGCATTGGGGTGAGAATAATCATGTTAATAAATTTAGGCTTTATCCTGTAGACACTAAAGAATCTGAAGAGTTTTGAAGCAATATCTGCATAATAGGAAGATAGGGCTGTAGCTGGCTTCAGGACAAAACAGAGTGCCTGAGATTCACAACCATTAAGAGCTACAAATAATGAAGGCAGCTGAGCTTTCGTTCTAAATCTTTGCTGATTTTGACCATGCAGAAAAACACTGTCTGTATCAACGCATAAGAATGGTCATACTTTGCATGTAAATACAGAGGCTTCATTCAGAACACATGAGTCATAAAAGAGTTAACCTGCTGAACAAGGTGTTAACGTGTGTTCCCAAAGTACCTGATAACCCCGGCAAGCCATTCAAACACTGGGAGATTCTGGCTCAGTATGCAACAGAATTGGGTTAAGAGAACTATATAAGGCTTGAAAAAATACAGAATCATAGAAATTAGAAATGAAAGGGACTGTTAGATCATTTGTCCATCCCCTGCCAAGGCAAATTGTTGCCGACAGTATATTATAGCTTTATTCTTTGCAGTAGATATTTATAGGCTTCCCAAGAGAGGTTTCTGATCTGTCCAAAATAATGAATGGGATGAGTTTTTCTTTTCTTTTTTTTTTTTTTTTTGGCATCTCACCACAAGAAAGCACAGCTTTTTACGGACAACACTAGTTTGAGGAGTGCATTGAAGTCCAGCATCAATTTCTATTAATTTTGTGTGTTATTAGGTACAAAATATAGTCCTGGCTGCTGGAAAGAGAGGCTTATGAGCATTCTTTCTACTTCATTTAGCACATTGTTTTTTAATAAGCTGCAATATACTTAACTTGATACGCTGGGTATTTAAGAAGATGTCAATAAACTTGAAGAAACATTAAAAACTGAAAAATTTTAAACCCCTTACATGATTAATTATACTGTTTCGTTTTATTGGATTATATGTACAAAATACCAAAACGACTAGACTTATGAAGTTCATTAAAATTAGTCATAGGTATCCATAATAAATTTCATTGATGCTCACTCTACTCCTGTCTGTCATAAACAGGATACACACATCTTTATTTTATAGATGAATCAGTGGGGTCCCAGAAAGATTAAGGGATTTGCTCAGATAGTTACTATCAGTTCCAGAACTCACACCCAGGGCTCCTGACTCCTCCTCCAGTACTCTATCTAACCCCCTGTTTCTGGTGAGAAAGAGGAACCAAAACGTTGGAAAATGTATTATGGTTGTTTATCCTAATCACTTGTAATTTTTTTTTTAATTTGAGCAATTGAACTCTTATCAGAAAATCAATTTTACATCCTTTTCAGCTACATGCACATCCAACTTTTTAAATATGACAAATATCTGCATTCTACTCCCAGTTTCACAACAAAACATAAGAATAGAAAAATGGTAAACAAAAGCTTGACTTGTCACTCGTCATCTATTTTTATTTATGGTGAAATGTGAGTCTCATATTTTTTAATCTGGCTGCCTTTGGCAGGTAAATTAATTATAAAATGTGAATCTGGCTCTCCAAATGGTAATATAGAAATTTTAACTATTTGTATGATGTTGGCTTTTTCTCATAATTAAAAAAAAATTTGAGTCATATGTGTATTACAGCCTGTGGAATCTAGGTAGTCTCTGTCTACCATTTTATTTGGGGGAGAAAATGGTGATGATCCAAAGAATAAAAATCCAAACATTTACAAAAATTAGGCAAGTTTTAAAACAATTGATGAAATGAGGCAGATGTGTTTAAAATAATTGATAAAATGAGGCAAACTAGAAAGCACATGGCCAGCCGGGCGCGGTGGCTCACGCCTGTAATGCCAGCTCTTTGGGAGGCGGAGGTGGGTGGATCACCTGAGGTCGGGAGTTCGAGACCAGCCTTACCAACATGGAGAAACCCCGTCTCTACTAAAAATACAAAATTAGCTGGGCATGGTGGCAGGCACCTGTAATCCCAGCTACCCGGGAGGCTGAGGCAGGAGAATCGCTTCAATCTGGGAGGCGGAGGTTGCTGTGAGCAGAGATCGCGCCATTGCACTCCAGCCTGGGCGGCAAGAGTGAAACTCTGTCCCCAAAAAAATAAATAAAATAAAATAAAAAAGAAATAAAGCACATGGCCCAACTAAAGCATCCAATGAGAATTGCTAGTACAAGTATTTATACTAATTACTATGGGCCAGGCACTGCCAATCTCCACAGCAGCCTGAATGAAAAGGTACAACTATCATTCCCATTTTAGGCATGGGGGAGTTAAGTAACTTGCCTAAGAAACACAGCTCAGAAGGGGTGGAAGCAGGAAGGAAACCCAGGTCCATGTTCTTAGCCACTATACAATAGGGCCTCTGCTCAGCTCTGCAGCCACAGGGACATAGGACCGATTTGGTCACCTTTAATTTTTCGAGAGAAGCCAGAAACCCAGCTTTTTATATAAACTTTCTTAATTTTAACATGTGAGCGACTAGTTAAGAATATCTTAAAACACAATGTGATTCAAACAGAAAACTTCTACAGGCTAGATTTGGCCATAAACCTCTAATTTATGACCTCTGCTTTGTCCCTAAATGTCGCGTGACAAAGATTTGCAAATTTCCAATTTTAATTTGCCATCTCCAGTGCCCCGTCATGAATTAGAATCTGTTTTCTGCCAGTGAGCACACATTAGTGAGATGCTCATTGGTCAAAGATTTGTAAAAGGCAGGCAGAGCACATCTCAGGAAACCTTCAAGGATTCCCCAGAATGAGAAAACAGAACATTCAGACATCGCAGCATGCTCCCGTCCAGAACTACCGTGGGAGCGCCATTCTCAAGCAGGACTCACAGTCGTGCTATGATGAAAGGCCTCTTTATTCAGAGAAGCGAAAAAAAAAAACATTGTCTGAAAATTACCCCAGATTTGAAGCAGACACTTGAAATCAAGGCCAAGACCAAAACACACGTTTCATTCTACTCACAGAGCCAGTTAACAAGGCCGTGATCTGAATGAGACGGAGCCTAGATGGATAGGGACTTTTTCTTAGTACATGCTACTTTTGTTTTCTACATAGACTTTGAGACTAAGGCCATATTTTTTAATTATAAAATTATTGAACTAAATCCTAAATGGATTCCTTTTTACTAAGAATGGTGCTTCCACGATCTAAGATTCTTTGTGGATCCTCCAAACGCACATTAAGAAATCTACCTCTAATAACACTTACAGTGTATTAATTTACTCCGATTCTATCCTGCGGTCAACAAATTTATTTACATACACCAGTAGTTTGATCTCACAATAGTACTAAGAGGACATGCCGGCTGTGGTGGCTCACGCCTGTAATCCCAGCACTTTGGGAGGCTGAGGCGGGTGGATCACAAGGTCAGGAGATCGAGACCATCCTGGCCAACATGGTGAAACCCTGTCTCTACTGAAAATACAAAAAATTTAGCCAGGCGTGGTGGCGGGCGCCTGTAGTCCCAGCTACTCGGGAGGCTGAGGCAGGAGAATGGCGTGAACCCGGGAGGCGGAGCTTGCAGTGAGCCGAGATCAGGCCACTGCACTCCAGCCTGGGCGACAGAGCGAGACTCCGCCTCAAAAAAAAAAAAAAAAAAAAAAAGAGAGAGACAGGATTTGTCTGAAGTTACACAACTCCAGAGAGGAAGAACTAGGACTGAAATCTTGGTCTTCTGACACCCGATGCCACTGATCTAACTGCTGATTATACTAAGCTACTTCAAATAAGCAGCATTTCCCTAATGAAACCGTCACTAACAGCCATGGACTGGAGCCTGGCAAAAATTGATAATGAACATTAATTGATTTCAACTAAGAATCTCTGTAATATTTTTCTTCTATTACAGAAGGTAGTAAATGCAACAAGAAGAAAATTTATATTTTATGTTAAGCAGAAATATCTGTTATTCTATGATGACCTAAACAAGGGAAATGAGCATTAATCTTCTGAGTGGAAACAAAACAAAATATCTGACTTTCTTTATAACATATTGTGTCAGATAGCAAGACTTTTTTTCCTTTTTTGAGGTAATGATGATGGTAAATCTTATACAGTGGTGTTCCCCAAGTGTAGGAATATTTTGCATTATTTTTAAATGCTACAGTTATTTTGTTAATTTAAATTTCACTGAGATAAATTGAAATTTAACTCATTTAAAAATTAATAACTTTTGTACACTTTCCTCGCTTTTTTTGTTTGTTTTTAGATGGAGTCTCACTCTGTTGCCCAGGCTGGAGTGCAGTGGTACAATCTCGGCTCACTGCAACCTCTGCCTCCTGGGCTCAAGTGATTCTCCTGCCTCAGCCTCCTGAGTAGCTGGGATTACAGGCATGGGCCACCACGCCTGGCTAATTTTTGTATTTTTAGTAGAGATGGGGTTTTGCCATGTTGGCCAGGCTGGTCTTGAACTCCTGACCTCAAGTGATCCACCTCCATGACCTCCCAAAGTGCTGGGATTACAGGTGTGAGCCACTGCACCCGGCCTTTCTTCGCTTTCTTTATGAAGAACAGTTTTGAATTTTGTTGGTTGAGTTAATTGTGTAAGATGTCAGCAAAGATTAGTAGAATGAATGTACTGGAGTGAAACTTGTTCCCAGTGGTCCATAGATGCATTTAAGATTGTTTGAGATCTAGGATCACAAATTTTGAGATGCTCTATTTTCAGAATAAATATTAATTTTATGACTTAATTTTGGCCAGGTGGAAGAGAAGAAGCCAAAAGAAAAAGAAAATTTGCTCTACTATTAATATATAATCTGTCCTCCCTGCTATACTTCATGTTTCTCAACAGCAGGAACTAACTCATCTCTGTATTCTCATTCTCAGCTCCTGCCAATGTGTCTCCAACTACAATGCTTGGTATTTGATGAATGACGTATGTTTCAATAAATGAAAGAAGATAGAGAGACAGAGAGAGAAAGAATAATTTCCTCATGCTTCACTACTGGTCTAGATAGTGACAGACTGATAGATCCGTCAAAATCAAGGCCACCCCTATAAGAACTGCTTGTCTATTCATAGGTGTTCGATCTACTCCACTCCTTCCCAACCCTCATAACCTCCACTCCTCCCAAAGCCTTTCAAACACACAGGGCTCTCATCCTCTCACCATCCTCCTTTCCCAAGAATGCACACTCAGAAAAACAACCAATATCTCTCAGTAAACCCGAGTGTAAACTTCCTGCACCTTTGTGTTACCCAGAGACAAGTTATAGCTCATTTCCACCTCCTGCTAAAGGAAGTACAGATATTGGTGGAAAAATGGCAGCAGAGCGTTTCCAGAACCTGAAACTCATGGCAGGAGAAAGAGCATGGTGGGAAGAGGTGGATAGAGAGGGGGTAATAGAGATGGGTGGACAGATGAGGAGGAAGAAATTCGTATGTGGTAAGTTTAACTAAGCAAAGTCGCCTATTGAGAAATTATATTAAACTTACATTTCACGAGTGCAAACACTTCTGGCAGGAAGCAAAGCTGCTTTCTTCTTCACACCACCCAGCACCCCCATCTCCATTCTATGCCTAGATATTTCTGAGTCCTGGGTCCTTAGGGCACACAAGAGTCATTTTACAAGAAAGAGAGACAGGGAGTAAAACATTTTGGTTTGCAGGTTCTGGGACAGTTCATATGGATCCCTATAGCCTTCAGAGAGGAAGCTGGGTTACCTTCCCATCATGGCGAGTGACAGTCCCTAGGCCCTAAGTGGCAAGGCACAATTTCTCATGGGGCAATGAGATGTAGTTTGAGGAGGAAGAGAAGAAAGAAGGTGTGTTCACATATTGATTTCTTCATTGTGTTAAATTTCATAATATGTGGCAAAGCTAGGAAAGCTATTATCTTAATTTTACGGAAAACTGAGGGACAGAGGAGGTTAAAAAAAAAAAAGCGACCTCAGGATTCAGAGCTAGAAAGTGACAGAACTAGAAATGGAATGCAGTTCCTTTGGTATCTACCTCAGGACTATATTCAACAGAATACACTGGTTATAATATTTTAATTATACGGCAACTAATAAGATAGAAAAAGTGACAGTGAAAATATAAATGGAAAGCCATCCAGAGGGATCAGTGAACAGTCATATATTTAAAAAGTAGTTGGGGGAAGTGGGTACAGAAATATACTTAGAATGAATAAGATCTAGTATTTGATAGCACAACAGGGCGACTACAGTCAACAATAATGTATCGTACATTTTAAAATAACAAAATGGTATAATTGGAATGCTTGTAACACAAAGAAAGGATAAATGCTTGAGGCGACAGTTACCCCATTTACCCAGATGTGAATATTATACATTGTATGCCTGTAGCAAAATATGTACCCCGTAAATATATACAGCTACTATGTACCCATAAAAATTAAAAATTAAAAAGAATGTGATGATGCAGAATCACATTCCTAAAACAAAGATGTGCACACATTACAAAATGTATGTAGATCTATATACATTAAATGTATTTATTTTTAAAGTAAAAAAATAACAAATACAAAATACTGTGATTGCTACTGTAAGGATAAGAAGGAAATGATTTCCTCATCAAAGCTGGATGATGTTATTTTCATAGTTAACATTCCCTATACAATTTTATTTTAAAACATTTTTTTCATTCACAGATATTACAGATATTGGCTGTAAATATCTCTCTAATACAGCCTTTATATACGAGTGTACTTTATAACTAACACGTAATAAAACACAGAATTTGATTTCAAAAAGATCTCTTTTCCCATCCTAGTTCCCATGTGTATGACCTTAGGCCAATGTCCTTTCTAGCCAATATGGGCTTTTAAAAAAGGTCTTTATGTGACTGTTTGTGGGAATTAAAAGAGATAATGTGATACATAACAGCGAGATCACTGTATGTTAAGTTATGCAAACAGAAAACAGTAGTAGACAACAGAAACAGTATTAGAGCAATTATGGGGCAGAAAAGCCATAATTAATTTTTCTCTGGCATGTTAGAAATATTTTCTTTCTTTTTTTATTTTTTATTTTTTGAGATGGAGTTTTGCTCTGTTGTCCAGGCTGGAGTGCAGTGGCACAATCTCAGCTAATTGCAACCTCTGCCTCCTCCCCAGTTCAAGCAATTCTCATGCCTCAGCCTCTCAAGCAGCTAGGATTACAGATTACAAGTGCCCACCACCATACCCTGTAATTTTTGTATTTTTAGTAGAGACGCAGTTTCACCATGTTGCCCAGGTTGGTCTCAAACTCCTGGCTTCAAGTGATCCACCAGCCTCGGCTTCCCAAAGTGCTGCAATTATAGGCGTGAGCCACCGTGCCCAGCCAGAAATATTTTCAACATTTGAATTTTAGTAAGGAAGATACATTCCTACTGTAATCAAGAAATAAAGTTTACTTGAAGGAGATAGCCAGTGATGGGGCAGATTGACATGGTTGTTCCAGCAGTAGGATGCGGTGGGAGGTACACAGCACTGTTTCCGTGTTGTTTCAGCCCAAAGTGCATACTTTGAATCTAATCATGGGAAAATATTAGTCAAAATCAAAGTGATTAACATTCTACAAAGTATCTGGCCTGTAACTTTGAAAAATGTCGGAGTTGTAAAAGTGGAGGAAAAGCTGAGGAGCTGTTCCAGATGGAAGGGGATTAAGCAGACATCGGTGGGTACAATATGTCATCCCAGGTTGAGCCTTTTTGCGGCAAAGGGCATGACTGAGGAAATGAATGAAAGTTGAATGGGGTTTCTCCGTGTACTTATACTATTTTTTTTTTTTTTTTAGTTTTTCTATAAATTTGATGCTGTTTTAAAATGAATTACATTTTAAATGAGATTATGCTTGTCAAGTACCTGGCATAGTGAATGGCATGCAATAGGTATTAAATTAATATCACTTCTCTTTTGTTCCCATAGTACAGCAGATAACACTTCTAGTTAGATGTAACTTTTTTTTTTTTTTTAAGATGGAGTTCTGCTCTGTTGCCCAGGCTGGAGTGCAGTGGCGTGATCTTGGCTCACTGCAAGCTCCGCCTCCCGGGTTCACGCCATTCTCCTGCCTCAGCCTCCCGAGTAGCTGGGACTACAGGCGCCCGCCACCACGCCCGGCTATTTTTTTATATTTTTAGTAGAGACGGGGTTTCACCGTGTTATCCAGGATGGTCTCGATCTCCTGACCTCATGATCCACCCACCTCAGCCTCCCAAAGTGCTGGGATTACAGGCGTGAGCCACCGCGCCCAGCCATATGTAATTTACTGAATGTGAATTTTGCTGTTTTTTTAATAGAAAATAAAATAGAGAAAAGCACAAAGACATTAAGAGCCTTATTCGATCATAAATTCCTAGACTTGAAGGATATGGTCCTCTTCATTTTTGTTTTATCCTCTGGGATCTTGCATTAAGGCAAGTTCCCTAAGTACTTTTTGAATAATAAACTATTGGCAATTCCTTACTGCAACAAGTTAAATGAGATAAAAATATTTTATCCTCTGTTGTCATTTGACACAATATTTGATGGTTTACAAATAAGCTTCTGCTTTCATTGTCAGAGAAAACTGATCCAGAGTTGAAATATCTATATTTAAGTATAAAATTTAACTTGAAGCTTTTCTTAAGAAAAAATGAAAATGAGAAAAAGCAATTGTAATTACTTCATTGCTGGTCTGGTGAATAACATATTGAATAGCACCCAAATACATTCTACCGTAGGCAAATCCATTTTCTATTAACCATCTTCAAATATTTTTGAGCTAATGTCGGCATTTAAATGAAAATGCCTACCTCCCAACCCAAGCCATTTTAGAAAAGGTTTAGGTTTCCTTTTGTGATTCAGCTGCTCTGAGAGAAACAGAATGAAATCAATCTTATTTCTTGTATATTTTATCACCTGATTTCAGAGATTCTCTGCTTTGATTACTTAAAAAAAATGGCAGAGTTCTATGATGCTGTCACTGACTGACATACAGATTTAAAGCCTCAGATAAGAATGTATGCTAATCAGATAAAAAGGCCTGAGCTCTAC